>NC_068923.1:8624532-9874532 GCF_023091745.1 Budorcas taxicolor
GCAGCATGAGCATGTAAAGTCAAATAAGCATATTTAGAATCCCTGTAGATATTTACCCGCTGCCCTTTGCTTAACCCTAGAGCTTGGTCAGAGCCACAAGCTCCGCTAACTGAGCACTGATTCCCTGGGAGAGAGATTTTGCTTTCAAAACCTGTTCAGCAGTCACAACGTCGTAACCTGCTTTATGCTTTCCATCCCGAACAAAAGAACTGTCATCTGTAAATATTTCCATGTCAGGATTGTCTAATGGTGTATCCATTAGATCTTCCCGAGCTGCATAGTTTAAAGTTAGAAATTGGGAACCATTATGATCAGGTGTTTCCTTTTCTTTTTCAAGAAGGAAAGTGGCAGGACTTAAATTTCCACAAACTTTGAGCTTAGTTACAGGTCCTTCTAACAACTTTGACTGATATTTAACTGTCTGTCATCCAAATATTAACCTTAGAATTTAAGATTCCACTCACATCATGAGAAGTAAGTACAGTAAGGTTTTGTCCATTAATTATCATTAAAGGTTCAGGCGCTAATAAAGCTGCTGCCCAAATTACTCTTAGACAGTGGGGCCACCCACGTGAAATTACATCTAATTCTCTGCTTAGATAAGCAATAGGTTGCTGGTGAGGCCCTCCGGGTTGTGTCAAAACTCCCAAGGTCATACCTTTTCTTTCAGTGACAAACAAAATAAATTCTGACCCTGTGGGCAAGCTCAGAGCTGGAGCTTGCAGGAGAGCAGTCTGAAGAATCTTAAAATCCTTTTGAGTTTCTGGAGACCAAATAGTTTGTCAGTTTGGGCTTGCTGAGTTTCAGCTATAAGTTTATATAAAGGCCGGACAAGTTCCCCATAACCCAGAATCCAACTGCGACAGTAACCTGTGATTCCCCAAAATCCTTTCAATTGTGTTAAAGTCATAGGTAGAGAATGATGTAGTATAGGCTTAATTCTCTCAGGGCCTAAGGCTCTAGTCCCTTCTGATATGATTAAGCCCAGATATCTAACTGATTGTTGACAAAGCTGAGCCTTTTCTCTTGATGCTTTGTAACCACAGCCTGCCAGAAAGTTTAAGAAATCTTCTGAGGCTCGCGAACGAGCTTCCTCTGTCTCAGCACAGAGCAAAATATCATCTACATATTGTAACACCACCGCTTCAGAGCTATTAAACTTTGTAGATCCCATGACAAACTTTGTCCAAATAAGTGAGGACTGTCACGAAATCCCTGGGGCAAAACTGTCCAGGTTAACTGAGAAGCTGGCTACGTAGAGTCTTCAAAGGCAAATAGAAATTGATTTTCTTCCGCCAAAGGTACTGAATAGAAGGCATCTTTCAAATCAATTACTGAGAAATATTTGGCTCACTCAGGAATTTCAGCGAATAGAGTATAGGGATTAGGCACCACGGGGTGTAAAGGAACTACAGCCACATTTATTATACATAAAACTTGAATTAGTCTCCATTTACCATTTGATCTTTTATACCCAAAATAGGAGTGTTGCAAGGACTTTTACAGGGGATTAATAGTCCCTGCTCCTTTAAATTTTCAATGATGAGTTTTAATCCTTTTTTAACCTCAGGTTTCAGTGGATACTGCTTCTTATGTGGAAATAAGTGTGGGTGTTTGAGCTTGACAACAGGAATAGCATTTTGTGCTCAACCCACAGATTTTCCATCAGCCTATACTCTGGGATTTACATTTTGTTCAACTAAAGGAAGAGAAATGGAGGGCTCTATATTCATGAAAACAGAGGCATGGACCTTGCTCAGTATATCCCTCCCCAAAAAGGGTGAGGGAGATTCTGGCACGATCAGAAATTCGTGTGAAAATAGCACAGAATCTCAGTTGCAAGATAAAGAATAACTGAAATAATACGTTTTGGCTCGTCCAGACAGTCCCATTATGGAAGTGAATAGGGAAGAAAGTGGGCCAGGGGCTTCAGTAAGCAGAGTAAGTTGCCCAAGTATCTAAAAGGAAATCGATGGACGGGCCCCCCACAATTATTAATACCCGGGGTTCCTCAGGTGTAATTAGGACGGGAGCTTGTGTGGGGACCCCCAGGCACATTCAGTCCTGATTGTCTTGAGAGTCTGACTCTGGAGACCTACACCTCTGAGGGCAGTCTCTCTTCCAGTGTGGTCCTTTGCAGACCAGACATGGAGCCGGGGCGCCTTAGATGCCTGAGGGTAATCACACTTGAGGTGCCCCTCCTTTCCACAGTAATAGCAAGCCCATCCCTTTTCACCTGGGTCCTTCTGGGCATCTTTCTCAGGCTGTTTAAGAAAGTTTTTCATAGTCATTGCAAAGGCTTCTGCCTTTCCCTTTGTCATTTTTGACTTTCTTTCTTTTCCTCATATTCCCTACCATAATAGACTGTCTGAGCCAGTTGTAATAGAATATCTAAAGACTGATTTGGTCCATACACACATTTTAACAGCTTATGGCAGATATCTGGAGCCAACTGAGTGAGAAATCTGTCTTTTAAGATCATCTTTCCTTCTTCACTTTCAGGATCAATCTCAGTGAATCTGCAAAGGGCTTCTCTTAGTCTATCTAGGAATTTACCAGACACTTCCTTCCCCTCCTGTTCTATGTCTGCCAATTTGCCATAGTTTAAAGGTTTAAAACGTGCCTGCTTGAGTCCTTCAAGAATACATCTGACCAAAATGACTCTGATCCCATCTTCCTTTAGCTGTGTTGTAGTCCCAGTCTGGTTCTGTAGTTGGCATTGCCTGATTCCCAGTGGGGAAGGCCGCTATCTCATCCTCCCTCTTCCCTACTGATTCATTACCAAGCCATTCATCTCCATAACCAACTGCTTTTTCCAAAACTTCAGTCTTTGAGTTGGGAGTCAGTGTTTTTCCCAAGATATAATCACATCCTTCCAAGTAAGGTCATAAAGCAGAGTAACACCTTTAAAGGCTCTAATATATATTTTCTGGGTCCTCTAAATAGTCTCCCAGATCCTTCTTGATTCTTTGTATTTCTTGATAAGAAAACGGCTTATTAACTCTCATAGACTGATTATTTCTCCCAGTGGGTGTTTCATGAAGAGGCAACACCTTGTGTGGCTGTTCCTCAGTCGCTATGGCTGCTCTGCACATATGATCCCAGAGATAGATTGGAGAAACCCGTTTTTCTTTTTCTCTTTGTCTTCTGTCCTCCACCTCATCTCTTACTTAGATGGTCTGAGTTTCTACTGAAACCAGAGTAGTCTGAGGTCACACTGAGACAGTAGTTGTTTGGACCTCCACGTGGGCAGTTTGAATCTCAGTTTGAGTTTCCACTGAGACAAAGGCAACCCTTCTGAGGGGGGTTCTCTGGCTTTCAGTTTTTTCAGCTTGGAGCCCCAGGTATGGGGGCAAAGTAGGAGGACAAGAGGGAGCTGAAGGTTTCATGCCCAAATCTATATCCTTAGGACATAACTTTGGCATATTTCACAGAGAGAAAAAGGTCAACACATATGCTACCTCTACCAACTTCCTTTGCTCCTTACAGAACCAGTCTAATTGTAAAACAGTATTATACTTAAGAGACCCTCCAACTGGCCACCATTTGCCATCCTCCAATGGATACCATGGCCATGTAGTATCACATAGGAAGACCAGGTGTGTCTTCTTTAAGCCCTGGGGATCAAATCTATCCCAGTTTTTCAGTATACAGTTCAAAGGCGTGAGGCTGGAATTGTTAGCTCCCATCTGTAAGAGAGGAAAAAAAGGCGACCAGCGCCATTTTTCTAGAACATTTTCTAATGTTCTAGATGGGAGTGTAGACAGACTTTACACCCAAAGCTTTTCCTTCCTGGTCAGACTTAGTCCTTCCCTTACTGATGCAGGCGCTGTCCTCGTCCCTCCTGGTTCTACCGCTGAGATGGGGTGGGGATGTACCAGGGGTAGACCTGATAGCATACCTACCTGACGTCCAGCTCTTCACCGTTAACCTTGCTTGCCTCTGATGCCACCTGGGGTGCAATCAGAGTAACCTCCTGGAATGCCTCCCAAGCTAAGACTGCTGGGGGAAACATTCATCACCCGAGTGCCTGTGCACGACCCTGAGTATATTCCTGACCACAATAAGACCAATATGAATATAAAGCTGAGATGTTCTATTCAAGCATCACCACACCAATATAAGAGCCTCCTCTGATCCACTAAGAGCCAGTGTTACCAAAGGAAAAAAAAAAAAAAAAAAACCCATTGCAGTCCCCATCTGAGTAACCTTTAACCCCAGAGATGTTCTTGGAGCTAGAGCTCCATCTAACATCTGAATTTCTGATTCCTAGTGAGGCTAGGTGCTTTCTTGACTACCAATCCAAGTTTGGGACCTAAGCCACAGTACACAGTAACAATATAGAACACAAATCCCTTGAAAGTCTATGATCTGATAGATTAAGTTAATGCTTCTAATTACCAAGGAGTTATGAAATGGTCAAAGAGACCTAAAAGTTTGACTGAGAAAGGAAATTTCAGTCCACACACTTTGCCCATTTCTGGTTGGTTCCCAAAGGAGACATTGGGTGCCACTTGGCACTGGCAGGTCGGTATAAACCCCCAATAGGTTTCTGCCATAAGCTGTATGAGATCACTGTGGAACCGCAGAGCAGGGCTCCTCACTTGCTTCGTGCAGGGCATGTCATTCATTCACACAAGCACACCGTAGAGTTAGTAAAGCACAGCAGAAAATGTGTTCACTAAGATAACAAAGAACTAGAGCTCCAAGCATCCTTACCTTGTCCTGAAGGATCCCGGACAAGTCCCCAAGATGAAAGGTTCTTGTTGAATCACACAAAGATACCGGGATTCTTGGCCCCCAGAGGAGAAGAATTCAATCCGGGGCCAGAGACAAGGCTTGATCACTCAGAGCTCTTGTGTAATAAAGTTTTATAAAAGTATAAAGGAGTTAAAGAAAGCTTCTGCCATAGGCATCACAAGGGGGCAGAAAGAGTACCCCCCTGCTAGTCTTCAGCTGGATGTTATATAGTCACTGTTCAATTCAGTCCAGTTCAGTTGCATTGTCGTGTCCAACTCTTTGTGACCTCATGAATCTCAGTACGCAAGGGCTCCCTATCCATCACCAACTCCCGGAATTCATTCAGACTCATGTCCATCAAGCCAGTGATGCCATCCAGCCATCTCATCCTCTGTCGTCCCCTTCTCCTCCTGCCCCAAATTCCTCGCAGCATCAGAGTCTTTTTCAGTGAGTCAACTCTTTGCATCAAGGGGCCAAAGTACTGGAGTTTCAGCTTCATCATCATTCCCTCCAAAGAAAACCCAAGGCTGATCTCCTTCAGGATGGACTGGTTGGATCTCCTTGCAGTCCAAGGGACTCTCAAGAGTCTTCTCCAACACTACAATTGAAAAACATCAATATTTCGATGCTCAACTTTCATCAGAGTCTAACTTTCACATCCATAAATGAATATTGGGAAAACCATAGCCTTGACTAGACGGACTTTAGTTGGCAAAGTAATGTCTCTGCTTTTCAATACTCTATCTAGGTTGGTCACAACTTTTCTTCCAAGGAGTAGGCGTCTTTCAATTTCATGGCTGCAATCACCATTTGCAGTGATTTTGGATCCCCCAAAAAAATAATGTCTGACACTGTCTCCACTGTTTCCCCATTTATTTCCCATGAAGTGATGGGACCACATGCCATGATCTTTGTTTTCTGAATCTTGAGGCTTAAGCCAACTTTTTCACTCTTCTCTTTCACTTTCATCAAGAGGCTTTTTAGTTCCCCTTCACTTTCTGCCATAAGGGTGGTGTCATCTGCATATTTGAGGTTATTGATATTTCTCCTGGCAATCTTGATTCCAGCTTATGCTTCCTCCAGCAAAGCATTTCTCATGTTGTACTCTGAATATAAGTTAAATAAGCAGAGTGACAATATACAGTCTTGACGTACGCCTTTTCCTATTTGGAACCAGTCTGTTGTTCCATGACCAGTTCACACTGTTGCTTCCTGATCTGCATACAGATTTCTCAAGAGGCAGGTCAGGCGGCCTGGTATTCTCATCTCTTTCAGAATTTTCCACAGTTTATTGTGATCTACACAGTCAAAGGATTTGGTATAGTCAATAAAGCAGAAATAGATGTTTTTCTGGAACTCTCTTACTTTTTCGATGATCAAGCAGATATTGGCAATTTGATTTCCGGTTCCACTGCCTTTTCTTAAACCAGCTTGAATATCTTTAAGTTCATTGTTCATGTATTGCTGATGCCTGGCTTGGAAAATTTTGAGCATTACTTTACTAGCATGTGAGATGAGTGCAGTTGTGCGGTAGTTTGATTATTCTTTGGCATTGCCTTTCTTTGGGATTTGAATGAAAACTGACTTTTTCCAGTCCTGTGGCCTTTGCTGAGATTTCCAAATGTGCTGACATATTGAGTGCAGCACTTTCACAGCATCTTTCAGGATTTGAAATAACTCAACTGGAATTCCATCACTCCCACTAGCTTTGTTCATACTAATGTTTTCCAAGGCCCACTTGACTTCACATTCCTGGAAGTCTGGCTCTGGGTGAGTGATCACACCGTCGTGATTATCCGGGTCATGAACATCTTTTTTGTACAGTTCTTCTGTGTATTCTTGCCGTCTCTTCTTAATATCTTCTGCTTCTGTTAGGTTCATACCATTCCTGTCCTTTATTGAGCCCATCTTTGCATGAAATGTTCCCTTGGTAGCTTTAATTTTCTTCAAGAGACCTCTAGTCTTTCCCATTCTGTCGTTTTCCCCTATTTCTTTGCACTGACGCTGAGGAAGGCTTTCTTATCTCTTCCTGCTATGCTTTGGAACTCTGCATTCAGATACTTATATCTTTCCTTTCCTCCTTTGCTTTTCACTTCTTTTCCTTTCACAGCTATTTGTAAGGCCTCTTCAGAGAGCCATGTTGCTTTTTTTGCATTTATTTTCCATGGGGATAGTCTTGATCCCTGTCCGCTGTACAATGTCACAAACTTCCGTCTGGCACTCTATCTATCAGATCTAGTCCCTTGAATCTATTTCTCACTTCCATTGTAAAATCATAAGGGATTTGATAGGTTATACCTGAATGGTCTAGTGGTTTTCCCTACTTTCTTCAATTTCAATCTGAATTTGGCATTAAGGAATTCATGATCTGAGCCACAGTCAGCTCCTGGTCTTGTTTTTGTTGACTATATAGAGTTTCTCCAAATTTGGCTGCAAAGAATATAATCAAACTGATTTTGGTGTTGACCATCTGGTGATGTCCATGTGTAGAGTCTTCCCTTGTGTTGTTGGAAGAGGGGGTTGCTATGCGTATTGCATTTTCTTTGCAAAACTCTATTAGTCTTTGCCCTGCTTCGTGCCGTATCCTGAGGCCAAATTTGCCTGTTACTCCAGGTGTTTCTTGACTTCCTACTTTTGCATTCAAGTCCCCTACAATGAAAAGGACACCTTTGTTGGGTGTTAGTTCTAAAAGATCTTGTAGGTCTTCATAGAACCATTCAGCTTCTTCAGCATTACTGGTTGGGACATAGACTTGGATTACTGTGATATTGAATGGTTTGCTTTGGAAACGAACAGAGATCATTCTGTCGTTTTTGAGATTGCATCCAAGTACTGCATTTCGGACTGTTTTGTTGACCATGATGGCTACTCCATTTCTTGTAAGGGATTCCTGCCCACGGTAGAAGATATAATGGTCATCTGAGTTAAATTCACTCATTCCAGTCCATTTTAGTTCGCTGATTCACAAAATGTCGACTTTTACTCTTACCATCAACTGTTTGACCACTTTCAATTTGCCCTGATTCATGGACCTGACATTTCAGGTTCCTATGCAATGCTCTTTACAGCATCAGATCTTACTTCTATCACCAGTCACATCCACAGCTGGGTATTGTGTTTGCTTTGGCTGCATCCCTTCTTTCTTTCTGGAGTCATTTCTCCACTGATCTCCAGTGGCATATTGGGAACCTACTGACCTGGGGAGTTCCTCTTTCAGTATCCTATATTTTGCCTTTTCGTACCATTCATGGGGTTCTCAAGGCAAGAATACTGAAGTGATTTGCCATTCCCTTCTCCAGTGGACCACATTCTGTCAGACCTCTCCACCATGCCCGCCCATCTTGGTTGGCCCCACAGGGCATGGCTTAGTTTCATTGAGTTAGACAAGGCTGTGGTCCTAGTGTGATTAGACTGACTAGTTTTCTGTGAGTATGGTTTCAGTGTGACTGCCCTGTGGGTGTATCTCTTCATGGCTGCTCAGGAAAGTGCAGCCACTGGTCCTTACCTTGGATGAGGGATATCTCCTCACCAACGCCCCTCCTGACCTTGAATGTGGAATAGCTCCTCTAGGCCCTCTGGGGCCGGTGCAGCCATTGCTCCTTGTACGTGAGGTTGCTTGTCCAGGCCACCACCCCTTGCCTTGGCCAGGGGTAGATTCTCTCAGCCGCCACCCATGACCTCAGATGTGGGGTAGCTCCTCTTGGCAATTGCCCCACGGGCATGGGGTCCTCCTGCCTTCTGCCCCTGACCTCAGAGGTGGGGTAGCTCCTCTCCAGTCAGTTAATGAAAGAAAGGAATGTCTTAAAACTCAGAATGGCACCAGGCCCCTAACCCATAAGATGCATTTTGGGATAATCTTGGCACCAAATGGTTCATCCTTGGCCATAAAATGATTAACTTGAATCTTGAATAATGGCAGATCACCATACAAATAGTTTCATTTACATAGATTAGAGGAAAAATATCTGGACATCACCAGATGGTCAACACCGAAATCAGATTGATTATATTCTTTGCAGCCAAAGATGGAGAAGCTCTATACAGTCAAGAAAAAGAAGCCCAGGAGCTGACCGTGGCTCAGATCATGGACTCCTTATTACCAAATTCAGACTTAAATTGAAGAAAGTAGGGAAAACCGCTAGACCATTCAGTTATGACCTAATCAAATCCCTATGATTGTACAGTGGAAGTGAGAAATATATTTAAGGGCCTAGATCTGATAGATAGAGTGCCTGATGAACTATGGAATAAGGTTCATAACATTGTACAGGAGACAGGGATCAAGGCCATCCCCATGGAAAAGAAATGCAAAAATCAAAATGGCTGTCTGGGGAGGCCTTACAAATAGCTGTAAAAAGAAGAGAAGCAAATAGCAAAAGAGAAAAGGAAAGATATAAGCATCTGAATGCAGTTTCAAAGAATAGCAAGAAGAGATAAGAAAGCCTTCTTCAGCAATCAATGAAAAGAAATAGAGGAAAATAACAGAATGGGAAAGACTAGAGATATCTTCAAGAAAATTAGAGATACCAAGGGAATATTTCATGCAAAGATAGGCTCAATAAAGGAAAGAAATTGTGTGGACCTAACAGAAGCAGAAGATATTAAGAAGAGACGGCAAGAATACACAGAAGAACTGTACAAAAAATATCTTCATGACCCGGATAATCACGACGGTGTGATCACTCACCTAGAGCCAGACATCCTGGAATATGAAGTCCAGTGGGCCTTAGAAAGCATCACTATGAACAAAGCTGGTAGAGGTGATGGGATTCCAGGTGAGCAATTTCATGTGTTTGTTAGCCATCTGTATGTCTTCTTTGGAGAAATGTCTATTTAGTTCTTTGGCCCATTTTTTGA
This sequence comes from Budorcas taxicolor, assembly GCF_023091745.1. Lineage (NCBI taxonomy): Eukaryota > Metazoa > Chordata > Mammalia > Artiodactyla > Bovidae > Budorcas > Budorcas taxicolor. The sequence goes on from NC_068923.1 coordinate 8,634,130, forward strand.
TTGGGTCGTTTATTTCTCTGGAATTGAGTTGCATAAGTTGCTTGTATATTTTTGAGATTAGTTGTTTGTCAGTTGTTTTATTTGCTATTATTTTCTCCCATTCAGAAGGCTGTCTTTTCACCTTGCTTGTATTTTCCTTTGTTGTGCAGAAGCTTTTAATTTTAATTAGATCCCATTTGTTTATTTTTGCTTTTATTTCCAGAATTCTGGGAGGTGGATCATAGAGGATCCTACTGTGATTTATGTTGGAGAGTGTTTTGCCTATGTTCTCCTCTAGGAGTTTTATAGTTTCTGGTCTTACATTTAGATCTTTAATCCATTTTGAGTTTATTTTTGTGTGCAGTGTTAGAAAGTGATCTAGTTTCATTCTTTTACAAGTGGTTGACCAGTTTTCCCAGCACCACTTGTTAAAGAGATTGTCTTTACTCCATTGTATATTCTTACCTCCTTTGTCAAAGATAAGGTGTCCATATGTGTGTGGATTTATCTCTGGGCTTTCTATTTTGTTCCATTGATCTATATTTCTGTCTTTGTGCCAGTGCCATACTGTCTTGATGACTGTGGCTTTGTAGTAGAGCCTGAAGTCAGGCAAGTTGATTCCTCCAGTTCCATTCTTCTTTCTCAAGATTGCTTTGGCTATTCGAGGTTTTTTGTATTTCCATACAAATATTGAAATTATTTGTTCTAGTTCTGTGAAAAATATCGCTGGTAGCTTGGTAGGGATTCCATTGAATTTGTAAATTGCTTTGGGTAGTATACTCATTTTCACAATATTGATTCTTCCAATCCATGAACATGGAATATTTCTCCATCTATTAGTGTCCTCTTTGATTTCTTTCATCAGTGTTTTATAGTTTCCTATATATAGGTCTTTAGTTTCTTTGGGTAGATATATTCCTAAGTATTTTATTATTTTCATTGCAATGGTGAATGGAATTGTTTCCTTAATTTCTTTTTCTACTTTCTCATTATTAGTGTATAGGAATGCAAGGGATTTATGTGTGTTGATTTTATATCCTGCAACTTAACTATATTCATTGATGAGCTCTAGTAATTTTCTGGTGGAGTCTTTAGGGTTTTCTATGTAGAAGATTATGTCATCTGCAAACAATGAGAGTTTTACTTCTTCTTTTCCAATTTGGATTCCTTTTATTTCTTTTTCTACTCTGATTGCTGTGGCCAAAACTTCCAAAACTATGTTGAATAGTAGTGGTGAAAGTGGGCACCCTTGTCTTGTTCCTGACTTTAGGGGAAATGCTTTCAATTTTTCACCATTGAGGATAATGTTTGCTGTGGGTTTGCTATATATAGCTTTTATTATGTTGAGGTATGTTCCTTCTATTCCTGCTTTCTGGAGAGTTTCTATCATAAATGGATGTTGAATTTTGTCAAAGGCCTTCTCTGCATCTATTGAGATAATTGTATGGCTTTATTTTTCAATTTGTTAATGTGGTGAATTACATTGATTGATTTGTGGATATTGAAGAATCCTTGCATCCCTGGGATAAAGCCCACTTGGTCATGGTGTATGATCTTTGTAATGTGTTGTTGGATTCTGTTTGCTAGGATTTTATTGAGGATTTTTGCATCTATGTTCATCAGTGATATCGGCTTTTAAATCCTGAAAGATGATGCTGTGAAAATGCTGCACTCAATATGCCAACAAATTTTGAAAACTCAGCATTGGCCACAGGACTGGAAAAGGTCAGTTTTCATTCAAATCCCAAAGAAAGGCAATGTCAAAAAATGCTCAAACTACCGAACAATTGCACTCATCTCACATGCTAGTAAAGTAATGCTCAAAATTCTTCAAGGCAGGCTTCAACAATATGTGAGTCATGAAATATCTGATGTTCCAGCTGGTTTTAGAAAAGGCAGAGGAACCAGAGATCAAATTGCCAACATCCACTGGATCATGAAAAAAGCAAGAGAGTTCCAGAAAAACATCTATTTCTGCTTTCTTGACTATGTCAAAGCCTTTGAATGTGTGGGTCACAAGAAACTGTGGAAAATTCTGAGTGAGAAGGGAATATCTGACCATCTAACCTGCCTCTTGAGAAATATGTATGCAGGCCAGGAAGCAACAGTTATAACTGGACATGGAACAACAGACTGGTTCCAAATAGAAAAAGGAGTACGTCCAGGCTGTATATTGTCACCCTGCTTATTTAACATGATGCAGAGTACATCATGAGAAACGCTGGACTGGAAGAAACACAAGCTGGAATCAAGATTGCCAGGAGAAATATCAGTAACTTCAGATATGCAGATGACACCACCCTTATGGCAGAAAGTGGAGAGGAACTAAAAAGCCTCTCCATGAAAGTGAGAGAGGAGACTGAAAAAGTTGGCTTAAACCTCAATATTCAGAAAACGAAGATCATGACATTTGGTCCCATCACACTTCATGGCAAATAGATGGGGAAACAGTGGAAACATTGTCAGACTTTGTTTTTTTTTTTGGGTTTCAAATTCACTGCAGATGGTGATTGCAGCCATGGAATTAAAAGATACTTACTCCTTTGAAAAAAAAAGTTATGACCATGCTAGATAGCATATTCAAAAGCAGAGATATTACTTTGCTGACTAAGGTTCGTCAATCAAGGCTATGGTTTTTCCAGTAGTCATGTATGGATGTGAGAGTTGGACTGTGAAGAAGGCTGAGCACCGAAGGATTGATGCTTTTGAACTGTGGTGTTGGAGAAGACTCTTGAGAGTCCCTTGGACTGCAAGGACATCCAACCAGTCCATTCTGAAGGAGATCAGCCCTGGGATTTCTTTGGAAGGAATGATGCTAAAGCTGAAACTCCAGTACTTTGGCCACCTCATATGAAGAGTTTACTCATTGGAAAAGACATTGATGCTGGGAGGGATTGTGGGCAGGAGAAGAAGTGGACAACAGAGGATTGGATGGCTGGATGGCATCACTGACTCAATGGACGTGAATCTGAGTGAACTCTGGTAGTTGGTGATGGACAAGGAGGCCTGGGGTGCCTGTGATTCATAGGAGTCGGACACGACTGAGTGACTGAACTGAACTGAACTGATCTGATTATATCATACTGGTTTGTCAAAGAGGTTCTGAACCAAGAGGTGGACCAACTTGTAGACAGAGTTTGGGGTAAATGCATAGTACATTAGCATAACTTAAGACAAACCTTTCCATAAGAAAAAGTCATTGGTTATCTCTAGGTTTGAGAATAGTTAACTTCAGATGAAACCAGGTGTCATTATGGCAACACAGTATTTTAACAGAAACACCCTTTTAAATTTGTATAGAGAAGAAAAAAAATATTGCTTGTTTGTTTCCTCCTGCTGCTTAAGAGAGATACAAATGTCTGACATTTGAAGGCTATTTCTTTCATTTGGAGACCCTGGCCTTCCTGCCTGTTACCCTCTCACTAGGTTGGGAATATTCCCTGGAGAAGGGCATGGAAATCCACTCTAACATTCTTGCTGGGAATATCCTATGGTAAAAGAGCCTGGTGAGCTGTAGCTCATGGGTTCACAAAGAGTTGGATATGAGTGAAGTGAGTGAACAAATTATAAGATAACCTAAATGCATGAAGCAAATATTAGTAAATATAAAGGAGAAAAAATGAGAGTAGCTCAGTAGTAGTCAGGGATTTTAACACCTGACATCACAGGACTGATCATCCAGAAAGAAAACAAAGAAATACTGACCTTAAATAATAGTTTAGATCAAATCAACTTGATAGATTGTTGTCGTTCAACCACTAAGTCAGGTCTGGCTCTTTGTGACCCCATGGACGGCAGCATGACAGATTTCCCTGTCCTTCACCATCTCCCAGAGTTTGCACAAACTTATGTCCATTGAGTTGGTTATGCTATCCAACCATCTCATCCTCTGTCATCCACTTCTCCTCCTACCTTCAATTGTTACCACCATCAGCACCTGTGCCAGTGAGTTGGCTCTTTACATCAGGTGGCCAAAATATTGGAGTTTCAGCTTCAGCATCAGTCCTTCCAATGAATATTCAGAATTGATTTCCTTTGGGACTGACTTGTTTGACCTCCTTGCTATCCAAGGAATCCTCAAAAACCTTCTCCAGCACCACACTTTGTGAGCATCAATTGTTTGTTGCTCAGCCAACTCTCATATCCATACATGACTTCTGGAAAAGTCATAGCTTTGACTATACGAACCTCTGTTGTCAAAGTGATGTCTCTGCTTTTTAATACACTGTCTAGGTTCACCATAGCTTTTCTTCCAAGGAGCAAGAGTCCTTTAATTTCACGACCTTCAAAAAGCAGCAGAATTCTTTTTTAAGTGCCCATGGGGCATGATCAAGGATAGATCATATTCTCAGCCACAAAGCAAATCATAGTAAATTTAAGAAAATTGAAATCAAATCAAACATCTTTGCTGACCAGAATGCTATGAGGCCACATCAAGCACAAGAAAAAGAAAATTATAAAAACCATAACCACATGGAAGCTAAAAAATATACTCCTGAATAACTAAGGGTCCCTGAAGAAATCAAAAAGGAAATAAAGTATCTGGACATGAATAAAAATTAAAACAATCCAAAACCTATCGGACACAGCAAAAGCAATTCTGAAAAAAGGTTAGAGTAATGCACCTCTAACCTTGTTACCTCAGTAAACAAGAAAAATGTCAAATAAGTAACCTAATGTTATATCTAAGCAAGCTAGAAAAAGAACAAACAAAATCCAAAATTAGTAGAAATGTCATAAAAATGAGAGTGAAATTGACAAAATAAACACTGAGAAAAACAATGAGAAGATCAATGAAACTAGGAACTGCTTCTTTGCAATATAAACAAAATTTATCAGCCTTTAATTAGCCTCCTCCTCAAAAAAAAAAAAGGAGAGTCTGCATAAATAAGAAATAAAAATGTAATGCTACAAGCAATCACAGAAATACTAAGAAACATAACAAATTATATACCAATGAAATGGACAGGGTAGAAGAAATGGACACAAACTTTAAAATGTACAATCTCCCAAGACTTAATTAAGTATAAATAGAAAATATGAACAGACCAATTAGCAGTAGTGATATTGAATCAGTATTAAAAATAATAATAAAACTCCCAACAAATGAAAGCTCAGGACATGATATCTCTAGAGATGAATTATATTGAATATTTAAAGTATCAATAACTTTTTCTCAGGATATTCTAAAATATTGAAGAAGTAACATTGCCAAACATATTCTATGAGGCCAGAATTATGCTGATACATAAGCTAGATAAAGATAGCACAAATAAAGAAAATAGCAGGCTAATATCCCTAACAAATATAGATGTAAAAATCCTCAACAAAACATTAGCAAACCAAATTTGACAATACACAAAAATTATGCATCATGATTGTGTGGAATTTGCTGCAAGGAGGAAGGATGATTCAATATTGTCAAATTAATCAAACATTCATTTAGGAAAATAAAGGATAACAATCACATGATCACCTCAACAAATCAAGAGAAAATATTTCATCAAATTCAACATCTATGCATGATAAAACCTGTTAACAATGTTAGAATAGAAGAAATAAACATTAAGTTAATACAGTCATTTATTACCAAATTAAAACTAACATTATACTCAAAAGTGAAAAGCTCATCCTACAAGATCAGAAATAAAACAAAGATGACCACTCTTGTCACTTCTATTTAACATGATGCTGGAAATTCCAGCCATTGCAATCAAGGAAAAATAGATAAAAGCAATAAAAATTGAAAGGGAATAGTAAAACTTAACTGTTTACAGATAAAATAATGCTATATCTAGAAAACACTAAAAACAGCATCCAAAAACTGCTACAACTAATTCATTAATTCAGTAAATATTCAGGATGCACAATAAATATACAGAAACACTGCATTTTGAGCACTAATAAAAAACTAGAAGAAAGAAAAAAAATCAATTATTTTTGCAATCATGAAAAAAGATAAAATGCCTAGGAAAAATTTAAACAAGACAATAAAAAATATGTACTGTGAAAACTATAAGATATTCAAGAAGAAAAGAGAAGAAGATACAAATAAAGGGCAGGATATTCAGTGTCATGTTTTGGAAGAATTATTATTGTTAAAAGATCCATCTACAAATTTGATGTAACCCCCATCAAAATACCCAAGATATGTTTTTCAGAACTAGAATAAATAATCTTGATATTTGTAGATATACACAAAGAATCTTATATAGACAAAGGAATGTTAAGAAGAGAAAGATCAGAATTTTGAAACTTCAGTCTATACTACAAAACTACGTAAGGAAAACAGCATGATATTGGAACAAAAACAAATACATAGACTACTGGAATAGAATAGAGAGCTCAGAAATAAATCCAGGTCATTATGGTCAATCAAACAAACTAGGAGGCAAGAATATATGATGCAGAAAATCTAATGTCTTAAACAAGTGGTGCTGAATATATCTAAATTATTACCTAGGCTAAATTGTGCCTTACTGATTTATTTTTATGTGGTCATGACAATGCTAATCACAGAGAAAAAATAGAGAAAGATGTATCTATGCGCAGCCTTGCAGATTGAATCCAGTATGCGCTACAGATATGATATACAGTTTGGGCAAAATAACAATTTTTACTGGGGATTTTGCTTGAATCTGGTGTAAACATGGCCAAAGTTTTATTTCACATTAACTCTTCCATCAGTCCCAAATAATCAAGCTAAATCTAGCTGCTGTATACATGTTTTGTGGCCTGGGTGATTCTAGACTTGCAGTTAGAATCTTTCTTCTGGCAGGGAAGACAGGAGCAATAAGAGAGCATATTTCTAACTTGCAGACTTCCAGGATCACCCATTTTCCACATCTTAATACCCAGCTGCATCTCCTTTCTGCCTTGTGAACTGATCATTGCTCATCTGACAAGGGCTCAAGAAGATCACTGGAACCTCTGCTAATAAAACTGTATTCCATCTGTTTTTGTCCTCATTTAATGCCCACCATTTCAGAGGCTGTTTCCACTAGTCTAATTTACAGTTTGGTATTTGTTTTTCAACTTCTGCTAAAATGTTTCAGATCATTCTTGCCTCCTATGAGAACTATGTCCAGTGAGACTAAAGAAGGAGTTAATTTCATCAAAGATATAAGGAGATGATGAAGAACAAAGAAAGAACTTTGGTATACACAGTCAGCTGATATATGGGGGAAAATAACTGATGTTTTCATATAATCTTCTAGACTGTGTTTATATTGCTTGTTCATATAAGAACAAGATTGATTTCAGGACAGTGCTTTGAAGTCTTTGCAAATATTAGAATATTTTAAATCTTACACATTTATTAACCTCTTGTATCCCTGGAGGATGCCTGTTCAAAATCTATGCACATTTTTAATTTAAATATTCATTTATTTCCCTTAACTAACCAAATATGTATATATTGTATATAAGTACAATCTGTCCACCAATTTTAAATGTTGTTTATAATTTTTCCTTGAAAAAATTAGACTTTGATACAATATTTTTATGAGTATTTCAGAAATACCTTTTCCATATCAAATACTAACTTTTTTCATTTTATAGTGATTATTGCTTTCATTGTTTTAGTTTAGAAAATAATAATCCTTCTAATACTTTTTCTGACAATTCCTTATGCTTAATCTTCATTATTTTTCAAGTAACACTCTATAAAGCAGAGTTATGACTTTAACATTTATTAAAATTCAGTTCAGTTTAGTTCAGTTGATCAGTTATACCCGACTCTTTGAAACCCCATGAATCGCAGCACGCCAGGCCTCCCTGTCCATCACCAACATCTGGAGTTCACTCAGACTCACATCCATCGATTCAGTGATGCCATCCAGCCATCTCATCCTCTGTCGTCCCCTTCTTCTCCTGCTTCCAATCCCTCCCAGCATCAGAGTCTTTTCCAATGAGTCAACTCTTCGCATGGGGTGGCCAAAGTACTGGAGTTTCAGCTTTAGCATCATTCCCTCCAAAGAAATCCCAGGGCTGATCTCCTTCAGAATGGACTGGTTGGATCTCCTTGCAGTCCAAGGGACTCTCAAGAGTCTTCTTCAACACCACAGTTCAAAAGCATCAATTCTTCAGCGCTCAGCCTTCTTCACAGTCCAACTTTCACATCCATACATGACCACAGGAAAAACCATAGCCTTGACTAGACGGACATATGTTGGCAAAGTAATGTCTCTGCTTTTCAATATGCTATCTAGGTTGGTCACAACTTTACTTCAAAGGATGAAGCGCCTTTTAATTTCATGACTGCAGTCACCATCTCCAGTGATTTTGGAGCCCCCCAAAATAAAGTCTGACACTGTTTCCCCATCTATTTCCCTTGAAGTGATGGGACCAGATGCCATGATCTTCGATTTCTGAATGTTGAGCTTTAAGACAAAATTCTCACTCTCCTCTTTCACTTTCATTAAGAGGCTTTTTAGTTTATCTTCACTTTCTGCCATAAGGGTGGCGTCATCTGCATATCTGAGGAAAACAACAGAATGGGAAAGACTAGAGATCTCTTCAGGAGAATTAAAGATACCAAGGGAAAATTTCACACAAACATGGGCTTGATAAAGGACAGAAATGGTATGGACCCAACAGAAGCACAAGATATTAAGTAGAGGTGGCAAAAATACATAGAAGAACTCTACGAAAGAGATCTTCATGACCAAGATAATCACGATGGTATGATCACTCACCTAGAGCCAGACACCTTGGAATGTGAACTCAAGTGGGCTTTAGAAAGCATCACTATGAACCAATCTGGTGGAGGTGATGGAATTTCAGTTGAGCTATTTCAAATCCTGAAAAATTATGCTGCGAAAGTGCTGCACTCAATATGCCAGCAAGTTTGGAAAACTCAGCAGTGGCCACAGGAATGGAAAAGGTCAGTTTTTATTTCAATCTGAAAGAAAGGCAATGCCAAAGAATGCTCAAACTACCACACAATTGCACTTATCTCACATGCTAGTAAAGTAATGCTCAAAATTATCCAAGCCAGGTTTCAGCAATCCATGACCCATGAACTTCCAGATGTTCAAGATGATTTTAGAAAAGACAGAGGAATCAGAAATTAAATTGCCAACATCTGCTGGATCATGGAAAAAGCAAGAGAGTTCCAGAAAAACATCTATTTCTGCTTTATTGAGTATGCCAAAACCTTTGACTGTGTGGACCACAATAAACTGTGGAAAATTCTTCAAGAAATGGGAATACCAGACCACCTGACATGCCTCTTGAGAAACCTATATGCAGGTCAGGGGGCAACAGTTAGAACTGGACGTGGAGCAACAGACTAGTTCCAAATAGGAAAAGGAGTATGTCAAGGCTGTATATTGTCACCCTGCTTATTTAACTTATATGCAGTGTACATCACGAGAAATGCTGGGCTGGAAGAAACACAAGCTGAAATCAAGATTGCCAGGAGAAATATCTATAACCTCACATATGCAGATGACAGCATCCTTATTAAAATTAAACTACCTAAATTTATTTTCATAGAGTACTGAGAAAAGTCTCATATTTTCAGTTGAGTGTCCTCATTAACCACTTTATATAACTTAAATTCATAAAATCATGTTCACAAATTTATTTAATAATCAAATATCCAACTTCTTGCGGAATAGAAATATAGCTTCAGTAGATGAAGAGTGAGGTGCTTTCAATAAATATTTGTTGAATGAATGACTTTATTAGCAAATAAACATAAAAATGGGAAATATTGTGCACTGATTCAGATAACTTGACCTGAGTGTGTTCTCTTTAGAATATGGAGACAAGGAAGAAATATTGAAGAAACAATTGTATTTAATGAATGTAAAGCGAAGTGCTCAAGTGTATACGATATCTATCATTTAATTTCTAAAACGATTGTGTCAGGGTGTTATTTCCTTTTGTTTTATGAACAAAGATAATCTTTAATTCAATTAAATATTATCAGAGAAATGGATTCAACCTATATCTGATTTCAAAATCAAGTCTCTTTCATATTTAGCAATAAAGATCAGATTTTTTAGATTTATTTTATCCTTGTCCATATTTGGACCACAAATGCAATTTCAGATGGGAAGTAAAATAAATTCTATTTTTATTTTATTTTATTTATTTGTTTTTTCCCTGTGGTTTTAAATGTGTATATATATATATATATATATATATATATATATATATATATATATATATTTTACTTTGCAATACTGTATTGGTTTTGCCATACATTGACATAAATCCACCACGGGTGTACGAGTTCCCAATCCTGAACCCCCATTTACACAGTCCTTGACATAATTAAACAATATGTTGCTTTCTGCCCCTTCAGTTCATGCTGTCGCCTAACACAATTTTGTTTTTGCAATAGATCAATATGCATTAAATGGCTGACAAAGAAACAGGAGGAAAGATGTTGCAGAAAGTTTTTTAAATTTGAATTATTTACTAATTATGTATATATTAAATATATGGCTCTACATCATGGCTTTTGAAAATGAAAGGTCTAATATCCAAGTGCCCCAGTTCAAATTTCAATTCTCCAAGTCACTAGTTGCAGACTTGGAGAATGTGTTGTTTAGCTTTTCTAAATAGTAAATAACTCTTATTAAGTTTAAAAAAAAAAAAAAAAAAAGCTACCCTGAGGGTATGAAGACTCAATGGAATAATGTATATGGGGATTCTTTTACATCATTGGCAATGAGTAAATTTTAGACATGATGAGTAGTAAATGAAATGCAGTGATCTTACAGGCAGAATATTGAAGAGCACCACAGACAGTCTACTATCTTCCAGTGAAGGGCAAAATCATTGTTCAAGTAAAGTTGCTGGTTGAATAAAGTTGCCAAATTGAGCAAAAAACATGAATATCATAGGAGCAAAACGTTTCAAAGTAGCAGATGCAGGGAAAATTTATTTCAATTCTATAAAAAAAGTATATATATCCTCCACACATATCAATATATCCTTCACTGTCAAATTAAGGCTTTTGAAGGAACAATCCAGAAACAAAAGAGAGAAAGATTGAAGTCATAGGATACTTATATCTAAAGATGTCACATCTAAACTTTGCATCTCTGCATTTAGTGAGTACTATAAACCATGATTATTAATAAATTTGGAAATGTATTTCATCATTTATTATATGGGCAATTTTAAAGTTATATAATCTTTAGATTTATTTGAATCCTTCCAGAGATTTTTCCTTGGGCTATGTTCTGATAGTTCTCAAAACGTTAGCATTTTATTACTGTTAGGTAGGAGTTAGGCATGAACAATGAGTAATGGTCTAGCTGAAAAAGATTCAAGCTGATCTCTAAATCCCTCCCCAGATACCCCCCAGTGCTGCCCAGGAAAGCTAACAGATATGCAACAAAACAACCAGAGACTTTTCCAACTCTGGTGCATGTGTCCTAGATACACAGCAAATACAAACTAACCACAGGGGCTTCTTTAACTCTGGCATATGTGCCCTTGATGTTCAACTGTGTTCTCAGTGATCTCAGGCAGTCAGGAGCCCATTCAGTACAGTTCAGTTGCTCAGTCTTGTCTGACTCTTTGAGACCCCATGACATGCAGCACGCCAGGCTTCCCTGTCTATCATCAACTCCCAGAGTTCACTCAGATTCACTTATTGCTGAAGCCTGGCTTGGAGAATTTTGACCATTACTTTACTAGCATGTGAGATGAGTGCAATTGTACGGTAGTTTGATCATTCTTTGGCATTGCCTTTCTTTGGGATTGGAATGAAAACACCTTTTCCATTCCTGTGGCCACTGCTGAGTTTTCGAATCTTGCTGGCATATTAAGTCCAGGACTTTCACAGCATCATCTTTGTTCGTAGTGATGCTTTGTAAGGCCCACTTGACTTCACATTCCAGGATGTCTGGCTCTAGGTGAATGATCACACCATCATGATTATCTGGGTCTTGAAGATCTTTTTTTGTACAGTTCTTCTGTGTATTCTTCCCACCTCTTCTTAATATCTTCTGCTTCTTTCAGGTCCATTCCATTTCTGTTCTTTATCAAGCCCAACTTTGCATGAAATATTCCCTTGGTATTTCTAATTCAACTTCAGATTCTTCAGCATCACTGGTTGGGGCATAGACTTGTATTACTGTGATATTGAATGGTTTGCCTTGGAAATGAACAGAGATCATTCTGTCGATTTTGAGATTGCATCCAAGTATTGCATTTTGGACTCTTTTGTTGACCATGATGGCTACTCCATGTCTTCTAAAGGATTCTTGCCCGCAGTGGTAGATATACTGGTCATCTGAGTTAAATTCACCCATTCCAGTCCATTTTAGTTTGCTGATTCCTAGAATGTCGACGTTACTCTTGCCATCTCCTGTTTGACTAGTTCCAATTTGCCTTGATTCATGGACCTGACATTCCAGGTTCCTATGCAATATTGCTCTTTACAACATCAGACCTTGCTTCTATCACCAGGCACATTCACAACTGGATATTGTGTTTGCTTTGATTTCATCACTTCTTCCTTTCTGGAGTTCTTTCTCCACTGATCTCCAGCGGCATATCGGGCACCTACTGACCTGGGGAGTTTCTCTTTCAGTATCCTATCATTTTGCCTTTTCATACCATTCATGGGGTTCTCAAGGCAAGAATACTGAAGTGGTTTGCCATTCCCTTCTCCAGTGGACCACATTCTGTCAGACCTCTCCACCATGACCTACCCATCTTGGGTGGCCCCACAGGGCATGGCTTAGTTTCATTGAGTTAGACAAGGCTGTGGTCCTAGTGTGATTAGATTGACTATAGTTTTCTGTGAGTATGGTTTCAGTGTGTCTGCCCTCTGATGCCCTCTTGCAACATCTACCATCTTACTTGGTTTTCTCTTACTTTAGACTTGGGGTATCTCTTCACGTCTGCTCCAGCAAAGTGCAGCTGTTGCTCCTTACATTGGATGAGGGGTATTTCCTCACCGCCACCTCTCCTGACCTTGAACGTGGCCTAGATCCTCTAGGACCTCCTGTGCCCTTGCAGCAACCACTCCTTGGAAGTGGGGTTCCTCCTCTCGGCCACTGCCCCTGACCTCGGACATGGGGTAGCTCCTCTCAACCACTAAGGGTTCATAAATATTCTATGCATACAAACATCTGATTAAAACAGACTGAATTATGGGAAAGATCACATCTCAAAAGCATCAATTCTTCGGAGCTCAGCTTTCCAACTCTCACATCCATACATGAACACTGAAAAAATCACAGCCTTGACTAGACGGACTTTTGTTGCCCAAGTAATGTCTCTGTTTTTTTAATATGCTGTCTAGGTTGGTCATAACTTAAATTCCATGGCTGCAGTCATCAACTGCAGGATTTGGAAGCCCCCAAAAAATAAAGTTTGCCACTGTTTCCACTGTTTCCCTATCTATTTGCCATGAAGTGATGGGACCAGATGCCATGATCTTAATTTTCTGAATGTTGAGTTTTAACTCAGCTTTTGCATTTTGCTCTTTTACCTTCTTCAAGAGGCTCTTTATTTGTTCTTTGCTTTCTGCCATATGGTTGTGTCATCTGCATATATGAGGTTTGTGATATTTCTCCTGGAAATCTTGATTCCAGCTTATGCTTCTTCCAGTCCAGCATTTCTCATGATGTACTCTGCATATAAGTTAAATAAGCAGGGTGACAAAATACAGCCTTGACATACTACTTTCCCTATTTGGAACCAGTCTGTTGTTCCATGCCCAGTTCTAACTGTGGATTCCTGACCTGTATATAGGTTTCTCAAGAGGCAGGTCAGGTCATCTGGTATTCCTATCTCTTTAAGAATTTTCCAGAGTTTTTTGTGATCCACACAGTCAAAGGCTTGATATAGTCAATAAAACAGAGATAGATTTTTTTTTTTTTTCTGGAACTCTCTTGCTTTTTTGATAATTTAACTGATGTTGGCAATTTGATCTCTAATTCCTCTTCTTTTCTAAAACCAGCTTGAATATCTGGAATTTCATGATTCACGTACTGTTGAAGCCTGGCTTGCAGAATTTTGAGCATTCCTTTACTAGCATGTGAGATGCATGCAAGTGTGCCATAGTTTGAGAATTCTTTGGCATTGCCTTTCTTTGGGATTGGAATGAAAACTGACTTTTTCTAGTCCTGTGACCACTGCTGAGTTTTCTAAATTTGCTACCATATTGATTACAGCACTTTCTCACCATAATTTTTAGGATTTGAAATAGCTCTACTGAATTCCATCAGCTTCACTAGCTTTGTTCTTAGTGGTATTTCCTAAGGCCCACTTGACTTCACATTCTAGGATGTCTGGTTCTATGTGAATGGTCATATCGTTGTGATTATCTTGGTCATGAAGATTTTTTTTTTTTTAGTATAGTTTTTCTGTGTATTCTTGCCAGTACAATAAGATATTCTTCTAAATATATTCTGCTTCTGTTAGATCCATACCATTTTCATTCTTTATTGAGTCCATCTTTGCATGAAATATTCCTTTGGTATCTCTAATTTTCTTGAAGATGTCTCTAGTCTTTCCATTCTATTGTTTTGTTCTATTTCTTTGCACTGATCACTCAGGAAGGCTTTTTTAGTTATCTTGCTATTCTTTCAAACTCTGCATTCAAACGGCTATATCTCTACTTTTCTTCTTTGTTTTTTATTTCTCTTCTTTGCATAGCTATTTGTAAGGCCTCCTCAGATAGCCATTATGCTTTTTTTTTGTTTTTTTTTTCTTGGCATGTATTTTTCTTCGGGTTGGTCTTGCTCCCTGTCTCCTGTACAGTATCATGAACCTCTGTCCATAGTTCATCAGGCACTCTGTCTATCAGACCTAATCCTTGAATCTATTTTTCACTTACACTGTATACTCATAAGGGATTTGGTTTAGGTCATACCTGAATGATATGGTTTTCCCTCTAGTGGTTTGCCCTCCTTTCTTCAATTTCAGTCTGAATTTGGCAACAAGAAACTCATGGTCTGAGCCACAGTCAGTCTCCAGTCTTGTTTTTGCTGACTGTATAGAGCTTCTCCCTGTTTGGATGCAAAGAATATGATCAGTCTGATTTTGTTATTGACCATCTGCTAATGTCCATGTGTGGAGTCTTCTCTTTTGTTGTTGGGAGAGGATGTTTGTTATGACCAGTGCATTCTCTTGGCAAAACTCTATTAGGCTTTGCTCTGTTTCATTCTGTTCTTCAAGGCCAAATTTCCTGTTACTACAAGTGTATCTTGACTTCCTGTTTTGCACTCCAGTCCCCAATAATGAAAAGGACATCTTTTGGGGGTAGTAGTTCTCGAAAGTCTTGGAGGTTCAGATTCTTCAACATTGCTGGTCAGGGTATAAATTTGGATTACTGTGATATTGAATGGTTTGCCTTGGAAATGGACAGATTATTCTGTCATTTTTGAGACTGCACCTAAGTACTGCAT
Organism: Budorcas taxicolor; assembly: GCF_023091745.1. Taxonomy (NCBI): domain Eukaryota; kingdom Metazoa; phylum Chordata; class Mammalia; order Artiodactyla; family Bovidae; genus Budorcas; species Budorcas taxicolor. Next base: position 8,649,495 of record NC_068923.1, read on the forward strand.
CTTGGGCTCTTTTGTTGACTATGATGACTACTCCATTTCTTCTAAGGGATTTTGCCCACAGTAGTAGATATAATGGTCATCTGAATTAAATTTGCCCATTCTAGTCCATTTTAACTCACTGATTCCTAAAACGTTGACCTTCACTCTTGCCATCTTCTGTTTGACCACTTCCAATTTTCTTTGATTCCTGGACCTAACATACCAGGTTCCTACACAGTTTTGCTCTTTACAGAGTTAGACTTTAATTCTATCACCAGTCATATCCATAACTGGGTGTGTTTTTGCTTTGGTTCCATCTTTTCATTCTTTCTGGAGTTATTTCTCCACTGATCTCCAGTAGAATATTGGGCAGCTACTTATCTGGGGAGTTCATCTTTCTGTGTCCTATCTGGGAAGTAGTATAGAAGAATTATGTGATGGAAGTAAAAGGGTATTTTCTGTGTAATAATGTTCAACTACAGGAAGGAGCAAGGTGCTCTGTAGAGAATGCACAGATGAATGAGAAAGATTCCAAATGGAAAAGCATGAAGGACATCCATTCAGTTCACTCACTCAGTCATGTCCAAATCATTGAGACTCCATGGACTGCAGCATGCCAGACTTCCCTGCCCAGCACAAACTCCTGGATCTTGCTCAAATTCATGTTTGTTCTTTAAGTTTACTTATTTTCATTTTCCTATTTGAAAGCTAAATAAAATTATAATGAAAATAAAATTATTCAAGCATGAGGAAGTAAACACATTCAAGGAAAACCATCTGGAATACAGAAAACTAAACTCTAGGGCTATGAAATCTGGAAAACCTTCTTATGTAGACTGTTGTTATTTTTAAAGGAATTAATCTCTCTGCATTCGTTTTGTGCTCCCCCTAAACTGGGAAGTAGTATAGAAGCAAATGGCACAGCATGAAGAACTATAGTTCAGTTCAGTCACTTAGTCATGTCCAACTCTTTATGACCCCATGGACTGAAACACACCAGGCTTCCTTGTTCATCACTAACTCCTGGAGCTTGCTCAAATTATATCCATTCAGTCAGTAATACCATCTCATCCGCTGTCCTCCCCTTCTCCTCATGCCTTCAATTATTCCCAGATCAGGGTCTTTTCCAATGAGTCAGTTCTCTGCATCAGATCTCCAAATTATTGGAGTCATAGAAATATATGATGTATTTACATAAGTTATATATATATATATACACACACACACATACATACATACATACATACATATATATAAATCCCTCCCATGTTATAATGTGTGTATGTTTAAATGTTAAAGAGAAATATGAAAATATATGTTGCATATATTGTCATACCCAAGGAAGTCAAGAAACACACGGAGTAACAGGCAAATTTGGCCTTGGAGTATGGGATGAACCAGGACAAAGCTAATAGAGTTTTGCCAAGAAAACGCATGGGTCATAGGACCTTCTTCCAACAAAAAAAGAGAAGACTCTACACATGAACATCACTAGATGGTCAACACCAAAATCAGATTGACTATATTCTTTGCAGCCAAAGATGGAGAAGCTCTATACAGCCAGCAACAGCAAGTCCAGGAGCTAACTATGGCTTAGACCATGAACTTCTTATTGCCAAATTCAGACTGAACTAGAATAAAGTGGAGAAAACCACTAGACCATTCAGGTATGACCTAAATCAAATCCCATATGACTATACAGTGGAAATGAGAAATAGATTTAAGGTTCTAGATATGACAGACAGAGTGCCTGAATAACTATGAATGGAGGTTTGAAACAATGTACAGGAGACAGGAATCAAGACTATCCCCAAGAAAAAGAAATGAAAAAAGGAAAATGGTTGTCTGAGGAGTCCTTACAAATAGCTGTGAAATGAAGGGAAGAGAAAAGCAAAGGAGAAAAAGAAAGATATATCCATTTGAATACAGAGATAAAAAGAATATCAAGGAGAGATAAGAAAGCCTTCCTCAGTGATCAACGCAAAGAATTAGAGAAAAACAATAGAATAGGAAAGACTAGAGAGCTCTTCAAGAAAATAAGAGATACCAAGGGAACATTTCATGCAAAGATGGGCTCAATAAAGGACAGAAATGGTATGAACCTAACAGAAGCAGAAGATATTAAGAGGTAGCAAAAATGCATAGAAGAACTGTAAAAAAAAAAAAAAAAAATCTTCATGACTCAGATAATTATGATGGTGTGATTACTCACCTAGAGCCAGACATCTTGGAAGGTGAAGTCGTGGACCTTAAGAAGCATCACTATGAACAAGGCTAGTGGAGGGGATGGAATACCAGTTGAGCTATTTCAAGTCCTGGAAGATGATGCTGTAAAAGTGCTGCACTCAATATGCTAGCACATTTAGAAAACTCAGCAGTGGCCACAGGACTGGAAAAGGTCAGTTTTCATTCCAGTCCTTAAGAAAAACAATGCCAAAGAATGCTCAAACTACTGCAGAACTGCATTTATTTCACATGCTAGTATAGGAATGCTCAAAACTCTCCAAGCCAGGCTTCAGCAATATGTGAACCATGAACTTACAGATCTTCAAGCTGGTTTTAGAAAAGGCAGAGGAACCAGAGATCGAATTACCAACATCTTCTGGATAATCAGAAAAGCAAGAGAGTTCCAGAAAAGCATCTGTTTCTGCTTTATTGACTATGCCAAAACCTTTAACTGTGTGGGTCACAATAAACTGTGGAGAATTCTTCAAGAGATGGGACTGCCAGACCACCTGACCTGGCTCTTGAGAAACATATTGCAAGTCAGGAAGCAACAGTTAGAGCTGGCTATGGAACAATAGACTGGTTCCAAATAGGAAAATGAGTATGTCAAGGCTGTATATTGTCACCCTGCTTATTTAACTCATATGCAGAGTACATCATGAGAAATGCTGGGCTGGAAGAAGCATAAGCTGGAATCAAGATTGCCGGGAGAAATACCAATAACCTAAGATATGCAGATGACACCACCCTTATGGCAGAAAGTGAAGAAGAACTTTCATTTTCTTGATGAAAATGAAAGAGGAGAGTGAAAAAGTTGGCTTAAAACTCAACATTCTGAAAACTAAGATTATGGCATCTGGTCCCATCACTTCATGGCAAATGAATTAGGAAACAATGGAAACAGTGACTGACTTTATTTTTCTGTGGTTCAAAATCAGTGCAGGTTGTGATTGCAGCCATGAAATTAAAAGACGCTTTCTTCTTGGAAGGAAAGTTATGACTAACCTAGATAGCATATTGAAAAGCAGATACATTTCTTTGTCAACAAAGGTCCTTCTAGTCAAGGTTATGATTTTTCCAGTGGTCATGTATGGATGTGAGAATTGGACTATAAAGAAAGCTGATTGCCAAAGAATTGACGCTTTTGAACTCTGGTGTTGGAGAAGACTCTTGAGAGTCCCTTGGACTGCAAGGAGATCCAACCAGTCCATTCTGAAGGAGATCAGCCCTGAGTATTCTTTGAAAGGACTGATGCTGAAGCTGAAACTCCAATACTTTGGCTACCTGATGCGAAGAGCTGACACATTAGAAAAGACTCATGCTGGGAAAATTGAGGGCAGAAGAAGTGGACGTCAGAGGATGACATGGTTGGATGACATCACCGACTCAATGGACATGAGTTTTTAATGGCCTCTGGGAGTTGGTGATGGACAGGGAGTCATGTCATGCTGTTGTTCTTGGGGTCGCAAAGAGTCAGACACTACTGAGTGTCTGAACTGAACTGAATACATATATAAATAAATTATTTTTAAAGTCTGCTAAAATTCTAAGTAAAATAAGCCCTTACAATACTCTAAAGACATGCTTTGATAACATTATTTCCAAACAACCTCTAACTTATGATTACATAACAGAGTTATAACATGTAGTCTAAAGGAGAAAATGACATAAACACATGTGATAGTAAGTAATCATACTTACTAAGTGTTGGTATTACTTAATAAGTGTTGGTATTTATTGACAGTATTTTAATTATACACACTCTATATATACAAAATTTCAAAAATAATGATGCATAGTACATAAATAGTAAAATGTGCTCAAGTGATTAAAATTTATTTTATTGACTTTTTTATGTGCAATGATGACACAAAAATGACAAAGTCAGCACCTTTCCTACTTGTTTTCAAGGAATGTAAAAATATCTGGGAATAGTTTTTATTAACATGCAAATAGCAAAGATTTATATCAAAGCATAACAAATACTCTAGAACAGAAAAAGATAAGGTGTTCTATCCAAAGAAATAAACAGTAATAATTCTTGCAGGTGCCATTATTTATACTGTATTTCTACTAGTAATTTTATTGCCACTCATTTTTATTATAATCATAATTTTATTTTTAATTCTACTATTTGGAGGGTTTTGCAATGAGAATAAATTACTTGCCTCTGCTTTCTAGCTAATCAAGATAAAATTGAGTAAGGTTTAATCAATAGAAGAAAAGATTGTTATTACTGGAGAAAAAAAAGAATAGTGGAAGGAAGGCACAGAATGGGTGGGAAAAATTTGAAGTCTAACTGAAGCAAAGGAAAAAGTAGAGGTTAACTCAGTAAGTTGTCATTATTGTTAAGAAAGACCTTGAAAAGAGTTTTAGATGGCAATAAGAATGAAAAGAAGCTTAACTTAATAAATAGAGAAACAATTTCAGGATGAAAGATAAATCTTTTATTAAAAGGGGTTTGTATTTTAAAAAGTTAAAATGCATATATGGCACAAATCCATGTGCATTTTCTGTAGATTTTTTCCTGTAATTCAAAATTGATCACTCAGCTTTTACATATATTTTTTCATACTCTTTTAATGATTTTATTAGAAATCACCTTTTGTTTGAAAAATAACAGTCACACCATAATTTGCCTTGTCTGGTTAGTAAAAGCTTGCATAAAACATTTACAACTGAGATAATTTTAAAACTTAAAATTGCAAAACATACTGCAGAAAAATATTGTATTCATATAAATACTGTTTCTTTGCATTTTGACTAAAAATGAACTTACATAATGTTTATTATTATACTATCAGGCCAATCATCATAAAAAACACTTCATGATTTTTTTTTAACCTGATATCTTACTTTCTTCAAAGATAATTCACTCAAATTCTTTGAAAGTAATTTTATTTTTAACCTGGAATGATAAATTATGAAGATTAACTTAACTGATTCAGTCTGATTTAAATAATAATAGTTTGGTGTAAACCAACAAATAGCAAAAAGATACAACCACAAAGAAAACAAATAACAAATCTATTGTATGGCAGATACATTTTGAATGACTATGTCTCTGGAAATGGTGGCAACCTGAAAAGAAGTGTTTGCAATTAATCTCAGTCTCATACATTTGCTTCTAATATGTCCGTCTCTCTTAATATCTGCTCCACACAGCACTTCCCTAAGGCTCTGTTCAACTAGTATCTTCCTGTTCCTAGTCATGGATTTTCATGAACCTTACTCTATTTCATGAACTTCCAACTTGACTGTCACTTCCTGCTTTTAATAATACTTACTATCTCAATTTCTCAACATCCCATTTGAATTTTTATGCTAATCTAAGCATTGTTGTTCATTTCACAGGAATTGTTTTTCTTAATGAGTTTACTCATAACTTAAAATTTTGCTGGTGCAAAAATATAACTTTATGGCTAGCAGCAAAGCCCTCCAGCAAGTTACAAGTACCAAAGGCTTTTGATGAGCAAGGCGTTGGCATTCACCAGCTTTCTGAACAGACAGTAAAATGATGCAGATGTGGAAGACAGCTAGATCCCTCTCAAAAGGAAATGAGCCAACAAGAAATTATGTTCAAGAAAATATCTTAATTCAAAGACTATAACAGAATATACAATCTTAATGTCACAAAGGTTGTAGTGTTATTTTCTGTAGTGATTTGTTATCCATTCTGTGGCAATTACAACTCTTCGAGGTTTTCTTCTTGCATGATGCCTGCATATGCATCATATATATACATATATATATGTATATATATACAAATATATGTATTTGTTTCCTTTACACTTGAATTTGAGATTATCATTATCTAGTTTATTTCCTGTTCACATTATTTTCATTAAGTCATTATTGCAAGTGTTAAATGTAAACGCCTCTCACTATTCTAATCTTCAGAGAAGGCAATGGCACCCTACTCCAGTACTCTTGCCTGGAAAATCCCATGGATGGAGTAGCCTGGAAGGCTGCAGTCCATGGGGTTGCTGAGGGTCGGACACAAATGAACTACTTCACTTTCATTTTTCACTTTCATGCATTGGAGAAGGAAATGGCAACCCACTACAGTGTTCTTGTCTGGAGAATCCCAGGGACAGGGGAGCCTAGTGGGCTGCCACCTATGGGATCACACAGAGTTGGACACGACTGAAGTGACTTAGCAGCTGCAGCATTCTAATCATAAAATTATTTAGAAAAGTCATAAATTTCTTGGTTTGTCTGTGTGCATAGAAAATTATTTGCAGCTGTGTGTTGGTTGTTTTACATCATGGTGCTAATATTTGTCTTCTTTAAAAAATATTTTATAATCCTTCTTCCATTGTCTAAAAATAAGTTATAAAAAGACAAAAGATATACAGAAAATTGTTGGTGAATTTGAGTTCCTCAAACTTAAAAATAAATCTAAGGCAGTTTACATTCTAAATGAAATTAAAACTCAAGCTAGAGACTATGAAAAGATGTGCATATAAAACTCACAAAGATAGCATATTAATAAAGATTAAAATTATTTAAATATATGCAAAATAAAGCAACTAGGAAGAGATATCAACACAATGTATCAACAAACAATTACAGAGAATATATAGAAACGGCAAAAGGAATCTGAACTACTATTTGACTAAGAGAAATTCAAATGACTATCACAATGAGATGACATTCACCTCAAATAGATGGGCAAAATGTAAAGTATCTGTTACCAAATGTTGCAAAATATGAAAAATTAAGTATCTTCATACACTGACAGAGAAGTATATGTTATTACACTTATTTTGGAAGGCAGATTGAAAATATCTAGTCAGTTTTGTGATACACCCACTTTTACTTCTGATCTTAAAGAGATATTTCAAAATCATAAACTACTGGATTTTATATATATTGAAATGCATTGTAAACATTTAAATTTCTCAGTTAAAAATATATAAATATTTTAATATGTAAAAACATCCTCTAAAGTGTAATTTTGCATGAAAAAACATGGTTTTACAAGTTTTCCTTCACTGTTGTCCTTAGAGTTGCCTTCAGTTCCCTCTCAAACAATGAATAATTTAAAATAACACCACCAACAACAAAAAAGTGTGCAATTTTTGGAACACATAATTTTATCTAACATATTTGAAGGAATTATATCATTATCTTACTTTCTCTTATTTTTAGGTCCATGAGGAAAATGTTGTTTCACATTTAACAACTCAGTCAATTTTGAATTAAATAACTTCTCAGAGTTTAAATAAAATTAGTTCAACCACACAGTTAGTGGCCAAGATGTTCCTTGTCCCTTCCCAAAGGCCACGTTATGAGACACCTTGAATATGGTCACCCCTATTATCTTATTAAGAGTTGACTCTTCACAACAGTCAAATAAAAACTAAGCTTCACTTTATATGTTAAGTCAAATGGCTAATGTGGTTTAATGTGGTCAACTACTAACATTGCTAAATTTCATTGAATGAGTTTTAAATGGGCTGATATATGTAACATCTTGTAACATGCAACCTTATAACAGTGCCTGAAAGTGTGTAAGGTGACTATATAAGTGTTAGATGGTACTGTCAAAGGTTTTCATAGTTATTGTGTGGTATTAAGTGTTGTGAGCCACGCAAGGATGAAGGTAACATCTATGACTTTTTAAATGGAGAATTTAATGTATTTCAAATTCAAAGGCAAGTAGAAAAGTATTGTCTTTCTAAAACTAGCTATTGTTTTAGAAGCTAAGTCGTGTTTGACTCTTTTGTGACCCTATGAACTTGTTGTCCACAGGCTCCTCTGTCCATGAGACTTCCCAGCCAAGAACACAGGAGTAGGTTGCCATTTCCTTCCACAGGGCGTCTTCGTAATGCTGGAATAGAACCCACATCTCCTGCACTGAAGGTGGATTCTTAACCTCTGAGACACTGAAGAAGCCCCAAACTAGCTATGCATCAAGGCAAATGAAATAGACATCATAATAATGGTACAAAATATGACATTTTATATTAAAAAGGGGTTAATTTTCCTTTTGAGATTAGAGGCAAAATTGTGATAATTGGTTGAAAAACTAGTCTAACTTTGTAGCAAGAGAATAGTTATGAGTGAGGCAGAAAAGGCAAATTATATCAGATTGCAAAAGATATTATGAGTAATAGCAGAAGCAGTGTATTCAACGGTGTTTCTTGAGGTTGGTGGGGGACTTAAGTAGGAGGAGATGTGTTAGAGACATGGCTAAGAGGTCATCATTACAGAGGCAATGAGAAAAGATTTTATTTTATTTTATTTTATTTATTTATTTATTTATTTTAATTTTTTTAACATTTAGTTTTTTTTTAAACTTTTTATTTTTACTTTATTTTACTTTATAATACTGTATTGGTTTTGCCATACATTGACATGAATCCACCACGGGTGTACATGCGATCCCAAACATGAACCCCCCTCCCACCTCCCTCCCCACAACATCCCTCTGGGTCATCCCCGTGCACCAGCCCCAAGCATGCTGTATCCTGCATCGGACATAGACTGGTATCCTCTATTAAAACTCTTATTTAGTGAAGTTGGTTAATGTACTTCCTCTAGACATAATATAGACTGAAAAGTTCTTAAAGAAAAGGTCAGATTTTCATACTCTCTTTTTTTCCCATGTATTGAAACATATACTCTCAAGTCTCTCTGAATTTACTGTACATATTAAAAGACCAAAACAGCTGTGAGTACCAGGATTATTTTTCCTTCACAAACTAAATAGGATTAGATATTTCACATCAGTGCCAATTTATCTTATTATTATTCTATTACCTTTATGTGCTTTCTTTTTTTAATCTTAATGCATAAAAGCATTTCTGAACCAGTATCTCTCAGAGGATAAGAAATGTACTTAATGACCATATTTTTTCTTGTCTTGAGAATTAGAATTTTAGATTAAATTATCTTTCATGTCCCTGAGAATATATGAATACCTCTGAAAGACTGCACACTTAAAAGTTTTGGGGAAATAAAAAATGCATTAGTAACTGGTAGTAATCCAAGTCTGACTTAATGACATAAGATTTCAGAGACATACCTTGCTCTGATCAAATTGGATTAAAATACTGCAAACTTAGCAGAATTCTGCAAGTTCTGAACTAAAATAACCTTGAAAATGTTGATTTTCTGGTATGCATTTAATGTAAATTATTTAAGAAAAATTTCAAATAATTTTATTAAAGTTAATTATATTATAAGGAAATTATTATGCTTACATAAAGTGATCACAATTAACTCAAAACATTTAAATTTATAGTTATCATAGGACAACCTAGAAAATATAATTGATTTTCAAGTCAAAATTTCTGAAGGATAAATGTAAACATTCATAGCAGTAAATAGTATTGATTTAGATTTTATCCATGATCAGTTCAGTTCAGTTCAGTCGCTCAGTCATGCCCGACTCCTTGCAACCCCATGAATTGCAGCACGCCAGGCCTCCCTGTTCATCACCAACTCCTGGAGTTCACTGAGACTCACGTCCATCGAGTCAGTGATGCCATCCAGCCATGTTATCCATGTTAGCTTGCTTGCTTGCTAAGTTGCTTCAGTCGTGTCCGACTCTGTGCGACCCCATAGACGGCAGCACACCAGGCTCCACCGTCCCTGGAATTCTCCAACAAGAACACTGGAGTGGGCAGGGCATAATATTTAATATTTAATAAATTCACTTGTATCACTAAATTTATTTGTATACCAATAATTCTTTATTTTTAACATTTTCTATTCAATCCCACCTCTCTCTACTGAGTTACAGATTTGAAGCTCCTTCTTTAATTTCATATGTATTTAAATGCATTTTAATCATTTGTAAGACAAAAGAAATTCTAGGAAATTCCTTACCAAAAATCTTTAGCAATCTCCTAAGAACTTGAACAGACTTGTACGATTAGGACAATATGGGATCTGTCAGGGACTTTTATTCCAACACTTTTCTAAATTTATCTTCATTTAATTAATTATCCTGAAGCAGTGTAAATATTTACTTCTAATTATTTCTCTTCCTGTTTTGCTCATTTTCAATTCTATATTCTTATCTACTTAATAATGTTTTATACATGATGCCATGAGTTTTTAGAAAGAAATTTATTCCTAAGTTTAATAAATAAATGTAAGAATAAATATGCAAGTTCAGTTCAGTTCAGTCACCCAGCTGTGTCTGAATCTTTGCGTCCCCATGAAATGCAGCATGCCAGGCCTCCCTGTCCATCAACAACTCCCAGAGACCACCCAACCCATGACCATCGAGTCAGTGATGCCATCCAGCCATTGTCATCCCCTTTTCCTACTGCCCCCAATCCCTCCCAGCATCAGAATCATTTCCAAAGAGTCAACTCTTCGCATGAGGTGGCCAAAGAACTGGAATTGCAGCTTAAGCATCATTCCTTCCAAAGAACATCCAGGAGTGATCTCCTTTACAATGGACTGGTTGAATCTCTTTGCAGTCCAAGGGATTCTCAAAAAGTCTTCTCCAACACTACAGCTCAAAAGCATCAATATTTCGGGGCTTAGCTTTCTTCACAGTCCAACTCTCACATCCATACATGAACACTGGAAAAACCATAGCCTTGACTAGACAGACCTTTGTTGGCAAAGTAATGTATCTGCTTTTGAATATGCTAGCTGGTTGATCATAACATTCCTTCCAAGGAGTAAGCATCTTTTAATTTCATGGCTGCAATCACCATCTGCAGTGATTTGGAGCCCAAAAAAATGAAGTTGGACAATGTTTCCCCATCTGTTTCCCATGAAATGATGGGACCAGATGCCATGATCTTCATTTTCTGAATGCTGAACTTATAGCCAACTTCTTCACTCTCCTCTTTCACTTTCATCAAAAGGCATTTTAGTTCCTCTTCACTTTCTGCCATAAGGTTGGTGTCATCTGCATATCTGAGGTTATTGATATAACCGGCAATCTTGATTCCAGCTTGTGCTTCTTCCAGCCCAGCATTTCTCGTGATATACTCTGCTCAGAAGTTAAAGAAGCAGGGTGACAATATACAGCCTTGATGTACTCCTTTTCCTATTTGGAACCAATCTGTTGTTCCATGTCCAGTTCAAATTGCTGCTTCTTGACCTGCAAACTACTGCACAATTGCACTCATCTTACACGCTAGTAAAGTAATGCTCAAAATTCTCCAAGCCAGGCTTCAGCAATACGTGAACCATGAACTTCCTGATATTCAAGCTGGTTTTAGGAAAGTCAGAGGAACCAGAGATCAAATTGCCAACATCCGCTGGATCATGGAAAAAGCAAGAGAGTTCCAGAAAAACATCTATTTCTGCTTTATTGACTATGCCAAAGCCTTTGACTGTGTGGATCACAAGAAACTGTGGAAAATTCTGAAAGAGATGGGAATACCAGACCACCTGACCTGTCTCTTGAGAAATCTGTATGTAGGTCAAGAAGCAACAGTTGAAACTGGACATGGAAAAACAGACTGGTTCCAAACAGGGAAAGGAGTATGTCAAGGCTGTATATTGTCACCCTGCTTCTTTAACTTCTATGCAGAGTACATCATGAGAAATGCTGGACTGGAAGAAGCACAAGCTGGAATCAAGATTGCCGGGTGAAAAATCAATAACCTCAGATATTCAGATGACACCACCCTTATGGCAGAAAGTGAAGAGGAACTAAAAAGCCTCTTGATGAAAGTGAAAGAGGAGAGTGAAAATGTTGGTTTAAGCTCAACATTCAGAAAATGAAGATCATGGCATGTGGTCCCATCACTTCATGGGAAATAGATGGGGAAACAGTAGAAACAGTGTCAGACTTTATTTTTTGGAGCTCCAGAATCACTGCAGATGGTGATTGCAGCCATGAAATTAAAAGACGCTTACTCCTTGGAAGAAAATTATGACCAACCTAGATAGTATATTCAAAAGCAGAGACATTACTTTGCCGAATAAGGTCCATCTAGTCAAGGCTATGGTTTTTCCTGTGGTCATGTATGGATGTGAGAGTTGGACTGTGAAGGCTGAGCGCTGAAGAATTGATGCTTTTGAACCGTGGTGTTGGAATCCCAGTCCATTCTGAAGTAGATCAGCCCTGGGATTTCTTTGGAAGAAATGATGCTAAAGCTGAAACTCCAGTACTTTGGCCACCTCATGCGAAGAGTTGACACATTGGAAAAGACTTTGATGCTGGGAGGGATTTGGGGCAGGAGAAGAAGGGGATGACAGAGGATTAGATGGCTGGATGGCATCACTGACTTGATGGACGCGAGTCTGAGAGAACTCCGGGAGTTGGTGATGAACAGGGAGGCCTGGCGTGCTGCGATTCATGGGGTCACAAAGAGTCGTACACAACTGAGCGACTGAACTGAACTGACCTGCATACAGGTTTCTCAAGAGGCACATCAGGTGGTCTGGTATTCCCATCTCTTGAAGAATTTTCCAGTTTATTATGTTCCACAGAGTCAAAGTCTTTGGCAAATCAATAAAGCAGAAGTAGATATTTTTCTGGAACTTTCTTGCTTTTTCCATGATCCAGCGGATGTTGGCAATTTGACCTCTGGTTCCTCTGCCTTTTCTAAAACCATCTTGAACATGTGGAAGTTCACGGTTCACGTATTGCTGAAGCCTGACTTGAAGAATTTTGAGCATTACTTTACTAGCATGTGAGATGAGTGCAATTGTGCAGTAGCTTGAGCAATTTGTAAACACAATGTTATGAAAATTCATGTTATTTGACTTTATATTTAAACATATAAAAATGGGTGTAATATTAAATATATTCTGAAGTCAGTAACAAGTAGTAGGAACATTTTTCCCTCTCATTTATATTTCAATCCCTGTTACTAGAACAGATTAATTTTATGATATTTCTTTCCTTTATTATATTTTGTCATATGGAATGAAGCACTAGAGTTTTTATACCCCAAAGTACTTAACAGTTATTTAGCCTGATTTTCCCAATGTAAAATGTACTCCTTAGAGCAAATGTCAGATATACTAGCTGAAACAACCAAAATGCAGTTGAATTTATCAGATGTGTTTCATCATTTTCCTAGTATAGGTGATCAAAGTCTATCTACTTATAGGTTGTTTCTGTTAGGTCCTCCGTGGTCAATGTAGATCTTGTTTGCTTTTATTGTTTTAAATCTGTCCATGGATTTCCACAGCAGTCCGTTCAATTGCTCTATTTCTGGTTCTTTCAGTCAAAGAAAGCTACCATATAGCCATATATTCAGCACTGTGTTTTAAGGTAATTCCTTAATCTTTAATCTGCAATTACTAAATGATTTCCCCTGTGCAAAAAAGTTACATCAATCAGGCTATTTTGTGGATTATTTTAACAAGTAATTACATATATATTTCTAGTTTTCTCTGTTCACCTATAAGGAAAAGTGGAAGTTATCTGAGAAAAAGATAAATTTAAGCCCCAAACCTGTGAGGATATTGTTTGTTGTATTTCAGTCACTGAGTCCTGTCCTACTGTTTGTGATTCCATGGACTGTAGTCAGGATATTCTGTCCATGGGATTTCCTAGGCAAGGATACTGAAAGGGGATGTTTCTCCAGAGGTTCTTCCTGACCTAGGGATCGAGCCCATGTCTGCTGCATTGGCAGGCTGATTCCTTACCACTGAGCCACCAGGGAATTCCCATATGTGGATATAGTTATAGGTAATTTTAGAAATTACAACTCAATATCATCTTCAATACTATTCTATTTTGTTATTCCTCTTTACAACTGCATGGCTTTTAAATTCCTAATTAAATTAAATTAACTAATTAAATTCAGAGAAACAACTCTCACCAATCTGATACTCTTTCAGAAAGATAAAATAGTACATACTCATGCACACAAATTTAACGTCTCTTTCTTATAGAATTCATGCTGGTTTAAAGTCAAGTTTACGTGCTTCTCTGAAATTCAAGATTTGAAGTATGCACGGTGGACAGTCTAAATTATTTAATGTATTTACATATCTATTCCTATGCTATGCATAGATTAATGCTAAATATTTATTAATTGATTATAATTGCTAATGTCATATATCTTGAGTTAAGAATCTAAAATAAAATGAACATTTTTAAAATATCTTTACAAATTAGTATACTGACATAGTCAATCAAATTCTAAATTATTTTGTGTGATTTTTCAAGATTGTAATGTGAACCTAACAAAATTTGCAATATAACGACTTTATCTTTCACATGTTTAACTCTCTCAGTGGAAGAGTAGAAATCCCAAGCCTTGAATTTCCATATGCTGTTTAAGATCTCAAATAATATCTCTTATCTAATTGATTTTTTCCAATTAAAGCTTAATTGTGCATATACTTTTTATATTTTCAGATAAAGAAATTGCCATCTGTTACTTTTTGTTCTTTTTTTCAAGGCAACATTTAGAAAGTGTGAACAGTTTATCACGTTTATTATAATTATGTGAAAGTCAAATTTAGCAACTTCTCTTCCAAGAATTAAAGGGGCTTAAAAAACATAAATGTCACTCTTTGACATAATCCATAAATATTTCATACCAGTAATACTTGTCAGAAAATATTTTGCAGAGATCAGAAGATTAGCATTTTTTAAAAAGCCAGTCATGGTTAATTTCTAATAATATTTTGTGCTAAGACATCAATTATTGAGATTTTTTGTGAAATTTAAATATTAAAATGCATATTGACTTACTTTCTTATATTACAGGAGTCAAGACTTAATTTCCTCCACTAATGAAAGTCAGTAAATAGAATTTGGTAATGCCAATTAAGGGTAAGAAATATATTTCTGGCTAATCTGAAAAAATGACTTCTAATGTATTTCAAAAGCAAATAATATTCTGGTAATTTTCAAAGAAAATGCCTTTCTGTTAAGATCTGAGAAGTTAATATAAATACAATAGTAAAGGGCTTCTGAGGTAGCACTAGTGCTAATAAACCTGCCTGCCATTGCAGAAGACATAAGGGACAGAGGTTTGATCCCTGGGTCTGGAAGACCCTCTGTAGGAGTGCATGGCAAACCACTCCAGTATTCTTGCCTGGAGAACTCCATGGGCAGAGGAGACTTGTGGGCTACAGTCCACTGGGTCACAAAAGAGTCAACTTAGCTTTCACACCTGCACAATAGTGAAGTCTATATCATATAAACCAATGCTGGTACTTGTGTATCAATGATCATCAGGCACATATTTATATTGTTTTAATATGTTTCTTCAAAATCAATATTTTCTATTTGACTTATTTCCCTAGAGCTATTATATCTCTATTATTTGGATTTTCTGTGATTTTGGAAACTGTGCTTTGTTCATCAATATTGCATTCTTATATTCTATCAGAGGCACTGACCGTGTAGAATTTGGAAAGGATGCAGACAGTGTAAAGCTGCTTTGACGATCCCTGATGATGGCAATAACTCAGAAATCTGCACCTCATTTCACTCCCCATGCCGTCCACTGTCTGACTTCCAATATTTTCATCAACTCAGGAGGGCCTCTGACCCCATTCTCCACTCTTCCCTCATGAATGTGTTATTGCATGTAAGTGACAGGAAATTCAGTTCTGTAAATCTTGTTGCAAGTTTCATTGACCCTTTCCCTTATTTGTTACTGTGAAATCCCCTTACTTCCACGAACACATGAAGTTCTTATTGGACTGTCATGTATGTTTTTCATATCTGCTAATAAGCAAGTTTGCTGCTCTGTGTATGGCACCTTCCATGTGCTGCCTTCTGTGACGTCTCTCCTCCAGCATGATGGCCATTAACAAGGGACTATTGTGTGCAAGACATTAGACACTGAGTAAATGCTCTCCAACACAAATGTTTGCTGATACATAATGTGATTGGAAAAAAAATAAGACAGTAAAATATTAAATATTTCAGGCATAGTTTAGATTGACAGATCATGGAAACCATGAGGTGTTTAAACACTGAGATGTTGTAAATAAAAGTAATATTTTATTTTTCAAGTGTAAAAATTGGTCATGTCCCAAATTAGGAAAACGATATAGAGGAGGAGCTATGAAGGAGAAACAGTCCTAAGAGGAAACAAGACATATTACACTTTCACCACAATTAAAACAGGAGCATGAATAGATAGAAAGCTTAATGGAGTAGAAAAGAAAGTCTAGAAATAGAGCCAACTACCAATTTTTCTTTGATGTATTATAAAATAACGGATTATATTTCTAATGACTGGAACAAAGATAGTGTTTTTGAAATCTAATAATTTTGGAAATGCTGAATATTTTTGGAAAAATTTAAACGTATTTCACCATACAAGAAAAAATGAAAAGTCACAGAGATCAGTGATGTGAACTTTTTAAACTACAAGCAGGGTATATAAAAAGGAAAAGGATATATAAAAAGTAAAGACTTTCTAACTATTGCTAAATTGTGATGAAAAGATTAATCATTTCACTAGCCAAAATGAAATTTTAAAACTTCTGTAATTTCTATAGCAAAATCCACCAGAAGTAACATCAAAAGACAAGGAAAAAAATAGAAAATATTTGCAGCAAAATCACAGCTACATGAATACTATCATTACTATATGGAGAATATTTTTTAAAAAAGATATTTTAATTATCATAAATTAATTATCATAAAAAGATTTATGATATTAAAATATTCAAAAATCTAGAACATAAGGAAAAGACATTGAGAAACATTTATTTAAGATATGAAATAAAATTCAACTTCCTTCATGAGAGAAATTTCATAAGAAGTATGCTGAAAATTTGTTTCTTACCCATTACATTAACAAACAGCAAAAGCTTGAGAACTGGAAAGGATGTGATAAGACAGACATTCATGTACTTTATGTTACAAAAATGAATATTGATACAATCCTTTCAGAGAAGAGTCTGGCAGTATCTAGCAAAACTAAGCTTTGGAATATCCATTACCTTCTTATTCAGAAATTACACTTAGAGTAAGGTATCTTTATGATACAATTCTAATAATACAAGAACAATGTACATGGATAGAACATTATTTATAATTCCAAATTTTGGAAGCTATCATAGGAGGTTGCATAAATATACAATACTATGGTACATACATATAAATTAACATGTACAATTGTAATAAGCAGTTATACAAAATGAATATTGAACTTATATGGTGGTTCAGTGGTTAAGACTGTGCTTCCACAGCAGGTGGCACAGGTGAGATTGCAAGGGAGAGAATATTTTTTCGGTTCAGTTCAGCTGCTCAGTCTTGTCGGACTCTTTGCTACTCCATGAACTGCAGCACACCAGGTCTCCCTGTCCATCACCAGCTCCCAGAGATTACCCAAACATATGTCCATTGAGTCGGTGATATCATCCAACCCTCTCATCCTCTATCATCTCCTTCTCCTCCTGCCCTCAATCTTTTCCAGCAGCAGGGTCTTTTCCAATGAGTCAGCTCTTCACATCAGGTCGCCAAAGTATTGAAACTTCAGCTTCAACATCAAGCCTTCCAATGAACACCCAGGACTGATCTCCTTTAGGATGGACTGGCTGGATCTCCTTGAAGTTCAATGGACTTTCAAGAGTGTTCTCAAACACCACAGTTCAAAGACTCAATTCTTCTGTACTCAGCTTTCTTTATTCTTTAAATCTCACATCCATACATGATTACTGAAAAAACCATAGCCTTGACTACGTGGACTTTTGTTGACAAAGTAATGTCTCTGCTTTTTAATATGCTATCTAGGTTGGTCATATCTCTCCTTCCAAAAGCAAACGTCTTTTAATTTCATGGCTGCAGTCACCATCTGCAGTGAGTTTGGAGCCCCCCGAAAATAAAGTTATTCACTGTTTCCACCGCTTCCCATCTATTGACACGAAAAAATAAGACCAGATGCCATGATCTTAGTTTTCTGCATGTTGAGCTTAAAGCCAAATTCTTCACTCTCCTCTTTCACTTTCATCAAGAGGCTCTTTAGTTCTTCACTTTCTGCCATAAGGGCAGTGTCATCTGCATATCTGAGATTTGCAATCTCCCGGCAATCTTGATTCCAGTTTGGGCTTCATTTAGCCAAGTGTTTCTCATAATGTACTCTGCATGTAAGTTAAATAAGCAGGGTGACAATATACAGCCTTGACATACTCCTTTTCCTAACCCCAGTTAGATTCCTGGGTTGGGAAGATACACTGGAGAAAGGATCAGCTAACCACTATAGTATTGGACTCCCCTTGTGGCTCTACTGATAAAGAAACTTCCTGAAATGTGGGAAACTTGGGTTCAATCCCTGGATTGGGAAGAAACCTGGAGTTGGGAATGGTTACCCAATCTAGTATTCTGACCTGATGAATGCCATGGACTGTATAGTTAATGGGGTTGCAAAGAGTTGGACACGACTGAGTGACTCTCAGTTTCACTCTCATGAACCCACCATAGGAGCACCTTAATACACAAGACAAACCCTAAAAGACATCAAAAAAGAAATTGATTGGAACACAATAGTAGTAGGAGACTTTAACACTCCATTCACATGGATAGACAGACCATCAAAACAGAAAATTAATAAGGAAACAAGTGTCTTAAATGATACATTGGATGAGACGGAACTCATTGATATCTTCAGCACATTCCATACAAATGCAGAAGAATACACCTTCTCTGGTGCACATGGAATATTCTCCAGGAGAGACCACATCTTGGGTCACAAATCAAACCTCAGTAAATTTAACAAAATTGAAACTGTATCAGGCAGCTTCTCTAACCACAACCCTATGAGACTAGATATTAATTGGAAGAAAAAAACACACACATACAAACACACAGAGATTAAACAATACATTACTAAATAACCAAAAGATTACTGAAGAAATAAAAAAAAACTTTCTGTAAACAAATGACAATGAAAATATGACAAACCAAACCCTATGGGATGCAGCAAAAACAGTTCTAAGACGGAAGTTTATAGAAATACAATCCTACCTCAAGAAACAAGAAAAATATCGAATAGACAATGTAACTTTACAATTAAAACAAATGGAGAAAGATAAAAAGAAAAATTACTAGAAGGAAAGAAATCATAAAGATCAGAGGAGAAATAAGTGAAAAAGAAGTGGAAAAAAAAAGTAAAGATTAATACAACTAAAACCTGGTTCTTTGTGAAGATAAAGAAAATTGACAAATCCTTAGCCAGACTCATCAAGAAAAAAAGAAGAATCAATTCAACAAAATTAGAAATGAAAAAGGAGATGTTACAACAGATAATGTAAAAATAAAAAGGATGATATTGAGACTATTATGAACAACTGTATGGCAATAAAATGGATAACCTGGAAGAAATGGACAGATTCTTAGAAAAATTCAATCCTTCAAGACTGAATCAGGAAGAAAAAGCAATTATGAACAACCTAATTACAAGTGCTATAAATGAGACTATGATCAAATATCTCCCAAAAATCTAAAGCCCAGGACTAGATGGTTTCACAGGAGAATTCTATCAAACATTTAAAGACCTCACACCTAAACTTCTAGAACTCTTGCAAAAAATTGCAGAGGAAGGAACACTTCCAAACTCATTCTTCGAAGCCACCATCACCCTGATACAAAAAACAGTAAAGACAACACAAAAAGAGAAAACTACAGGCCAAAATCGCTGATGAACATAGATGCAACAATCTTCAACAAAATTTTAACAAACAGAATTCAGCAAAACATCAAAATCTCATACACTATCATCAAGAAATATTAACAAATTGAAAGATAAAAAAATAACATACAATAACCTCAATAGATGCAGAAAAAACCTTTGACAAAATTCAGCACCCATTTATGATTAAAACTTTTCAAACAATGGGCATAGAAAGAACCTACCTCAACATAGTAAAGGTCATAAATGATAAGCCTACAGCAAACATTATTCTCAATGGTGAAAGACTGAAAGTATTCTCCCTCAGATCTAGAGCAAGACAAGGGTGTCCACTTTCACCACTATTATTCAACAGAATTCTGGAAGTCCTAGATATAGCAATCAGAGAAGTACAAGAAATAAAGTGAATTCAGATCAGAAAAGAAGAAGTAAAACTCCCATTGTTTGCAGATGACATGATATTGTACATAGAAAACAATAAAAATAGTATCAGAAAATTACTAGAGCTAATCAGTGAAAATAGCAAAGTTGCAGGATACAAAATCAATACACAGAAATCATTTGCATTTCTATATGCTAACAATGAAAAATCAAAGTGGGAAATTAATGAGTCAATCCCATTCACCATTGCTACAAAAATAATTAATTTTCTAGGAATAAATTTACATAACAAGATAAAAGACCTGTACACAGAAAATTATAAGACACTAATGAAATAAATCAAAGATGACATAAACAGATGGAGAGATATTCCATGTTTCTGGGTAAGAAGAATTGCTATTGTGAAAATGACTATACTACCAAACACAATCTACAGATTCAATGTGATCCCTATCAAATTACCAATGGCATTTACCACAGAACTAGAACATAAAAATTTCCCAATTCATATGGAAACACAAAAGACCCCAAATAGCCAAAGAAGTCTTGAGAAAGAAAAATAGAGTTGGAGGAATCAACCTTCCTGACTTCAGATTATACTACAAAGCTGCAGTCATCAAGACAGTAGGGTACCAGCACAAAAACAGAAATATAGACCAATGGAACAAGATATAAAGCCCAGAAATAAACACATGCACCTATGGGTACCTTATTTTTTACAAAGGAGGTAAGAATATGCAATGGGGCAAAGATAGCCTCTTCAATAAATGGTGCTGGGAAAACTGGACAGCTACATGTAAAATAATGAAATTAGAACACTTCCTAACACCATATGCAAAGATAAACTCAAAATGGATTAAAGACCTAAATGTAAGATAAGAAACTATAAAACACTTTGAAGAAAACATAGGCAGAACGCTCAATGCCATAAATCAAGGCATGCTCCTCTATGACCCACCTCCTAGAATAATGGAAATAAAAAACAAAGTAGGCAAGTGGAATCTGATTAAACTTAAAAGCTTTTGCGCAGCAAAGAATTATAAGCAAGGTCAAAAGACAGCTCTCAGAATGGGAGAAAATAATACCAAATGAAACAATGGACACAGGATTAATTTCCAAAATATACAAGCAGTTCATACAACTCAATAATAGAAAAACAAACAACTCAATCAAAAAGTGGGTCAAAGACCTAAACAGACATTTCTGCATGGAAGACATACAGATAGCAAACGAACACATAAAAAGATTCTCAACACCACTCAATATTAGAAACATGCAAATCAAAGCTAAAATAAGTTATTACCTCACTCCATTCAGAATGGTCATCATCAAAAGTATACAAATAACAAATGTGGGAAAGTGTGTGGAGAAAAAGGAACCCATTTGTACTGTTTGTGGGAATTTAAATTGATACAGCCACTATGGAAGATGTGATGGAGATTCCTTGAAAAACTTGGACTAAAACCATCATATGACCCAGAAATCTCACTCCTAGGCATATAACCTGAGGAAACCAAAATTGAAAAAGACACATGTATCCCACTCTCCTTTGCAGCACTATTTACAACAGCTAGAACATGGAAGCAAAGTAGATATCCATTGACAGATGAATGAATAAATAATTTTGGTCCATATACATGATGGAATATTACTCATTCCTAAAAAGGAACACATTTGAGTCAGTTCTAATGAGGTAGATGAACCTAGAACCTAATATACAGACTGAAGTGTCAGAAAGAGAAAGATAAATATCATATTCTAATGCATATATATGGAATCTAGAAAAAATTGTACTGAAAAATTTATTTGCAAGGCAACAATGGAGAAACAGAGATGGAAAATAAACTTATGGACATGGGGAGAGGGGAGGAGATGGTGAGATGTAAGGAAAGAGTAACATGGAAACTTACATTACCATATGTAAAATAGATAGCCAATGGGAATTTGCTGTAGGGCTCAGGAAACTCAAACAGGTGCTCTGTATCAACCTAGAGAGGTGAGATGTGGAAGGATATTGGAGGGAGGTTCAAAAGGGAGGGGATATATGTATCCCTATGGCTGATTCATTTTGAGGTTTGACAGAAAAGAACTAAATTCTGTAAAGCAATTATCTTTCAATTTAAAAAAAAATAGCTGTATGTATTGTGATTTGTTCATCTTCTCAACTTCCAACATCTCTACTCTAACCCATGTTTTCATAAGCTTGCTCTTGAATTAAAGCTAACAAGAGTGTTGTCTCTAACCTTTGCACCATTCTCAGTATGTGCACTGGATTGTCTGTGATTAGTTCATCACCATATCTTTGTCCTTCTTTACCCTTGCGGTTCTCAGGCTGTATTTCCCAGAATCCCCTTCTGCTAAAGTTTATATAATGAGAAGCACTCATGCAAGAACGAGCCAGTGATGGCATGGAACATTACTAACAACTTCAGATCATCCTGCTTTGAGAATAACCTATTTAAGTGCTATTGGCAACAGAGGTCATATCAATGGCTTTCTTCCCATGACTTTACTTCTAAAGTTCCTTGAAGTTCAAAATTATCTTGCTAACCTTTGCTCTTTTAGCCTTTCCAAAGCTGCTTATGCTTCTAATTCTGTATTTTAAGAGAGGAAAATTTTTGCATTTCTAATTCCCAACAAGGATTTCATATCCATATCCTGGAGTAGAATTACATGTGAGAAAAACTTGGTGTTTCATTTGCCCTACTTCATTAAGAGTTTTCTCTAAGTATCAAAAAGTGTGCTTTATTCTTATTTATCTTTGGTTATAAGAAACAAGGAACCCTATATTCAAGAAACATATTCTATTTTCCCAAGTATTGAGCCCAAAGAGCTACTCCAGAAGGAGAAAAGATGACGGAGAGAATTTCTATTGGTAAAAAGCCCTTTCACCATTAAAACTTTCCACTCTGGACTCCTACACTTGCACATGTGTGTCCTAAACCTCTTCAGTTGTGTTCAACATTGTGCTACACTATGGACTGTAGCCGGCCAGCTTCCTCTGTCCATGGAATTCTCCAGGCAAGAATACTGAAATGGGTTTCCCTGCTCTCCTCCAGAGTATCTTCACCACCTAGGGATCAAACCTGCCTCTCCTACATCTTGTCTCCTACATTGACATGTAGGCTGTTTACCACTAACACCACCTGGGAAGCCCTGATATCTAATGTGGTTTCTCCACTAGGGGACATAAGTGAAGGAGAAAGGTGTTAGGGGGCATCACCTACCTGTTCTGCTCTGTAGTTCATTTAATTCCTAATTCGTGCTTGATTAACTGTTTTCCTGTAATTTAAGTCATTCTTTTTATCTTGCCTTCTGGTCAAAACATGTTTGCATAGTCCCAGTTTTCTTTGCTTTTATCCATTATCTAAGGGGAACTACTTCATGGAAAGGGGTTGAGTATGGCCCAGTGATTAGAGTATGGCTGTGTGTGCTCCTATCTCAGATCTGATACTCACTGAATGATTCCTTGGTTAAGGCATTCAACCTCTTGTAACTCAGATGCACTGGTTTTTAGGATAATGATAGACTTTCTTAATACTTTCTCACAATTAAAGGAATTAGTATATTTAAAGCACACAGGAGGATATTATACGAATAACATATTTCAAAATACTAAGTTGTTATAACAGACATGATCATCAAATTAATTTTGAAGTATAGTTTTTGAACCAATCCACAATTTATGTGTTTTCCAAATATTGATACCTCTAAAACCTGGTGTATCCAATATATCAGCACAATTTTCTACTTATTGTCAGAGTAATCCTTTTAGTCTAGTCATTTTGAGTTCCCTATTTCTGTGTGTGTGTTATATATATATACATACATATATATATATATATATATATATATATATATATAGTCACATAGAGTCAGACACGACTGAAGAGACTTAGCAGCAGCAGCAGCATAGTCTTAATAATAATAAAACATTAACATATATATGGGGATTTAAAGTTTATAGATTCTTTGCTCTAATACTAGTTTTCAATCCTACACTATCCCTTTAAGATAGGCAGTCTTATACTTCTTTTTCAACGGGAAAACAGGTTTAAAGTCAAATCATTTGTTCAACTGCACATTTCAAGTAAAGCTTTCAAAAACAAATATTAATTATTTTTCTGCTTGTCTTCACTTAATGTCTTGTTTTATTCTGTCTCCATTACCTGAAATCCTCCAACCAATATTATCTACATATTTATCTTACTTAGTGTGAAAAATTTCAACTTAAACTGAGACCCTTAAATGATTATCTGATATCATAGTGTATTGATTTGTTTATATTTTTTCATTTTTTAAATTTTAATTACTACCATACAGTTTAACACTTTAATAAATTAAATTTTTTTAAAATTAAAAACATTAATTAAAAGCATAACAAATTAAATATGTGCATACTTTTTTATACACAAAGTTGACTTTAATATTACTATCACTTGATTTATTTATATTTTTCTTTTATATTGTATTAAATATACAAAAATCTATATTTAATTTTTTTATTTTTTTTTTTACTTTACAATATTGTAATTGTTCTGCCACCCATCAACATGAATCCGGAAAGATGAGAGTTATGTTCCCATATTATAGTGTATTGTTATAGCATACATTCAAATTTATTTTTATCTATATATACATAAATATGATACATATGTATTATATTATATACACACTCACATTATTCTGCCTCACTATACAAATATGAGCCTTCTAAGTTACCAGTATCAGTCATTTAAAAAAAAAAAACTGGGTTTATCCTATATTATAAATCAATCAAAGTTAGTTTAGTTCTTTTACCAGTTGATAAATTGTTCCTAACCTGGTGTTATTACAAGCATTCAAATATCAAATATGATATGAAATTTGAAATTAAACTTGTTTCTCCCCTAGTGATTAAATCATGTATAGAAAACTGTTAGACTATATGACAATGAGCTAAGGGTTAGTAGAAAGGTGGTATTCTTTGACATGCTATGAAAAGTTGTGCAATTTTCTGCAGGTTGTATTATGTTTCTATTAATAATTTGAAAGCATTTTACCTATAAGTGGAGATAGTAGCAAAAAAAAAAAAAAGAAAGAAAGAAACTAGAAGAGTAAACAGCTTGTTTAAACTAATCTTCAAAATGCTGGATATAAGATTGGCATTCCCCTCATGCATACTACGGCACCCTTTATTGGGAAGGGGTCTTATTCTTAGAGTGACAGATTTTGTGTAAAACTTGCTAAGCATTAAATACCTATCTTATGTTGAGTCTTACTTTTTTTATTTTAAATATTTACTAGTTTTTTCCTATAAAACATTCAGTCTTGAAATTATTTTAATAAAATTATTAACAATAGATAAGTTCTAAATTTGAATATAAAAGGAATATTAAATAATATTTGTCTTTGATGAATTATTTCAAGGTAATGACTCTCTAATTAGAGATATATTCATAATATTTTAAATACCAATGTAAATATGGTCTGAATTTAAAGTTATTTAAATAATTTTAAAATGTAATTACTTGGTCCTCATTTTCAGACTACTTAATTATAGAATAAGAAAAGTAAAGTATTTCCTGTTTCAAATCGTTCAGTCACTTCTCTAACATATATTGCCAGCTAGTACAGAGCTCCTAATAGTAAAGGTGCCTTTGAAAAGACA
The DNA here is from genome assembly GCF_023091745.1 of Budorcas taxicolor. Taxonomy (NCBI): domain Eukaryota; kingdom Metazoa; phylum Chordata; class Mammalia; order Artiodactyla; family Bovidae; genus Budorcas; species Budorcas taxicolor. Next base: position 8,675,271 of record NC_068923.1, read on the forward strand.
GATAAAATATGTTTTCATCATTTAACATAATTTATTTATAATCTTTAAACCGTGACTATTAGATGAATGCTAGCTTTAGCTACTAAAATAATTCTGAATTGCTGATTTTTAAGGAGATGAAAACATAATTTGATTCTAGAAGTGGAAATTGGAACTGACACCTTTCATTTGTAAATAGGGCTTGTAATATATAAAATATTTTGTAGAAATAAGATCTGTACACCATATGGTTGATTCAAGAGGGAGAATGCATGCCATTGAACTACATTGTTCCTAATACATTGAATTATTCACAATAAATCTCATAAATAGATTAAAAATGAACATTGGACAAAATAATCTGGTACCTATAATATTTTGATCATTTTTGTGTTTGATATATTCAATATTCTTGATCTTCCTTTGCTCTTTTTGGCTCATTTGACCTATATATAACTTTAAATAGCTCCCTGGCTGACAGACAGGCTATCTCATCATATGGTAAATGGTAATACACTCCATTACACGGTAACTTAAAAATCATAGACCCACTGAGAAGCTGCTCCAAGAGTTTAACTACTCTCCTGGCAGATATCAGTCAATATCTAGATATATTAGCAAGGGAGTCTCTGCTGACCACAGAAGGATCTGGGAGGGAGTCAGAAACTTATTTCAGTTCTATAGAAAAGCCTCTGGAAGTTCAATCACTTAATCCATTTTTTATTGAATGCATACAGAAAAAAAAAAAAACCTCAAACCTCTATATCAGAGAAAACTGCCACCAATTCAGTCCTTGAGCGGTCTATCTAAAGACTCCTGACTGCTTATATAATGAAGAAATTAGATATTATTATAATTCATATTTTTTAAATTTTGCCGGTTTTAAACCACAAAGGCTGTATATTATATAATATGAAAGTGGCAGAAATAAGAATGGCGATCACCAACTGATTACATATGTTCAAATACCCATATACTATTTTTAATCTTGCAGCTGTTCCTAGCGGTGCACCTGTGTGTGCTAAGTCACTTAAGTCATGTCCGACTCTGTGATCCTATGGACTGTAGACGGCCACAGTACTCTGCTTATGGGATTCTCCAGGAAAGAATACTGGAGTGGGTTGCCTTGCCCTCCTCTAGGGGATCTTCCTGACCCAGAGATCGAACCTGCGTTACTTGCATCTTCTGCATTGGCAGGCAGGTTTCTTACCACTAGTGCCACATAGGAAGTCCCTCCTATTGGTGTGCTATTGTTTATTTCACAGTCACTTTACATTTAGTGTGCCACTTCCATTTATTTAATTGTATGACAATGCAAGGATCAACAATAACAGATTAGAGGATAAGTACTGCCCTGATGGCTCAGACGGTAAAAAATCAGCCTGCAAAGCAGGAGAGCCAGCTTTGATCCCTGGATAGGGAAGATTTCCTGGAGAATGGAATGACTCTGCCCTCCAGTATTCTTGTCTGGGAAATCCCATGGAAAGAGGAGCCTGGCAGGCTACACAGCCCATGGGGTTGCAAAGAGTAGGACAGGACTGAGGGACTAAGACTTTCACTTTACACTGTAATTGATCTTCTCTTATTCCTACTACAGGGCTTCTCTCATAGCTCAATGGGTAAAGAATCTGCCTACAATGCAGGAGACCCGGGTTCGATTCCTGGGTCGGGAAGCTTCTGGAGAAGGAAATGGCAACCCTCTCCAATATTCTGGACTGGAGAATCCCATTGTCAGAGGAGCCTGGCCGGCTCCTCTGGACTCCTCTGGAGTCCATGGGGTTGCGAGAGTCAGATACAACTTACCAAATAAACCGCCATTCCCAACTACAGAAAAGCAATAGGGTGACGTGTAGCCAACTGCATGTTAACACATTTAACTTAGCTGATATATGTGCATGCGTGCTAAGTCACTTCAGTCATGTCTGACTGTTTGGGTACCTATGGACTGTATCCTGCCAGATGCTTTGTCAAGGGATTCTCAAACCAAGAGTATTGGAGTGGGTTGTCATGCCTTTTTCCAGAGAATCTTCCCAACCCAGGGATTGAACCCCTGTCTCTTCTGTTTTGGAATTGGCAGGCAGATTGCTTATCACAGACACCAAAGCTGATGTGTAAATACATTTTCTTTCTTTCTTTCTTTCTTTTTTTTTTTTTTTTAGTTTTCCCTTCTAAGCATGATCTCTTTTAAAAGGCTCATTTTGGAAAGCAGTGACAGAGTTAAGTAAGGGACTTTGAATTCCTTGGAAGAAAGGAATTATATATACAAACATAGATGAGTGGATTTATAAATAAATTTATTCTGGTCTGAAACTGGGTGCAGTGTTGAGCTTTCTCATAATAATGTAATTATTATCCCTGTCTCTTATTATTAGTGTTAATACTGTAAAAGAGGAGGTTAGAACTTTCTCATGGTATATTATCAAAATTTCCTGGTCATAGTAAAGTTTCCTGTATTAAAATAGTAGAAACAAGGGTTAGTCTTTTTTTTTTTTTTCACATTTTAATTTGGAAAACAAACAAACAAACAAACAAAAAAAACACCAACTGTGAAATTGCCTTTCCTTTGAGACATATCACTGCTTAGCACTGCATTGTACTTTTCTTGTGAATAAAGAGGGCTTCACTGATCATATGTTCTAATGTTAATGCTAAGTCACTTCAGACATGTCTGATGCTTTGCAACCCCGTGAACTGTAGCCTGCCAGGCTCCTCTGTCCCTGGAATTGTCCAGGCAAGAAAACTGGAATGGGTTGCCATGCTCTCCTCCAGGGTATCTTCCCACCCAGAGATCGAAAACTTATTTCTCATATCTCCTGCACTGACAGGCACATTCTTTAACACTAGAAGGACCTGGGAAGCCTCCGGAGACAATAAGCCACTATGAAGAGTAAGGAGACATGAAAGGAGCACCTGGGAAGAAGAAATGAAGACTACACCCATGTGTCCTCCTAGATGACAGTGATCAGGCCCCTGTACAAAAAACATTCAGCCAACATAGAAAAAATTAAAACTTGAAGAACTGATACCAATTTATGTATCTCTTTTTCACAATTCCAACATGTTTATGTTCCTGAATTGTTTATGATATAGAGCACTTTAGAAATTGAAAATCATGATTTCAATATGTAAACGAATCAACTTTCATCCAAACTGGGAGAAAATTTTGTTTCAACCTGCAGAATAGTTTACAAACTTGCAAATGTGTAAACGATTGGATAATGCAAAATAAATGTCTTTTTAACCCATTACTACTGCTGGACAACAAAAATTATATACGAGTATTGCATTTCTTCCAGCATATCAAAATATTCCATACACTATTTATATACCTAGTCTTATATAAGATCATATTGGGTTAATTGTGCAGCGTGTATGTGCTCATTTGTGCATCTGAAAAGGTTCAATATGCTGTCGAAAAGATAGATTCTCAAATTTAAAATGAACTCAATTATGGTGATAGAAACCCACTCCAGTACTCTTACCTGGAAAATCCCATGGACGGAGGAGCCTGGTAGGCTGCAGTCCATGGGGTCATGAAGAGTCAGACATGACTGAGAGACTTCACTTTCACTTTTTGCTTTCATGCATTGCAGAAGGAAATGGCAACCCACTCCAGTGTCTTGCCTGGAGAATCCCAGGGACGGCAGAGCCTGGTGGGCTGCCTACTATGGTGTTGCACAGAGTTGGTCACAACTGAAGCAACTTAGCAGCAGCAGCAACAGCAATTATGGTAAGTAGGGCACTTCATGTTAAATAAAACAAAATCCAATAGAATGCCATTCTCTAATTCAAAACTCTACCTTTTATTGAAAATAGATTTGACTTAGGTTTAAATATTATAAGCCCAACAATATATAAGGCAGTTCCAGTAATACATTTCTCTATATTTATCTGGGAAACTGTATGGAGAGCAGCAAAGAACTTAAAATGCTTTATTTCTCTCTATCTTATTATTTTGCATTGGTAGAGTTCTTTACAAATTAGAAAGTACTTTCTGATGCAGCTTTTCTAACCATTACAAAAACAATATTATGAGGTCAATAAGGGAATGTCATATTCCCAGTTCTTGTAAATGGTATTTTCCGAGATCTGGGCAATTAAAGAAAGTCTCTGAAGTCATACTAGTAGAGCCAAGAGTCACAATAAAACCATGCTTATTGGAGGGAGAACACATTCAGCTGCACTTCAAAATACTGTATTATTAGTCATGTTGTTGTCCTAACTAGGGTAAAATGATGAACTTTATCAGTTTGGATTTTGTATTGTTTGCTCTGCAGGAATATGGACTTCAGAGATACAAAACACCAAGCTTTGTCAAATATTGGTCATCCTCATAGATTTCAACATCATATTTGAATATTTTATTCTCTAGGGTGCTTGTTTATAATTTAAATTGGTTCCTCTTGAGTGAAATTTCTCAAATGGTAGATACAGTGATCAATGAATAAAAATAAACATTGAAAGTTTCAAAAGTAAACAGGAGCAAATATTTTAAATTATCACAAAAGAAAAAAAAGAGTGAAAGTTAAGGATCCAAAAAAATAAATTCTAGGTATAGAAAGTGGAGAAAAATAATATAAGAGAAAGTCATGACTCTGTCACCCATTTAGCATCATTTAATTGCAAAATTCATAGAAAAATGTTTTAAATCACTTTCTGTAAATTTGTCCTCTTAAGTGACTACATGTTTATTTTGTGCAACTAACTTCTACCTAGCAGAAAGACAAGGAGTGCTGCCATGTCTTGTGCTTTAATTACTTTTAGCCTGTTTGAGTCTGTCACAAATTTGAGTTACCACTTCTATTAACACCATTGTAACTGTCAGAGGTGTCACAGGTGGCAGTTATAATGGTATTAATAGAAGTAGTATTGCTGCAAATAGTAGCAATAATAGTATGCAATATTTATTAAACAATTTTTATTAATGCATTTACTCCATCTAACAGCAGACCACTCTAATTTTATATAGTAATCTTTAGGAAAAAAAAATGTGCAACATCCTTAGGGATTGTGAAATCCAGGAGAGAGTTTTTTCTCACTCAGTTTTTCATTTGCCCTGTCTTCCTGTCTCTAAATGATGTTGGTCCATTCTGATTGTCCGTTTCCCTGTTAATAACATCTGTTGATATATGTCAAGTATTAATCTATAAACCTACTGTTCTGAGGCATGAATGTGTGAGTTGACGTGAATGAGACAAATTCTTTGCGTTTCAATTTAATTGACATTTTTGAATAACAGCTCTGTGCTTATTAAATTATATTCCACACTTTCTTCTAGGTTAGAAAGAGTAATACTTGGAATTCCAATTACTCACAGACCCACTCTTCCTATACCTTTTGCTGTGCAAAACCCTCTGAAGATTTGACAGTGAGCTTAGCCATTCCACCTTCTTTATCCTTTCTTAATGGAAATTTTCATCTTCCAGTAGATGTTCTAGATTTAAAGACATCTTTTAAACATTTTAGAGGCTTCTGAAATGCAAGTCATCTATAACTGGATAGAAGCTTTGTTTCATTTTCTAATATTTTCCTTTTTTTCTTACTGTGTAACTAAATGAGTGATTTTGTTGCAATATATTTATCACAACATTCAAAGCAAAATGTTTCCCAAGATTATTCTTGCTATATTTTGAGTAATTATTTTGAATTTATATGTCTGGAAGGTTTTGTTTTATTTTATTTTATTTATTTATTTATTTTTATCTCTAAAAATTCAGTTCTGTTCAGTTGCTCAGTAGTGTCCAACTCTTTGTGAACTGATACACTGCAGTAGGGCAGACTTCCCTTTTCATCACCAACTCTTGGAGCTTGCTCAAACTCATGTCCATCAAGTTGGTGTTGTCATCCAACCACCTCATCCTCTGTCAGCCCGTTTTTCTCCTGCCTTCAATCTTTCCCAGCATCAGGGTCTTTTCTAATGAGTCAGTTCTTCACATTAGGTTGCCAAAGTATTGGAGTTTCACCTTCAGCATCAGTCCTTCCAATGAACATTCAGGACTGATTTCCTTTAGGATGGACTGATTGGATCTCCTTTCAGTCTAAGGGACTCAAGAATCTTCTCCAACACCACAGTTCAAAAGCATCAATTCATTGGCATTAAGCTTTCTTTATACTCCATGTCTCACATCCATACATGACTACTGGAAATCTTTGTTGGCAAAGTAATGTCTCTGCTTTTAAATATGCTGCCTAGGTTGCTCAAAGCTTTTCTTCCAGGAGCAAGTGCATTTTTATTTCATGGCTGAAGTCAACATCTGCAGTGACTTTAGGGCTCAGGAAAATAAAGTCTCTCACTGTTTTCATTGTTTCCCAATCTATATGCCATGACGTGATGGGACTGGATGTCATGATCTTAGGTTTTTTAATGCTGAGTTTTAAGCCAGCTTTTTCACTTTCCTCTTTCACGTTCATCAAGAGGCTCCTTAGTTCTTCGGCTTTCTTCCATAAGGGTGGTGTCATCTGCGTATCTGAGATTATTGTTATTTCTCCCAGTAGTCTTGATTCCAGCTTGTGCTTCATCCAGCCCAGCATTATGTGTGGTGTACACTGCATACAAGTTAAATATTCAGGGTGACAATATATAGCCTTGAAGTACTCCTTTCCCGATTTGGAACCAGTCTTTTGTTCCATGACCGGTTTTAACTGTTGCTTCTTAACCTGCCTACAGAATTATCAGGAGTCAGGTAAGGTCGTCTGGCATTCCCATCTCTTGAAGAATTTTTCACACTTTATTCTGATCCATACAGCTAAAGGCTTTGGCATAATCAATAAAGCGATAGTAGATGTTTTTATTTTAAAACTCTCTTACTTTAGCAGTGGTCCAAATTGGTTGTTACCAATTTGATCTCTGGTTCCTCTGCCGTCTCTAAATCCAGTTAGAACATCTGGAATTTCATGGTTCATCGACTACTGAAGCCTGGCTTGGAGAATTTTGAGCATTACTTTGCTAGCCTTTGGGATGAGTGCAATTGTGAGGTAGCTTGAACATTCTTTGACATTGCCTTTCTTTGGGATTGGAATGAAACTCACCTTTTTCCAGCCCTGTTGCCAATGCTGACTGTTCCAAACTTGTTGACATATTGAATGAAGTACTTTAATAGCAGCACCTTTTAAGATTTGAAATAGCTCAACTGGAGTTCCATTCCCTCCACTAGATTTTTTCATAGTGATGCTTCCTAAGGCTAATTTGACTTCCCTTTCAAGGTTGTCTGGCTCTAGGTGAGTGATCACACCATTGTGCTTGTCTGGGTCATGAATTTTTTTTTTTTTTTTTCCAGTTCTTATGTGTATTCTTGCCACTTCTTCTTTTACTTTATAGTATTTTTTTTTATGAAGGATAATTGCTTTACCTAATTTTGTTGTTTTCTATCAAGTCTCAGCATGAATCAGCCATAGGTATACATACGTTCCCCCATTCTGAACCCCCTCCCATATCCCACCCCATCACACACCTCTAGACTAATATAGAGCCCCTGTTTGAGTTTCTTGAGTCATAAAGCAAATTCCAATTTGCTATCTATTTAACATATGGTAATGTAAGTTTCCATGTTACTCTTTCCATACATCTCACCCTCTACTCCCCTGTTCCAAGGTCAATATGTCTCTTCTCTATGTTTGTTCATCCACTGCTGCCCTGTAAATAACTTCTTCAGTAATATTTTTCTAGATTCTATATATATGCATTAGTATACGATATTTGTCTTTCTCTTCCTGACATACTTCACTCTGTATAATAGGTTCTAGGTTCATCCACCTCATTAGAACTGACTCAAATGTGTTCCTTTTTATGGCTGAGTTTTAGGAAAGGAAGAGGAACCAAAAATCAAATTGTCAACATCTGCTGAATCATCAAAAAAGCAAGAGAGTTCCAGAAAAACATCTATTTTTGCTTTATTGACTATGCCAAAACTTTTGTCTGTGTGAATCACAATAAACTGTGGAAAATTCTGAAAGAGATGGGAATACCAGACCACCTGACCTGCCTCTTGAGAAACCTATTGCAGGGCAGGAAGCAACAGTTAGAACTGGACATGGAACAACAGACTGGTTCCAAATAGGAAAAGGAGTATGTCAAGGCTGTATATTGTCACCTGCTTATTTAACTTCTATGCAGAGTACATCATGAGAAATGCTGGACTGGAAGAAACACAAGCTGGAATCAAGATTGCTGGGAGAAATATCAATAACCTGAGATATGCAGATGAAATCACCCTTATGGCAGAAAGTGAAGAAGAAAGTGAAAGAGGAAAGTGAAAAAGTTGGCTTAAACCTCAACATTCAGAAAACGAAGATCATGGCATCCAGTTCCATTACTTAATGTGAAATAGATGGGGAAACAGTGGAAACAGTGTCAGACTTTATTTTTTGGGCTCCAAAATCACTGCAGATGGTGACTGCAGCCATGAAATTAAAAGATGCTTACTCTTTGGAAGGAAAGTTATGACCAACCTAGATAGCATATTGAAAAGCAGAGACATTACTTCGCTGACTAAGGTCCGTCTAGTCAAGGCTATGGTTTTTCCTGTGGTCATGTATGGATGTGAGAGTTGGACTGTGAAGAAAGCTGAGCACTGAAGAATTGATGTTTTCGAACTGTGGTGTTGGAGAAGACTCTTAAGAGTCCCTTGGACTACAAGGAGATCCAACCAATCCATTCTAAAGGAGATCAGTCTTGGGTGTTCTTTGGAATAAATGATGCTCAAACTGAAACTCCAGTACTTTGGCCACCTCATGCGAAGAGCTGACTCATTGGAAAAGTCTCTGATGCTGGGAGGGATCAGGGGCAGGAGGAGAAGGGGATGACAGAGGATGAGACGGCTGGATAGCATCACTGACTAGATGGACATGAGTCTGAGTGAACTCTGGGAATTGGTGATGGACAGGGAGGCCTGGAATGCTGTGATTCATGGGGTCGCAAAGAGTCAGACACAACTGAATGACCGAACTGAACTGAACTGAACTGAACCTGTTGATTATTTAAAAATGTATTCTTTAATCTCCATGTGTTTTTGTGTTTTACAGTTTGTTTTCTTGCAATTGATATCTAGTCTTATAGTGTTGTAGTCAAGAAGATGCTTGATATGATTTAACTTTTCTTAAATTTACTGATATTTGATTTGTGACCCAAGATGTGGTGTATCCTGTGGTGTGTCATGTGCAGTTGAGAAGGTTTATTCTCTCATTTGGAATCAAATATCCTGAAGATATCAATGAAATCCATCTCATCTAATGTATTATTTAAGACTTGTGCTTCCTTATTGATTTTCTCTTTTGATGATCTCTCTGTTGCTGTGAGTGGGGTGTTCAAGTGTTCTACTATTATTGTGTTACCGTCAATTTCTCCTTTTATGTATGTTAGTGCTCATCTTATGTATTGAGGTGCTCCTTCATTGGGTGCATAGATATTTATAATTGCTATGTTTTCCTCTTGAACTGATCCCTTGATCATTATTCAGTGTCCTTTCTTATCTCTTGTAATATTCTTTACGGTGTGACTCGTCTGATATAAGGATGGCTATTACAGACTTTTTGTGCTACCCATTTGCATTGAATATATTTTTCCATTTTCTCACTTTCAGTCTATATGTGTCTTGAGGTCTAAAGTGGATTTCTTGTAGACAGCATATATATGGTCTTTATTTATTTATTTTTTATTCATTCAGCTAATCTGTGTCTTTTGTTTGGGGCATTTAATCTATTTCATTTAAAGTAATTATATATATATATATTCTTATTGCCATTTTCTAATTGTTTGGGGCGATTTTGTAGATTTTTTCTTCTCTTCTATTTCTTGACTATATGTCTTTAACATTTTTTATAAAGCTGGTGTGCTGGTACTGAATTTTCTTAGCTTTTACTTGTCTGAAAAGCTTTTTATTTCTCCATAAAATTTGGATGAGATCCTTGTTGGGCACAGTAATACTGGTTGTAGATTCCCCCCCCCCCACCCCCACTTTCACTGCTTTAAATATATACTGCCATTCCCTTCTGGCCTGCAGAGTTTCTGCTGAAAGATCAGCTGTTAAACATATGGGGTTTCCCTTGTATGTTACTTGTTGCTTCTCCCTTTCTGCTTTTACTATTCTTTCTTTGTGTTTAGTCTTTGTTAGTTTGAATAGTATTTATCTTGATGTGTTTTCCTTGGGTTTATCCTGTATGGGACTCTTTGAACCTCTTAGACTTGATTGACTATTTCCTTTTCCATGCTGGGGAAATTTTCAACTATAATCTCTTCAGAAATTTTCTTATATACTTTCTTTTTCTCTTTTTCTTCTGAGACCCCTATAATTCGAATGTTGATGCATTTCATATTGTCCCAGAGGTCTCTTTACTATCATTATTCTGAATTCTTTTTCAAATAGTTTGCCTATTTCCTCTTCATGTATTGCATTTCTGTGTGTTTCCAGTTTGTTCCTTCATTTGTGTAGTATTTCTCTGCATTTTCATAATTTTTTAAAAACATTTTCTTTAAGGTCTCCTTTTCCTGGGCTTCAAGTTTGAATTATTTCTTCCTTTTGGTTTCTGCCATCCCAAGTTTGGTCCAGTGTTTTGTGTAAGTTTTGCATAGACTGAGATTTGTGGTGAGTTTCTTTTTTGTTGTTGTTTTTGTTTTTCCTCTGATAGGCAAGGCTGAATGAGATAATAATCCTGTCTGCTGATGATTTGGTTTGTATTTTTTGTTGTTGTTGTTGTTGTTTCAATGAGACATCCTGTATAAGGCGCTACTGTTGGTTGTGGGGTGCTGGGTCTTGTATTCAAGTGATTTCCTTTGTGTGAGTTATCACTATTTGATACTCATTGGTCTTGGTGTCAGTGCTCCCACTCCAAAGCCTCAGGTCTTTATCTCTCTCTCTCTTTTCTTTCTTGTGGAAATAAATATGCCAGGGGATAGGAGATCTTCCCTGATGACTCATTGGCAAAAAGTATGCTTTCTGGGTCAGTTGTTCCCACTGGCTCTTTTCCACTAAACTGTGATCTGATTTCTTATCCCTGCATGCTGCAAAGGTCACACCTATCATTGGCTTGCTCTTATATGCCACTGCAGCCAACCTCTTCTTAATAGTCTCTGCTTGTGTTAGGTCCATACCATTTCTGTCCATTATTGTGCCAATCTTTGCATAACATTTTCCTTGATATCTCTAATTTTCAAAAAGAGAATTCCAGTCTTTCCCATTCTATTGTTTTCCTCTATTTCTTTGAATAGAGCCACTGAGGAAGGCTTTCTTATGTCTCCTAGAGATTCTTTGAAACTCTGCATTCATAATATATCTTTCCTTTTCTCCTTTGCCTCTAGCTTTTCTTCTTTTCTCAGCTATTTGAAAGCCCCCCTCAGACAACCATTTTGCCTCTTTTCATTTCTTTTTCTTGGCAATGGTTTGATCACCACCTGCTGCACAATGTCTTGAACCTCTGTCTGTAGTTCTTCAGGTGCTCTGTTTAATGGATCTAATCCCTTGAATCTATTTGTCACTTCCACTGTATAATCATAAGGGCTTTTATTTATGTCATACCTGAATGGCCTAGTGGTTTTCCCTATGTTCTTCAATTTAAGTCTGAATTTTGCAGTGAGTTAATGATCTGAGTCACAGTCAGCTCCTGGTCTTGTTTTGCTGACTGTATGGAGCTCTTCCAAGTTTGGTTCCAAAGAATATAATCAGTCTGATTTCGGGATTGGCCATGTGGTGATGTCCATGAGTAGAGTTTTTTGCTGTTAGACGAGGGTGTTTGCTATGACCAATGTGTTTTCTTGCAAAACTCTATTTTGCCCTCCTTTGCCTTTTCCCTCTTTCATTTTGCACTCCAAGGCCAAAATTGCCTGTTAATTGGATAATTAAGGGGGAAATAAATAAATATTAATATATAAATTTTAAATTTAGAAATTGTAAATATCACTCAAAATCATAGTTTTTGGAAGGGTGAGTATATTAAGAACACATTTATGTCAAATAATTTTGCAAGTAAAATAAAACTGACACTTTTTAAAAAGCACAACCTATAAAATAAAGAATTTCTTCCAGAAAGAAAAAAAATTGACATAAATAACTTTATCATTTAGTTTCATCAAATATTTAAAGGAAAAATGGTAGCACTGTGATAGGTAAATTTATGTGTGAATTAAAACGACTGGCTGTGTGGTAACCAAATTAAACATTTAAGTGTGTCTGTGAGTGTTTCTGAATGAGATCAGTGCTTGAATTAGTAAACTGAGTAAAATGAATGACCTTTCACTCTGTGGTTGAAGGTCATTTGGTTCACTGAGACCTTGAGTGGAGCTAAGACAGAAGAAGAAACAATCTGTGAAAGAAAGACTTTCAAATGGATCAAGGGAAAGTCATCAAGGAGATGACAGTTCTATATACAGATGCACATAAAACCAGACCTTTACATGACATAAAAATACAACTAAAATATGAAATTGACAGATATATAAACTGTTTGGATATTTTAAACTACTAATATCTCAGAAGCTGATGAAAAAAGGTAAAATCAGCCTTTAAGAGAAGATTGGAGAGCGCTATTTAGCAAAACTCTATAAGTAAAAGTGACAGAATACATTTTCTTTTCAATGACATACAGTTGCAGAAATAAAATTCAATAACTGATTTTATTAATATTCTCTAAGAAGAGAGATTGACTGTTTATTTCACTTTTTAATTACTCATGTCTATATTATAAACTTCAAAGTTTTGTTTACTAATTTATTCTATTTACTTACACTTAATTTGTTTATCATTTTCTATTTCTTATGGCTGAAGCTTAGAACATTGGTCTTTCACTTTTCTTTTTTTCTAAAATAAGTATTTCACCTTAAAGATATCCCATAAACAATAATATGAAAGTAAAAAAAAAAAAAAAAAAAAAAACTGTGATGTTTTGTTTTTATTTCCATTCAGTGTAAAATAATTTTATATTTCTCTTTCAACTTATCATAGGATGTCTCATTAACCAAGAAAGAAGGTAAGGAATTGCATAAATTTCAAATGTTCTTGAGTTTTTAATTTTATCATTTTTATAAATTCCTCTCTTAAACTATTGTAATGAGAAAACATACAGTAGGATATTGGTCTTGGGAATTTATTGATGTTAATTTTATTGCCTAATTATTGAATTTTATTTCTGCAACTGTGTGCCATTGAAAAGAAAGTATATTTCTTCACTTTTACTTATAGTGTGTTGCTTAATAGTGCTTTCCAAATCTTCTATTCTCTTAAAGGCCAGTTTTACTTATTTTCATCAACTTCTGAGATAGTAGTATTTTAAAAGATCCAAACAGTTTATAGATCTATCAGTTTCGTATCTTAAGTGTATCTTTACATCATGTAAAAATCTGTTTTTATGTGCATCTGTACCTAGAACTGTCTTATCTCCTTTATGACTTTCCTTTGATTCATGTGAAAGCCTTTCTTTAACTCTAGTAAAAATTGTTGTCTTATACTCTTTTTTGTTGCTCTTGTTATAGAGTTGTACATTTGCTTTATAGTGTTTTCATGATACATTCTTTCCCAAAAGTTTATATTGCACTATTTCCTTTTTATTTAAAATATATTTTCCTTTGTATTGTGGATATGTAAGTATATGCAGGAAAGTTTGGCATGATGCAGTCTGTGGGGTTGTGAATATTTGGATACGACTTGCCTCCTAGACAATAACTATATATACATACATATATATACATACATATATACACATATACATATATATATATACATATATATGTAGGTATATATATAATAAACTTTTTCATTTTAACAATTTTTAAATGTACAGCCAGTAACATCAATTGCATTCACAACGTGGTGCACACTATCATCTCTATCTAGTTCTAAAATATTTCTATCATTTAAAAAAAAAAAAAAACCTTATGCATTATAAGCAGTTTCTCCCCATTCTCTCCCTTCCCCTAGATCCTAGCCATAAACAGTCTCTGTGTTCTGATTATACTGGATACTTCATTCAAATAGAACAATATGATGTTTGACATTTTTGCCTTGATTCCCGAGAGAGAGAATGAGAAAGAGAAAGATTAGACAATGATAACTTTATTTACTTTTGCCCACGTGTTTATTTTTTTCTGATGCTCTTCATTTCTTTCTGTACATACATAATTCCACATCATATGATTTCTCTTCCACTGAAATATTTTTCTTTTAGCATTTCTTGTAGCACAGGTCTCCTAAAATTAAATTATTTCTGCTTTCGCTAGTCTGAAAAAATTTATTCTACATATATTTGGACTTAATTTTTACTTTGTGTTTAATTTTAGATTGCTTTTTTTCTTCTTTAATAATACCCCAGTATATTTTGGAAGTCATCGTTCCTATGTATGTATTGTGTCTTTTTCTATGACAGTTTTTCTGTTTGTTTGTTTTTTTCATTTTCTTTGCTTTTAACAATTTTACCCTGATATGCTTAGACAGAGCTTTCTTTGTATCTTATTTCAGTTTCTCTCAGCATTTTGACCTGCTAGTTTTATTTTTCATGTTTTAGAGAGCTTTTGGAGTTATCTTTTCTAAAGTTTCTTCTCTCCTGTCTCTTAATTCTTTACTTTTAGGACTGCAACTAAGTATATGTTATATTTCCTCTCCACAGAAATTTTGTGTGTAATTTTTCTAAATGCTGATTTCTATTTAAGTTTTAGTTGGAATAATTTCCAATGTGATGTCTTCAAAGTCAATGTTTACATAGTTTTCATCTGTCCACAAAAATTTCAGATCTACTTGTGCATATTTACTTTTTATGAACTAAATTATTTAAAATATTTAATAAATAGTTTATAGTCTTTTATTTTTTCAATTTGATCACCTGAACTACTTCTGAGGCTTTTTTTTTTTCTATTAATCCACTACTATTTTTAATATGGGTGAAATCCTAGCTTCTTTCCAAGACTCTCAATTATACACAACATTTCAGATAATCAAAATTTTCCAAACCAAGCTTCAGCAATACGTGAACCGTGAACTTCCTGATGTTCAAGCTGGTTTTAGAAAAGGCAGAGGAACCAGAGATCAAACTGCCAACATCTGCTGGATCATCAAAAAAGCAAGAGAGATCCAGAAAAACATCTATTTCTGCTTTATTGACTATGCCAAAGCCTTTGACGGTGTGGATCACAATAAACTGTGGAAAATTCTGAAAGAGATGGGACTACCAGACCACCTGACCTGACTCTTGAGAAACCTATATGCAGGTCAGGAAGCAACAATTGGAACTGGACGTGGAACAATAGACTGGTTCCAAATAGGAAAAGGAGTACGTCAAGGCTGTATATTGTCACCCTGTTTATTGAACTTCAGTGCAGAGTACATCATGAGAAACCCTGGGCTGGAAGAAGCACAAGCTGGAATCAAGATTGCTGGGAGAAATATCAATTACCTCAGATATGCAGATGACACCACCCTTATGGCAGAAAGTGAAGAGGAAATAAAAAGCCTCTTGATGAAAGTAAAAGAGAAAAGTGAAAAGGTTGGCTTAAAGCTCCACATTCAGAAAATGAAGATCATGGCATCTGTTCCCAGCGTTTCATGGGAAATAGATTGGAAAGAGTGGAAACAGTGTCAGACTTTATTTTTTTGGCTCCAAAATCACTGCAGATGATGATTGAAGCCGTGAAATTAAAAGACACTTACTCCTTAGAAGGAAAGTTATGACCAACCTAGCTAGCATACTGAAAAGCAGAGACATTACTTTGCCAACAAAGGTCCGTCTAGCCAAGGCTATGGTTTTTCCAGTGGTCATGCATGGATGTGAAAGTTGGACTATGAAAAAAGCTGAGCACCGAAGAATTGATGCTTTTGAATTGTGGTGTTGGAGAAGACTCTTGAGCGTCCCATGGACTGCAAAGAGATCCAACCAGTCCATTCTAAAGGAGATCAGCCCTGGGTGTTCTTGGGAAGGAATGATGGCAAAGCTGAAATTGCAGTATTTTGGCCACCTGATGTGAAGAGTTGACTAATTGGAAAAGTTTCTGATGCTGGGAGGGGGCTTGCGGGCAGGTGGAAAAGGGGATGACAGAGGCTGGATGGGATCACTGACCCGTTGGACGTTGGTTGGGTGGTCTCTGGGAGTTGGTGATGGACAGGGAGGCCTGGCATGCTGCAATTCATGGGGTCGCAAAGAGTCAGACATGACTGAGCGACTGAACTGAACTGATCTGAAGTAGGGAATGAAGTCAGCGATTCCTATAACTTGATTAAAAAGAAAATGATTGTGGTAAATTAAATTTTTGTGCCTGTGCCTATTCTATTTCTCTTTTTGAATATTAGAGTGGTATATGATCATATTGAAGTGATTAAACTATTTCACCACCCAGAAATATATTTAACTGTCTTCAAGCAGAGTGTTCCAGCCTTATTTCAGCATACAACTTCAGAAAGTTGCATGTGTTATATTGTGCAAAAGGTTCATTTGATAAATGTTAAATTAGATTATTGAGAGAAACAATAAACATAACTTAGAAAATTTTTATGTAGTCTCCAGTATTTAAATGATTTTAAAAAGACTTTGTCATTATACATTTCTTCACTAAAATGACTCTGAGTAGGTAAGAAGAGGAGGAGAAGGCAATGACAACCTACTCCAGTACTTTTGCCTGGAAAATCCCATGGAGAGAGGAGCCTGGTCGGTTGCCGTCTATGTGGTCGCTGAGTTGAACATGACTGAGTGACCTCACTTTTACTTTTCACTTTCATGCATTGGGAAAAGAAATGGCAACGCATTCCAGTGTTCTGGCCTGGAGAATCCCAGGAACTGGGGAGCCTGGTGCTGTCTATGGGGTTGCACAGAGTTGGACATGACTGAAGCGACTTAGCAGCAGCAGTAGCATCAAGTAAGAAGAGCAGTATATTTGAAATTAATAGGATAACTAAATTATATGTTATTTTGGTAAATTAGGCATTTTGCAGGGTTATACATGGTCACATAGATGACATTATCTTTTATCTTGCCACAAAATGATTTACATTAAATTGGATTAATTTTAATGAAATTTATAAATACAAACATTTCTCCATACAATTTTTACAATTTAATAAGAAAATTCATATGCCATTTCTACCTATTTCTGCACACTTCCAGACTAATTCACAGGCATGTGATTTATGTGGAATGAAACTCTCCTAATGGTGATTGCAGCCATGAAATTAAAAGATGCTTACTGTTTCGAAGCAAAGACCAACCTAGATAGCATATTCAAAAGCAGAGACATTACTTTGCTGACTTAAGTCTGTCTAGTCAAAGCTATGGTTTTTCCTGTGGTCATGTATGGATGTGAGAGTTGGACTGTGAAGAAAGCTGAGTGAGGAAGAATTGATATTTTTGAACTGTGGTGTTGGAGAAGACTCTTGAGAGTCCCTTGGACTGCAAGGAGATCCAACCAGTCCATTCTGAAGGAGATCAGCCCTGGGATTTCTTTGCAAGAAATGATGCTAAAGCTGAAACTCCAGTACTTTGGCTACCTCATGTGAAGAGCTGACTCATTGGAAAAGACTCTGATGCTGGGAGGGATTGGGGGCAGAAGGAGAAGGGGACGACAGAGGATGAGATGGCAGGATGGCATCATTGACTCGATGGATGTGAGTCTGAATGAACTCTGGGAGTTGGTGTTGGACAGGGAGGCCTGGAGTGCTGTGATTCATGCGGTCGCAAAGAGTCGGACACGACTGAGCAACTGAACTGAATACTCTCCTAAGGAATATTCAATTAAATATAAAATTGCTGGTGACTAAAAACGTTATCTTAAAGCCAGAAAAAAAAGGGTAAAATATCTTAGACAGACCTGGCTTAAATTATGTCACAATATTACTCAAATTATGGGAAGAGTTTTGGTAGCATGTGTGTAGTTTTAGTAGATTTGATTTTCAGTTCAATGCCTAAGTATTTCATGAAATCTGAACAGTAACTTCAAAGAAAACATTTCCTTTATAGAAAATAGGAAAATAAATGTACAAATATATGTTAAATTACGTCTTTTGAAAAGAATCAAGAAGCTAAAAAGATAATGAGAGTCTAAAAACACCAAAATCTAAGAAAATATGAGAATGTAGCAAGATGATCCCTGTGAAAGCAGATAAAAAGAAGCTAGGTACCAGGCATTTGTTCAAGCACCGTCTTTTGTGGCTGGAAATCTGAGGAAGGAAGAATGAATTGGAAGAAAGCAGTCTTCATCAACACTGCAGCCGACATGCTTCCTAGGTTGCCCATAAAATTTCAAATTCTGAGATAGATAATCACATGGTAAATTACTTCCAAACAGCAACAGTTTTAACAGCGAATGGGGCTACCAAAAATAATTGAATTCATACACAATTTTTAAAATATGTTATTGATCAACAAACTTGTTTTCCATTATTAATAGATATGTATACTTTCCTCAAAAGCTATTTTTAAAACATAAAAATATTATTTTAAAAATTCTGTATTTATATGCATTAAATGAACAAATTGTTAGGTAAATACTTAAAATTATTCTTGATTATATATATTCATATGCTTCAATATTCAGTCAAATCAAGCTTTAATATACATTTAGTAGTATTTTCTAAGGCTGTCTTCCCAGCGCTGCCTTATTAGCAATGACTTTTTTTTAAAATAAACATCAATTGTCTTTGAATTTGCATATTACAGTGGAAATGAAGTTAAAACTTGTTCTAAAAAATTTTTCTCTTTATATAAAAGTTCCCTAAGTTTATGAGATTTTCAATAGAGAAGCCACTCTTTTTAGAACTATCAATGCCTAGAAAGCCCAGAGCTAGTTCTGCTAAAGGAAAGTTATTCTCAATTCTACTTATTTTTCATATTAAAACATGTAATTAAAATATAAGCACATAATAAAGCATGTAAATAAACATATAAATGAAAACAGGGACATCTACTTATTTTATATTAAAATATATAAGTTCAAAAAAAGTATTTTCACAGATAAGGTGTTTTTTTTTTTTTTTTTTTTGCCTTCAATCAGGATACTCATTTCAAAATTTTTTTACAAGTCAAATCATTACTGAATAGTTTGGCACTTTGATTGCTTTTTCAATTTATGGTTCATCAGTGTTGAATATATAAATTTATCCAATTAAGACAAAATATTCATAAAAGTTCCTACAGGTTGCAATACTTGAAATTTTGAATTTCAAAATTAAACTTTGCATACCATTAGAACTCCCAACTTCTGATTTTAATTGATTCTTGCTTGTATAAGGAAATAATTGATAAATTAATACTTTAAAAATTTCCAGTTTGCAAATTTTAGGTAGATTTTTTTTTAATTTAAAGAACATTTTTTTTTTCAAAATATTCCATTATAATTTTTTTTTTTTTTTGCATTGTCTCTGTAAAAACAGGTAATCTTATCTTCAATGTTGAAGTGTTAAGCTAGACTTACAGTAGCATTCAAAATAACATTGGATGTTTTACTTTCAACAAATAAACTTCCAAAGCATCCATTTTATTCCATCTGTGGGGTAAAAAAATAATCGCAGTATTATTAGAATTTACTGACTTCCTAGTGGAAGACTTTGAGGACATTGGTATCAAAGAATAGCAGGAGAAAAAGGATTCACTAATTCTTTAAATTAAAATACACTCAATTTAGAGATTCAAGCATGCTGCTGCTGCTGCTGGTAAGTCGCTTCAGTCACGTCCGACTCTGCGACCCCATAGATGGCAGCCCACCAGGCTCCCCCATCCCTGGGATTCTCCAGGCAAGAACACTGGAGTGGGTTGCCATTTCCTTCTCCAATGCATGAAAGTGAAAAGTGAAAGTGAAGTCGTTCAGTCATGTCTGACTCTTCACGACCTCATGGACTGCAGCCCACCAGGCTCCTCTGTCCATGGGATTTTCCAGGCAAGAGTATTGGAGTGAGTTGCCAATGCCTTCTCCAAGAGATTCAAGCATATGTTTGGTTTAATGTTACCCTACAAATATTTTTTTCATTTGAATAAGTTTGATATAGAAATAAAATTTGTGTATTTAACCTGTGGCTGTATCAAATTTGTGGTGGTGCAATCAACTGAATACTAAAAATTCAGTTAATGAGCCTGTTTTCCATACTCATGTTTGTTTTTTAATTGTGAGTTGACTGCTTCAGTATCACATATATATGTGAGTTATAAATGCTAGTCAATATGGTGCTTAGTCACTCAGTCATGTCTGAGTCTTTGCAACCCCATGGACAGAGGAGCCTGATGGGCTAATGTGCTTAGGGATTCTCCCGGTAAGAATCCTGAAGTGGGTTGTCATGAAATCTTCCCAATCCAGGGATCAAACCCAGGTCTCTGGCATTGCAGGCGTATTCTTTACCGCCTGAGCCACCACTTGGTGGTAAAATATTTATGTATTGGGATGTGGCAGAAAATGAGAAAACAAAATAAAATAGATATTTTAATGAAAAAAAAAAATTAACAAGAAAGTAAAGTGTCAGTTTCCTGTTTTGTCCCCTCTGATTATAGTGGATATGAAAACTCCAGTACCCTTGCCTGGAAAATCCCATGGATGGAGGAGCCTAGTAGGCTATAGTCCATGGTGTCACAAAGAGTTGGACACGACTGAGCAACTTCACTTTCAAATTTTCTTTCAAAGTGTCTGTGTCCTATTTTATTCCCTCTGACTATACTGGATATGAAAACCAAAAATCTGAACCTAGAATGTCCCCAGAGCAAAATCCATCAGGCATTAGCGCATTAAATAACAAGGCCTCTGAGTTGCTGGTTCTAGGAGATGTTTAATGGGTCAACATAGGGGAGTTAAATGGGCCCAAACAGGAAGAGAAATATTTTCAGGAAATTATTCTTCACACAAATTGGGGTAAAATTTCTCCTCCTTTGTCTGAAGGGTATGGAGAATTCAGAGCCATATGCAATGCTGCAGCCAACAATGCAAAGCCAGATTTATTAAGATGAAGAGACAGCTCTGTAGTTCTATTAAAGTTGGCATTCAGAAGTTCAAAGAAAATATTGAAGGGAAGCCAAACCTTCTACAGAAACTATCTGGTAGAGACTCAGTCCATAAAGACTCCTTCAAAATGATTTGCAGATGTTTTTACAGGCAAGGAACACTGTATTTAGCAAAGAAGCCTGACAACAAGAATCTTGCATCACAGAAGGGAATATCTTGGCAGGTACAGAGCTAAAGTGCAAATCTAGTGGGGGAATGACTTAAACTAAACTTGAAGCATCCCCTAAAACAAGTTTACACTCAAGATTTTCTGTATATCAGTATCATCTGAGAAATTTTTGAAACATGACATAAATGAGCCTTACCCAACCCAGTTACAATACCCAGGTGCTTCTAACTGGCTACTAATTGCAGCCACTGAAGTGGTTAGAATTTCTCACTAAATTATTATTTTACAGTAATCTGGATCATTGTAGAAGACAAAAGTTTATATTCATTACCACTCAATGCATATGATTGATAAATCCCTGAAAACAAAAACAACAAGAACACATCTATAATCAAATAAAATGGGATTTATCAACTGCTTCATCCTGAACACTACACCCTATGTGCAACCATTCTGTGTGGTGTCTAAGGTTGTCCTGGGTGATTTGAGGGAGGGTTTTGAGGAGACAATGTGTGTTCTGGGTTGAATGCTCTCAGAAGCCAGGATAATTTGATGTTTGACTTTTATCACTTTTATCTTAAAAGTTAAAGCAATAAAAGTACTAAATGTGCAATTTGTATGTGTGAGGAGCCACTCAGTGAGCAAGAGAAAACCATACTGTGTTATTTTCCTGGTGACACCCTGTCCTTTTCTTTGGTTTATGTTTGGAAATGAAGTCATATTGATCTTGTTTTTGAATGTGTCTAAATATTTTTGACATTCTATGAATTTTTTGCTGTGCTCAGTAAAGACTATGGAACATTGAGATGTCAGCTCATACAGGCTTTTAACTTTAAATGCTTATATAATAAAATAAAATTGACTATTATGTTTTAGTCTATGTTTTTTCATCTTCAAGAAATTTTATATGTGTCTAAAAACATTAAGATTTTTTTAAAAAAAAAAACATAGTTTCTAGGGTCTATACACATAAACTGGGGTAGAAAGAGTTTCTAATATAGAGTATTGATAAATAAGAAAACAGATATAAAATATGACATTACTTTCTCCTTTCATTAAAAAAAAATCTTAAATGAAAGTATATCAGCTTCTAGTGGCTGTGTGTGTATATGTGCATTAGGATGTTGGTGTATGTGTATTTGCATATCAAAGAGGAAATGTTTAATCTTTATTATTAAGATAATGAAATAATCTTCTGGTTGCAGGGCACTACAATTTCTAATACAAGTTCAGAAACGAAAATACTAATTTATAATTACATCTAGGTTTGACTTCATGAAAAGAAACTGGTAAAAAGAGACAAATGAAATAATGCAGATATTACAAATGAGACTGCAGATGTTACAGATGAGACCAATGCAGATATTACAGGTGAGACTGGTGTCAAAATTTTTATTCTTCATGTAGTTTAAGGATTCTTTTCCTGGGAAGTTAGTTTTCTTTTCTCTCTTCTGCTTCTTTTTTTTAATATCATGAGGAAACTGAAATGGGAATCCAAGTTCTTGTTTGCATAGCTGAAGAATGAACTTCACAAACACACTTACACTCATGGTAGTAAGCAAATAGGATTTATTTTAAAGGAAAGGAGACTATGAAGCTATCATCATAAACACTTAGAGGGGATAGAGAGTCCCTGACAAGGCAGAACTTACAGCAGTTTATATCCTTACTAGTATTGATCTGCAAACTTTTGGTTGGCTCTAGTCCTTAAAATACATCATTTCTAACAAATCAGTTTAAAGGTTACAATGTTTAACTTAACATCTCTATGGCTTTTCTTAATCCAATTAAGTCACCACATTTTCTCCTGTCCTCTGGCCATTTTAGAATCGACTAGATGTATGGGCTAAACATTTATAAACATCACTTTTTTTTTTTTCTCCCCTCAGGCCGATGGAACAGAAGTTAATTACTGCTCTTCCCTGGATCTGAGTGCTGATAATTTGTCAGACCAAGTACACATTCCAGGAATTCAGGGTATACCTTTAAGTTAGCGGAGCAAGATGTTTATTGAAAACAAGACCAAAGTTTCAGAGTCCTACACTGACTAACAGTTTCTCCCTCAAAACCACTCAACCCCAAAAAGCAACAGAAATAAGCATACATAAAATAATGTGAGAAAAGTATTTTCCTATGATTTAGGAAAAATATCATTTAGATGACAAAACAAAGAAAGAAGAAAGCAGTGTATTCCTCAAACAGAAAGTTTAGCATAAAAGGATAGGATAATGTGAAAAATAATTCTGTAAAAAGAATGCTACAAGAATTTTTGACAAAAAGCATCAAAAATTAAATCTTGAATAGTAGACAGTAAGAAATGCTCCCATGTTCTGGCAAAAATATCGTTAAAAAACAAACAAACAAACAAAAAACCCTCAGTATCAACATTCTCAGATTAACATAGAAGAATGTCAAAGTCAGATAAGCATTTGTGGTGTTCCTACGCTAGCAGTTGTAGTGTGAATTCCATAGTAATAATAATAGACTAGGTGGCTTTCCGGGTGCCACTAGTGATAAAGAAGCTCCTGCCAATGCAAGAGATAGAAATGCAGGTTCAGTCCCTAGGTTGGGAAGATCCCCTGAAGGAGGGCATGGAAACCCCCTCCAGTATTCTTGCCTGCAGAATCCCATGGACAGAGGAGCCTGACTGTCTACCATCTAGAGGATCGCAAAGAATCAGACATGACTGAAGCAACTTAGTATGCACAATAATAGACTAGGTTACTCTTCCAATGGAGATGTTAGGGGAATAGTCCAGAGGAAGCATGATGGATCTTAAATTCAAGGAAGGAGCATTGGGAAAAAAGATGGGACAGAAGAGAAATGTAAAAGAGGTGAAGTCAACATGCTTTTTGTGCTGCCTGAGAGAGGGTAAAAGAGAGATGTGTGTTTAGTTTGCTTGCCAAGGGAGAAAAATATCCTTGACTAAGACTGGAAATGTGGAAGATAGAGCAAGATAATGAAGTGAATAGATGATCAGAACTTTTTCAAGAGATAACTCAGTGGAAATGTAATTTGAGAATTACCCAGAGATTCAAACGGTAGCTATAGGAAATATACAACTCCGAAGGGAGGGAAGCAGACAGTTAGTACAAGATGAAAGTTACTAAGGTTAAAGCAGAAGGCAGAATAAGAGTAGCAAACATAAATGATGAAGCACAGGTGGCTTCTCAGACATTTGGTGTGTTCTGAAGAACCATAAAGGGAGATACCAGGAGAGGCGTCCACAGATTGAAACAGATCAGACAGCACTTGTGGTGAGACTGCTCAGAACTCCCTGGATGTAGTCACTGAAAGATCATTTCACATCTTTACCAGAATATTTTAGTGGAATATAGAAGTGAAAACCAGATTGCAGTGGGTGGAAAGAGCAAATATGATGTGAGGAACAGAAGAGAGGAAATATGCTCTCTTATATTGAAAAAAAAGCACTTAAACATACAGAACAAACTTATTCTCTGCAAAAGAAAATTAAGGCGACACAGTGAAGAAAACTGATGTTTAATAAATAATGTGTCTTTTAATTTTTAACACAATAAAGATTTTTCTGTGTTACTCATCAGTGATTAAGTAAATTTATTGACTAGCTAATATTTATTAGGTACTTTATAAAATTGACATCATACTATATATGATATTGTTATGTAACATTTTATCCTTTACATTGAAGACTATCATCCTATGTGATTAAATGAGTTTTGGAGATAGCTACAAGTATACAGAGATACAATTATTAAGTGTTACTGTTTATGATAAACTTGTATAGATATTTATATGCTTATGTTTCCTCAAATTTAAATATTATTAATAAAATTTGACTAGCATATTTGCACATGTGCTTCAGTACACAATTAAAAATAGTTATTTTTTGAAAAGTGCATGAGGTTTTTTCCCCAAAATACTTCAGAGCCCTGATCATCATTTTATGCTAGAATACTCCACAGTGTCTATAGGCATTCTGATCTGCATTGATCCCCTAAGTCTTTTTTTTTTTTTTTAAATTTATTTTTACTTTATTTTACTTTACAATACTGTATTGGTTTTGCCATACATTGACATGAATCCACCACGGGTGTACACGAGCTCCCAATCCTGAATCCCCCTCCCACCTCCCACCCCATATCATCTCTCTGGATCATCCCGGTGCACCAGCCCCAAGCATCCTGTATATTGTTGATCCCCTAAGTCTTAATGCCATGTTGCCAAGTCCTGCAACTCTTTATCTTGTAGCCTACAGAACACTTTATAACTTTTGGTCCCTACTAAAAATAGCATTTGGTAAAAATACTAACTATACACTATATATATATATATTTTCCCTTACTATATGCAGGAGAAATCTTAATAGAGCACTGGGCCCTCAAAAATTTCATTGAAGAAACAAGCTACTGCATTTTTGTAGGATTTTGTCCCATGTTTTTACACTTATGTGTTGCCCAGGCACCTAGCTCGTCTGTTAACCCCTGTACTTCAGGACCTGTCAACATACGGCTATCACTTCAAGGGGTTACCCTGTTGCAAGATCAGTTCATCAAGTACTCTAGACCAAAGGGATAGCAGAAGATAAAAATTGATGCATATTGAATATAGTTTAATTCTATTTTATTTTCACTATTAAAGTATTCCATTGTCTTTTGGCTTCCAAAAGCTGATATGAATTATAATTGTATTCATTTTTATTTTCTATCTCTTTACCTTATAGTATCTTTTTCCCCTTTACCTTTGATATTTTACAATATCACAGTTGTATACCTAAATTTAGTGCTTCTTCAATTTTAGAATTCAAATCATCCATTCTGAAAAATTATCAGCCATAATCACTTTAAACATTTTCCAGTCTCCATTTTTTTCTATTGTGTCTTAATGGAGTTAATTATAGATTAATGTAGGACTTTCCCACTTTGTCCTCCACTATCCATCCTTTTATCTTCTGAAACACATTTTAATAATTTCATACAATAAGAATTATCATTATTGTACACTTAATATGTGCTAAAAACTGTGAAAGCACTTTATATTTTAACTCCTAAAAATCATATCAGCATCTAAAATATATAGATTAAATAACTTACTGTTAGTTACATATTAGTTCTTGTGTCACATTTGGGTGATTTCTTCCTCTCAGCTCTCTGCACAATTTAGCCAATCAATTTTTAATATTCAATTAATAAATAGATAGTTTTTAAATAAATATTTTTGTTTTGATCTTCTCAAATCATGATTTTCTTTTTCAAATAAACTATTCTTGCTTTACCATCTCTATCTTTTAATTTATCTTTTTGAGTATGTTAATATACATATTTTAAAGTACTCCCTCCCCCCCCCCCCCCCCGCAGGCTTCCCACGTGGTTCGGTGATTAAAAATCTACCTTTCACATAGAAGACACAGGTTTGATCCTTGTGTCAAAAAGATTCCCTGGAAAAGTAAATGGCAATCCACTCCTTTAATTATTGCTAGAAAATTTCCATGGAGAGATGAGCCAGGCAGGCTACGGTCTATCAGGTCTGAAGAGTCCTACATGGTTTAATGACTGAGCACACAAAGTATTTCCCATGTTATTACAGTATTTGTATATTGGGCATCAAATCTCATGTTCATTCATTTTATCTACTGGTTGATACAAGCTGATTGAAACGTGGACTCTGTTGCCTCTTGTGCTTTGTAGCTTAGATAGTTAAGTAATTATTAGCAGATTTTCTAATAGTTTTATCCTCTGAGTTAGCTCCTTGTATTGCTTCACATGCTATATAAATAGGGGAAGTTTGGAGTTTCCTTTGCCTGAAATGCAACTCTCTGGTGACAGTGTATATTTTAACAAGTTAGTAGTTTCTCACTTCATGTCAGTAACATTTTTTTTTTTACCACACAGACAGACCCAGCATGAACTGGCTACTTCCTTGACATATCATTAGGACAAGGGCTGAAATTATTGTAGACTCTCTGCCATTCTTAGAAGTTTCAGCTCCAAACAGAAGAGAAAAATTTGGCTCATCATTTACATTTTATTAGATTAACCATAGTCTTTCTCACAAGAAGTAAGCTTTGTGGCTTCATTTTTGTCTCTATAGTGCCACCTTTTTCTTTATTTCTAGAATGTTGAAATCTCCTTTGTTTCTGTAGAGTTTATGTATGTATTTAAAATACCCCACTGTATTTTTCTATGCATTAAACATGTTTAGAGTGAGAATAAGATGGGTTAAGATCTCTTTTTCACAGAAGATTGACCTCTGAAATGGGATAGTGGAAAGATAGTTTAACCATATCATCTTGGTTCATGGCTCAGGGAAATCTACCTACACACATGCAGACCTACATTGTAGAAATGTAAGAAGACTCACTGGCAAGTCCTTTAAGCAGAAAATCCTGTAATTTCTCACTTGCTTTGTGCTCTGCAGTTCTGACTCTATGGACTAGAAGATAATTTCAGTCAGTTATAATTTTGGTACCTCTGCCAGGGAGAGAATGAGATGAATAGCTCCATTTTAAGAATGACTAGCTCTTCAAAGAGACCATTGTTTGGACCGTCATGATCTTCTTTCCATCCTTTCTATAAATGGCTGAGTGAACATTATGGAGAATTTGTTTTTTATGAAGTGGGATACTTCAGCCTACACATAAAGGAATAAAATCAGAATTGAAAGAAGAAACATTAAAAGAGATGCCACAAAAATAAAATAGTCATTAAAACTATTATAAACAATGACATGCCAAAAATTGGATGGATCCCTCAAAACATATATGCCACCAAGACTGAACCATGAGTTCATGAATATGATGTCAAAAGCATAGTCAATAAAAGCAAAAACAGATGAGTGGGACTATATTTGAGTAAAAAACATCTGTACAACAAAAAACTAACCAAAAAAAAAAAAAAAAAGAGAGAGAGAGAGCGAGAAAGAAAACAATCAGCAGAGAGTAAAGGCCACCTATGAGATGGATGAAAATATTTGCAAGCCATGTATCTAAGAGGTTAATTTCCAAAATATATAAGGAATTCTTACACTTCAATAGCCCAAAATTAATAACCCAATTCAAAGTGTGCAAAATATTTCACTGCAGTTGGTGACTGCAGCCATGAAATTAAAACATGTTTGTTCCTTGGAAGGAAAGTTATGACCTACCTAGACAGCATATTAAAAAGCAGAGACATTACTTTGCCAACAAAGGTCTGTCTAGTCAAAACCATGGTTTTTCCAGTAGTCATGTATGGATGTGAGAATTGGACTTTGAAGAAAGCTGAGTGCTGAAGAATTGATGCTTTTGAACTCAGATGCTGGAGAAGACTCTTGGGAGTCCCTTGGACTTCAAGGAGATATAAATAGTCCATCCTAAAGGAGATCAGTCCTGGGTGTTCATTGGAGGGACTGATGCTGAAGCTGAAGCTCTGATACGTTGGCCACCTGATGAGAAGAGCTGACTCACTTGAAAAGACTTATTCTGGGAAAGATTGAAGGCAGGAGGAGAAGGGGATGGTTGGAATGGCATCACCAACTCAATGAACATGAGTTTGATTAAACTCCTGGAGTTGATGATGAACAGGGAGGCCTGGCGTGCTGTAGTCCATGGGATTGCAAAAAGTCAGACATGACTGATCTGAACTGAACTGAAAGATGTCAATATACATTTCTTAAAAGAAGATTAAATAAATGTTGATGATAAATGAAAATATGTTCTATGTTACTAATCATCAGGAAAACACAAATCACAACCCTAGTGAGTTATCACCTCACACCTGACAAGATGGATCTTATCAAAAAAAGATGAGTGTTGGCAAGAATGTGCGAAAATTACAACAATTGCTTACTGTTGGAGACGATGCAAGTAGTTAAACTTTTATTGAAAACAAGATGGATAGTCCCCCAAAAGTTAAAAGTAAAATTATCATATGATCTAGGAATTGTACTCTGAGTATTTATTTCAAAAAACTTCAAAGATTATATTGGATTGTGCTGAGTAGTGCCTTAATAAGTAATCTTTTAAATAATTTCAAGAATAAAAACATGTTAGAAAGAGTAACATTATGCAATGAAAAATACTTCAGATCATAAGTTGATCTTCAAAAATACTTCTAGTAATTTAGAGATGACAAAAAAAAATCAGTTTAACTTAAAAGTAATTATAAATCTTTGGAAAATGAATTTGGTCATGTTTTGGGGATATAACATATTTCTGCTTCCAAGAATCTTCAGTGGGTACTGCAGGTTTCCAGCTTATATTAGAGATTTATAGCTTATTAACAGCTCATTAAAAATGCTGTTTAATGGTGCAAAAGAAATATATTTCCGATAGTAAAATATATTTTACTTTGTAAAAGGTATTGAAATTTGAGCCAGTTTCAGCATTTCAGGAAGGATAAATATCTCTGCCTTTTTATAATGAAAAATACACACACATACATAGTTAAAATAACAATAATGAAATGCCATAAATTTCATTATGTTTCAAAATAGATCCCTATATGACATAATTTCTTTCTGTATTTTTTCTCTGACTGCCAATTTCTAGACATTATCTCTCAATCTTCAGTTCAATTCAGTTCAGTTCAGTCGCTCAGTTGTGTCCAACTCTTTGCGACCCTAAGAATTGCAGCACACCAGGCCTCCCTGTTCATCACCAACTCCCGGAGTTCACTCAGACTCACATCCATAGAGTCATTGATGCCATTCAGCCATCCCATCCTCTGTCGTCCCCTTCTCCTCCTGCCCCCAATCCCTTCCAGCATCAGAGTCTTTTCCAATGAGTCAACTCTTCGCATGAGGTGGCCAAAGTACTGGAGTTTCAGCTTTAGCATCATTGCTTCCAAAGATCACCCAGGACTGATCTCCTTTAGAATGGACTGGTTGGATCTCTTTGAAGTCCAAGGGACTCTCAAGAGTCTTCTCCAACACCACAGTTTAAAAGCATCAATTCTTCAGCACTCAGCTTTCTTCACAGTCCAATTCTCACATCCGTACATGACTACTGGGAAAACTGTAGCGTTGACTAGACAGACCTTTGTTGGCAAAGTAATGTCTCTGGTTTCCAATATGCTATCTAGTTTGGTCATAATTTTCCTTCCAAGGAGTAAGCATCTTTTAATTTCATGGCTGCAATCGCCATCTGCAGTGATTTTTTACATTATCTGTCTATCTTCAATTCCCGTCAAAACATGCACTCTTCACTCACTCTAGTCTCCTAATTATAAAAGTATTTCAAAATGTTGGAGATTGCTTGGAATAATTTGTCAATTGTTATTATTGTTAAGCCACCCAGTCGTGTCGAACTCTTTGTGACCCCCTAGGCTGCAGTGTGCCGGGCATCCTTGTCCCTCATCATCCTCGGAGTTCACCAAGTTCATGTTCATTGCACCAAAGATGCTGTCCAGCCATCTCATCCTCTGATGCTCTCTTCTCCTTTTTCTCTCAATCTTTCCCAGCATCTGGGTCTTTTCCAATGAGGTGTCTATTCTCATTCAGTTCAGTACAGTCACTCAGTCATGTCTGACTCTTTGCGACCCGATGAATTGCAGCACGCCAGGCCTCCCTGTTCATCACCAACTCCTGGAGTTCACTCAGATTCATGTCTATTGAGTCAGTGATGCCATCCAGCCATCTCATCCTAGGTCGTCCCCTTCTTCTCCTTCCCCCAATCCCTTCCAGCATCAGAGTCTTTTCCAATGAGTCAACTCTTTTCATGAGGTGGCCAGAGTACTGGAATTTCAGCTTCAGCATCATTCCTTCCAAAGAAATCCCAGGGCTGATCTCCTTCAGAATGGACTGGTTGGATCTCCTTGCAGTCCAAGGGACTCTCAAGAGTCTTCTCCAACACCACTGTTCAAAAGCATCAGTTCTTCGGTGCTCAGCCTTCTTCACAGTCCAACTCTCACATCCATACATGACTAGTGAAAAAACCATAGCCTTGACTAGACGGACCTTAGTCGGCAAAGTAATGTCTCTGCTTTTGAATATGCTATCTAGGTTGCTCATAACTTTTCTTCCAAAGAGCAAGTGTCTTTTAATTTCATGGCTGCAATCACCATCTGCAGTGATTTTGGAGCCCCCAAAAATAAAGTCTGACACTGTTTCCACTATTTTTCCATCTATTTCCCATGAAGTGATGGTACCACATGCCATGATTTTCATTTTCTCAATGTTGAGCTTTAAGTCAACTTTTTCACCCTCCTCTTTTACTTTCATCATGAGGCTTTTTAGTTCCTTTTCACTTTCTGCCATAAGGGTGGTATCATCTGCATATCTGAGGTTATTGATATTTCTCCCAGCAATCATGATTCCAGCTTGTGTTTCTTCCAGCCCAGCATTTCTCATGATGTACTCTGCATATAAGTTAAATAAGCAGGGTGACAATATACAGCCTTGAAGTTCTCATTAGGTGACTGAAATACTGGAATTTCAGCTTCAGCATCAGTCTTTCTGGTGAATATTCAGGGTTGATCCCCCTTAACGTTGACTGGTTTGATCTCCTTGCTGTCCAAGGTTCTG
The DNA here is from genome assembly GCF_023091745.1 of Budorcas taxicolor. Taxonomy (NCBI): domain Eukaryota; kingdom Metazoa; phylum Chordata; class Mammalia; order Artiodactyla; family Bovidae; genus Budorcas; species Budorcas taxicolor. The sequence goes on from NC_068923.1 coordinate 8,706,785, forward strand.
TCTTTGTCAGCTCCACATTACAAAGGCATAATTCTTTGGCATTCTGTCTTCTTTATGGTCCAGCTCTTAAAACCGTATGTGACCCCTGGGAAGATCATAGCCTTGACTCTCTGGACATTTCCAAGAGAGTAATGCCTCTGCTTCTCAACACATTGTCTAGATTTATCATTGCTTCCCTGCCAAGAAACAATTGTCTTCTGATTTCATGGTTGCAGTCACTGTCCACATTGTTTTTGGAGCCCAGGAGGAGGAAATCTGTCACCATGTCCACCTTTTCCCCTTCAATTTTCCATGCAGAAATGGGGCTGGATGCCATGTTCTTAGTACTTTAAAATATATATATATATATATATATATATATATATATATATATATATATATTTAGTTTTAAGCCAGTTCTTTCACTCTTTTCTTTAACATTTATCCTGTGGCTCTTTAGTTCCTCTTCAGTTTCTGCCATTAGAGTGATATCATCCACATATCTAAGTTTGTTGATGTTTATCCCACCCCATCTTGATTCTGGTTTGTAATTCATCCAGCCTGGCATTTCTGATGATGTGCTTAGCGTATAAAAAACAGAGTGACAGCAGTCAGCCCTCTCTTACTCTTTTCTCGATCTCGAACCGATCAGTTTTTTCCACATTGAGTTCAAACTGTTGACCATCACACATGTTTCTCAGCAGACATGTAAGATGGTCTGGCATTCCCACCTCTCTAAGAGTTTTCTATAGTTTATCATGATTCACAGAGTTAAAGGCTTTAGAGTAGTCGATGAAACAGAGATACATACTTTTATGAAATGTCCTTGCTTTCTGTATAATCCAGTGAATGTTGGCAATTTGATCTTTAGTTCCTCTCCTTTTCTAAACCCAACTTGGACGCCTTGAAGCTCTTGTTTTGCATAATGCTGAAGCCTTGAACTATTTTAAGCATGACCTTACTAGCATGAGGGATGAGTGCAATTGTTCAATGGTTAGCATATTCTTAGTAAATAATCTGCTGCAACACGGGAGACGTGGGTTCAATCCCTGGGTTGGGAAGATCCCCTGGGGAAGGGAACGGCAACCCACTCAAGTAGTCTTGCCTGGAGAAACCCATGGACAGAGGAGCCTGGTGGACTTCAGTTCATGGGGTCACAGAGAGTAGGACACGATTGTGTGACTACCAGTTAGCATATTCTTTGATACTACCCTTTGTGGGAATTAGGATGAGGATTGACATTAATAGTCTTTGGTCACTGATGGGGCTCCTAGATTTGCTGATATAATGAATGTAAAACCTTGATTAGGAGTTTAAATAGTTCTGCTGGAATTAATTGCATTCACTATCTTTGTTAACAACAATGCTCTTAAGGTCCATTTGACTTTGCATTCCAAAATGTATGTCTCTGGGTGAATAACCACAACATTGTAGTAATCCAGTTCATTAAGATATTTTTTATACAGTACTTCCATGTCCTTTCCATCTCATGATATCTTCAGCATCTACCATGTCTCTACCATTTTTATCCTTTATTGTCCACATCTTGGGTGGAAAGTTCCCTTGATGTTTCCAAATTTCTGGAAGAAATTTCTAGTCTTTCCCCTTTTGTTGTTTTCTTTTATTATTAAGCCTTGTTCATTAAAAAAGTCTTTCTTGCCCCTTCTAGCTATTTTCTGGTACTATGTGTTTGATTGGATATACCTTTCCCACTCTCCCTTGATTTTAATCTCTCTTCATTCTTCCACTATCTATAAAGTCTCCTCAGATAACCACTTTGCCTTCTTATTTTTATTTTCCTTTAGGATAATTTTATGTGCTGCCTCCTGTAAAATATTGTGTACCTCTCTCCATAGTTCTTCAGGCACACCACTAAACAGATCTAGTCCCTTTAATCTATTTGTTACCTCTACTGCAAATTCATATGGGATTTGATTTAAGTCATATTTGTCTAAAAAGCCAAATCACTTCTTATTAGTACATATTAAATGAAAATATGTTAAAGTATTTAAAGTAAATAAAAATGATTACACAGTTTTAAAAATGTCCATATCTATGCTTTGAATGTGATTTAACTTCATAGAATTAAATGGCAGTCTTAAGCTAGAGGTGGGCTTCCCAGGTGGCTCAATGATAAAGAATCCCCAGCCAAAATGTAGGAGACACAGTTTTGATCCCTGGGTTCAGAAGATCCCTTGAACAAGGAAATGGCAATCCACTCTGTTTTTCTTGCCTGGGAAATCCCATGGACAGAGCAGCCTGGCAGGCTAAACTCCGTGGGGGTCACAAAAGAGTTGGAGGTGACTTAGCAACAACAACATGGCTGCTTTCATGCTAAAACAATAGGATGCAGTAGTTGCTAAAGATACTATTTGGACCATAAGGCCTAAAATATTTACTGTTTTGCCTTTACTATTTTGCTGAACCCTGAGTAACTAAGATAGTGTTATATTTATCTTGATCTGTGCCATTCAACTTATAAAAGAGTATGTTGATGAAGAGAATATTTGTTTGGTTGGAAAGCCGCCAAATTTGGACACCTTTAAATTTGGATACCTTTATATCTGTTGCTATGAATAAATTAAAAATATAGTTGACTGGAACAGTCTTGAATAAGTCTTTTTGAAGGAGGCCACCATTACCTCCCTTACCCCTTACACGGTTTGGCCTGAGGCCAAAATACAGGGAGGAAATACTGGCCTATCATTGGCAGAAAATTGAATTAAAGATTTACTGAGCATGGCCAGAGAAAAACCCAATTTTCCCAACAACCAGCCCGTCTTATCATGAAGCTTCCACAAGCTTCTTACCCTCATGCATCCAAAGGCAGACAGACTGAAAATGACAATCTCAGAAAACTAATTAAAATGATTGCAAGTATCACAGCCTTGTCTAACTCAATGGAACTATGAGCCATGCTGTGTAAGATCACCCAAGACAGACAGGTCATGGTGAACACTTCAGTCAAAACGTGGTCAACTGGAGAATGGAATGGGAAACCACTTCATTATATTTGCCTTGAGAACCCCATGAACAGTATAATAAGGCAAAAAGATATGACATTGGAATATGAACTCCACGGTTAGTATATGCCCAACATGCTACTGGAAGAGAGCAGACAAATGGATCCAGAAGGAATGAAGAGGCTGAGCCAAAGTGAACACAACACCCAGTTGTGAATGTGTCTGGTGGTGGAAGTAAAATACTATGGTGTAAGAACAATATTGCATAGAAACCTGGAATGTTAGGTCCATGAATCAAGGAAAATTGGAACTGGTCAAACAGAATATGGAAAGAATGAATATCAACATTTTAGGAATCAATTAACTAAAATGGAATGGAATGGGGAAATTTAATTCAGATGATTGTTATACCTACCACTGTGGGCAAGAACCCCTTAGAAGAATTGGAGTAAATATCGTAGTTTAAAAAAAGAGTCTGAAATGCAGAACTTGGGTAAAATCTCAAAAGTGACAGAATGATCAAGGCAAATCATTCAATATCACAGTAATCAAAGTTTATGCCCCAACCACTAGTGCCAAAGAAGTTGAAGTTGAATGATTTATGAAGACCTACAAGATATTCTAGAACTAAAAAAAAAAAAAAAAAAAAAGTCCTTTTCCTCAGGGGGCTGAAATGCAAAAGTAGGAAGTCAAGAGATATCTGGAATAGCAGGCAATTTTTGCTTTGAAGTACAAAATGAAGCAGAGTTTTGCAAAGGCTAGCAGAGTTTTGCAAAGACTAGCAGAGTTTTGCAAGGTAACACACTGATCATAGCAAACACCCATTCCCAACAACATGAGAAGACTCTACACATGAACATCACCAAATGGCCAACACCAAACACAGTTTGATTATATTTTTTGCAGCTGCAGATGGAGAAGCTCTATACAGTCATCAAAAACAATACTGACAGCTGACTGTGGCTCAGATCATGAACTCTTTATTTCCACATTCAGACTTAAATTAAAGAACATAGAGGAAACCACTAGGCCATTCAGGTACAACCTAAATCAAATCCCTTATAATTATACAGTGGAAGTGAAAAAAAAAGAAACAAAAAAGGAGGGATTAGATTTGATAGAAAGAATACCTAAAGGACTATGGACAGAGGACCATAACACTGTACAGGAGGTGGTAATCAAAACCATTGCGGAGGAAAAGAAATGCAAAAAGGCAAATGGTTGTCTGAGAATCCTTACAAATAGCTGAGAAAAGAGAAGGAAAAGACAAAGGAAAAAAGGAAAGATATACCCATCTGAATGCTGAGTTTCAAAGAATAACAAGGTGAGATAAGATATATTCCTCAGAGATCAAGGAAAAGACTTAGAGGAAAACAATAGAATGGAAAAGACTAGAGATCCCTTCAAGAAAATTAGCGATACCAAGAGAACACTTTATGCAAAGAATGTTGAGCACAATAAAGGACAGAGACTGATGGACCTAACAGAAGCAGAAGATATTAAGAAGAGGTGGCAAGAATACACAGAAGAACTAAAGAAAAAAGATCTGCATGACCCAAATAACCATGATGATGTGATCATCCACCTAGAGGCAGCCATCTTGGAGTTTGAAGTTAAGTGGTCCTTAGGAAGCATCACTAGGAACAAAGCTAGTGGAGGGGGTGAAATTCCAGTTGAGCTATTTCAAATCCTGAAAGATGATGCTGTTAAAATGCTGCATTCAATATGACAGCAAATTTGAAAAATTCAGCAGTGGCCACCGGACAGGAAAAGGTCTGTTTTCAATTCAATCCTAAAGAAAGGCAATGCCAAAGAATAATTAAACTAGCACATCAAACCACTACACCATTCAGGTATGACCTAAATCAAATCCCTTGTAACTATACAGTTGAAGTGAGACATAGAATTAAGGGACTAGATCTGACAGACAGAGTGCCTGATGAACTATGGATAAAGGTTCATGACATTGTACAGGAGATAGGTATCAAGACCATTGTCAAGAAAAAGAAATGTAAAAAAAAGCAAAATGGCTCTCTGAGGAAGCCTTACAAATAGCTGTGAAAAGAAGGGAAGTGAAAAACAAAGGAGAAAAGGAAAGATATATCCATGTGAATGCAAAGTTCCAAAGAATAGCAAGGAAAGATTAAAAAAGACTTCCTCAGTCATAAATGCAAATAATTTGAGAAAAATAATAGAATGAGAAAGACTAGCAATGTCTTCAAGAAAATTAGAGATACCAAGGGAACATTTCATGCAAAGATGGGCTCAATAAAGGACAAAAATGCCAGGGACCTAAAAGAAGCAGAAGATATTAAGAAGAAGTGGCAAGAATATATAGAAAACTGTACAAAAAAAAAAAATCACAATGCACATAATCATGATAGTGTGATCACTCACCTAGAACCAGACATCCTGGAATGTGCAGTCAATTGGGCCTTAGGAAGAGTCACTACGAACAAAGCTAGCCAAGGTGATGGAATTCCAATTGAGCTATCTAAAATCCTAAAAAAAATGATGCTGTGAAAGTGCTGCACTGACTAGGTCAGCAAATTAGGAAAACTCAGGAGTGGCCACAGAACTGGAAAAGTTCAGTTTTCATTCCAATCCCAAAGAAAGGCAATGCCAAAGAATGCTCAACTACAGCACAATTGCACTCATCTCACACGCTAGTAAAGTAATGCTAAAAATTCTCCAAGCCAGGCTTCAGCAATACGTGAACTGTGAACTCCCTGACGTTCAAGCTGGTTTCAGAAAAGGCAGAGGAATCAGAGATCAAATTGTTAACATCCACTTGATCATCAAAAAGGCAAGAGTTCCAGAAAAAACATCTATTTATGCTTTATTGACTATACCCAGGCCTTTGACTGTGTGGAGCACAATAAACTGTGGAAAATTCTGAAAGAGATGGGAATACCAGACCACCTGACTTGCCTCTTGAGAAATCTATATACAGGTCAGGAAGCAACAGTTAGAACTAGACATGGAACAACAGACTGGTTCCAAATAGGAAAAGGAGTACGTCAAGGCTGTATATTGTCACCCCCGCTTCTTTAACTTCTATGCAGAGTACATCATGAGAAACGCTGGACTGGAAGAAACACAAGTTGGACTCAAGATTGCTGGGAGAAATATCAATAACCTCAGATATGCAGATGCAACCACCTTTATGGCAGAAAGTGAAGAAGAACTAAAGAGCCTCTTGATGAAAATGAAAGAGGAGAGTGAAAAGGTTGGCTTAAACCTCAGCATTCAGAGGAGCATAAAGATGACGGAGGAATAGGACGGGAAGACCACTTTCTCCCTCACAAATTCCTCAAAAGAACATTTCAACGCTGAGCAAACTCCACAAAACAACTTCTGTAGGCTGGCAGAGGACATCAGGCAACCAGAAAAGCAGACCATTGTCTTCAAAAACAGGTAGGAAAAAATATAAAAGATGAAAAAGGAGACAAAGGAGGTGGGGAGGGAGCTCCGTCCCGGGAAGGGAAGCCTGTCCTGGGAAGGGGATTTTAAGAGAGGTTTCCAAACACCAGGAAACACTGTCCCTGCTGAGTCTGTGGCGAGTCTTGGAAACACAGAGGGCAACATAACAGGAAGGAAAAATAAAGAAATAATTAAAACCAAGAGATTATAAGCCCAACAGTAACTCCCCCAGCGGAAAAGCAGCACAGACGCCTGCATCCGCCATTGGGAAGTAGGGGCAGGGCAGGGACGCATGGGAGGCCTGGGCTGCAGTGCTTTGTAAGAATCGGGCAGGAACGCCCCACGCGCAATCAGAACAATCTAACTTGGGCTAGCAAACCAGACTGTGGGATAGCTACCACGTGAAAAGCTCGAACATAAGACACCACCAGGACCGAGCACAGAACAAAGGACGGAACAGAAAAAGCCAGCTGCAGACAATCCCCCATGGGGGACAGGCAGCCAGAGCCGTAAGGACTGGAAAGGGGCAATTGCAGACCCGGAGAGACTTTACTTACCTAACTGCAAGCAGGCTTCTTTGCTAAGACTTCTGGGGGTGCTGGACAGTCACAATCTGCCTCACGGGGGGCACCAGCGGTCCACCCAGAAAGCTGAGCAGCAGCGGCAGAAAAGGTGACAAGCCACGGCGATCGCGCTCGCCAAACTCCTGAGCTACTCGGACCTGGGAAGGGCACAAAGCGCAGTCCCAGCCGAATCTGTGCCTCTGAGGGCTGCCTGAGCGCCAAACCTGAGCGGCTTGGACCGGGGAAGTGCACGCAGCCTAGGGCCGGCCCCAGACGGTTCCCGGCTGAGCATCGTAGAGCCGGAGCGGTTTGTGCACCGCGAGAAGGGACAGGTCAAGCGGGGCTGAGACACTGTGTGCACACGACAGTGCTATTTGTTTGCAGCATCCCCCCTCCCCACAGCGTGACTGAACTAGTGAGCCTAAAAAACCAGCAAACGGAAGAAGTTAAACAGAGGGAACCACCTTGGAAGTGATCCCACACGGCCCAAAACATCAGAGAAGGGCCAGATATATTTTTACTATTTTAAAAATCATTCCTTTTTTTTTTTCTTTTTTTTTCTTTTTTTTTTCTAACTTTTTTTTTAATTGTTAAGTCTTCTATTTCTCCTCTAATTTTTATTACTATAACCTATTATTACTATTAAAAAAAAAAAGACTGTTTTTTGTTGTTTTTTTTTTTTTGTTGTTGTTGTTTTTTTAAGGCAAACACCATATATAGCCTTTGGATGGTTGTTGGTGTTTTTTTGTTTTGTTTTGTTGTTTTTTGTTTTGTTTTTTTGGTTGTTTTTTTTTTTTTTTAATAATTCTTGTTTTTTTTTTCTTTCTTTCTTTCCTCCTTTTTCCTTCTGTTTCTTTTCTTTAATATTGTATTTTTGAAAATCCAACCTCTACTCTAGATTTTTAATCTTTGCTCTTAGGTTTTTGTTGTCAATTTTGTACATTTAAAAACCCAAACTTCACTACCCAAGTTTACCTGAGAGCGAGATTACTGGCTTGACCACTCTCTCCTCCTTTGGACTCTCCTTTTTCTCCACCAGGTGGCCTCTGACTCTTTTCTCCCCCATCTCTTCTCTATCCAACTCTGTGAATCTCTGTGTGTTCCAGACGGTGGAGAACACCTAAGGAACTTGTTACTGGCAGGATTTGTCTCTCTCCTTCTCATTCCTCTCTCCTATCCTCCTGGTCACCTCTGTCTACTTCCTCCCTCTCCTTTTCCCCGTATAACTCCATAAATACCTCTGAGTGGTCCAGACTATAGAGCGCACATAAGGAAGTGACTACTGGCTAGCTTGCTCTCTCCTCTTTTGATCTCACCGCATCTCATTCCAGTTACCTCTAACTACCCCCTCCATCTTCTCTTCTCCTTGTAACTCAGTGAACCTCTCTGAGTGTCCCTCAATGTGGAGAAACTTTTCATCTTTAACCTAGATGTTTTATCATCGGTGCTGTATAGATGGAGAAGTCTAGAGGCTACTGTAAAAATAAAACTGAAGACCAGAGGCAGGAGGCTTAAATCCAAAGCCTGAAAACATTAGAGAACTCTTGAATTCAGAGAACATTAAGCAATAGGAGCTCATCAAATGCCTTCATACCTACACTGAAACCAAGCTCCACCCAAGGGTCAACAAGTTCCAAAACAAGACATATCACTCAAATTCTCCAGCAACACAGGAACACTCCCCTGAGCTTCAATCTACAGGCAGCTCAAAATTATTCCAAAACCCTTGATGTCTCATAACCCATTACTGGTCACTCCACTGCACTCCAGAGAGAAGAAACCCAGCTCCACCCACCAGAACTCCAACACAAGCCTCCCTAACCAGGAAACCTTGACAAGCCACTGATAGAACCCCACCCACAGCGAGGAAGCTCCATAATAAAGAGAACTCCACAAACTACCAGAATATAAAAAGACCACCCCAAACGCAGCAATATAACCAAGATCAAGAGACAGAGGAATAATCAGCAGGTAAAGGAACAGGAGAGTTGCCCACCAAACCAAACAAAAGAGGAAGAAGTAGGGAATCTACCTGAGAAGGAATTCCGAATATTGATAGTGAAAATGATCCAAAATCTTGAAATCAAAATGGAATCACAGATAAATAGCCTAGAGACAAGGATTGAGAAGATGCAAGAAAGGTTTAACAAGGACCTAGAAGAAATAAAAAAGAGTCAAAATATAATGAATAATGCAATAAATGAGATCAGAAACACTCTGGAGGCAACAAATAGTAGAATAACGGAGGCAGAAGATAAGATTAGTGAAATTGAAGATAGAATGGTAGAAATAAATGAATCAGAGGGGAAACAAAAAATACAAATTAAAAGAAATGAGGACAATCTCAGAGACCTCCAGGACAATATGAAATGCTCCAACATTCGAATTATAGGAGTCCCAGAAGAAGAAGACAGAAAGAAAGATCATGAGAAAATCCTTGAGGAGATAATAGTTGAAAACTTCCCTAAAATGGAGAAGGAAATAATCACCCAAGTCCAAGAAACACAGAGAGTTCCAAATAGGATAAACCCAAGGAGAAACACACCAAGACACATATTAATTAAATTAACAAAGATCAAACACAAAGAACAAATATTAAAAGCAGCAAGGGAAAAACAACAAATAACACACAAGGGGATTCCCATAAGGATAACAGCTGATCTTTTGATAGAAACTCTTCAGGCCAGGAGGGAATGGCAAGACATACTTAAAATGATGAAAGACAATAACCTACAGCCCAGATTACTGTACCCAGCAAGGATCTCATTCAAATACGAAGGAGAAATCAAAAGCTTTACAGACAAGCAAAAGCTGAGAGAATTCAGCACCACCAAACCAGCTCTCCAATAAATTCTAAAGGATATTCTCTAGACAGGAAACACGAAAAGGGTGTATAAATCCGAACCCAAAACAATAAAGTAAATGGTAACTGGATCATACTTCTCAATAATTACCTTAAACGTAAATGGGTTGAACGCCCCAACCAAAAGGCAAAGACTGGCCGAATGGATACAAAAACAAGACCCCTCTATATGCTGCTTACAAGAGACCCACCTCAAAATAAGGGACACATACAGACTCAAAGTGAAGGGCTGGAAAAAGATATACCACGCAAATAGAGACCAAAAGAAAGCAGGAGTGGCAATACTCATATCTGATAAAATAGACTTTAAAACAAAGGCTGTGAAAAGAGACAAAGAAGGCCACTACATAATGATCAAAGGATCAATCCAAGAAGAAGATATAACAATTATAAATATATATGCACCCAATATAGGAGCACCGCAATATGTAAGACAAATGCTAACAAGTATGAAAGGGGAAATCAACAATAACACAATAATAGTGGGAGACTTTAATACCCCACTCACACCTATGGACTGATCAACTAAACAGAAAATTAACAAAGAAACACAAACTTTAAATGATACATTAGATCAATTAGACCTAATTGATATCTATAGGACATTTCACCCGAAAACAATGAATTTCACCTTTTTTCAAGTGCTCATGGAACCTTCTCCAGGATAGATCACATCCTGGGCCATAAATCTAAACTTGATAAATTCAAAAAAATCGAAATCATTCCAAGCATCTTTTCTGACCATAATGCATTAAGATTAGATCTCAATTACAGGAGAAAAACTACTAAAAATTCCAACATATGGAGGTTGAACAACACACTTCTGAATAACCAACAAATCACAGAAGAAATCAAAAAAGAAATCAAAATATGCATAGAAACTAATGAAAATGAAAACACAACAACCCAAAACCTGTGGGACACTATAAAAGCAGTGCTAAGAGGAAAGTTCATAGCAATACAGGCATACCTCAAGAAACAAGAAAAAAGTCAAATAAATAACCTAACTCTACAACTAAAGCAACTAGAAAAGGAAGAATTGCAGAACCCCAGAGTTAGTAGAAGGAAAGAAATCTTAAAAATTAGGGCAGAAATAAATGCAAAAGAAACAAAAGAGACCATAGCAAAAATCAACAAGGCCAAAAGCTGGTTCTTTGAAAGGATAAATAAAATTGACAAACCACTAGCCAGACTCATCAAGAAGCAAAGAGAGAAAAATCAAATCAATAAAATTAGAAATGAAAATGGAGAGATCACAACAGACAACACAGAAATCCAAAGGATCATAAGAGACTACTATCAGCAGTTGTATGCCAATAAAATGGACAACGTGGAAGAAATGGACAAATTCTTAGAAAAGTACAATTTTCCAAAACTGAACCAGGAAGAAATAGAAAATCTTAACAGACCCATCACAAGCACAGAAATTGAAACTGTAATCAGAAATCTTCCAGCAAACAAAAGCCCAGGTCCAGACGGCTTCACAGCTGAATTCTACCAAAAATTTCTAGAAGAGCTAACACCTATCCTACTCAAACTCTTCCAGAAAATTGCAGAGGAAGGTAAACTTCCAAACTCATTCTATGAGGCCACCATCGCCCTAATACCAAAACCTGACAAAGATGTCACAAATAAAGAAAACTACAGGCCAATATCACTGATGAACATAGATGCAAAAATCCTCAACAAAATTCTAGCAATCAGAATCCAACAACACATTAAAAAGATCATACACCATGACCAAGTGGGCTTTATCCCAGGGATGCAAGGATTCTTCAATATCCGCAAATCAATCAATGTAATTCACCACATTAACAAAGTGAAAAATAAAAACCATATGATTATCTCAATAGATGCAGAGAAGGCCTTTGACAAAATTCAACATCCATTTATGATAGAAATTCTCCAGAAAGCAGGAATAGAAGGAACATACCTCAATATAATAAAAGCTATATATGACAAACCCACAGCAAACATTATCCTCAATGGTGAAAAATTGAAAGCATTTCCCCTAAAGTCAGGAACAAGACAAGGGTGTCCACTTTCACCGCTACTATTCAACATAGTTCTGGAAGTTTTGGCCACAGCAATCAGAGCAGAAAAAGAAATAAAAGGAATCCAAATTGGAAAAGAAGAAGTAAAACTCTCACTGTTTGCAGATGACATGATCCTCTACATGGAAAACCCTAAAGACTCCACCAGAATATTACTAGAGCTCATCAATGAATATAGTAAAGTTGCAGGATATAAAATCAACACACAGAAATCCCTTGCATTCCTATACACTAATAATGAGAAAGTAGAAAAAGAAATTAAGGAAACAATTCCATTCACCATTGCAACAAAAAGAATAAAATACCTAGGAATATATCTACCCAAAGAAACTAAAGACCTATATATAGGAAACTATAAAACACTGATGAAAGAAATCAAAGAGGACACTAATAGATGGAGAAATATACCATGTTCATGGATTGGAAGAATCAATATAGTGAAAATGAGTATACTACCCATAGCAATTTACAAATTCAATGCAATCCCTATCAAGCTACCAGCCATATTTTTCACAGAACTAGAAGAAATAATTTCAAGATGTGTATGGAAATACAAAAAACCTCGAATAGCCAAAGCAATCTTGAGAAAGAAGAATGGAACTGGAGGAATCAACTTGCCTGACTTCAGGCTCTATTACAAAGCCACAGTCATCAAAACAGTATGGTATTGGCACAAAGACAGACATATAGATCAATGGAACAAAATAGAAAGCCCAGAGATAAATCCACACACATATGGACACCTTATCTTTGACAAAGGAGGCAAGAATATACAATGGAGTAAAGACAATCTCTTTAACAAGTGGTGCTGGGAAAACTGGTCAACCACTTGTAAAAGAATGAAACTAGATCACTTTCTAACACTGCACACAAAAATAAACTCAAAATGGATTAAAGATCTAAATGTAAGACCAGAAACTATAAAACTCCTAGAGGAGAACATAGGCAAAACACTCTCAGACATAAATCACAGCAGGATCCTCTATGATCCACCTCCCAGAATTCTGGAAATAAAAGCAAAAATAAACAAATGGGATCTAATTAAAATTAAAAGCTTCTGCACAACAAAGGAAAATATCAGCAAGGTGAAAAGACAGCCTTCTGAATGGGAGAAAATAATAGCAAATGAAGCAACTGACAAACAACTAATCTCAAAAATATACAAGCAACTTATGCAGCTCAATTCCAGAAAAATAAACGACCCAATCAAAAAATGGGCCAAAGAACTAAATAGACATTTCTCCAAAGAAGACATACGGATGGCTAACAAACACATGAAAAGATGCTCAACATCACTCATTATCAGAGAAATGCAAATCAAAACCACAATGAGGTACCACTTCACACCAGTCAGAATGGCTGCGATCCAAAAATCTGCAAGCAATAAATGCTGGAGAGGGTGTGGAGAAAAGGGAACCCTCCTACACTGTTGGTGGGAATGAAAACTAGTACAGCCACTATGGAGAACAGAGTGGAGATTCCTTAAAAAATTGCAAATTGAACTCCCTTATGACCCAGCAATCCCACTGCTGGGCATACACACCGAGGAAGCCAGAATTGAAAGAGACACATGTACCCCAATGTTCATCGCAGCACTGTTTATAATAGCCAGGACATGGAAACAACCTAGATGTCCATCAGCAGATGAATGGATAAGAAAGCAGTGGTACATATACACAATGGAGTATTACTCAGCCGTTAAAAAGAATTCATTTGAATCAGTTCTGATGAGATGGACGAAACTGGAGCTGATTATACAGAGTGAAGTAAGCCAGAAAGAAAAACACCAATACAGTATACTAACACATATATATGGAATTTAGAAAGATGGCAATGACGACCCTGTATGCAAGACAGGAAAAAAGGCACAGCTGTGTATAACGGACTTTTGGACTCAGAGGGAGAGGGAGAGGGTGGGATGATTTGGGAGAATGGCATTCTATCATGTATACTATCATGTAAGAATTGAATCGCCAGTCTATGTCTGATGCAGGATACAGCATGCTTGGGGCTGGTGCATGGGGATGACCCACAGAGATGTTATGGGGAGGGAGGTGGGAGGGAAAAAAAAAAAACAAACCTCAACATTCAGTCAACTAAGATCATGGGATCCGGTCCCATCACTTCACGGCCAATAGATGGGGAAACAGTGGAAACAGTGTTAGATCTTATTTTGGGGGGGCTCCAAAATCACTGCAGATGGTGACTGCAGCCATGAAATTAAAAGATGCTTACTCCTTGGATGGAAAGTTGTGATGAACCTAAACAGCATATCGAAAAGCAGAGACATTACTTTGCCAACAAATGTCCATCTAGTCAAGGCTATGGTTTTTCCAGTAATCATGTATGGATGTGAGAGTTGGACTATAAAGAAAGCTGAGTACCAAATAATTGATGCTTTTGAAGTGTGGTGTTGGAGAAGATTCTTGGAGTCCTTGGACTGCAAGGAGATCCAACCAGTACATCCTAAAGATCAGTCCTTGGTGTTAATTGGAAGGACTGATGTTGAATCTGAAATTTCAATACTTTGGCCACCCGATGTGAAGAGCTGACTCATTTGGAAATATCTTGATACTGGGAAGATTGAGGGCAGGAGGAAAAGGGGACGACAGAGGATGAGATGGTTGGATGGCATCACTGACATGGGTTTGGGTGCTCTCCTGGAGTTGGTGATGGACAGAGAGGCCTGGCACGCTGCCGTTCATGGGTTTGTTAAGAATTGGACATGACTGAACGACTGATCTGAACTGAACTGAACACGTGCTAGCAGAGTAATGCTCATAATTCCCCAAGTTAGACTTTAAAAGTACATGAACCAAGAATGTCCAGATCTACAAGCCTGATTTAGAAAAAGCAGAGGAACCAGAAACCAAATATCCATCATTTATTGAAATATATGTAAAGCAAGGGAATTCCAGGAATACATTTACTTATGCTTCATTGACTGTGCTTAAACCCTTTGACTGTGTGGATCACAACAAACTGTGAAAAATTCTTAAGGAGATGGGAATACCAGACCACCTCACTTGCCATTGAGAAACCTGTTTTCAGGTCAACAAACAACAGTTAGAACCAGACATGGAACAACAGACTGGTTCTAAATTGGGAAAGGAGTGCATCAAGGCTATATATTGTAACCATATTTATTGAATTTATATGCAGAGTACACCATGAAAATGCCAGGATGGATGAAGCACAAGCTAGAATCAAGATTGTCAGGATAAATATCAAGAACCTCAGACATGCAAATAACACCTCTGTTATGGCAGAAAGTGAAGAAGAGCTAAAGGGTCTGTTCATGAATGTGAAAGAAGAGAGTTGAAAAATTTGGCTTATAACTCAACATTCACAAAGCAAAGATTATGGTACTGGTACCATCACTTCATGGCAATTAGATGTGGAAAAAATGAAAAACAGTGATAGCCTTTATTTCTTTGGTTCCAAAATTACTGCAGATGGTGACTCAACCATGAATTTAAAAGACCCTTGCTCCTTGGAAGAAAAGCTATAACAAACCTAAACAGCATATTAAAAACCAGAGGCATTATTTTGCTAACAAAAGTCCATATAATCAAAGCTATGGTTTTTCCAGTAGTCATGTATAGATATATGATTTCGATAATAACCAAGGCTGAGTGTGAAAGAATTGATGCTTTTGAGCTGTGCTATTGGAGAAGACTTTTGTGAGTCCTTTGAATTGCCAGGAGATCAAACCAGTCAATCCTAAAGAAATCAAGCCTGAATATTCATTGCAAGGACTGATGCTAAAGATAAAGTCCAAATCAATAAATCTGAAGTCCATCTGACAGGAAGAGCCATCTCATTGGAAAAGACACTGATGCTGGGACAGATGGATGGCAAGAGAAGTGGAAGACAGAGGACGAGATAGTTGGATGGCATCACTGACTCAATGGACATGTGTTTGAGCAAGTCCTGGTAGATGGGGAAGGACATGGAGGCCTGGTGTGCTTCAGTCTATGGGGTCACAAAAAGTCAGACATGACTGAATGACTGAAGAACAAATACAACATAGAGTAAGATTTAAATCTGAATTACATATATATATATATATATATATATATATATATATATATATATATATATATATAACTTTATCTCTTTTTTCTCATAACAGAATGGGATTTCACCACATGTTGAATGCTCTGTTACATTCTGATAGTTGTTCTTTTCTGACTTTACTTACTAATCCACACATGATTCAAGAGCATAGTTTGCATAATTTCTCATCATAATCTAGGCAGTTTATCATGATACATTGATATATCTTTCAGGTCTTTCCATGTCTATTGGGTGTTACTTCGATTTCATGCCATCTTGTTCTTCCTTTGACATTCTATGTAAAGAAATCTCTATAGCTCCCACTTATCCTTACTCTGTAACATTTTCTTATGGATATTCTTGCAGCCTTCTTGTGACTCAGTCTCAGGGTTAGGAATAGAGACATTTTCCTAGCAGATACCCTCACCCTTATCATTTCTGCTCCATCTCCTTACATGCAGTGTACTCAGGAAAATTCCGAATTCTCAAGACTCATTGCCCAGTATGTTTATTTATGCTCACCAAGCTGTTTCCACAGCTTCCCTATCTATTTGCCAAGAAGTGCTGGGACTGGATGCCATGAACTTAATTTTCTGAATCCTCTTTCACTTTCATCAAGAAGCTTTTTAGTTCCTCTTCACTTTCTGCCATAAGGATGGTGTCATCTGAGGTTGACGTACTGCATGTCTGAGGTTATTGATATTTCTCCCAGCAATCTTGATTCCAGCTGTGCTTCCTCCAGCCCAGCATTTCTCATGATGCACACTGCATATACATTGAACAAACAGGGTGACAATACACAGCCTTGATGTACTCTTTTTCCTGTTTGGACCAGTCTTGTTACATGTCCAGTTCTAACTGGTGCTTCCTGACCTGTATACAGGTTTCTCAAGAGGCATGTCAGGTGGTCTGGTATTCCCGTCTCTTTCAGAATTTTTCAGTTTATTGTGATCCACACAGTTAAAGGTCTTGGCATGGTCAATAAAGCAGAGATATATGTTTTCCTGGAACTCTTTTTTTTTTTTTTTTCCAATGATCCAGCAGATGTTGGCAATTTGATCTCTGCTTCCTCTGCCTTTTCTAAAACCAGCTTGAACATATGGAAGTTCACAGTCCATGTATTGGCGAAGCCTGGCTTGGAGAATTTTGAGCATTTCTTTACTAGAATGTGAGATGAGTGCAATTGTGTGGTAGTTTGAGCATTCTTTGGCATTGCCTTTCTTTGGGATTGGAATGAAAACTGACCTTTCCAGTCCTGTGGCCACTGCTGAGTTTTCCAAATTTGCTGGCATATTGAGTGCAACACTTTCACAGCATCATCTTTCAGGATTTGAAATAGCTCAACTGGAATTCCATCACTTCCACAAGTTGCTTTTAGTGATGCTTCCTAAGGCCCACTTGACTTCACATTCCAGGATATCTGGCTTTAGGTAAGTGTCAGTGATCACACCATCATGATAATCTGGGTAGTGAAGATTTTTTTTGTACATTTCTTTTGTGTATTCTTGCCACCTCTTCTTAATATCTTCTGCTTCTGTTAGGTCCATTCCATTTTTGTGCTTTATCAAGTCCATCTTTGAATGAAATATTTCCTTGGTATCTCTAATTTTCTTGAAGAGATCTCCTGTCTTTCCCATTCTATTTTTTTCTTTGCATTGATTGCTGAGGAAGGCTTTCTTTTCTCTCCTTGATATTCTTTGGAAATCTATATTCAAATGGGTATATCTTTCCTTTTCTCCTTTGCTTTTCACTTCTCTTCTTTTCACAGCTATTTGTTAAGCCACAGCTTTTTCTGCCATAAGGGTGGTGCCATTTGGATATCTGAGGTTACTGATATTTCTCCTCGCAATTTTGATAACACTTTGTGCTTCATCCAGTTCAGTGTTTTCCATGATGTACTCTGCATATAATTTAAATAAGTAAGGTGACAATATACAGCCTTGACATACTCCTTTCCAGATTTGGAACCAGTCTTTTGTCCCATTTCCAGTTCTAACTGCTGCTTCTTTGGCTGCATACAAATTTCTTACGAGGTAGTTCAGGTGATCTGATACTCCTATCTCTTTAATATTTTTCTACAGTTTGTGGTGATCCACATAGTCAAAGGCTTTGGCATAATCAATAAAGCAGAGATAGATGTTTTTTCTGGAATTCTCTTGCTTTCTCGATGACCCAATGGATGCTGATAATTTGTTCTCTCATTCCTCTGCCTTTACTAACTCCAGCTTGTATACATTTGGAAGTTCACAGTTCATGTACTGTTGAAGCCTGGTTGGAGAATTTTAAGCATTACTTTGCTAGTGTGTGAGATCAGTGAAATTGTGTGGTAGTTTGAGAATTCTTTAGCCTTGCCTTTCTTTGGGATTGATATTTAAAAAAAAGATGAGCTTTTCCACTTTTCCTGTGGCCACTGCTGAGTTTTCTAAATTTGCTGGCACACTGTGTACAGCACTAGCATAGCATCGTCTTTAAGAACTTTAACTAGCTCAACTGGAGTTTCATCATCTCCACTATCTTTGTTCATAGTGATGCTTCCTAATGCCTGCTTGACGTCGCATTCTGGGATGTCTGGCTCTAGGTGGGTGATAACACCATCGTTGTTATCTGGGTCATCCATATCTTTTTTGTATAGTTCTGTGTGTTCTTGGCACCTTTTCCTAATATCTTCTGCTTCTGTTGGTGATGGTGGTTTAGTCACTAATTCATGCTCAATTCTTGTGACCCATGGACTGAAGCACTCCAGATTACTCTGTCCATGGGATTCTCCAGGCAAGAATACTGGAGTGGGTTGCCATTTCCTTCTCCAGAGGATCTTCCAGACCCAGGAATCAAACTCAGTTCTGCATTTCAGGTAGATTCTTTACTGACTGAGCTAAAAAGGGAAGCCATTCTCTGCTTCTTAGGTCCATACCATTTCTGTTTTTATTGTGCCCATCTTTACATGAAATGCTCCCCTGGTATCTCTAATTTTCTTGAAGAAATCTCTAGTTTTTTTTTTTTTTTTTTTTCCCATTTTATTGTTTTTCTCTATTTCTTTGCGCTGATTACAGCTTTCTTATATGTCCTTTTCTTTGGAACTCTGCATTCAAATAGGTATATCTGTCATTTTCTCCTTTGCTTTTAGCATCTCTTCTTTTCTCAGCTATTTGTAAGCCCTCCTCAGACAACTATTTTTCCGTTTTGCATTTCTTTTTCTTGGGAATGGTCTTGATCACTGTCTTCTGTATAATATCATGAACCTCCATCCATAGTTCTTCAGGCACTCTATCAGATCTAATCCCTTGAATCTAATTGTCCCTTTCACTGTTTGTAAGGCATTTGATTTAACTCATACCTGAATCATCTAGGGGTTTCCCCTATTTTCTTCAATTTAAGTTCAAATTTTACCATACATAGTTCATGATCTGAGCCACAGTCATTTCCTGGTCTTGTTTATGTTAACTGCATAAAGCTTCTACTTCTTTTAATGCAAAGAATATCCTCAATCTGATTTCAATATTGACCGTCTGGTGATGTCTATGTGTAGAGTCTTGACTTGTGTTGTTGGAAGAGGATATTTGCTATGACCAGTGCCTTCTCTTGGCAAAACTCTATTAACTTTGCCCTAGTTCTTGCTCTTGGACTCACTAAAACCTGGACCCTTTCCACCTCACTCAGAAGAAAGTTTTGTATGTATATTCTCAAAGGTGAAATCGCCTTTGCAATCTTGCCAATCTAATTTCCCCACTCATTAGAATAACTGAGTACCAATTCCCTTGTTTCTTTTAGTTACACAGCAACCTATAGCCTCCAATATTTTGGGATCATCTCTACTGCTACTTGGCACCACAGTTCTGTAAGAGCATCACTGCCTTTAAGCCCTGACTTATAGAGAATACCAGCACTGAATTTCTGTGTGATATTGCAGCATCTTTCTTGAGTTCATTGTCTATTAACATAATAGTTCATCCTCAGGCCATTCCCAAAATCCAGGGAACAAACCTTAGTAGGATATCCACTTGCTATTCTGTATCTTTTGTTCTTTTCTTTCACTGCCTACCAAAGCATTTCCTACCCCCCTCACTGCCTCTTTTAACTTAGAGTTAGTCATCACTTTTCTTCAAACATCCCAGGTCACCCTAGAAGTGTGTAAGCAGTTTCTTGGGGGTATTTATGAGCGTGTTAACCCCTATATCAACACTATAATCCTGTATCAATAAACTCCTCATGTAATTTATATTCTGCTGCCGATGTTCCCTATTTTTTGTTAGTTCCTACAGTTCCTTTTCACTCTTAATGAGTTTATACTTCCTTACCCAGATAATGTGGTCAATTAACCCAGGTTCTATTTTCATGATCTGAAGTGGAAGTGGGGTAGATCATGAATGAGATATTCATGTTCCAGCAAGGCATTGCTTGTGATAACATCTAGCAGCAAGAGACAAATACTAATCTTTAAAGGAAAGTATAGGCAACCCTGGCTACCCTCAAAATTCACAAAAATCTGGAAACTTAAGGTGTCCCTGAACCATTTCTGCAGGTCTTATTTCCTGTGAATCAAGGCCCCAATCTCAGCATAGCCAAATCACTGAAATTGAGAATTGAACATCCTCTGAAGTTCTTTTACCCTTATAATTAAATTATTAACCTTATATATTTAGTGTTTCCACCCTCTGACAACACGAAGGAGATGAGACTACCTATGTTTTATGAAAGAAGCCCTCTTGCTTTTGTTCTTATCCTTTTTTTTTTTTTTTGACTACTTCAGCCTTTTATTCCTTTTCTCCAACATGTCAACAGACCCCAACAATAGCCAAAACACCCTGTAGTCCTAAAGTAGGGACTACCTCTGAACTTTTCACATGATTTGGTATTGCTCCCACCAATGCATTTTCTTCAACTACTTTTCCATCAAGGTTACTCTAGAGATGGTGTCCACTTTCCAGTTGAGATGATCTCTTTATTGCCTGTTAGAAATTGGATGGTTAACCTCAAAAACATAATTTTACAGGGTGCTTTCTTGGATTTTTCTTGGCTGATTTTATTCATGTACCACCCTGACCAAAAATAATTTAGGATATCTTTTGACATCATGAGTAACTTTTCAAATACTCACACTTACTTTTCATAAAACATAATTGGATTGGACTTTAGTAACTCAAAACTTTACTTTATCCTAAAAGATGGTGCTGTGAAAGTGCTGCACTCAATATGCCAGCAAATTTGGAAAACTCAGCAGTGGCCACAAGACTAGAAAAGGCAAGTTTCATTCCAATCCCAAAGAAAGGCTGTACCAAAAATGCTCCAGTTCAGTTCAGTTCAATCGCTCAGTCGTGTCCGACTCTTTGCGACCCCATTAATCGGAGCACACCAGGACTCCTTGTCCATCACGAAATCCCAGAGTTCATTCAGAGTAACGTCCTTCGAGTCTGTGATGCCATCCAGCCATCTCATCCTCTGTCGTCCCATACTCCTCCTGCCCCCAATCCCTACCAGCATCAGAATCTTTTCCAGTGAGTCAACACTTCACATGAGGTGGCCAAAGTACTGGAGCTTCAGCTTTAGCATCATTCCTTCCAAAGAAATCCCAGGGCTGATCTCCTTCAGAATGGACTGGTTGGATCTCCTTGCAGTCCAAGGGACTCTCAAGAGTCTTCTCCAACACCACTGTTCAAAAGCATCAATTTTTTGGCGCTCAGCCTGCCTCATAGTCCAACTCTCACATCCATACATTGTTTTTCCACAGGAAAAACCATAGCCTTGACTAGATGAACCTTCATCAGCAAAGTAATGTCTCTGCTTTGGAATATGCTATCTAGTTTGGTCATAACTTTTCTTTCAAGGAGTAAGTGTCTTTTAACTTCATGGTTGCAATCACCATCTGCAGTGATTTTGGAGCCCCCCCAAAATACAGTCTGACACTATTTTCACTGTTTCCTCATCTATTTCCCATGAAGTGATGGGACCGGATGGCATGATCTTCGTTTTCTGAAAATTGAGCTTTAAGCCACCTTTTTCACTCTCCACTTTTATTTTCATCAAGAGGCTTCTTAGTTCTTCTTCACTTTCTGCCATAAGGGTGGTGTCATCTGCATATCTGAGGTTATTGATAATTCTCCCTGCAATCTTGATTCCAGCTTGTGTTTCTTCCAGTCCAGCATTTCTCATGATGTCAGTTCAGTCAGTTCTGTCGCTCAGTCATGTCCAACTCTTTGCGACCCCATGAATCAGAGCGTGCCAGGCCTCCCTGTCCATCAACAACTCCCGGAGTTCACTCAGACTCATGTCCATCGAGTCCGTAGTGCCATCTAGCCATCTCATCCTCGGTTGTCCCCTTTTCCTCCTGCCCCAAATCCCTCCGAGCACCAGAGTCTTTTCCAATGAATCAACTCTTCGCATGAGGTGGCCAAAGTATTGGAGCTTCAGCTTTAGCATCATTCCTTCCAAAGAAATCCCAGGGTTGATCTCCTTTAGGATGGACTGGTTGGATCTCCTTACAGTTCAAGGGACTCTCAAGAGTCTTCTCCAACACCACTGTTCAAAAGCATCAATTCTTCGGTGCTCAGCCTTCTTCACAGTCCAACTCTCACATCCATACATGACCACTGGAAAAACCATAGCCTTGACTAGACGAACCTTAGTCGGCAAAGTAATGTCTCTGCTTTTGAATATGCTATCTAGATTGGTCATAATTTTTCTTCCAGGGAGTAAGCATCTAAGCAAGAAAATTACAAAAAAAAAAAATAGCTATTTCTGCTTCATTGACTACGTTAAAGCCTTTGACTGTGTGGATCACAACAATCTGAGGAAAATTCTTAAAGGGATTGAAATACCTTATCTGTCTCCTGGGAAATCTGTATACAGGTCAAGAAGCAGTAGTTAGAACCAGACATAGAACAAGAAACTGGTTCCTAATTGTGAAAGCAACATGTCAAAGCTGTATATTGCCATCCTGTTTATTGCTTATATGCAGAGTACACCACACAAAATACCTGGATGGATGAAGCACAAGCTAGAATAAAGATTGCCAGTATAAATATCATAGGCTCAGATATGCAAATGACAACATTCTTATGCAGAAAGTGAAGAGGAACTAAAGAGCCTCTTATTGAATGTGAAAGAGGAGTTGAAAAAGCTGGCTTAAAACTCAGCATTCAAAAAATGAAGATCATGGTATCAAGGCCCATCACTTCATGGCAAATATATGGAGAAGCAATGGAAACTGTGACAGATTGTTTCCTTCGGTTCCAAAATCACTGTGGATGATGGCTGCAGGGTGAAATTAAAATATTCTTGCTCCTTGGAAGAAAAGCTATGCTAAACCTAGACAGCATATTAAAAAACAGAGACATTACTTTGCCAGAAATGTCTGTATAGCCAAAGTTATGTTTTTTGCAGTAATCACGTATGGATGTGAGAGTTAGACCATTAAGAAGGCTAAGGGCCAAAAAATTGATACTGTGTTGTTGGAGAAGACTCTTTAGAGTCCCTTGGACTACAAGGATATCAAATCAATCAATCCTAAAGGAAATCAACACTGAATATTTATTGGAAAGACTGATGCTAAAGCTGAAGCTTCAATAATTTGGCAACCTCATGTGAAAAACAGACTCATTTAAAAAGACCCTGATGCTGGGAAAGATTGAGGGCAGGAGAAGGGGATGACAGAGGACGAGATTGTTTAATGGCATCATGGACTCAATGGGCAGGCTCTGGGAGATGGGGAAGTATGGGGAAGCTTGACATGCTTCAGTTCATGGGATCGCAAAGAGTTGGCCATGAGTGAGCCAGTGAACAACAACAACCGAAAACTGTACAGAATTCAGTGGAATGCTTTTTTTAAATTGGTATTCTAAGCCTTTCCAATATCACCAAGGATGTAGAGTTGCCTCTGTGCAAAATTAGATTTTACAATTAACAAAGACAAAAAATCGGATAAAGGTAAAATGACTTCTAAAGCCTCAGGGTCCCCTTCCTTGTCTTCTTTGTTCAGGTCCCTCCTCACATGTCATCTCGTCTCTCTCCTTTGACCCTTCATGGCCAGACTCCACTTCTGCTGCCATCTTCCTCCTTCCCATCTACATTGTCTATACCTCCACTATACCCGTAATTATGGCATACTAATTTTTTAACCACACTTGTCCCTTTCTCAGAATCTGTCCACACTCCCCTTTTCCTATGAAATATGTCCCTTTCAAAGAAGCCTCTGAGGATTCAGAGGCTAAATCCTTTATTTCTTATATTCCCTTAACTAAAGTTGAACTGTGAACTGACAGAATTTTTCCAAAGTAATTGAAACTTCTCACATATTGGTGACAAATGTAATATAGTCATTCAAATTTATCAGCCTGGATTCTCTGATTTATATCAGCTAATTCATATGCTTGTCAGTGAAGGCCAGACCCAACATTGTTAATCGGGAAAATTCTGAAATGTTTCTAGAACTACAACATGGAGACACCCTAATAACGTATTGTATGAGCAAGCCCAGGCAGTCACTAGGGGACTCTGTTGAGCAAATTCTGTGTCTTTGCCAAAGACTTGATTAGAAAAAAATTCAGGATTGCATACAAAATTCTGATAAGGTTATTCATGAATATTTCAACTGACTACACATTCATTATTTAAAAAATCTGGTCTTACTTCAAATGTTATTTCACACAAGTAGCTTTTACTTGTGTGTGTATATATATATATGAACTGACCTGGAATCTTTCCCTTCAGGTAAAAAGGATCACGATGGAATGGATAGTTTTGTGTGTTCCAGTTATAGTTATTCTTGGAAACCAGCTCTTTCCTACTCTAGATGTCACATCAAAGAAATGTTACCAAAATTGTTAATCTTTAATTATATAAAGTAAAGGTCTCTGAATGGAACAAACAAAAAATCTCTTAGTTTCTACCATTATTGCAAAGAAATAGGACTTTGAAAATAGGTTATTATAAATTTAAGCAGTTTAGAAAACCTCAGGCCTCTAATCAGCCTTTCTGTCATCTTCTCAGTTTTCAATGATGAGGTTTCAAGGAAGTGCAGGGGATCTTCCCATTTCTCTTCCTAATCAGCTTGGAGAAACATTTCTCTAGATTGGAGATGAATACCTCCCAGTCCTTGTTAATACCAGAGCCACTCTCTTAGTATTCAAACTCAGGATTATAAAACAATCCCTGGCTTGGAGTATTAAACAGTTCCAATATAAGTGTTTTTTAATAAACTTCAAAACGTTCCCATCTTGGAAACTATTTCTTTTTGCTAGGCCCTTTGAGAGATGCAAACATGTTCCTACCTAGTCCCATTGTCCCTACCCATTTATTAGGCTGAGATGCTTCAGGAAATAACTATGACAGGTTTTTATTTTCCCTTAAAATTAAAATATAAATGTAGAAATTAATAATTATTAAATTAACCACCAGGGGTGAATTAAAAGGCCCTTTGACTTTTTTTTTTTTTTTACTTACCTAAAGGTACTGGAGCAGATTTTGGAAATACTGATTTTTTATCCCTATTGAGTCAGTTATCACTTTCCTTATGTGGAAAATCTCCAACTCATGTTGGCACAATTTACAACACATCTCACAGAAAAATTGAAGATGACCGTTTAATCTCCTCTAAATTTCAGATTCACCTCTTTTGGAACTCATAAACTCTTATCCTTTGAAATAGTAACATGACACACAGTGTACTTGACCTCCAAAGTCTTTTGACCCACAGCTAATCATAGGAGAGATATTCCAAAATAGGAAAAACATAGTTGTTTTTATTTTATTATTATTTTTTTTAAGATGTCTTTGTTTGGTAGAGCAGTCTTTTCAGTGTTTTCTCTGGAGATGAAGACCTTAAGCATCACACTTTACAAACTGAAGATTTTGTCTATTGGAAAACAACTCAGAAGAACTCCTTTTTACCTTACTGGAGAGGCCCTTATCAAGTACCGCTAGCATCAACCCTTATGCCACTGAATGCCAAGGAGTAGACTCTTGGATTCTTGTGACATGCCTAAAGAACATACCAAAAGCTGACTGAACTGCAAATCATCTGGTGACCTGAAGATTACCTGGAATTGAGAGGATGAAATCTAATGACAGCTTTCTCATGATACATGACCCAGGCGTCTTTGAAGCTTTTTTGCAAACTTTTGATGATGATGCAAGTTTTCAAATGCTCTCCAATATCTCTGATTTTGATTATATATGGATATTAGATACAAGTGCCTCTTATTGATAGCTTATGTTGAACGATGTCAGATTTGTGATCTCCAAAATTTAGCTTCAGGACCAGGGACCAGGCTTCATCACTCAAGAGCTTTTGTGTAGCAAAGTTTATTTAAGTATGAAAGGGGACAGAGAATGCTTCTGACATAGACATCAGAAAGGGGATGGAGTGGCCCCCACCCCACTCCCGCTGCTAGTTTGAGCAGATGTTTTATATCTGTTAGAAAGCCATTAATCAGATAAGAGGGATACTGCAAGGCTGATGGAGTTTTACCAGGCCCCTCTTACACAATATACATTTTTGAGATAAGATGGCATGAGGTATGCATTCCCCCAGCCATAAAACAATTGACATGAATACTGGTTTGTTGAGTTATTATCAGCCCAAGGTTTGAGAAAAGAAGAAAATGTTAGTCTTAGTTGAAACCATTTTGAAGAAAGGCAAATTCCAAAGCAAATGCATAGTTTCATTAACATAGCTTAAGAAAACCATTTCCATAAGAAAAATGCATTGCTCAGTTTCAGAAAAGTTAAGTTCTGGTGGAACCAGGTGTTGTCATGGCAACACAGAATTTTAAGAGACACTTGCAGCCTATTTTCTCCATTTGGAAACCCCTGACCTTCTTGCCTGTTACCCTCTCACTATACTGCCTTATTCCTTGAATGTGATCTTAATAGGTTTCCAGTCTGTTCATCTTCCCTCCAATGTGAGACACAACACACAGCAAAGTGCCTTCCTGACACTGATGAACAAAAAGCTGCTGGAAGAACTTGAATCTTGATCAATGATGCTTTGGATAAAAGTCTTGATCAAAAAGGGGAAACACAGAAAATTAATGAACAGAAATTCCAGTTAAGTAGCACTGGGAGACCAGAAGAGGCAGATTTCATATACTGTAATGACAGCAAAGCCTAACAGAAAGAAGAAATACTTATTATCTTTCTTGAGAAGAAATCTGGCAATGACAAGCCATGGACTCGTTTTCTATTATAGCCCACCCACCTTTCTTTTCCTTTTCTTGCCATGCAGATGTTTGCATATGTCTTGCCATGTTTGCAGATATGAAATTGCAATTCTACGCTGGTTCTGAATAAACCCTTTTTTTCTGGAGAAAAATCTAGTACTCTATTTCAGATAAACAATTTTCATTCCAATTTTCCACCATTCTTATTTACATTATTCATCATATTGTGCAGTATTTTGTCTCTTACACGGAGATGCACACACATGTCCTTAACTATAACTTAATTACGTCATATAACTGACCAAGAGTATTTCAAATCATCTGTTTTCACATTTTTACCCTTTCAGTTTCAGAGTTTATTTTACTCTCTTAGGTCATGATACTTCCTCTAACACAATCTCCATATCTGGCACAATTATAAGAGTATAGCTCTATATGATCTTTTATTTTAAAACTTAGAGGCGATTTGAGTAAACCCATGAATTATAATTTTAGAATGACATATTAATAAACACTTTATTCTCTAGTGGTTTCTCATCCAAAATTAGAAAAATTGAATGCTTGTATAGAATTTGAGAAAATATCAACATTGAAAATTTAAGAACATCTAATACATTAAAAATTTTTCTTGGGTTCTTCAAAATTTTGGAACCACAGTGTATATATGCCTTCAAAGAGTTACAGCTATATTTTTTTCCTTTTTTTTTTAAATTAAAAACATTTGCATGAACAGAAGACATTGTTTTTAACAGTTCACAAGCTTATGCTGTTTTTATGCTCTCTGAAGGCTGGATCGTCTTTTAATGTCAATGCAGTTGGTTGCCATAGAAATTATAATGATGTCACTCACTAAGTCTAGAAATAAACAGCAGGGACAGATGGGCATTTGCGAATGAAGAGCATAGATTTAATGCAAATGTTCTTGAAAATAAAGAATGATAGAATAAAAATCACAGGTGAAAAATAAAGCTATCATATCCAGCATTAAAAATTAGGATGTGTCTCTATATCTAGCTAAGATATTGGATTGGAGTCAGGGGTGAAAGAGAAGGAAAAATACTCTCACAGTAAAGATTGAAACACAGTCTGATCTACAGGATTTAGAACTGGATCATAGTTACAATATATGGATATGGAAGTTCAGTAATACTAAACAGGGATGGGACAGAGACAGTTTAAAGAGATATGCAAACTTAATCTCAAAGCATTTTGAAGCAGGTGTAATGATAGTTAAAATAGCAAAGCCAGTAATGTTTTTGAGGACAGACAGATAAGTATTTTGCATTTATGTCCAGAAAATCAAAGAAGACACAAGGATCTAGATCTAAAGTGGCAACAAGAATTGTTTTTCAAATGCATAGTTCCATAATTGTGTGATATTTATTTATAGGAAAATATGTACTACTTTATCTATTATTGTTTATTTTGCTAAAAAATTCTCACTCCAAAATATAATATTCACTATTTAAAGTATAACAAAGTACCCTGGGTTCCAATACAATGAAGGTCAAACTAAAATCAAACCACCTAGTTAGCAAAAGAAGGGAAATACTATCAACTTAAAATTAAATGATTTAAATAGGACTGAAACACACAGAATTTTTAGACATTTTTCTTTCTAAAATAAAGGTTAGTAAAAAGACTAAGGATGTTTTTAATTGCAAGCCTTTTTTTTGTTCTGCTTATCTGTGTAAAAAATAATGAAAAGAAGCCATTATTAAATTAAATTTGAAGAGCAGAAATGGGAGCTCTTACAACCTGTGGAAATAGCTGAACCAAATAGGAAGTATAAAGACATTTCCTTTCTTAAAAGTACATGAAGAAACATGAAAACTTAGTTCACTTTAGTTTTCCTAACTTTATTTCTCTCTCTAAAAATTTCGCTTCTTTTATTGTTATATAGGACTTACATTTGGCTCACCATGATTGTTATTAAGTCGCAAACTCATGTCCAACTCTTTGTGACACTGGATTATATCACACCAGGCTCCTCTGTCCTCCACTATCTCCCAAAGTTTCCTCACATAAGTGTCCACTGAATCATTGATACCATGTCATCAGTCCATTTTATCCTCTATCACCCCCTTCTCCCTTTGCCTTCAACCTTCCCCAGCATCTGGGTTTTCTCCAATGAGTTGGCTCTTCCCATCAGGTGGCCAAAGTATTGAAGCTTCACCTCTACCAACAGTTCATCCAACTAATATCCAAGATTGATTTCCTTTAGGGTTGAATGTTTTAATCTCCTTGATGTCCAAGGGACTCTCAAGAGTCTTCTCCAGCATCACAATTCAAAAGCATCAATTCTGGGATGACCCAGAGGGATGGTACGGGGAGGGAGGAGGGAGGGGGGTTTAGGATGGGGAACACGTGTATACCTGTGGCAGATTCATGTTGATGTATGGCAAAACCAATATGATATTGTAAAGTAATTAACCTTCTATTAAAATAAATTTATATTAAAAAAGAAAAGCATCAATTCTTTGGTGCTCAGATTTCTTTATGATCCAATTCTCACCTCCATACATGACTACTGGAAAATCCATAGTTTTGATTTTATGGACTTTGGTCAGCAAAGTAATGTCTCTGCTTTATAATATCCTGTCTAATTTTGTCATAGATTTCTTTCCATGGGACAAGCATATTCTAATTTCATGGCTACAGTCACCGTCCACAGTGATTCTGGAGCCAAAGAAAGCAAAATCTGTCACTGCTTCCACTTTCCCCCTTCTATTTGCCATGAAGTGATGGAATTGGATGCCATGATCTTAGAATTTTGAGCATTTTGTTTCAAGCCATCTTTTTCACTCTCCTTTTTCAACCTTGTCAAGAGGCTCTTTAGTTCTTCTAAATTTATATCATTAGAGTGGTATCATCTGCACATCTTAGGTTATTGATGTTTCTCCCAGCAGTCTTTATTCCAGCTTGTGATTAATATAACCTGGGATATTGCATGATGTACATGTCATAGAAGCTAAATAAACAAGGTGACAATTTACAGCCTGTCTTACTCTTTTCACAATTTGGAATCAGTCAGATGTTCTATGTCCAGTTGTAAATGTTGCTTCTAGGTTCAAATATAGGTTTCTGAGAGAATTAAAGTCTAGAACTCTCAACTCTGTAGGAATTTTCCATAATTTGTTTTGATCAACATAGTCCAAGTTTATAGCATTGTCAATGAAGTAGAAATATATGTTTTTCTGGAATTCCCTTATTGTCTCCATGATAAAATGGATGTTAGCAATTTGACCTCTGATTCCTTTGCCTTTTCTAAACCCAGTTTGTACATCTGGAAGTTCTTGGTTCACATGATGCTTAAAAATAACTTGAACAATTTTGAGCATAATCTTGCTAGCACGACTCATATGAAAACATACTGGGAAAGATTGAGGGCAAGAGGAGAAGGGGAAAAGACAAAGGATGAGATGATTGGATGGCATCACCCACTCAATGGACATGAGTTTGGGTAAACTCCAGGCGTTAGTGTGGACAGGGAGGCCTGGCATGCTGGGGTTCATGGTGTCACAAAGGGTCAGACACGACTAAGTGACTGAACTCAACTGAAATGAGCACATTGTACAGTAGTTTGAACATTTCTTGATTTTACCCTCCTTTGAGACTGGAATGAAAACTGACTTTTTTCCAGTTCTGTGGTAACAGCTGGGCTTTCAGATTTTGCTGATATAATGAGTGCAACGTTTATCTTTTGGGATTTTAAATAGTTCAGTTGGAATTTCATCACTTCCAGCTTTTTTCACAATAGTTCTTCCATAGGCCAACTTCACTTCACACTCCAGGATGTCTGACTCTAGGTGACAGATTACATCATCATGGTTATCTGGGTCATTATGCCTTTTTTGTATAGTTCTCTTTTATATTGTAGCAACCTCTTCTTAATCTCTTCTGCTTCTGTTAGGTCCTTACAATTTCTGTTCTTTTTTTGCCCATCCTTGCATGAAATTTTCCTGTGATGTCTCAGATTTTCTTGAGGAGATCTCTAGTCTTTCTTATTCTATTGTTTCCTCTATTTATTTTCATTGTTCATTTAAGAAGGCCTTTGTATCTCTCCTTGTTTTTCCTCTGTATCTCTGCATTCACTTCCTTATATATTTCTGTTTCTCCCTTACCTTTTGCTTCTCTTTTTTCCTCAGCTATCTGTAAAGCCTCAGACAACCACTAAGCCATCTTACATTTCTCTTTATTTGGAAGAGGTTTGGTCACTGTCTCCTTTTCACTGTTATGAACATATGTCCATAGTTTTTCATTCACTCTACCAGATCTAATCCCTTGAATCTATTCATCCCTTCTAGTGTATAATCATAAGGTATATGAATTAATTCATACCTGAATATTCTGGTGGTTTTCCCTATTTTCTTCAATGTAAGCCTGGTTTTTGCAACAAGTAGCTCATGAACTGAGCCACGTTCAGGTCCATTTCTTGTTTTTACTGACTGTATAGAACGCTTCTGTCTTTGATGCAAAGAACCTAATCTGATTTCAGTATTGATCATTTGGTGATGTCCATGTATGGGGTCATCTCTTGTGCTCTTGGACAAATGTGTTTAGTGTGACCAGCATATTCTTTCGACAAAACTCTGTTAGCCTTTGCCCTGCTTCATTTTGTACTCCAAGGTCAAACTTGCCTGTTTTTCTGGGTAACTCTTGACTTCCTGCTTTTGCATTCCAATCCCCTTTGATGAAAAGGACATTTTTGTTTGTTTGTTTGTTTTAGTCATGGAAGGTGTTGTATGCCTTCAGAGATCCAGTAAGCTTCAGGTCCTTTTGCATCAGTAAGTAAGGAATAGACTTGAATTACTGTGATATTGAATGGTTTGCCTTGGAAAAAAATCAAGATCATTCTGTCATTTTTGAGGTTGCACCCAACAATTCATTTTTGACTCTTGTTGACTCTGAGGGCTACTCCACATTGTCTAATGAATTCTTGCCCACAATAATAGATATAATGGTCACCTGAATTAAATTTAGCTATTCTCATACATTTAAGTTCATTTATTCCTCAGATGTCAATGTTCAGTCTTGCCAACTCCTGCTTGACCACTTTCAATTTGTCTTGATTCATGGACCTAACATCTCAGGTTACTATGCAATATCATTCTTTATAGCATTGGAGTTTACTTTCACCACCTGACACATTCATGGTTGAGTGTCATTTCTGCTTTGACCCAGCTACTTCATTCTTTCTGGAGTGATTAGTAATTTCTCTCCATTCTTTCCCAACAGCTTATTGAAAATCTTCTGACCTGGGGTCTAGTCTTCTTGTGTTATGTTTTTCAGCATTTTCATACAATTTATGGAATTCTCACAGCAAGAATACTGGAATTGATCGCCATTTCCTTCGCCACTGAACCATATTTTTTTTCAGAAATCTTCACTGTGACCCGTTCTTCTTGGGTGGCCCTGCACAACATAACTCAAATCTTCAAGTTATGCAAGCCACTTTACCAGGACAAGGCTGTGATCTATGAAAAGGATCACTATGGTTGCTGACCCTGAGTTGCAAATCTCTGCTGATTCCAAAAAGAACTCATTTCTGCTGGAGAAAAATTTGGGAGTTCATTTACTTCAGGTTAACATCTGGCTTGAAAACTTAACTGAATTGTCACATATATAACTAGGAAAAAATACTATCTACCATACATACACACTGAATCAATCTAAGTGGAAATGCTCATAAAAGTGCAACACAAAATTTCTTTGAGAGACAAAGAGAAGTATTTACCCTGCACTAGTTTTTACTATCTTTTTTTTTTTTGAGTGTGTACTGATGTATTTTAATCATAAGCTATATTGAGTCCTGAGTTGATGGAAACAACATTCTGAATATGGGTTATGAAGTGTCCTTAGAATAAACAGAGCCCTTTTTGTATCTGTTATTCACTGTTTGTGCATATTATCCCTTCCAGTTAGTCTTACATATCTTACTATACCAGGTTTGTTTTGCCTGAGAGGCAGCAAGACAAAATGCTGAGATGCTGAGGTTTGCAGCAATGAGAGCATTTATTCATAAGGCAGCTAAGCAAGGAGATGGGAGAACAAGTCTCATATTCACCTGCTTGAAGGCAATGGACTTTGAGTATTAAGGGGATAAAAAATAAAGAAACAAGATGCTATGAGTTGAAGGGAGCATAATGAAAAAGGGGAAAGGTGATTGGAGAAAGGTGTGGTAATTGTCATTCTTCATAAGTGTAATTAAGCCACAAGCATGTTCAAAAATTGGACACCTAGCGTAATATGAGAATGTAGTTTTTGGCTCTCTGACTTCAAAAGGTCATCAAGTGGACACTCAAACATACAGACATGGAGGATCAGTGGTCTTATCCAGTCTCAACCATCTGATCTCAAACTAGACTTGAGTGACTCCAATTTCCTAGAAAACAAGTTGGGAAAACACCTCATTGGTTAGACTACGTGCTGCTTGGAGGACATGCAAGTCTGTGTAGCAACAGTTAAAGTGACTTTGATTAGTGACGGCAAGTTACAGGTAAGGAGGAGTTCACCAATGATTGTGCATGTTTTTACATAATTGTTGTATTTCTTTAAGGAGTGACAAATATAGCCAGAGGCAACAATTAGGGAACACTTTTGAAGAAACGCTATTTTCTTCACTAATATTAATTCTTTTAGAAACGATTTTTAGGTGTGGATAAATTTTTAAGTCTTTATTAAATTTATTACAATATTGTTTCTGTTTTGGGTGTGTGTGTGTGTGTGTTGTTGTTGTTGTTGTTTTTTTTTCCCTGCAAGGCATGTAGGATCTTAACTCCCCAACCAGGGATCAAACTGGCACCCATTGCATTGAATGGCAAAGTCTTCACCACTGGACCACCAGAGAAATTCCAGTAATATTAACTCTTAAAATGAGTTGGATGTTTTTGATGTAGACTCTCTTTTATGATTTCTATATTTTGCATAACAAAATTAAAAAAAGAAATTTATTGTTTTTGCTATAGACTGAGGATTTTGTACCCCAAGATTAATATGTTGAAATCCTAACATCCAATGCAATGTTATTAATGAAGTAAGGCCTTTTGAAGCTCATTAGATCAGGCATCATGAATGGGATAAACCCCTTTCGGGGGGTATAGAGAGAGCTTTAAGCCAACATTTTCACTCTCCTCCTTCACCTTCACCAAGAGGATATTTAGATCCTCTTCACGTTCTGCCATAAGGGTGGTGTTATTTGCATTTCTGAGGTTATTGATATTTCTCCCGGCAATCTTGATTCCAGCTTGTGCTTCTTCCAGCCCAGCGTTTCTCGTGATGTACTCTGCATAGAAGTTAAATAAGCAGGGTGACAATATACAGCCTTGACATACTCCTTTTCCTATTTGGAACCAGTCTGTTGTTCATGTCCAGTTCTAACTGTTGCTTCCTCACCTGCATACTGATTTCTCAAGAGGCAGGTCAGGTGGTCTGGGAGTCCCATCTCTTTAAGAATTTTCCACAGTTTATTGTGATCCACACTGTCAAAGGCTTTGGCATAGTCAAGAAAGCAGTAATAGATATTTTTCTAGAACTCTCTTGCTTTTTCCACGGTCCAGCCGAGGTTGGCAATTTGATCTCTGGTTCCTCTGCCTTTTGCAAAATCAACTTGAATTTGATCTCTGGTTGCTCTGCCTTTTCTAAAACGAGCTTGAACATCTGGAAGTTCACGGTTCATGTGTTGCTGAAGCCTGGATTGGAGAACTTTGAGCATTACTTTATTACCATGTGAGACTAGAGCAAGTGTGTGTGATAGTTTGAGCCTTCTTTGGCATTGCCTTTCTTTGGGATTGGAATGAAAACTGATTTTTTCCAGTCCTGTCACCACAGCTGAGTTTTCCAAATTTGCTGGCATATTGAGTGCAGCACTTTCACAGCATCATCTTCCTGGATTTGAAATAGCTCAACTGGAATTCCATCACCTCCACTAGCTTTGCTCATAGTGATGCTTCAGGTCCACTTGTCTTCACATTCCAGGATGTCTGTCTCTAGGTGAATGATCACACCATCATGATTATCTTGGTTGTGAAGATTTTTTTATACAGG
This sequence comes from Budorcas taxicolor, assembly GCF_023091745.1. Taxonomy (NCBI): domain Eukaryota; kingdom Metazoa; phylum Chordata; class Mammalia; order Artiodactyla; family Bovidae; genus Budorcas; species Budorcas taxicolor. The sequence goes on from NC_068923.1 coordinate 8,741,888, forward strand.
TCTTCTGTGTATTCTTGCCACCTCTTCTTAATATATTCTGCTTCTGTTAGGTCCATACCATTTCTGTCCTTTATTGAGCCCATCTTTGCATGAAATGTTCCCTTGGTGTCTCTAAATTTCCTGAAGAGATCTCTAGTCTTTGCCATTCTGTAGTTTTCCTCTATTTCTTTGTATTGATCGCTGAGGAAGGCTTTCTTATCTCTCCTTGCTATTCCTTGGAACTCGGCATTCAGATGCTTATATATTTCCTTTTCTCGTTTGCTTTTTGCTTCTCTTCTTTTCACAGCTATTTGTAAGGCCTCTTCAGACAGCCATTTTGCTTTTTGCATTTCTTTTCCATGGGGATCATCTTGATCCCTGTCTCCTATGCAATGTTATGAACCTGCGTCCATAGTTCATCAGGCATTCTATTTATCAGATCTAGTCCCTAAAATCTATTTCTCACTTCCACTGTATAATCATAAGAATTTGATTTAGGTCATACCTGAATTGTCTAGTGGTTTTCCCTACTTTCTTCAATTTAAGTCTGAATTTGACAATAATTAGCTCATGATCTGAGCCACAGTCAGCTCCCAGTCTTGTTTTTGCTGACTGTACAGTGCTTTTCCATCTTTTGTTGCAAAGGATATAATCAATCTGATTTTAGTGTTGATCATATGGTGATGTCCATGTGTAGAATCTTCTCTTGTGTTGTTGCAAGATGGTGTTTACTATTACCAGGGCGTACTCTTGGCAAAACTCTATTAGCCATTGCCGTGCTTCATTCCATATTCCAAGGTCAAATTTTCCTGTTATTCCAGATATTTCTTGACTTCCTACTTTTGCATTCCAGTCCTGCATAATGAAAAGGATATCTTTTTTGGGGAGTTAGTTCTTAAACGTCTTGTAGGTCTTCATAGAACCTTTCAACTTCAGCTTCTTCAGCCTTACTGGTTGGGGCATTGACTTGGATTACTGTGATATTGAATGGTTTGCTTTGGAAATGAACAGAGAATGTTCTGTCGTTTTTGAGATTTCATTTAAGTACTGCATTTCAGACTGTTTTGTTGATTTTGTCTTTAATTTACTTAGTTCCATTCAGACCTTTATTGTTTCCTTCTTTGTGCTGACCTTGGGTTTAATCTGTTCTTATTTTTCTAATTGCTTTAGATGAAAGATTTTTATTTGAGTCTTTTTCTTGTTTATTGAGGTAGGTTTGTATTTCCATAAACTTCCCTCTTCCAATTGCTTTTGCTCTATTCCTAGATTTTGGAAAGTTATATTTGTATTTTAATTTCTCTTGAGGTCTCTCTTTTTTTTTTTTCCCTCTAATTTCTCGTTAAATTTTTAGTAGCAAATTATGTAGTCTACACATTTTTTTTTTTCCTTTCTCTAACTTGTATCTAGTTTATTAAGATCATGACATCTGGTCCCATCACTTTATGGGAAATAGATGGGGAAATAGTGTCAGAATTTATTTTCTTGGGGCTCCAAAATCACTGCAGATGGTGACTGCAGCCATAAGATTAAAAGACGTTTACTCCTTGGAAAAAAATTTATGACCAACCTAGATAGCATATTCAAAAGCAGAGACATTACTCTGCCTACTAAGGTCCGTCTAGTCAAGGCTATGGTTTTTCCAGTGGTCATGTATGAATGTGAGATTTAGACTGTGAAGAAAGCTGAGCAATGAACTGACGCTTTTGCACTGTGGTGGTGGAGAAGACTCTTGAGAATCCCTTGGACTGCAAGGAGATCCAACCAGTACATTCTAAAGGAGATCAGCCCTTGGTGTTCTTTTGAAAGAATGATGGTAAGCTGAAACTCCAATACTTTGGCCACCTCATGTGAAGATTTGACTCATTGGAAAAGACTTTGATGCTGGGAGGGATTGGAGGCAGGAGGAAAAGGGGACAACAGAGGATGAGATGGCTGGATGGCATCACCGACTCGATGGACGTGAGTTTGACTGAATTCTGAGTGATGGTGATGGACAGGGAGGCCTGGCATGCTGCGATTCATGGTTTCACAAAGAATTGGACACGACTTAGTGACCTAACTGAACTGAACTGATTAGAGAATGTGCTTGAAATAATTTTCATTTTCTTAATTTTACTGAGAATATTTTGTGGCCTAATTTGTTATATACCCTAGAGAATGTTCCATGCAAACTCGAAAAAAAAAAAAAAAAAGTGTGCTCTGTTTTTCAGATATAGCATTCTCTAAAGATAACATTTTTATCTATTAAGCTTATCTGATCTAATTTGTCATGGAAGTCCACTGTTTACATATTGACTCTCTGTCTTCATGATCTATTGATTGATAAGTATGGTCTCCTACTGTTATTGTTTTATTGTCAATTTCTCCCCTTATATCTATTAATATTAGCTTTATAGATTTAGGCACCCCTGTATTAGATGCACACAAGTTTACAATGCATATTCTTTTCCTTGATTAACCACTTCATCATGCAATATTCTTTTCTGTCTTTTATTGTAGACATTGTTTTAAAGTTTACTTTGTCTGACATGAGTATTACTGTTTCAAGTACTGTTTGTACTTTCTTTTTTTTTTTTTTTTTCATTTTTTTTTTAATTTTAAAATCTTTAATTCTTACATGTGTTACCAAACATGAACCCCCCTCCCACCTCCCTCCCCATAACATCTCTCTGGGTCATCCCCATGCACCAGCCCCAAGCATGCTGTATCCTGCGTCAGACATAGATTAGCGATTCATTTCTTACATGATAGTATACATGATAGAATGCCATTCTCCCAAATCATCCCACCCTCTCCCTCTCCCTCTGAGTCCAAAAGTCCGTTATAGACAGCTGCGTCTTTTTTCCTGTCTTGCATACAGGGTCGTCATTGCCATCTTTCTAAATTCCATATATATGTGTTAGTATACTGTATTGGTGTTTTTCTTTCTGGCTTACTTCACTCTGTATAATCGGCTCCAGTTTCATCCATCTCATCAGAACTGATTCAAATGAATTCTTTTTAACGGCTGAGTAATACTCCATTGTATATATGTACCACAGCTTTCTTATCCATTCATCTGCTGATGGACATCTAGGTTGTTTCCATGTCCTGGCTATTATAAACAGTGCTGCGATGAACATTGGGGTACATGTGTCTCTTTCAATTCTGGTTTCCTCGGTGTGTATGCCCAGCAGTGGGATTGCTGGGTCATAAGGGAGTTCTATTTGCAATTTTTTAAGGAATCTCCACACTGTTCTCCATAGTGGCTGTACTAGTTTTCATTCCCACCAACAGTGTAGGAGGGTTCCCTTTTCTCCACACCCTCTCCAGCATTTATTGCTTGCAGATTTTTGGATCGCAGCCATTCTGACTGGTGTGAAGTGGTACCTCATTGTGATTTTGATTTGCATTTCTCTGATAATGAGTGATGTTGAGCATCTTTTCATGTGTTTGTTAGCCATCCGTATGTCTTCTTTGGAGAAATGTCTATTTAGTTCTTTGGCCCATTTTTTGATTGGGTCGTTTATTTTTCTGGAATTGAGCTGCATAAGTTGCTTGTATATTTTTGAGATTAGTTGTTTGTCAGTTGCTTCATTTGCTATTATTTTCTCCCATTCAGAAGGCTGTCTTTTCACCTTGCTGATATTTTCCTTTGTTGTGCAGATGCTTTTAATTTTAATTAGATCCTATTTGTTTATTTTTGCTTTTATTTCCAGAATTCTGGGAGGTGGATCATAGAGGATCCTGCTGTGATTTATGTCTGAGAGTGTTTTGCCTATGTTCTCCTCTAGGAGTTTTATAGTTTCTGGTCTTACATTTAGATCTTTAATCCATTTTGAGTTTATTTTTGTGTGCAGTGTTAGAAAGTGATCTAGTTTCATTCTTTTACAAGTGGTTGACCAGTTTTCCCAGCACCACTTGTTAAAGAGATTGTCTTTACTCCATTGTATATTCTTGCCTCCTTTGTCAAAGATAAGGTGTCCATATGTGTGTGGATTTATCTCTGGGCTTTCTATTTTGTTCCATTGATCTATATGTCTGTCTTTGTGCCAATACCATACTGTTTTGATGACTGTGGCTTTGTAGTAGAGCCTGAAGTCAGGCAAGTTGATTCCTCCAGTTCCATTCTTCTTTCTCAAGATTGCTTTGGCAATTCGAGGTTTTTTGTATTTCCATACAAATCTTGAAATTATCTGTTCTAGTTCTGTGAAAAATATGGCTGGTAGCTTGATAGGGACTATAAAAGCAGTGCTAAGAGGAAAGTTCATAGCAAAACAGGCATACCTCAAGAAACAAGAAAAAAGTCAAATAAATAACCTAACTCTACAACTAAAGCAACTAGAAAAGGAAGAATTGCAGAACCCCAGAGTTAGTAGAAGGAAAGAAATCTTAAAAATTAGGGCAGAAATAAATGCAAAAGAAACAAAAGAGACCATAGCAAAAATCAACAAAGCCAAAAGATGATTCTTTGAAAGGATAAATAAAATTGACAAACCACTAGCCAGACTCATCAAGAAGCAAAGAGAGAAAAATCAAATCAATAAAATTAGAAATGAAAATGGAGAGATCACAACAGACAACACAGAAATACAAAGGATCATAAGAGACTACTATCAGCAGTTGTATGCCAATAAAATGGACAACGTGGAAGAAATGGACAAATTCTTAGAAAAGTACAATTTTCCAAAACTGAACCAGGAAGAAATAGAAAATCTTAACAGACCCATCACAAGCACGGAAATTGAAACTGTAATCAGAAATCTTCCAGCAAACAAAAGCCCAGGTCCAGACGGCTTCACAGCTGAATTCTACCAAAAATTTCTAGAAGAGCTAACACCTATCCTACTCAAACTCTTCCAGAAAATTGCAGAGGAAGGTAAACTTCCAAACTCATTCTATGAGGCCACCATCACCCTAATGCCAAAACCTGACAAAGATGTCACAAAAAAAGAAAACTACAGGCCAATATCACTGATGAACATAGATGCAAAAATCCTCAACAAAATTCTAGCAATCAGAATCCAACAACACATTAAAAAGATCATACACCATGACCAAGTGGACTTTATCCCAGGGATGCAAGGCTTCTTCAATTTCCGCAAATCAATGTAATTCACCACATTAACAAATTGAAAAATAAAACCATATGATTATCTCAATAGATGCAGAGAAGGCCTTTGACAAAATTCAACATCCATTTATGATAAAAAACTCTCGAGAAAGCAGGAATAGAAGGAACATACCTCAATATAATAAAAGCTATATATGACAAACCCACAGCAAACATTATCCTCAATGGTGAAAAATTGAAAGCATTTCCCCTAAAGTCAGGAACAAGACAAGGGCGTCCACTTTCACTGCTACTATTCAACATAGTTCTGGAAGTTTTGGCCACAGCAATCAGAGCAGAAAAAGAAATAAAAGGAATCCAAATTGGAAAAAAAGAAGTAAAACTCTCACTGTTTGCAGATGACATGATCCTCTACATGGAAAACCCTAAAGACTCCACCAGAAAATTACTAGAGCTCATCAATGAATATAGTAAAGTTGCAGGATATAAAATCAACACACAGAAATCCCTTGCATTCTTTTACACTAATAATGAGAAAGTAGAAAAAGAAATTAAGGAAACAATTCCATTCACCATTGCAACGAAAAGAATAAAATACTTAGGAATATAGCTACCCAAAGAAACTAAAGACCTATATATAGAAAACTATAAAACACTGATGAAAGAAATCAAAGAGGACACTAATAGATGGAGAAATATACCATGTTCATGGATCGGAAGAATCAATATAGTGAAAATGAGTATACTACCCAAAGCAATTTACAAATTCAATGCAATCCCTGTTTGTACTTTCATGGATTATTTTTTCAATTCCTTCACTTTCAGTCTGTGTATATCTTTAGCTCTGAAGTGAATCTCTAGCAGGAGTCATATTGATAGGTCTTGGGCTTCCCACTTTGCATTAGTAGTAAAGAGTAGATCTGCCAGTGTAGAAGACATAACAGACGTGGGTTTGATCCCTGGATTAGGAAGATCCCCTGTAGGAGGGCATGACAAACGATCCCAGTATTCTTATTTGAAGAATTCCATGGACAGTGGAGTATAGCAAGTTACAGCCAATAGGGTCCCAAAGAAACATGACTAATGCAACTTAACCCACACACATAGGTGAATCCTCTTATTTTTACTCAATTACTCACTCTGTATTGGAGCATTTAGTACATTTACAATTAAAGTGATTATTCATAGATCTGTATTTATTGTCATTTTCTTACTTCTCTGTTTTGTAGTTTGCTAAGTTTTCGTTTGGAATATGAAGTTTTCTTTAAAGTAGTGTGTTGATTCTTTTTCCTTTTTGTGTACATATATTAGATTTCCAATTTGCTGTTATCAAAAAGTTCATATGTATCATATTATAATTATATCTGCTTATTTGAAAGTGATAGTTACTTAAATTCAAACAGATTCTAAATGATTTATATTTTTACTTCCAATACCATTTTATGTTTATGATGTTATGTTTTACATTTTCATGTATAATTAACTGTTTAATGCAGCTGTAGTTGATGTTACTATTTTTGTGTTTTAACCTCTTTACTGGTTTATTTTAGTGGTTGTTCTACTGAGTTTATGTTTGCAGTTACCATTGAAAAATTTCCTCTCATACATTTTCTTATTGGCAACCCACTCCAGTATTCTTGTCTGGAGAATCCCATGGACGGAGGAGCCTGGGTTACAGTCTATGGGGTCGCGAAGAGTCGAACATGACTGAGCGACTTCACTTCACTTTATGACTTTTTGGTTTTCACATAAAGAAGGCCCTTCAATTTTTGTTTAAGAATTATCCGTGGTGACAAACACTTTCAATTCTTGATTGTTTGGGAAATTTTTCATCTCTTTCTCACTTGTAAATGATAACCTTGTGGTGTAGAGTATCCTTGAATCATCTTTACTATCATTACTTTGAATTATTTTTCATGTACTTTGCTTATTTATTCTTCATTAATTTTGACTTGTGGGTTTCTAAGTTGTTCCTTCATTTGGACTATGTTTCTCTGTCTTTTCTTTTTAACTCAATGTATTTGAGGCCTCCTTTTGCCAAGATTCAAGGTTGAATTCTTTCTTTTTCCTTTTGGTTTCTGTCCTTAGTGGGTAAGGTTTTCCAGTAGTTTGTGTAAGCTTTGTGTATAGTGTCACTTGTACTTGTGGGAAGAAGTGAGCTTTTTTTTTTCTTTTCTTTTTTTTTTTTGATGGACAGGACTGTGTGAGGTGGTAATCCTGTCTGCTGATGATTGAGGTGATATTTTTGTCTTGTTTGTTGTTTGGATCAGTCGTCCTGCACAGAGTGCTGCTGGCAGTTAGGTGACGCCATCTCTTCTATACAGGAGGTTGCCTTTGTGGGAGTTCTCACTAACTAACAGTCCTTAGGGTTAAGAATTCTCTGGTAGTCTAAGTCTTAGAGTTAGCACTCCCACTTGGGGAATTGGGATTCTATAGGAGGTTTGGTATGGCATTAAGTGGGATTAAAGCAAATACACAAAAACAAGAAACAAAACACACACCCCAGACAAATGCAATTTTAAAAATCAGGCAAATAATTACTAAAATAATGGAATATACACACATACTTATATACCCATGAAGAAAACCAAAACAATCCAAAAAATAAAAGTAAAAAGTACAATAGATTGACCTAGTGAACAAAGGAAACCAAAAATGTTATCAACCAGTTAAAACCAAAACTAACTGAACCATAAACTGGGAAAAAAATAAATAAATAAATAAAGCAAGGTGCCAACTGAGTAATAAAGCAATGAAAACAAAACAAACTAAAAATACATGCTGAGAAAAATAAAAGAAAGAAGTCTAAAAATGCAAAGGTAAACACAGATAAAGAAGAGATATATATTATAGAATAACTATAGTTAAGAGTAGAGCAGTAAGAAAAGCAAACAAAAGAATAAATGTAGAAAACTAATAATAAATTCAAAAAATTTAAAAATTAGAATTAAAAAAAGGAAACCTCATAGAACCATAAAAGGCCAATGAAACTTCACAAGTATATAAAAGAAACTAAAAAGTGTGATTAAAAATTTCTCAAAACTTAAATAAATTTAATAATACTAATAAAATCAACCATTACAGCAAGAGGGGAGTTGGAGGAAACAAAATAAAAAGAAAAAGTCCTGAAGCAATTACAGAACATGTCAGATAAGGTCAGTTCAGTTCAGTTCAGTTCAGTCGCTCAGTCATGTCCGACTCTTTGTGACCCCATGAATTGCAGCACGCCAGGCCTCCGTGTCCATCACCATCTCCCGGAGTTCACTCAGACTCACTCCATCGAGTCCGTGGTGCCATCCAGCCATCTCATCCTCGGTCGTCCCCTTCTCTTCCTGCCCCCAATCCCTCCCAGCATCAGAGTCTTTTCCAATAAGTCAACTCTTCGCATGAGGTGGCCAACGTACTGGAGTTTCAGCTTCAGCATCATTCCTTCCAAAGAAATCCCAGGGCTGATCTCCTTCAGAATGGACGGATTGGATCTCCTTGCAGTCCAAGGGAGTCTCAAGAGTATTCTCCAACACTCCATTTCAAAAGCATCAATTCTTCAGCACTCAGCCTTCTCCACAGTCCAACTCTCACATCCATACATGACCACAGGAAAAATCTTATTCTTGACCAGACGTACCTTAGTCAGCAAAGTAATGTCTCTGCTTTTGAATATACTACCTAGGTTGCTCATAACTTTTCTTCCAAGGAGTAAGTGTCTTTTAATTTCATGGCTGCTGTCACCATCTGCAGTGATTTTGGAGCCCCCCCAAAATAAATTCTGACACTGTTTCCCCATCTATTTCCCATGAAGTGATGGGAGTGGATGTCATGATCTTCATTTTCTGAATGTTGAGTTTTAAGCCAACATTTTTGCTCTCCTCTTTCACTCTCATCAAGAGGCTTTTTAGTTCCTCTTCACTTTCTGCCATAAGGGTGGTGTCATCTGCATATCTGAGGTTATTGATATTTCTCCCAGCAATCTTGATTCCAGCTTGTGTTTCTTCCAGCCCAGCGTTTCTCATGATGTACTCTGCAGAGAAGTTAAATAAGCAGAGTGGCAATAGCTTGATATACTCCTTTTCCTATTTGGAACCAGTCTGTTGTTCCATGTCCAGTTCTAACTGTTGCTTCCTGACCTGCAGTCAAAATATATGAGTAATAAACATTTTTCTTAAGTCTCTTTGATCAATGTCCTTTCCCTTGCTGGGAGTCACAGTCTACCTCACCTCCCTAGGATGCCCTCCAATACTGGACTGCTCTCTGGATCTCCTGTAGGGGCAGCTCACTACTCCTGTGTGACTTGCCTCCTATGGCCACTTCTGTCAGAACTTGTGCATTTTTTTGTGTGTGGGAATTCTCACTATCTTTTTATGTATTCCATTGCCAGGGCGGGGGCCAGCATGAGGAACTCCGCCCATGGCAAAGGTCATGAGGAAGGAGGCTTGGCATAGGCAAAGGTGTGATCAAGCCTCAGGAAACCCCCTGTTCCCAAGCATCTAACCCCAAAACCAAAGTCTGTTTTATGCTCTCACCTATGCCTCTGACTTGACAGGGGCTCTCCCCCATAACCGTTTCTCTCGGAGAAGGAGTAAACGTGCAGTTCCAAGGCAATAAAAATTCCTGGGCGTGACAAGAGTGTTTCAGCTTACGGACTCCTCTGAAGGTTATCTAGCCCACCTGTGTAGGTTCGTCCGGCCACATGTGATTGTTTACAGCTTCTTAATCTGAGAGGCACAAGATGTTTTAGACTTACTAAAGGCAAATTCTTTTGGGGAGTTAGAAATTATTAGTATAGTGGGTTGGTTAGGAATTATATTGGTGGAGGGTTTTTTATTTGTTGTGTCCATAATTGCTGTTAATTCCCTGCTCTGGGTGGGACAAGAATGTCTCAGGTCAAACCTCTCTGCTGACAGACTAGCTTGTGTGACAGGATTATCCATACTCCTGCCACATGATTGTTTACTACCTCTCAACCATAAACAGCACAGAGAGTTTTGGAGTATTTTGAGAGTCTTAATTAGCATAGGGCTTTTTCTTCTTGTTGAGTCAATGATTGCCACCAGGCCTCCATATCCTTAGGCACGTGGGAATATATTAATCAATGTATTTGGAATATAGAAAAGGAAATATAGAAGTTTTAAGATTAGCAATACTAGACTTTTTGAGTTAATGGATTTTCTTTTTTGTAATAGATCACTGTACTTTGTTATAAATCACTGTGTCCTTGCTATGTGAAAATGTAACTTTATCACTATCTTAAGACTAAATAGATCTTAAGGGGAACATTGGTGAAAGGATTTTCATTTGTTGGGCTGATGTTTGCTGCTAAATCTCCATGTTCCCTGCCCTTATAATGAATATAACTAACATATAGGAGAAATAAGTATCAACCTTTAAGCATATAGGAGAAATAAGTATTAACCTTTAAGATTAATCCTGTTAAACTTGGGTTAAATAAATTCCTTTCTTGATTGTAACTCACTACACCCTCACCCTATAGGAATGCAACTTTATTTGGAGGGTGATGCCTGGTTTAAGAAAAAACATGCTTGGAAAAAATAAGTTTTTTGGTTATCAGAAAGAAAGGATCATAAAATGTCAGCAGGTCTCACTCATGGCCAGAAGATGATGTAATATCCCTAAGATCTTTTTTTTTTATACATTTATGTGAAGCACCTGATTTTGATAAAGGCCAGGACTGCTGACCCCCATGTGACTCTGTATTCATCCCTATATGTAACAAAAGGTATATAAGCAAACCCCAAAATAAAGAAATCGGATCAGTTTCCAGAAAGACTGATTCCCCCATGTCGCTTCTTTCTTGCTCCCGTTTCTCTGGCTGAATTCCCATCTGGATTCAGCCTCCTTTTCTCCACTACACTATCTCCTACTACACTATCCATTTCTAATCTCTCTCTATATCTGTAATTAAATATGTATTTTTCCAAAGACGCCGACACTGTCCCCACCTTCGAATTCCCTGGATCCACTGGGGCTGGACCCTGGCACCATAGGTAAACGTTTTGCCTAATTGATCATGTGTGGGAAGTTTTGTGTCCTCTTCCTTAGCCACACTGCCCCTGGGTTTCAATTGTGGTTTTATCTCCACCTTTACATGTGAGTCATCCAGATGGGTTTGCTCCTGAGGCTACCCTGGAGGACTTGAGTTTGTCACAGTCAGAACCAGGTGGTTCCTAGGGCATTAGGAAATTTGGTGCTCTAGAAGGACATGGCAACCCACTCCACTATTCTTTCCTGGAGGATCCCTTGGACAGAGAAGCCCACAGGCTATGATCCACAGGGTCCCAAAGAGCTGGACATAAACAAAGCAACTCCACACATACTCATGCAGGATTTTTTTTTTTTTTTCTTTCCTCTGGTAACTCTGTCCCAGTGGGGATCATGCATGGAGGTGACATGGTTGCTTGGATCAAGGGGACCCTGGCAATGTCAGTCACACATGAGTTTCAACAGCTATTGTCACAGAAGATATGGTGACATATGAGATATGGTTACACAGAAGATATGGTGATAGGGCTTTTTCTAGCCTGTGGCAACTCTGCCCCAGTGAGGATTGAGCATGAAGGTGCAGCTGCTTGGGGTTCAGGGACTACAGCAGCACCAAGGGTGCAGGGACACCAACTGCCTCAGCCACAGGAGCAATGGCCCTTATAAAATCTTTTTCTAGCCTCTGGCAACCTGTGATCAGAGGGCCTCTTTGGCCATTTCCTCTCTGTTGATTTACTCATTCAGGAATTTAAATGACCACCCTGGGTAGGATCCTTCTCTTTTTCTTTGCACATCAGGCAGTTAAAGGGGCCCCCGACTGGGGTTCACTATGTTGTTCAGCTGCACATCTGTCACTTAAAGGCCAACCTCTTTATTGTTCAGCTGCCAGTGCCAGTGTTTGGGGAGAGGGAGGCTACAGTGATGGCTCAACAGTATCGCCTTGCCTTCATGATTGTTAGTTTTTCTCCACAGGCATTTTCCACCATAATCTCCTCCATCACATCCCCTTGGACCTCTCTCTGCACCATAATCCCTATACTCCAGCTTCCAGGTGCTATGCTTTTTAGGGGACTTGCATCCCTGTCAGGGTTAGGTATGGCTGCAGCAAGGATTGTCTGTGTGATTCTTATTCCATTTAGATTTTCACAGGTCAGCTGCTTCACTCTCAGCCTCAAATGTGTCTCCTCTGTACCAAACAATTGTCTCACTGTGGGAATCAGACCCTTGTTTCAGTTCCCCCACCTGGCAATGGCAGGTCCAGTCCTGGTAACTCTCTTTTCCGCCCTACTTCCTTCATGCTACTAAATTTTACATGGTTCTATATATTCTTTACCAGTGGTCTGGTACTCTTGTTCGCTCTCAGCTGGTTTTCTTCAAGATCTTCTGTGTCTAAAGCATAGTCCTGGTGTATCCACGGAGAAAGTTGTACTCCACACCCACCTATTCCTCTGCCAGTTTGTTTTCTGCCAGGAATATCGTTGGGTTTAGGTTTTCCCTTTTCATTATTTAAATATATAATGTTACTTTCTTCTGGACTATCCATGTTCTGCCAATTTTTTTTTTTTTCCAATAGCCTTATGTGGGTTCCTTTGTATGTGATTCTTTATTTTTCTTTAGCTGTCTTTAAAATTATCTCTTTATCTTATTTTTTGACTTTTTAATTATGATATGTCTTATGTAGGTCTCTTTGGGTTCATCTTGTTTGAGACTCTATGTTTGATAACCTAAGTATATGTTTTCTTCTTTCAGATTAGGGGTGAGTTCAGCCAAAGTATTGTAAAATACATCATTGTCTCTTTTTCTCTTTCTTCTTCTGGGACCTCAAGAATCTTAGTGCATTTGATGTTATTCTAGAATTTTCTTAAATTTTCTCTCAATATTTTTTCATTTTCCTTTTTTGTTTGGTGATTTATGCATTCTTCTGTATCACTTAATATACTGTTAACTCCTTCTAGTATATATTTCATTTTGCTTATTGTATTGTTTAGTTCTAATAAGTTCTTTTTTATGCTTTCTAGTTTTTGTTGAAGTTCTCATTGTGTTTCTCTATTTTTCTCCATGTTCAATAATCATTTTTATTACTAGTGCTTTGAAATCTTTATCAGAAAAGTCATCTCCATTTCCTTAAAATTTGTCCTGAGGTTTTCTCTTATCCTTTCATTTGAAACCTATTCTTCTGTCTTCTTATTTTATTTTATTTGACTTTATCTCTGTATCTCTATGAAATTAGGCTAAACAGTTAGATATCCTAGTCGTCTTGTGTTCAAGTTTCCATATACAGTCTCTATGTGCCTAGTGGGTTTGGCAGGAGAGCTGGATTTGTAGAGAGAGCTTGATCTATGTCTGCTCTTGGAGTGTACTGTCAGTCATCTTATTGGTTGAAAGTACCATTGGAAAGGGAGTATGTAGAGCCAAAGCTAGGTGTCAGCTAAGGTCTCTCCCAGGCTCAGTGACTGTCATTCCATCAGGCTGATCGGGCATGAACAGGAGATCTGAGGGAGTTGGACTTCTGCCTTTCATGCCAGTAGTCTCTGCCTTGGTTTGGGGTAGATTCACTGCTTAAGTGCTGAAGATGTACTTCTGAGCTGGCTTTGCATTGTCCCCAGTGTACCTGTGAATGCACACAATGACAATGGCAGTTTCTACCTTGGCTAGACTTGAGGGTGGAGCCTGAGGAGTTGGAGACACACTTCTGACGTGACTCTGATTTTCCCTGTGTGCATGAACACACATGAAACAGTAATGGCAGTTTCCTGTATTGGGAAACAGTGCTGTACAGGAAGGGCTGGTCAAGAGTCCAGTGCTGGCCAAAGGAGTAGGAGTAGAATATGGTGCTGGCCTGGCAAGCTGGCCATAACACCAGGCAACTTTCAGTTTGCTTAGTATAGCCTGGGACTTTGAGGAAGTAAGTCTGTGTACACACTCTTTTAGAGTGAAATTTCAGCTTATTTCAGCCCTCTGGTAAGCCCCCGTGTCTTTCAAACTAATAGTGTTCAATCTTAGTGGTGCCAGACCCTGGGGCTTAGTTATATAATAAGGAGCTCAAACCCCTGCTGCTGAGGGAAGATTTCCAGCCCTGTGAAATGTCTCTTCTCTTCTGGACCAGCTGATGGAGATCTGGGTCCCATCTAGATCGCTTCTCCTGCCTGCCTCCCAGACTCCGTGTAATTCTTTAACATCAAGTTGTAGGAAAGTCTTTCTGCCAGTCTTCATGTTGCTCTCAGTAAGAGTTGTTCTATATATAATTGTAATTTTGATGTGTTGTGGGGATGTGTGAGCTCAGAGTCTTCCTACTCTGTCACCTTAATTCCACTCTTATATACTTTTTGGAACATTTCTCAAAAAGAAAATATATTCATGTCTGGAAAGGTATGAATAATGTCCATCCTCAAACTTTACAAAGAAAATAAGCAAGAGTTCAAGTCTGGTCTCTTATTGATTTCCATTGCCATCTGTAAATTTGCTTCAACCCACCAACATAAGAATTTTATTTTAATACTCATCAGCACATTTGTTAATTTAGAAAAAAAAGTCTTTAAAAATCAGCTGAGGTTATTTTGCATAGCTTTTATCCTTACTTGACATTTTACTAGACACTGAATGATGACTTTACTTCTGTTTCTTTTCATGTTTGAAGTAAAGCTTTTATTATTTCATTTACAACCCTTTATCTCCAAACTCTCTATAACTTCTAGTCTACTCTTAGTTGAAATGATGGATTGCACTTAAACTTTTCACTCCTAATTTCTCATTTAGCCTTCCTTGATCTGCTTACTAATAATGTGCCAAAGACAAAATGATCCACTAGATCACTAATAATTATTCTGAGAATAAATTTGTGAGATGCATTTTTGACTTTAACTTACTTAGTTTTTCTTCCTGTGACATTATACTGCACTCCCTGAATTTTGAAACTTATTTCCCCCTTGATTCTAAAAAATCAGAAAAGAATTTTGATTTTAACAAAAAGTTTTGTTTTCCTCTAGCCTTTTTGTTCATTGCTTTGAAGTTTCTCTTCTCTTTCTTTCTCTTTAAGCCTCTTTTTTCTTTCTTGCCTGCAGGAAGTTTTCTTCTTAGAGATGGTTTTACTGACCCATCCATTTTTTACTTCTTTTAAACCTTTGCTGTGCTATTTATATTAAAAAATAAATATCATAGATTTGATGATGATATTAAATTATTTTCTTGTGCATTTAAGTCAGAGAATTTTAACTTTGATGTCTCATACATACCTGTACTTATATATGTTAACATTCAATTTTCATCTCTCCTTTGGCATCACTGTGATCTCCAAAATTTTTACATCAATATTCTAGCCATTTAATTTTGGACACTGAGCTGCAGTAGTGCTTTGTGAATTTTAGGCACTACACTCTTATTAACTATATAGTTTGCAAATATTTTCTACAAATCTACTCATTCTCATTGTATTTTGATTTTGGTTTCCCTTGCTATGCAAAAGCTTTAGAGCTTAATTAAATTTCTTTCTTTTTAAAATTAAGGTTCATTTGTTTATTTTTGCTTTTATTCTCATTACTCTAGGAGAAGTATTGAAAAGGATATTATTGCATTTATGTCAAAATGTGTTCTGCCTATATCTTCCTCAAATAGTTTTATTATACAGCCTTACATTTAGGACTTTATTTCATTTTGTGTTAATCTTTGTGTATGCTATAAAATAATGCTCTAGTTTCATTCTTTTATATGTAGCCATCTAATTTTCCCAGCAAAACTAACTGTTGAAACTCTCTCTCTCCATTGTATAGCCTTGGTGCCTCTGTTGCAGGAGTCATACGTATTGTGGGTTTATTTCTAGGCTTTTATTCCGTTTTACTGAACTATCTTTATGTTTCTGTGCCAGTACCATTCTGGTGTTTGATTCCTGTTCCTTTGTAATGTAGTGTGAAAACAGATAACCTAATTGTCAAGAGGCACATGAAAAGACATCCCACATTGCCAATTTTCAGTGAAATGCTAATAAAGCCTACAATGAAATATCCTCTCACACCAGTAAGAATGATCCTTATAAAAAAAATCTACAACACATGTAGGAGACTGCACTGCATTGTGCGTGTGCTTGGTAATATCTGACTCTTTGTGACCCCAAGGAGTGTAACCCACTAGCTCCTCTGTTAATAGGCTTCAACAGGCAAGAATACTGGAGTGGTTTACCATATCTTTTTCCAGGGGATCTTCCTGACACAGGGACTGAACCCATGTCTCCTGCATTGGCAGGTGGGTTCTTTACTCCTGAACCACTTAAGCCACCTGGGAAATTCTGGAGATGGGTGGGAGAAAATAGAACTCTGTCAGAGAATGGGGATATAAATTGGGGCAGCGACTATAGAAAACAATGTGGAAGTCCCTTAAGAATCTAAAATCCAGAAATCCCACCCTTGGTAATATATCCAGAGAACATGGCTTGAAATTATCCATGCACTCCAATGTTCATTGAAGCTCTGTTTACAGAAGCCAAACATGGTATTAACCAAATGTCCACTGATGGAGAATGAATAAAGAAGATGTGGTTTGTATATAAAATGGAATATCACTGAACTATTAAAAAGAATGCAATAATAACAGTTACAGCAGGATGGATTGATGAGATTATCATACTGAGTGAAGTAAGTCAGACAGAGAAAGACAAATATCATATGATATTTCATACATGGAGTCTAAATATATATATATCTAAATGAACTTATTTACAAAACAGAAACTAAAAAAACTGACAGTCTTAGAGAATGAACTTATGGTTACCAGCAGAGGAGAGATAGACAGGAATGTGAGGATTGATATGTACACAGTTCAGTTCAGTTCAGTTCAGTCAGTCGCCTCAGACTCTTTGCAACCGCATGACATGCTAGGCCTCCCTATACATCACCAACTCTTGGAATCCACCCAAACCCATGTCCATTGAGTTGGTGATGCCATCCAACCATCTCATCCTCAGTCATACCCTTCTCCTCCTACCCTCGATCTTTCCCAGCATCAGGGTCTTTACAAATGAGTCAGCTCTTTGCATCAGGTGGCCAAAGTATTGGAGCTGCAGCCTCAACATCAGTCATTCCAATGAACATCCAAGACTGATCTTCTTTAGAATGGACTGGGTGGACCTCCTTGTTGTCCAATGGACTCTTAAGAGTCTTTTCTCCAAAACCATAATTCAAAAGCATCAATTCTTTGGCGCTCAGCTTTCTGTTATAGTCCAATTCTCACATCATATATAACTACTAGCATCTTTTAATTTCATGGCTGCGATCACCATCTGCAGTGATTTTGGAGCCCAGAAAAATAAAGTCATCCACTGTTTCTACTGTTAGTCCATCTATTGGCCATTTAAGTGATGGAACCAGATAGCATGATCTTAGTTTTCTGAATGCTGAGCTTTAAGTCAACTATTTCACTCTCCTCTTTCACTTTCATCAAGAGGCTCTTTTGTTCTTCTTCACTTTTTGCCTTAAGGGTGGTGTCATCTGCATATATGAGGTTATTGATATTTCTTCCAGCAATCTTGATTTCAGCATGTGCTTCCTCCAGCCCAGCATTTCTCATGATGTACTCTGCATATAAGTAAATAAGCAGGGTGACAACATACAGCCTTGACATAGTCCTTTACCTATTTGCCACCAGTCTGTGGTTCCATGTCCAGCTCTAACTCTTGCTTCCTGACCTGTAGATAGGTTTCTCAAGAGGCAGGTCAGGTGTTCTGGTATTCCCAACTTTTAGAATTTCCACAGTTTATTGTGATCCACATAGTCAAATGTTTTGGCATAGTAAGTAAAGAAGAAATAGAAGCTTTTCTGGAACTCTCGTTGTTTCAATGATCCAGCAGATGTTGGCAATTTGATCTCTGGTTGCCTCTGCCTTTTCTAAAACCAGCTTGAACATCTGGAAATTCATGGTTGACATATTGCTGAAGCCTGGCTTGGAGAATTTTGAGCATTACTTTAATAGTGTGTGAGATGAGTGCAATTGTGTGGTAGTTTAAGCATTATTTGGCATTTTCTTTGGGATTGGAATGAAAACTGATCTTTTTCCATTCCTGTGGCCGCTGCTGAGTTTTCCAAATTTGCTAGCATATTGAGTGCATTACCTTCACAGCATCATCCTTCAGGATTTGAAATAGCTCAACTGGAATTCTGTCACCTCCACTTGCTTTGTTCATAGTTATTCTTCCTAAGGCCCACTTGACTTCACATTCGAGGATGTGTGGCTCTAGGTGAGTGATCACACCATCATGATTATCTGGGTCATGAAGATCGTTTTTGTGCAGTTCTTGTGTGTATTCTTGCCACCTCTTTTAATATCTTCTGCTTCTGTTAGGTCCATACCCTTTCTGTCCTCTATTGAGCCCATCTTTGCATTTAATATCCCCTTGGCATGTCTAATTTTCTTGAAGACATCTTTAGTCTTTTCCATTCTGTGGTTTTCCTCTATTTCTTTTCACTGATCGCTGAGGAATGCTTTCTTATCTCTCTTTGTTGTGCTTTGAAACTCTGCATTCAAATGGTATATCTTTCTTTTTCACCTTTGCTTTTTGCATGTACACTCTGCTGTATTTAAAATAGACAATGGGGAGGTGGTAGGGGGGTTCATGTTTGGGAACACATGTACACCCATGTGGATTCATGTCAATGTATAGCAAAACCAATACAGTATTGTAAATTAAAATAAAGTAAAATATATATATATATATATATATATATATATATATGTAAAATAGACAATGAACAAGGACCTAATATTTTTTATATTTATTTATGCATATATTTTATTTTAATTGATGGATAATGACTTTGGTGGATATGCTTTGCAATATTTGATGGGTTTTGCCATACAATAGCATGAATTGGTCATCAGTATATATGTGTCACCCCCATCCTAAACCATCCTCTCACCTCGATCCCCACCCTATCCCTCTGCCCCAGAAGAAAAGCTAGAACATCACCTTTGGCTGCCCTGCTTCATGCATCTAACTTGCAATTTTCATCCATTTTACTTATTGTAATGTACATGTTTCAGTGTTACTCTCTCAAATCATCCCACCCTCAACTTCTCTCACTGAATCCAAATGTTTGTTTTTACATCTGTGCCTGTTTTGCTGTCCCGCATGTAAGATTATTGGTACCATTTTTCAAAATTCCATATATATATGTTAATATACAGTATTTGTCTTTCTCTTTTTGCCTTACTTCGCTTTGTATAATAGGCTCTAGTTTCATCCAGCTCATTAGAACTGACTCAAATGTGTTTCTTTTTATAGTTGAGTAATATTCCATTGTTTTTATGTGCTTCCTTTCCTTACAAAACTTACAAATCTTCCTTACCCAGTCATCTACTGATGGACATCTAAGTTACTTCCATGTCCTGCTGCTGCTGCATCGCTTCAGTCGTGTACGACTCTCTGCCACCCCATAGACGGCAGTCCACCAGGCTCCTTCATCCCTGGGATTCTCCAGGCAAGAACACTGGAGTGGGTTGCCATTTCCTTCTCCAATGCATGTGAGTGAAAAGTGAAAGTGAAGTCATAACCCATGTAGGTAGACCAAAAATAAGAACTAAAGATGGGAGTGGAAATGCAATATTACAAATGCTGCATTTCTATAGAAAGACTTACCCAATAAAATGATATACAGCTTACATAACAAGGTGTGGTTCTAGTTACAGTAGGTTTTGCCTTTCCAGATCATGCCTGGGTAGTTTTTCACCACTGCTTCTGCCATGGAGAGAGGTTAAATGCTTTTTGAGGGCAGATTTGTGCTTGCAATCCATGTCACAACAGTGGCATTTGTATGGCCAGTCCCCACTGTGTATATTCAAGTGGTCCTGAAATGTGCTTTTCACAGTAAATGTCTTCAGGTGCACAGTACACTGAAAGGGCTGTATGCCCATGTGCCCTCAAATGTGCCTGTTGAGATTTTTCTTTTGTGTAAATGTTTACCCACACTGTAAGCACACGTCCTAGCTATTGTAAATAATGCTGCAATGACTATAGGGTACATGTGTCTTTCTGTTTTCCTCAGGGTATATGCCCACCAATGGGGTTGCTGGGTCACATGGCAAATTTATTCCCAGTTTTTTAAAAGAATCTCCACACTGTTCTCCATAGTGCCTATACCAGTTTGCACTTGTAACAGCAATGTAAGAGGGCTTCCATTTTTCCAAACCCTCTCCAGCAATTTTTGTTTCTAGAATTTTTGATGATGGCCATTCTGACTGGTGTGAGATGACACCCCATTGTGGTTTTGATTTACATTTATCTAATAATGAATAATATTGAGCAATTTTTCATGCTTTTATTTGCTACCTCAATGTCTTCTTTGGAGAAATGTCTATTAGGCATTTTACCCACTTTTTGATTGGATTTTTCATTTATTTGGTATTAAGCTGCATGAACTGCTTGTATGTGTTGGAATAAATTCTTTGCCAATTTTTTCATTTGTTATAATTTTCTCTCACTGTGAGGGCTATCTTTTCACCTTGCTTATAGCTTCTTTTGTTGTGAAAAATGTTTTAAATTTAATTAGGTCCTATTTATATTTTTGTTTTTATTTGCATTGTTTTGGGATGTGGGTCATAGAGGATCTTACTGTAATTTATATTGGAGAGTGTTCTGCCCATATTTTCCTCTTGGAGTTTTATAGTTTCTGGTCTTAAACTTAGGTCTTTAATCCAGTTTGAGTTTATTTTTGTGTATTCTGTTAGAAAGTGTTCTAGTTTCATTATTTTATATGTAGTTGACCAGTTTTCCCAGGACCGCTTGTTGAAGAGACTATCTTTTCTCCATTCTATATATATGGCCATTTTGTCAAATATAAGAGTACATGGATATATCACTGGACTTTCTGTTATCCCATTGATCTATATTTCTGTCTTTGTGCCAGTACCATACTGCCTTGATGACTGTAGCTTGGTAGTATAGTCTGAAGTTAGGCGGGTTGATTCCTCCTGTTCCATTCTTCTTTCTCAACATTGCTTTGGTTATTCATAATTTTTTTGTGTTTCCATACAAATTGTGAAATTATTTGTTCTAGTTTGGCGAAAAATAATGTTGGCAGTTTGACAGGGATTGCATAGAAATCTATATATTGCTTTGGGTAGTACACCCATTTTCACTAATCAATATGATTGTTCCAATCCAAGAACATGGTATATTTCTCCATCTATTTGTGTCATCTTTGATTTTTTTTTTTTAATCAGTGTTTTATAGTTTTGCATGTATAGGCCTTTTTATTTATTTATTTATTTTCTTGAGGTAAATGTATTCCTAAGTATTTTATTATTTTCATCACAATGATGAATGGGATTGTTTCCTTAATTTCACTTTCTGATTTTTCATTGTTAGCATATAGAAATACAAGGGATTTCTGAATATTAATTTTATATCCTGTGACTTTACTATATTCAGTGATTAGTTCTAGTAATTTTCTGGTGGCATCTTTAGGATTTTCTATATAGAGAGTCATGTCATCTGCAAACAGTGAGAGCTACATTCTCCTTTTCTAGTTTGATTATTTTATTTCTTTTTATCCACTAATTGCTGCAGATAGGACTTCCAAAGCAACTTTGAATAGTAGTGGTGAGAGTGGACACCTTTTCTTGTCTTTGGTTTTAGAGGGAATGCTTTCAATTTACCATCATTGATAAAAATGTTTGTTGTGGGTTTGCCATATATTGCTTTTATTATGCTAAAATATGACTCTTCAATGTCTATTTCTGGAGATTTTTTTTTTTTTTATGGTAAATCGATTTGAGTTTGTCAAATCTTTGTCTGTATTTATTGAAATAATCATATGCTTTTTTATCTTTCAGTGGGTTAATATGGTGTTTGCAAATATTGATAAATCCTTCATTCCTTGAGTTAAAGGCCACTTGATCATGATATATGTTGTTTTAAAAATATTGTAAGATTCTGTTTGCTAGAATTTTCTTGAGGATTTCCTCATCTATGTTCATCAGCGATACTGGCATGTAGTTATCTTTTTTGTATAGCATTTTTGTCTACTTTTGGTATCAGGGTGATGGTGGCCTTGTAGAATGAGTTTGAGAGTTGTCCATCCTCTGCAATTTTTCTGGAAGACTTTGAGGAGGATTGGTGTTATTTCTACTTTAATTTGTGGTAGAAATCATCTGTGAAGCCTTCTGGACCTGGGCTTTTGATTTTTGGAAGATTTTGATTTAAGTTCCAATTCCCATGCTTATAATTGGTCTGTTCATATTTTCAGTTTCTTCCTGTTTAGTTTTGGAAGTTAACACTTTTCTAACAATGGTGTGCATTTCTTCCAAGTTGTTCATTTTATCGGCATATAGGTTGTCCATAGTAGTCTCAAGATTCTTTGTATTTCTGTGTTGTCTGTTGTAATTTCTCTGTTTTTCATTTCTAATTTTATTGATTTGTGACATCTCTTTTTCTTACTTGAGGAGGCTGACTAATGATTTGTCTTTTTTTTTTTTTTTTTTTTAAATCATCCCCGGAAACCACCTATTAATTTTATTTGATCTTTGCCATAGTCTCCTTCAATTATTTTACATTTATTTTTGCATCGTTTTTGTGTCTGTGTTTGTGTGTGTACAAACAAGATCTTCAAGATCCAGATAATCATGATGATGTGATCACTAATCTAGAGCCAGACATCTTGAAAAGTGAAGTGAAGTGGGCCTTAGAAAGCATCACTACAAACAAAGCTAGTGGAGGTGATGGAATTCCAGTTGAGCTGTTTCAAATTCAGGAAGATGATGCTGTGGAAGTGCTGAACTCAATATGCCAGCAAGTTTGGAAAAGTCAGCAGGGGCCACAGAACTGGAAAAGTTCAGTTTTCATTCCAATTCCAAAGAAAGGAAATTGCAAAAGACTGCTCAAACTACCGCACAATTGCACTCATCTCACATGCTAGTAAAGTAATGCTCAAAATTCTCCAAGCCAGGCTTCAGATAATATGTGAACCGTGAACTCCCTGATGTTCAAGCTGGTTTTATAAAAGGCAGAGGAACCAAAGATTAAATTGCCAACATCTGCTGGATCATGGAAAAAAGCAAGAGAGTTCCTGAAAAACATCTCTTTCTGCTTTATTGACTATGCCAAAGACTTTGACTGTGTGGATGACAATAAACTGCAAGAAATTCTGAAGGAGATGGGAATACCAGACCACCTGACCTGCCTTTTTGAGAAATCTGTATGCAGGTCAGGAAGCAACAGTTAGAACTGGACATGGAACAACAGACTGGTTCCCAAATAGGAAAAGGAGTATATCAAGCCTGTATATTGCCACTCTGCTTATTTAACTTCTCTGCAGAGTACAGTATGAGAAATGCTGGACTGGAAGAAACACAAGCTGGAATCAAGATTGCAGGGAGAAATATTAATAACCTCAGATATGCAGATGGCACCACCCTTTATGGGCAGAAAGTGAAGAGGAAATAAAAAGCCTCTTGATGGAAGTGAAAGAGGAGAGTGAAAAAGTTGGCTTAAAGCTCAACATTCAGAAAACGAAGATCATGGCAACCTGTCCCATCACTTCATGGGAAATAGATGGGGAAACAGTGGAAACAGTGTCAGACTTTATTTTGGGGGGCTCCAAAATCACTGCAGATGGTGACTGCAGCCATGAAATTAGAAGACACTTACTTCTTGGAAGAAAAGTTATGAGCAACCTAGATAGTATATTCAAAAGCAGAGACATTACTTTGCCGACTAAGGCCTGTCTGATCAAGAATAAGATTTTTCCTGTGGTTACGTATGGATGTGAGAGTTGGACTGTGAAGAAGGCGGAGTGCCAAAGAATTGATGCTTTTGAACTGTGGTGTTGGAGAAGACTCTTGAGAGTCCCTTAGACTGCAAGGAGATCCAACCAGTCCATTCTGAAGGAGATCAGCCCTGGGATTTCTTTGGAAGGAATGATGCTAAAGCTGAAACTCTAGTCTTTGGCCACCTCATGAGAAGAGTTGACTTATTGGAAAAGACTCTGATTCTTGGAGGGATTGGGGACAGGAGGAGAAGGGGACGACCGAGGATGAGATGGCAGGATGGCGTCACTGACTCGATGGAAGTGAGTCTGAGTGAACTCCGAGAGTTGGTGATCAACAGAGAGGCCTGGCGTGTTGCAATTCATGGGGTCGCAAAGAGTCGGACATGACTGAGCGACTGAACTGAACTGAACTGAACTGAACTGTGAGATTTCTTTCCTTTTACTAACTTTGGCACCTTTTTGTTCTTTTTCTAGTTAATTTAGGTGTAAGGTTAGCTTTTTATTTGATGTTTCTCTTGTTTCTTAAGGTAGTCTTGTGTTCCTATGAACTTCCTTCTAATCACCAATTTTATTGAATCTGATAGGTTTTGGGTTGTTGTGGTTTCATTATCATTTGTTTTTATGCATATTTTGATCTCCATTTTGATTTATTCAGTGACCTGTTCGTTATTCAGAAGTTTGATGTTTATCCTGCATATGTTTGTTTCTTTATAGTTTTTAATTTTCTTGTAGTTGATATGTAATCTTACAGCTTTGTGATTAGATAAGATGCTTGAAATGATTTCAACTTTTTAAAATATCAATCCAAGATTTGTGGCCCAAGATGTGATCTATCCTGGAAAATGTTTCATGTGCCCTTGAGAAAAAGTTGAAAGCCATTGTTTTGGGTGAAATGCCCTTTAGATATCAATTAGGTTAAAGTAGCACAATGTATCATTAAACCTTGTATTTCCTTGTTAATTTTGTGTCTGGATGATCTGTCCATTGGTGTGAATTGGGTATTAAGGTCCCCTACTATAATTGTGTTCTCATTTTCTCTCCTGAAGAAAAGGAAAGATATATCCATTTGAATGCAAAGTTCCAAAGAATAGCAAGGAGAGGAAAGAAAGCCTTTCTTAGTGGTCAGTGCAATGAAAAAGAGAAAAACAATAGATTGGCGAAGACTAGAGATTATTTCAAGAAAATTAGAGATACCAAGGGAACATTTCATGCAAAGATAATCTTGATAAAGTACAGAAATTGTATGGACCTAACAGAAGCAGAATATTTTAAGAAGAGTTGGCAAGAATACACAGAAGTATACAAAAAAATGGTCATGACCCAGATAATCATGGTGGTGTGATCACTCACACTCACCTAGAACCAGACATCCTGGAACACAAATTTAATAGGGCCTTAGGAAGCATCACTATGAACAAAGCTAGTGGAGGTGATGGAATTCCAGTTGAGCCATTTCAAATCCTAAAAGATGAAGCTGTGAAAGTGCTGCACTCAATATGCCAGCAATTTTGGAAAACTTAGCAGTGGCCACAGGACTGGAAAGTGTCAGTTTTCATTCCAACTCTTAAGAAAGACAGTGCCAAAGAATGCTCCAACTACCAGACAATTGCACTCATCTCACACACTAGCAAAATAATGTTGAACATTCTCCAAGACAAGCTTCAGCAATATGTGAATCATGAAATTCCAGATGTTCGAGCTGGATTTAGAAAAGACAGAGGAACCAGAGATCAGACTGCCAACATCTGTTGGATCATCAAAAAAGTAAAAGAGTTCCAGAAGAACATCTACTTCTGTTTTATTGACTATACCAAAGCCTTTGACTGTGTGGGTCACTGCAAACTGTGGAAAAGTCTTCAAGTGATGGGAATACGAGACCACCTGACCTGTCTCCTGAGAAATCTGTATGCAACCAAAGAAGAAGCAGTTAGAATTAGACATGGAACAACAGACTGGTTCCAATTAAGAAAAGGAGTATGTCAAGGCTGTATATTTTCACCCTGCTTATTTAACTTATATGCAGAGTACATCATGAGAAATGCTGTTCTGGGTGAAGTACAAGTTGGAATCAAGATTGCTGGGAGAAATATCAATAATCTCAGATACGCAAATGACACCACACTTATGACAGAATGCGAAGGGGAACTAAGGAGTCTCTTGATGAAAGTGAAAGAGGAGACTGAAAAAGTGGCTTAAAACTCAACATTCAGAAAACTAAGATCATGGCATCTGGTCCCGTCACTTCATGACAAATACTTGGGAAACTGACAGACTATTTTGGGGGGGTCCAAAATCACTACAGATGGTGACTCTAGCCATGAAATTAAAAGATGCTTGCTCCTTGGAAGGAAAGTTATGACCAACCTAGACAACATATTAAAAAGCAGAGACATTATTTTGCCAGCAAAAGTCCATCTAGTCAAAGCTATCTTTTTTTTCCAGTAGTCACGTATGTATGTGAGAGCTGGACTATAAAGAAAACTGAGCATTGAAGTATTGATGCTTTTGAACTGAGGCATTGGAGAAAACTCTTCAGAGTCCCTTGGACAGCAAGGAGTCCAACCAGTACCTCCTAGAGGAAATCAGTCCTGAATATTCATTGGAAGTACTGATGCTGAAACTCCAGTACTTTGGCCACTTGATGTGAAGAACTGATTAATTTGAAAAGACCCTGATGCTGGGAATGATTGATGATAGGGGGAGAAGGGGACAACAGAGGATGAGATGTTTGGATGGCATCACCGAATCATGAGTTTTAGTAATATCTGGTAGTTGGTGATGGATAGGGAGGCCTGCAAGCTGCAGTCCATGGGGTTGCAAAGAGTCTGACATCACTGAGCAACTGAACTGATCTCATTATTGTGTTACTCTCAATTTCTCCTTTATTAGTTGTTAACACTTGCGTTATGTATTGAGGTTCTCCTATGTTGTATGTATATATATTTATAATTTCTATATCTTCTTCTTGGGTTGGTTCATTGATCATTATGTAATATCCTTCTTTGTGTCTTATAATGGTCTTTGTTTTTAGATCAATTTTATCTGATGTGAGTATTGCTACTCCTGCTTTTTTTTTTTTTTTTTAATCTCCATTTGCATGAAATATCTTTCTCCAGCCCCTCACTTTCACTCTATATGGTTCTCCAGGTTTGAGACGGATCTCTTGCAGGGTCTTGCTTTTGTTTCCATTCAGCCAATCTTTATGTTTTGATTGGGACACTTAATCTATTTATACTTAAGGCAATCATAGATAAGTATCATCCTGTTACCATTTACTTTATTGCTTTAAGTTCATTTTTATAATTTTTTTTTCTGTGTTTCTTGTCTAGAGAAGATCCTTTAGCATTTGTTGAAGAGTTGGTTTGGTGATGCTGAATTTTCTTAGCTTCTGCTTTTCTGTAAAGCTTTTGATTTTCTTTCTTTCTTTTTTTTTTTAATCTAAATGAGATCCTTGCTGGGTAGAATAATCTTGACTGTAGAATTTGTCCCTTTTGTAACTAAGTATCTACTCTTTTGACCTACAGAGTTTCTGTTGAAATATCACCTGTTATCCTTATGGGCATACCTCTTTATGTTATGTGTTGGTATTCCCTTGCTGCTTTTGATACTTATTCTTTATGTTTAATTTTTGTTAGCTTGATTAATATGTGTCTTGGTGTGTGTCTTGTTGAGTTTATCCTCTATGGGTCTCTCTGGGCTTCTTGAGCTTGGGTGGCTATTTTCTTCTCCATTTTAGGGAAGTTTTTGACTATTATCTCCTTAAATATTTTTTCATGCCCTCTTCTTTAGTCTGATATTCCTTCCATAGTGTTTTTAATCTCAGTTATTGCATTGTTACTGATTGTCTATTGTTTATTTTTTTAACTCCTTGTACATTTTTGCAACTTCTCTATTCATGTCTCTAGCATATTTTTCTGTATCTCCGTTTGTTTTTCAGGTTTTGGACTATCTTTACTACCATTACTGTAGATTCTTTTTCAGGTAGACTTCCTATTTCCTCCTCTTTATTTTTTTTTAAATTTATTATTTATTTATTTATTTATTTTGGTTTGTTGGATTTTTGTCATGTTCATTAACCTGCTGGGTATTTCTCTGCCTTTTCATTTTGTTAGTTGACTATGTTTAAGATCCCCTTTTGGCAGGCTGGAAGATCATAGGTCCCCTTGATGGTGGAATGTTCTCCCTGTGGGTGGGGTTGGCTTATTAAAGTTTCCTGGCTTGCAGAACTTGTGTCTGTTTTTTTTTTTTTTTTCTTTTTTTTTTTTTTTTTCGCGGAGGGGGTGGTATGGAGCTGTATCTTGTCTCTCTGTAGGGCAGTGCAGTGTCCAGAGGTGAGTTATGTAGTCTATGGGAGTGATATGGCTTTAGTCAGTCTGTCCTTTAATGCTCAAAGTTTTGAACATTAAAACATGTGTTCATGTTTTGCTGCAGGATTAGCATGGGGAGTCTTGCACTGGAGTTTGCTAATCTTGGGTGGAGTTTGGTCTCTGTAAGTTTGGAGGCTTTTGGGTGGGCTCTAATCTATTAATGTTCCTTGGAGTCAGGAATTTTATACTGATCTTAACTTTAGGAGTTAAACCTTCTTCCAGTCACCACCTCTTACGCGAGCATCAAGACTTTTCCGTCCACACAGGGCAAAAGACAAAACCGTAAGGTAATGGTGAAATGATGCTTCACATTCACAAACACCCAAAGAGATTCACAGAGTTAGATAGAGAAGAGGGAAGAATGAGATAAAGGTGACCAGGAGGAGAAAAGTGAAAGCCAAAAGGGTAGAGACAAATCAAGCTGATAATCAAATCCCTAAGTGAAATTGGATATTAAAATTTAAAAAGTAAAAACTAAAATTAAATAGCAAAAAATTAAAAACCTAGAATAAAATGTACACTTTCAAAAGTACAAAAAAAAAAAAATTAAAAAAAAGACAAACTCATTTTGAAGAAATTGATTTGCTGTCCTGGGTATCTAGGGTTTTCTGCCAGTGTTCAGAAGTTATTTTGTAGAAGTTGCTTCACATAGCAGATGATCTTTTCTTTTGATATATTTGTGGGGAAAAATGAGGTCTCCCCATCCTATTCCTCTACCATCTCAGGACTGCCCAGGATCTAGTGTTAAAAATGTCTAGCCATTTATACCTGAAATCCAGACATCACTCTGAAGAGTCTCTTCCTTTAGGAAATAAGATATTCCCTTTCACAGGCTTCTCTTCATCTAATTGGTCAAAACACACAGCTACAATATTTTCTAAATTTATTTTTATGATACTACTCCCCCTCTATTCTATTATTGACTATTTCACCTTTACCATGTTCATATTGCTTTTTTTAATCTTAAAAGCAAATTAACTTCTATTTATTCTAAGTAATAAAGTAAAAAAGTTCATTCTTTTCTAAGTAAAAACAAAACAATATACAAAAGACTCTTTCCAGTGTTACTCCATGCTACTTAAATTTGCTCTATCATATTATATTCATTCATATATTCTCATCTCTGTACATATTGTTCTCTTTTTTTTCAGGGTATTTCAATTCTCTGATAGTATGTATTACTAGGAAATCATGTTGATTCCATAAGATTTATCTAGCTACGCAACCATTCAGGAAATTTTTCCCAGTATGCCCACTGTGAAAAAATCATATGAGCCTCTCTTTCCTCACTTAGATTATCTGTATAAAAGATGTATCATATTTAGGTGTATTTGTTTATTTTTCTGTGAACATCAACAAGACAGTCATTATGTACTTTGGAATTGAGTCATAAATTGAATGATTTCCAAATATGTCAAGTAGATTAATGAAACCATGAAATTAAAGACAATGTAATTATTTAAACATTTAATTGTATGATTTGGATGTTTTATCCTAGTCCTAGGTTTTTTTTTTTTTTTTTGATGCCTGACATATATGTATATTTATGTGTTTACAAGGTAGATATGCTTGACACCTAAGTACTAAATTTGATGTACTATTAATACATATCAATATCTATATTGATATATATAATCAATATATCAATATATCAATTGATATATATATATATATATATGTCAACATATATAAGCTACCAATATGTATGAACCTCTTGCTTGCCTTCTACACCACTTTCCTGTGAGCACATGCTTTTATTTATTTTTCAGATTGAGTTTGTCTCTCTTCTAGGTTTTCTGGTTCATTGATCATCCTCTGGGCTCTCCACCTGTATAAAGTTTTAACAGCATAAATTAATATGAGAAATTGAATTCCTCAAAAGGCACACAAATGGTATCACAAAATAAGCCACATAATGTGTTTATATCTACAAATATTATAGAAATCAAAGGACTTACATTAAAAATACACAAAAGGCTCTTTGAGGAGTGTGCAAAGAAAAACAGTTAAACTGAGATAGTTTGCTAAAATTTTTATTCATATTGAAAATAAATATATGAAAATTTGCTTACATTCTTAGGCAAAAAAAAAAAAAATCTTATTAGAAATCATGTCTTTCAGAATGCCTGACATTACTTCTAAATTAATCCATTTTCAGCAAAAAATGTAGAAAAACTAGAACTGTTGTGATATTATAAATTAATAAGAATATTTTGAGAAATATATCATTTTGTTAAAAAACAAAAGCTATACTCAGGATGTCTCTGGTTTTCCAATGTTTAATATCTGTGTTCAAATGAAGAGGGTATAGGTTTGATCCGAAGCTGGGGAGCTAAACTTTCACATGCAAAAAGAGAATACATAAACAGAACAAATACTGTAACAAATTCAATAAAGACTTTAAAAATGGTCTATACAATTTTTCAAAGCTGTATTTAACTTATTATATACATATATGGTATACACTACAGTGATTTGTGTGCACTTATACACTAGAATATATATTCAATGATATTCAAAGCTTCACTGCTTATAATAATTTACAACTGAAAACAACCCAAACTCTTCAAATAATTATATGAATAAATAAATTACAGTATGTTAAAACAATGGAATATTATACAACAGTTAAAGTGAATGTGCATCTATAAATATAACCTCCAAAATATAGTAATGTGATAAGATAGTCAAAGGTATACATTTAAGGATTTAATGACATATTTCTAAAGAAGAAAAATACAAAACGATTGTATATAAAATTAAAACCACAGAAAATAAAAATGGAGAAAGAACAGGAGAAATAATGTAATGAAACAAAATAATTTCTTAAGAAAAATAAAATAGTAAAATGCAAATTTACAAAAAACCACAATGAATTTTTATTAAAATATAATAGCATAGATATGCCATTAGAAAACCTAATCAATAAAAATTGTTGTAAATGTCCCAGTTTAAAAAATTATGAATGGAAAAGAAAATATAATGTTAATATCATACAAAAATAGAGAATTAAAAGATAATAATTTGCTTATTCCTGGAAATCAATTTGAAAGCAAATTGACACATAAGAGCTAGTAAATTCTCAATGCATGATTTCTTTCTCCATCTCAATGTCTCTCATATACGCAAGTAAATGCAAGGCACAACTATTTCAAAGTAAATTTGAATGCATTTCTCAAAACAGAAAATTTCAGTTATTTAAAATATTTTTGGAAACTTCTTTGAATATCTTACTCTTGAATCAGCAGCATCAACATTATATGATGTTTGTTAGAAAGGCAAAATCTCAGGCTTTGGATAGACCTACATAAACAGAGCTTGGAATTTTAGCAAGATTCACCAAAAATGTATATGCACATGAAGTTACCAGAAGTCGTATGTGAGAGCAGTTGTTCTCACACCGTTTACACTTTAGAATCTCCCAGAAAACTGTAAAATGAGCAAAAAGTAGGAAAAAGAAAACATTATGAACCTCAGATTCACAATTGTAATTAAATCAGTATGGAGTAGGTCCCAGGCAATAATTATATTTTTTAAAATATAGTTCTAAAAGGAGACACGTACAGTGGCTTATGAATCAGATATGAAAGGCATATAAACAAAATATTTTTGTTATTTTAAATAGGTGATATGTACTAGACAACTAAAACAGTTTCTGTTTTAAAGGATGTTTGAGGAAACAGAGTCCTATGACAGAAACTGTTACAGAGTTCAAGTTCATACTGACTACTTCATGACAGGCAACTAAATTGTGATAAGAAACTGGGCCAAGAAATAGTGACTTAATTCAGAAAGCCAGCAGAGTAAAAAGGTGGTGGACTAGTATCCCAAGAATCATCTTGCCCGAGTTAGAATCCAGGATTAGTTATTTATTTATTTATTTTATATACTAAAAAAGAATGGTATATGGCTGGTTGTTGCAAACTTCTTGATATAGGAATGGTTTGTTCTTGTGACTTTCAAAGTAGATCTGGTAACAAAGTTTGTATAAACCTCTAACAAGACAATTGTCATTTTCTGTTCTGCATCTTTATGTCTCTATGTGAATGGAGAAGTTTTAAGAGATCTGAACTTTTATATATGCTATCTCATATATTTCAGACTATAGTCAACATTTATTTTACAAAAGGTGCAAAACCAGCATGACTAAACATAGGAAACAGAGTGCAAGCATGTGTGCCAAGTCACTCAGTCATGTGTGACCCTTTGCGACCCATTGGACCATAGCCCACAGGGCTCCTCTCTCCATGGGATTCTCCTGGCAAAAATACTAGAATGGGATGCCATTTTGTCTTCCAGGGGATTCCTTACATCTCTTGAATTGGCAGGCGGGTTGCAAGTGCCACCTGGGAAGCCTAACAGAGCACAAGGGTTGAAGCTAAAGGAATATATGCAACATGAAGTTAGGCTTGCTCTTCTTTTTTATAAAGCCATGTCACAGGGATGATGGGAAGGACATTATTAAAATCTGAAAATTTGCCTCCCAAGAAGATAATGTCCTCATCCAATACCATCTTTGTAAGGCACAGGGGCAGTAGGCAGAGGTGTTACAAGCCCAATAGTGTACTTAGTACTAATTAAGTGCATTTGTAGAAATTTTATCAGTTAGTTCCAGGACATAATCCCAGTCAAAATGGGCAAGTCATAAAATGGTTTAAAAAATATGTCTTGACGTTAGAAGTTGTTCACAAATCTATGATTTATTAATATATTACCTGTGAATCAAAATATTAACCAGATATGCTAACATCATGCTTAATATTTGTCCAATAAAAACGTTCTAAGTATACTTATAAAAATGCTAGTAAGCACATTTTTACCTCTTTCATAAAAAACGTATTCTGTAGCTTTGTTAAAATAAATCTGATGAAAGAAAATGTAGGTATATATATTGAAAATAAAAAAAAGTCAACAGTGATAGAGTTGCAGAAAAATGATATATATTTGATATAAAATTCTATGGACAAGATATTAGAATTCAGCCAAATGATTAGATACCAAAATTTATATATAAATAGTAGTTGTTGTACTTTTCATTACTCCCTAAGTGTGTCTGATTCTTTTGCAACCCCATACCTGTAGCTTAACAGGCTCCTCTGTCCATGGGATTTCCCAACCAAGAATACTGGAGTAGGTTGTCATTTCCTTTTGCAGAAGATCATCCCAATTCAGGAAACAGACCGATGTCTCCTGCATTGACAGGTGTATTTTTTTTTTTTTTTTATCACTGAGCTACCAGGGAAGCATAGCAAAATAATATAATGACATAAAAGCAGCAACTAGATAAAAATTATAAGTTAAGTTCAGTCAAGTCCTCCTCTTTGCAACCCCATGGACTGCAGTACACCAGGCTTCCCTGTAAATAATCAGTTCCTAGAGCTTACTTAAACTTATATCCATTGAGTTGGTGATGCCATCTAACCATCTCATCCTCTGTTGTGCCCTTCTCCTCCTTCGTTCAAGCTTTCCCAGCATCAGGGTCTTTTCAAATGAGTCAGTTCTTCGCATCAGGTGGACAAAGTATTGGAGTTTTAACTTCAGTATCAGTCCTTCCAATGAACATTCAGGACTGAATTCCTACAGGAGGGACAGTTTAGATCTCCTTGCAGTCCAAGGGACTCTCAAGAGTCTTCTCCAAACTTCAGTTCAAAAGCATCAATTCTTCAGTGCTCATGTTTATTTACAGTCCAAATATCACATCTATACATCACTACTGGAAAAACCAAAAATTTGACTAGACAGACCTTTACTGACAAAGTAATGTCTCTTCTTTTTAGTATGCTGTCTAGTGTGGTCATAACTTTCCTTCCAAGGAGCAAACCTCTTTTAATTTTATGGCTGCAGTCACCATCTGCAGTGATTTTGGAGACCAAAAGAATAAAGTTTGTCAAGGTTTACATTGTTTTCCTATCTATTTGTCATGAAGCAATGACCGGATGCCATGATCTTAATTTTCTGAATGTTGAGTTTTAAGCCAACTATTTCACTCTCCTCATTCACTTTCATCAAGAAGTTCTTTTAGTTCTTCTTCTCATTCTGCTATAAGGGTGATGTTATCTGTATATCTGAGGTTATTGATATTTCTCCCCGCAGTCTTGATTCCAGCTTGTATTTCACCCAGACCAGCATTTCCCATGATGTACTTTGCATATAAGTTAAATAAACAGGATGACAATATACAGCCTTAACGTACTCCTTTCCCAATTTGAGTCAGTGTGTGGTTTCATGTCCAGATCTGTTTCTTCTTTAGCTACTAACAGATTTCTCAGGAGGCAGGTCAGGTGGTCTAATATTCACATCTCTTCAAGAATTTTCCACAGTTTATTGTGATCCATACAGTCAAAGGCTTTGGCATAGACAATAAAAAAGTAGATGTTTTATTTTTCTGGAATTCTCTTGCTTTTTCTATGATCCAGCAAATATTGGCAATTTGATCTCTGGTTTCTCTGTCTTTTCTAAATCCAGCTTGAACATCTGAAGTTCACGGTTAAGGTACTGTTGAAGCCTGGCTTGGAAAATTTTGAGCATTACATTGCTAGCATGTGAGATGAGTGTAATTGTGTGGTAGTTGGAGCATTGTCTTGCTTCGAGATTGGAATGAAAACTGATCTGTTCCAGTCCTGTGGCCACTACTGTGTTTTCTTTATTTGCTGGCTTATTTAGTGAAGCACTTTCACAGTTTCATTTTTTAGGATTTGAAATCTAAAATTCTGGAATTTTAGGTGATAGAATTCCACATCACCAGCACTAGCTTTGCTCATAGTAATGCTTCCTAAGGCCAACTTAACTTTGCATTCCAGGATGTCTGTCTCTAGGTGAGTTATCACACCATCATGATCTGGGTCATGAAGATATTATGTGTACAGTTCTTCTGTGTATTCATTCCACCTCTTCTTAAAATCTTCTGCATCTGTTAGGTCCATGCCATTTCTGTCTTTATGGTGCCCATCTTTGCATGAAATATTCCCTTGATATTTCTGATTTTCTTGAAGAGATCTCTTGTCTTTTACATTTTATTTTTTCCTCTATTTCTTTGCATTTATCACTAAGGAAGGCTTTCTCATCTCTCTTTGCTCCTCATTGCAACTCTGCATTCAAATGAATGTATCTTTCTTTTTCTTCTTTGCCTTTTGCTACTCTTCTTTACACAGATATTTTTAAGCCTTCCTCAGACAACCATTTTGCTTCTTTGCATTTCTTTTTCTTGGAGATGGTGTTCATCACTGCTTCATGTACAATGTCACCTAACCTCTATCCATAGTTCTTCAGGTACTCTGTTTATCAGATCTAATCCCTTGAGTCTATTTCTTACTTCCTTGTATAATTGTAAGGGATTTGATTTGGTCATAGTTCAATGGTCTAGTGGTTTTCCCTACTTTCTTCAATTTAAGTCTGAATTTGGCAATAAGGAATTCATGATCTGAGCCAATTAGCTCCCCATCTTGTTTTGGTGATTATTTGGAAGTATACTATATACTTCTCCATTTTTGGCTGCAAATAATATAATCAATCTGATCTCAGTCTGGAAATGTCCATGTGTACAGTCTTTTCTTGTGTTGTTGGAAGAGGGTGTTTGCTGTAACCAGTGTGTTTTCTTTGCAAAATTCTATTATACTTTGTCCTATTTCATTCTTTACTCCAAGATTAAATTTGCTTGTTACTCCAGGTATTTCCTGACTTTCTACCTTTGCATTCCAGTCCTCTAAATTGAAAAGGACATATTGTTTGAATGTTTGTCCTAGAAGGTCTTGTAGGTCTTCATAAAACCAATCAACTTCAACTTCTCAGAATTACTGTTTTTGCATAGACCTGGATTATTTTGATATTGGATGGTTTGCTTTGAGAACAAACAGAGATAATTCTGTCATTTTTGAGATAGCATCCAAGTACTTCATTTTGGACTCTTTTTTTGATTATGTTGGTTACTCCATTTATTTTAAGGGGTTCTTGCTCACAGTAGTTGATATAATGGTCATCTGATTTAAATTCACCCATTTCTGCCCATTTTATTTCACTTCTTCCTAAAATGTCAGTGTTCACTCTTGCCATCTCCTGTTTAACCACTTCCTTTTGCCTTGATTCATGGGCCTAATATTCTGGGTTCCTATGCAATGTTGTTCTTATAGCATTGAAATTTACTTCCATCACCAGTCACATCCACAACTGTGTGTTGTTTATGCTTTGACTCCATTTTTTTCTGGAGAAGGAAATGATGACCCTCTCCAGTATTCTTGCTTAGAGAATCCTGTGGACAGAAGAGCCTGGTGGGCTGCCATCTATGGGATTGCACAGAGTTGGACACGACTGAAGTGACTTAGCCCCAGCGGTTTAATTTTTCTGTATTTATTTCTCCATTGATCTCCAGTAGCATATTGGGCACCTACTGACCTGGGTAGTTCATCTTTCATTGTCTTATCATTTTACCTTTTCATATTATTCATCAGGTTCTCAAGGCAAGAATACTGAAGTGGTTTGCCATTCCCTTCTCCTGTGGACCATGTTTTGTCAGAACTCTCCACCATGATCTGTCCATTTTTGGTGGCACTACATAGCATGGTGCATAGTTTCATTGAGTTAGAGAAGGCTGTGGTCCATGTGATCAGATTGGTTAGAGTTCTGTGATTGTAATTTTCATTCTGCCTGCCCTCTGATGGAGAAGGATAAGAGGCTTATGAAAGCTTCCTAATAGGAGAGACTGAGGGGGAAACGGAGTCTGATTTTGATAGGTGGGGCCATGTTCAGTATATCTTTAATCCAATTTTTTGTTGATGGACAGGGCTGTATTCCCTCTCTGCTACTTGACCTGAGTCCAAGCTACGGTGGAGGTAATGAAGATAATGGTGACTTCCTTCAAAAGGTCCCATGCAAGCACTGCTGCATACAGTGCCCCCAAGCCTGCAGCAGGCCACCATCAAGTCACACCTTCGCTGGAGACTCTTGGACACTCACAGGCAAATCTGGCTCAGTCACTTGTGGAGTCACTACTCCTTTTCCTGGGTCCTGGTGCGCACAAGGTTTTGTTTGTGCCCTCCAAGAGTTTGTTTCCCAGTCCTGCATAGGTCTGACAGCTCTATGGGGGGGAGTGGAGGGTGTTAGGTCTACTGCAACCAGAGCCCCTGTCCCTGTAGCAGTCTATTTCTGACCTATATCTCCACAGGAGACACTCAAACACAGTTCTGTTTTGTTCTCTGTGGTGTCTCTGGGTCCTGGTGCACACAAGGTTTGTTTGAGCCCTGTAAGTGTGTCTGGCAGATATGGATTTTTTCTAAATGTGAATTTGCCCCTCATACCCTTTTACTGGTGCTTCTCCTTTTCCCTTGGACATGGGGTATCTCAAAGTTGTTCCAATGCCACGCAGCCACCACTCCAGTGCTGTGCAGCCATGTCCATCGTCTAGCATCTTGCTGGGGCTTCTCTTCCCTTGTATATGGAGTATCTCCTCAAAGTCACTCCAGCACCACACAGCTGCTACTCCAGCACAGATCCAGATAGAAAGTATAACAGAAGAGTAAATAGCAATTTCAGTAACCAAACTAAAGAAAAAAAAAAAAAAGTAGCTAAGAAACTTATAAAAGCTATAATAAACCTAAATAAAGAAAACTTTCTTTATAAATAGTAACACAAAGGAGAACTTTATAAATAGAAAACCAAACATTACCCCTGAAAGGAAGATATGTAGTAAAAGTGTCCCATCTCACTTGGTAAGCCTAAAATTCAAAGCAATTCAAATCAAAATACTTAAGGAATATTTTTGAAACTTGACCAAATATCCTTAAATATTATATTTCAAAACAAACATTCAGAGTGACTCAGTTCAGTTCAATTCAGTTCAGTTGCTCAGTCGTGTCCGACTCTGTGCGACCCCATGAATCACAGTACGCCAGGCCTCCCTGTTCATCACCATCTCCCGGAGTTCACCCAAACTCATGTGCATTAAGTTGGTGATGCCATCCAGCCATCTCATCCTCTGTTGTCCCCTTCTCCTCGTGCCCCAATCCCTCCTAGCATCAGGGTCTTTTCCAATGAGTTAACTCTTTGCATGAGGTGGCCAAAGTATTGGAGTTTCAGCCTCAGCATTAGTCCTTCCAATGAAAACCCAGGACTGGCCTCCTTTAGGATGGACTGGTTGGATCTCTATGCAGTCCAAGAGACTGTCAAGAGTCTTCTGCAGTACCACAGTTCAAAAGGATAAATTCTTTGGCTCTCAGCTTTCTTCACAGTCCAACTCTCATATCCATACATGACCACTGGAAAAACCATAGCCTTGACTAGACGGACCTTTGTGGACAAAATAATGTCTCTGCTTCTTAATATGCTATCTAGTTTGGTTATAACTCCCCCCCCCCCCCCCCAAGGAGCAAGCGTCTTTTAATTTTATGGCTACAATCACCATCTGCAGTGATTTTGGAGCCCCCAAAAATGAAGTGTGACACTGTTTCCACTGTTTCTCTATCTATTTCCCATGAATTGATGGGACCAGATAACGTGATCTTAGTTTTCTGAATGCTAAGCT
Organism: Budorcas taxicolor; assembly: GCF_023091745.1. NCBI lineage: Eukaryota > Metazoa > Chordata > Mammalia > Artiodactyla > Bovidae > Budorcas > Budorcas taxicolor. The sequence continues at coordinate 8,780,546 of NC_068923.1, forward strand.
TTAAGCCAACTTTTTCACTCTCCTCTTTCAGTTTCATCAAAAGGCTTTTTAATTCCTCTTCACTTTCTGTCATAAGGGTGATGTCATCTGCATATCTGATACACAAGGCCCTCTCAAATATTAACCATTTCAAACTTTCTGCTAATATATCAATAGTAGTATCTATACACTGTGGTGGGAATACACAAATTAATGGAAAAAAATAAAGTCTCTCATTAAATGATGTAGTTCTTCACTGGAGAAGATAATGATAACACACTCCAGTATGCTTCCCTGGGGAATTTCATGGACAGAAGACGTTGGCAGGCTATGGTCCATGGGATCCCAAAGAGTTGGACACGTCTGAAACAACTTAGCAGAAGTCGTTCACATTAATGGGAGAATGATTAGTTATATATTACATTTTTTCTAAGTATTGGGTAGTTATTTAAAATAGTTTACATTTTATATTACAATAAGATAAAATACAAATGTAATCATGGTTTATATGTTAAAAAAAAAAAAAAAAAAAAAAAAAAACCTCAGTGTAAAAGCACTTCCCTGCCTGATGGCTAAGTGATAAAGAATTGACCTGTCAGTGCTGGAAGCGTGAGTTCCATCTGTGATCCAGAAAAACCCCACATACCACAGAGCAACTAAGCCCATGTGCAACAGCTATTGAGCCTGTGCTCTAGAGCTCTGAAGCCTCAACTACTGAGCCCATGGGCCACAGTTATTGAAACCTGCATGCCCTAAAGCCCTTCCTGCACAAAAAGTGAAGCCACCTCAATGAGAAGCCCTGGCACCAAAACTGGAGAATAACTACCCCCAATGCCTCAACTAGAGAAAAGCCTTCACAGCAATGACGACCCGGAACAGCCAAAAACAAATACATAATTTTTTTAAAAAATATGCTTGCAAAAAGTTTGATAATTTTAAAATATACATTGGAGTAGAGAAAGCTTTTGTTTGCATGATTTGAAAACTGGCAGTTAAAATCAAAATGGATGTTGAATTTTGTCAAAGGCCTTCTCTGCATCTATTGAGATAATCATATGGTTTTATTTTTCAATTTGTTAATGTGGTGAATTACATTGATTGATTTGTGGATATTGAAGAATCCTTGCATCCCTGGGATAAAGCCCACTTGGTCATGGTGTATGATCTTTTTAATGTGTTGTTTGATTCTGATTGCTAGAATTTTGTTGAGGATTTTTGCATCTATGTTCATCAGTCATATTGGCCTGTAGTTTTCTTTTTTTGTGACATCTTTGTCAGGTTTTGGTATTAGGGTGATGGTGGCCTCATAGAATGAGTTTGGAAGTTTACCTTCCTCTGCAATTTTCTGGAAGAGTTTGAGTAGGATCGGTGTTAGCTCTTCTCGAAATTTTTGGTAGAATTCAGCTGTGAAGCCGTCTGGACCTGGGCATTTGTTTGCTGGAAGATTTCTGATTAAAGTTTCAATTTCCACGCTTGTGATGGGTCTGTCAAGATTTTCTATTTCTTCCTGGTTCAGTTTTGGAAAATTGTACTTTTCTAAGAATTTGTCCATTTCTTCCAGGTTGTCCATTTTCTTGGCATACAACTGCTGATAGTAGTCTCTTATGATCCTTTGTATTTCTGTGTTGTCTGTTGTGATCTCTCCATTTTCATTTCTAATTTTATTGATTTGATTTTTCTCTAGGCCTTTGACAAAATTCAACATCCATTTATGATAAAAACTCTCCAGAAAGCAGGAATAGAAGGAATATACCTCAACATAATAAAAGCTATATATGACAAACCCACAGCAAACATTATCCTCAATGGTGAAAAATTGAAAGCATTTCCCCTAAAGTCAGGAACAAGACAAGGGCATCCACTTTCACCGCTACTATTCAACATAGTTCTGGAAGTTTTGGCCACAGCAATCAGAGCAGAAAAAGAAATAAAAGGAATCCAAATTGGAAAAGAAGAAGTAAAACTCTCACTGTTTGCAGATGACATGATCCTCTACATGGAAAACCCTAAAGACTCCACCAGAAAATTACTAGAGCTCATCAATGAATATAGTAAAGTTGCAGGATATAAAATCAACACACAGAAATCCCTTGCATTCTTTTACACTAATAATGAGAAAGTAGAAAAAAGAAATTAAGGAAACAATTCCATTCACCATTGCAACAAAAAGAATAAAATACTTAGGAATATATCTACCCAAAGAAACTAAAGACCTATATATAGAAAACTATAAAACACTGATGAAAGAAATCAAAGAGGACACTAATAGATGGAGAAATATACCATGTTCATGGATCGGAAGAATCAATATAGTGAAAATGAGTATACTACCCAAAGCAATTTACAAATTCAAATCAATCCCTATCAAGTTACCGGCCATATTTTTCACAGAACTAGAACAAATAATTTCAAGATTTGTATGGAAATACAAAAAAACCTCGAATAGCCAAAGCAATCTTGAGAAAGAAGAATGGAACTGGAGAAATCAACTTGCCTGACTTCATGCTCTACTACAAAGCCACAGTCATCAAAACAGTATGGTACTGGCACAAAGACAGAAATATAGATCAATGGAAAAAAAAAAAAGAAAGCCCAGAGATAAATCCACACACATATGGACACCTTATCTTTGACAAAGGAGGCAAGAATATACAATGGAGTAAAGACAATCTCTTTAACAAGTGGTGCTGGGAAAACTGGTCAACCACTTGTAAAAGAATGAAACTAGGTCACTTTCTATCCCTGCACACAAAAATAAACTCAAAATGGATTAAAGATCTAAATGTAAGACCAGAAACTATAAAACTCCTAGAGGAGAACATAGGCAAAACACTCTCAGACGTAAATCACAGGAGGATCCTCTATGATCCACCTCCCAGAATTCTGGAAATAAAAGCAAAAATAAACAAATGGGATCTAATTAAAATTAAAAGCATCTGCACAACAAAGGAAAATATCAGCAAGGTGAAAAGACAGCCTTCTGAATGGGAGAAAATAATAGCAAATGAAGCAACTGACAAACAACTAATCTCAAAAATATACAAGCAACTTATGAAGCTCAATTCCAGAAAAATAAACGACCCAATCAAAAAATGGGCCAAAGAACTAAATAGACATTTCTCCAAAGAAGACATAGGAATGGCTAACAAACACATGAAAAGATGCTCAACATCACTCATTATCAGAGAAATGCAAATCAAAATCACAATGAGGTACCACTTCACACCAGTCAGAATGGCTGTGATTCAAAAATCTGCAAGCAATAAATGCTGGAGAGGGTGTAGAGAAAAGGGAACCCTCTTACACTGTTGGTGGGATGCAAACTAGTACAGCCACTATGGAGAACAGTGTGGAGATTCCTTAAAAAATTGCAAATAGAACTCCCTTATGACCCAGCAATCCCACTGCTGGGCATACACACCAAGGAAACCAGAATTGAAAGAGACACATGTACCCCCAATGTTCATCGCAGCACTGTTTATAATAGCCAGGACATGGAAACAACCTAGATGTCCATCAGCAGATGAATGGATAAGAAAGCAGTGGTACATATACACAATGGAGTATTACTCAGCCGTTAAAAAGAATTCATTTGAATCAGTTCTGATGAGATGGATGAAACTGGAGCCGATTATACAGAGTGAAGTATGCCAGAAAGAAAAACACCAATACAGTATACTAACACATATATATGGAATTTAGAAAGATGGCAATGACGACCCTGTATGCAAGACAGGAAAAAAGGCACAGCTGTGTATAACGGACTTTTGGACTCAGAGGGAGAGGGAGAGGGTGGGATGATTTGGGAGAATGGCATTCTATCATGTATACTATCATGTAAGAATTGAATCACCAGTCTATGTCTGACGCAGGATACAGCATGCTTGGGGCTGGTGCATGGGGATGACCCACAGAGATGTTATGGGAAGGGAGGTGGGAGTGGGGTTCATGTTTGGGAACACATGTAAGAATTAAAGATTTTAAAATTAAAAAAATGGAAAACTGAAAAAACTAAAAAAAATAAAAAAATAAAAAAAACAAAATGATGAGTGTATTTAATAAATATAGTTACTATAAAATACTTAATATTTTTTAATGATTAGCTAGGGATTTTTTTTAATATATATATAAGCCAGTTCTAACAACAAATTGGAGAATCCATGACTACAGTGAAAAACAAAGAAATAAACCCAGCAATATACATTTTTATAATAAAAAAGAAAAATATTAACAGAAAAATGAGGAAAGGCATGGACATATGGAGCACAGAAAAATAAAGAAAAATTAAACATTATGTAACCTCTATCATAATAAAATACCTACATGTAACAATTAATAATATATCATTTTCAGAACTCAGATTGACAAAAATTTGGAATAAATCAGTTAAATCAAATACTTGAATATTTATATGACATGATATTATGATACATTATTAGCAAGAATATAAATTGACAAAAATTTTAAGAAAAGATCCATGTTTATCCAATATGGAAATTCATATCCTTTAATGTATCAATTCCATTTTAATTAATATATGTTACCTAGATACTCACATACATGCACAATTATTGACATATAATTTATTCTTTGTAGCACTATTTTTAACAGAAAAAAACAGTATTTAGAGCAACAAAACTTCCACATATATATACATTTGGAAAACCTATATCTGGTAATGGAGCTTGGTGTGAAACTGATAGATGAATTTCTTTGGTTGATTTTGATTTAACATTAGGATTACATTGATCTCATGCCTTTATAACAGAAAGATGCTTGTGTCTCAGTATGCTTTATTCAATCCCATTTCACTGCTAGTTTTGAGGATGTATTTTGTTTTATCCTCTTAGACAATTTTTACTGCCAAAAAATCATACAGGATAGTCATAGCAATTATGCTCAAAGAATGTCTTGATTTCTACTCTGCTTTATTTACCCCTGCCACTAGTTAATCCTTGGGGGAAATAGTTGTTAAGACATGATGGGTAGATACTATGCAGAAAATCTGATTAGTCTCATTATCCCGAGACTAGTTAGAAAATAGTTAGGAAGCCCATTCATTATTTCTTGATATAGCACACATCATGAAGGATTTTAGCACAGTAAGTTATCTGGGGGGATATTAGCTTCTCTTTTGTCAAACTCTTTGAAACCCCATTGACTATAGCCTGCCAAACTCCTTTGTCCATGTAATCCACCAGGCAAGAATAATGGAGTGGGTAGCTAGTCTTTACTCCAGAGGATTTCCCAACCCAGAGATTGAAACTGGGTCTCCTTTGTGTCAGACAGATTCTTTACCATCTGAGCTACCAGGGAAGCACACACTAAGATAGTTCAGTTCAGTTCAGTCGCTCAGTCGTGTCCGACTCTTTGCGACCCCGTGAATTGCAACACGCCAGGCCTCCGTGTTCATCACCAACTCCCAGAGTTCACTCAAACTCAAGTCCATTGAGTCGGTGATGCCATCCACTATCTCATCCTCTGTCGTCCCCTTCTCTTTATGCCCCCAATTCCTCCCAGCATCAGAGTCCTTTCCAATGAGTCAACTCTTCACATGAGGTGGCCAAAGTACGGGAGTTTCAGCTTTAGCATCATTCCTTCCAAGAACACCCAGGACTGATCTCCTTTAGAATGGACTGGTTGGATCCCCTTGCAGTGCAAGGAACTCTCAAAAGTCTTCTCAACACCACAGTTCAAAAGCATCAATTCTTCAGTGCTCACCTTTCTTCACAGTCCAGCTCTCACATCCATACATGACCACTGGAAGAACCATAGCCTTGACTAGATGGACCTTTGTTGGCAAAGTAATGTGTCCGCTTTTGAATATGCTATCTAGGGTGGTTATAACTCTCCTTCCAAGGAGTAAGTGTCTTTTAATTTCATGGCTGCAATCACCATTTGCAGTGATTTCAGAGCCCCCCCCCCGAAAATAAATCTGACACTATTTTCCCTGTTCCCCCTTCTATTTCCCATGAAGATATGGGACCAGATACCATGATCTTAGTTTTAGTAAATATGAAGATCCCTTAATCATGTATTTCTTAATAGGTATAAACAATGGTGTAAAATTATTTTCTACAACAGGAATATAAACATCCTGGATGTTAAGAGTAAGATAATTTACTTTAAATATGCTGTGTTTCCTCAATGATGCAAATTTCACAGATATCACAGCTCTTATAAAATGAATATTTGAAAAATTTAGAAAAATACTGATGAGTCCTGGGAGATATTTTGGCATTCTGAAGGCTGCTGTCTATATGCTAGATGGGCTTACCAGGCCACTTTTGTGTGCAAAGAATGTGCCCTGGGTCCTGCGAGCAAAGAGAGTTAGCATACTTCCAACAAATGTGGGACTTTGCCTGGGTAGGATGAAGTCAGAGGCAGAGATAGATTTTAATAAGTGTACAGTGTACATCAATTTTCCACTCTGCATACAGAGAGAAATTGCTAATCAAAGGATTTTCTGAACATTCACTAAGGAAAATTAGTGTTTTTATGTGGGAGTTAAGACCATGACTCACCTACTGAGAATGGTGCCTCAAAATTCCACATGACCATTTCAGTTTTCAGCATTATTAGATGGAAAACTGTACAAAATTATTCTCAGTTTTTAACTGTGTAATAATTAGCCCCACAGGCATGAGTTGGATCTATGTTATGGCTGACTCAACTTTTTGTAATGCTAATTCATGATAGTTGATAATGATTTAAAAATCCATGTAAATAGTGCATCTAATTCTCCAGCTTAAAAATTTCTTATCTCCCCCTCTACCATTAATCATTGCCTAAACCCTGGGTTATTATCCATCTTTATCATTACCAATACATGAACCACTATAATCTCGACATCAACCCTTTATTCTCTAAACACCATCTCCATGTTTCTAAGACATGCGGTTTGATATCCCATTTCCAAAATCTATTGGACACCACTAGAACATTTTTTTCTGTTGGTTCAACTACATGTGTAGTGTCCAGAGACTCTAATGTCTTTGTTCCTCTTTACACAGGTTGGATTATGTGACCCACATTTAGCTTCTATCTTGTATTTTCCCTCAAATTCCTCTCAATTTTCCTGCAAATGATCTCCCCTTATCATTGTCACCTACACAAATCCAAACTTTAGTTTAATCCAAACCCTACCTATAGTCCATCTGCAAACCAGTCCATGACCATAGCTGTCTCAAAGTTTTAATTTAAATTTATGACCATTTGCAAGGAGGACATTCAAATCAGCAAATATTTTAGGTACTCTCTCTCCTTAGATCACCAAGATCCCCTTTTCAATTTCCAGAATTAACTCATAATCCTGTCCTTCTTTCCCACTGTGGAAGTTAAAGACACGAGCAAAGAAATTATTTACCTTCCTACATATATGGATCTACTTGCATTGGAATAAAAACTTTTCTTTTTGGATGAATTGTTCTTACCATTTTAAGCCCAACTCTTCACCTCTGTATTAGATTATATCTCCTTTTATCCAGATAAGACGAGTCACTGTGTCAGTGGTATTAATCTCATGCTCTATCATTCATTAAAAAAATAAGAAAAAAAACATATAAACATATGTTTATATTTTTTAAACATATAACAATGTTGTCTAAATCCAATCTTGAAAAGATAATCACTTTAAATATCATCTTCCTTTCCTGACTCATTTCCTATCACCATTCATCACAAAACTCCTTTAAAGTGTTGTCCATGAGCCTAGGTTTATGTCCTGACCTAGTTTTCCACTTCCTCTCATCCATTCGCTTATGAAAGTGAAGTTGCCCACTCGGGTCTGACTCTTTGCAACCCCATGGACTGTAGCCCACCAGGTTCCCCCTTCCATGGAGTTTTGCAGGCAAGAATACTGGAGTGGGTTGTCATTTCCTTCTCTAGGTGATCTTCCCAACCCAAGGATCGAACCCAAGTCTCCCATATTGCAGGCAGACGCTTCACCATCTGAGCTACCAGGGAAGCCCCCATTATCTTATGAATATACATCAGATCAAATTTGCATGTTTACCACTGTGCTCAAATTGTACTTCTCAGAGTTACAAACGGTAACTTATCCACTTTGTCTAACATTGTGGTTGATGTTTGGAACTTGAATTATTACCATTATCAGCATCATTTAGTATGTTTGATCACTCTCTACTTCACCAAAAGAAAAAAAAAATAAATAATAATAAGACTTTTTTTCCCCCATAAGATATTTTTAATACTTTCTTATTTTGTGAGGTCTTCCTGATCTCTCTGTCATTACATGATTATATAGAACACTCTTCCATATTTTCTTAGGATCTTTTGAATAATACATTAATTTCCTACTGAGAATGTAACCTTAAGGACAAAATCCTGTCTGTTTATAGTACCATAATTGCAGTGATTAACATCCTGCTCGAGGTTGCTCAATAAATATGTTGAAGTGAATTAATGAATGCATGAATATTTTGTAAGATATTTCCTGTTTCTTTTCTTTGGTTTGTCTAATACCTATCAGTTCTATTCTGATAAAAATAAATGGAGAGCTCCAAAAGTACTTCATCCATTTTGGCTTATCTTCCTATTTAACTGTGAAAGCAATCAAATAACACAGGGACCCAACATAATTCTTATTTACTTTATTTTTGGAGTAGGGATAAGACAAATGATATTAAAATAATATTCCAGGATATTATGTGGCCTTGCATAAGTTAAGGGTTGTAATTTGTTTGGAATAAATAGTTTGAAATCTTATTCAACATTTCTGTTTATGAAATAAATACATTGGTTAGTTGAGGTAGAACTTTCAAATTTGATGGTATTTTCATCAAGAGGAAACTGACTGCAGGATAGAATCATCATTTATGATCACAGACTTCCTCACTTCTGGAATATCTAGGTTGGATTAAGCCTCAGAGACTTTACGTGTTCATATACCTTGACTCTTTACACAGATTTTTGTCTGATTTATGTCTTCATCTATCTTTTCTCAAACGAAAATTGCACTCCCTTACCAGTTTTATTTACCTCAAAGCACTTACTACCTAGCATCTGTGTATTTTATTCATTTATTTTTCCCTTTCTATCTTTTTCTCTCTACCAGATTGCAATCATCATATGGGCAAATATCCTGGGCATCTTTATTTGCTGTAATATATGTAGTGAATTAAAAATTTATCTCGCATTTCTATCAAGATATCTATAAATTTAGAAGTGGTATCATCTTTACATTTTAATCTGTAGCTTTCTAGAATTTCTTCATCTCTTCATTTTGTCCAGTTTCGAAGGTCTGAATCCATCCAACCATGGTTTTTTCATTCTATTTTTACCTGAACCCAGTCATCAACACAGCATTATTCTTGAGATTTACCAAACAAAATCCTAATATTCATGTCAACTTTTTGTGTGACTGGTGGGTTTCATTAAACTTTTAGTGATCAGTACTCACTTCCCAACACAATGACTTACGTCAGTGTGGAAATTTTGCCTCAAACTTTTATGGCCACCCTCAACCTACTTCTGTCACTTCTCAACCCCAAACATGCTTTTCTACTAACATATTGAGCAAAGTAGTTTTTGCTTTTATTTTTGAATTGTTACCTTTAGTCTATGCAGATCCTAAAGTTATTTCTTAATCATGTGATTTACCAAGATAAACCACTAATAAAGTCACTTCTCACCCTGGGTGAAAATCTTGGGGGGGGGGGGTGTGTGTATGTGTACACACTCTGGTATACATTTTTAAAATTTATTCAGCACATAGTCTTGTAATACAAACTCAACCAATGTGGGCTGTTTTGCTCTTTTCAGTTGTGCTTCTCTTTAAAATATATACCCTCACTTGCTTTGCTGAAACCACCAAGAGACAGCTGTGTGGACAGATGGCCTGGGTTGACTGCAGTGTAAGAAACTATATTAAAAGCAATTAGCACATTTTCTTACTTCTAACAGGAAGTAGTTGAGTGTCATCTATTTCAGACCAGACTACCTTTCATATGAACACATGTATTCATAAACCCTCAAATGCCATGAAATTTTCCAGTGAGCACTTCAGTCAGCAATTATGAAAAGTTCTCTACTTGTTTATTATAATTACTGTTAATCATCAAAAAGAGAGAGAGAAAAAAACTGACATTGATTTGCTAGGGCTACAGGCTGAATAGAAGTTTTAGTTCATGATTCATAGTTATTATTTTTCTTATTAAATGAAACTTTTGGTCACTCAGTCATGTCTGACACTTTGTGAACCATGGGCTGTAGCCTGCCTGGTTACTCTGTCTATGGAATTCTCCAGGCAAGAATACTGAAGTGGGTAGCCATTCTCTTTTGTAGGGTATCTTGCTGATTCAGGGATCAAATTTATGTTGCCCACATTGCAGGCTGATTCTTTACCATCTGAGCTACCAGGGAAGCCCTCTTGTTAAATAGCCTTTAAGAACTCTGTGGTGGTGATGGCTTAGTCCCTAAGTTGTGTCTGATTTTGCAACTCCATGGACCGTAGCCCATGAGGCTCCTCTGTCCATGTGATTTCCCAGGCAAGAATACAGGAGTGGGTTGTGATTTCCTTCTCCAGGGGATATTCCCAACCCAGGAATTGAACCCATGTTACCTGCATTGCAGGTGGATTCTTTATCACTGAGCCACCAGGGAAGACCTTAAGAAATATAATGGCTAATAAAAAAAATTAAAAATAAACAAAAAAATAATTTATATCACACAATTAAAACAAAAAAATAAATACTTTTATTTTTCTTTGTAGAAAAATTTCTATATCAAGTACTATTTACAAATTGCACTTTTATGGCAGAATGTGAAGAAGAACTAAAGAGCTTCCTGATGAAAGTGAAAGAGAAGAGTGGAAAAGTTGGCTTAAAGCTCAACATTCAGAAAACTAAGATCATTGCCTCCGGTCCCATCACTTCATGGCAAATAGATGGGGAAACAGTGGAAAATGAACTGTGGCTGACTTTATTTTGGGGGGCTCCAAAATCACAGCAGATGGTGATTGATTGCAGCCATGAAATTAAAAGACACTTACCCCTTGGAAGGAAAGTTATGACCAACCTAGACAGCATATTCAAAAGGAGAGACATTACTTTGTCAGCAAAAGCCCATCTAGTCAAGGCTATGATATTTCCAATAGTCATGTATGGATGTGAGAGTTGGACTATAATGAAAGCTGAGTGCCTAAGAATTGATGCTTTTGAACTGTGATTTTGTAGAAGACTGTTGAGAGTCCCTTGTACTGCAAGGAGGTCCAACCAGTCTATCCTAAAGGAGATCAGTCCTGGGTGTTCATTTTGAGTACTGATGCTGAAGCTTGAACTCCAATACTTTGGCCACGTGATGCGAAGAGCTGACCCATTTGAAAATACCCTGATGCTGGAAAAGATTGACGGCAGGAGGAGAAGGGGACGACAGAGGATGAGATGGTTGGATGGCATCACCGACTCGATGGACATGGCTTTGGGTGGATGCCGGCTGTTGGTGATGGACAGGGAGGCCTGGCGTGCTGTGGTTCATAGGGTCACAAAGAGTCAGACAAGACTAAGAGACTGAACTGAAATGAACAATTTACAAAAATGCAAAATGAAAAGTTTAAATAAATCTCTGGGTAATAAAACACTATTTAAAAATAAATAAATGTAATCACTAAGTAGTTTGTAAAAATGTGCTCTGAGAGCTTAAGTTATGAATGACAAGTTAAATTTTCTACACGATACACATTTTTCTTCTATTAGTGCCATTCAACTGAGTATAAAATTTGGCTCATTTCTTCTTCTTCTTTTCTTTTTTTTTTTTTTGTTGGTGATTCATTCTCCTGGTACAAGAAGACAATGATGATGACAATAATAAATCATCTGATTTCTTAAGTAATTAAAAAAATATATTATTCTGATAATTTTCTGACAATCACTGCTGAATCCCTTTTGTCCATATCCCATTTCAGTGTTTCCAATGCTATACTGGGCTTCTGAGGTGGAGCTAGTGGTAAGGGGCCCACTTGCCAATCAGGAGTTGTAAGAGAACATCCCCTAGAGGAGATCATGGCAACAAACTCCAGTATTCTTACCTGGAAAATCCCCATTAACAGAGGAGCCTGCCAGGCTAAGTCCACAGGGTCACAAAGAGTCAGACACGACTGAAGCGACTTGTAACACACAGCACATACACTACTTGACACCATGATCCATCCATTGTTCATAAGATTAACTGCTTCTCAATTTTAGAGTCTTATTTTTAAGCACCTCTTAATCAGAGAGATATTTTCTAAATAGTTATAATAATAGCCTCTTTTTGCATTTTCTCCTTACATGGTTATGGGAAACATAATTACATCACTTAGCAAGATCTTGTTATTAATTGTATTTATTTATTTATTTATTTATTTTTGTGTTGTTTTATTTAGGACAAAATGAGGAGAATAGCCTCAGATACTCTGAGAAACTGCCTCAAACAGGTAGGGGGCAAGGTCAATATATATGTGATTTTGGTGAAGGGGGAGTACATGCAATCAAGCAAATATTTTTACAGCAGTTTCTGCTAGTCTCATGAATCAGTTCAGTTCAGTTCAGTTCAGTCGCTCAGTCGGTTCTGACTCTTTGCGACCCCATGAATCGCAGCACGCCAGGCCTCCCTGTCCATCACCAACTCCCGGAGTTCACTCAGACTCACGTCCATCGAGTCAGTGATGCCATCCAGCCATCTCATCCTCGGTTGTCCCCTTCTCCTCCTGCCCCCAATCCCTCCCAGCATCAGAGTATTTTCGAATGAGTCAACTCTTTGCATGAAGTGGCCAAAGTACTAGAGTTTCAGCTTTAGCATCAGTCCTTCCAAAGAAATCTCAGGGCTGATTTCCTTCAGAATGGACTGGTTGGATCTCCTTGCAGTCCAAGGGACTCTCAAGAGTCTTCTCCAACACCACAGTTCAAAAACAAGTATTTAATTTCACATTTTCCACCCACCTCCAGTCAGCATGATATGTCCCATGTGCTACCCTATGAGTGGCACAGAGTAAATGCTCAGTACATGTGTGCTATATGAATAGAATAATTCTAATTATACTATTTTGATTTATACCATGTTCAGGAAAGATGTGTCACCTTGATTAGTTAATGCATTTAAAATAATGTTTTGTGACAGATGTTACTGTAGGTATCGATTTAAATGTTTTTCAGTGGCTTCTTAAAACTACACAAAATTATCATACTGCCTTTTAAACACTCTGGGAAAATACCTGGAATCCACTACAATTAGAAAAGAAGCATCTGTCTCCTCACTTGTGCTCCAAAATTATATGTTTGAAACTGTAGCTGGGATAATCGAAAATTGCAAAGGATTGTTTGCCCCCAGAGATAAAATTAAAAAAAAAAAAAAAAGCATCTGCATCAGTTTTGTGGTTTTGTTTTTTATAAATCACTGGCTCAGGCTTGCTGAAGCATTTGCTTTCTCCTCATCATTGTAATGCACAATGCATTAAAAAATATATAATTCAAGGAAGAAGATAAACAACTAACTATAATAGTCCTCAAAACAACAAATTGTTGGAGGAAGTGAAAATAGGAAACTGACAGAAGGGGAAAATCTCACAAACCTAATCCACCTCCTATGAGAATGTTCTTTGAATGTTGATGACAAGCAACACTACACTGAGCAATTAATCCATCTTTCCTATTCATTCTATACCATCACCAAAATAAGATAGAAAATATATTTTGAAGCTCAAAATAGAAGGGAATAATAGCATTTAATTTGTCAAAGAAGCCAGAAAGTATTAATAAAATATAAATATTTGTATCATGAAACATAAATATTTGTTAACATGAAAAGAAAATGAGTTTTATCACAAAAATTGCATAAGTATCTTTTCCCACCATATTTGTCAATTTCAGACAGTATTAGAAAGCGGTGGTTCCTCCGATTTAACATATTTGTGAATGCTTAAGAATGTTGTTAAAAGATAGATTCTGAGTCAGATTTGCTAAGGCAAAGCCTGAGATTTATTATTTCTAAGAACCTTATAGGTGACGTTAATGCAGTTAGCTTACTAGTCCACATTTTCAATCTCAAGGATGTCAGATTATAAAGACTATTTATTAATAGATTTAATTTGCAATAAGACAATTTCAATGAAAAATATTTTCTCAGTTATAAAGATTTTAAACCTTTCCCTTGTTTAATTCTCCCAGAAATGCTGTGAATACTTTCAATATGTTATTATAATTCTAATTTTAACAGGCTAGAAGATGAGTCTCAGGTATGTTAGAAAATTTAACCAAAGCTACAAGCTAAGACACATATATTATATTCATTTTATAATTGTACTTTATTTTATTCTCTCTGAAAGTGAAAATAAATGAAAACTGTGACATATATTCAAATTGATTTACCCGTGTGAGAATTATCTTTGAGGTAGTCAATATAAAGTGTTTTGTTTTGTTTTGTTTTGTTTTGTTTTCTCCTGCAGTATAGATCTGGACAACTTTCTCTTATTTTTACAAAATAAAAAAAGCATTTGATACTTTAGCATGTGTGTTATATATATATATATATATATATATATATATATATATATATATATACATATATATACATATACATATAATTTTAAATACTGATGTTTATTTAAACTTCTAAAATATTAATTCTCACTTATAAATGTACTTTTTTAGTCAATATTTATTGAATGTCAACTTTTTGCCTGATATTTCACTTGATAACAGGATATATAACATTTAAACATTTATAGTAATGCTAATATTCATAGTGGTAAGCAAGAAATAAAAATTATGTTGTAGACATTGTCACAATATAGCAAAAAAAAAAGAATAATCTTTAAAAAGAGAGGTAGTGATGGCTTTAAAAATCAGTGCTTGGGCAGAAATGTTTACTGGAATCTATCTGAATGCAGGGGAGGTAAATACAAATCTTACTATTTCTATATATTGGGTTAAGGATTCTGATATTTTCTAATTCTACTTTTTGAAGAAAATAGTTTATGAAGAATCTAAGTTGATATGCAATTTTTTTGCATACACAAGAGCAAAATGATGAAGACTTCAGGGACCAAATTAAAGAAGTAAACAGAAGAAGAATAAAATTGGAGCGGTAGTGGCAAAGATGGTGGACAAGGCAAAGTCTAGTCTCACCTCCTCCCATAGACACACCAAAATTGCAACTATTAAGGTGGCTCACATGGTAAAGAATCTGCCTTAAATGCAGAAAACTCAATCCTTGAGTTGAGAAGATTCCCCTGGGCCGGGGGCCAGCGTGAGGAACTCCACCCATGGCAAAGGTCATGAGGAAGGAGGCTTGGCATGCACAAAGGCATGATCATGCCTCAGGAAACCCCCTGTTCCTGAGCATCTACCCCAAAACCAGAGTCTGTTTTGTGCTCTCACCTACACCTCTGACTTTACGGGGGGCTCTCCCCCATCACCATTTCTCTCAGAGAAGGAGTTAAAGTGCAGCTCCAAGTCAATCAAAATTCCTGGGCATGACAAGAGTGTTTCAACTCCTCTGAAGGTTATCTAGCCCACCTGTATAAGTTCATCCGGCCACATGTGATTGTTTACAGCCTCCCAACCTGAGAGGCACGAGATGTTTTAGACTTACTAAAGGCAAATTCTTTTGGGAAATTGTCAGTATAGTGGGTTGCCTGAAGCCAGCGTGAGGAACTCCGCCCATGGCAAAGGTCATGAGGAAGGAGGCTTGGCATACGCAAAGGCGTGATCAAGCCTCAGGAAACCCCCTGTTCCCGAGCATCTAACCCCAAAACCAGAGTCTGTTTTATGCTCTCCTCCATAACCGTTTTTCTTGGAGAAGGAGTAAACGTGCAGCTCCAAGGCAATAAAAATTATTGGGCGTGACAAGAATGTTTCAGCTTATGGACTTCTCTGAAGGTTATCTAGCCCACCTGTATAGGTTCGTCCAGCCACATGTGATTGTTTACAGTCTCCCAATCTGAGAGGCACAAGATGTTTTAGACTTACTAAAGGCAAATTCTTTTGGGGAGTTAGAAATTATTAGTATAGTGGGTTGGTTAGGAATTATATTGGTGAAGGGTTTTTCATTTGTTGTGTCAATAATTGCTGCTAATTCCCTGCTCTGGGTGGGACAAGGATGTCTCAGGTCAAACCTCTCTGCTGACAGACTACCTTGTGTGACAGAATTATCCATACTCCTGCCGCATGATTGTTGATTACCTCTTAACCATAAACAACACAGAGAGTTTTGGAATATTGTGAGAGTCTTAATTAGCATAGGGCTTTTTCTTCTTGTTGAGTCAATGATTGCCACCAGGCCTCCATATCCTTAGGCACCTGGGAATATATTAATCAATATATTTGGACTATAGAAAAGGAAATATAGTAGTTTTTGATGTTAGCAATACTAGACTTTTTGAGTTAATGGATTCTCGTTTTTGTAATAGATCACTGTACTTTGTTATAAATCACTGTGTCCTTGCTATGGAAAAATGTAACTTTATCACTATCTTAAGACTAAATAGATCTTAAGGGGAGCATTGGTGAAAGAATTTTCACTTGTTGGGCTGATGTTTGCTGCTAAATCTCCATGTTCCCTGTCCTTGTAATGAATATAACTAGCATATAGGAGAAATAAGTATTAACCTTTAAGATTAATCAGGTTAACCTTGGGTTAAATAAATTCCTTTCTTGATTGTAACTCACTACACCCTCACCCTATAGGAATGCAACTTGATTTGGAGGGTGGTGCCTAGTTTAAGAAAAAACACCCTTGGAAGAAATAAGTCTTTTGGTTATCAGAAAGAAAGGATCATAAAATGTCAGCAGGTCTCATGGCCACAAGATGATGTAAAATCCCTAAGACCTTTTTATGTGAAGCACCTGATTTTGATAAAGGTCAGGACTGCTGACCCCCGCGTGACTCTGTATTCATCCCTATGTGTAACAAAAGGTATATAAGCAAACCCCAAAATAAAGAAATCGGATCATTTTCCAGAAAGACTGATTCCCCCATGTCACTTCTTTCTTGCTCCCCGTTTCTCTGGCTGAATTCCCATCTGGAGTATGGATGCTATTCCACGTAAACCAAGTTGTTCAGCCTCTTTTTCTCCACTAATTTTCCTACTACACTATCCGTTTCTAATCTCTCTATATATCTGTAATTAAATATGTATTTTTCCAAGGACGCCGACTCCATCCCCACCTTTGAATCACCCTGGATCCATCGGGGCTGGACCCCGGCACCCTGGATAAAGCAATGGCTACCTACTCAAGTATTGTTGCCTAAAGAATTCTATGGAGAGAGGAGCCTGGCAAACTACAGTCCATGAGGTTGCAAAGAGTTGGACATTATCTAGACTAATTTTTTTTTTTTTTTAACCAAAAACTAGTGATGAAAATAACCTGAAGATTACAGAAAAATATATGCAGCTAAAGAAATAAGGAAGGAATGACAAGGAAGGGTGGAAACACAGTTTAGTCAAGACCCATACCCTCAAGTGGGAGACTCACAAGTTGGGGGATAATCACAACTGAAGAGACTCTCTCCCAGATCCAAGGGTAGTGACACGTCAAGCTTGCAGGCCACAGGGCTTGAACTAGGAAGATGAAATTTGAGAATGCTTGACTTTGAAGACAGGTAGGGCTCACTTTTGAGAGACCCAGAGGGCTGTAGGAAACAGAGACTCTGTTGTTAAGGAGCACACACCAAGTTTCACAAGCTCTGAATCCCAGGTTAGGGGCAATAATTTAAAAATAGTCAGATTCAATTGCTGATCTTGAAACGATCTCTAGAGAGGCAAAAGGAAACTGGGACTAACCCTGGGGACACAGACATTGGTGGGAATCATTTGAGGGAGATTTCTTGTTGTTTTTCAGTCACCCAGTCATATCTGACTCTTTGCAATCCATGTAGTGCAGAATGCCAGACCTCCCTGTCCCTCACTATCTCATGGAGTTTGCTCAAGTTTATAGTCATTGCATCCTAATCTACCTAGGCTTAATCTGGAGACCCCAGGACATATTTACACCTCCCACTGGGTCAGTGTTAGTCCCAAGTCCCTGCCACACACACCATCAGGCTCAAATCAGTTTGAAGAACTCTGGCCATGAGAGCCAGAATTGCCATAAACTGAACCCACACATCAGTGGATGTCAATCTCCAACATCAGTTCAGTTCAGTTCAGGTCAGTTCAGTCACTCAGTTGTGTCTGACTCTTTGCCACCCCATGAATTGCAGCATGCCAGCCTTCCCTGTCCATCACCAACCCCCAGAGTTCACTCAAACTCACGTCCATCGACTCTGTGATTCCATCCAGCCATCTCATCTTCTGTCGTCCCCTTCCCTTCCTCCCCCCAATTCTTCCCAGCATCAGAGACTTTTCCAGTGAGTGAACTCTTCACATGAGGTCACCAAAGTACTGGGGTTTCAGCTTTAGCATCATTCGTTCCAAGGAACACCTAGGACTGATATCCTTTAGAATGGACTGGTTGGATCTCTTTGAAGTCCAAGGGACTCTCAAGAGTCTTCTCCAACACCACAGTTCAAAAGCGTTAATTCTTCAGCCCTCAGCTTTCTTCACTGTCCAACTTTCACATTCATACATGACCCCTAGAAAAACCATAGCCTTGACTAGACGGACCTTTGTTGGCAAAGTAATGTCTCTGCTTTTCAATATGCTATCTAGATTGGTCATAACTTTTCTTCCAAGGAGTAAGTGTCTTTTAATTTCATGGCTGTGGTCACCATCTTCAGTGATTTTGGAACCCAAAAAAGTAAAGTCTGACACTGTTTCCACTATTTCCTCATCTATTTCCCATGAAGTGATGGGACCAGATGCCATGATCTTAGTTTTCTGAATGCTGAACTTTAAGCCAACTTTTTCACTCTCCTCTTTCACTTTCATCAAGAGGCTTTTTATTTCCTCTTCACTTTCTGCCATAAACATGGCGTCATCTGTTAGCAACTAAAATATGCAGTATTTTCAGTAGCACAATAATGCCTTATATGTTTTCACCGCAATTACAGCAAGGATTTTCTCCTGGGTATATTACAAGCTTGGACACAAAACTACTCTCAGTAAAGTTACAACAGTTAAAATCACATCAAACACGTTTTCTCACCACAATGACATGAAACTCGAAATCAAACACAAGAAGAAGAAGAAGAAAAAAGAAACCTCTACCCAACACACACACACACACACGGAGGTTAAACAATATGGTCTACAGAACAGGTTGGTCACCAAAGAAATCAAAGAGGAAAAAAGAAAGAATCTGGAGACAATTGAAACCAGAGACTCATGTATTCAAAAAACAACAGGATGCAGCAAAGTAAGTTCTAAGAGAGAATTTTATAGTGATACAAGTCTATATGAAGAAAAAAAATCTTAAATAAAAACATGACCTTAAACAATGAAACTAGAATGACAACACATAAAACCACTAGTTGACAGAAGGAAAGAAATAATAATGATTAGAGTACAAATAAATGAAATGGAGACTAAAATAATAGAAAAGGACAATGAAACTAAGGACTGTTTCTTTGATAAGTAACATTAGTAAACCTTTAACTACTTTTAGCCAAAAAAAAAAAAAAAAAGGAGGCTGATTAAATAAAATCAGAAAGAATAAAACTTACAACTGATACTGAAAACTTTAAGTTATCATAGTTATCATAAGAGATCACTATGAACGATTATATGCCAACAAAATGGTAAACCAGAAGAACTGGACAAATTCTTAGATGTGCACAATTTCCCAAAATTGAATCAGGAAGAAACAGAAAATATAAGCAGACCAACTATTCATAACACAATTGAATCAGTAAGTTAAAAACTCCC
This sequence comes from Budorcas taxicolor, assembly GCF_023091745.1. Classification (NCBI taxonomy): domain Eukaryota; kingdom Metazoa; phylum Chordata; class Mammalia; order Artiodactyla; family Bovidae; genus Budorcas; species Budorcas taxicolor. The sequence goes on from NC_068923.1 coordinate 8,800,326, forward strand.
AACAAACAGAAGTCTAGGTGAATTTTACCAAACATCTAAAGAGGAATTAACATCTATAACTCTCTTATTGTTCCAAAGAAATTGTAGAGAGAAAAAATTTCTGAACTTACTCTCTGAGTAAGCATCAACCTGATACCAAAACCAAGTAAAATGCACAGAAAAGGAAAGGAAAGAAAATAAAATATAATTACAGGTCAATATCCCTCATGAATACAATTAAAAAAATCCTCAATAACATTTTGGCAAAAATCATACAATATGATCAAATGGGATTTACCCCAGGGATGTAAAGATAATGCAATATCTACAAATTAATCCATATGATCAACCATATTAACAAACTAAAGAATAAAAATCACACAATCATCTTAGTAGATGTAGAAAAAGTTTCTGACAAAATTCAACATTCATTTATGATAAAAATTCTCAAAAAAAGTGGACATGTAGGCAATATACATCAATGTAATAAAGGCTATAGGCTATAGGTGACAAGCCCACAGATCATCATACTCTGTGGCCATAGCCTGAAAGTGTTTTCTCTAAGATCAGAAACAAGAAAATAATTCTCCTTTTTGCAACTTTTATTCAACTTAGTATTGAAAGTCCTAACCATAGAAACCAGGCAAGGAAATAGAAGGAAATTGAAGGAGTAAAACTGTCTCTGTTCACAGAGGATATGGTACCATATACAGAAAATATTAAAGACGCTACCAAAAAACTTCTAGAATTTACTAAGAAATTCAATAAATTTGCAGACAATGAGTATACAGTACTCTCACATTTTATGTGCTTAAACTTGTTTGTGTGGATTCGGTGTTGGTGATGGACAGCGATGTCTGGCTTGCTGCAGTTCATGGGATCGCAAAGAGTCAGACACGACTGAGTGAACTGAACTGAACTATCAGGAAGACAAATTATGAAAAAAAAATTCAAAACAAGTAAAATACTTAGGAATAAGTATAAGGAGACAATAGTCCTTTACTCAAAGGAGAAAAAAAAGAAAAGAAAGACATAAACTGGCTGATTCAAGTTAATGTATGGTAAAAGCTGTCATAATTCTGTAAATTAATTATCCTCCAATTAAAACAAAAGGATTGATTTTAAATAAAAAAATAAAAGATGTATTGTGCTCCTGGATTTAAAGTGGCAGAAAGCATGGATAGACATTTCTTCCAAAGAAAACATGCAGATGATGACATGACACACACAAAAAATGCTCAACATCACTAATGATGAAATAAATGCATATCAAAACCAAAATGAGATATCAACTCGCAGCTATCAGAAAGACTAATGCAAAAATATGACAAATGACAAACGTTGGTGAAAATGAGGATAAAAGGAAACATTTTGCTCAATTGGTAGTAAAGTAAATTGATTCAGCTTCTGTATAAATAGTATGGTGTTTCCCCAGAAAGTTAAAACGGGGTTTCCCCAGGAACTCAGTGATTAGAGAATCTTCCTATAATGCAGGAGATACAGGAGACACGGGCTCAAACCCTGTGTCACGATGATCCTTTGGAGGAGGGGACAGTAACTGATATTTTTGCCTGGAGGATCCCATGAAGTGAGGAGCTTGGCAGGTTATAGTCCATAGGGTCGCAAAGAGTCAGATATGACTGAAGCAACTGAGCACACATGCACTCATGCATGCACTGTATAAACAGTATGGTATTTCCTCAGAAAGTTAAGAATAGAACTATCATGCTGCTGCTGCTGTTAAGTCGGTTCAGTCGTGTCCGACTCTTTGCGACCCCATAGATGGCAGCCCACCAGCTTCCACCGTCCCTGGGATTCTCCAGGCAAGAACACTGGAGTGGTTTGCCATTTCCTTCTCCAATGCATGAAAGTCAAAAGTGAAAGTGAAGTCGCTCAGTCGTGTCTGACCTTCAGCGACCCCATGGACTGCAGCCTTCCAGGCTCCTCCTTCCATGGGATTTTCCAGGCAAGAGTACTGGCATGGAGTGCCATTGCCTTCTCGGAATGGGATAACAGTCCTTTATTTTCTTCTATCAGCCCCTCTAATTCACAGCAGTTTCCAGTGGGAACTGGAGCTGAGATGACAAGCCCTTCTCACTATCTGCTCCTTAAGCTGGGGTTGTATCAAAATATGAGCTCAGCTCTATTTTCTAGAGAATTCAATCTTTACACAGGGATAAATGATGACCCTTTTTAACAATTCGGCAAATATCCTGGAGAAAACTCATGGTCAGTGCAGAAATACAGGAAGATCTGGGGAGAGACATTTGACAACCATGTCACACGCTCCTTATAGCCAGAGGGGCTTTCCCTGTATGTGGGGATGATAAAGGACACCCACCTCAGCAAAGAAGAGGACTGGCCAACATTTATAAGGTCAGACTTGAGACAAATACAAACAACTACCTCCATGAAAGCTGCAATTCCGCCCTCTGAACCCATCTGTGTGGATGATGCTGAAGACATGTTCAGAGCCGCCACAAATATTTGCTCGCCACCACTTTTGTAGGCACCCTCTGCAGGGGACATGTTCATGGCCCCTTCTCCATGGCCGAGGTCCACCTTCTGTTGAATCCTCTCTCTGAACCAACAAGTTACATACTAGCTCTCCATTTTGTCAGAGCCACAGAGAGATTCAGACCCAGGCCCCAGCTTTTAACCACTACACCACCCCCAGCTTCCTGTGTATCTAAGGGACAGCTTTGGAAACACTGACATTCGTGAAGTGGTACTGAATGGTCCTTGCCAGTCAGTGACAAGTTAGTGGGAATTTGGTTCCAAGTCTGATTTTCAGCACAACACAAAAGGGACTACTGGGCACTGCTGCACCTTTGCTCTGGGCACCAAAGGGCAGAGAGAAAACAGATCCAAGCTTCAGAAGAAAGTGTGCCACGTAGTGCTGGGGAGAGGAAACGAGAGGACAGGCCAGTCAGGCAACAACAGGGACAAAGCTCCCACCTTAGAAGAGAGAGCGCCGGCTTCCAGGTCGGGCGGCCCAGGTTCTAGTCTGGAGTCAGGCTTTGTGCTACATACATGTGCACAACCGTCAGCAGGTAACGTATCCTCACTGAGCTTCAGATCCTCATGTATCCAGTGAACAACTAAGCATTTCTGACATGTGTAACAGGGCCCAAACAGTGCGTCTCAAACTGGAAAAATAAACTATTCATAAGAAAAGGCTCAGTGTTTGCATTAAGAGAATGGCTTGAGGCTGCAAGAGCACACAGGGACAGAGGCTGAGCTGTGTTCCAGCCCGCCACTGACATCACCCACCAGGTGACAGCTCTTCCCTGCCCTCCTCATCCGTGACACAGACATGGCCATACTGCATTGAAAAGGAAACAGATGAAAGTGACAGAAGCTCACTTTAGAGGAGCAGAACACTACAGAAGTTCCATATGTGTGTGTGTGTGTATATGTGTACATATATATGTATATATTTTTAAGGCTCTATTATATATTTATTTGGCTGCACTGGATCTTAGTAACAGCACATAGGATTTTCAATCTTCTTTTTGGCATATGCAAGATCTTCAGTTGCAGCATGTGAGATCTAGTTCCCTGACCAGGGATTGATCCTGGGGCCCCCTGCATGGAGAGTGTGGAGTCTCAGCCACTGGACTACCAGGGAAGTGCCTATATATACATACATGTATATGTTTGTGTGTATATATTATATAAAGAACAAGCCAGCTAGCTGGACAACCAGCACGTGTCCCACCAGAACAGCAGTGGAATGTAAGATAAGATGCCTCTTATATGTGCTCCAGTTCCTTCTGTGTATCTTCCAAGGAAATATCCAGGAACATGCAGATGCCCCATCCGATGACACTTATCTGCTCTCCTCCAACTGTGATGCTGGATCCAGCAATTCCACTCCCATATTTATCCCATATGTGAAACGAATCGCCAGTCCAGGTTTGATGCATGATACAGGATGCTCAGGGCTGGTGCATTGGGATGACCCAGAGGGATGGTATGGGGAGGGAGGTGGGAGGGGGGTTTCAGGATGGGGAACACGTGTACACCTGTGGTGGATTCATGTTGATGTATGGCAAAACCAGTACAATATTGTAAAGTAATTAGCCTCCCATGAAAATAAATAAATTTATATTTAACAAAAACCAAAATATATATGCACCCCAAGATTCACTGCAGCATTGCTTACAATAGCCAAGATGTGAAAGCATCCTTAGTGACCATGATTGAATGAATGAATAAAGAAGATATGATATGCATATACACATAAGGGATATTACTCAGTGATGAAAAAAATGAAATATTACTATTTGTGACAACATGGATGAGCCTAGAGGTTATTATGCTAGTGAAATAAGTCATATGACAATAGCAAAATATTGCATAACTTCACTGATAAATGAATTTTTAAAACAAATTGAAGCAAATGAATAAACACAGCAATGTAAAAAATGGATCATACATACAAAGAACAAACAAGCAATTGACAGAGAGAAGGTTGAAGTGGAAAAGAGAAAGTGAGAGAGATTAAGAAGCACAAACTTCCAGTTACCAAACAAATGAGTCAGAGATCTGAAAGGTACAGTGTGAGAAATATAGTTCATAAATATATAATATCTTTGTATAGTGATAGATGTAAAATAAACAAACAAAAATTCCTATAAAACCAGATCAGATTTTTGGTTATCAGAGAAGGAGTTTAGGGGAAAGGGACACTGGAGGAAGGTAAAAAAAAGTATACATTTCTAATTATAACATAAGCAAGTACTAGGGATGTAATGTACAGCATGATAAATATAATTAATATTGCTGTACATTGTTTATGGATATTTTTTAGTAAATCCTGAGTTTTCATCACCAATAATTTTTTTTCCATTTCTTTAGTGTTGTGTATATATGCCATTATGAAATTTCACTAAACAAATTGTGATAATAATTTCTTAATGTATGTAAGCCAGTCATTATGCTTTTTAAATTTACACAGGGCCATGCCAATTATATCTCAATGAAACTGGAAGAGAAGCTAAAAATTAAAATAATGAAAGAAAATTAGAAAAAGTAACAAATAGAGTTAAATTAGGGAATTTAAAAAAAAAACACCTCTTATTGGTAATGAATTTCTACTTGATAAAGAAAAAATAGAAGATAAATGCATTAGTGCAGAATGAGTGAATTCTTAACTCACCAGAATTAAGACCCTTATCTGAAGCATTTGCCAGATTTTCATAGGCAGTACTCCACGTTATGGCATCATTAGGCAAGCTGAATACAAAATTGATATGCTATATGAAAAATTTGGGAGCTGAATCTCCTGTCATTTTATATGCATCATTATATGCATTTTCTAGGCTGGAAGAGCCTACCAAATCATCAGGAACGATGAGTTTATGTAGAGAGATGTGTGGAAACAGGAACGGGAGGACTAGTCAGTGAATCAATTTTTTCATAGCAAAAACCTTTTTTTTTTTTTTTCGTTTTCTTAATAAGAAACTCTAATGAAAATAAAAATAGTTTTGGTGTGAAGCTGGACTTTCAAAATATGACAGTTTTATTATCTGATTTAGAAGTTGTGCTCCTGGAAAGAATAAAGACCCTTCATTTATAAATGTAATTTTTATACTTCTGACCCATGCAGTATTTGAGCTTGATAGCTAAGTTTTAGATACAGGCTAAGTTCAGTCTTAGTATAGAGTACATTTTCTTAAAAGTAAACATTAGACAGTCTCAAAAAGATAGAAACATTGCTTTAATACATACTATTTAAGATAAAAGAAACTTTCCTTTTGTCTTATTTATTTTTATTATTTTTAATTTTTATTTTTACTTCATTTTACTTTACAATACTGTATTGGTTTTGCCATACATTGACGTGAATCTACCATGGGTGTACATGAATTCCCAAACATGAACCCCCCCTCCCACTTCCCACCCCATATCATCTCTCTGGATCATCCCCATGCACCAGCCCCAAGCATCCTGTATCCTGCATCAGACATAGACTGGCGATTCGTTTCTTACATGATAGTATACGTGTTTCAATGTCATTCTCCCAAATCATCCCACCCTCTCCCTCTCCCTCAGAATCCAAAAATCCACTCTACACATCTGTGTCTCTTTTGCTGTCTCGCATACAGGGTCATCATTACCATCTTTCTAAATTCCATATGTATGTGTTAGCAACACTACACAGAATAGAGTGAACTTGTCACTTGCTTATATACCATTTTGGTATAAGCTAATTAAGGAATTAGTTCAAGCAACCAAATTTTTTATTCTATACTAAAATGTTTTAAAATACATATATGATATCAGAATGCAACTGTTCACACAAGATAATAACAAGGAAAGGATGTTTTTCTAATCAGTTCTTAACTTTTAAGTAAAGTTTTTCTTTGATAAACATGACATCAACCTATAAATTAGAATTAAAAGAATATGATATATTTCTGGATGCACTTTATAAATTCTCTCAAGCATTGCTATAGACGTAATTTTTGTGACTTCATTTTCAATTTTGCTTTTTTCTAACGTCATTGATGATAAAATTTCGTTATAGCATTTTAGAGTAACTTATTATCTTAAGAAGGGACATTAATCACTCTCAATGCATTAGTACTATTTCTAGTTATTTCCATATTTATTCATTAGAATGTTCATCCAAATAATTATCCTGTTATATACTTAGTTCTGTCAGTCCTCATCTTTTAAGTTAAACATTAAAATACATTATTGAATTCTTTATTTTCTATCAAATAAATTTACATTTGATTGTTCTGATAAACTTCAAGAAACTTTATTGTAGGCAATATTCTCTTCTTAACCTTCACTAGTTCCAACAATATTCTTCTTATATTTTAGCCTGACATTAAAAATTTAATCTGTAGGTGGGGTTTCTTACTTTCAGATAAGGCTATACATTCTTTATACATAAATGCACTTCAAATGACCAGTTAAATTAAAAACTCATTCTGGGAAATTGGGTGGAACTCTTTTATTGCACAGGAGGTTAATATCATGTCCTTATTGAGAAAATGTCAGAGTGGAGAACATTCTTTTACAATTTTTATTTTGGTCAGCAGGCAGGCCCAGGTTTTACTAATGAACATCTGCAGGTGGTGGTGCAGGAAACCTTGACATAGGACAGAAAAGAGTCAACCTTAATCTTAATCCCCATTACCAAGAAAATAATATCTATTACAAAAAAATAAATGGAAATGGTGCATACATTGACTCATGTACATCTTCAAAAATATTTACTTAAGGACACCAGCTGGCCTGAAGATTCACTATTTTATAGTTCATATGAATAAAATAAAGGATAAAATAGAAAATGATTTAAATATAATGTTCACATAAAATTTCAAGCTGTACAGGACTTTAAAGATCATTCTACTTCAATCAATGTTTAAGCAATTGAATAAAAAATATTGTTGCTGTTCATGACCCAGTCGTGTTCAACTCTCTGCGACCCCCATAAACTGCAGCATGACAGTCTTCCCTGTCCTTCACTATCACCCTGAATTTGCTCAAATTCATATCCACTAAGTCTGTGATGCCATTCAAACAGCCTATCTTCTGTTGCCCCTTTCCTTCTTGTCCTCAATCTTTCCAGTGTCAGGATATTTTTCAAGTGAATCTGTTTTTCTGTTGAGTTCGCCAAATTACTAGAGCTTCAGCTTCAGCATCAGTACTCCTAAAGAATATTCAGGATTGATTTCCTTTAAGATTTACTGGTTTGACCTCCTTGTTATTCAACGGACTCCCGAAAGTTTTCTCCAGCACCACGGTTTGAAAGCATGAATCTTCAGTGTTCGGCTTTCTGATGATCTAAACCACATATCCACATATGAATGCTGGAAAAACCATAGCTTTAACTATGCACACCTTTTTCAGCAAAGTGATGTCTCTGCTTTTTAACATGCTGTCTAGATTTGTCATAGCTTTTCTTCTAATTAAAATCTCTTAATTTTAAGGCTACAGTTACTGCCCACAGTGATTTTGGACCCCAAGAAAATAAAACCCGTCATTCTTTCCAATTTTTGCTCATCTATTTTCTGTGATGTGATTGGACTTGATGCCATGAACTTAGCTTTTTGAATCCTTAGTTTTCAGCCAGCTTTCCCACTCTCTTTCATCTTCATCAAGAGGCTCTTCAATTTCTCTTCATTTTCTGTCATTAAAGTGATATCATCTTCATATATGAGATTGTTGATATTTCTGCTGGCAATATTGATTCTAGCCTGTGCTTCATCCAGCCCATCATTCCACATTATGTACTAGAATATAAGTTAAATCAGCAGGGTGACAATATACAGCCTTGATATACTCCTTTCCCAATTTTGAACCAGTTTATTATTCCATGTCTGGTTCCAACCATTGTTTCTTGTCCAAGGTACGAGTTTCTCAGGAAGCAGGTAAGGTAGTTAGGTATTCACACTCCTTTAAGAATTTTACACCATTGTTGAAATCCACAGAATAATTATACAAAAAAAAAAAAAAAAAAAAAAAGATCTTCATGACCCAGATAATCACAATGGTGTGACCACTCACCTAGAGCCAGACATCTGGGAATGTGAAGTCAAGTGGGCCACAGGAAGCATCACTTTGAACAAAGCGGGTGAAGGTGAGGTCCAGCTGAGTTATTTAAAATCCTAAAAGATGCTGCTGCTAAAATGCTGAACTCTATATGCCAGCAAGTTTGGAAAACTCAGCAGTGGCCACAGGACTGGAAAAGGTCAGTTTTCATTCCAATATCAAACAAAGGCAATGACAAAGATGTTTAAACTACTGCACAATTGCACTTATCTTACATGCTAGCAAAGTAATGCTTAAAATTCTCCAAGCCAGGTTCCAACAGTATCTGAACTGTGAACTTCCAGATGTTCAAGATGGTTTCAAAAAAAGGCAAAGAACCAGAGATCAAATTGCTAGCATGTGTTGGATCTTAGAAAAAGTCAGAGAGGATTCCAGAAAAGCATCTACTTCTGCTTTATTGACTATACCAAAACTTTTAACTGTGTGTATCACAACAAACTGGAAAATTCTTACAAAGATGGGAATATCAGACCACCTGACCTGCCTCCTGAAAAATCTGTACACAGGTCAAGAAACAGCAGTTAGAATTGAACATGGAAAATGGACTGGTTCCAAATTGAGAAAGGATAACATCAAGCCTATATACTGTCACCCTGCTTATTTAACTTACATGTAAAGTACATCATGAGAAATGCTGGGCTGGATGAAGCACAAGCTGGAATCAAGATTGCCAGGAGAAATAACTGGAAATATCAATAACTTCAGATACACAAATGACACCACCCTTATGGCAGAAAGCAGAGAAGAACTAAAGAGTCTCTTAATGAAAGTGAAAGAAGAGAGTGAAAAAGTTGGCTTGAAATTCAACATTCAGAAAACTAAGATCATGGCATCCAGTCCCATCAATTAATGTTAAACAGATTTGGAAACAGTAGAAACAGTGAGATACTTTATTTCCTTGGGCTCCAAAATCACTGCAAATGGTGACTGCAGACATGAAATTTAAAGATGCTTGCTCCTTTGAAGAAAAGCTAAGACCAATCTAGACAGCATATGTTCTGTCTAGACAGCACAATATTCTTTTTAGTTAAATCTATGATTTTTCCAGTAGTTATGTATGGATATGAGAATTAGACTATAAAGTAAGGTGAGCACCAAAGAATTAATGTTTTTGAACTGCAAAGTTAGAGATTCTAGAGAGTCCTTTGGATTGTAAGGAGATCAAACCAGTCAATCCTAAAGCAAATCATTCCTGAATAGTCATTGAAAAAACTGCTGCTGAAGCTGAAACTCCAATACTTTGACCACTTGATGAGAAGAACTGACTCATTGGTAAAGATCCTGATGCTGAGAGAGATTAAAGGCTGGAGGAGAAGGGGACTACTCAGGATGATATGGCTAAAGGGCATCACTGGCTCGATGGACATGAGTTTGAGCAAGCTCTGGGATTTGATGATGGACAGAAGAGTTTGGTGTGCTTCAGTCCATGGGGTCACAAATTGTTAGACATGACTGAGCTACTGAACTTAACTGAAAACAGTCAAAATCTTTAAGGTAGTCTATGAAGCAGTAGTTTTTTTAAAAATTTTTTTAACTCCCTTTTTTTTTTTTTTTTTTATGATTCAATTGATGTTGGTAATTTGATCCCTGCCTTTCCTAAATGCAGTTTGTACATCTGCACATTCTTGACTCACATACTGCTGAGGCCTAGCTTGAGTGATTGTGAGCTTTATCTTGGTAGCATGTGAAATGTGTGCAATAGTATGGTAATCTGAATAGTCCTTGGCATTACCGTTCTTTGGGGTTGGAATGAAAATTGATCTTTTACAGTCTTGTGGCCACTGCTGAGTTTTCCAGATTTGCTGGCATATTGAGTGCAACACTGTAACAACATCATCTTTTAGAATGAAATAGTTCAACTGGAATTCCATCAGCTTTGTTTGTAGTAATGCTTTCCAAGGCCCAATTGACTTCAAACTCCAGGATACCTGGCTCTAGGTGAGTGACCACACCATCATGGTTACCTGGGTCATTAAGAAATGTTTTGTACAGTTCTTCTTTGTAATATTGCCACTTCTTTTAATCTCTTTTACTTCTATTTGGCCTTTGCCATTTCTGTCCTTTATTGTGCCCATCTTTACATGAAATATACCCTTGGAGTCTCTAATTTTCTTGAAGAGATCTCTAATTCTTCCCATTCTATTGTTTCTATTTCTTTGCATTGTTTACTTAGAAGGCTTTCTTATATCTCCTTGCTATTTCTGTAGCTCTGAATTTAGTTGGGTATATCTTTCCCTTTTACTTCTCTTCTTTTCTGAGCTATTTGTAAGGCCTCACACAACCACATTGCCCTCTTGTATTTCTTTTTTGGGGGATGATTTTGGTCACCACCTCCTGTAGAATATTATGAACCATTGTCCATAGTTCTTCAGGCATTCTGTCTACTAGGTCTAATCCCTTGAATCTATTTGTTACCCCCACTGTATAATCATAAAGGGTTTGATTTAGGTCGTACCTGAAAGATCTAGTAATTTTCCCTACTGTTTTCAATGTATGCATGAATTTAGAAGTAAGGAGCTGAATGTCTGAGTCACAGTCACTCCAGTTCTTATTTTTGCTGACTCTATAGAGCTTTTACATCTTTTTCTGCAAAGAATATAATCAATTGGATTTCAACATTGACCATTTGGTGATGTCCATGTGTAGGGTCATCTCTTGTGTTGTTAGAAGAGGTTGTTTGGTACGACCAGTTCATTCTTTTGGAAAAATCATATTAGATTTTGGCCTGCTTCATTTTGTACCCGTAGGCCAAACTTGCTTGTTTCTCCAGGTATCTCTTGACGTCCTATTTTTGCGTTCCAATCCCATTTGATGCTATGGACATCATTTTTGGTGTTAGGTCTAGAAGGTGTTATAGGTCTGCATGGAACCATTCACCTTCTTCAGCATTAATGGTTGGGGCATAAACTTGGATGAGTGTGATGTTTAATGGTTTGCCTTGAAAACAAAGCAAGATCATTCTGTCGTTTTTGAGATTGCATCCACGTACTGCATTTTGGACTGTTGTTGACTATGAGGGTTACTCCATTTCTTCTAAAAAAAATTTGCCCACAGTAGTATATACAATGCTCATCTGAATTAAATTGGCCCATTCCAGTACATTTTAGTTCACTGATTCCTAAACGGTTGATGTTCACTCTTGCCATTTCCTCTTTGACCATATCCAATTTACCTTGATTCATGGACCTAATAATCTAGGTTTCTATGGAATATCATTCTTTACAGCTTTGGATTTTACTTTCATCACCAGACACATCCACAACTGAACATTCTTTCTGCTTTGGCTTAGCCTCTTCATTCTTTCAGGAGCTATTTTTTTTTTTGCTCTTCCCTAGTAACATATTGAGGAGAAGGCAATGGCAGCCCACTCCAGTACTCTTGCTTGGAAAATCCCATGGACAGAAGAACCTAGTAGGCTGCAGTCCATGGGGTCGCTGAGGGTTGGACACAACTGAGCAACTTCACTTTCACTTTTCACTTTCATGTATTGGAGAAGGAAATGGCAACCCACTCCAGTGTTCTTTCCTGGAGAATCCCAGGGACCAGGGAGCCTGGTGGGCTGCCATCTATGGGGCTGCACAGAGTCAGACACGACTGAAGCAACTTAGCAGTAGCAGCAGTAGCAGCAGTAGCATATTGGACACCTACAGACCTGGGAGGCTGATTTTTTCAATGTCATATATATTTTCCCTTTTCATACTGTTCATGGGGTTCCCGAGGAAAGAATACTGAAGTGGTTTGCCACTCCCTTCTCCAGTGGGCAACATTTTGTCAGGCTCTCCCTGACTAGCAGGCTCATTCCTTTCAGCTGCTTCATGTAGCCAGAAAACATCTCTGTGCTCTGATTGTCACATTGCTGATCCTCTTGAGTGTGTGAACACTCACTGGCTGCTGGGTGCTGGTCAACGTGCTGCCCAGGGGCCTGGGCTAAGTCCCTGCTGGAGTTATTTGCTGGAGCCAATCGATATTGGAGGATGCCCAGGAGTGGAGAGCTCCCCAGCCTCACCATATAACCAATACTCCGTCATAATGGTATGTCTTACTTGTTTCAGAGTCAGAAAAAAAGGCAAAACTAGTTTTGTTGTTTAGTTATAACAAATTCTGCTTAATATTCTCATTTAGTCTCTTAATCTCTATTTATTTCCACTATTTTCTACTAAGGTTATTTTAACATCTAGTTGTTGTTGTTTACTTAACTACTCCCTTTGACTTCATTCGTCTCCAGTTTATATACTTTGTATCCCCTTTTAGCATTTGTTAGAAAACCAGAACTTTTTAAAAAGTGTTTAGAGATTTTAGTTTAAAAATTTTCTTTGATCAATTATATTTTTATTCTGATATTGAAGAAATTATATCATATGTTTAAAAAATGTTTTCAAAATCACTCTTATTGTTTCATTGAGGTTTCACTGAGAACTGTTACCATCTGAATAAAGTGCTGTAATCTCACCAGGGAAGCCTATGATTGCCTAGTATAGTATTAGATTTTATCACACAGGTATTGAATGATCAGTGCCCCTTCTTAGATACCACATATTTCAAACATTCATATGCATTTTAACAATAATGGATGCTTGACTAAATTTTAAATTAAAAAAAATAAAAGAAAAGAAGAGATGCAATTTTCAATGCAATGATAGCTAGTAAAGAAGTGTGGCAGCTGCGACAGACTGTGCAGAAACACGGCCAAGAGGAGCTACACCACATTCGAGATAGGGGGAGTGGACGAGAAAAGCTACCTCACATCTGAGGTAGGGGTGGCGGCCAAGAGGAGCTACCCCTCGTCCATAGTTAGGAGGGGTGACCTCATCCAAAAAAGGAGTAGCTGTGAAGAGAGACCCCACTTCCAAGGTAACAGAAACCCAAGTAACATGGTAGGTGTTGCTAGAGGGCATCAGAGGGCAGATACACTGAAATCATAATCACAGAGAACTAGCCAATCTGATCATGTGGATGACAGCCATATTTAACTAAATGAAACTAAGCCATGGCATGAGGAGCCACCCAAGACAGACCGGTCATGGTGGAGAGGTCTGACAGAATGTGGTGCACTTGAGAAGAGAATGACAAACTACTTAAGTATTCTTGCCTTGAGAAACCCATGAACAGTATGAAAAAGCAAAATGATAGGATACTGAAAGAGGAACTTCCCAGGTGGGTAGGTGCCCAATATGCTACTGAATATCAGTGGAGAAATAACTCCAGAAAGAATGAAAGGATGAAGCCTAAGCAAAAACAATACCCAGTTGTGGATGGGACTGGTGATAGAAGCAAGGTCTGATGATGTTAAAAGAAATATTACACAGGAAACTGGAATGTTATGTCCATGAATCAAGGCAAATTGGAAGCGGTCAAGCATGAGATGGCAAGAGTGAACATCGACATTCCAGGAATCAGCGAACTAAAATGGATGCGAATGGGTGAATTTATTGAGATTACCATTACATCTACTGCTGTGGGCGGGAAAACCTTAGAAGAATTGGAGTAGCCATCATGGTCAAAAAAAGAGTCCAATATGCAGTACTTGGATGCCATCTCAAAAACTATAGAATGATCTCTCTTCATTTCCAAGGCAAATCATTCAATATCACAGGAATCCAAGCCTATGCCCCAACCAGTAATGCTGAAGAAGCTGAAGTTGAATGATTCTATGAAGACCTACAAGACTTTTTAGAATTAACACCCAAAAAAGATGTCTTTTTCATTATAGGGGACAGGATTGCAAAAGAAGGAAGTCACAAAACACCTGAAGTAACAAAAATTTTGGCTTTGGAGTATGGAAAGAAGTAGGGCAAAGGCTAACAGAGTTTTGAGAAGAGAACACAATAGTCATAACAAACACCCTCTTCCAACAACACAAGAGAAGATGCTACACATGGACATCACCAGATGGTCAACACTGGAATCAGATTAATTATATTCTTTGCAACCAAAGATGGAGAAGATTTATACAGTTACAAAAACAATACCAGGAGTTGACTGTGGCTCAAATCATGAACTCCTTATTACCAAATTCAGGCTTAAGTTGAAGAAAGAAGGGAAGACCACTAGACCATTCAAGTATGACCTAAATCAAATCCCTTATGATTATACAGTGGAAGTGAGAAATAGATTTAAGGGACTAGATCTGATAGACAGAGTGTCTGATGAACTATGGACGGAGGTTCGTGACATTGTACAGGAGACATGGATCAAGACCATCCCCATGGAAAAGAAATGCAAAAAAGCAAAATGACTGTCTGGGAAGGCCTTACAAATAGCTGTGAAAAGAAGAGAAGCGAAAAGCAAAGGAGAAAAGGAAGGATATAAGCATCTGAATGCAGAGTTCCAAAGAAGAGCAAGGAGAGGTAGGAAAACGGTCCTCAGCAATCAATGCAAAGAAATAGAGGAAAACAATAGAATGGGAAAGACTAGATATCTCTTCAAGAAAATTAGACATACCAAGGGAATATTTCATCCAAAGATGGGTTCAATCAAGGACAGAAATGGTATCGACCAAACAGAAGCAGAACATATTAAGAAGAGGTGGCAAGAATACACAGAAGAATTGCACAAAAAAGTTCTCATGACTCTGATAATCACGATGGTGTGATCACTCACCTAGAGCCAGACATCCTGGAATGTGAAGTCAAGTGGGCCTTAGAAAGCATCACTACGAACAAAGCTAGTGGAGGTGATGGAATTCCATTGGAGCTATTTCAAATCCTGAAAGATGATGCTGTGAAAGTGCTGCACTCAATATGCCAACACATTTGGAAAACTCAGCAGTGGCCACGGGATTGGAAAACATCAGTTTTCATTCAATCCTAAAGAAAGGCAATGCCAAAGAATGCTCAAACTGCCAGACATTTGCACTCATCTCACACACTACTTAAGTAATGCTCAAAATTCCCCAAGCCAGGCTTCAGCAATGCATGAACCATGAGCTTCCTGATGTTCAAGTTGGTTATAGAAAAGACAGAGGAACCAGAGATCAAATTGTCAACATCTGTTGGATCATCAAAAAAGCAAGAGAATTCCAGAAAAACACATATTTCTGCTTTATTGACCATGCCAAAGCCTTTGATTTTGTGGACCACATTAAACTGTGGAAAATTCTGAAAGAGATGGGAATACCAGACCACTTGACCTGCCTCTTGAGAAACCCATATGCAGGTCAGAAAGCAACAGTTAGAACTGGACATGGAACAGCAGACTGGATCCAAACATGAAAAGGAGTACATCAAGGCTGTATATTCTCACCCTGCTTATTTAATGTATATGCAGAGTGCATCATGAGAAACCTTGAGTTTGGAAGAAGCGCAAGCTGGAATCAAGATTGCCAGGAGAAATACCAATAACCTCAGATATGCAGACCACAGCATCCTTATGGCAGAAAGTAAAGAGGAACTGAAACCCTCTTCATGAAAGTGAAAGAGGAGAGTGAAAAAGTTGGCTTAAAGCTCAACATTCAGAAAACGAAGATCATGGCATCTGGTCCCATTACTTCATAGGAAATGGGGAAACAGTGTCTGACTTTATTTTGGGGGCTCTAAAATCACTGCAGATGTTGATTGCAGGCATGCAATTAAAAGACGGTTACTCCTTGGAAGAAGTTATGACCAACCTGGATAGCATATTAAAAAGCAGACACATTACTTTGCCAACAAAGGTCCGTCTAGTCAAGGCTATGGTTTTTCCAGTGTCATGTATGGATGTGAGAGTTGGACTGTGAAGAGAGCTGAGCAATGAATTGATGCTTTTGAACTGTGGTGTTGGAGAAGACTATTGAGAGTCACTTGGACTGAAAGGAAATCCAACCAGTCCATCCTATAGGAGATCAGTCCTGGGTGTTCAATTGAAGGACTGATGCTGAAGCTGAAACTCAAATACTTTGGCCATCTCATGTAAACAGCTGACTCATTGGAAAAGATTCTGATTCTGGGACGGATTGGAGGCAGGAGGAGAAGGGGACAACAGAGAATGAGATGACTGGATGGCATCACTGACTCGATGGACATGAGTTTGGGTATACTCCGGTTCTTGCTGATGGACAGAGGCCTGGTGTGCTGCGATTCATGGGGTCTCAAAGAGTCCTGATACGACTGAGCAACTGAACTGAACTGAAGGAAACATGGCACTCCTACTAATTCTATCCAGCAATATTAAGTACTACTCTAAACATATAAAAATAATGACCATAGCAGTTGGTGAAAATGGACTGTCTATGTAAGCTTAATCAAATCATTGACCTAGAAAACTAAGTGGAATTAATTTGACCACATTGAATATTTGAACAAAGGTAAATGTTTCTTTATTAAGGAACATTATCTAGCTGCACCATCTAGAGTTAATCCAATCCAGCTTATTGTGCATTTCCAACTGATCAATTAACATTAATATAACAGGACTTTTACCTCTACTCTTTGGTAAAAGTACTGGTCCTTTTAAGTCTTTAATCAGTTGTCAAATTAATTCTGAGGAGCTTCTATAAATGATACAAGAAGCCTCATTTGTTTTCCTTATTGGTCCATTTGGTCCTTGGCAAAAAGTCTTCCTCTATTAATCATTAGAAAAATGTTAATTTTCCTTGGCAGAGATGGCTTTGGAATATATATACTATAAATATATAAGGTAATTTTATGGAAAAGTATGTAGATGAAGAAGGATTAGAATCATAAAAATGTAATAGAATGAATAATCTGGAGAATGTAAAACAAGAGCATTGGGGACCAGGCATCAAGGGCCAGCTGTGAAGTAGTGCTTCAGTGAGATGAGCTTATAAAGGGTAACCTTAGTTCCAGCCAGTGCCTCTGATCTAAATACAAGAGAAGTGGCCCCAGTACAGAAACCTCACAGGCTTATTGTGCCTAATTTTCATTTCTAGAAGTTAAATTATACAGAGCCTTCCCTGCTAAAATTTGAGACTAATATTTTTAATATAAGTTGAATAAGTCAATAAAAAGTTACATATATGGAGATTTTGCAAGGACTATATTATCACAGAATATGCATTTAAATTTAAAGAAATTCCAAAAGTATTTAAAATTCCAAAAATTTTAAATTTAATGAAATTCCAGAAATTCCAAAATAATTACTATCTTAATTGATTTCCTCAAGCAATAATATGCATTAATATATTACATTTTATATAAAATGTTGAACATATAGCCATGTCCAACTCTTTGCACCCCCGTGGACTGTAGCCCACCAGGCTTCTCTGTTCATGGAATTTTCCATGCAAGAATAGTGGAGTGGGTTGCCATTTCCTACTCTAGGGGATATTTTGATGCAGGGATCTAGCCAGTGTTTCTTTGTCTCCTGCATTGGCAGGTGAATTCTTTACCACTAGTGCCATCTATTCTAACACCTGTACTTTTCACATTTCTCAGTAAAAATGGTAGAAATACTGCTTTCAACTAGGATAATCCTTCACCATTTAGAGGCACTGGGAACATGAGGGGTGTTCCTAGGTGCTGCAATTACTTAATGGTGCTACTGTAGCTTGTGGCCCAACCCAAGTCTCAATGTTCCCTTTGCCACTGGGAAATACTAGATGGTGCATTACCATATCAGGCCAGAGTTCTTTTTTTTATGTAACTCTGTTTATGAGGAGGGAAATGAGTGGAGTGGCAGTTTGACTGAAATAGCTCTGCTTTAATTTGCCAAAAGTCAGTTTTGGGAATTCTTGTTTTGGCATATCTGCATTCTATCTTTAGATAGATGAGGAAATTTATGTTGGGTACAAGTAGGAAATACAGTCATCTTTAGATGATTTTATACATCTTTTCTAAAGAACTGATTTCCAAAACTGAAGTGCTCTTAAAAAGAATAGTTGTAAATATCACCTTTTAGGTATGTTCAGATTTTTTGAAACTGTATTTCTATTCAGACTGTGATATAATATTTGCTTTCCCCCACAATATTAGTGATAAACAATTAACTGGAAAAATTTCAATCATCAACTCCAAGTTTTTTGGTATCTGGTCATTACATCTCGCCTATTTCCATGATTTATGAACAAAACTATAAAACTGTCCTACATGTCTGTGCCTCTTTTTCTGTCTCACATACAGGGTTATTGTTACCATATTTCTATATTTCATATATGTGTGTTAGTATACTGTATTGGTGTTTTTCTTTCTGGCTTACTTCACTCTGTATAATCGGCTCCAGTTTTATCCACCTAATTAGAACTGATTCAAATGTATTCTTTTTAATGTCTGCATAACACTCCATTGTGTATATGTACCACAGCTTTCTTATCCATTTATCTGCTAATGGACATCTAGGTTGCTTCCATGTCCTGACTATTATAAACAGTGCTGCCATGAACACTGGGGTACACGTGTCTCTTTCAGTTCTGGTTTCCTCGGTGTTTATGCCCAGCAGTGGGATTGCTGGGTCATAAGGCAGTTCTGTTTCCAGTTTTCTAAGGAATCTCCACACAGTTCTCCATAATGGCTGTACTAGTTTGCATTCTCACCAACGGTGGAAGAGGGTTCCCTTTTCTCCATACCCTCTCCAGCATTTATTGCTTGTAGACTTTTGGATCGCCAGCATTCTGACTGGTGTGAAATGGTACCTCATTGTGGTTTTGATTTGCATTTCTCTGATAATGAGTGATGTTGAGCATCTTTTCATGTGTTTGTTAGCCATCTGTATGTCTTCTTTGGAGAAATGTCTATTTAGTTCTTTGGCCCATTTTTTGATTGGGTCGTTTATTTTTCTGGAATTGACCTGCAGGAGTTGCTTGTATATTTTTGAGATTAGATAGGAAGAGGGTGGGATGATTTGGGAGAATGGCATTGAAACATCTATAATATCATATAAGAAATGAATCGCCAGTCTAGGTTCGATGCAGGATACAGGATGCGTGGGGCTGGTGCACTGGGATGACCCAGAGGGATGGTATGGGGAGGGAGGTGGGAAAGGGGTTCAGGATTGCGAACACGTTTACACCTGTGGCGGATTTATGTTGATGTATGGCAAAACCAATACAATACTGTAAAGTAATTAGACTCCAATTAAAATAAATAAATTTAAATAAAAAATAAACAAAACTATAAATGTTACAATGAAACAAAAGCAAAAAACAAAATTTGCCTATCATTTATAAATATACTCTATGTAGACTAAGAACAATAGCAATGAAATGATATTCTAACATGCCAAATACTCTAAGAGCTCAAACATAGTACCATATTTAATCCTGACAATGATATTAAGAATGTAAATGTTATCATGTTACTTATTTTGCAGGTAGGAATGTGATATACACAAAAATTAAGTAACATCATATAACTACCGTAAGATAGAATATAGTCCTAGACAAACTAACTTATGCAATAAACTGCAATGTTCTCCTCTACAACTTTCTCTGTATCACACACACACACACACACACACAGCTATGCAGTGTTTTTCTAAAACAAAGCAATTTAAGATAAAACTTACTGGTAAAATTTTCAGAGATTTTTAAATGTAAAAATGAGTAAAAGAGAAAATAAATAATATTTCTAATGGACAAAAAATAAGGGAAATATTTAAAGCTTTTAACTCAATCAGTAATTACAATTTCCTTGTTTGATTTCCACTCTTTAGGGAGTGAGAAGAAAAAGAGTGAGAGATGGGGGAAAGAAAAATCAGAGAAATAATGATTAATTCAGATTTCCTACAGTCTAGAAATGTTACTGTTAGTAACATTAGTTACTATTAGTATAATTAGTATAATACCATTTAAGGTGTTAAAAGTGGATTGACACAATAGTTTAAAATGTGCAACGTACTAAGTAATTTTTAAAGTATTCTCAATAAAATTTCCAAAAATATGTATTTCATAGGCTCATTTTATTTAAAACTTTAGGGTTTATAACTCATCTTCATCCACTGAAAGAATAACTCATTGAGAGTAAAAAGCTTTTTACAACATAATTTCTGATATTGGTACATTTGCATCCAAAATTTTTCAGAATATATTTTTGTACAAAAGTAGACCCTTTCAGGGTTTGTATTTTTTCCTATGATTCACTTCAATGATTTATTGCTTGTTATTATCATCCACAGTTAATCATCCCCCTCTTTGAATGCATTCTATCGTGAATTCCATTATGCCAAACTCCACTCCTTTCCTTTCCCACATTGGGGTATGCCTCCTCAGTATCCTCAGACTGACCTTCTTCACCTAAAGAGCATTCTAGGGCTCAGTCTCATTTTTCCTCTTTTTTATCTGTTCCCAACTTTCAATCTGTTTTTTTCTTTGGTCAGCCTACTTTTAGCTTATTGATGACAATTCCGTCTACATACTGTACACCCTCCCTCCTTAAATGAGCTAGAGTTCTAGGTTCATACAGACACATTAATTAATATAACAACTTTAATCTTCACTTACATTTATAAAGCATTTCAAACTAAATGTCTCCCAGCTCCTTACTATAATCTTCTCCAGCCTTCTCAGTATCAGGAAATCGTTAAACCCCAAACTAGCAGTCACCCCTTAACAATTATTATTTTCCTGATATCACTTGATCAAAGCTAATTGCAATGTATTGATCTTATCTCCAAAGTATAATACTTCACCCCATTTCTTCTGCCACCACCCTAGTCCAAGATACTGTTTCTTCTTCCCTAGACTTCTACAATTACCACCTAACTAGTGTCCCTGCTTCAACTCTTACCCACAGAGGAACATCTAAGTGCATTTCAAAAGGTCTCAGTGAGTATTCACCTCCCTGCCTGGAGTCTTGACATCACACTGAGAATAAGTAACTAAACCTTTCAAACATACTCTCTCTACTTCCTTCGACTCGCTTTCATACTCCAGGCTTCTTTTCTTTTCTCTTTCATGGTTTTCCAGATTTCTCTTCTCCTTAGATTTTTGAGCTTGCTTCTATCTCTGCTAAATTTAATCTGTACAAGGGAGATTATATGTCTAGTTGTTTTTATCAATTTTGACCTAATTAAACATGTCCTTTTCCAGATTCCTTCATTTCTCTTTTATTAATTTTTTTTCCATGTGTCTCTTTCAATCAGCAGATGAATGGATAAGAAAGCTGTGGTACATATACACAATGGAGTATTACTCAGCCATTAAAAAGAATACATTTGAATCAGTTTTAATGAGGTGGATGAAACTGGAGCCGATTATATAGAGTGAAGTAAGCCAGAAAGAAAAACACCAATACAGTATACTAACACATATATATGGAATATAGAAAGATGGTAATGATAACCCTGTATGCAAGACAGCAAAAGAGACACAGATGTATAGAACAGACTTTTGGACTCTGAGGGAGAGGGAGAGGGTGGGATGATTTGGGAGAATGATGCTAAAACATGTATACTATCATGTAAGGAATGAATCACCAGTCTATGTTTGATGCAGGATACAGGATGCTTGGGGCTGGTGCACGGGGATGATCCAGAGAGATGATATGAGGTGGGAGGTGGGAGGGGGGTTCAGGATTGGGAACTCATGTACACCCATTGCGGATTCATGCCAATGTATGGCAAAACCAATACAGTATTGTAAAGTAAAACAAAGTAAAAATAAAAATTAAAATAATCAAATAAAATTCCAAAAAAAAAAAAACCTTCATCCCCAAGTCACTTTCCTATTTCCCCCATTTTATTTGATAAAGTATACTGTTATAACACTTTAAAACCATGTTTCTATTTACTGATAAGAATTTATTGGCAATCTCTCCCCACTATTTTCCAATCTGATTTTTTTTCCAGGGCATACACAGTAACTGGTGAATTTCTAGTGCTTTTTAATCATGTATTCAGTAAGTGAACAAAATGATACACTAAGGTTTGAATAATAAATAAAAATATTAAATGTACATCAGAATATACAGCTTTGAATTATTTAGGTATATTGAAAGGATAAAATATTTACTCAGAGAAAGTTGACCACAAAATCTGGAAGAAGTTCATAGGCAGTTTTACAGGTTACAGAACACCACCAAGTAATTATGGTGCCTTTCCAATTTCTGAAAATAAATGCAAAAAAAAAAAAAAATCCAGAAGACTTCAAACATTTATGTATCAGCCAAAATGATGTTTGAGATAGGCAATAGATAGAATAGGAAATGTAAACATGAATAAAATCCTAATCACACTTAAGTAGCTCCATATTTCACCATAGACTTCCCTTCCTTCCTATCCCAGGTGGGAGTTCCTTTCATCTAGACTGATCTCCAAAGATTAAGAATGCAGTTATTCAAGAAGTCTTTTGCTTTCCTCTGTTTTCTCTGTCTGCCTGGAGGACTCTGCCTTGTGTCTGTAGGCTTCAACTGAAGGCAGCTCAAGTCTACACCATGTGGAAATCTGAATTATATGAAAATTACTTCCACTCAACCTCTGCAATATATAAAGTAGCATTTCTATTCCAAATATGAAAAACTTGTTTCCAAATTTGACTTAGTATGGTTTAACTAAATATATCTCATAAATACTAGAAGTATGGTATCTCATTTCACCCCTAACTTGTTGGAGAAATGAACATAGTGACTCTTGTTAGGAGCTTTGTTTTTTTAGTAATGAGGGAAGATGTCAATATTCTAAATTCAGCGTGAATAGATAAAGATTCAGCATGATTACATAACATAAACAATAGTCAAATCTTTATCTTTTTCTGATTGAAATCGCTTTTAATTGTTTCACTTACAAGCTAACCAATTTCCTTATTTCAACTATTTGATTATTTATTAGTTACCAGAGGATGATTCTTCTATGCCACAGATTTCAGAGAAAATTTTAGTTCAAAACACTTAATAGGCAAACAGTAAGTCAAGTTCTCAATTGTGTAATTTATGTCTTTTTCCAATGCATAGCTGGGTGTGAAATACAGCTTTGTGGTGTAATATAAGAAATATGAGTTGTTCAAATCAAAACGTTAAATGATGAGGAATTCACCTTGGGAGTTGTTCTACATGTTAAATCAAGTGTTACAGGATCAAAAGGTAATTCTACAAGGAATCTCTTTGTGAAAAGGAGGAAAAAAATGAGAAAAAGAATCCAAGAGACTATAAGCTATGAGACCAAAAGATAAAGGTATAGCATATATAAATATAGCAAAACAATAATGGTGGTACATTGCTATTTCACATTTTCTCATGGTACAATAAATAGCTTCTTTTATTTATTTATTTATTTTAATTGGAGGCTAATTACTTTACAATATCTTCTTATGATTAACTATAGATCAAGTCAATATAAGACAAGTGAAAACTTAAACATACTGAACCAAGAGCTCTTTATGAATTGTAACTGCATCTTATTATATTTGCAACCAGACATTTGAGCTCTCTCTTGGAATGGACAATATATTAACAAATTTACAAGTGTTCTTTCATCTTCAAAATACTCCCCTAAAGAAATTGCTAGGAGAAGGAAATGGCAACCCACTCCAGTGTTTTTGCCTGGAGAATCCCAGGGACAGGGGAGCCTGGTGGGCTGCTGTCTATGGGGTCGCACAGAGTCAGACACGACTGAAGTGACTTAGCAGCAAAGAAGTTACTACTGTTAAAAATTCACAGAGGATTGTCTTTAATTTTAAGTAACTAAGGCTCATAAGTAACTAAGGGTTTCCCTGGTGGCTCAGGCAGTAAAGAATTTGCCTGCAAAGCAGGAAATCCAGGTTGGATCCCTCGATCTGATTCCTGGGTCAGGAAGATCCCCTGGAGAAGGGAATGGTAACTCACTCCAGTATTCTTGCCTGGGAAACC
Source organism: Budorcas taxicolor (assembly GCF_023091745.1). Lineage (NCBI taxonomy): Eukaryota > Metazoa > Chordata > Mammalia > Artiodactyla > Bovidae > Budorcas > Budorcas taxicolor. The sequence goes on from NC_068923.1 coordinate 8,824,589, forward strand.
CCATGAACAGAGGAGCATGGTGGACTACTGTCCATGGAGTTGCAAAGATCGAACATGACTGAGCAACTAAGTACAGCACATGATTGAAATACATACCAAGGTTAATTTTAGAGTCTATGTCTTTTTGTGTAATACAAACACTTTATTCATCTTTTTATCCCTATGGGGAAAACTGCTTATCATAAACTAGCTACTTCAAAGTTTGATCTGTAACATATATATCCTTATATTAGTGTAATCACAAGATAAAAACATCTCGGTGGTGTAGCAGTTTGTATTAGGCAGGAATTCCCTTCCAATTATTCACTTAGGAATAATAAATATTACTCTTTCATTTGTGTCATTGCTAATTTCAAGGTGTTGCTTCCATGATCCCCCCTTTTATTTATTTATATTTTGCATCAAATCGTAGAAAGTGGCCTAGAAATGGTATTTATACCTTCTCAGTTCCATTGACTACAATTCAATCACATGGTAACATTTAGCTAAAAGAGAGGATTAGAAATGAGACTTAGCTCCATGCCTGGGGAGAGGATAAAACAATTGGTGAAGAGATAGGGATAGTCAATGTTCTTTATCATCAAAAATCTATTTAATTCTTTCTCCCATAATTAGAATTCCTTATCCTCTCTTACAAAAGGGCAAACCCAAGTCATAAGTAATCATTTAATACACAAAAACTTGCCATATCCTTGTTGTCTAACAAAATACTGTCTATTTTGGGAGCCACGCAAACCTCCACTTTAAAAAATATATTCACCATTCTAGGAATTTTTTTTAAAAATCATGATACTTTAATTTATATGAAAGTATTCTTGATAACTATCCTGGTTTCTTATGAAAAAATTAATAGAATGCACACGCACTTAATGTCTAGTCTATGTTTAATCTGTTGTTATCAAGATGAATTATTTGACTTAATATAAAAGCTGGGGTTTGTTGCAATAAATGTGCAATCTAATTTTAGCTATTATAACTATTTTAACTATTATTACTTATTCTTTATCTTAAAAACAATAAAGAGGTAATAAACATGGAAAGCAGAGGCTCCAAAATTTTTTCTACTTTGTTCTGGAAAAAATCCATTTTATGTTGAAAATTTGTTACCAAAAAACTTATGTTTGCTTTCACATTTAATATTTCCCAAGCATATAATTTTTTCCATGATCCAGCGGATGTTGGCAATTTGATTTCAGGTTCCTCTGCCTTTTCTCAAACCAGCTTGAAGATCAGGGAGTTCACGGTTCACATATTGCTGAAGCCTGGTTTGGAGAATTTTGAGCATTACTTTTCTAGCATGTGAGATGAGTGTAATTTTGCAGTACTTTGAGCATTCTTTGGCATTGCCTTTCTTTAGGATTGGAATGAAAACTGACTTTTTCCAGTCCTGTGGCCACTGCAGAGTTATCCAAATTTGCTGGCATATTGACTGCAGCACTTTCACAGCATCATTTTTCAGGATTTGAAATAGCTCAACTGGAATTCCCTCACCTCCACTAGCTTTGTTCATAGTGATGCTTTCTAAGGCCCACTTGACCTCACGGACTGTGAAGAAGGCTCAGCACCGAAGAATTGATGCTTTTGAACTGTGGTGTTGGAGAGGACTCTTCAGAGTCCCTTGGACTGCAAGGAGATCCAACCAGTCCATTCTGAAGGAGATCAGCCGTGGGATTTCTTTATAGGAATGATGCTAAAGCTGAAATTCCAGTACTTTGGCCACCTGATGCAAAGAGTTGATTCATTGGAAAAGACTCTGGTGCTGGGAGGGATTGGGGGCATGAGGAGAAGGGGACGACCGAGTATGAGATGGCTGAATGGCATCACTGACTCAATGGTGGTGAGTCTGAGTGAACTCCGGGAGTTGGTGATGGACAGGGAGGCCTGGCATGCTGTGATTCATGGGGTCACAAATAATCGGACATGACTGAGCTACTGAACTGAACTGAACTAAAGGATATAATTTACTTTTTTTGTACCTGGAAACATTGTTATTTACAAAAGAAACAACAAGAAATTGAGGAAAGTTTCAGTAAATATTATTGCATGAACATGTATGTTTTTTAAAATGAAATTTTCTGGAGAGAAGGAAAACCAGAAATTTTAAAAAATATTAGGACTACTTGTTTTTTTCTGCTGGTCTCAACTTGTGTACCTATTTGGATAGTTCATATTTTCAAATATCATAGCTTTCCACTATTTCCCTTAAATGTCCAAATAGTTTTTTTTTTAATAAATTTTATCCATTATGGTTTTTGCTTATTTATTAGTAGTACTTACATAAATTTAAATATAACCATTGTTATAATTTTAACACTCCAAAACCCATTTCCAACAAATTCAATACTCACTGAAATGTGATGCAAATCCTACAAGTGGTACTTCTGCTGCTCTGTTTTCTAATTTACATAAAATGCTATTTTTTGAAAATTTTCCAACATTTGTAAAAAGAAGAAACAATAAGAAATGACGTTAAGCACATAGTAAACATTCAACTGTAAAATCATTTCTATAGATTTATTTTATGATTACACATTTTTCCTACTGAATTGCAAAAAAAAAACAAAAAAAAAGTTATGACTTATTTAGGGTTTCCAGGTGTCATAATTATGAAGAATCAGCTTATTTTTCTTTAAACTTGAAATATACCTATCCAAATTTCATCAAAGTTAAATCAAACAGCAACAAATTATTTGAGTTGCAGAAAACATAATTCAGATCATATTTCAGAGACTTATTTTATCTTTTGCGAAAAAGAGCTGACAAAAGAGTCAGCTGACCAAAATAAGAGAGATAAAAGTTTAATAAGTAGTGTCTTTTTCTGAGATTTAAGTGAATTTGTGATTTATGGATATTTCAAAATTTGATATGCTGCTGTTTAAAAAAAATAAGGAAATAAGGTGCGTACTTTAGTCCCCACTTTATTTTTATTTATTTTTTTTTTGTTTTTGTTTTTAATTTTTATTTTTACTTTATTTTACTTTACAATACTGTATTGGTTTTGCCATACATTGACATGAATCCACCACGGGTGTACATGCGTTCCCAAACATGAACCCCCTCCCACCTTCCTCCCCATAACATCTCTCTGGGTCATCCCCATGCAACAGCCCCAAGCATGCTATATCCTACATCTGACATAGACTGGCAATTAGATTCTTACATGATAGTATACATGATAGAATGCCATTCTCCCAAATCATCCCACCCTCTCCCTCTCTCTTTGAGTCCAAAAGTCCGTTATACACATCTGTATTTTTTTTTGCTGTCTTGCATACAGGGTCGTCATTGCCATCTTTCTAAATTCCATATATATGTGTTAGTATACTGTATTGGTGTTTTTCTTTCTGGCTTACCTCACTCTGTATAATTGGCTCCAGTTTCATCCATCTCATCAGAACTGATTCAAATGTATTCTTTTTAATGGCTGAGTAATACCCCATTGTGTATATGTACCACAGCTTTCTGATCCATTCATCTGCTGATGGACATCTAGGTTGTTTCCATGTCCTGGCTATTATGAACAGTGCTGCGATGAACATTGGGGTACATGTGTCTCTTTCAATACTGGTTTCCTCAGTGTGTATGCCCAGCAGTGGGATTGCAATTTTTATTCTATTTGCAATTTTTAAAGAAATCGCCACACTGTTCTCCATAGTGGCTGTACTAGTTTGCATTCCCACCAACAGTGTAGGAGGGTTCCATTTTCTCCACACCCTCTCCAGCATTTATTGCTTGCAGATTTTTGGATCGCAGAAATTCTGACTGGTGAACACACAACACAGAAATACAAAGGATCATAAGAGACTACTATCAGCAGTTGTATGCCAATAAAATGGACAACGTGGAAGAAATGGACAAATTCTTAGAAAAGTACAATTTTCCAACACTGAACCTGGAAGAAATAGAACATCTTAACAGACCCATCACAAGCACGGAAATTGAAACTGTAATCAGAAATCTTCCAGCAAACAAAAGCCCAGGTCCAGACGGCTTCACAGCTGAATTCTACCAAAAATTTCGAGAAGAGCTAACACCAATCCTACTCAAACTCTTCCAGAAAATTGCAGAGGAAGGTAAACTTCCAAACTCATTCTATGAGGCCACCATCAACCTAATACCAAAACCTGACCAAGATACTACAAAAAAAGAAAACTACAGGCCAATATCACTGATAAACATAGATGCAAAAATCTTCAACAAAATCCTAGCAATCAGAATCCAACAACACATTAAAGATCATACAACATGACCAAGTGGGCTTTATCCCAGGGATGCAAGGATTCTTCAATATCTGCAAATCAATCAATGTAATTCACCACATTAACAAATTGAAAAATAAAAGCCATACAGTTATCTCAACAGATGCAGAGAAAGCCTTTGACAAAATTCAACATCCATTTATGATAAAAGCTCTCCAGAAAGAAGGAATAGAAGGAACATACCTCAACATAATAAAAGCTATATATGACAAACCCACAGCAAACATTATCCTCAATGGTGAAAAATTGAAAGCATTTCCCCTAAAGTCAGGAACAAGACAAGGGTGCCCACTTTCACCGCTACTATTCAACATAGTTCTGGAAGTTTTGGCCACAGCAATCAGAGCAGAAAAAGAAAAAAAAAGGAATCCAAGTTGGAAAAGAAGAAGTAAAACTTTCACTGTTTGCAGATGACATGATCCTCTACATAGAAAACCCTAAAGACTCCTCTAGAAAATTACTAGAGCTAATCAATGAATATAGTAAAGTCGCAGGATATAAAATCAACACACAGAAATCCCTTGCATTCCTATACACTAATAATGAGAAAGTAGAAAAAGAAATTAAGGAAACAATTCCATTCACCATTGCAACGAAAAGAATAAAATACTTAGCAATATATCTACCTAAAGAAACTAAAGACCTATATATAGAAAACTATAAAACACTGATGAAAGAAATCAAAGAGGACACTAATAGATGGAGAAATATACCATGTTCATGGATCGGAAGAATCAATATAGTGAAAATGAGTACACTACCCAAAGCAATTTACAAATTCAATGCAATCCCTATCAAGCTACCGGCCATATTTTTCACAGAACTAGAACAAATAATTTCAATATTTGTATGGAAATACAAAAAACCTCGAATAGCCAAAGCAATCTTGAGAAAGAAGAATGGAACTGGAGGAATCAACTTGCCTGACTTCAGGCTCTACTACACAGCCACAGTCATCAAGACAGTATGGTACTGTCACAAAGACAGAAATATAGATCAATGGAATAAAATAGAAAGCCCAGAGATAAATCCACACACATATGGACACCTTATCTTTGACAAAGGAGGCAAGAATATACAACGGAATAAAGATAATCTCTTTAACAAGTGGTGCTGGAAAAACTGGTCAACCACTTGTAAAAGAATGAAACTAGATAACTTTCTAACACCGCACGTGAAAATAAACTCAAAATGGATTAAAGATCTAAATGTAAGACCAGAAACTATAAAACTCCTAGAGGAGAACATAGGCAAAACACTCTCTGACATAAATCACAGCAGGATCCTCTATGATCCACCTCCCAGAATTCTGGAAATAAAAGCAAAAATAAACAAATGGGATCTAATTAAAATTAAAAGCTTCTGCACAACAAAGAAAAATACAAGCGAGGTGAAAAGACAGCCTTCTGAATGGGAGAAAATAATAGCAAATGAAAAAACTGACAGACAACTAATCTCAAAAATATACAAGCAACTTATGCAGCTCAATTCCAGAAAAATAAACGACCCAATCAAAAAATGGGCCAAAGAACTAAATAGACATTTCTCCAACGAAGACATGTGGATGGCTAACAAACACATGAAAAGATGCTCAATATCACTCATTATTAATCCCCACTTAAAAAAAAAAAAATCCTTAGAGAGGAACACACTCTATCTGGAGGTGAAATACAAATGATGGTAGGCTAAAATTTATTTCTTGAGGAACCATTGAAGACATGGCAGTAGGAGAAGAGAGACATATTAATACCTCAGAGAAGTTGCTTTGAGCCTTATAACAAACAGGCAAAACAGCCATACAAAAAAAGAGAAGTTCATATAACTGTGGTTCTGGAGCTGCATCTTGAAAGATGAACTGATGAGTTTGTTCATTTGAGTAAGGAGTGAAAAAGCTGGCCAGGCAGTGTGAGGGTATTGATCAGAGCCACAGTAGCTGAGGAGAAAACAAATTGTGTTTTAGGAATATGAGATACAGTATATGCATAGATGCAAAATGTGAGATGTGTGAGAGGAAATTGCAAATGGTTAAGTCCTTGTCAGTGGCTTTCTCCCTTCTGGGTGCCCTTATATGAGTGCTCATTCTGGCTGAATCCTCTCACTCAGAGTAATCTAAGAGGTGGGTACCACTCTCTCTTTCTCCGAATTAGAGTTTATACTCCTCCAAGTTGGAGATTATACTAAGTGTCTTCTTTCATTATTCTGAGCCATTGTTGACTCTAGATTAACACTGTGTGCTTTAATACTTTATTGTACACATATTCTTTTACTCCAACTCTTTAAACATATTTTAACTGACTGTAGGGAAAAAGCAAATTAACCAAGAAGGCATGGTAAGGATCTCTTGCCCTGTGGCTTCTTGCTCTTGCCCCTGCCCCACATTTTGTGAATAATGATTATGTAATTGTTGAGATCATTTATAGCACTGGGATGAATGTCATGAGATACTTGCTTGGTCATGGGCTACTTTGTGCAGTACACTTGTATGAGCTTCAACTTGAAAGCCCTGGCTGCTGCTATATTGCAGCTATGTTGGAGCAACATCATGGCTACGTTATGTGAGGTTATGTTATGGCAGCTGCTATGGTGGCTCCATCAGGTGGAGAGAGGCTGTGTTATGGCTGCTGTGCCAGCCAGGAGAGCATAAATGTGTCTGCAGTTCCTACAGCTTCTCCTGTCTTCTCCCAGCCTCCTAGCTCACATCTTGCCTACCCTGGGTTCAATGAACAGTAAGCAAAGTGTGAACAGCAAGACTCTGACTACACTTAAGTTTTTATCACTGCTACAAACTGTTAAATGCATAGCAGTGGTTTAATAATGTTTAACTAACTTTCATAATTTAGAACTTCTTGTTAGCCTTTCTGATGGTAGAATAGAATTACTATAAAAATGCACTATCTGATTGCATTCTTAGGAACAATATCTATTTACTTTATTACTATTGTAACAAATTACCACAAGTGGAAGCTTAAAACAACACAGGCTTATTATTTTATTGTTTTTGAAGGTTAGAAATCTCACAGCTTCACCCAGCTAAAACCAAAATGTTGACAGGGATGCATTCCTTTCCTTTACTTTATTTTCCTTTGCCTTACCTTACCTTAACTTTCTTTACATTACTTTACTGGAGGATAATCATTTCCTTGCCTCTCCAGATTCTAGAGGGTATTTGCTTTCTTTTGCTCCTGTTCCCCTTCCTCTATCATCAAAGTCAGAAAAAATGGGTAAAATTATTTTCAAATTGCATCACTGTAATCTTGATTCCACTGTGACATCTCCTCTGGCATTTCTGTCTCTCTCTTCCACTTTTAGGGATATTTGTGTTTTATTGAGACCACTGAAATAGTCCCTGACAATCTCACATCTTCAGTTCAGCTGATTAGCAACCTGAATTCCACCAACAAACTTATTTCCACTTTTTTCTATAACCTAAATATATTCATAGATCTGAGGACTGGGAAGTGGATATCTTTCATATTCTGCCTATTATGGGAACTTTTGGTGAGTTTTTATTTCAGGATCAATTCCCAATGATATTTAACTATTTTCCTTTCTAGAAGATCTTCATGCTTAGATACTATGGTCAAATGCTAAATAAATAAATACCAAAAAACCCTTTGATTATTCTCATTATTGCTTTCTAATCATTTATCTTTTTGTTGAGAATGTATAATTAATTTTAAATACATAATTTATTTCTAATGTAGACTTAAATGTCTTATTCATACATTTCTGATAGTTAATCTCTGGCAATAAAAACTTGCAAATCTGTGAAACACATAAGCAAATTCTCTGCTCCATCAGACTAATTCCAGATATTTTAATTGATTATTCCACTGTTTTCTATAAAGCAAATCACCTGTGAGTCAGTCCTGTTTCTAGCCTTATTTCAAAATTAAAATCAAGCTACAATGAAAAAAAAAAAAAGTTCCATGTCCTTATATATAAGATAATGTGAAATAAACAACCAACTACCTCATTTTATGAGGTTTTTTAATAGTTTGAAAATTTTTGTCTTTTGATTGGAGAGTTTAAAACTCTTGCATTACATGTGATTACTAATTTATTTGAACTGATTTTATCCATCTTATGTAAGCAGCCTTTTAATATATTTTAATCCTATTTTTTAACATTCCTGTATTTTTTAAAATATCTAAATGTTTTTGGCCTCTGACAAAAAAAATGGATTTCTTTAACTGTCTTATATAGGTGTCTCTTATTATGCTTTTTCCTCATTCTTTTTTCTTTTTACATTCATGTATTCTTTAAAATATTTTCAATTTTTTTGGTACTCTATCTCATTTCTATTTTTCTTTTCTGTTGTTGAGATACATAATGTTAGTGAGCAACTTATTCATGGATTTTGTTTCTGTTTTGTTTCTTTGTTTTAAAAAATAACTGAAATGCTGATTTTTAAGATCTTGTTTGTATTTGTTATTCTATACTCTTAGTAAGGTAAGTATGGTTATTTTTTAAATTTAATTTTCTTTAACTGAAATCATTGAGCTTGAGTATCTTTCATTGACTTTGGTAATTTTTAAGCTATAATAACCCATTTCTTTTCCTAGGATTGTGTCATCTTCTCATAGGCTTGTGTCAGAACTGCATTCTCTTTCTTCATACTTGCTTTTGAGTGACCACACCCACGACTGCCTGACTTCTTCACTGCACTCTAGGTAATTATTCAGTTCAGTTCAGTCGCTCAGTTATATCCAAATATTTGTAACCCCAAGAATTGCAGCACGCCAGGCCTCCCTGTCCATCACCAACTCCCGGAGTTCACTCAGGCTCACGTCCATTGAGTCAGTGATGCCATCCAGCCATCTCATCCTCGGTCATCCCCTTCTCCTCCTGCCTCCAAACCCTCCAAACCCAGCATCAGACTCTTTTCCAATGAATCAACTCTTCGCATCAGGTGGCCAAAATACTGGAGTTTCAGCTTTAGCCTCATTCCTTTAAAAGAAGTCTCAGGGCTGATCTCCTTCAGGATGGATTGGTTGGATCTCCTTGCAGTCCAAGGGACTCTCAAGAGTCCTCTCCAACACCACAGTTCAAAAGCATCAGTTCTTTGGCGCTCAGCCTTCTTCACAGTCCAACTCTCACATCCATACATGACCGCTGGGAAAACCATAGCCTTGACTAGACGGACCTTAGTCAGCAAAGTAATGTCTCTGCTTTTCAATATGCTATCTTGGTTGGTCATGACTTTTCTTCCAAGGAGTAAGCATCTTTTAATTTCATGGCTGCAATCACCATCTGCAGTGATTTTGGAACCCAAAAATGTAAAGTCTGACACTGTTTCCACTGTTTCTCCATCTATTTTCCATGAAGTGATGGGACCAGATGACATGATCTTCATTTTCTAAATGTTAAGCTTTAAGTCAACTTTTTCACTCTCCACTTTCACTTTCATCAAGAGGCTTTTTAGTTCCTCTTCACTTTCTGCCATAAGGGTGGTGTCATCTGCATATCTGAGGTTATTGATATTTCTCCCAGCAATCTTGATTCCAGCTTGTGCTTCTTCCAGCCCAGCATTTCTCATGATGTAATCTGCATATAAGTGAAATAAATGGGGTGACAATATACATTTTTGACGTACTCCTTTTCCTATTTGAAACCAGTCTGTTGTTCCATGTCCAGTTCTACATGTTGCTTCCTGACCTGCATACAGATTTCTCAAGAGGCAGGTCAGGTAATTATTAATATGCCCCAATTAATTAAAATTTTCCACTATTTAAATATTATTTTGCTTTTTTTATTATGATGTTTCATTTTATTTCTGAAAAATTTATTCAAAAGCTTTTTGGATCAGTTTGCTTAGTCTTATACCACCTGTTCAGTTAAGTTCAGTCTCTCAGTTGTGTCTGACTCTTTGAGACCTCATGTACTGCCACACCCCAGGCTTCCGTATCCTTTACCAACTCCGAAAGCTTGCTCAAACTCATGCCCATTGAGTCGGTGATGTCATCCAACAATCTCATCTTCTGTCATCCCCTTCTCCTCCTTCCTTCAATTTTTCCCAGCTCAGAGTCTTTTCAAATGAGTCAGTTCTTAAAATCAGGTGGCCAAAGTATTGGAGCTTCAGCTTCAACATCAGTCCTTCCAATGAATATTCAGGATTGATTTCCTTTAGGATGGACTGGTTGGATCTCCTTGCAGTCCAAGGGGACTCTCAAGTTTTCTCCAACACCACAGTTCAAAAGCATCAATTCTTCATCACTCAGCTTTCTTTATCATCCAGTTCTCACATCCATACATGACTACTGGAAAAAACACAGCTTCAACTACAAAGACCTTTGTTGCCAAAGTAATATCTCTGCTTTTTAATATGCTGTCTAGGTTTGTCATAGTTTTTCTTCCAAGGAGCAAGCATCTTTTAATTTCATGGCTGCATTCACCATCTGCTGGGACTTTGGAGCCCGAGAATATAAAGGCTCTCACTGTTTTCGTTGTTTCCCCATCTATTTTCCCTGAAGTGACGGGACCAGATGCCATAATCTGAGTTCTCTGAATGTTGAGTTTTAAGCCAACTTAACACCTCTTGCTACTTATAGATATTTTGACAACTTTTTTTTAACTTTTAAAAGCATATTTACTTTATAGTCAATGATTTATAATTACCACATATGAATCTTTGCCAAGATAATTTCATTCTTCATTCTACTTTCTATTTCTCATGGTGTTATGTTTTATCTGCTTTTAGTGATAGTTGACTGTGAGTTCATAATTTTTTTTTTTTAACCTTTGGGAATGTGGCCTGATTTCGATGATGGTTTTGAATAGTAGTAGTGCAAGCCATTTTTTGATGGGCTTCTCCAACACAGGAAAACATTTACAATACCCTTGCAGTTTTCTGAGGAAAAAAAAAAACAAAAAACAAAAAACAAAAAAAAAAGCATGAATTTGGGATGCATGGTATCTAGTCTGTGTTGTAATTTCTCAAGAATAATTTCTTTTCCTCCCCACAAAGCTAAATTCAAGTTAGGTAGTTCTTAATTTCACTCTTTCTCAGGAGTAAGTTTATCCTTAGTTCTCCCATTTACTACAGGTAGAAACAATTCTATAAGACTCCTATGGGACTCCTATTTATGGTGAAATCCCTAGGTTTTTCTCCTGTCCTTTGTATGCCAGTTGGCAGTAGAAACAGAAACTGATGTCACCAGGTTTTGAGGCCTTCTCCGAAGCAAAAATCTTAACTCTTTTCTTAAGTTTCAGGACCAGTGTTTAAATTTGCATTTATTTTCTGAGAATCCCTTCATTTCTTGTCAACTCAGTTCTACATATACAATTTTATCCTGCATATTTAGTTTTATGAATGCAAGACTAGTTAGTGTGCAAGTTATCTAAATTCACACAATGCCAGGAATAAAAATACCCTTATAGCTTATATTGCTTGTATCAATCTATGCACCATTGCAAACTCTTCATTGTTGTACCCTTTTCCTCCATCTCTTCATTGACATACATTGTCACTTTAAATAATCCTTTCCAAAGCAAGTGGGCGTATTATAAGTATGTGTAGTACACACCATTATGTGTACTAACAACAAGTATTTGAAATTTATACTACTTAAGGGGACAAAAAAGAAATCAGGAGCCACTAGACACAATTGCTATCCTACAATCTTTTTGTTTGATTTATTGTTTGTTTTTATTTGAAATATTATTTTTTTACAATGTTTGGTCAGGAAATATAATGTTAATATTATTGATTTACAATGTATTAATTTATGCTGTTTAGCAAAGTGACTCAATTACTCAAATATATATATATATATATATATTATTCCTCATACTATTTTCTAGCTGTAATGTTTTATTTTCATTTAATTTGCTTTAATTGACCAAAAACCATTAATTTCTTTCCCTTTGGCTACAGTAAGTATCTGTAAATGAACAAAAATTACATCCATAATAAAAGACTGCTAAAAATCACCAGGCAATTGTTTTGTGTATCTTAACAACAAAACTAGTTATCATATTGCAGTTTCTTACTGATTGATATAAAAATATCAATAGTGACAGATATTCATATTCTGTGATATACAGGTGAAACACAGCAGAAGTGTAGATCTGTAATCCTATATCTCCTGACCAAACAAATCAAATAGCAAAAAATGTTAAAGTAGTCAATCCAGCAGCCAATCATTTTGCATAAATTTTGTCTGTCTAATCCTAAAATTGATCAGCTTTTAACAACCACGATGATTAACATTTTTCGCATTAACTTAATATATCCAATTCTACTTATACATTCAGTTTTAAACAAACTTAAGTTTTTTAATCCTTAATATAGAGGGGTTATTTATATGCTGACATTGAGCCTCTAAAAATTGAGAGCCATCATTCTCTCCTTGAAGGATGTGTGCTGGGGATCCTCATCTTGCCCCTATCAGCTTCACTCTTTACCCTTCCATTCTGCTCTGCACCCAAGGAGTTTGACCTGCAGATGAGACCAATTAATCTTCTTGCTTCCTGGATTTCAGGTGGATGCCATCAATAGGAGCCCTAGGACAAACCGTAGGGAGAGTGGTGGTGTGATTAAGTGTTAATTTCTCTAGGTCACCCTCCCTAGGCTGGAAGCATCTTTCCACCAAAACTCACAGCTCCACACACAGTGGTCTTCTCCAAGTGCCCCTGTTTGCTGGTTCCATTAACTGTGATCTTCTCTAACCCCTTTAAGAAAGAATGGAAGTAGTCTATTCACTATTTCATGTGTTTTCTCTTTACTTTGGACATACTTAAACTTAGCTCCTTTGTTAAACTCTTTTAAAATTGCTGTAACTTGAATGTGCATTTTGTTCCTTTTTGAGAACTATGCATGAAGGATGCATGACTAGAGTTGCACTAGGGTCCACGGGGACAAAACAAGTATAGAATATATTGTTCAAAGATGGTAATGCAGAAAAACCCTGAGCTTACATATTCCCACAAGCACACCAAATTTGTAACTGTGTAGAGAGCAGCAATCAGTGAGAATGACCTAAAGATCAGCAGAAAAGATATACAACTAAAAATATAAAGAAGAAACCTAAACAAGATGCATGGGAGGATTGCAGACACAATATAGTCAAGATCCACATACCCTGATGGGTAACCCAAAAATGGCAGAATAAATAATTGTGGAGGATATCTCCAAGAGAGGGATCCAAGGCCCATATTGAGCTCCTCAGCCAAGGTGTCCTGTACCAGAAACACAACCTCCAGAACATTTGGCTTTGAAGTCTGATGGGGATCACGTTTGTTGGAGCCAGAGAGCTATACCAAATGGCTACTTTTAAAGGATATACACAAAATTTTGCTTTCTCTAGGACCCAGGGCAGAGCAGTACTTTCAGAGGAATGGATCCACTTGCTTATGTGGAGAGCCTCCCAGAAAGGCAAGGTGCACATATGACTCACTTGAGGGATGAAGACACTAGTGGCAGCCACTTTGGAGATTTCATTCTACCACAAGGGCACTGATGCTGACAAGTGCCATCCCAGAATCCTTCCTCTAGCTATTAAGATTAGGACCTACCTGTATCCACAAGCTATTCCACATCAGTCATGGGACCTTCCTGCCAGCACAGACCAAGTAGCTACCCAGGTGAGATCTAGCCCTATGCATGAGCATATCAGCTGCTATAGAAACTTCTAAGCATCCATCAGCCATAGGACCCTTTTCCACCCACAAGAGGGCCTACAACTCAGCCTCGCCCATCAGTGCGGCAACACAAATACTGAGATTACTGAGACATGACATTAGAGACCTCAGAGCATGACACCACCAATCAGTAACTCAGCACAAGCTCTTCAGTATCCCCAGGACACCAACTCGGCCTAGCAGCAAGCCAGCACCAACTTTGAGACTGTTTAGGCCCTACTGACAAAGACCCCAGCAATCATAACCATCCACCAGTGAGCCATAAACCACCAATTGGTGGCCCTCAGCCCCAGGATACTGTGAATATCCATATCTTCCCAACAGGCCAATACCAGCCCTGTCACCTCCTAGGATCCAGTCCCATCTACCAATGGAGCAGCATCACCTGCTAGAATCCCTGTATCCTAGAACTAGCCATGTAAGATAAGAGCCTCACACACAAGGTGGCTGAAACTAGTTCCAGGACCTCTGACACCAAACTCAGTAACTTAGGATGTGACTTCACTGACAATTGGAATAGTACCAGTTCAGGGATCCCTGGGCTATGCAGCCATGTGTGCTAGGAACCAGGCCTCCTCCCATCAGGGTATGGTAGTCATGCACTAGGCAAGTTTCATTATCAACTGGATTGGGGAACAACTATGCCTACTTCACCCAAAAGAGCCAGCCCACCACAGCACAAAGGCCTACACAGACCACACTGAGGACAACTCTACAACATACAGCTCTGATGACCAAAGGACATGTGTCATTGTGATGTATAGGACACCTCTTAGATAAGGCCACCACTCCAAGTTGGATAAAGAAGCAACCAATCTTAGAAATAAACACAAAGAATTAGAAAAAATGAGGCAAAAGAGAAACATGATCCAAAACAGGAAGACAATAAAGCCGAAAATGAACTGAAGTGAAGTGGAGGTAAGAAATTGACCTGATAAAGAGTTCAAGCAATGATCATAAAGATACTCAAAGAAGTCAGGAGAATAAATAAACACAATGAGAAGCTAAAATTTTCTAACAGATTTAGAAAATGTATAAAAGAATCAAATAGAGATGAAGAATATAATAACTGAAATAAAAAGTAGCCTGGAAGAAATCAACAGAAGATTAGATGACATATAGGGATGAATCAGCAAACTGGAAGATATAGTAGTGGAAATGTCAGGATGAACGTAAAAAAATAATAATAAATAAAAAGAAAATAGTATAAGAGATCTCTGAGAAAATATCATGTATACTAACATTCACATTATAGGAGCCTCAGAAGAAGATATAAGAGGGGAAGGGATATATTTGAAGAAATAATAGCTAAAAATTTTCCTAATATGATAAAGGAAACAGACATCCAGGTCAAGGAACCAGAGAGTCCCAAATAGGATCAACTCAAAGATGACCACATCAAGATGCTCTGTAATTAAATTGGTGAAAATTAAAGATAAAGAGAGAATATTAGAAGAGCAATGGAAACACACCTAATTACTGCAGAACAATGACAAGGCTATCAACTGTCTTTCAGTAAAAACTCTGCAGGCCAGACGGTACTGTCACAATATACTTGAAGGATAAAAGGAAGAAACTTACAACCAAGAATATTCTACCCATGAAAGATACTGTTCAAATTTGAGGAAGATATTAAGAGTTTTACAGGCAGGCAAAATCCAAGAGTTCAGCACCATAAAACAAACTTTACAAGAAATGTTAAAAGGACTTCTCTAAGTAGAAAAGAAAAGGCCACAACTAGAAATATCAAAGCTATGAAAGAAAAAAAAAAATCTCATTGGTAAAAGGTAAATATACTGCAAATGTAGTGCATCAATCACTTATACAGCTAGTGAGAAGATTAAAAGGTAAAAGAAGCAAAATTGTTGACATCTACAATAAGCAAAATGATACATAAAACAAAAAGTTTTAAACTACGATGACAAAAAACTTAAATATGGATGGATGGATAAAAATGCAGGGTTGTTAAAATGTGTTTGAACTTAAGAAATTAGTGACTTAAAGGAATATATATATATATATGGCAATGCATGTATGTGTATACATATACTAATCATGATAACCACAAAGCCAAAATTTGTGATAGATACACACAAACAAAAAGAATCTAAACATATACAGTAAAGATAATCTTCAAATCATAAGGGAATAGTAGAAGAAAGGAACAAATAACCACAGAGCAACCACAAAATAATTAACAAAATGTCAATAAATGCATACTTAGCAATAACTCTTTAATGCAAATGGGCTAAATGCTCTAGAAAAGGACATAAAGTGTCTGCATAGATACAAAAACAAAATGTATATATAACTACCTAGAAGATGTTCACTTTATATATAAAGACACATATAGACTGAAAATAAGAGGATAGGAAATGGTTTTCCAAGCAAATGGACCAAAAAAAAATCTGAGTAGCAATATCTATAGCAGATGAAATAGCCATTAAAACACACTGTAACATGAGACAAAGAAGGATATTAAATAATAATAATAAAGAGGTTAATTTAGGAAGAACATATAACAATTTTTAAACATATGCTTCCAACACAGGAGCAGCTAAGTATATAAAACAAATATTAACAAATATAAAGGAAGAAATTGATAGAAGCATAATAATAGTATGGGAGTGTAACATAATATTTACATCAATAGACACATCAAACAGACACAAAAAGTTAATAAGACATATTAGCTTGTTTGAAAATTACATGATACTATACAAAGAAAAATCCTAAAAGCATCATGAAAAAATTACTAAATTTAGCAATGAATTTGATGAGGTTTCAAGATACAAAATTACTATACATAAATTTATTTTATATACTAAAAATGAACTATCATAAAGAGAATTTAAGAATATAATCTCATTTAATGTCACTTTAAAAATAATAAAATATTTAGTAACAAATATAACTAAGAATGTAAAATTCTGTCCTCAGAAAATGATAAGAAGCCAATGAAAGAAACTGGAAGACAAAAACAAATAAATGTGAGGATATGCTGTGCTCATAGATTGGAAGAATTAATATTGTTATAATGATTATACTAACCAAGGCAATCTACAAATTTAATGCCATCCCTATCAAAATAACAGTGTTCCTTTTCACAGAGCGATAACAAATAATTTTAACATTTGTACAATATCACATTAGACCTTGATAGCTAAAAAATCTTATGAAAGAATATCAGTGCTGGAAGTATCACAGTCCCTGATTTCAAACTTCACTACAAAGCTACATTAATGAAACGGTATGGTACACACACACACAAATAGATGCATGGATCAATGGAGCAGAAAATAAAATGAAGATATGAATCCACATTTACATGAACAATTAATCTATGACAAAGGAGGCAAGAACATACAATGGAGGAATAAGATGGGGAGATCACCTTCTTCCCTACAATAACATAAATAATGCATCTGCATGTGGAACAACTCCGACAGAACAATTTCTGAATGCTGGCAGAAAATTTTCAGAGCATGAGGTAGGGCAAAAGATATAAGAAAATAAAGGGGCAAATAATTTGAGATGGGGACTTTTGCTTCAATTGCTTCAAGAAGGGAGCCATGAAGAAAAACAAGTATTCACACACTTGGAAACTGTGTCATTGGTAGGGACGGGGTGGCATGGGGGGTGGTGCGGGGTCTTCAGAATCTTAGAGGGGAATACAACAGATGCTCAGAGGATAAAATGGAGATAATTCATGACAAAGATCATTGTTGACCAACATTTCCCAGCTGAGACAATGTTTGCTGCACACCCACCATGGTGAGTGGGGATTGGAAACTGAGGCTCAGGCTTTGGGTATTGGACCCTGTGGAGAGGACTGCTGTTGACTGTCATAAGATGCTCTCCAGGGGCTAGTACAACATAGCTAAGGGAGTCTAGGGAAAAGCATGAACCTGGCAGAAAAACAAGAGATCATTGCCACATGGACCCTCTAATCCCCTGTGCTTGCAGGCCACAAGGCCCTGCCTTTGTGAGTGGCAAAGGTGGGGTGAGACACAATTGTGGACTGTGACCTCAGGGATAGCTATGTCAAAGCCAGGGGGAGTGCCAAAGTTGGGGTAGAAATAGGCTGCAGTCCCAGAGGTAATACATCTGCTCCAGAGTTGCCACCAAGCTGTGAGCAAGTACAGGTCATTGCCCCCACCTTCCCAGCAACCTGGACAACATATCTCTGCTGAAAGACACATGATCTGGGGCCATCTCCTCAAGGGGAATTCACAAACTACATCAGACTGCAGCAATTTCCCACAAGCCTCGCAACACATCCCAATTGTGGCTACAATCCCCACCCTCTCCCCAGCCTGACTGAGCAAGTGAGCCCTAGTAAGCTTCTACTATTTCCCCTTCTTGTTTGGTCAGGGAACAAACCCTAGAGGGTGACCTACAAGCAGAGGTGGGGCCAAAATCAAAGCTGAGCACCAGAGGCTGTGTTACCAAGGAAGCAGAATGAAAGTCACTCCTCAGTAGCAGGTGCAACGGAGTAAATCCCTGAAGTTAGACTGAGACCTTGGAGTCTGGGGGAAATTGTGGACTTTGAAAGCAAGTACAATCTGGAGTAAGACCATATCTGAGAGACTGACTTGACCCCACAGCATCCACAGGAGGTCCAGAGTCTTCTGAGAAATATTGAAGGACTTCCTGAGTAGGCAGATGGCCTGGTGCTCACTGTGGGATGAGAACAATGAGGGACACAGGAGGACATTCTTCTCAGTACCATTCTGTCTCTCTCTGTCTCTCTATCTACACACACACACACACACACACACACACACACATTCACACATATGAATATACCATATACATATATAGCACTTTTTTTTTTCTTTTTCATATTATTCTACAGTTTATTTTTATTCATTTAATTTTTTTTTTTTTAAATTTTTAACTTGCATTTTGGAAAAGGAAATGGCAACCCACTCCAGGACTCTTTCCTGGAAAATACCATGGATGGAAGAGCCTGGTAGGCTACAGCCTATGGGGTGGCAAACAGTCAGACACGGCTGAAAGACTTCACTTTCTTTCTTTCTATAGTTCCTTTTGGAGAAGAAAACGGCAACCCACTCCAGTATTCTTGCCTGGAGACGCCCATGGGCAGTGGTGCTGGTGGGCTACAGTCTATGGGGTTGCAAATAGTCAGATACAACTAAGCAACTAACACATGCACACACCCACACAAACACACACACACCTTACGTTTTCCCTTTTTTTTTTTTAAAAAAAGCTTTTTTTCATTTTTAAATAACTATTTTTTTCTATTTTTAGTTATACTGCATTTTCTATGTTTTCAATATTGCATTTTTGACAGTTGACTTTTTAGTATTCATCTTCATCTCATTGGATTGATAGTTCTTCTTTTTTGGTTCCTGTTTTTTATTCTTTTGCTCTTTTTTTATCTCTTCTATTTGTGAGTGTGTGAATTTCTTTGGGTGTTCTTGTCTGTTGAGTGTTGCTTTCATCATTTGTCTTGGGTCTTTTTCTGTACATTCTTTTTTTGTTGTTGTTTGTTTATGTTTTTTTCTTTTCTCTGTTGTGTGGATGTGGGGTGTTGGTGCTACAATAATGGGTCAGGGTTGAACCTCCAAGGTAGGAAACCTGAGTCCAAGATATTGGACCACCAAAGAACTCTAGAACCTATGGAACATTAATTGGCAAGAGCTCTCCCAGACACCTCCATCTCAACACTAAGATCATGTCCCACCCAAAACCAGCAAGCTCTAGTTTAGAATGCTTCATGTTAAATCACCAGGAAACCAGGAACACAGTTTTGTCCATTTGCAGACAGGCTGCCCAAAGCTATAACAAGCCCCCAAACACCCTAAAACTCACCAATGAACCCTGCATTTCCTTTCAGACAGACAACATTCAGCTCCACTAACCAGAACAGGCACCAGTTCTCCTGGAAACCAGGAAACCATCACAAGGCACTGGTCCAACCCCACCCACTGGGGTCAGACTCTAAATAAAAGGAACTATGACCATACATCCTGCACAAAGGAGACCCAAAGCACAGTAAATCAAACAAAATGATGAGAGAGAAACACAAAGCAGGTGAAGGAACATGGTAAAAACCCACAAGAACACACGAATAAAGAGTCAATAGGCAGTTTACCCCCAAAAAATTCAAAGTAATGATAGTAAAGATGATCTAAAATCTTGGAAATACAAAGGAGGCACAGATAACTAGAATGAAGGCACAGATGAAGAAGATACAAGAAATGTTTAACAAGGACCAAGAAGAAACAAAGAATAGACAATCAGCAATGAATAACACATAATTGAGATTAACAAGAAATATACTAGAGGGAATTAATAGCAGAATAATTGATAAAGAAGAACAGAAAAGTGAGCTGCAAGATAGAATGGTGGAAATAACTGATGCAGAACAGAAAAAAGAAAAAAAAAGAATGAAAATAAACAAGGATAGTCTCGGAGACCTCTGGGGCAAAATAAAATGAAATATTTGAATTTTAGGGATCTCAGAAGAAAGATTTCCCAGGTGGCTCAGTGGTAAAGAATCCATCTGCAATTGCCAAAGACACAAGAGACCTGGATTCGATCCCTAGTCAGGAAGATGCCCTGGAGGAGGAAATGTCACCCCACTGCAATTTCCTTGATGGAAAATCACATAAACAGAGTAGCCTAGTGGACAAAAGTCCATGGGATCACAAAGAGTTAGACATAACTGAGCATGGAGCACATACATACACAGAGGAAGAGAAAAATAATGGGAATGAGCAAAGATTTGTGGAGACTATGGTCAGAAACTGTCCTCACATGGGAAAGGAAATAGCCATCCAACTTCAGGAAGCCCAGAGAGTCCCATGCAAAGAGAAATACGCCATGATGATAAGATCGTACATATCAATAATTATACTAAATGTAAATAGGTTAAATCCTCCAACCAAAAGACACAGACTGGATTAATGGCTACAAAAAAGACAAAAATAATACTGCCTACAAAAGGCCTACTTCAGACCTAGGAACAATACAGACTGAAGGTAAGTGGCTGGGGAAAAAAAAAAATGTATCCCATGCAAACAGAAGTCAAAAGAAAGCAGGAATAGCAATATTAATATCAGTCAAAATAGACTTTAAAATAAAAACCATTATAAAAGGCAAAGAAGGACACTGCTGCTGCTGCTGCTGTTGCTAAGTCACTTCAGTCATGTTCGACTCTATGCGACCCCATAGACGGTAACCCACAAGGCTCCCCCATCCCTGGGATTCTCCAGGTAAGAACACTGGAGTGGGTTGCCTTTTCCTCCTCCAATGCATGAAAGTGAAAAGTGAAAGTGAAGTCACTCAGTCATGTCCTACTCTTAGTGACTCCATGGACTGCAGCCTACCAAGCTCCTCCATCTATGGGAGTTTCCAGGCAAGAGTATTGGAGGAGATGCAATTTGCCTTCTCTGAGGAAAGACACTACAAAATGATAGAATGATCAATCCAAGAAGAACATCTAAAACTTACAAATATATATGCATCCAACATAGGAGAACCTCAATACATGAGAAAAATGTTAACAAGTATTAAAGGGAAAATGAAAAGTAACACAATAATAATGGAGGTCTTAACACCCCACTCACAACAGTAAACAGATCATCCAGATATAAAATTAATAACAAAACAGGAGCCTTAAATGACACATTGGCCCTGATATACCTAATTGATATCTGCAGGATATTTCATTAAAATATATATATATATAGAATTCACGTTTTTTCTCAAGGGCACACAGAACATTCTCCAGGATACATCACATCTTGAATCACAAAGCAAGCCTTGGCAAATTTAAGAAACTTGGAATTCTATCAAGTATGTTTTTTTCTGACCACAATGCTATAAGATTAGATATCAACTACAGGGAAAACAAAACAAAACAAAACTGTAAACACAAAAAGACATGGAGGCTAAACCACGCACTTCTGAATAACCAAGAGGTCACTGAAGAAATCAAAGAGAAAATTTTTAAAAAATCAAGAAGCAATTGATAATGAAAACACAACTCAAAATCTGTGGGATTCTGTAAAAACAGTGTGAAGAAAGGAAGTTTATAGCAGTATAAGCCTAACTCATAAAAAAAAAAGAAAACATCAAATAAACTGCCTAACCTTACATCTTAAGCAACTAGAAAAAGAAGACCAAAAAACCAGAACAAAACAAAACAAAGTTACTTGAAGGAAAGAAATCATAAAGATAAAAGCAGAAGTAAATTAAAAAAATAAACTGAGACAATAGCAAAGATCATTAATGCTAAAAGTTGTTTATTTGAGAAGATAAAACTGACACACCATTAGCCAGATTCAAATCAATAAAATTATAAATGAAAAAGAAATTATGACAGACAATGCAGAAATACAAAGGATCATAAAAGACTGCTACAAGCAAATATATGTTATTAAAATGAACAAACTGGAATAAATGGACAAATTCTTTGAAAAGTGTAACCTTCCAGATTGAACCAGAAAGAAATAGAAAATATAAATATAGCAATCACAAGCACAGAAATCGAAACTGTGATAAAAAATCTTCCAACAAACAAAAGTCCACAGCAAGATGGCTTCATATGTGAATTCTACCAAATTTGTAGAGAATAGCTAACATAAGGAGCAGAATCTGACACTCTGTGATGACCTAGATGGGTGGAATCCAGGGAGTGGAGGGGATGGAGGTTCAAGAGGGAGTGTTTGTGTGTGTGTGTGTGTATATATATATACATATAATGATATATTACTCAGCCATAAATAAGAATGAAATTTTGTCATTTGCAAAAACTTGGATTGACCTAGAGGGTAATATGCTTAACGAAATAAGACAAACCAAAAAAGACAAATACTGTTTGCCATCAGTTAAGGCACTGATAATCATGGTCTAATAATAACTGCACTACAACTTTTTACTTCCGAGGTGTGTATCTTATTGAAGGCTTTAATTTTTGTCCAACACACTATGAAATTTTTCTCAAATAAAGGTTTGCCTTTCATGAAAAAAGTGGGCATATAAAAGCTTTTATTTTCTTCTTTTATGTTAAATATATGTGCACTTGATATCTTATTTACTGTTGGAAGGCAAGTAAAACAGAGTAAGAAAAGCACTTAAGAATTAAAGGCTCAGACAAATTTTTTGTTTGAATTTGTAAAAAGTACATATTATTCTTTCATACAAGAGAAAAATACATACTATATATATACAGAATTACACACACACACACACACACGCACACACACATACTCATTCCAAAGAGAAAGCACAGACTGTATGAAGACATTTAGAAGAAAGGAAGTATAAGTCATCCGATTATGATCTTACAATTTGGCTTTTTCCTGAGGCAGAACAGAGGGGAGGGGAAGAATGATTAATGGCAGATTCTAGAGCCAGAGAACCTGGGTTCTGATGCAGTCTTTGTCCATTAGTAACTGTGATTGTGGCTGAGTTACTTTACTGCTCTGTCCTTCCTCAGCTGTCTAAATAGAAATAATGGCAGTGTCTGCTTATAGGATTGGTCTGTGTAAAGCATTTAGAATTGTACCTGATCCATAGTAATCATTATAAAAGTGTTTCATATATAAATATATGATAAGGAATGGAACAGGAGAGGCCACTGGGGCAAAATCAGGAATGACCTTAATATGAGAATTAATTTTACTCTGAAGAAAATGGAGGGGCTCTCCAAGATATTTACTGATGAATGCGTTGTATTAGATATGAAAATATTTGAAAAGTCACTTGTGACTCATAGGGCAAATGAGTCTAGAGGAGGAGAAAGTTTAAAATGTTCCCCATTTGGGAGATTATTGTAGACAGGGAGTGGAGATAAGGAATGGATTTTATACACACTTAGAGAACAGATTATGTTATCTAGTAACTGAGTAGACATAGTGGGTGAAGGAGAAAAGGGTGTGCATATCTAAGCTGTCCATAGGGATGCTGGTGTGAGTGCCTCAGAGGTTGGTGGCAAGGTGAATAGTGTGAGAGTAAGCAAAGGCACAGCCTACCTGGAAAATATGCAGTGTATTGGCCTCCAAATAAAAAAAGCAAATCTTCACTGCATTCTTTCCAATTTAATGAATTAAGCTTTATTATAATATAAATACACTTTATATTCAAGAGTTTCACACTATCAAGGAAAATATTGCATATTAAATAGTTTTGTTTAAGATAAATCATAAGTTCATACATTTAAGCAACACTAATGAATAAAAGGAGATTGTTTTAATTGGTCCTTTTAAGTTATAACAGATATTTTAATTTTCTTCTGCTTTACTCTCAAATTTTCATAATTTTTGTTCATACAAATGGAAAGTAAAAAAAAAAATTACAGTTTTGAGATCAAATGTTTTGACAAACCAGATTAAAAAATGAAAAGAACGATTAATTTTAATAAGGCTTATGAATATGGCATTACTTAAAGAAACTAAATCAGAGTTCCATATGTAGAAGTAAGAAAGGGAATTAGTATTTAGCTTTGATTAATATTCCAACGTCTAGAAAGCAGCCTTAAAAAAGATTTTCTTGTAGACCCTATTTAGATATTCTCTTTGCATTAGAGTATTCCAACTTTTTTTCTTTCAGTTAAGATTTCTTGTTATTCAATTTGGCAGTTCTCAAAACGGATGCGTGCAGATTGCTATATCAGGCAACTATATCAAACAGTTTATGACAAAGATCCTGGTTACACAATATGATTATTTCTGTAAATGTTTAAAGTGCAGAACTGTTTTAAGAGGATATATATATATACAGATGATATACATTCTCTATGTATATACTCTATCCATAAATATATATAAGCTAAGGTGTAATGAATATGCACTAATATTAACAATATATTTATCTGAAATATAAAAGTGTGGGGAATGGAATCATGTGGAAAATGTTCTGTGGTAACTGAATGGGAGTAATCTTTGGAAATTATATTAAAAATTAAATTAATTAATTAATTAAATAAAATTAAAACAAGAGTCATGTTTGATGTAGCCACATGAAGCATATCCAAGAACATAAAATGCAGTTTAATAATTTATTTTTCTTTAAAAATATAATCTGTTTTTCAAGCAGCAATGGGTATACTCCCCTATTAAGTACATTTAATGATATTAGAAGAGCTACTGTGAGAAAGCATATAGCTGGTGAGCCTATAGATCAAATGACACATTATATGAGATATAACCAGTTCTCAAAATATTGCATATTACCCAAAGTATCAGAGACATTTTAAATAATTTTGTGCATACATTGAAAACAGATATATCAAAGCAGATATTTCCTAAAAGGAATCAGATTTAATGAATCAAGAGACTCGATATTAGAATAAATTTGCAATTCTAGCACTCTGTAAGAAAGTATATCTAACTAACATCCTTAAACTTTTTAATGGTCACTGAATAGTCTTTCTAAGACAAGCATGACATCACTTTGCCAACAAAGATGTGTATAGTCAAAGCTACGGTTTTCCTAGTAGTCAAGTAAAAATGTGAAAGTTGCACAATAAAGAAGACTAAGCACTGAAGAATTGATGCTTTCAAATTGTGGTGCTGGAGAAGACTCTTGAGAGTCCCCTGAGCTACAAGGAGATCAAACCAGTCAGTCATAAAGGAACTTAACCCTGACTATTCATTGAAATAGTCAATGTCAATGAATGGTGTTGGAGAAGACTCTTGAGAGTCCCTTGAACTGCAAGGAGATCCAACCAGACCATCCTAAAGGAAACCAGTCCTGAATATTCATCAGAAGGACTGATGTTGAAGCTGAAACTCCAATACTTTGGCCACCTGATGCGAAGAACTGAGTTATTGGAAAAGACCCTGATGCAGGGAAAGATTGAAGGCAGGAGGAAAAGGGGATGACAGAGGATGAAATGGTTGGATGGCATCACCGACTCAATGGACATGAGTTTGAGTAAGCTCTGGGGATTGGTGGTGGACAGGGAGGCCTGGCATGCCACAGTCCATGGGGTCTCAAAGAGTCAGACATAACTGAGTGACTCAACTGAACTGAACTGTATATATTCATTGAAAAAAGAAAAATCTATGTAGATCGTTGGAGTTCAAATCCACGTAGTTCAAATGCTAACTGCATTGTTATATAAAAAGTGTTTCTTACAGCATGTTCAGGTCTATTAAACCATTACGCTGTGACCATGATGTTATTCTGCTTAGAGAAGACATCTTTCTAATGGACTATATGATGCTGAGAATGTATAGCATGTGTCTATATAATACCAGCATGGAGGAGTTGTCCATAGTATTTTTATTACTCAGTGTCTTATTCTTTTTATCCTTGTTCAATTCATTTTATTACTTGAACCAATCATTTTTGATAAATCATTTATATTATTCTCTATTTGTTCTGTTATATTAGAGTGGAGTTGGTGATGGACAGGGAGGCCTGGCATGCTGTGATTCATGGGGTCGCAAAGAGTCAGATTGAGCGACTGATCTGATCTGATTCATTGAAAGGACCGATACTGAAGTTCCAACACTTTGGCCAGCATATATGAAGAGCTAACTCATTACAAAAGATCCTGATCCTGGGAAAAGATTGATGGCAGGAAGAGAAGGGGGTGACAGAGAATGGGATTGTTGGATGGCATCACCTACTCATTGGACATGAGTTTGAGCAAAGTCTGGAAGTTAGGGAAGGACAGGGAAGCCTAGCCTGTTGCAGCCCATGGGGTTTCAAAGAGCCAGACATGACTTAGAGACTCAACAACACAACAATGTGACAAAGACACTGAAATAAAGATATAAAAAAGATTAGAAAAGTTAATGCTCTTTCATATAAAATTGATACTCTGCCTCCTCAATTCAAAAAGAAAACAAGTCTTAGAAGAGAATATATAACATATACATATAAATAAATATATTTGTATTCATGTGAAAAAAAAATGTTAGGCGCTCAGTCGGGTCTGGTTCTGCGACCCCATGAATTGTAGCGCCCCCCCTCTCCCCCCCCGCCAGGCCCCTCTATCCATGGGATTTTCTCAGCAAGAATACTGGAGTGGGTAGCCATTCCCTTCTTCAGAGGATCTTCCCAAATCAGGGAACAAACCCAGGTCTCCTGCATTTCAGACAGATTCTTTATTGTCTGAGCCACCGTGGAAGCCCTGTGTATACATGTGTATATCTGTAATTTTGGTCAAGATAATAGTGAATAACTTATGCAGAAATTCACTCATAGCAACAACTGTATTTTTTTTTTTTAATTTAAAACAAAAACAAAAAAACTCTCTGTGGACCTTAAATGAAACAAACAGACAAAGCAACTGTGGAAGTAGAAATCAGAATAGAAAATAGACAATGATGTCCTGAAGTTTAGCTCTTGTGAAGGAAAGATAATTTAATTCTTCTGGGTATAACCAAGGATTTGACCTATATTTACCACATGGACCAAAGATTTACAAAATTCACACACTACTTGAGACTGTTACTTTCTACTTGTGACCAGATAGATTGTACACAGCCTCACACAATATGATAACAGAGCACTGGCTTATGGAATAAGTATTCAATAACCCTCCATGATATTGCAATTAAGTTTCCAATATATTAATGTTTTCTCCATGAGACTTGATAGGAAAGGCAGAGAGAAGGGGAGAATGAAAATGAAGTTGTTATGCAGTGGAGCCCTGCTGTTTGTGGTTGCCATTGCTCAATCACTCAGTTGTGTCTGACTCTTTGAGACTCCATGGACTGTAGCACGCCAAGCTTCCCTGTCCTTCACTATCTCTCAGAGCTTGCTCAACCTCATGTCCATTGAGTCGGTGATGCCATCCAATCACATCTCAGAGGATGAAATTTCATCCTCTGTCATCCCCTTCTCCTCCCGCCTTCAATCTTTCCCAGCATCAGGGTCTTCTCCAATGAGTCAGTTCTCCACATCAAGCGGAAAAAGATTTGGAGCTTCAGTTTCTGCATCAGTCCTTCCAATGAATATTCAGGGTTGCTTTCCTTTAGGAACAACTGGTTTGACCCACTTGCAGTGCCTTTGATCTCCAAGGGATTCTCAAAAGTCTTCTTTTCTCCAGCACCACAGTTCAAAAGCATCCACTCTTTGATGCTCAGCCTTCTTTATGGTACAACTCTCACATCTCTACATGACTACTTGAAAAACCATAGCTTTGACGATACAGACCTTTGTCTTCATCCTGCTTGGCATTTCTCATGATGTACTCTGCATATAAGTTAAATAAGCAGGGTGACAATATACAGCCTTGACGTACTTGCAGCTTATAAAATCAGTATATGCAAACGTTGATAGAAAGGCAAGATGCCTTTAATCAGAATACTGGCAATCTGTGAGATGGTGGACTCAGTGTCCTCCAAAAACACTGCCATGAAAACTTTTAAAGGGAAACAGGGATGTAATCTCAGTTGATCATTGAGATGGGGAGTCAAAGTCGTCACTGTTCCCTGCATGTGCAGGCTTGTGTGAAAGCTTGTCAAGTTCTTATAATCTTTCTCTAGATGCTATCTTGTTCACACAGTCTGTGAGATTACTGAAGGGGAAGCTAAGGAAGAGATCTGGTTATCTCTTAATTACCTATTCTTCATTTCTACTTCTTTGATCTGTGGGAAAAAAGCAATAAGTCAGGCAAAATTGAGTAGATCCTATGGGTGCCTGTTTTGCTGCTGCTGCTGCTGCTGCTGCTGTGCTAAGTTGCTTCAGTCGTGTCCAACTCTGTGTGACCCCATAGATGGCAGCCCACCAGGCTCCCCAGTCCCTGGGATTCTCCAGGCAAGCACACTGGAGTGGGTTACCATTGCCTTCTCCAGTGCATGAAAGTGAAAAGTGAAAGTAAAGTTGCTCAGTCGTGTCCGACTCTTAGCGACCCCATGGACTGCAGCCTACCAGGCTCCTCTGTCCATGAGATTTTCCAGGCAAGAGTACTGGAGTGGGGTGCCATTGCCTTCTCTGGGGTGCCTGGTTTAAAGTTAGACAAAAGAATGCCTCTGGCAGAGATCTGTTGCCCAAAATTAAAAACAACAACAACAACAACAAAAACAGATGGCTAACAAACACATGAAAAGATGTTCAACATCACTCATTATCAGAGAAATGCAAATCAAAACCACAATGAGGTACCATTTCACACCAGTCAGAATGGCTGCTTTCCAAAAGTCTACAAGCAATAAATGCTGGAGAGGGTGTGGAGAAAAGGGAACCCTCTTACACTGTCAGTGGGAATGCAAACTAGTACAGCCATTATGCAGAACAGTGTGGAGATTCCTTAAAAACTGGAAACAGAACTGCCATGTGAACCAGCAATCCCACTGCTGGGCATACACACTGAGGAAAACAGAATTGAAAGAGACACATGCACCCCAATGTTCATCGCAGCACTGTTTATAATACCCAGGGCATGGAAACAACTTAGCAGACGAATCAGCAGAAGTCTGATTCAGCAACCTAGCAACCATCAGCATACTAATGGATAAGAAGGTTGTGGTACATATACACAATGCAATATTACTCAGCTGTTAAAAAGAATATATTTGAGTCAGTCCTAATGATGTGGATGAAACTGGAGCCTATTAAACAGAGTGAAATAAGCCAGAGAGAAAAACACCAATACAGTGTACTAACGCATATATATGGAATTTAGAAAGATGGTAACGATACCCTTGAATGCAAGACAGCAAAAGAGACACAGATGTATAGAACAGTCTTTTGGACACTGTGGGAGAGGCGAGGGCAGGATGATATGGAAGAATGGCATTGAAGCATGTAAATTATCATATGTTAAATGAATCGACAGTCCAGGTTCGATGTATGAGACAGAGTCCTCAGGGCTGGTGCACTGGGATGATCCAGAGGGATGGGATGGGGAGAGAGGTGGGAGGGGGGGGTTCAGGAAAGGGAACACATGTACACCCATAGTGGATTCATGTCAATGAATGGCAAAACCGATACAATATTGTAAAGTAAAAATAAATAAGTAAATAAATAAACAGATAAAAATAAGATAAATAAATAAAACAGAAAAATAAATAAAAATAATCATAGTAAAAATTAAAAAAAAAAGGTTTTCCCTGCCAAAAGCACACTTAAAAAGTCACCAAAAAAAAGGAGGTAGAAGAAGAGAAGATGGAGGAAAAAGAAACTACCAGCAAAAATAAATTTGTGAACTAAAAGAGAAGGAAATTAAAAAAAAAAAATATCAATTCCAACACAGTCAATAAAGAATTCATTGCTGATGAAATTTAAAAAAAAAATACAATTTTATAAGGGCAGTTTATAAATGTGCTTAAGTTATTCAAAACTAAAGGAAATAAATACATCCATGACCAAAGACAGGAGCTTATGAACAAAGCAAAAAAATATAAATAGGAAACATGAATATGAAAAATGAATAAATAAAAATGAAAAAAAATTAAAAATAAAAATCACAGCAATAATTTAACTATTCTCTAAAGTTAGTTCAGTAAAGCAAGCTTCAAGCACACATTTCATAGTTACTCCAAAAGTAAGACCAACAGGAAATAATGAAAAGGTAATGTTCTTCCCAAGTGTCACTAATGATAAAGAACCCACTTGCCAATGAAGAGGACAAAAGAGATGTAGATATGATCCCTGGGTGAGGAAGATACCCTGGATGAGGAAATGGAAACACACTCCAGTACTGTTGCTGGGATAATCCCAAGGAAAAAGGAACCTGGTGGGCTATATAGTTCATGGGGTTGAAAAGAGTCGGACACGACTGAGCATCTGAGCAGCATAGCCAATATTCAAATAGATACAATCTGCAAATTCTCTTAAATTAAGAAAGATATATGAACGTCAATTGAAAGGCACATAAAGGAAAATAGTTTTGAATAAATATAAACAAACATTATAAAGAACTGAAAAGCAAAGTATATGAGAAAATACTAAAGGCAACTAAAAAGAAAATTTAGAACAGTTTATGAACAATGAAAATAGATATATATAAAAAAAATTTACACTCAAAAATAATTTCCAAAAAGCAATAAAATTCCAGCTTCAATTCTTAGGGAAAATAAAATATACATCTTTCAAAATTTAAACAAACATATACAAATGTGTATGTCCTTTGAAATTGTGGCTGAAACAAAATTGATCAAAGAAAGCATGCTTAGCAAATACTTAGTAAAATATGATAAGAAACCTAATTATTTTAAAATGATAATGATTAACTTACAGTTTTTTTAAGAATGGCAAATCTAAAATATTACTCAACGATAACAAAAAAGATCCAGAAAAAGAATCAGCCTAAATGTTCATTGACATGTAAATGAATAAAGAAGATGTGGTGTATATATTATAGAACATTACTCAGCCATAGAAAATAATTAAATATTGCCATTCACAGCAACATGGATTGACCTAGAGATCATCATGATAAGTGAAGTAAGTCAAAAAGAGAAAGACAAATATCATATGATAGCATTTATATATGAAATCTAAAATATGATACAAATTAACTTATTTACAAAACAGAAACAGACTTATTGCCATGGAAAGCAAACTTATGGTTACAAAAGTATAAGTTAATCACCATTGAAAAGAGATTTGGCTGATCTTGGTTTCTTTTAGTTAGAGCTCCTTAAAGAAATTTTGGCAAGGTATTTACCTTAGCTTCCAGAAAGTAAAATTTAAAAATGCCTTGGAATCTTAATAATAGTTTAAGTGACAAGTGCAAGTACTGCCTGCAGTAATTTTATTTTTATCTTATTTTTTCTGCTTGAAGTAAGGAAGACATGTTGCTTCCACAATATTTCAAAATCATCAGCTGCTTTGAATATATCTATTGCTGCTGCTGCTGCTAAGTCGCTTTAGTCGTGTCCAACTCTGTGCGACCCCATAGACGGCAGCCCACCAGGCTCCCCCATCCCTGGGATTCTCCAGGCAAGAACACTGGAATGGGTTGCCATTTCCTTCTACAATGCATGAAAGTGAAAGTAAAGTCACTCAGTCGTGTCAAAGTCTTAGTGATCCCATGGACTGTAGCCTACCAGGCTTCTCCATCCATGGGATTTTCCAGGCAAGAGTACTGGAGTGGGGTGCTATTGACTTCTACAAATATATATGTACTATCAGTATGAATTCTGGCTGTTTTGCCCTCTACTAAAATGCAACCCCATGAAAAGCATATGATTCAGCCTGTTGAGTCAAAGTAGCCATAGGTAATGATGCTGCCTCAAACATATCTAAAGGATTTGCAATTACACACCTGGCATAATATTTGCTATTGCCCCCTTTTAAATAAGAAGCATCAATGAGTGATGAGAAGTCAATATCACTGCCCTATATTTTCTACAGTTAATCACAAGGAGTCAGGGGATGTTAAGCATTCATGATGGGCTTTGCTGGTGACAGACAGGAGAAAAGTAGCAGGGTTAAGGTTACTACAACATGAAAATGCTGTGTAAGGATCATTTAACAAAAGGACTTCATAGGAAGTGAGGTGGCCTTATGAAAAATGTTGAGAATGATGCATATATATGTATGCCAACTGCATAAAAAAAGCTAGGATTTGACCAAATTGCTGATTTGTGTTGATTAATTCATATTATTATTTTATTTTTCCTTCTTGGAATTATTGATACCAAATTAGTCCTATTTACTTGTTTCTCAGTGTTCAGTTATAGCAAAGGCTGAGTTTCAATAAAGGTACTCAGATTAATTTATGGTTTTGATATCTGAGGAGAAAAAATGCATGTGTTTTGGTGTTTCTAAGCTTGGAGTTTATAGGTTGTTGACAATCATCAAATTAATGTGCAAAAGGACTTTGCATTTAAAATGAAGGCTGTCATAGACAAAAGGAGCTTATAGATAAATTAGAGCCTACTTGGTATTCTTTGAGGCCCCAAATCCAATATTTCTTAACACTAGAACCATTCCTTGTCTTTCCAGTTATATGAGCCAAAGATGATTTTTTTTTTCTTATCGATGTTTGAGTTAGAAGTATGTCTGTTTATAAGATTTTAATAGTGCTTTTCTGATTCATATTTTGCTTTGGCTTTTATGACTTACTAACCATCTCTGTCTTTCTGATAATTAATTTATTTGATGTAATAGTACAGGTAACTAGTTTGCAGTCAAAGTTGATGTCATCATAAGAAATATTTTGTGCCATTAGTACAAATTTACATACCTTCAATGATTCTATATGTTCTATTTTAATATTTAATCTTATAAAGCAGTTTCATTTATCTTAATTTTAAATCTGCCCTGATGCTGATATTCATTCCTATGCAATTTCTTAGTGTCCTAATCCTCAGCTCTAAATATATAATTTAGCAAATAATAGAAAATATCTTATATCAACTCTTTACAGTAATTCTTCAAATACTTTTTGGAATATACAATTTTCTTCCAAGTAAACTTTCCTCATTCTAAGGAAAGTTTCATTTGTTCCACATTTGGTATATTATCATTGATCTTGGCTATGTGTTCTGCTTTCTTCGGGTTACATTCCAGATTCTCAGTTTCTCTTTTTAAATATTATACTAAATATTTACTAAAATCTATAATTTACATGTATAATAGAAAGTAGTAATGTCTGTCAGCTGTTTCAGCTTACACTCATTTCCTCAAATTCAAGCTATTAGCTCATGTGATGAGAACTTATGACTATGTTTGAACTATCCCTATATATTTTATCTATGGACTTCTTTGGTGGCTCAGTGATAAAAGAATCCATGTTCCAAAGCAAGAGATTTGAGTTTTATCCCTGGATCTGGAAGATCCTTTGGAGATGAAAAGAGAAACCCACTCCAATAACCTTACCTGGCAAAGCCCATGGACAGAGGAGCCTGGTGGGCTACAGTCCATGGCATCACAGAAGAGTATGATTTTACTTAGGAATTAAAACAGACAAAAGCATTTTATCTATAGATTCAATCACCCAGAGTCAGTAAACTTTGATATAACTAGTTAAATTCAGAAAATGTGTTCTATATTATTAATATTGATTTCAGTAAATTATGATCACTTTTTCTACAATAAAATCCCTGATGGATATGATGAGTCCTTCATTTAAATAATTGGAAATCATACAATTCTGGCAGAATAAAAGCATATATGTGTGGCAATTGGTGAATCTATGAGGGATGCTACCTCATGTCCCTCACCCAAATTGAGCACAAGAGTCTTAGCCTGTGACTCTATTCTTTCCTAATTTGGCTGATTTCTCATCTCTTTCGGTCACAAGCTGGTCCATCCTCAGAAGCACAGGCACCTTTTCGAGACAGGATTACAGTGCTTATCTAAACTGCTATGACGCTAGCAACAACTTGAAGATTTTACCTTCAAATATATGGCTTTCATATCTACAGATAAAATTTTCAACAATGGTTTTGATTTGGTTCTAAATCAATAAAATGATAATGGAAGCCTGAGAGAGTGTACTTGAATGAGGTTTTAGAAAGAAATCATTTTCCTCCACTGTACATCTAATAAAACCATGTAATAAAGTCTTTCTTTGCCTTGCTGACAGGGTCATCTTCCAGCAAATTGGGAACATAACCAAGGAACTTCAATTTTTACTTAACTTTAACCAAAAAAAAAGTTCTGCCTACTGAAGAA
Organism: Budorcas taxicolor; assembly: GCF_023091745.1. Lineage (NCBI taxonomy): Eukaryota > Metazoa > Chordata > Mammalia > Artiodactyla > Bovidae > Budorcas > Budorcas taxicolor. The sequence goes on from NC_068923.1 coordinate 8,859,052, forward strand.
TAGGGATAAGAATTTTGGAAATAAATATATTACCTTTGTGTTTATAGTCATCAGTAGTATGTGACCACTGTAGTGGTAGCATTACTATTATACTCTGCAGAAAATGAGATTTTTTTTTTTTTAAGTTTTAAGGAGATAATGGAAAAATTCTGTGGTAGTAGGATATAATAAAACATAAAAACATAGGATTATCTGAGGCAAGAGGCAACATAGAAAAGTGATTAAAAGAGCCTCCCTTATGGCAAAAAGTGAGGAGGAACTAAAGAGTCTATTACTGAAAGTGAAAAAAAAAAAAAAAAGAGTGTAAAAAGCTGGCTTAAAACTCAACATTCAAAAAGTGAAGATCATGGCATCTGGTTTCATCACTTCATGGAAAATAGATGGGGAAAAAATGGAAAGCCTGAGAGACTTTATTTTGTTGGTCTTCAAAATCACTGGAGATGATTGCAGGTGACTGTAGCCATGAAATTGAAAGATGCTTGATTTCTGGAAGAAAAGCAATGACAAACCTAGACAGCATATTAAAAAGCAGAGACAACAATTTGCTGACAAGTTTGTCTAGTGAAAGTTATGGTTTTTCCAGTAGTCATGTATGGATGTGAGAATTCAACCATAAAGAAAGACAAGCACCAAAGAATTGATGGTTTTGATTTGTGGTATTGGAGAAGATTCTTAAAAGTCCCTTGGACTGCAAGGAGATTAAATAAGTCAGTCCTAAAGAAAATCAGTTCTGAATATTCATTGAAAGGTTCGATGCTGAAGCTGAAGCTCCAATACCTTGACCACTTTATGCGAAGAACTGACTTATTGGGGGAAAAAAAAAACAAAAAAAAAAAACAAAAAAAAAACCCTGATGCTGGGAAAGATTGAAGATGGAAGGAGGAAGGGGATGACAGAGGATGAGATGGTTGGATGGCATCACCAAATTAATGAACATGAGTTTGGGCAAACTCCAGGAGATGGTACTACAGTCTCTGGGGTCACAAAGAGTCAGACACAGCTGAGTAACTGAACAACAACAAAGTTAAAGTTGGAAGTGTTAGTCTCTCATTCTTGCCCAACTCTTTGTGATCCCATGGACTGTAGCCTCCAGGCTCCTCTGTCCATGGAATTCTCCAAGAAAGAATACTGGAGTGGTTTGCCACTCCTTTCTTCAGAGGATCTTCCTGATCCAAGGATCAGACGCAGGTCTCCCATACTGCAGGCAGATTTTTTACTGTCTGAGTCACCAGGGAAACCCCTAAGAGCACCTAATCTTAGCCATAACACTTACCACTGATACAACACTTTACATTAATTTAAACTGAGAATAATATTATATATCCCAAGGAATTATTGGGAGGCTTAAATACATTAAAATATGTAAAATGTTTAGTATAGCACCTAGTATCTTGCTGATATATTTTGATAATGAAGATTTATTATTTCAAAGCATCAAAAAATAATTTGAAAATGAAGGAAGAGTATAATCATGAAAGAGTTCCTTGGATTGCAAGAAGATCAAACCAATCAATCCTAAAGGAAATAAACCCTGAATATCCATTGGAAGGAAAGATACTGAAGCTGAAGCTCCAATACTTTGCCACCAGATGTGAAGCACCAACTCATTGGAAAAGACCTTGATGCTGGGAAAGATTAAAGACAAGAGGAGAAGGAGACGACAGAGGATGAGATGGTTGGATGGCATTAATGACTCAGTGGACATGAGTTTGAACAAATTCCAAGAGATATTGAAGAACAGGAAAACCTCGTGTGCGGCAGTCCATGATGTCACAAAGTCAGACATGACTGAACAATTGAACTGAACTGACTGGATAGCAGTTCATATATATCTCTAATAAGGCTATTTGTATTTATGTCAATATTTAAAGAAAGGATGCTTCACTATGAGTAAACACATCAAAAGTGCAATGGTGCTGCTGCTGCTAAGTCTCTTTAGTCATGTCCAACTTTGTGCGACCCCACAGAAGGCAGCCCACCAGGCTTCCCCATCCCTGGGATTCTCCAAGCAAGAATACTGGAGTGGGTTGCCATTTCCTTTTCCAATGCATGAAAGTCAAAAGTGAAAGTGAAGTCGCTCAGTCATGTCTGACTCTTAGCAACCCCATGGACTGCAGCCTACCAGGCTCCTCCATCCATGGGATTTTCCAGGTAAGAGTACTGGAGTGGGGTGCCATTGCCTTCTCCAGTAATGGTCCTAGTGTATCTATTTTTAAAAATATGCTGACATCTGTAAAATATATCAAAAAGAACAAGTACACTTATGAATATTAATGTTCTCACTATTTTAGGCAAATTTTAGCAAAAAATAAAAAAGGACTACTAGATGTGGTATGTTTGCCTTTCTTCTTTCAAAGAGAAAAGAGCTAATGGAAGTGAAAGTCATGTCTGATTGTTCGTGACCTCATGGGCTATACAGTCCATGGAAGTCTCCAGTCCAGAATGCTGGAGAGGGTAGCCTTTCCCTTCTCCAGGTGATCTTCCCAACCCAGGGATTGAACTCATGTCTCCCTGATTGCAGGCATATTCTTTACCAGCTGAGCCACCGAGGAAGCCCAAGAATACTAGAGTGGGTAGCTTTTCCTTTCTCCAGCGAATCTTCCTGACCCAGGAACCAAGCCAGGTCTCCTGCTTTGCAGGCAGATTTTTTTTACCAGCTGAGTTACCAGACAAACCCATTAGTGGAAAGTGTTAGTGATTTATGGTGGAGGCATCATTTCCTTGTGACAAATGAAAGGAAACATTAAATGAATCATAATTTATAGACACTAGGGATTATAACTATGACTTGATAAATAATTTAAAGTGTGATTGTGCAATCATTGCTGGCTATCTATGAAGCATACAAACAATAGCATTAGGGTCAAAATTTAAAAACAAGAAAAGACTACTTTACCTTTTAAAAATGAGAAACTGATATGTTTTGGAACCTACACATAAAATGCACTAAAAGTTGTTCTTGTGAAAAGTTGGGTATTAATTATAAAAATTAAGCAATTGTTTTGTAAGCAAATTTGCAGTTGACAAAGAATCATAATGTCAAAATTCTAAGCCTTATCTTTCAAATCACTTATTCTGTAATCCTAGTCAAAATACCTCATTTCCTTGATTTATAGTTCATCCTATGAAAAGTGAAAAAGTATATTAGAAATGAGTGAAGTTCTCTTTTAACAAGGACATTGTATAAATCTATGACAATGTGATTCTGTCCTTGACAAGAGCAAAACATTTCACGCAAACACACACTTCATTGTTTATCCAAAGAAAATATGATTGCAATTCAAAGAAGATATCAACATTAGTATCATCAAACAAAAACAAATCTGGACTTCAGAAAAGAAATACTTTATCTGAATTGAATACTGCAGGAAGAGGAAGATAATTGTACAACGGGAGGAGAGGGAAAATGATAATGGGAAAAATACTATGATGTCTGGAATATCTCGTTGCAGGCAGAGAAGAACTTCCCTTTTACAGAGAAGAGTAAACTAAGTGAAAAGGAAAGGATCTGAGGAAAGGAGAAGAGTAAATGCAGTTGATGATAGGACAATTGTTAGAGAGAGCTTTTCCCTGTGGTCAGCTTATTTTATCTTTGGCAGAAGTTGTTAAGCAAAGTTTATATGCTGGCTCAAGCTGAGGCTGAGTCAAAAATCTGGAACCTGGGGGGTAAAGAGAGAAGTTTAAAGTTTGAACAAATCAGATATATGTGTTTTTTTTTTTTTCTTTTTTCAATTGACCTTTGGGGACAAATATTAACAATCATTTATGAAACACAGAATGGGGTTTTGAGGAGAATGTAACTGGTCTTTTCCTAGTTTGGCAAAGAGAGAAACTCTGAGGAGTATAGTAAAGAGAGATTCAGTAAACCATTCCCTGGAACTTCTACAAGCCTTGTTAAAGTTCAACATTATCAATGTACATATCTTAATGTAGATATGTTTTTATTTTTTCTCTGATAATTAGCTAGGGATGGAATCTCTGAGTCATATAATGTCAAAGAAAAATTGCACCAGACAGTTAAATCAGCAGAGGTAGATTTTATCTAAGACTATGACAATAAGGTTTTGTTTAGGCCATTCAAGTACAGGCTAAATAAAATTCCTTATGATCATGTAGTGGAGGTGACAAATAGATTCAAGGGATTAGACCTGGCACATAAAGTGCCTAAGAACTATGGACAGATGCCCATAACTTTGTACAGGAGAAAGTAACCAAAACCATCCCAAAGAAAAAGAAATGCAAGAAGGCAAAGCGTTTGTGGAGGAAGGTTTACAAATAGCTGAGGGAAGAAGAGAAGCAGAAAAGAGGGAAATAGGGAAACAGAGAAACAGAAAAAATACACACAACTTAATGCAAAGTTCCAGTGAATAGCAAGAGGAGAAAAGAATATCTTCTTAAATGAACACTGCAAAAAAAAAAAAAAAAAAAAGAAGAAGAAAACAATAGAATGAAAAAGACTAGAGATTTCTTCAAGAAAACTGAAGTAATCAAGGAAACGTTTATGCAAGGACAGACATGACAAACTACAGAAAGGATAAGGACCCAACAGAAGCAGAAGAGATTAAGAACAGGAGGCAAGAATACACATATGAGCTGTACAAAAAAGGTCTTAATGACGTAGAAAACCACTATGGGCAGGGGGGTTATTCATCTAGAGCCAGACATCCTGGGGTGTGAAGTCAAGTTGGCCTTAGGGAAGCATTACCATTAATAAAGATAGTGGAGTTCACTATCTTGACATTATTCACCTGTTAAGTGCTGCACTTATGATGCTGTTAAAGTACTGCACTAAAAATGTCAGCAAATTTGGAAAACTCAGCAGCGGCCACAGGACTGGTAAAGGTCAGTTTTCATTTCAATCCCAAAGAAGGGTAATGCCAGGCAATGTTTAAATTGCTGGACAATTACAATCATTTCACATGCTAGCAAGGCTATGCTCATAATCCTTCAAACTAGGCTTCAGCAGAATGTAAACTGAGAAATTCCAGATGTACAAGCTGGGTTTAGAAAAGGCAGAGGAATCAGAGATAAAATTACCATCATTCGTTGGATCACAGAGAAAGCAAGAGCATTCCAGAGAAACATCTACTTCTGCTTCATTGACTACACAAAAACTTTTCACTCTGTGCATCACAACAAACTCTGGACAATTCTTAAAGCAATATGAATAGCATATCACTTCACTTGTTTCCTGAGAAACCTGTATGAAGTTCAAGAAGCAACAGTTAGAACCAGAAATGCAAAAACAGACTGGTTCAAAATTGGGAAAGGAGTATGGCAAGGTTGTATGTTGTCACTCTGTTTAACTTCTATGCAGAGTGCATCATGTGAAATGCTGGCCTGTATGGCTCACAAGCTGGAATCAAGATTGCTGGAAGAAATAGTAACAATTTCATTTATGTAGGTGTTATCATTCTAATAACAAACAATGAAAAGGAACTAAAGAGCTTCTTGATAAGAGTGAAAGAGGAGAGTGAAAAAGCTGACTTGAAACTCAATATTTAAAAAAAACTATGATCATGATATGTGCCCCATCACAGCATGGCAAATAGAAGAGGAAAACATGGAAACATTGATGGATTTTATTTTCTTGGGCTCCAAAATCATAGTGCATAGTGACTACAACCGTGAAATTAACAGATGCTCTCTCCTTAGAACGAAAACTATGACAAAGCTAGACAGCATATTCAAAAGCAGAGACACACTTTGCCAATCAAGACCTGTGTAGTTAAAACTATTTTTGTTTGTTTGTTTGTTTTTTCCCCAGCAGCCATGTATGGATGTGAGGGTTGAACCTCAAAGAAGGCTGAGTGCTTGAATTCATGTTTTCAAATTATGGTGCTGCAGAAGACTCTTGAGAGTCCCTTGGATTATAAGGAAATCAAAGACATCAATTCTAAAGGAAATCAACCCTGACTATTCATTGAAAGTTCTGGTGCTGAAGCTGAAGCCCCAATATTCTGACCACGTGATACACAGAGCTGACTCACTGGAAAAGACCCTGATGCTCAAAATATTGAATGCAGAAGGAGAAGGTAATGGCAGAGGAAAAAATGATTGGATGGCATCACCAACTTAATGGACATGAGTTGGAGCAAACTCGGGGATAGTGAAGGATAGAGGAATCTGGTGTGCTGTAGTCTTTGGACTTGCAAAAAGTCAGACAAGACTTAGTTACTGAGCAACAGCAACATTTCAGTAAAGAGAGAGATTAAACTGAACTCTAGTGAATTAAAGGACAGGAACGGTTTTAATCACTGTGATGAAATCATGGAAAATTATGGAGGGGAGGTTAACAGGGGAGGTGGGTCAATGTGAATAGGCTATCTGTGCCTGTTAATAAGCTTATATTAAAGTTATGTGCCTACTCTTCTACAAAGACTGGACTTTATCTTTTTTGATGGTTACATTTCAAAGAGATGACCCCATATGTTATAGAAAAAATTTTCCATGGATTTCCCTGCTAAGAGGCTACACTAACTCATAACTTACCTCTCAAGGGCAGAGGAAGCGTTTTCAATTGAAGTTTTTCTAACACAAATACTCTAAGGAAAAGCACAGCTTTATACCATGAAGAAATCTTTCTGAAGTTAAGTCATGCTAGGGGAACATTAAAGGCATCCTGGTCAATAAAAGGTGCTGTTAACTTACAGGAAACTCTCAAATTGCTTTCTAATATAGTCTTACCATTTTGCATTTTTACTTTATTTGAAAAAAACCTAGAAACAACCCAAGTATCCATCAGCAGGTGAAAGGATAACACATTGTGGTCTAAACATTGAGAAAATGCTCAACGTTAGAAAAAAGATGATCAGTGATATATGCAGAAACACAGGTGAACCTCATCATCTATGGATTGATAGATGCCATATGGGAAAGTGAAAGTGACGTCGTTCAGTCAGGTCCAACTCTTTGCGACCCCATGGACTGTAGCCTACCAGGATCCCCTGTCCATTGGATTTTCCAGGCAAGAGTACTGGAGTGGGTTGCCATTTCCTTCTCCAGAGGAACTTCCCAACCCAGGGATTGAACCCCAGTCTCTTGCATTGTAGGCAGATCCTTTACCATCTGAGCCAGCAGGGAAGTCATATAGGTAAGAATGGTTTCTAGATGGTTCCACTTACATAAAAGTAGGAAAGGAGAAATCAGATTTACAGACAGAAAGCAGATCAGTGTTTCCCTGCAGCTAAGAGTAAGGCTGAATTCTAAGTCACAATAGAATTATTAAAATTTTTGGTAGGAAGAAGATTCACATATTAATTAATTTCCATTTTCAACATACAAGCTAATAATTAGGTTCTGGCTAAGATAAGGGAAACAGAGTGAAGGTAAGGGTTATCTATGATCTCAGGCTACTATGGAACAAAAGGAACAGAAGGATGGGAGATAACTCTTGTTGAAATTTCAACTTATTTACTCACTCTCCCTTGTCATGATTATTTGAAAGGAGGAAAAAAATCCCAAGATATTCATAAGTGATATTATATATTCTCTGACCTATTTAGTATGGTGTCCTTAAAAAATTCTCCCTATAAACAAACTCCAACTTCAAAGTATGAAAAACTACAATGTTGAAATAAACTGGAGAATGTTTAGTTTAATGTTAGTCACTCAGGAGTACCTGAAGGCTCTATATTTTCACCTTGCATATTTAATTTCTATGCAGAGTACATCATGTGAGATTTTGGGTTGAATGAAACACAAGCTCGGATTAAGATTGCCAAGAGCGATATCAATAACCTCAGATACGAAGATGCTATCACCTCTATGGCAAAAAACAAAGAAGAACTAACAAGCCACTTAATGAAAATGAAAAGGGAAAGTGAAAAAATTGGCTTAAACCTCAACATTCAGAAAACAAAAATCATGGTTTCCGGTCCCATCACTTCATGGTGAATAGATGGGGAAACAATGGAAACAGTGAGAGACTTTATTTTTGAGGGTTCCAAAATCACTGCACATGGTGACTGCAGCCATGAAATTAAAAGACACTTACCCCTTGGAAGAAAAGCTATGAATAATGTAGATAGCATAATAAAAAGCAGAGACATTACTTCACCAGCAAAGGTCCTTCTAGTCAAGGCTATGGTTTTTCTAGTAGTCATGTATGAATGTGAGAGTTGGACTGTAATATAATCTGAGCACTGAAGAACTGATGCTCTTGAACTGTGGTGCTGGAGAAGACTCTTGAGAGTCACTTGGACTGCAAGGAGATCCAACTAGTCAACCCTAAAGGAAATCAGTCCTGAATATTCATTGGAAAGACTGATGCTAAAGCTGAAACTCCAATACTTAGGCCACCTGATGTGAAGAACTGACACATTTGAAAAGAACCTTGTTGCTGGGAAAGATTGAAATTGAGAGGAGAAGGGGATGATGAGGATGAGATGGTGGGATGACATCACCAATTTCATGGGCATGAGTTTGAATAGGGTACAGGAGTTAGTGATGGACAGGGAAGCCTGGTATGTTGAGGTCATGGGGTCGCAAAGAGTTGGACATGACTAAGCAACTGAACTGAACTGAAAATGAAATAAAAATAGTGTCTACCCCTAATGGTTAACATAATATGTCAACTTGACTAGTCTATGTCTGACAGTTATACGGCCAAATATCAATAACGATGTTCATTTGAAGCTGTATTAGGATGTGATTAACTTTTACATCAGTAGTTCAGTTCAGCTCAGTTCAGTCACTCAGTTGTGTCTGAATCTATGTGATGCCATGAACCACAGCACGCCAGGCCTCCCTGTCCATCACCAACTCCCGGAGTCCACCCAAAGCAACGTCCATCGAGTCGGTGATGCCATCCAACCATCTCATCCTCTGTGGTCCCCTTCTCCTCCTGCCCTCAATCTTTCCCAGCATCAGGGTCTTTACAAATGAGTCAGCTCTTCGCATCAGGTGGCCAAAGTATTGGAGGTTCATGTTCAACATCAGTCCTATCAATGTACACCCAGGACTGATCTCCTTTAGGATGGACTGGTTAGATCTCCTTATAGTCAAAGGGACTCTCAAGAGTCTTCTCCAATACCACAGTTCAAAATCATCAATTCTTCAGCGCTCAACTTTCTTTATAGTCCAACATTTACATTCATACATGACTACTGGAAAAACCATAACGTTGACTAGGCTTTGTTGAAAAGTCATGTCTCTGCTTTTTAATATGCTGTCTAGATTGGTCATAACTTTCCTTTCAAGGAGTAAACGTGTTTTTTAATTTCATGGCTGCAGTCACCATCTGCAGTGATTTTGGAGCCCAGAAAAATAAAGTCAGCCACTGTTTCTACTGTTTCCCTATCTATTTGCCATGAAGTGATGGGACCGGATTCCATGATTTTTGTTTTCTGAATGTTGAGGTTTAAGCCAACTTTTTCACTCTCCTCTTTCATTTTCATCAAGATGCTCTTTAGTTCTTCTTCTCTTTTGGCCATAACAGTGGTGTCATCTGCATATCTGAAGTTATTGATATTTCTGCAAGCAATCTTGATTCCAGTTGTGCTTCCTCCAGCCCAGCGTTTCTCATGATGTACTCTTCATTTAAGTTAAATAAGCAGGGTGACAATATACAGCCTTGACACACTCCTTTTCCTAATTGAACCAGTCTGTTGTCCCATGTCCAGTTCAAACTGTTGCTTCCTGACTTGCATACAGGTTTCTCAAGAGGCAGGTTGGGTGGTCTGGTATTCCCATCTCTTTCAGAATTTTGCACAGTTTATTGTGACCCACACAATCAAAGGCTTTGACGTAGCCAATAAAGACAAAACAGATGTTTTTCTGGAACTTTCTTGTTTTTCAATGATCCAGCGCATGTTGGCAATTTGATCTCTGGTTTCTCTGCCTTTTCTAAAACCAGCTTTAACATCTGGAATTTCATGGTTCAGGTATTGCTGAAGTCTAGGTTGAAGAATTTCAAGCATTACTTTACTAGTGTGTGTGATGATGTCAACTGTGTGGTAGTTTGAGCATTCTTTGGTATTCCTTTTTATTGAGATTGGAACGAAAACTGATTTTCCAGTCTTTTAGCCAATGCTGAGTTTTCCAAATTTGCTAACATATTGAATGAAGCACTTTCACAGCATCATCTTTTAGGATTTGAAAGAGCTCAAATGTAATTCCATCACCTCCACTAGCTTTATTCATAGTAATGCTTCCTAAGGCCCACTTGACTTCACATTCCAGGATGCATGGCTCTAGGTGAGTGATCACACCATCGTGATTATCTTGGTCGTGAAGCTCTTTTTTGTACAGTCCTGTATATTCTTGCCACCTCTTCTTAATATCTTCTGCTTCTGTTAGGTCCATACTATTTCTGTCCTTTATTGAGCCCGTCTTTGCATGAAATGTTTCTTTGGTATCTCTAATATTCTTGAAGTGATCTCTAGTCTTTCCCTTGTATTGTTTTCCTCTATTTCTTTGCACTGATCATTGAGGAAGGTTGTCTTATATCTCCTTATGATTCTTTGGAACTCTGCATTCAAATGGGTGTATCTTTTATTTTCTCCTTTACTTTTCACTTCTCTTCTTTTCACAGCTATTTGTAAGGCCTCCTGAGACAGCCATTTTTCTTTTTTGCATTTATTTTTCTTGGGAATTGTCTTGATTCCTGTTTCCTATACAATATCATGAATCTCTGTCCATAGTTCATCAGGCACTCTGTCTATCAGATCTAGGCCCTTAAATCTATTTCTCACTTCCACTGTATACTCAATAGGGATCTGATTTAGGTCAAACTTGAATGGTCTGGTGTTTTTCTGTACTTTCTTCAATTTAAATCTGAATTTGGTAATAAGGAGTTCATGATCTGAGCCACAGTCAGCTCCTGGTCTTGTTTTTGCTGACTGTATAGAGCTTCTCCAAATTTGGCTGCAAATAATTCAATCAGTCTGATTTCAGTGTTGATCATCTGGTGATGTTCATGTGTAGAGTCTTCTCTTGTGTTGCAGGAAGAGGGTGTTTGCTATGACCAATGTGTTCACTTGGCAGAACTCTATTTGCCTTTGCCCAGCTTCTTCCTGTACTTCAAGGACAAATTTACCTGTTAATCCAGGTGTTTCTTGACCTCATACTTTTGCTTTCCAGTCTCCTATAATGAAAATACATGTCTTTTGGGGTGTTAGTTCTAGAAGGTCTTACAGGTCTTCATAGAACCGTTCAACTTCAGCTTCTTCAGCATTACTGCTTGGGGCATAGACTTGGATTACCGTGATATTGAATGATTTGCTATGGAAACGAACAGAGATCATTCTGTTGTTTTTGAGATTGCATCCAAGTACTGCATTTCAGACTCTTTTGTTGACCAGGAGACCATCCCTCCATTTCTTCTAAGGGATTCCTGCCCACAGTAGTAGATATAATGATCATCTGAGTTAAATTCACCCATTCCAGTCCATTTTAGTTCACTGATTCCTAGAATGTCGATGTTCACTCTTGTCATCTCCTGTTTGATCACTTCCAATTTGCCTTGATTTATGGACATAACATTCCAGGTTCCTATGCAATATTGCTCTTTACAGCATTGAATTTTGCTTCTATCACCAGTCACATCCACAACTGGGCATTGTTTTTGCTTTGGCTCCATCCCTTCATTCTTTCTGGAGTTATTTCTCCACTGATCTCCAGAAGCATATTGGGCAACTACTGACCTGGGGAGTTCATCTTTCAGTGTCCTTTATTTTTACCTTTTTTTACTTTTCACAGGGTTCTCAAGACAAGAATACTGAAGTGGTTTGCCATTTCCTTCTTCAGTGGACCACATTCTGTCAGACCTCTCCACCATGACCCATCCATCTTGGGTGGCCCCACACAGCATGGCTTAGTTTCATTGAATTAGACAAGGCTGTGGTCCATGTGATCAGATTGGCTAGTTGTCTGTGACTTTGGTTTCAGTATGTCTGCCCTCTGATACCCTCTCTCAGCGCCTACTATCTTACTTGGGTTTCTCTTTTCTTGGACGTGGGTTGTCTCTTCACGGCTGCTCCAGTAAAGTGCAGCCGCTACTCCTTACCTTGGAGATGAAGTAGCTCCTGTCAGCTACTGCCCCTGACCTTGAACGTGGGGTAGCTCCTCTCTGCTCCCTTCCCTGACCTTGGACATAGGCTTTGAGTAAAATAAATTACCTTCCACAAGATCAATGGGCCTTGTAGAATCCATCGAAGGCCTCCAGAGAAACTCTCTGCAGAGGAAGAAATTCTGTTTTCAGACTGCCTTTAGAGTCAAGATTGTAGCATCAGCTCTTACTGGAATTTCCATTCTGCAGCCCTGTCTTGTCCATATCATACTCGCAAGTCCCTACAATCATGTAAGCCTATTACATATAATAAATCACACTCAATATGTATACTTTCTATTGATTCTCTTTTTCTGAAGAATTCTAATATCATCATCTCATGGGAGCCTTGTGTGGCTTAATTATATTGGGTTGTAGCAGAGTGCTTGACAAATAGTAAGGATGCCATGGGTTAAGTGACTTATTTATTAATAAAATGTTTTTATTCATTTCCAACTTTATGAATTATCTTAACTATAAAAATAATTGTTTATGTATATAATTATATATATATTTATATGACCCAAAGCAGTTTTAAATACTAGTCATTCTTGAAACATTTAGTTCTGCTAAAAGTTAAAATATATTCTCTTATACATGAAAGAATATGTTCAATTTTGCTATTTTTATTATAGTCCCTAGACACTTCGTTTTACCCAGCAAGTCTCTGAAAATTTATCATGCAGATTACAGTGTAATATTAACCACCTTTTTGAAGACTGTAAAATGCACTCCATGGTGTTTCAATGCATGGAAGTACTTTGCAAGTGTTTTATGTAGCATAATTCATTTGCTAAAACTTCAGTGCCCCTTTTTTTATGAGTTTCTGCAAAGATGACAAATGTTTCTTAATGTTCCAAACTGGGAATTCTCCCTCAAAAAAGTTGTCTAGGTAGGAAACTATGAATATAGAGTCACTTGTTTAGAGGAAGGAAATTCTCCAATTATAACACTATCTATTATGAGTTTCACAATAATATCTGCACTAAATCAAAATGTACTGGAGTAAGATGAGTAACTCAAGCTATCTATGCAAAAAAGTTATGGCAAAATTTCTTTTTAATGCACAGATATAAATGTCTGGCTGCCTGTATAAAGATATATGGAGAGATTGTTCTAATACAAATTTCTATATTTTACCCATGCTTACTCGATAGGCCCTGCATCTCTACATTTTAATAATGGACTATATTTCTCATCCATTATAGCTTAAGATCCATTAAATCATATTGTCACTAAATAGGTTTAAAAATTAGGAAATTTTAGAAATATAATTGAATAAAATAGCTATTTGACTTTAAACATAAAATTGGTTTCTTTGTTTTTATTAAAAAGCATAGAATTGAGTGTTCTGCTTGTATTTTCACATAGACTTAGTGTCACGAAGCAAAACCTTATTTTACAGCAGAAATTTTTGTCACCATGAAATATTTATATCAATAAATTTTGAAGTAAGGCAAACCTAGATCTTCAACAGAGAGATCCTTTCTTTGAAAATTATTGAAAGTTGCCATAACATTTCAGACTCAATAAACAAGTAATTAATCTTGAAATCTGATTATTTTATTGTAATCATGTAGATTCCCCAAAGCATTTTCACTTCCTCAAATAATATTTATTAATCTAAACAATTATTGTATACCTGCACAACTACAAATCAACCAAAGAATGAGATTTAATGTTACATTCAGGTAATGGATGAGGAAATAACTAATTGTTTTCTTTTTCAAAATCCTTTCTTTTTTTTCAATTCAGTTCAGTCGCTCAGTCATGTCTGACTCTGCGACCCCATAAACCACAGCACACCAGGCCTCCCTGTCTGTCACCAACTCCCAGAATCCACAGAAACCAATGTCCATTGAGTCAGTGTATGCAATGATAAAATGTTTATCCATTACCTGTCATGTACTAGATACTATTTATCAGTATCAACCACATAAATTCATAAACTCATCTTTGTCTTGAAACAATATAAAATATTAAATTTAAATTATTTATTCCTACTTTCTTAGTCCCATTTTGTATTGTTATTTCACCTACAATTATAAAATATTATATTCACCTACAGAAAGAAAAGACTGTATTAGTTTTCTGTTGCTGTTATAACAAACTGCCACAAACTTATAACTTAAAACATTTCAATTTTCTTATAACTGTGGAAGACATGAATCTTAAATAAATTTCCTTAGGCTCAAGTCAAGATGTTGGCAGAGCTGAGCTCCTTTTGGTGAATCTATGGAAGAATGGATTCCCTTGTTTTACCCTGGTTTCTAGAACTGCATTCTTTGACTCATTGTTTCTTACTGTATTTTCATACCAGTGACTCCTTAGTAGAATCTATCTAAACAATCAAATATGATTTACCACCCTTTTTAAAGGCTCCTTTCAATATAATTAAGCCTATTCAGACAATCTAGAATAACCACCCTTTATCAAAATCCTTAATCACATCTACAAAGTTACTTTTACCATACATAAGGTAATATTCACATGTTCCAGGGATTAGGACCAATATTCAGGCTACCACATTGAAAACAGTGGCTTAAGCAAAACTGAAGTCAATTTTAACATCCTAAAAGTAGGAGTCCAGTCCAGTTCAGTTCAGTTCAGTGACTCAGTCATATCCAACTCTTAGCAACACCATGGACTGCAGCACTCCAGGCCTCCCTGTCCACTGCCAAATCCTGGAGTTTAATCAAACTCATGTCCATTGAGTGGGTGGTGCCACCCAATGATCTCATCCTCTGTCGACCCCTTTACCTCCCACCTTCAGGGTCTTTTCAAATGAGTCAGTTCTTCACATCAGGTGGCCAAAGTATTGGTGTTTCAGATTCAGCATCAGTCCTTCCAATGAATATTCGGGAGTGATTTCCTTTAGGATGGACAGGTTGCATTTTCTTGCAGTCCAACAGACTCTCAAGGGTCTTTTCCAGCACCACAGTTCAAAAGCATCAATTTTTCAGTGCTCAGATTTTTTTGCAGTCCAACTCTTATATTCATGTGTGATTACTGGAAAAAGCATAGCTTTGACTAGATGGAACTTTGCTTGCAAAATAATGCCTCTGTTTTTATTATGATGTCTAGGTTAGTCATAGCTTTTCTTCCAAGGAGCAAGTGTCTTTTAATTTCATGGCTGCAGTCACCATCTGCAGTGATTTTGGAGCCTAAAACTATTAATTCTCTCACTGTTTTCCCATCTATTTGCCTTGAAGTGATGGGACCAGATACCATAACCTTAGTTTTCTGAATGTTGAGTTTTAAGCCAACTTTTTCTCTCTCCACTTTCATCGAGAGGCTCTTTAGTTCCTCTTCACTTTCTGCCATAAGGGTGGTGTCATCTGCATATCTGAGGTTATTGATAGTTCTCCTGGAAATTTTGATTGCAGCTTGTGTCTCATTCAGCCCAGCGTTTCTCATGATGTACTCTGCATTTAAATTAATTAAGCCGAGTGACAATATATAGACTTGACATATTCCTATTCCTATTTGGAATCAGTCTGTTGTTCCATGTCCAGTTCTAACTGTTGCTTCCTGACCTGCATACAAGTTTCTCAAGAGGCAGGTCAGGTGGTCTGGTATTCCCATCTCTTGAAGAATTTTCCACAGTTTATTTTGATCCACACAGTCAAAGATTTTGGCATAGTCAATAAAGCAGAAATAAATGTTTTTCTGGAACTCTCTTGCTTTTTCTATGATCCAGCAAATGTTGGCAATTTGATATCTCGTTCCTCTGCCTTTGCTAAATCCAGTTTGAACATCTGGAAGTTCACAGTTGACATACCTCTGAAGCCTGGCTTGGAGAATTTTGAGCACTACTTTGCTAACTAGATCCCAATCCCATGTTCCTATCTAGCTGTATAGAAGGCTAGGGATAAAATTGTTTAGATAAGTACATTGCTGCCCATATAAAATTGGATTATTGAAGTGGAAAATAGGAATTTGATACTAGGATCAGCTGTTATATATTGACGTTTATTATAAGCCTATATTTTTGGTATATCTGTATACATTTATTATTAAGTCAGTAACTGTATCATCTGTTAGTAAGACCATTGCTAACACAACAAAATACCAACTTTTGCCTCTGAAATACATCATTTTTAAAAATAGAAGTCTTGCTACTGGTGCTGTCTGGGGGGGGGGGGGCGGGGGGAGGAGATTGAATATGTGACAGTCATCCTGTATAAGAAATACATAGTAGTTGTCATTGTGTCACGTAATATAGTCTACAAACACTAAAATTAGAATGAAAATGCTGGAAATGAAAATGTTGAAGCATTTCTGAACACGAAGATTATTCACATTATTTGTTCTTTTAAAAGATTAGATAATTATTCTGCCAGGACTTTTGGCAGAAATTTGGAAACCGTATATCTTTTTAGTTCTATCTCCTAGAAAGATGGCTAAGACCTGAGTGACAATTCTAGCACAGAGACATTTTAAATACATTTTTTTTCTAATAGAATATACTTTTAACATAGGACTATATTAAGAAATTATGTTTAGGAGAGACACAAAAACTTCTTAAAAATTCTAAAAGAAAATAACTTTTCGTGTTTGGGTTTTTCTTAAGATAGCCTGAAATGACTTTGTTTTCTTTCTTACATTGTCAATGCTACTTTTTTGTGAGTCAGACCTAAGATCTCTCTTGTTTTTATACTTTTAGTTTTCTAGAGCTGTTTACAGTAAAAATTGCACCTAAACAGAGTTGCTTCTGGGTGGCAGAAACCACATTATTTTGCTTTGAGACTTCAAGCATCAGAGATAACTCTAAATTGTTCAGCTAAGTGCCTTGCACTCAATAAAGGGTCACTCTTCTCTATAGCTCTCCATCTCACTTGCTGCTCCTTCTCAGGTGCTTTTGCGACATCTTTCTCTCTGATTCTCCTTAAATGTTTTTATTTACCACAGTCAGTTTTTCTCCTCTTTTTTTCACAGTCTCCCTGGGAGAGTGTATTGTCTTTATCTTGCATATAACTTCCATATTTGTGTCTCTACTACAAATCTCTCCTGTAATCTCCAGTCCTATAGGTTTATATGTCTACTAAAATTTTCCACTTAAATGTCCCACAGGTACATACAACAAAGTCGGTTCTAGGCTAAAGACTCCCTCACTCCCTACAAATTTGTTTTTCCTCTATTGTTTATTTTATTACTAAAAGGCAGCATTATCCACTTGATGGCTGAGATAGGAAATAAAGGTTCACTCTATGTCTTATCGTTTGTGTCCTCACTAATCATCACAAGGTGTCAAATCACCATGCTCTGCAAACCTTCATTCAAAATACTTCTAGAATCTCTACACATTCAAATGCATCTACACATCCAACTGATATTTTGCAGTTAGCAACAGCTTTGCAACTGGACTCAAAATCAATTGGATCACCCTTCTCCTGGTCCCCTCCCTGCATTGAAAAATCACTCTTCTGAAAGCTTCTATCTGACCATGTGTGTGCTCTCTTAAAACTCTTAGGTTAACATCTGTTAAATAAAGCTTTCCTTAATTCAGCTTCTGTTTTTCCCTCCAGATAAATCTCTTTCTTCTTACTCTAATTTCAATTTACTAAACGGTTTTGTAGTAATTTCCTAAATATGCTATGTGCTTTCTTAAATATATGTATTTAATATAGATATAAGATCTGTTCTTCTACCTGAGCATTCCTTTAATTAAAATACTTGTGCTTTTGTCTCATTTTAATTGTTTCATCCTTTACTATTTTCTACAATGTGGTAAAATTTATTACACACATCTGTTATACTTTAGTGATACTCTCTTTTCTGTTCTACTCTCAGACATAAAGCTTCACACACAGCTTCTAAATGATAATATAAGTGAATATAGTAAACTTATGCTTATCTCCTCTCTTACTTTTAAGAGTTTCTGACAAAATCTATACTTAGGTGATTAAAAAAAAAAAAAAAATCAATTCCCAGTATCTGAGAGTTGAGGTGCATAGTGGGGAAAAGTGAACATAAATGGAAATGATAATGAAGATTCCTGTGTGTCCTCCAAAACTTTCTTTCTTAAAAGTGGCCTGAGAAGAAGAAAAAGATAGGGAGAGTAAAACTCCTCAGATTTAAGGTTTGTTTGATTCCAGAAACACACAGAATGACCTTGATTATATTCTTTCATTTTGCTCTATTGCATATGAGGTAGAAAGCCTCCTCACATTGATTAGTTTATCTTTCATAGAAATATTTGAAATATTGCCAGGAGGCAGCGTGAGGAACTCCACCCATGGCAAAGGTCATGAGGAAGGAGGCTTCGGCATACGCAAAGGCGGGATCGAGCCTCAGGAAACCCCCTGTTCCCGAGCATCTACCCCCAAAACAAGAGTCTGCCTACTTTACTGTTTTATGTTCTCACCTATACCTCTGACTTTACGGGGGGCTGACCCCCATTACCTCTCTTGGAGAAGGAGTTAACTTACAGCTCCAAGTCAATAAAAATTGCTGGGAAACACAAGAGTGTTTCAACTTACGAACTTCTCTGAAGGTTATCTAGCCTTTCTGTACAGGTTCATCCGGCCACATGTGATTGTTTGCAGCCTCCCAGCCATGAGAGGAATGAGATGTTTTGGACTTGCTGAAGGCAGATTCTTTTGGGAAGTTGGAAATTGTTAGTATAGTGGGTTGGTTAGGAATTACATTGGTGAAGTGTTGTTCATTTGTTGTGCCAATAATTGCTGCTAATTCCCTGCCCTGGGTGTGACAAGGGTGTCTCAGGTCAAACCTCTCTACTGACAGACTAGCTTGTGTGACAACCTCTCAACCATAAACAGCACAGAGAGTTTGGAGTATCTTGAAAGTCTTAATTAGCATAGGGCTTTTCTCATTGTTGAATTAATGATTGCCGCCAGGCCTCCATATCCTTAGGCACCTGGGAATATATTAATCAATGTATTTGGAATATAGAAAAGGAAATATAGTAGTTTTTGATGTTAGCAATACTAGAACTCTTGAGTTAATGAATTTTCTCTTTTGTTATAGATCCCTATACTTTGTTATAAATCACTGTGTCCTTGCTATACAAAAATGTAAATTTAACACTATCTTAAGACTAAATAGATCTTAAGGGGAACATTGGTGAAGGGTTTTCATTTGTTGGGCTGATGTTTGCTGCTAAATCTCCATATTCCCTGCCCTTATAATGAGTATAACTAGCATATAGGAGAAATAAGTATTAACCTTTAAGCGTATAGGAGAAATAAGTATTAACCTTTAAGATTAATCATGTTAACCTTAGGTTAAATAAATTCCTTTCTTGCTTGTAACCCACTACACCCTCACCCTATAGGAATGCAACTTTATTTGGAGGGTGGTGCC
Organism: Budorcas taxicolor; assembly: GCF_023091745.1. NCBI lineage: Eukaryota > Metazoa > Chordata > Mammalia > Artiodactyla > Bovidae > Budorcas > Budorcas taxicolor. The sequence continues at coordinate 8,878,427 of NC_068923.1, forward strand.
TGGTTTAAGAAAAAACACCGTTCGAAAAAATAAGCTTTCTGGTTAACTGACCGTTACCAGAAAGAAAGGATCATAAAATGTCAGCAGGCCTCATGGCCAGAAGATGATGTAAAACCCCTAAGACATTTTTTTATACATTTATATGAAGCACCTGATTTTGATAAAGGTCAGAACTGCTGACCCCTGTGTGACCTTAAAATTTCCATTTGTCTCTATGTATAACAAAATGTATATAAGCAAACCTAAAAAATAAAGAAAGGGGATCAGTTTCTGGAAAGACTGATTCCCCCATGTTGTTCTTTCTTGCTCCCCGTTTTTCTGTCTGAATTCCCATCTGGAGCATGGGTCCCCGCCATGTCTACTTACTTGCCCCAGCTTTTAAGTTCCACATGAGAAGGAGCCCAAGGAGGGGCACCTTCCGATATTCAAGTGGCGCCGGTGGCCCAACATAGATGGTGCAAATTCCTTGTCTTGGAATTTGATTGGTATCCCATGTAAACCAAGTTATTCAGCGGCTTTTTATCCACAAATATTTCCTATTATTTTCTGGCTGAATTCCCATCTGGTACCTGAGTACTCACCAAGCCTACTAATTTTGCCTGGGCTTCTAAGATGGGACCTGGGAGGCCTCAGTGCCTCCTCTCCTTCAGGAGAATGGAAAGACGCCTGTGGCCTACGTAGGTGGTGATTGGTATTCCACGTAAATCAAGTTATTCAGCCTCTTTTTCTCTGCTAATTTTCTAATCTCTATCTGTAATTAAATAAGCGTTTTCCTAGGATGCTGATTCTGTCCACACCTTTGAATTACATGGGATCCACCGGGGCTGGACACCGGCAAAATATTAATTTATTTTCATCATTATTAACAGGGACTTCTGCAATTTCATTGCTTCTCCTTTATACACTTTTCTGATTCAGTCTGTATCAGTTCAGTTCAGTCGCTCAGTAGTGTCAGACTCTTTGCAACCCTATGAATCACAGCACACCAGGCCTCCCTGTTAATCACCAACTCTCAGAGTTCACTCAAACTCATATCCATTGAGACGGTGATGCCATCCAGCCATCTCATCTCTCATGTATGTTCCTGCATCACTGAGAACTTGAAATGTCTCTAAATTACATCAAACTCAAGGACATCACCAGCTATTTTCAAAACAATATCTGCTAGCAGCTGCCAGCTGCAGCTTGTTTCAAAGCTCCCCCTTTAACAATTATGTAATTAGTTTGAAAACTGACCAATCTTTGCTTAACAAACGCACATTTCTTGACAGCTCCTGTCCTAATTCTCCTAATTCCTGACAAACAACTCATATTAAGTTTAATTTTGTGGCTTTTTGTCTTCATAAACCCTTCCCATTTCAATTTTATAGTTTAGCAGAACACAATTCAAGTATCTTCCTGGATTTGTAATTTTTGCAGTCTTCACAAACGCCAAATAAAATCACTTTCAGCCTCAACCGATCACTTGGAACTTTGAGTTAGTGTAATTTAGAAGATTATATCATTGTTAAGTTACTGATTTGTTTGTTTGTTTGTTTGTTTCTTTGGTAGGAATACTCTTCGCTTGAATTTCAAAATGGTGGATATCTTTGTCCAACAAATGGTCAGAACTTTATTCTCAAATGTCTTAGAAAAAAAGTTCTCATATTATGCTTGCTGTTTCACTGTAAACTTGAAATAACCTCAAAATAAAAACAAAAGATACTATATTTTTAGAAGTACCATATATCCATATTTTATTAGTTATAAACTATTTATTCATGTTTATTAGTTATTGTTTTTAATAATTAATTGGTAAACTTTTAAATTTTTATGATGTACAAATCAATTTTCATCTGTACCATTTAAAATGTCTTCTCTACAGTGTCTCAAATTACTTACTTGAGGATTCCAATGTAAAAAGCAGAGACGCTTAAAATTAAACCATTAAGGTTGCTCTTGATTGTCAGTTATTTTTTTATTATTAAAATTAGAAGAGTACATGCCTACAATGCACCCAAGGATGAAATATAATTGGTCTGAGTGATACATGAGCGTTGCCATTTTCTCTATTAGCCAAGGAGAGAAACATGGACACCACCAGAATTGAGAAACATCAGAGTAGAGATGTTGGTAATGATGGCCAATTTATTGCTTTCTATTCTAGGATGAAATGTGAAACTAACTGAGAAAAAAAGATTGATGAATCGAGGCTGTGTCTTCTACTCTTGGTGAGTGGAAAGTACCTTATTTTTCATACAAGAGAATTAGTAGTAATAAAGAAATCTGGAACATTGATTTAAAAATAGATTTAAATATTACTGACTCTGCATTTTTAGGTAAGCTAGCTTACCTAAGGTTTTCCTCTATTTCGTTACATTGATCCCTAAGGAAGGCTTTCTTATCTCTCCTTGTTATTCTTTGGAACTCCGCATTCAGATGCTTATAACTTTACTTTTCTCCTTTGTTTTTTGCTTCTTTTCTTTTCACAGCTTTTTGTAAGGTCTCCCCAGACAGCCATTTTGCTTTCTTTCATTTCTTTTCCATTGGGATGGTCTTGATCCCTGTCTCCTGTGCAGTGTCATGAACCTCTGTCCATAGTTCATCAGGCACTCTATCTATCAGATCTAGGCCCTTAAATCTATTTCTCACTTCCACTGTATAATCATAAGGGATTTGATTGAGGTCATACCTGAATGGTCTAGCGATTTTCCCTACTTACTTCTATTTAAGTCTGAATTTGGTAATAAGGAGTTCATGATCTGAGCCACAGTCAGCTCCTGGTCCTGTTTTTGTTGATTGTATAGAGCTTCTCCATCTTTGGCTGCAAAAAATATAATCAATATGATTTCGGTGTTGACCATCTGGTGATGTCCATGTGTAGAGTCTTCTCTTGTGTTGTTGGAAGAGGGTGTTTGCTATGACCAGTGCGTTCTTTTGGCAAAACTCTATTAGTTTTGCCCTGCTTCATTCCTTATTCCAAGGCCAAATTTGCCTGTTTTCCCAGATGTTTCTTGACTTCCTATTTTTGCATTCCAGTCCCCTATAATGAAAAAGACATCTTTTTTGGTTGTTAGTTCTAAAAGGTCTTCTAGATCTTCATAGAACTGTTCAACTTCAGCTTCTTCAGCATTACTGGTTGGGACGTAAACTTGGATTACTGTGATATTGAATGGTTTGCCTTGGAAACGAAGAGAGATCATTCTGTCACTTTTGAGATTGCCTCCAAGTACTGCATTTTGGACTCTTTTGTTGATCATGAAGGCTAAACCATTTCTTCTAAGGGATCCCTGCCCACATTAGTAGATATAATGGTCATCTGAGTTAAATTAACCCATTCCAGTCCATTTAATGGACCTAATATTCCAGGTTCCTATGCAATATTGCTCTTTGTAGCATTAGAACTTGCTTCTATCACCAGTCACATCGACAACTGTGTCCTGTTTTGCTTTGGCTCCATCCCTTCATTCTTTCTGGAGTTATTTCTCCACTGATCTCCTGTAGCCTATTGGGCATCTATCGACCCAGGGAGTTCCCTTTCAGTATCCTATCATTTTGCCTTTTCATACTATTCATGGGGTTCTCAAGGCAAGAATACTGAAGTGCTTTGGCATTTCCTTCTCCAGTGGACCACTTTCTGTCAGGAATGTGGAAATAGAAGAAAACAACAGAATGGGAAAGGCTAGATATCTCTTCAAGAAAATTAGACAAACAAAGGGAATAATTCATTCAAACTTGGGCTCGATAAAGAAGAGAAATGTTATGGACCTAACAGAAGTAGAAGATATTAAGAAGAGGTGGCAAGAATACACAGAAGAACTGTAAAAAATGATCTCCATGACCAAGATAATCAAGTGATGTAATCATTCACCTAGAGCCAGACATCCTGGAATGTGAAGTCAAGTGGGCCTTATAAAGCATCACTATGAGCAAAGCTAGTGGAGGTGATGGAATTCCAGTGGAGCTATTTCAAATCCCGAAAGATGATGCTGTGAAAGTGCTGCACCCAATATGCCAGCACATTTGGAAAACTCAACAGTGGCCACAGGACTGGAAAAGGTCAGTTTTCATTCCAATCCCAAAGAAAGGCAATGCTAAAGAATGCTCAAACTACTGCAAAATTGCACTCATCATACATGCTGGTAAAGTAATGCTCAAAATTCTCCAAGCCAGACTTCAGCAATAGGTGAACCATGAACTTTCAGATATTCAAGCTGGTTATAAAAAATGCAGAGAAACCAGACATCAAATTGCCAACATCCACTGGATCATAGGAAAAGCAAGAGAGTTCCCAAAAAACATTTACTTCTGCTTTATTGTGTGGGTCACAAAAAACTGTGGAAAATTGTGAAAGAGATGGGAATACCAGACCACCTGACCTGCCTCTTGAGAAACCTATATACAGGTCAGGAAGCAACAGTTAGAACTGGACATGGAACAACAGACTGGTTCCAAATAGGAAAAGGAGTACGTCAAGGCTATATATTGTCACACTGCTTATTTAACTTATATACAGAGTACGTCATGAGAAACGCTGGGCTGGAAGAAGCACACACTGGAATCAAGATGGCCAGAAGAAATATCAATAACCTCAGATATGCAGATGACACCACCCTTATGGCAGAAAGTGAAGAGGATCTAAAAAGCCTCTTAATGAAAGTGAAAGAGGAGAGTGAGAAAGCTGGCTTAAAACTCAACATTCAGAAAACAAAGATCATGGCATCTGGGCCCATCATTTCATGGGAAATAGATGGGAAAACAGTGGAAACAGTGTCAGACTTTATTTTTTTTTTAGGCTCCAAAATCACTGCAGATGGTGACTGCAGCCATGAAATTAAAAGATGCTTACTCCTTGGAAGGAAATTTAAAATGTACGACCAATCTAGCTAGCATACTCAAAAGCAGAGACATTACATTGCCAACAAATGTCTGTCTAGTCAAGGCTATGGTTTTTCCAGTGGTCATGTACGGATGTGAGAGTTGTATTATGAAGAAAGCTGAACTGCAAAGAATTGATGCTTTTGAACCATGGTGTTGGAGAAGACTCTTGAGAGTCCCTTGGATTGCAAGGAGATCCAACCAGTCCATTCTAAAGGAGATAAATCCTGGGAGTTCTTTGAAAGGAATGATGCTAAAGTGGAAACTCCAGTACTTTGGCCACCTCATGAGAAGAGTTGACTCATTGGAAAAGACTCTGATGCTAGGAGGGATTGGGGGCAGGAGAAGCGCATGACAGAGGATGAGATGGCTGGATGGCATCACCAATTGGATGGATGTGATTTTGAGTGAACTCCGGGAGTTGGTGATGGACAGGGAGGTCTGGCGTGCTGTGATTCATGGGGTCGCAAAGAGTTGGACACGACTGAGCAACTGAACTGAACTGACTAGTTTATCTACTAAGTTTTGTATAAAATTTATAAAACATGGACACATTCATTATGTGAAATACCTTTATTTCTTCATACTCAACAAAACCTATCGCTAACCAAGAATATACGATTTTCCAAATAATTTAGAGCTTATTACCAAAATAATTGTGCAATTTTTAATTTTGATTTATTAAATTCAAAATAATCACTGTTTCATATTTTGGTCTCTGTTGAAACAAATATTAATAATGTTCTTGCAGCCATTTACCTTTTGCTAGTCACTTAAGATCATTTAATCAGATTCCTTAATGTCAGAATTTATGTTTTATTTACGCCTGTATCCCCAAGCACAAATAGAGTGCCTGATCAAGTCAAGTGACTGACTGAATGAATGACATGCTCAAATGAGATTAGACATCTTTGGGTCTCACAAGTTGTTTCTCCAAATTATACTGTGGCTCTTTTCCACCCATGTATAAAGTTATTCCAGCTCCTATGGGTTATATTTAACATTTTTTTTTTACAAAATTTCTTAAAATAAATTTGAATATTTTGACAATATATCAAAGCAAAAGTTCTTGAGATGTGGCTAATAAGTTGCAATTGCATTTTTCTACAATAATAAAAAAGAAGTTTCAAAAGTGGCCTGTTTTTTTGTTTGTTTGTTTGTTTTGTTTTTAATGTGGTAAATGTCACATAATATAAAGCATACTATGTTAACCATACTTAACTGTACAGTTCATTAAAACTGAGTACATTCGCATTGCTCTGCAAGTTCCCTATCATCCGTTTTCAGAATCCATCATCTTGTTGAAACTCTATAGGGCATGCATAAAATTTAACCTTAAAAATGCAGTTCAATACATTAAGTATAGACAGACACTGTTTGATTCTACTTATACAGAACAGCTAGACTAGTCAAACTCATAGAGTCACAAAGTACATTGATAGATACCAGGGGCCAGGGGGTGGGAGGGCCTGGAGGGGGAATGGGAAATTAGTGTCTAATTGGGCCAGAATTTCAGTTTAGGAAAGTTAAAAAAAAAAAAAGAGAGAGAGAGACAGACAGCCTGTCTTAATAGAGAGGCTTTATGTATGAAATGAAGCATAAGCAAATGTCTCTATATCCATATGCACTTAACTTTTTAGTGGGAGAAGATCATTCTATTTAATAGGCTCCATTTTTTCTGTGTAAATAAAAATGAGTAAGCACAAGTTATGAATGAAAGCTCTTTGTCCTATAGCATTAGTTTTCTTCTGATGTTGGTGTCTTGCTCACCTTTCTCCTTTTTAAAGGTGACTAAGTTGGTCAATTACAGTGCGCTGCAGTCTTTGGTTTTATATGTCTCCTTGTACTGGGCATTCTCTTTGCCTCATTATTGTAATGAGGCTAATCTTCTCTTCAGTGGGCTCCTGTGGGGCTGTAACATCAAGGCTCTCAATAAAAAGCTGAACAGTTCAACAATTTTTATAGAGTCTTAATTGAACAGCCCTTAGGGAGCTAAGCACAGAAAAGGAGAGATGGGGAAAGTAGTCAAGACTTGTAATAGCTTTTGTCTAAGTACGTAAAACATCTATCCAGCAGACCTGGCAATGCCTACAATTTAACAACTTGGCATCAGTTCATATCTCATGGTGCCAAATAAAGAAGCATGGAGAACTGAAATAAAAGTGCCATTGTATTTACATTCTTCTGTTCTCTTCATTGTGAAATACTTGAAATTACAACAGAATTATGAATGGTTATAAGTCACATTTGCTTGTTTCTTTTAAGCGAACTCTTGATATTATTAAAAAAAAAAAAACATGTTATGTTATATTACAGAGACTAGAACTCTGCTGCTTTGTTGAAGTATTTTCACCACCTCTTAGCTTTTCTCACCAGGAGAATGCAATGGCACCCCACTCCAGTACTTTGCCTGAAAAATCCCATGGACAGAGGAGCCTGGTAGGCTGTAGCCCATGGGATCGCTAAGAGTCAGACATGACTGAGCAACTTCAATTTCACTTTTTACTTTCATGCATTGAAGAAAGAAATTGCAACCCACTCCAGTGTTCTTGCTTGGAGAATCCCAGGGACAGGGGAGCCTGGTGGGGTCATACAGAGTCAGACATGACGGAAGCAACTTAGCAGCAGTAGCAGCAGCAGCTTTTCTCAGGCCTTTCCAACCCTGTTCTTGTAGTACTCATAGCTCCTCTGTCCAGCTGATTGAGAAAAACAAATAAATAAAGAAACACAGAGATGAAATAGAGTGCCTCCTCCACAGAAGATGAAAGACAGTTGTAAAAGTGGATACGACTCTCAAAAACAAACAAACAAACAACAACAACAACAACAACAATTTCTAGTAGTTACGAGACAGCAGGATCTAGAAGCTAGCATTATTCGTTATTCCTTGAGGTGTCAAAAGAAAGCTCATTGAAGGCTTTTGCTTGTATACCGTTGTTCCCTAAGATAGATAATATATGTTGCATAAAGCTGGCTTAAAACTCAACATTCAAAAAACTAAGATCATGGCATCTGGTCCCATTACTTCATGTCCAATAGGTAGGGAAACAGTGGAAACAGTGACAGACTTTATTTTCTTGGGTTCCAAAATCGCTGTGAGTGGTTTCTGCAGCCATGAAATTGAAAGACACTTGCTCCTTGGAAGAAATCTATGACAGACTGAAAGAGTGTGTTAAGAAACAGATATATTACTTTGCTGATAATGGTCCATATACTCAAAGCTATGGCTTTTCTACTAGTCATGTATGGATATGAGAGTTGGACCATAAAGAAAGCTGAATACCGAAGAATTGATACTTTTAAACTGTGGTTTTGGAGAAGACTCTTGAGAGTGCCTTGGACTGCAAGGAGATCAAACCAATCAATCCTAAAGGAAACCAATGCTGAATATTCATTGGAAGGAATCATACTGAAGCTCCAATATTTTGGCCACCAGATGGCAAGAGTCAACTCACTAGAAAAGACCATGATGCTGGGAAAGACTGAAGAGAGAAGAAAGGGCTGACAGAGGATGAGATGTTTGTATGGCATCCCCAATTCTACGAGCATAAGTTTGAGCAGGCTCTGGGGGATGGTGAAGGACAGTGAAGCCTGTTCATGGGGTCCTGTACATGCAGTCCATGGAGTCGCAAAGTGTCAGACATGGCTGTGTGACTGAACAATAACAACAAAAGTTGTCAAGTAAACAGTTTTCTATGGTCAAGTTAATTGCTGTAATTCCAAGTGGAAAAAATTAATATTGAGCTTTATCAAAGTCTCAGTACTACACAGTGTTGTAAACTTTAAAGCAGGGGAAAGTATATAATATTTACTAAATTACATTTTTGTTCTTCAAAGCATTTTGAAGTTAGAACACTGAAAAGGATAGAGAATAGATACAGGATGCTTGGGGCTGGTGCACTAGGATGGCCCAGAGGGATGGTATGGGGAGGGAAGTGGGAGGGGTTTCAGGATTGGGAACACATGAATCCGTGGTGGATTCATGTTGATGTATAGCAAAACCAATACAATATTGTAAAGTTAAAAAATAATAATAATAATAAAATTAAATTTAAAAAAAGGAAAGGTAGACTTATCTCAAATAACTCATTAAAGAACACAATGTTTTTCTATTATATCATAATTTTAATAATGGACTTGTGAATTATGTGACACCTGATATATCATAGTACTTTTTATGAGATGAGGAATCTGAAGCTAAGAAAAGTGATCCAGTGAATAGTATCTTTGTATCAAAGACAAAAGTGTAAACATGTTGAGATTTCTTCCTTTGACTTCAAATTTCCAGGAGAAGCAACTCTTAGAGTTATATTGGAGGATAATGTTCCCTTAAAATTTATTTTAACAGTTACATGTTTGGAGCTGTTTTTACTCAAAATAGATGTAAGGCATCCCTCAACTCTGCTGCTCTGTAAGGAATATCCATTGTTTCTACACCTGGGGATCTATACCCTATTAAATCAGAAATAATGAGTCTCAAAATTTACCTCACACACACACACACACACACACAAACAGACACATGTATATTTGCTGACAGGAAGATGAGTCACCTTGTTCAGCCTTCAGAATTAAGACAGCAGACAGAATAAACTGGCAGCACAGTCAATGGCATACCCACGAGACTTAAAGAGTTAATCAGCACTTTCTCCTAACAAAGGAAGAAGAAGCCACCAATTGATTTAAAGCAATAAGGCAGAATGATTATCTTGCTGTGACTCCTTGGGTTTTGGTGAGTCACTAGGGAAAACAATAAAGACTAATTTGGGTTGACTTGTTAAGGCCTCTCACTCAACTCATGTGATAAGAGAGCCTCCATCTGCTCCTGATTCCAAGAAGGATATATAACCATTCTGAATGAGCAGGAAAGATGTCATAGGATGCCTTTCACAGATACACACTGAAGTACAAAACTGATCTACAAATTCGAAGATCAGAAAATTATCAGGATATTTTTTCTGTTTAGAAAGGGTAAGTTCATGAATAAAAGAGACAAAAGTCTAGTTCCTTTGTTTGATGTGTGACACTTTAATTTAATTTTTAAAATTATCAATTGAAAATAATTCCACTACATCTTCTACTTTATTCTTTCCTATGCAAGGTGAAAGAAAGGTCATTAAAAGTAAAGAAATTGAAAAACAAAAAGAATAATGAGAAAGAAACATATATTTTATTATTCAAAATTTTCTCACATTTAGAAGTGGAAAAAAAAAAGGAAAAGAAAGAATACTCTTGTCTAAGCTCTTAAACAGTACTTAGATCTTTTGTCAGATCTTTATGGAATTAGATTAGGGGACTTTAAGTCCAGGAAAAGCAGCCAACCAAGCAGGGAATTAAACACTTGAAAGATTGTTGTATATAGTTTTATTAGAGTAATATATTGCATTCAGCATTATCCAGACATCCAAAAGTATCAGATATCTATTCATCTTTATTTCTTGCCAATGTTACAATGACACAGTCTTATTTTATTTTTTTTTATTTTTTTCTCCTGTTGATACTATTTTTCTTGGCTTTTTAAGACAGCACAATCCATATTGATATGAAGCCTAGTTTACAACATATGAGATAAAATAGGATAGATTAAATCTATTTCTGTTTAAATTAGAACAATATTATTCCAAAGAATTAATTTTAATCCAAGTAGTTATCTATGAGAATTATATTGATTTATACTGCTTTTTAAAACTTTTTTTATTAAATTCACAATTTTGAATTTATGGAAATTCATATCAAATCAAAATCTAATTCATTTTATGGATAGAAATCCAAATAAACTGGAACAAATGAAAATATGTTACAGGAAGTTCAAACTTTGTATATATATATATATATATATATATATATATATACACATATATATATATATTTCCATTTCATCTTATTTTACAGATGTTTAACTTCCATCTTCTAATCTCCTTACAAATTACATTCATGACTCCTAAGTTACAAACTAAGGTTCCCATATAAGTAGTTCTCAAAGCTATGCATCAAAGATGTGATAGTTTTGATAGTAGTTTTCCACTTCAGAATTTAATTTCAATGTTCAAGTAATTTTATTTACTTTTTTTAACTTTTTATTTTTACTTTATTTTACTTTATAATACTGTATTGATTTTGCCATACATTGACATGAATCCACCACGGGTGTACATGCGATCCCAAACATGAACCCCCTTCCCACCTCCCTCCCCACAACATCCCTCCGGGTCATCCCCGTGCACCAGCCCCAAGCAGGCTATTAATGTAAAAGTTGGAACAAAATTGATATAGTTTAAGTGATTGTGTCTCCTTTACTTGGATATATTTGGGGGATGGACATTGGATTTGACTGGAAAAATATTCCTGGGAAATAGAAGGCATGTAAACCTGCCCTTCAAGAACTGGTAACTGGACGTGCTAAATGAGAACAGGTAAGTTTTCCTTAGACCATGGAGTCTGGTCTAAGCAAAATGGCTGTCTAATGAGGCATTACAAATAGCTGTGAGAAGAAGAGAAGCGAAAAGCCAAGGAGAAAATGAAAGATACACCCATCTGAATGCAGAATTCCAAAGAATAGCAAGGAGATATAAGAAACCTTTCCTCAATGATCAGTGCAAAGAAATAGAGGAAAACAATAGAATGGGAAAGACTAGAGATCTCTTCAAGAAAATTAGGGATACCAATGGAACATTTCATGTAAAGATGGGCTCAATAAAGGACAGAAATGGTAGGGACCTAACAGAGGCAGAAGATATTAAGAAGAGGTGTCAAGAATACACAGAAGAGCTGAAGAAAAAGAACCTTCACGACCAAGATAATCACGATGGTGTGATCACTCACCTAGAGCCGTATATCCTGGAATGTGAAGTCCAGTGGGCCTGAAGCATCACTATGAACAAAGCTAGTGGAGGTGATGGAATTCCAGTTGAGCTATTTCAAATCCTAAAATATGATACTGTGAAAGTGCTGCACTCAATATGCAAGCACATTTGGAAAACTCAGCAGTGGCCACAGGACTGGAAAAGGTCAGTTTTCATTTCAATCCCAAGGAAAGGCAGTGCCAAAGAATGCTCAAACTACTGCACAATTGCACTCATCTCACACGCTACTTAAGTAATGCTCAAAATTCTCCAAGCCAGGTTTCAGCAATATGTGAACTGCGAACTTCCAGATGTTCAAGCTGGTTTTAGAAAAGGCAGAGGAACCAGAGATCAAATTGCCAACATCCACTGGATTATCAAAAAAGCAAGAGTTCCAGAAAACCATCTATTTCTGCTTTATTGACTATGCCAAAGCCTTTAACTGTGTGGATCAAAATAAACTGTGAAAAATTCTTCAGAAGATGAGAATACCAGACCACCTGAACTGACCCTTGAGAAACCTGAATGCAGGTCAGGAATCAACAGGTAGAACTGGACATGGAACAACAGACTGGTTCCAAACAGTTTCCTGTTTTGGAAAACAGGAGTAATAGACGTATTTGGAAACATGTCAAGGCTGTATATTGTCATGGTGCTTATTCAACTTATATGCAGAGTACATCATGAGAAACTCTGAGCTGGAGTAAGCATAAGCTGAAATCAAGATTGTGGGGGAGAAATATCAATTACCTCAGATGTGCAGATGACACCACCCTTACAGGAAAAAGTGCAGAAGAAATAAAGGGCCTCTTGTTGAAAGTGAAAGAGGAGAGTGGAAAAGTTGGCTTAAAGCTCAAAATTCAGAAAACTAAGATCATGGCATCTGGTCCCATCACTTCATGGAAAATAGACAAGGAAACAGTGGAAACAGTGGCTGACTTTATTTTCCTGGGTTCCAAAATCACTGCAGACGGTGATTTCAGTTATAGAGTTAAAAGACTCTTACTCTTTGGAAGGAAAGTTTTGACCAACCTAGACAGCATATTAAAAAGCAGAGACATTACTTTGTCAACAAAGGTCCATCTAGTTAAGGCTATGGTTTTTCCAGTGGTCATGTATGGATATGAGAGTTGAGTATAAAAAAAAGCTGAACCCCGAAGAATTGATGCTTTTAAACTGTGGTGCTCGAGAAGACTCTTGAGAGTCCCTTGAACTACATGAAATCCAACCAGTCCATCCTAAAGGAGATCAGTCCTAGGTGTTCATTGGAAGGACTGATGTTGAAGCTGAAACTCCAATACTTTGATCACCTGATGAGAAGAGCTGACTCATTGGAAAAGACCCTGATGCTGGGAGAGATTCAGGGCAGTTGGAAAAGGGGACAACAGATGATGAGATGGTTGGGTGGCATCACCAACTCAATGGACACTGGTTTGTGTGGACTCAGGGATTGATGATGGACTGGGTGGCCTGGCATGCTGAGGTTCATGGGGTCACAAATAGTTGCAATTGACTGAGCAACTGAATTGAACTGAACTGATGGAGTGTAAATTTGAAATTTCTGTGAAAAATTCTGTTTGATATCACTATGTACACAGAGACTAATGCCTGTCTAAAAAAATATATAAATAAAAAGTCCAAGGACAACTCCAACTGGTATTTAGACTAGAGATTTTCTATTTGAGTGGCAAGTTCTAGTTTGACATTAAGATATTAATTAAAACTACCCTTATAACTCAAGGTCATAAGAAGTTTTTGAAAACTAAAACCCCTTCTGATATTATGGAAAATGTCCAAAAACCATTTTAATGTGGAAAGTAATGATCAGAATTCCCTAATAAAAAGAAAGCGGTTTATGAAGGATCATGCCCCTGGAGGACTGTAGGGAAAATATATTTATGAGTAGGGAGCCTCTTTTTCCCTAGGGCTAACTTTGTAAATGCATGAAATATTGCCAGAATCTATAATCACTAGGACAGTGCCATATAAACATCTTCAGTTAACCAACAAAGAGTTGTTTGTTTGTGGACAGCAGTTCAGAGGTAAATGGACAACAAAATGTTTGGAAGCTCACCACTCTGATCAAAAAAAGGTAAAAATAAATCAGCTCAGTGGACTGAATTGCATGCTCCTTAACATGATGTTTTAACTTTTACCATCTTCTAGAAAGTGGCCAGTGACCTGGCTATATGGTCAAGTAGAAGGGCAGTGGAAATGTGACCTATAAAAGGGATGTCTGTGTAGAACACGATTGTATGGGAATCACTCTAGGAACTTGAAGGAGGGATTAAAATAGGACATGTCACCATCCATCAAGAACCCCTCCAGTACTGAAAGATGATTGGAGTAATACAAGTTATAGTTAGTATATAAACAGTTCCCAAAGTTATGTACTAAAGATGTGAAAGTTTTGATAATAATATTCCATATCTGAATTTAAACTAAATGTTCAAAAAATAAAATTATCATGTTTAAAGATTAATTTTGCTCCAAATTAACATTATAATTGATTGTAGACATGTGAAAATGGAATCACAGGACAGTTAGAGGGCTAATAAGGTAACTCAAATGTGAGTCTCAAGGCCACTTCAGTAAAAAAGCAAGGTTTAGGAAACTAAGTAATTTTATATTTGGTTATCAGGTGCCATACTTGGCATGAGTTATTCATCATTGTGTCTTCTGCGGTGGCTCAGATGGTAAAGCGTTTGTCTACAATGTGGGAGACCTGGGTTCGATCCCTGGGTTGGGAAGTTCCCTGCAGAAGGAAATGGCAACCCACTCCAGTACTCTTGCCTAGAAAATCCCATGGATGGAGGAGCTTGGTGTCCATGGGGTTGCAAAGAGTCGGACATGACTGAGCGACTTCACTCACTCACTTACTCACATTCATCATTAAATGAAACAAAAGTTCTTATTTTCATAGAGCTTACATTCTAGTGGAAAATATTTAAAAAGTTTAAATGAAGGAAATCGAAACATATTTCAAATTCAGGAAGTGACAAAGAGATGTTTATAGCAAGGGAGTTTATTTATTTATTTATTTATTTTTTCAGAGATTGAAGAGTGGTTGTAACTGGAATGGCATGACTAAGAAAGTACTCATTCAAAATATTTGAGCAAGGACATGAAGTGTTGAGGGAATATATTCTGCAGATATCCAAAGCAGAGTACCCCAAACCAAGGAACCAGTGCAAAGGCCCAGAGGCAGAAGTCTCAGAAACAATTGGAAATGTGTAAGCCTGGAGAAGAGTAAACCAAGAACAATGGAAATAGAAAGATCATAAAGAAACAGACCTGTGAAGCTTTACTTTTTTTGGTTGGTAATACAGTGTACAACATGGAAGGCTTCACCAGAGGAATCTCTATATCTCTTTTAATAGGATCACCCTGGCTACTGATGTATGAAAAAAAATACAGAAGGAGAATCACAGGACTAAGAGTTTCTTCCAGTAGTCTTGCCAAGAACAAGTGGCCTACAGTGGTATACCCAGACAGAGTAAGTCCTTTGATTCTGGAATTTAAATACTGAATAAATAAAACTGACTGGCTTTAAGACAAATTTCATTTTAACATATTTTTCAGTAACTACAATATACTAAGTATCTTTCTAGATTCTGAAGATATATCAGTGCATAAAATAGACAAAATTTCTTCCTTATTGCTTCAGTTCAGCTCAGTCACTCAGTCGTGTCCGACTCTTTGCGACCCCATGAATCGCAGCACCCCAGGCCTCCCTGTCCATCACCAACTCCCAGAGTTCACTCAGAGTTGCATCCATCAAGTCAGTGATGCCATCCATCCATGTCATCCTCGGGTGTCCCCTTCTCCTCCTGCCCCCAATCCCTCCCAGCATCAGAGTCTTCTCCAAAGAGTCAACTCTTTTCATGAGGTGGCCAAAGTACTGGAGCTTCAGCTTTAGCATCATTCCTTCCAAAGAAATCCCAGGGTTGATCTTCAGAATGGACTGGTTGGATCTTCTTGCAGTCCAAGGAACTCTCAAGAGTCTTCTCCAACACCACAGTTCAAAAGCATCAATTCTTCGGTGCTCAGCCTTCTTCACAGTCCAACTCTCACATCCATACATGACTACTGGAAAAACCATAGCCTTGACTAGACGGACCTTAGTCGGCAAAGTAATGTCTCTGCTTTTGAACATGCTGTCTAGGTTGCTCATAACTTTTCTTCCAAGGAGTAAGTGTCTTTTAATTTCATGGCTGCAATCACCATCTGCAGTGATTCTGGAGCCCCCAAAAATAAAGTCTGACAGTGTTTCCACTGTTTCTCCAGCTATTTCCCATGGAGTGAGGGGACCGTATGCCATGATCTTCATTTTCTGAATGTTGAGCTTTAAGCCAACTTTTTCAGTCTCCTCTTTCACTTTCATCAAGAGGCTTTTTAGTTCCTCTTCACTTTCTGCCATAAGGGTTGTGTCATCTGCATATCTGAGGTTATTGATATTTCTCCTGGCCATCTTGATTCCAGCTTGTGTTTCTTCCAGTCCTTATTGCTTATATCCTAAAAAAGAGGATCAGTTTAAACTCAGGAGTTACTTGGGTACTTGTCCTGAGCAGCAGAATATGGAGAAGCTCTTGAGTAAAACTGGAAAGATTGTAGGTAGAGATCATTTGGAAAGGATCTCTTTCCAAATGATCTATTTGGAAAGGGCTATTGTTTTCAGACATAATAATTCTGACATGCTATGAAATGTGGAAGAGGCAGCTCAGTATAAAACCTAGAAGCCTAAGTTCAGGAGAGAAGACTAAGTAAAGTATTAAAATTTGTAAGTCATCAAATGTCAGTCATGCAAATAAGGCCATCAGTCAGAATACAAATACCAAAACAAAACAAACAAAAAGAAATGCACACAGGAAGATAAAAGAGATTAGTTCACTGAGCCATGATAAACTGCTACACAGAGGTCTGCAAATGAGTATTCACAGTAAAATGAGAAAGAAAGAGCAGTGGTAGCAGAAACAATGGAAAAGTGTGGGTTCTTAGTAGCCAAATGGATACAGTTTTTCAGGAAACTGAGTGATATAGTACATTTGTGAAGTTAAATATGAAAATGGACTGAATGAGTTTCAGAGAAAATGGGAAGAGAGAAATTTCAGAGAGTGAGAATGGACAGTTCTTTCAGTTTTGTGGTAAAAATATGAAGCAGATTGAAGAGGAGACAGAGGCAGGACAACCTTTCACTTATCTTTATTTTGTATCTTGTTTTGTAGATGAAATGTCAGCATATTTCAATGGAATAATCCACTAGAAAGGGAAAACATGGTGGTAAACAGGAAAGATGGAAAAATTGCTGTCAATCATGTATTTTTTGTTGTCAATTCTTTTTGACTTTCCTCACTCTTCCTAAGAGCCTTGCTGTTGCTCACAATGGTTGCTAAGAAAGTTTCCTAAATTAAGTGAGTTCTAGCTTTGCCCTTCAGTGTATTATCTAAAACTCTGCTTATTCTTCCTAGTCATGTGCATACCACTCCAGGTTTCTTCCATGTTTGTGTTCTTTGTAACCTCCCTAAGGAATTCATTGACTTCCAGAGCTTATCACAATCTGTCCACTACATGTTTCTTTGGTTTCATGTCTTGCTGCCTGTTTCCATGGCACCCTCACCAGCATTTGATATATTACAGTCAGCAAAATTATTAACAAGTACCTGCCCGTTTGTTTTATTTTTTTTTTCATTCCTCAGTGAACTTGCTCATATTATTTTCGCCCAACAAGATATTTTTTTCTCTCTCCCTTTTTTGGGTAGACTAACTCAGCTTCAGGTTTTTTGAATAGTTGAAGAATATGTAATGTGCTCAGTTGCTCAATATTAGGTTTCTTCTATTATAGCACCCAGAGCAAATTTCTGTTAAAACATATATGGTGATAAAATGAAACTTCCCCATCAGGTTTAGCGTCCCTTAGTAAAATGTGCATTCTTTGACGAGAATGGCAATAACTGATGAATGGATCAATGAGGAGAGCTAAAAGCTACTAAAGAAATCATTCCAGAAACAATGAGGACCACTGGCTATCTTGAAACCTCAATGATACGCCCCAGAACAGGAGAATTAGGACTCAACGGAATTCAAGGTCAGTGAGGGTACATTATTTCTCATCAAAGTCTGTGCTGAACATCACATCAAAATTTGTGGATGACTTTTGTAGATTAAAAGCTATAAAATATTATAAAGACATATGTACATCTTGATACATGTATGAAAACAACACATATATGTATATGTAGACATGCTTATATACTATTCAGCATTATATGTGCATATGTTTTACTAAAGAGTTATAGTCAATAGAAAAAATATAATAGATATATCAGAACTGAAATGTTTACTTTAAAATATGTAACATAGGAAAAAAGGTACAGTACTCAGATTACAAATGTTGTGGTACTTCAGGGGGGTAAAGCATGACTGTATTTAGACTGAGCACAATCTTCTAGACAGAATAATAATTTGGTATCTTTCTGAACCAGTAATTTTTGCAAAAATGTTATTTTAGTTTACATAGCTTATTTTCACACCTTTTTAAGTTTCCCCAAACACCAGTGTGTTAAGTTGCACAATAAAATGTTTAAAATTTATAAAATAAAATAAAAACACTCATTTACTGTAGTGTAGTGAGTAGTGAAGTTGCACAGTCATGTCTGACTCTTTGTGACCCTATGGACTGTAGCCCACCAGGCTCCTCCTTCCATGGGATTCTCTCAGACGAGAGTACTGGAGTGGGTTGCCATTTCCTTCTCCAGGGGATCTTCCCAAACCAGGGATCGAACCCGGGTCTCCAGCATTCCAGGCAGATGCTTTAACCTCTGAGCCATTTACTGTAAGCATCATTAAATGACAAATTCTTTATTCTCAGGTTTCTTGGAACTTGTTATAATTACAACATGTTTTAGCATAGGTGATTAGAAATTACTGTTGTTTTCTTCTTTTTTTTTTTTTTTTTATGGCTGTTACATTACTGTTTTTAACTTTGAAACACACTACTTGTTTCAGTGGCATCAAGGCCACAAGGAAATTTCAAGCCATGTGAGGCTCTGTATGCTGCAACTTGTGAGCACCATAAAGCTGCTCCTTGTTCTCGCCATTGTTGCTGAAGGTGGTCTCCTATCTCAGCAATGCAGGTGACTGACTCTTGCTCATACTGAAATGTTTTAAAAAGGAATCGTAACCAAATGTTTCCTTTAGAGAAAAGAAGGCTGAAACATTGATGAGAAAAAAAAAATAGGGACGATCAAAGTGTAGGGAAAAGGTGTACATTTTTTAAGAAAGAGATTGAGCGTTAGCTTTGTTTAAAATGGCCTAGACCCAGGCCTTCTGGGACTTCATCTCTTTTGTAAAATATTTTGTTTTAAGTGTAAAACTACATAGCAGGACTTGAAACAACTTGGGTAAAGTAAAAAAGACTCACCTTTTAAGAGGGAACTTTTACTTATTTATTTTTAGCTTTTTTTTTTTCTTTTTAAATTATGCTGGCTCTTTGTTGCCATACACAGGCTTAGTTGCCCCCAGCATGCCAGTTCTTAGTTCCTCAAACATGGATGGAACCCACAGTCCCTTCACTGGAAGACAAATTATTTACCATTCTTTACCACTGAAGCACCAGGGAAGTCACCAAAGAGGGACTTTAAAATAAATTTGATTAATGAAACTTCACTCAAGTAATATATTTCATTGTAAAATACACACAATTTTAGAATATCAGAAAAAGCAAAATTTATGCAGTAGCATTTGGATACACAAAGTCTAATATGCTAATTTAGATGATAAGCAAAAATATGATTAGCAATGTATTCAACTCAATTTAAAAAAAATAAAAGACCGTATGATGCAATATAATGTGATATTAGACAAAAAGTTATTTTTTTCAACCTCATTAATTTGATCTCTTCAGAAGCATATACAAGGAAAAAAGATCCATCTTCCAATTTGATGTATGGAATTGGCCTGGAGCAACTTCTAATCCAATGTTGTAACCTTGTCTTTCATCTGAAATAACTGAGAGCAATTAACATTAGCAATCTGGGAGCAATAGCTCCCAGTCATCTGCTTCTGGTAAAAAGATGCATCATCCTGTCCTTTAGTCCATAGGTCACAATGCAGAGAAATAAGGAAGAGAATGTGTCCTTTGTCTTTTATCCTCTGGGTGATGAGCGAAGCACTGGACTGAATATATCTTGTCCTCAATAGCATCTGTAAGCATCATTATCAGTTAATTTTTCACATCTCTGAGAGCTACACAGCAGTTCGGTTCAGTTCAGTCGCTCGGTCGTATGCAACTTTTTGCGACCCCATGAATTGCAGCACACCAGGACTCCTTGTCCATCACCAACTCCCGGAGTTCACTCACACTCACGTCTATTGAGTTGGTGATGCCATCCAGCCATCTCATCCTCTGTTGTCCCCTTTTCCTCCTGCCCCCAATCCCTCCAAGCATCAGAGTCTTTTCCAATGAGTCAACTCTTCACATGAGGTGGCCAAAGTACTGGAGTTTCAGCTTTAACACTGAGGGCAGATCTCCTTTAGAATGGACCTGTTGGATCTCCTTGCAGTCCATGGGACTCTCAAGAGTCTTCTCCAACACCAGAGTTCAAAAACATCAATTCTCTGATGCTCAGCTTTCTTCGCAGTCCCACTCTCACATCCATACATGACCACTGGAAAAACCATAGCCTTGACTAGACGGATCTTTGTTGGCAAAGTAATGTCTCTGCTTTTGAATATGCTATCTAGTTTGGTCATAAATTTCCTTCCAAGGAATAAGCATCTTTTAATATCATGGCTGCAATCACCATCTGCAGTGATTTTGGAGCCAAAAAATAAAATAAAATAAAAAAGTCTGACACTGTTTCCTGATCTATTTCCCATGAAGTGATGGGACCAGATGCCATGATCTTCGTTTTCTGAATGTTGAGCTTTAAGCCAACTTTTTACTCTCCTCTTTCACTTTCATCAGGAGGCTCTTTAGTTCCTCTTCACTTTCTGCCATAAGGGTGTTGTCATTTACATATCTGAGGTAATTAATATTTCTCCCAGCAATCTTGATTCCAGCTTATGCTTCTTCCAGACCAGCATTTCTCATGATGTACTCTTCATATAAGTTAAATAAGCAGGGTGACAAAATACAGCCTTCACGGACTCCTTTTCCTATTTGGAACCAGTCTGTTGTTCCATGTCCAGTTCTAACTGTTGCTTCCTGATGTGCATATAGCTGTCATGCTACAAATTTATTTTTCTGCTTCAGAAGAAATAATGTCCTTGAAATAAAACAGTAATCCATGGGAAAAGATGCTTTCTATAGTAAAATAACCCAAAATCATGGTTGTTTTATTCAGTTGCAATCATTCAGAAGAGGCTAGCATCCTCTGCTCATCCATCAAAGGGAAAATAATGATGCTAAAATTACTTGTATCAGCAATGAGTACCTTTGATTTACTGCCCGTGAGATGTGTGGCTGAAAAGCTGGGCCCTTGCAAGTGTCAGACTGGAGATATTTCCCCATGTGAGGTTCTAAACAGAGAGGCAGAAGGATGCTGAAGAAGAGAGAGAACATTCAGTACTTTTCTTTATTGTGCCTGTCAGTGGGAGTTGCAGAGAGTAACCAGAGAGCAAACTATCTGTAATTCTCCCTGCCATTTGTCCATTGGTCCTATCTATCTATTTATCCATCATCTGTCTATTACCTATCCTCTAATGGTCTATGTGCATGCATGCTAATTTGCTTCAGTAGTGCCCAATTCTTTGTGACCCTATGGAATATAGGCTCCTCTGTCCATGGGGACTCTTCAGGCAAGAATAATGGAGTGGGTGCCATGCCCTCCTCCTGGGGATCTTCCCAACCTGGGGATTGAATCCGAGTCTTATGTCTCCTTCATTGGCAAATGGGTTCTTTACCACTAGCCCCATCTTGGAAGCCCAGCTGTCAATAACTATCATCATCTATCTATATTATCTAATTATCCATAATCATCTATGTATCTTATATTACTATCACCTATCTATAGCTATCATCATATTTCTATCATCTATGCATTCTCTACCATTTAGCTATTATTTACCCATCTATCATCTAGCTATCTAACTATCATCTCTCATTGTCTGTAATCCCTTTTTCTCCATCCCAGTTCCCTCCCTTTTCATTTTTCCTTTACTGTATATTTTAATATGACATCTTCTGTGTTAAGAGCACAGACTCTGACTAGATGGTCTAGGTCCTATTTTAATAGATATGTTTCATTGTGTAAATTATATACCTTCATTTCCCCTGGTTTTCTTTTCTTTAAACTGGTATTAATTGAGATTTAAGTAAATATGTTAAGTGTTTAGAGTTCTGTAAGTGCTATAGAAGTGTTTGTAAAACAAAAGCGCTATAGAAGTTTAAACATTGCTACTCATTGATACACAATAATGATCACTCCTCTTGTTATTTTGCCATAACATCATGACAATAAAATTCAACCTTTATATATGGATTGAATAATCTCATGATTATCATTAAATTTTGAGGACTGGAATTTGCAAGGAAAATGATATATACTAATGATTTTTTTGAACAACATGTGAATTAACATTAGATGCAGACTTTATTTCCATAAAGAACTTAAAACTTTGTTTACAGAATTTTAAAAAGCACTTTTTAAGTACTATAAAAAGAATTTAGGAGCATAGTAGAATCCACAATTATTTTCTTTCTATCCAATTCAGCCTGCAGCTCCCGAAACCTTAATTTTGCCTTCAAGTAGTCAGTCATTTTTATTGATACAGTACAGATATGGAAATAGAACACCGTGTTATGCTCTAAATTGCAATTTTCAGTAATTCCATATAATCAAATCTATCTGTTTCCTTCTTTGGTTTACCACTATATGTGAAACACATTTTTATTCTCACAGGTTTTTTTTTCTTTTAAACAGTTTTATTTTCCTTAAATATTCTGTCTTTGTTTAAATTCTGTAATATCCCAGATGCATTGGAAAATATATTAATCATTTCTGTTCAGTTGCTCAGTCATATCCGACTCTTTGTGACCCCATGAGCCGCAGCACACGAGGCTTCCCTGTCCATCACCAACTCCCTGATTTAACCCAAATTCATGTCCGTTGAGTCTGTGATGCCATCCAACCATCTCATCCTCTGTTGTCCCCTTCTCCTCCTGCCTTCAATCTTTCCCAACATCAAGATCTTTTCAAATGACAGCTCTTCGTTTCAGGTGGCCAAAATATTGGGAGTTTCAGGTCAGCATCAGTCCTTCCAATGAACACCTAGGACTGATTTCCTTAAGGAATTTTATATATATACATATACATATACATATATATGTTAATAGATGATACCAATAAAGATTATAATAAAATACACTCTCTAAAGAATAAATGCATAAAAGTTATATTTTATTTTTGTGTTATCTCATATTTGCCTTTACAATTTCCATTGGCTATGTATATGACAAGAACTACTAGAGAAATATGATCATCATGATGTGGATTTTATTATTATTCCTTTTGCTAAACACAAGTTACCAAAAGGTTTTAAATAAATAAATAAATTACTTAAATAAATATGATAAATTATTTAATTTATTCTGAAATGTATTACTTCTTGGGAGTAGCAATCATATATCAATCTCATTTTTCTACTTTCCATCTGCTATAGTTAATTCATTTACTCTCTATACATCTGAAAGCTGATATGGGAAATTCAGTATTTACTTACAATAATATGTGATTTGAGACAGGTCAAATAAAATTCTGGGTAAAGGACATTGAAATAAGTGATGCACTAACACTTATAAGTTTTAGTGCTCTGATTTGTGTTTTCTTTCCTCTGTGTTACACAGAGATGCATCAAGTTTTTCAACTATAAGCATTAAAGAATTTTGGAAGTTAAAACTGTCCACAAAAATGAAGAAAAATATGATCAAATGATGTAATATTATTCAACATTCATTGCACAAAGACTCTTTTCTTGCTGCTTTTTTTTTTTTTTATGGACTCATCTTTTTTGTTTGTTTGTTTGTTTAGAAGCACAGATATCCCATCGAATTATTTGAGCAAAAAATTATTGTAAATAATTTTTGCTGTTGTCATTTGTCAAATATAGTTGCTCTTGTTTTTGGAAAAAGAAAATAACATTGAGCAAAATCTTCTAATACATCAATTTAGCATATCTGATTTATTACCATGTCTACATATTAGCATTAACATATGTGATTTTATTAAGAATATTTCTGATAATTAAATCATCACAATATGATTTTTGAATAAGATTTACTTTAAAATTTACACTACAATTGCTACACATTGTAGGCTAACAAATATTTGATTCCTGGATGAAAATTTAATAAAATACGTGATGTTGCATATATTTTAAAAAAATCAGTAACTTTAATCTGTAGCTCTATTAACTAGAAAATAAGAAATGGGACAAATTAAAAGTTTTCTTCATAGAATTTTAGTTTATGTATTATTATGCACATGGAAGAAAAAAATAACAATATCAAAGTCTTTAGCCAAACCTTTATTAAATCATTGCAAACTGGCAACAACTCTGAAATCATTGTTTAGTGAAGAGCAAATAATTTAAAGTTTTATGGCACAGAGAGGGAAAACTCAATTACAATACATTGTTCCAAAAAATGTTTGCTCTTGACTTTCTCAGAAGACAGAAAGAATTTGAGGTTATATCTGAGACAGTATATAGAGATAGCAAGAAGAGAGTCTCAGTTTAGCAGGCTTTGCTCAGACACTGTGAGGTTAACACAGAGTTCAGTTCAGTTCAGTTCAGTTCAATTACTCAGATGTCTCTGTGTCTTTGTGACCCCATGAACTGCACCATGCCAGGCCTCCCTGTCCATCACCAACTCCTGGAGTTTACTCAAACTCATGTTCATTGAGTCAGTGATGCCATCCAACCATCTCATCCTCTGTCATCCCCTTCTCCTCCTGCTTTCAATATTTCCTAGCATCAGGGTCTTTTCAAATGAGTCAGTTCTTCACATCAGGTGGCCAAAGTATTCAGCATCAGTCCTTCCAATGAATACTCAGGACTGATTTCCATTAGAATGGACTGGTTGGATCTCCTTGCAGTCCAACAGACTCTCAAGAGTCTTCTCCAACACCACAGTTCAAAAGCATCAATTCTTCAGTGCTCTGCTTGGTTACCTACTTTTTTTTAATTATAAATTTATTTATTTTAATAGGAGGTTAATTACTTTACAATATTGAATTGGCTTTTCCATACATCAACATGAATCCGCCATGGGTATACACATGTTCCCCATCCTGAACCCCCCTCCCTTCTCCCTCCCTGTACCATCCCTCTGGGTCATCCCAGTGCACCAGCCCCAAGCATCCTGTATCATGCATTGAACCTGGACTGGCGATTCATTTCAAATATGATATTATACATATTTCAATGCCATTCTCCCAAATCATCCCACCCTCGCCCTCTCCCACAGAGTCCAAAAGACTGTTCTATGCATCTGTGTCCCTTTTGCTGTCTCACATACAGGGCTATCGTTACCATCTTTCTAAATTCCATATATATGCGTTAATATACTATATTGGTGTTTTTCATTCCAGCTTACTTCACTCTGTATAACAGGCTGCAGTTTCATCCACCTCATTATAACTGATTCAAATATATTATTTTTAATGGCTGAGTAATAATCCATTCTGTATATGTATCATGACTTTCTTATCCATTCATCTGCTGTTGGCTTAAAGCTTAACATTCAAAAAACTAAAATCATAGCATCTGGTCCCATCACTTCATGGGAAACAGTGGAAACAGTGTCAGATTTTTTTATTTTTTTGGCTCCAAAATCACTGCAGATGGTGATTGCAGCCATGAAATTAAAAGATGCTTACTCCTTGGAAATAAAGTTATGACCAACTTAGATAACATATTAGGAGAAGACAATGGCAACCCACTACAGTACTCTCGCCTGGAAAATCCCATGGACAGAGGAGATGGGTAGGCTCCAGTCCATGGGGTCGCGAAGAGTCAGACACAACTGAGCGACTTCACTTTCACTTTTCACTTTCATGCATTGGAGAAGGCAATGGCAACCCACTCCAGTATTCTTGCTTGGAGAATCCCAGAGACGGGTGAGCCTGGTGGGCTGTCATCTATGGGATCGCACAGAGTCGGGCATGACTGAAGTGACTTAGCAGCAGGAGCAGCATCAGATAGCATATTCAAAAGCAGAGACATTACTTTTCCAACAAAGGTCCATTTAGTCAAGGCTATGGTTTTTCCAGTGGTCATGTATGGATGTAAGAGTTGGACTGTGAAGAAAGGTGAGCACCAGGGAATTGATGCTTTTGAACTGTGGTGTTGGAGAAGACCCTTGAGAGTTCCTTGGAGTGCAAGGAGATTCAATCAGTCCATCCTAAAGGAAATCAGTCCCGGGTGTTCATTGGAAGGACTGGTACTGAAGCTGAAACTCCAATACTTTGGCCAGCTGATGCAAATCGTTGACTCATTGGAAAGACCTGATGCCGGGAGAAATTGGAGGCAGGAGAAGGGGACAACAGAGGATGAGATGGTTGGATGACATCACCGACTTGATGGACATAAGCTTGGGTAAACTCCCGGAGTTGGTGATGGACAGGGAGGCTTGGCATGCTCTGATTCATGGGGTCACAAAGAGTCAGACACTACTGAGTGACTGAACTGAACTGAATTAATGATTTTCCCACATGGAACCTGAGCTAAATTCATCCTCATAAAGTAGGTTTTAATTTGATGTCAGTTAATCTCTGCTATGGAGATAAAACTGAACAGTCCTGGACAATATGTTATTTTAGCCAAGATTATTAGAATGCAAGTGATCAAAATGCACTCATAAGGCCTAACACAGTGTGTAAGAACTGAGTTAATGATTACCCAGTGAGGATATTAGCAATTCTTCAGTGACATTTGATTTATATGAAAAAGCATATCACAATTGTCTCTTATTATCTGGTAAGTGTATTAATATACAGAAGCAAAGGTAGTTTGCAGATAGGTATTGCATTTGCAGACAACTGTATGTTACTTTAATATAAATACATATATTCAATGTAGAAACAGGAAATTCTATCTATATGTAAATACATATATTGTGCTTCTGCTTAGTTGCTCAGTCATGTTCAACTCTTTGTGACCCTTTGGACTGTAGCCCTCAAGGCTCCTCTGTCCATGGGACTTTTCAGGCCAGAATGATGGAGTGGGTTAACATTTCCCCCTCCAGAGGATCTTCCCTGTGTCTTCTATGCCTCCTGTATTGCAGGCAGATTCTTTACCGCATCCCACCCTTCTAGGTCATCAGAGAGCACCAGGTTAAGCTACCTGCATCAAACAGCACATTCCCATTTTCAGGGTAGTTTACATACAGTAATGTATATGATTCAATGCTACTCTCTCAATTAGTCCCACCCTCACCTTTTCCCACTGTGTCCACAAGGCTGTTCTCTACGTCTGTGGCTTTACTGCTGCCCTACAAATAAATTCATCAGTACCAAGGGAAAGCCCATATATATGTATTAACACATACTAATAGAGTGAAACTATGAAGACTGAAGTTTCAATATATCATTTTTATAATTTATGTCTTATTTGGATACACAAAGAATATTCATAGTAGTGATAAGTTAATTATCACTTAGGAGATTAATTACTTTACAATATTGAATTGGTTTTGCCATATGTCAACATGAATCCACCACAGGTATACATGTGTTCCCCATCCTGAACCCCCCTCTCTTCTCCCTCCCTGTACCATACCTCTGGGTCATCCCAGTGCACCAGCCCCAAGCATCCAGTATCATGCATCGAACCTGGACAGGCAATTCATTTCATATATGATATTATACAATTTTCAATGCCATTCTCCCAAATCATCCCACCCTATCCCTCTCCTACACAGTCCAAATTAAGATAAATGAATTTATATTAAAAATATCACAGGAAATACCACAAAATCTAATAATTTTTATTGACCTTCATTTAAAAAAAATGAAACAAAAATTATTGTGTTGATTGGTAACCATTCTAAGAAACACAAAGAAGATTTTAGCAAAGAATACATCTTAATTTTATGATTAGAAGGGGAAACTTTAATTATTTTATTTATATTCTTGAGATAATATTAGACTTATAATAAAGTAACAAAACTAAAACACAGAGCTCCCAAATAACATGCACACAGGTTCAGTTTCCCCTCTAGCAGTTGACATAATAATAGTTTTATTACTAAAATTAGGTAACTAACTATGGTGAAATATGTAAAAATCAAACAAGAAAATTTATCAGATTTTACTTTTTTCCCCCAGAGATTACCTATTTATCTTCCAACACTGGAGGCTGGATTTGAGAAAAGCAAAAACAAAAATAATTGATAGAAAAGAAAAGTATAAATAAGAGTAATTACTTTTAAAAGAAGAAAGTAGTTAATAAAAAGCTACAGCAATCAAGAACAACTATTAGTAGACATATAAACAAATTTTCTTATTTTGACGAGTAATACTTTTCTTATTCCATGTAAGTAATCCAGATTCAAAAAAGTTTTATATTTAATATTTTCTTTGTATTTTAATGTAATAATTGGTTTAAAAATACTACAGCTTGATATTTATGAAATAAATCAATTAATGGAGTCAATTTTTCAAAATGTAGCATACTTCTAATTCTTTGATATGTACTTTCATATTCATAGGTTTTATGATCTAAAAAAATTTACGAGTGTATTGTTCAGTTCATTTCAGTCACTCAGTCATGTCTGACTCTTTGTGACCCCATGAATTGCAGCACGCCAGGCCTCCCTGTCCATCACCAACTCCTGGAGTTCACTCAGATTCATGTCCATCGAGTCAGTGATGCCATCCAGCCATCTCATCCTCTGTCGTCCCCATTTCCTCCTGCCCCCAATCCCTCCCAGCATCAGAGTCTTTTCCAGTGAATCAACTCTTCTCATGTAGTGGCCAAAGTACTGGAGTTTCAGCTTCAGCATCATTTCTTCCAAAGAAATCCCAGGGCTGATCTCCTTCAGAATGGACTGGTTGGATCTCCTTGCAGTCCAAGGGACTCTCAAGAGTCTTCTCCAACACCACAGTTCAAAAGCATCAATTCTTCTGTGCTCAGCTTTCTTCACAGTCCAACTCTCACATCCATACATGACCGCAGGTATTGTTATGGATACATAAATTTAAAAAAAAAAATACATAAATAGATGGAAATAAAACTTTTCATTTTACCTTCAAAATATAATTAATTTTATAAATATATTTAACAAAACTTTATATTTTAAATAAAATTTCTATTTTAGTAAATTTTATCAATCACTTCAAGAAACTAATCATATTAATTATTTTAAGTATTACACCCTGAATAGTTTCAATCACTTCTATGAATTTTAAGATAGAAGAAAAAAGAAAAAAAAAAATATATATATATATAATGACCTAAATTTTTTGTACATCCTACTAATCTTAGCACATTGATAATGATAAAAATAATAGTAAAGACAACTTTAATGACCAAAATGGGTATCAGCTCAGTTCACTTCAGTCACTCAGTCATGTCCGACTCTCTGCAACCCCATGAATCACAGCACGCCAGGCCTCCCTGTCCATCACCATCTCCTGGAGTTCACTCAAACTCACGTCCATCGAGTCGGTGATGCCATCCAGCCATCTCATCCTCTGTCGTCCCCTTCTCCTCCTGCTCCCAATCCCTCCCAGCATCAGAGACTTTTCCAATGAGTCAACTCTTTCCATGAGGTGGCCAAAGTACTGGAGTTTCAGCTTTAGCATCATGCCTTCCAAAGAACACCCAGGGCTGATTTCCTTTAGAATGGACTGGTTGGATCTCCTTGCAGTCCAAGGGACTCTCAAGAGTCTTCTCCAACACCACAGTTCAAAAGCATCAATTCTTCGGCGCTCAGCTTTCTTCGCAGTCCAACTCTCACATCCATACATGACCACTGGAAAACCCATAGCCTTGACTAGACAGACCTTTGTTGGAAAAGTAATGTCTCTGCTTTTCAATGTGCTATCTAGATTGGTTATAACTTTCCTGCCAAGGAGTAAGCATCTTTTAATTTCATGGCTGCATTCACCATCTGCAGTGATTATGGCGCCCCAAAAAATAAAGTCTGACCTTGTTTCCACTATTTCCCCATGTATTTCCCATGAAGTGATGGGACCAGATGCCATGATCTTCGTTTTCTGAATGTTGAGCTTTAAGCCAGCTTTTTCACTCTACTCTTTCACTTTCATCAAGAGGCTCTTTAGCTTCTCTTCACTTTCTGCCATAAGCGTGGTATCATCTGCATATCTGAGGTGATTGATATTTCTCCCAGCAATCTTGATTCCAGCTTGTGCTTCTTCTAGCCCAGCATTTCTCATGATGTACTCTGCATATAAGTTAAATAAGCAGGGTAACAATATACAGCCTTGACATACTCCTTTTCCTATTTGGAACCAATCTGTTGTTCCATGTCTAGTTCTAACCGTTGTTTCCAGACCTGCATGTAGGTTTCTCAAGAGGCATGTCAGGTGGTCTGGTATTCCCATCTCTTTCAGAATTTTCCACAGTTTCTTGAGATCCACATAGTCAAAGGCTTTGGAATATTCAATAAAGCAGAAACAGAGGTTTTTCTTGAACTCTCTTTCTTTTTCCATGATCCAGTGGATGTTTGCAAAATGTGTTACTTTTTATTTTAAAATTGTCCAGATATCAAAAGTTTATTAACAGAATATAGCATTAATATCCTAAGCTTAGATAAGATATAGAAGTCATAGTTATTAAGCCCTCATTATTGTAGCATTAAAAGTATCCATAAAATTCAAGCCTTTCAAAACATTGTATTATGATAAATTAATTTATCTACTTTTATATATTTGAAATATGAAACTTATTTTGGAAACACTTATGGCTTATCTTACTTGTAAAATCAGTATCTGGTCCAGTTCAGTCGCTCAGTGTTGTCCAACTTTTTGCTACCCCATGGACTGCAGCACGCCAGGCGCCCCTGTCCTGCACCAACTCCCGGGGTTTTCTCAAATTCACGTCCATTGGGTCAGTGAGGCCATCCAACCATCTCATCCTCTGTTGTCTCCTCCTCCCACTTTCAATCTTTCCCCACATCAGGGTCTTTTCAAATAAGTCAGTTCTTCGCATCAGGTGGCCAAAAAGTATTATAATTTCAGCTTCAGCATCAGTCCTTCCAATGCCTATTCAGAACTAATTTCCTTTAGAATTAACTGATTGGATCTCCTTGCAATCCAAGGGACTCTCCAAAGTCTTCTCCAATATCACAGTTCAAAAGCATCAATTCTTTCACATTCAGCTTTCTTTCAAAAGCATAAAGTGCTTGAAGAAGGAACTGAATTAGTGAAGCATAGGACAATAATACACTGATATTCACCGATTAATTTATTGATTACCTGGTGGGCATATAAACATATAAATAGACACATCTTAGTGATGTATTTTCAGAGGACAGAGGAGGTAGTTTGGAGATGATTTCCATCAGAAACAAATCCATGCTAACTAAAACATTGCTAATTTGAATAATTCTATTATACTAGAGTCTTGCCTCATAAGCATTTTTTCATAACTTTACTGATATACAATTCACATTCTAGAAATTTTGCCCTTCTAAAATGTATAGTTTTGTAGGTTTTGCAACTGTCACTGCCATGTGACTTTAGAAAATTTTGTCACCCCCCCCCAAAGAAACCCTGCATTCAATAGCAGCTGAGGCTCAGATTGTATTGATATGATTTTGTGACTGGCTTCTTTACTTAACACACTGTTTCAAGTCTTATCTAGGTAGTAACATATAACAATATGTGATATACCATTGTATGGGTATACTATATTGTATTTACCAATTCATCAACTTACAGACTTTTAGGTTGTTTGCCCTAGCTGGCGCTTAAATGTTTTCACAATATTTTTAATGCATCTTTACCTTGGGTTTTTTTTTTTTTTTTTTTTCCTAATGTTTGAAATTTGAAACATCAGAGCTCTCTTTCTCTCTCTCTCTCATGCATGACACACACACACAATGTTATAAAACATTCTGTGAGAAGTTCTGGTCTGATATGATCCTTGCATGATTGGAGTAGGTCCTGTTGTTCCAATATCTGTGATTTAAAATTTGTGTGGTGCTTCCAAACCTGAATTCCTTTTATAATTATTACACCACTGTGAATTTTAGACAAGTCTACTGTTTAATTGTATGCACATATCTCTAGACTGGTGAATTATCAAGAAAAATAATGTATAACCTACAATTGGAGGAAAAACATGTCATCTGAAAAATGGAGATGACTGACTCTTAGATGCTGTAAAATCCAAATTTGTTTTGATGTATGTATTGATGTGGTTTTTTTTGAAAAAAATTTTTTTAATTTTTATTTTTACTTTATTTTGCTTTACAATACTGTATTGGTTTTGCCATACATTGACATCTATCAGCCATGGGTGTACATGAGTTCCCAATCTGATGTTTTTTTGATATCATTTGAGAACCTCAGGAACAGTACATAGTCACTACTACCTTTTAGTTGCTCTTCCCTTTGTTATTCTACATTAGTCCATAAATGACCACGGAAAACAGACAAAGAGAAAGGACTTCGATATGGTCCAAATTCTTCCAGTTACATTTGAATAAATCATGAAAGACTAAGTACTCATGGAATTTTTGAGTTAAAATGATTAGAGTTCATTTTACTTAATCTCTATCCAGTAATTAAACTTTCACATTATTATATCTCTAATGATATATTGTTTACTCATTTAATATTTTTGATACTGAAATCTAGTCAATAAAATCACAGCACAAATATGGTTCTTGCCTACACTAAATGTACATTTATATGGGGAAAGTTAATTCTCCATACAGGCCAAGTTAAGAAATAAACTGTTGGTTTTGATAACTGCTTTTAAGAAATAGAAAAAGATGGCATAACCAGTAAATGCTCAAGGAGGAGACTTCTAAGCTGAGTGATGAGTAGGAAAAGAACACCTGGCAGCTGGGCATCCCAATGGCATACACCAGAAGGAGATGGGCACGTAGATACTGCAAAATGCAGTGTAGCAAGTAGAAAAGGACAGTGTGGCCCAGGATGAACATGAAGAAATGAGAGAGAATCATGCAGGGTCTGGTGGAGAGTCTGGATTCCTTCTAAGATAACTTAAAAGCACTGAAGTACTTTTCAAAGGGCATAAAATGACCCAATAACTTTATTAAAGACCATTCTTGCTGCCATCCGATGCATAGTTTAAATGATGGGATGTGCTTAATGGCTTTTAGAGTTCTTCCAAGAGGAAGGTAATCATGGTTAGGGCTAGTGTAGATGGAAAGTAATAGCTGCCAGTCTTACTTTAATACTCCTGGAAACAATGCCTCCAAAGTTTTTCTTTTCATTTTGAGGCAGTTGGATTGTTAAAAGGCTTTTCTAGAAAATGTCAGTTTTTTGTTTATAATAAGCACTCTCAAAATCTCAGTGCAAATAATAGCAAATCTTTATTTTCTTCTTACTGGTAAGCAGGTCAGCTGTGACTTCCTGTATTTGGATGGTTTGGCGTGAGGCTTTGGAATAGGACCAGGTTTGCTCACTGTGTATCCCAGTCTTTGTGGAACAATGGCTACTCAAGAAATATTCTTCTCACAGCAGTGGAAGGAAGTGCCAGAGACCAAGTCAAATGATGCAATGTGATTGACTGTCTCCTTGGAACTGGTACCCTGTCCTTCCTTTCAAACTACATATTTTCCAAAACAAGTCAAGTGACCATACACGTATAAATGTAGCAGAGAAATATGCCATCTACTTTCAGTGGTAAGGCTACATGGACACATACTTAGAGGTATGAATATATAATTCTAGTTCAGTTCAGTTCAGTCACTCAGTCGTGTCCGATTCTTTGCAACCCCATGAATCGCAGCACGCCAGGCCTCCGTGTCCATCACCAACTCCCGGAGTTCACTCAGACTCACGTCCATCGAGTCAGTGATGCCATCCAGCCATCTCATCCTCTGTCATCCCCTTCTCCTCCTGCCCCCAATCCCTCCCAGCATCCAAGTGTTTTCCAATGAGTCAACTCTTCCCATGAGGTGGTCAAAGTACTGGAGTTTCAGCTTCAGCATCATTCCTTCCAAAGAAATTCCAGGGCTGATCTCCTTCAGAATGGACTGGTTGGATCTCCTTGCAGATAGAAAAGTAAACAATTGCAAACAATATCCAGACCTACATATCTAGGTGCTTCAACTTTTGCCTGAAAATGAAAGTATTCATGTCTCAGTTATGTCTGACTGTTTTCAACCCCACTGACTATAGCTCACCAAGCTCCTTTACCCTTGGATGCTCCAGACAAGAATACTGGAGTGGGTTGCCATTTCCTTCTCCAAAGGGTCTTCCCAACCCAGGGACACAACCTGGGTCTCCTGCATTGCAAGTAGATTCTTTACAGCCTAAGCCACCATGGAAGTGCTCCCAAATATTCTTTGTAGCCACATAAAAAATACCTATTTCTTTAATGCAACATTTAAATATTTACAGTCTGTTCCTGTATGCAACCCCCCAGGTATTTTAACTCTTTTATCTGGCATTAGAATTGTATTGAGATAGTAGATGCTGTGGCCCCAATTATCCTTTCAAGTCTTATCTCTTGAAACACCCAAACTTTTGTCCAGTTCTTCAATCAGACAGCATATTTGTGACTTCTTAAACATATCATGAACTTTCAACTTACCATGTATTTATTCCAGCTTTTTTCTATTAGCTAAAATATTTCATCTCCACCATGTCAACCTCATAAAATCTTTTTTTTTAAATACCAAATTAGAATGTCAAATCTTCTGTAGTCTACTCTGACCTTAGATGCATGATTAAAAGCATTTTCCTCTGATAATATTCTTAATGCCGTTTGTAATGTAATCACTAGGGGTAGAATGTCTCTTTCTCTTTTAACCTATCAACTGCACAAAATATAGAAATTTCTTCCCATTTATGGCATTAGGAAGTATCCATCCCTCCAAACACAGTCATTTAACATTCGCTGAAGAAAACAAAAACAACTTTAATTTTCAGACAGAAAATATTAGCTGCATAGGGAGAATTAGACACTTAAAAGTTAGACCCAGCAATCCTACTACTGGGTATATACACTGAGAAAACCATGATTCTAAGACACATGTTCACTCCAACTTTACTTGTATTAACAAGGACATTAAGCAAACTAGATGTCCATTGACAGATGAATGGATATCAGCAGTGGCCTCAGGACTGGAAAAAGGTCAGTTTCCATTCCAATCCCAAAGAAGACAATGCCAAAAAATGTTCAGACTACTGCACAACTGTGCTTATTTCACATGCTAGCAAGATAATGCTCAAAATCCTTGAAGCTAGGGTTTAAGAGTACATGGCCAAAAAATTTCCAGATGTACAAGCTAGATATTGAAAAAGCAGATGAACCAGGAATCAAATTTCCAACATCAGTCGGATCATAGAAAAATCAAAGGAATTCCAGAAAAAACATCTTCTTCTTCATTACATTAAAGCCTCTGATTGTGCTGATCACAACAAACTGTGGCTTATACTTAAAGAAATGGGAATAACAGACCACCTTACCTGCCTCCTGAGAAATTGGTATGAAGGTCCAGAAGCAACAGTTAGAACCGGACATGGAACAACAGCCTGGTTCCAAATTGGGAAAAGAGCACAAAATGACTGTTTATTGTCACCCTGTTTATTTAACTTATATGCAGAGTACATCATGTGAAATGTTGTGCTGGATGACTCACAAGCTGGAATGAATATTGCCAGGAGAAATATCAACAACCACAGATATGCAGATGACACTGCCCTAAAGGCAGAAAGTGAGCAGAAACTAAAAAGCCTCCTGATGAAAGTAAAAGAGGAGCGTGAAGAAGCAGGCTTTAAACTCAATATTTTCAAAGGTAAGATCATGGCATCTGGCCATATCACTTCATGACAAATAGATGGGGAAAAATGGAAACTGATAGACT
The DNA here is from genome assembly GCF_023091745.1 of Budorcas taxicolor. Taxonomy (NCBI): domain Eukaryota; kingdom Metazoa; phylum Chordata; class Mammalia; order Artiodactyla; family Bovidae; genus Budorcas; species Budorcas taxicolor. The sequence continues at coordinate 8,914,157 of NC_068923.1, forward strand.
TTATTTTCGGGGCTCCAAAATCACTGAGCATAGTGACTACAGCCATGAACTTAAAAGGTGCTTGCTCCTTGGTAAGAAAAATATGACAAACCGAGACAGCATACTTAAAAACAAAGACATCACTTTGTCAATAAAGGTCCATATAGTCAAAAATATGGTTTTTCCAGGAGTCAGGTATAAATTGAGAGTTGGAACATAAAGAAGACTGAGCACCAAAGAATTGAGGCCTTCAAACTGTAGTGCTGGAGAAGACTCTTGAGGGTCCCTTGAACAGTAAGGAAATCAAACCAATCAATCTTGAAATCAACCCTGATTATTCACTGGAAAGACTGATGCCGAAGCTGAAGCTCCAATACTTTGGTCACCTCATGTAAAGAGCGGACTCATTGGAAAAGACTCAAATGTTAGAAAAGATTGAAGGCAGGAGAAGTGGACAGCAGAGGATGTAATGGTTGGATGGCATCATCAACTCAATAAACAAAATTTTGAACAAACTTGGAGAAACAGTTAAGGACAGGGAAGCCTGGCATGCTGCAGCCCATGAGGTCAAACACAGTTACATATGATTGAGTGATTGAACACCTTTCAAACTTCATCAGTGAATTTAGTTGTGAAAGTCAATATATACTCATATATTTAATCACGAGGGAGTCAGAACAATCTCGTGTTTAGCTATGGAAATTGATGCTGAGTACCAAATATACCATATATTTAATAGTTTATTCCAATTGTCTCTCCTCATTTTAAGAGAAACAGACAGTAATCTGATGGATGAGCTAGGTCAAACTTCACAAATAGTGTTTCACATTTATCTGTCTATGTACCCTTAAGATATTAAAACAGTGAGAAGATGAAATATCACTCTTCTTTAGTCATGAGTCTTTTTCACTTAACAGGACACAAGACAGCAGCTATTCAAATAAACATTTTTCTTGTATATATGCCCTTTCCCTTCATCCAACTCCAAGTTCTGGTTCAGAAGAGAATATTCCAGATCTATTTTGCCTCAAATTTATGCAATTTTTAAAAATTCTATCTGTATGGGGACAAAAAAGACAAAGTAAAAAAAAAACAAAACAACAAAAAAAACACAAAGTATACTCAAAATGAAGTAGAAAAAAAGATTATATCATCACTCCTAAATCCAGAATTTATATATTTGAAAGTTAGATTGTAGTGTAGGATCGTGAGCTTTTCAACATGAAAAGTATTCTTAGGGACTAGAACCTGATATACTTCCAAATATTCTACTAAAATTAAACAAACATGATGCGCTTTTAAGTTTCTTTAATTTGTCTAGTAAAGGGACAGCATACTAATGTCAATAACAAAGTTGCTGACAGTCAGACAGCTACAAATTCAAACTGGATTTAGCTCTTACCAAGTTTTTGACCATTATTGGTCATCTCGACATTGTATATCTGTTTTTTTAACCTATAAATAAGATACAATATTACCTATTAGTATAGGGAGCATGCAAACTTTAAAGAAAATGATATTGATGAGAAAACATGGTAATGTGTAGATAACCAGTGAATTTTTTTTTTTCCCCTTCCTTGTCTCCTCCCTCCTTATGATTCTTGTTATTAATCTCAGGACAAAGCCACTGAATCATATCTCTTCTCAATGTGTCCTGCCTAGAAACGAACACAAGACTCCAGGTGTGGTTTGTCTAACATGTCTGTAGAGGAGAGGCCTCCACAATAATTCTAATTAGAAGTGCTTGTAACATCATTAGATTACTTGAAAAACAATTTATACCATTGATTTTTATTGCATTTAATCAATTCCTTAGGTTTTATTTATACCAATTATTTTAGAAGAGTGTTTACACTCTTACTGTACTCAAAGCAAATAATGAACATTAATCTTTATTATATTCCATTTATTAAGTTTGACATAGTGCCAGATTTTCTTTTATGCTGATTCTCTGCTTGTATATACTTGCGATATTTCAAAACTTTGTCATTTATAGTCCTTTTTGTCACCCCAACAGTCTTCATTGATGTATATAAATGCGATTGGTTAGGAAAAGCCTGAGGCAGGGACTTTCATTTTCCACTAGGAACTACTTTCCAAGTTGATACCAGCTATAAGGCTACTGATTATCTAGTTCATAAAATTATTGATTCTCTGAATTACACATATTTGCCTTTCACACTTCAATCTATTTCACAAGGATGCCATGACATACTGTGTTTAACAATTTGAAAAACATAATGCTGTAGTTGACATCATAAAATACAATTATCATTCTGTTTGGAGAAAAGAAAAAAAAACTATAACAATTCAATTAACAAAATATTGATTTCAATTTGTTATTCACATAGCTTGCATTTTCTGTGTTGGGAAAGGTTAGATTTTCATGAGACAACTATAGCGGTTAAGGAATCTGAGTTTTCCCCTTGATACATATTGTGCTTCCAAAATTTAATTATTCAGCTGTTACCTTTGAGCAAAATGCAATTCTTGGACTTTTTTTGTAACTCAGGCTATTAATTAGATGAAGCCACTTTTGTCATTAGTTATCATTATTTGAAAATTACTCAGCTATGTGAAACTTTAAGGGCTTGGAATTTTAAAGTAAAACAAAGTAAAATATTTACAAAAGTGATTTGTTACCAATATTTAATCCTGTTATGGATAAATAAAACAAATAATTATTTAAAGCACAATGCAAATTTCCTACTCACTTTAAAATTAAAATAATTTTCTACTGTAAGTCCAAATTTAATCCACTGATCAAATTCAGACATCATAATGTGTATTTGATGAAATTAAGGAACAGGTTAATCATGAAGAATCTATTTCAAAAAATTAATTGTAAGAGTTTAAATATCTGTGCCTTGAGGGAAGGAAACAGGAAGGAAGAGATTGTTTGTCACGTTAACTACATCCCAAACCCAACTCTATAAATTGTAATCGCCTCGGGAAAATAAGCTGTCAAGAGAACCTGAAATGGTTTTTGTCACATTGCACCTTTTTGGTTGCCCTGCTGTTTTTGCATGTGATGTAATATGGGAATGGTTGGTTGACTTGTGAAAAGGCCCAGCAGAGCTTGAACATACTGAGTATACCGAAACATGTGATAACAATTTGGTAGTTTGAGAGCTACCAGCGTTATGTGTATAAAGACACACCACCTTTGTGTAGCCACCTCAGTTCGTAAAATCAAGAAAAGTTGCCATTAAATAGCTGAGGACATTCCAGGCAATGAACTTAAATGAAGGACTGGAGCGATAGATTAAGGCTGTGTTAAGTATTGTGCTAGGATCACAACTGTTTCCTGTGGGCAGAAGAGGTAGCATTGGAAAATGTTCATAAATAACCAGGTAAGATTCTGAAGGTATCCAGAGATAATATTTTGAAGGTAGGTGCAGCTAGAAACCAGAAACATTTGAATACTATGTTAACATGATAAATTAATTATTCATAGGCCATGAAAATTAGGGTAAACCAAGTTAAAATGTAAATTGTTATTTACCCTAAAATAAAATTGCTATACTGTTTGTTTTTCCTTTAAGGTTATATCTTCTGGTTCAGCCTCCACTGCCCCTAAAATATTAACACTTAATGCATATGAACAAATGTAACACAGGCTGACATTCACTTTTTATCTTCCTTAGAACAGGGGTCATATTTTATTCACATTCGTTTCAGCCCTTAGTATATTGTGAAATATAGCATATGCTCAATATCACCTTTTTAATTGTAAATATTTAATTTATGACATAAGGTGTTTGAATTAAACTAATGTGCTTTGGTTAAATTTCAATAAGTAACTCCATTCAAAATGAGCTAATGCCCCTTTACACTGTCTATTTTGAGAGAGACTACATTTGCAAACAGACAGAAAATTTAACCCATAGTCAACAAACGAGCAGAAATCCAAGATTATGCACATAACAGAATTATCATGTTTTAGAGATAATAAAATGAGTCAGAACTCATTTAAAATAAGTCTATGGAAACCGACTTGCCAGTAACACACAGCTCAAGTTTGAAGTTTTATATTTCAGAAAAAAAATTTTGCCTACTTTGAAAATAAATGGAAGTCAATTATGCTGAAGTAAAAATCTAGATAAAAATTATTGAAAATAAATAAAATCAAAAAGTTTTAGCATTTAAGGACAGGATTTTTAGTTTGATGGATATATCAATAGTGGAAAACAGATTGTCTCTTGTTTGTAAATGTTCTGTTATGCTGAGTCAGTTTCTATGATCCTTCCCTAAATGTCTAAAAATAGACAATACCTCATATTCATTTGTGCATGCTCAGTCCCTTCAATCATGTCCAACTCTTTGCAACCTATGGACTGTAGCCCTCCAGGCTCTTCTGTTCATGGGATTCTCCAGGCAGGAATACTGGAGTGGATAGTTGTGCCTTCCTCCAGGGGATCTTCCCAACCCAGGAATACAAACCCATGTCTCCTGTGTCTCCTGCATTGCAGGCAGGTTCTTTACCCACTAAGCCACCTGCGAAGTCCCCTTCATGTTGACTACCTACATTTCTCCATTCATATATTTATTGGTTTCATCTTTTTATTAACCAAACAAAACATGCTTTTTCTAAATTGTTTTTCTGTCTGTTTTTCCTTCTATTAGTTATGAAATCACATATGATGTCATTTCACTGAGCAATATTTTCTCAACTGGGAAGAGCATGGTAAGTTTAAACCAAATGACAAAAAAAAAATCATTTTATTCTCTTTCTGATCTTATGTTTTCTTTCTGTCCTTGGCTTTCTCTGTGGTTATACAAGACATTGATCATTGACAGCTAAAATTAAAAATATAATACCCCAGATAGGTGATGCTTTCTCAATGTAACTTCTGCTTAGAATACTCCTTTTAAAAAACTAAACATCTTCTTGCACAATGTCAAACCAGTTAAAATACATCTCAGTCATAACGAGATATTTTAAGTGACATTTCAGCAAATTCATTTAAATTTATTGATATAAAAAGTACAGTAAAAAAAAGTTTCTGGAAGTTACTATCTTAAATCAGAGAAGGTGCTGAAGACATAAAGTTCTGACAGTGAGTCTAGTTAGAGAAATATACTATCAGTAAGGCAGTGATGAGCAAAATGAATTACAGAGAAAAAAAAATAATTTTGAAATCAAGACAATTGAGACTAGGCTGAGGTTCACCTCATAGATTTGTAAACAGTTTACATGTATGAGAATGGTGTTCTCAAACATTCAGTATTTCTTTTCACTTCTAATTTCCTCTTTTAAAGACAATTGTGAAACTTTAAACTAGCCCTAACTTATCTAATTGAAATTTGATATTGTTATACAAAGTATCTTAGAGACAGCAGTTTTTAAGGGTAATAGAAAACACTTTATAAAGTATGATAAATTATTCAATAGTTATAATCAAGGTTGTGATGCCAACAGAAAACTATGATACAAGGAAATGCCCTTATAGATGGAGCTTGCAATAGTAAAGAAGCATATTGACAGCTTAATTTGTTAAACACTTCAAACTGGGCAGGAGTGAATTAATAGTGAAAACAAACAGACATAAACTAAATATTTTTCCTGTCATTTATAGAATTGCACATTGAGTTTCAACTATGTCTCCATGCATATATAGTAGTTTTGTAAATGTTTTGAATGCTCAACATGTCTAATTTTGATTTAAATGATATCCAAATTATTCAGATTGATCCTGTACACTTGTTTGGTATAAATATTAAAAGACATCACTTTTTAATGTGTTGAAGCTATATTTAAAATATATGGAGAATGATTAAAACAGAAAAAAATTTGCTGTTTATATGGCAACTAAGGCTGATGCCAGAAACTGTAAAGGTCAACTTCTAAAATTATATTAAGAAGTATAGTGGGAAAATTACATAAATATTTTAATCATGTAGAAGCTTTAAGACAAATTATTCTTGATGTTTCAGTGCCATTACACTTTACCAATATTGTCTGAAAAATGTGCTATGTTTCAAAGGTGAGACAGACAGATTTGGAAATGAATTTTATGTAAGTCAAAAGTGACTCTGCTTCTTGGAAATCCAATAAGGTAAATGTGTTCCTAACTTTTCATAATTGCCAGTGATTGACTTACAGAATATACTCAATGAAAAACTAACAATAATGAACATTTTAAGAAAATATTAAGAAACTAACAGAAGAGATATGCAAAAGTAACAATTTCCATCTAATTTAAAAGCTGCTGTTTCAGAAACCAGTCTTCCAGGGTAATGGATTTTGACTGATGGCCACCCCAGATTCACAGGGTCATAGTTTACTACTGCTCAACAGTTTTGGTGTCTGTTATAAAAGCTAAAAAAGCTGGACACTGGTTAGTGTGATTAGGAAAGATTTTAGCATGCAGTATAAGATTATGATCATGTTACTGTTCAGGTGCTAAGTTATGTCCAGCCATTTGTGACTCCATGGCGTGTAGCACAACAAAATTCCCTATCCTTCGCTATCTCCCAGAGTTTGCTCAAATTCATGTCCTTTGAGTCAGCGATGCCATCCAACCATCTCATCCTCTGTCACCCCCTTCTCTTCTTGTCCTCAATCTTTCCCAACATCAGGGGATTTTCCAATGAGCTGTCTCATTGCGTCAGGTGGCCAGAGTATTGGGGTTTCAGCTTCAGCATCAGTCCTTCCAATAAACATTTAGGACTGATTTGATCTTCTTGGTGTCCAAGGGACTCTCAAAGTCTTCTCCAGGACCACAGTTTGAAAGCATCAATTCTTGAACACTCCATCTTCTCTATGGTCCAATGCTCACATCCATATGTGACTACTGGAAAAACCATAGCTTTGACTATACAAACCTTTATAAGCAGTGATGTTTCTACTTTTAATATGCTGTCTAGGTTTATCATGCATTTTCTTCCAAAGAGCAATAATCTTTTAATTTCATGGCTGCAGTCACCATCTGTAGTGATTTGGAGCCCAAGAAAATAAAGGCTGTCTTTGCTTCAGCGTTTTCCCTTTCTATTTGCCGTAAAGTGATGGCATTGGATATCGTGATCTTAGATTTTTGAATGCTGCGTTTCAAGTCAACCTTTTTACTCTCCTCTTTCAGCCTCATTAAAAGGCTCTTCAGTTCCTCTTCCCTTTCTGCCATTAGGTTGGTATCATCTCCCTATCTGAGGCTGTTGTTATTTATCCCAGCAGTCTTGATTCCAGTTTGTGATTTATCCAGACTGACATTTCACATGATGTGTTTGCATATAAGTTAAATAAACAGGATGACAATATACTGCTTTTTTATACTCCTTTCCCAGTTTGGAACCAATCAGTTGTTCCATGCCCAATACTAACTGTGGCTTCTTGACCTGCATACAGGTTTCTTGAGGGGCATGCCTAGTGTTCTGGTATTCCCATCTCTTTAAGAATATGCAACATTTTGTTGTGATCCATACAGTCAGTTATAGTCAGTGTAGCAGAAGCAGATGTTTCTCTGGAACTCCCTTTCTTTCTCCATGATCCAGTGAATGTTGACAATTTGATCTCTGGTTCCTCTGTCTCTTTGAAACTCATCTTTTATATCTAGAACTACTCAGTTCATATTCTGCTGAGGCCTAGCTTATAGGCTTTTGAGATAATTTGCTATCTTGTGAAATGAGCCCAATTATATGATAACTTGAACATTCTTTAGCATTTTTCTTCTTTGAGATTGGAATGGAAACTGACCTTTTAAGTCCTGTGGCAACTGGTGAGTTTTCCAAATTTGCTGATCTATTAAGTGCAGCACTTTAACAGCATCATGTTTTAGGATTTGGAATTCCATCACCTCCACTAGTTTTGTTCATAGCAGTGCTTCCTAAGATCTACTTGACTTCACCTTTCAGGATATCTGGTTCTAGGTGATTGGCCACACCATTGTGGTTATCTGGTGACTAATACTTTTCCTGTATAGTTCTTCAGTGTATTCTTGCCATCTCTTAATCTCTTCTGCTTCTGTTAAATCCTTACTGTTTCTATCCTTTACTGTGTCCATTTTTGCATGAATTTTTTTCTTCATGTTTCTATTTTTCTTGAAGAAGTCTCTAGTTTTCCTCTTTCTATTTTTTCCCTCTATTTCTGTTCTTTTTTTTTTTTTTTTACAAAATTGTACTGGTTTTGCCATATATCAACATGAATCCACCACAGGTGTTAAGAAGGCCTTCTTATTGCTCTCTGCTATTTTCTGGAATTCTGCATTCAGTTGGATGCATTTTTCCCTTTCTCCCTTGCCTTACACTTCTCTTCTTTCCTCAATTATTTATAAAGCCTCTGAAGAAAACCACTTTGCCCTCCTGCATTTAATTTTCTATGGGGTGATTTTGGTCATGATGGTGTGGTCACTTGAATCTATTCGTCACCTCCACTGTCTAATCATAAAGTACTTGGCTGAGGTCATACCTGAAGGAGCTAGTGGTTTTCTCTACTTTTTTCATTTTTAGCCTGAATTTTGTGATAAGGAGCTTATGATCTGAGCCACAGTCAGCTCCAGGTCCCATTTTGCTGACTGTATAGAACTTTTCCATCTTTGGCTGTAAAAAATATAATTACTCTGATTCTGCTATTGACCATCCCATGTCTATGTGTAGAGCTGTTTCTTTGTTTGTTGGAAAAGGGTGTTTGCTATAACCAGCTTGTTCTCTTGACAGAAACCTAATAGCCTTTGCATTGCTTCATTTTGTATTCCAAAGCTATAGTTGCTAAACTTGTGACTCTGGGTATCTCTCATCTTCCTGCTTTTGTTTTCTAGTCCCCTATGATGAAAGAGATATCTCTTTTTGGCATTAGATCTAGAAGATGTTGTAGGTTTTCACAGAAACAGTCAACTTCAGCTTCTTCAGCATTAGTGATGGGAGCATAGACTTGGATTACCATGATATTGCAGACTCTTTTGCTGACTTAGAACTAATCCATTCCTTATAAGAGATTCTTGCCCACAGTAATAGATACTGGTGATCTGAATTAAATTTGCACATTCTCATCCATTTTAGTTCACCGATTCCTAAGATGTTGATGTTCAGTCATTCCAATTTCTGCTTGACCATGTACAATATACTTTGATTTATGGACCTAACATTTTCAGAATTCTTCACTATTACCAGTCTGTCTTGGAGGCTCTGCACATTCAGCTTGTATCTTCACTGAGTTTCACAAGTCCCTTCATCATGACAAGGTTGTGATCTATGAACAACAGTATTATCTTCATCATTACTGTTTTTATTGTGTTACTGAATGCATGTTTCTGTGTCCTATGCACAGTTAGGCCAAAAAGTACCAAAACATCAAACTTTTGAGAAGAGATAGGTTTATTTCATACTAGGACATAGATACCTCATTTCTCCCAAACACCAAACTCCTCAAAGGGTTTCAGCAAAACACTTAAAGGCAAGGTGACATATGGGCATGGTTAGTTGTTGCAAACTTCTTGGTGTTGGAATCCTTTTTATCTTGAAACTATCCCCATAAATCAGGTTTTGACATTTTTACATACCTCCAGCAAATGAGCAATATCTATGCATGATTAAGCACAAGCCACAGAGCACAAAGATGAAAATAGACAGAGCCAAATTTGTTCTTCTCTATTACATTTGTCTTCCTTGGTGTCAGTGGTAAAGAATCCACCTGCTAATGCAGAAAGTGGAAGAGACACAGGTTTGATCCTTGGGTCGGGAAGATCCCCTGGAGAAGGGCATGACAATATAATTCATTATTCTTGCCTGGAGAATCCCATGGACAGAGGAGCATGGAGGCCTATAGTTCATAGGGTCACAAACAGACAAACACGATTGAAAAGACTTAGCACAATTACAAATGCAACAGTGAACAGAGTTCAGCATGAACTGAATTCAGCCTTAATTTTTACAGAGGTAACTGAACATTTTAAAGAAAGGATGGGGGAGTAGGAAAAAGGGTGATCAGAATCTCTATGGAGTCAGAGGAGGGAAAACAAAAAAAAAGTGGGAAGTGAGTGTTGGTTTAGGGCTTCCCAGGTGGCTCAGTGGTAAAGAATCTTCCTGCAAAGCAGGAGATATGGGTTTTGTCCCTAGAGGAGGAAATGGCAATCCACTCCAGTTTTCTTGCCTAAAGAATTCCATGGACAGGAGAGCCTAGTGGTCTATGCATTATCCATGAGGTCACAAAAAGTTGGACATCACCAAGAGACTGAGGGAGGTTCATAGGAAAACCTTCTGGGTTTGTTACCTTATGGAATTTAAGAAGCACTTAGGGAAATTCATTCCAATTCCAAAGAAAGGCAATGACAAAGAATGCTGAAACTACACACAACTGCACTCATCTCACACGTTAGCAAAGTAATGCTCAAAACTTTCCAAGCCAGATTTCAACAGTACCTGAAAACTTCCAGATGTTCAAGCAGGATTTGTGAAAGGCAGAGGAACCAGAGATCAAATTGCTAACATCCGCTGGATCATCGAAAAAATGAAACTGTTCCAGAAAAACGTCTACTTCTGCTTTTTTGACTATGCCAAAGCCTTTGACTGTGTGGATCACAATAAACTGTGGAAAATTCTGAAAGAGATGGAAATACCAAACCACCTGACCTGCCTCTTGAGAAACCTGTATGCAGGTCAGGAAGCAACAGTTAGAATTGGACATGGAAAAACAGACTGGTTCCAAATAGGAAAAGGAGTGTGTCAAGGCTATATATTGTCACCCTGCTTATTTAACTTGTATGCAGAGTACATCATGAGAAACACTGGACTGGAAGAAACTCAAGCTGTAATCAAGATTGCCGGGAGAAATATCAATAACCTCAGATATTCAGATGACACCACGCTTATGGCAGAAAGTGAAGAGGAACTAAAAAGCCTCTTGATAAAAGTGAAAGAGGAGAGTGAAAAAGTTGGCTTAAAGCTCAACATTCAGAAAACGAAGATCATGGCATCTGGTCCCATCACTTCATGGGAAATAGATGGGGAAACAGTGGAGACAGTGTCAGACTTTATTTTGGGGGGCTCCAAAATCACTGCAGATGTGACTGCAGCCATGAAATTAAAAGACGCTTACTCCTTGGAAGAAAAGTTATGACCAACCTAGATAGTATATTCAAAAGCAGAGATATTACTTTGCCGACTAAGGTCCGTCTAGTCAAGACTATGGTTTTTTCTGTGGTCATGTATGGATGTGAGAGTTGGACTGTGAAGAAGGCTGAGCGCCGAAGAATTGAGGCATTTGAACTGTGGTGTTGGAGAAGAGTCTTGAGAGTCCCTTGGACTACAAGGAGATCCAATCAGTCCATTCTGAAGGAGATCAACCCTGGGATTTCTTTGGAAGGAATGATGCTAAAGCTGAAACTCCAGTACTTTAGCCACCTCATGTGAAGAGTTGACTCATTGGAAAAGATTCTGATGCTGGGAGGGATTGGGGGCAGGAGGAAATGGGGACGACAGAGGATGAGATGGCTGGATGGCATCACAGACTCGATAGACGTGAGTCTGAGTGAACTCCGGGAGATGGTGAAGGACAGGGAGGCCTGGCGTGTGGCGATTCATGGAGTCACAAAGAGTCGGACATGACTGAGCGACTGAACTGAACTGAACTGGGGTCATTATGGGCATGTGGCTGTAAATAAATGTTTGTGTAATTCTTTATAGCCCATATTTAAAGCCTAGTGGAGAAGACTCCTGAAAGGAGCCTGTCTGGAGTATGGTCAAGGAGAAAATTGTTGTAATTCTCTAAGATGGTCACCCAGCAATTGACAACATCAGGTAGTACCCCTTAGCAGAGATGGCTGCATGCCTGTGTGACTTGTGTAGCCCCTCAGGGTTCTGTGCTCAGAAGGACCCTATATCTGGGTACCTCTCTGCAGAACTACTTTAAAATTCTTAGTAGCTTTTGAAGCAAGGGTCCACATTAGAATCTCCCTGCAAAGAGGACTTAGTCCTGCACACAGAGGCCACATGTGATAGTTCTGCTCAACCTCAGGTCCTCTCCTCTCTCTTGGATGTGCTCTGATGAACTGCAGTGCAGATAATGAGATGGTGGATTCATTAGTTTCCCTTTGCTGCTGAGGAGTGATTTCAGACAGTGCTTCCAAATGACTTCAGTGAAATCTTGCCTGTGACAGCCAACTAGATGCACTTTCTGATGAAGCTGGGCTTGTTACATACTTTCTTTCATGTTTTCTCTCCTTCCATGTCTTCATCCCTTTTTCCTCTCACCCTACTACTTGATTCTGCTTCCTACCACTTGCAATAAAGCAATATAATGTATATTTGACCTACAGCTATTATTTTTTAAGGTTCCTAAGCTAAGAAATTCATAATGCTGAAAATGTCAATATATTTTAATGAAATATTTAGGTTTAATAAAATTAATTAAAATGTGAAAGGAGTAATTTCTAATCATTAGTACTAGTATGTGGCTTAGGTAACTATTCAAATATTTGTTGGTGTGTTAATTGGGGCCACAAGTGTCTAAAAACCTCAGTTCCTTTCAGAGATGTTCCTTTTAGACATATTATATTAATATCTCTAACAATTTAAATAAATATAACAAAGGCTAAATTTAATTATATTTCAAAATTTTAAGACATTCTTGATAGATAACAAAATTTTGATTAATATTTTTATTTTTATCTATTTATTTCTTTTTAATTTAAATATATTTATTTTACTTGGAGGCTAATTAGTTTACAATATTGTATTGGTTCTGCCACACATCAACATGAATCTGGCATGGGCATACACGTGTTCCCCATCCTGAACTCCTCTCCCACTCCCTCCCTGTACCATCCCTCCAGGTCATCCCAGTGCACCAGTCCCAAGAATCCTGTATTGAACCTGGACTGGCAATTCGTTTCTTATATGATATTATACATGATTCCATGACATTCCCCCAAATCATTCCACCCTCTCCCTCTCCCACAGAGTCCAAAAGACTGTTCTATAAATCTGTGTCTCTTTTGCTATCTCACATACAGGGTGATCATTATCATCTTTCTAAATTCCATACATATGCATTAGTATACTGTATTGGTGTTTTTCTTTCTGGCTTACTACACTCTGTATAACAGGCTCCAGTTTCATTCACCTCATTAGAAGTGATTCAAATATATTCTTTTTAATGGCTGAATAATATTCCATTGTGTATATGTACCACAGCTTAAGTAATCTAACAATTTAGATGTGTGCAAAATATTCTGTTATTTGGGACAAATCTATTCATGTTAACTTCAAATATGAAGGTTATGTATTTCATGAAAACATACAAATAAAATATATATTTCTGGAAAAAGATAGCAGAACTGTACATTTGGACCAATATCTGTGAGAAAGTAAATATTATTTAAAAATTTGTGCTCAATTAGTTAGATTTATACATATATACTGTAGTTAGTCTTGATTCTCTTGGTGCCCAAGGCTTTGTCAATATGAAAGAAATATTTTTTACAACTAAATTTTTTGTCCTAAAGCCAAATAATGTGTAAAATGAATATGTAAGTGATAAAGTTATCTGATGAACTGGCTGCACCATTTCTCCATCCTTATTTTCTGGGGTATGTAACAGCTAATTCCATGTTTTTAAGACTGTACCTCTACTCTCATCCTCTTACTTGAGAAATATTGCCATTCCAGTTTTAGTTTCTAAATGTATACTTTGTGATTCTGTAATCAGAGTACATAAAGGCTGTATATTGTCACTCTGCTTATTTAACTTATATGCACAGTACATCATGAGGAATTCTGGGCTGGAAGAAGCACAAGCTGGAATCAAGATTGCTGGGAGAAATATCAATAACCTGAGATATGCAGATGACAACACCCTTATGGCAGAAAGTGAAGAGGAACTAAAAAGCCTCTTGATGAAAGTGAAAGAGGAGAGTGAAAAAGTTGGCTTAAAGCTCAACATTCAGAAAACTAAGATCATGGCATCTGGTCCCATCCCTTCATGGCAAATAGATGGGGAAACAGTGTCAGACTTTATTGTTCTGTGCTCCAAAATCACTGCAGATGGTGACTGCAGCCATGAAATTTAAAGACACTTACTCCTTGGAAGGAAAGTTATACAACATAGGTAGTATATTGAAAATCAGAGATATTACTTTGCCAACAAAGGTTCGTCTAGTCAAGGCTATGGTTTTACCAGTGGTCATATATGGATGTAAGAATTGGACTGTGAAGAAAGCTGAGGGCCAAAGAATTGCTGCTTTTGTACTGTGATGTTGGAGAAGACTCTTGAGAGTCCCTTAGACTGCAAGAAGATCCAACCAGTCCATCCTAAAGGAGATCAGTCCTGGGTGTTCTTTGGAAGGAATGATGCTGAAGCTGAAACTCCACTACTCTGGCCACCTCATGCAAAGAGTTGACTCATTGGAAAATACTTTGATGCTGGGAGGAATTTGGGGCAGGAAGAGAAGGGGACGACAGAGGATGATATGGCTGGATGGCATCACTGACTCGATGGACATGAGTTTGAGTGAACTCCGGGAGTTGGTGATGGACAGGGAGGCCTGGAGTGCTGTGATTCAGGGGTGGCCAAAAGTCGGACAAGACTGAGCGACTGAACTGAACTGAACTGAATCAGAGTCTGGGGTGTGAATTTAAAAATGACAGTCTTTAAAAATTACTTTCACATTATCTCTTGCATTTTCAATATTTCTTCTATAAAGGTTGCTGATATCCTTTCTTTCTAGTGCATTTAAAAGACACACTTCCTACTTTTTTCTGTATCCAACATTGTGATGACAAGAAATTTTGGCATGTCATTTAATTATTTATAGTTAATGACCAGTATTTGTTTTGTTGTTAAGTTAGCAGTAACTTCCAAAGGGACCTGGAATAAAATTACAAAAATGAGCTATACTATCAGTCACCACTAAATAAATTCCACGTTGGGCTAGTTCCACAACTTCCATAGGCTTCGGTTTTCTAATTTAACCCATGGAGATCTTATATTTTTATAATCTTCATGATCAAAATTTCTGATAAACTTAGCAAGGATGTATCTTCATAAAAGTTATATTGTTAAGTGACTATAATATTTTAAAGAAAAGTAAACTAGCAAAACTCAAATTTTATTTGGGTCACCCAAGTTTAATACTCATATGACTTATCTAGAGCCTTTTGCTCAATGTTACTCTGTGCTTAGTAACTAGTCATATCTGACTCTTTGTGACCCCATGGACTGCTGCCTGCCCGGCTCCACTGTCCATGGAATTTCCCAGGCAAGAATATTGCAGTGGATTTGTCATTTCCTTCTGCAGGATATCTTCCTGACCCAAGGATAGAACCTGCATCTTCTGCTTTGGCAGGTGGATTCTTTACCACTGGGCCACTGGAGAAGTCCTTTTTCACTCTGTATATAGCTTTTAAGTGAAGCATATACTTTCCATTCATATTATGTAGAATAAAATAGTACAGATAATTGGAGACTTACACAAATGTTGAAGATCTAAAAGTGACAGAATTAAGAAATTGTCTTTAATGGTCTTCGTATCTACAGTACTAAGCGGATGATTCTCAACATGTTTAAAAGCCATAAGCAAAACTCCAGGTCTGTATGCATATGCTTCCAAGTGATGGAAGATAGCTAGAATTCTGATTCCAAGTGGATTCTAGGAAATCTAATTTCTTGGTTTTTGCACCTGAGGTGCAAGGCAGAATATGGAGGGAAAACATCCAATACAGTCCATTCCTTTGGATACTCATTGTTAAGGATCTCTGCATATTTACTTTCCAAGCAACAACAAAAATAGTGTCATATTGCCTCTCTGTCTAATATTATGTATCCACCCTTACTCAAAATACCTTCTCTGTTTCTCCCCCAAAATGGAAGACTCGGATATATCTATATATATCATATATATCATATATATATATATATATATATATATATATATATATATATATATCTTAATGATAGTCATTGCTTTTCTAATTCAAACTTTTCTTTTGATATAATTTAAGGATAAAATCAGTAACACCACCATCAATGTACTTTATGTAGTATTACAGAAAAGGTAGAGGAAAAGGAGTTAACATACAAAAATTACATACATAATAAAGAAGAAAAGTATTCATAGCCATTATGGCTCATATTTCTGCAACTGGACAAGAATCTGTAATGACTGTCAAGTGAAATGCTCTTCCACTATCTGTCTATATTGCCTTTGGTTTCATTCAACAGTACAGCTGGATGTGGTTCTTGTGCTCCATCAATGATACAATTCCATTTCATTCCATAAGTGATCTAACATAGAAGTGCTAATGGGCAACCCAGGGAATCCTCTGAGTTTCAGACATACTCCATCTTGCTATTACTCTGTAGCACTTTGCTGCTGCTGCTGCTGCTGCTGCTGCTGCTGCTGCTGCTGCTGCTATGTCGCTTCAGTCATGTCCGACTGTGCAACCTCATAGACAGGGAATAAATATCTGGATCCCAAGAAAGTGCCCTCTATATAGTGGAAGATTCTGATGTAATCAATCTATCATTAGTGATGGTTGGTTTGTCAGAGAGAAGTGTCAGAGCAGAGACTCAGTATCTATCTCTTAATTTCACAGGTTAGGAATACAGTGCGGAGGCAGACTGGTAGGTCAGAAATGGTGAGGAGAAACCTGGGTTGTTGAACTATTTCATAACATTCATCTCACAATTCCATTATTAACTTACCTACTGGACAGACCTTAGGGTGGTCTAGAGAAAAGGTGATTGAGTCCCAGAATGAGTCATCCTAACCATCTGATTATTACAAACACCCTTTGTTGTGGTTACCCTTTATTAAACATTCATGTCAGTTGTAGATATTCTTACATACTATGCCATTCCTTTCTCCAGAACTCCTTGTTTGTAATCCTCCAAATCTTGCTTTTTTCTGTGCCACACTCTATGTATTTGTATACTTCATGCTTACTCAGGAGTTCTTGTGCAAAAATATCTTGCTATCACAGTGTTGCTTTCTACAGATTTTTATACCAGACGATTGCAAGAGATAATTTTCTTTTGCCATTTGTGTACATTAAGCTCTAGAGTTCCATTTTGCATGAGCAGCATGATCATTACTTTCTTTAAATCTGAGCATCTTAGAACAAATTTCATTATCTAATACTGTAATAGCTGGTCAGGGAAGCAGAAGGCACTTAAGCTATTAAAGTAAGAAGATGTTTAACTCGGGGAACAATAAGTTTGCACAGAAGTCCAAAGGCAGGGATACTGTTGGTAAATTTAATTTTAAAAATGACATTATGACTGTTGGGTTGAAAGAAGTCAACAAATTTAGTTTTGGGGAATATAAAAATAGTTATTTATTATATTGTAAATTTAGATTAATAACAATAAAAGCTAAATCATAGCAATTAAGTGTTATATGTGCACTCATTTCAGATGAGGAAACTGAGCATACAGGAGTTAAATAACATGTTCAAATTACACAGCAGTTCAAAATTATTACAGAGTTTTCTGGTTCAGAGAGTTTGACTATGATATTAGTAAAGCTAAAGGAATGAATTAACTATTTGCTTAACAACCAATTCACAAATTATAATATGATCAAACTTTGTATTTAAAATATTTTTAAAAGTTTCAAATTGATAAAACTTCAGTGAATAGGAACAGTCATTACAATTGGCACATGAAACTGAAATAAGACATGTGAAGAACTTAAGGGTCTATTAGGAAAAAATATATATAACGTAGAATGAACTACATATGTATATTTCAAATTATGTCATTTATTCTTCAAAGATATCAGTGTTTCTAACATGCAAGTCTTGTGTGCTGTGATTTCAGTATCTCTCCCTAATGCTTCTATTGTTGAAATAACATGAGAGTGAAAGAAGCTACTTGTCACACACACCCGCAAAACTGCCTCTTTATAATGCTGTATCTTTAAATCATAATGTTAAATAACTTTATTAATTTCTTCATCCACTAATAATTAATAACCAACGTTTAGAATAAAATGTAGCCCACCAGGATGCTCTGCCCATGGGATTCTCCAGGCAAGAATACTAGAGTGGATGCCCATGCCCTCCTTCAAGGGATCTTCCAACCCAAGGATCGAACCTGCTTCTCTTATGTCTCCTGCATAGGCAGGTGGGTTCTTTACCACTAGCGCTACCTGGAAGCTACTAAGAAAGAATGTCTTCAAAACAGAGGATATAAACATGATATAGACAAATTCTAGGGTAAGCAGCTTGAATGTTTATTTAGAACTTAAGACAGTTGCTGAGTATTTACTCAAAGTCCAATCCTTCTTTTCTTCCTTCAAGTGAAGTAGAGATCACATTGATGAGTCTCTCATGCATTTTGCTGTGTTCTTAATATTACATTTTAATTAATGTTCAGGGAATCAAGAATGCTCAACTGGCACTTAGCTGGGGACAGGGCAAAAGTTGCTCTGAAATGAAGCTTGAGACTGTGCTTTAAGCAGTCTATAGTCTTCCTTCATAACCATAAAACCAGCTGCTGAAACATGTTTTTTAGTAATACATTTTATAGAATGATGGTAAATGCAAACTCAAATCTATTCCATATATGCAGTGGGAGAAAGTTCTAGGCATTGTGATTAAATATGAGGAAGTTCATGAGATAGCCCAGTACTATGAGTATCAGTTAAAAGACTCAACAAAGAGTATCTTATTAGAAGGAATGTAGAATATGAAGCAATTGACTTAAAATCACCCAAAGAAATAAAGAAGAAATATTTAAATAGCAATAAAATAAATATGAAAAAATGAGAACAAATATGAAATTTCAAGAATAAAATATGGATATATATATATATTTTCTTTTTTTATAAATTGAATGGTTTATCTAAAACTGTAGACTAAAACTGTAGACTGGATGAAGTTGAAGGGAATATCTAAGTCATGACTTAGTAGAAGAAAAAAGGAGACAAAACATTTGACAGTTAAAAATAAATTGTTAATAAAGAATCTTAAACTTATGTATAATTGTTACTGGAATGGGTTGCAATTTCCTTCCCCAGGGCATCTTACAGACCCATGTATCAAGCTCAGGTCTCCTGCATTTGCAGGCAGACTCCTTATCATCTGAGCCAGCAGGGAAGCACTTCATAAGCACAGCTTGTAGAAAATCATGCTATAAAGTTCTGATATGAGCAACATTTGTGAATATTTTCAATTTTCCAAAGTTTCACTTCATTGTTTTATTAACTTTACAATATATCTTAAATGATATATATCTCACCAGGTACTAAAGGTTTTATACAATGACCAGACAACCTTATTGACTCTTGCACTTTTCAAAACTAACCAAATCCTCTAGGGAAGTCCTTATCCATACTTAACCTATGTAAAATCAGAATTTAAATGTTTAGATGTTTTGGTGTAATTAGAAGCATGTATGTTTATCTTTAGGTTGCTATTGCAATTCTAAATCAAGACATTTGACTAATAGATTATAACTTTTATGTTATTGTTATTTTCCAAGCATTGAGGTATAGTACTCCCTTTCTCCCTCTGTCCCTAACTCTCCCTTGCAGAAGTGCAGATGAAAGTGAAGTCGCTCAGTCATGTCTGATTCTTTGCGACCCCATGGACTGTAGCCCACCAAACTCTTCTATCAGTGGAATTTTCCAGGCGAGAACACTGGAGTGGGTTGTCATTTTCTTCTCCAAGGGATTTTCCTGACCCAGGGATCGAACCCAGGTCTCCCACATTGCAGGTAGACGCTTTACCATCTGAGCCACCAGAGAAGCCAGAAGTGCAGATATGTACTGGTATACACTCAAAGTCTGTGTCACCTATGGTCCTAACTTGTCCTCACTACTGGGAGGACACTGCCAACTTGGGTTTACATTGTGGTTGTTTCAGGGGTCTGGACTAAGCAAATGTCTCTCAAATTATCTCAGAAAACAAAACTGAAAGAGGGAAAGTTTAGGTAGGTTGATAGGCAGTTCAGGGCCCTTAAAGAAGGAGGAGACAAACATTCTTGGCCTTTGTCACATAGAACTTGTTTCTTTTATGTCCTGTATTCATATTGCAACAACATGAACATATTTCACTTGAGACTTGACTTTTCCTTGGGTCTGGAGCTAATGATTACATAGCACAATAATACGTCTTACTCATGGGTATGCTTCTCTTAGGCTTTATGTTCATCATTATAATTGTAACAAATCTTGCCTGGTAACCTGTTTCTTAGCGATAATATATCACATCCAGAGAAACATTGACCAGAACACGTTCCTTCTGACCAATCTTGTATTGAACTTGTCTCAAGATGTATGTCTTGGCAAAGGGTCTGGTGGAACTTTTACAACCTTGAGGTATTATTTTTATCTCTTTTCAGCAGCTAGTTGAAAAGTATATAATATCCTGCTTAAATTAGTGAAATGGGTATTCTTTCTACCCCCCTTCTGATGTCTATGTCAGAAGCTTTCCCTATTCTTTCACTTTAATAAAATCTTTGCTGTACAAAGCTCTGAGTGACTGAAACTGCATCTTTGGTCTTGGAGTGAGATCTTCTACTTCAGAGGCCACAAACCCAACACCAACCACCCTAAGCTATCAAAACCACAAGCATTCTTGTGCTATGTCCTAAGTGGATGGTGTCTAGCTCTTGTAAATGAGATGAATAGTTTACAAACTATTGTCCTTGTTTAAGACTTTGAGTAACTGAACTTTATCTACAAAATTTGATTGAAAGAATAGTTTTTTAATCAAAAGCATAATCTTCATTATGCTCTTGTTATATCACTTACTAAAAAATAATTAACATGTAATCTGAAATGCAATCTTTATTCTCAAGATTTTAATAGATATTTTTCTTGAACTTTAAAATATGGATTAATCACTTGCCTAATACATTTTGAGATAATGGAAAAGATACTTAAACTTCATCATAGGTCAGTGGTCAATATTCCTTCCATATATTCAAGAGCATGTCATAAAGTGATATTCTTTCCAGAAAACTCACAGGGAGCCCTTATTCTCCTTTTTTCTCGTCTGCCTTTCTAGCTATATTATTACTGATACACTCTGTCCATTGGTATTTATGAAAACCCTGTCCACCTGTTGCTCAGTCCACCCTGACTATTTCCTCCACTCAGCCCACAGAGGTGAATGCAATATGCTCCTCAAATATGCAAGACAGATTCCTCAGTGCCTGTAGTGCCTGTGTTTGCTCTTTCAGTATGTGTCTGTTTTGGAGTGACCATTGTACTCTCGATTAATGCAACATCTTTACCATATGGACAACTTTCTGTGACTTTTTAGGTGATATTTGAGTTTTTTTAAGAAATGTGTGGCTGGGTCTGACTTGGCTTTACTGATTTTTCTTTCTATGCTTTTCTTGTTTTATATCATATTTCTTAATCTGACATTCTTGTTCAACTTCTGTTCTCAAATAGAAATATTGAATAGACAAGACTCTAGGTCACATATCTGGCTCATTTAGCACAAGTGTATAGTAAATAATATGCCTATGAATAAGAGTAATAAAAATAGAATTGAGTTTCTGCTAAATTCTAATTAACGAGTCTAATTAGGTCATGAATAAATCTCCTTCCAAATTGAATACTATGTCTACTGTCTGTAAACATGAAACATCATGTGGTATGCTTTTGGGGAAAAAATAGAAATGCGTCCAAAGTAAGAACATTCTGGAAGAAAGAATAGTCTTAAAAAATCATGTGTCAAAGTTATTGACATTCTTAAAAAGGAAAAGGTGGCATGAAAGAGATCACTGAGGTCAACAAGACAGATTCTTGACAGATTAAAGAGTTGTGATTGATTTAACTCTAGATTTTCTAATACATGTATATTTCATAATGCTTACTGTGTATGTCAGAAAATTTATGACTTAAATATTATTCTGCTTAATTTATTTTGTACTTTCAGAGTATTTTATTTGTCAAAAGAAGTAGAATGTACTTACTTACATATCTTTAATATTTGTCTATGCTAGAAACAGACAGCATTTTTCTTCTTTTGAAACCACATTAACATTTACCATCCATGAACATGTTTATTTTTTCTCTGTTTCTTTTGTAATAAATTGAAATTCTAATGAAATCTGTGTTCCTAAAAGAGACTCATCAGATTACATAACATGAAACTATTTTCCCTTCCTATCCCCAACACTGTTACCAAGTGTTTTCAGTTTAAAGAAGTGTGATGTCCCTTGACTATTAGGTGTCAGATAGGTCTTTACACTTGGCAGGTGTGTCTGGTGCACAATTTGACACTACATTCAAAAATGTTAATCAAATATTTTACAAGTTTTAGTGGTTAATTATGAAATCCTAAAATTTACAGCTCATCTTCAGTCTTACATTTTAAAAATGAAACAAATTAAAAGAAAAGATAGTGTGGTAAATAAAGACAATGCACTTAGCATTGTTGGATCTTTGCACAAAATGTTTTCAGTGGGTAAATGTTCATTAATGAGAAAAATCTGCCTCAATAATTTATTCAATTTTCAAAGTGTACACATTTTCTGAGAAAAAGAAAAGATTTTTCATACTTCATAAAAATATGCAGTTAATGTATCTCATGATGAGCAACTACAGTATTGCACTTTGCAGAGTTCACAATTAATTAACAAAATGTTCCATTCCCTTCCTAGTTGATTGTGTTGGAACTTAACAGTTTTCACTAACATTGGAGAACATTTTAATTACCGAAGATTTTTGAAAAGCATGTGAAATTCAAATTTGGAAAAGAAAATAGCAAGCTAAAAATCAGGATGTATTTCTTATTAATTTTTGCTTTGGAAGGAAAACAGATGGTTGGAAAATTAAGGCCTTATTTATATCTGTTCACAGGAAGAGCTCAAAGAAAATTCTGAGTAGATGTACCAACATCCATGTCCTTGAGTGTAATGACAGCTTTGGGAGAATGATTCAGAGCCGCTAAGGGAGGTGAACCAAAGATCCTTTTGTCTTTCATTTATTGCACAACAGAAAATGACCACAAATGGAAAACAGAGCAATGTCTTTCCTGCAGGGTAAAGAATGCAAAAGCCAGAAAATTCATTAATGTCCCACAAGACCAACAACTAGTACTTAAATTTGGGCAATATGAAAATGAAAACCTTAATACAAAAAATAAACTGTTCATTTAACAAAAGTATATTCAGGCATAAACACGTGTGTGGGAAAATACACAGATACACATACACCCAAAACTGAACAAGACTGAAAAGTTTTCATTTATTTTGAAAGTTCCATGTTTTGTTGAAATCATTTTTTTAGATTAACATACTTCGAATACACAACTACATTTATAAATTGAAAATATGATGCTGATGGTACAAAAGGACCAGCTTTCCTTTTAGAGATACCTTGTGCAATAATTTTGACCTCATTTTCCAAACACAAGCGTGTTCAACAATCCTTAAATATCCTTCTGCTTAAATCTATGGCTTACCCTCTATTCCTAATGCCTCATGTTTGTAAAGGTTTCCAATTCAGACATTTTTAGATATTGGCACCCGAGGGGTCTGGCATGGTTTCAGTCTTAATGAAGCAATGATGCAGACGGTGAACCCATTGGTCAAATTCCATTGCTTCATTGTCTTAAATAAGATGGCTAGAGTTCTGCGGAATGTATCCCTTCAGATCAGTGGCTCTGTGATGACTTGTGGACATTAAGACTTGATTGTGAATCTGTGACATTCAGTGTGTAGAATTCATTTTCTTAGGTAGTAAATTTACCTCAGTACCCTCTGAAAACTTGGCATCTCCCACAACAGTGTCTAAATGAGTGGTCTCGACATTTTGAGTTTATGTGACTCATTGTATTCTGTCTTTATGTTTAAGAATCCTCTGCAGAATCCCATGGACAGAAGAGCCTAGCAGGCTGCAGTCCATAGGATCACAAAGATTCAGACATGACTGACCATACACACATGAACAGAACATCAACACACATGCTCAGAACATCTGTAAGTTAAGATGCATACCCCTTTGTGCCCATAGAACTGTGTGACATTTTGGTGATGCCCCCGGATCTGTTCTCATAATAATACTATAAATGTATTTAAAGAAAAACAAAAGAAGCCCCAAAATATTCAAATACATTATAAAAATATTCTAAACAAAATTTGTGGTATGTGTTATGGATAATTTAACTAGTTATCTTGAAGTAGTAGTAACCATCAAGATTAAGTTGTACTATATGCAACAACTGTAATATGACATAAGTATCTGTAATTTATTGACATACAGTTGATATACAGTATTATGTAAGTTACAAAGTATACAGCATAATGATTCACAAATGTTAAAGGTTATACTTCATTTATAATTATTATAAAATATTGGCTATATTCCCTGTGCTGTGCAATATATCCTTGTGGCCTATTTATGTATAAGGGGAGGGGCAAGACAGGAGTAAGTGATTAAGAGGTAAAAACCTGTAGTTTCTATGGGTAACAGAATCCCAGGTACTGTTCCCCTGTTGGGATTTTTTCACCTTCTTCATGCTGAAAAAAAAAAAAAAAATAGAACCTATTGTGGAAAAACAATGTAATGTTTTGTGCTTCTGTTCACACAACCGCTAACTTCTTGCCTTTGGACCTTAAGTTATGTGTTTTACAAAATGCAGGAAATATCATAAACTCCTGTTGGTTCATATTGTAATTCTGAAAATATTATTGAGGCAAGGTATCACAAAGCCTGGTTTTCTAATTAATCTGTAAAAAGAGAATTTCAATGAAGACAAAATCAATTTAATAGTTCACTATATATTTTCATTGGAATATGATCCAACCCACTGTTCTCCTCTCAAAAAATAACTTTTCCATAGTATAGCACTAACTTCTGAAAAATGCCAGACACATAGAGGAAAATATGTCTTTAGAAATGGTCAAGGAAACAGTGTTAAGCAATCCTCACTTGTCACAGCACTGTTGAATAAATCATCAAAAGTTTCATGGACATCCATTTTCTTTAAGTTCTTGTTTCTCACAGGATTTCACACGTAGTACTTGTAAGATATGTTTTGTCTCTGCTGTCAGAATACTTGTCACCTGCTCCTTCTTATTCTCCCTGCACCTGTATAGATCTCTGATGTAAAGAGGTGCCAAGAGAGGGAAATCAACTACCACTAAGAGCTTGGCATTAGCAGGATCCAGATCAGGGAGACCCTTGCTTTTTATCTTCTCCTTCTGGTTGCATTTCAACTGCCTGCACTTTAGATTAGTTTCTAAAATGTATTGCAAGGTTCTACGCTAACAATGACCTGGGGAGTTCGATTTGTGGCTTGTAACATAAGCATGGTAATAGATTTGAACGCTCAGAAGCCTCATTCCCATCTTGGTGTTCTACACAACCTAGAATAATCAACATGACTCTTCTTCCCCACTTGGCTATATGGAAGGACAGTGTCATCACCATCTGGTTTTTAAACTGTAGAGTTCTAACCGGGAGATCTCCACATCCATCTTCTACCTAGATCAAATGTTATTCTAATTTTCTATTTAAATTGGCATTGCATGACAATCTATATGATTTTGTCTGAATTGTAGATGGGAGTTGAGTTTGATGTGGACTGAACTTTGTGTTATGGATTGGAGTCAGAAAGAAAGAAAAATGATATCAGAAATATTAATAAGAATTATCAAGGTGAGGTACTTTTCTCCATTAATGTGAAGAAGTAGAGAATTGATTGGGGGTATTTTTAGTGATTAGATAATGACTCATTTCTTGTTATATGAATTAATTTCAAGTTATCACAGAATCAACAGTGGAGAGTTTTAAAATAACAGCTTAAATGTTTTGCCAAAGACAATAGAAACTCATGCATTTCACTGTCGCTGAACTAAGCATCACTGGATGAAGAAAATGGACTTGATTATAGAAATAATAAATGAGAAAAAATAAAATCAAGAGAGATTCAAATTACTGATTATTTTACACAAAGTCAGCTAAAAAATACCTTAGCCTTTAGTCACTTTATTTTTATTTTCTATAGAATAATTATATTTTTCAACCTTTAGATTTTTGCCAGTTTTTATCCAAAGCACCAACAAACTTCCTTTTGCATGCAAAGTTAATTAACTCTAGTCCAAACTACAAATAGGAGATGCTATGGATATCACAGATATATTTGATGGTTGATTTAAATAGTGTTTTTATGATATATGTGAAATACTACAAGCTAACCAGCCAATGGGGCATAAAACAGTCTGCAGTTTTGCTTCATAAAAACAGACATGACGGATGTGGACAATCTCTTTTTTAAATTGTGCCTTTGAATTTTTTAATATCAAAAAAAAAGAAAAAGAAATAAATGAATGGAAGTGCAACAGAGCACTGTTGCCAGACAAATGTCAGACGTCTGAGGTGATTATGATTCAGCAGTATTAAGCAGTATGTCCAGGGAACTATGACAGCTAATAACAGAACCATGTAGAAATAGATCCCTAGAGATCAAACTCATGTCCTCTGCCCCCAAGTAGTTCACTCCACTCAGCTGACAATTATTCCCCCCAATCAGTATGTGACTAAAAACATGAAAGAATGAATTTTTTAGAAGGCTAAATTTATAGAAATAATGACATTTAAAATGATAGCAGTGATACTGCAATTTTTTTGATTTGTCATTTCTACTTAGATATAATAACCAGAGTTAACACAAGGGTACTAAGAAAAATTTCATTATCAGTCAATGCAAATTGAAAGATAAAATTAAAGAGAGTTATCACTGTGAGGGAAGAATAAAATACTTCATAAGTCAGTCCTACATAGATTCTGCTGAATTAAATTAAAAGAAAAGTAGAATGGATTAGAATTTATATCAGTAATCTTTAACAAGTTCTGGAAATCACACATCTAACATTAATTAATAAAAGTCAATAGTACCTCTGAAGTGGACATTTGTATTAGCATAGAAATCATAAAAATACTTCACTGATATTAAAACAATTTTCATCAGTGATATTCACCAGTAACATTATCAAGTGTGGGAAGTTTCAAAATATAAGCATATTTTGCAGATAAATCTGTGACAAGTGAAATGAAAGAACAAAGCACATATTAAAAATATGATGCTATAGAATCCAAAGTATGTCCTATTTCTTTTCATTCCTTCTTTCCTCCCCTCCTTTCTCATTTTCTTCTTGTCTTCCATTCTCCCTGTTGCTTCACTCTCTATTTCTGTTTAATTCAGAATTCATCCATCAGTTTTATAAGTCTAGGCTCAATAGTCTTCTCCAGTGCAATATAAGGTACAGTACGTTTCTGTGAATACCTCAGTGTTTTGGGAGAGAAAATTTTACAGAAAGATGTTTATAACATTCTGTGTGTTGTATCATGACAATTTATAGGAAGCTCTTAGATATAGAATATAGAAGACTGATAATATCTGAAGGTGTCAGGGAATTATTATTTTAGGTTAAATGATTAAAATGATTAAAACAGTGGTTTGAGATGCCTCTATGTAGGCAGAGGTTTAAAGTAAGACTACATTTTTCAGAAAATTACCAGTTCAGCATATCAAAAATATTATGTAAATAAGGACTTATGTTCAACAATGATGAGAGAAGAGAGGATGCACAGTATCGGAAGATAACAGAATAACTGAGGTGTTTTAGAAAGAGAAATGCATCATTGACTGAATTAAGTAAATGATTCCAGTGCAAGGTCAATTTATTCAAAATGATTATGGGTTATTCTTGCATCCTTTCCCATTATTTTCTCTCAAAAAATGTGGTTATTCAATATCCGTCTATATACTAAATGATGGACTGTAAACTCAAAAATAGAAATAACATATCTGTATTATAATAATTGTTATATTACCAATGAAAATCACAGGGTAGGTGTTCTATGCTTATTTAATAAGTGAATAAACAAATTACTTTAGTCTGAGCACATGAAGAATCTTCTAATTAAATATTTTCATAGTTATTAATGTAAGACTTATTGCATCTAAACATTTGGCTATGTGGATGACAGTGGTTATGTGGAAGGCAGAACCATAAATAGATCTTCCCAAGAGCCTCTTCTCTGGGTTATTCTGCTAAACACAAATCTAGAAAATTCTGTAAAAATAATTTGCAAATATAATTAGGCAACTAATTAGCTGAGTTTAGGAGATTATTCAGAGTGAAACAAGGGAGCTAAAGGCAATCTCAAATATTGTACTGAGAGTTATACTCTGTCAAAATCCCAAGGTCAATGGTTCTCTCTCAAGCGTCTTGAGCTCTACATTGGATCTAAGATTAACAAGCAGATTGTTTATTGAATAAAAAAAAGGGTGGGAGGAGGTTGGCGAGTTTATCTCTCCTGTGTGGAGAGGAGTGTGAAGAGGAAGGGGAGATGTTGGCTGGTCTCAATGGTAGTGGTGAAGTGCAAAATTTCCTACTGAGCATGAAGCAGTCAGGGATTAAGTGAAGAATTTGAGCAGAATCTGTAGAAATAATTAAAACATGACAAGAAATAAAAGTTGCTGAAAGTTCCAGAGAGCATAATTGTGACAGAGTATTTACCTTTTATATTTGCTGGCTCTCTATCAGCTCAGAAAGTTCAGGTCGGGTCATTTAAAGAATGTTCTGCAAAGCATAAGTATTTTTTAAATTTGTTTTTGGTTTTGTTTTGCTTTGCTTAGGCAAGTGGAAAAGAAAATTGCTTTGAGCTTTTTGTTGATTTAAGTTATTTGGATCAATAAATAGCTAGAACAGGCCTGAAATTAGTATTCAATTTGAACACTTAACGTATTAAAAATTATGGAAACATATGCATTTTATAAATATATATGAAAAAAATATAAAACAAATAAAAAATAAACTAATGGCAACCCCTGAATGTGACTAACCGTGCTATTTGCTGAATAAAGTAATATATTGAAAAACAATGCTGACCTCTTTGTTCCCCGGTGGAAGTTTTGGAGTCATCCTGCCTGTGTGCTGAGCACTGGATAAGTTAACTCACACAGCTCTTTTCAATCCTCTGTGGTTCAAGAGCTCTGTGGTCCTAAACCCTTAACTGAAATATACCATTTGCAGTTTATCTTATGTTATTTTTTTTAAGAAAAAAATTTTATTTTTTAGGGTAAAGTTGATTTAAAATGTTATGTTAGTTTCCTGTGCACAGCAAAGTGAATCTGTTATACATATATCCGCTCTTTTATACATTCTTTTCCCATATAGGTTATTACAGAGTATGGAGTAGAGTTCCCTGTGCTATACAGTAGGTCCTTATTAGGTATCTATTGTATGTATAGTACTAGTGTGTATACAGGAGAAGGCAATGGCACCCCACTCCAGTACTCTTGCCTGGAAAATCCCATGGACGGAGGAGCCTGGTAGGCTGCAGTCCACGGGGTTGCAAAGAGTTGGACACGACTGAATGACTTCTTTCAATTTTTACTTTCCTGCACTGGAGAAGGAAATGGCAACCCACTCCAGTGTTCTTGCCTGGAGAATCCCAGGAATGGCTGAGCCTGGTGGGCTGCCATCTCTGGGGTCGCACAGGGTCGGACATGACTGAAGCGACTTAGCAGCAGCAGCAGCAGCAGCAGTGTGTATATACAGTACTGTCTCTTGGATTGAAAGGAGATCAAACCAGTCAATTCTAAAGAAAATCAATCCTGAATATTCATGAAAAGGACTGATGCTGAAGCTCCAATACTTTGGCCACCTAATGTGAAGTGCTGACTCATTGGAAAAGACCCTGATGCTGGGAAAGACTGAAGGTCAGAGGAGAAGGGGATTACAGAGGATGAGATGGTTGGATGGCATCATTGATTCAATAGGCATGAATTTGAGCAATCTCCAGGAGATGGTAAAGGACAGGGAAGCCTGGCAGGCATGCTACAGTCCAAGGGGTCCCAGAGAGTTGGACATGACTGAGCCACTGAACACCAA
Organism: Budorcas taxicolor; assembly: GCF_023091745.1. NCBI lineage: Eukaryota > Metazoa > Chordata > Mammalia > Artiodactyla > Bovidae > Budorcas > Budorcas taxicolor. Next base: position 8,943,933 of record NC_068923.1, read on the forward strand.
CAGCAACAGTGTGTATATGTCAGAAGAAACAGTGTCAGACTTCATTTTGGGGGGCTCCAAAATCACTGCATATGGTGATTGCAGCCATGAAATTAAAAGACGCTTACTCCCTGGAAGAAAAGTTATGACCAACCTAGATAGTATATTCAAAAGCAGAGACATTACTTTGCCGACTAAGGTCAGTCTAGTCAAGGCTATGGTTTTTCCTGTGGTCATGTATGGATGTGAGAGTTGGACTGTGAAGAAAGCTGAGCACCGAATAATTGATGCTTTTGAACTGTGGTGTTGGAGAAGAGTCTTGAGAATCCCTTGGACTGCAAGGAGATCCAACCAGTCCATTCTGAAGGAGATCAACCCTGGGATTTCTTTGAAAGGAATGATGCTAAAGCTGAAGCTCCAGTACTTTGGCCACCTCATGTGAAGCGTTGACTCATTGGAAAAGACTCTGATGCTGGGAGAGATTGGGGGCAGGAGGAGAAGGGGACGACAGAGGATGAGATGGCTGGATGGCATCACGGACTCGATGGACGTGAGTCTGAGTGAATTCCGGGAGATGGTGATGGACAGGGAGGCCTGGCGTGCTGCAATTCATGGGGTCACAAAGAGTCAGACATGACTGAGTGACTGAACTGAACTGAATATCCTAATTTATCTCCATGACCCCTGGTAAGATATATGCACCCCAATGTTCATTGTAGTATTATTTACAATAGTCAGTACATGTTAGTAACCTAAATGTCCATCAACAGAGGAATGGATAAAGAAGATGTGGTACATAAACACAACGGAACATTACTCAGCCATAAAAAAGAATGGAATAATGCCATTTGCAGCAATATGAATAGATTTATAGACTGTCACACTGAGTGAAGCAAGTCAGACAAAAACAAATATCATGCAATATTAATTATATGTGTAATCTTTAAAAAGGTACAATTGAACTTACCTACAAAATAGAAATAATTATAGATGTAGAAAATAAGTCTCTTAATTCTTCCTGTATTATTCTATCATAATTAAAAGTAAGCTACTTCATCCCAACATGTTTGTTAAAGTACAGGCATTGTGTCAGCCACATTTTCTGCATATGCTTATATTAATTTTTAAACAAATGCTGTATACTTTTTTAAACTTTTTCTTTTTTAATTTTTATTTATTTAATTTTTTATATATAAATTTGTTTATTTTAATTGGAGGCTAATTACTTTATAATATTGTATTGGTTTTGCCATATATCAACATGAATCCACCACAGGTATACACATGTTCCCCATCCTGAACTCCCCTCCCTCTTCCCTCCTCGTACCATCCCTCTGGGTCGTTAGCAAAAATCCTTGTATACTTTTATTTAAAAATTTTAATAAGGAGTATATGCACATGATTAAACAAATGTGAAAAACAAATGACCATCATAAAGACTATAGAATGACTGGTAAACCTTCTTCCTGCAGGTGACCCCCCAAGTTCCTTATCCTCTGCACAGTGAACCATGGTTACCATTTATAGATTACAATTCTAGACCAATCATGGTCTAGAATTTGACATTTCTAGAAACCATTCAGTTATGTATACACTTGCACATTCCTTTATTATACCTGTGAAAATCACACTGTACCTTGCTAGCTCAACATTATGTTTTGAATTTTTTTTCTTATTTTCTTTATTATTTTAGTGACTATATAATATTCCATTTTAAAGGATATGTCATTTTTTTTTAAATTTTCTGTTGATAATCATCATTCATTTATAACTACTAATAGTGCTGCATTGGATATCTGAATATATATGCTTAATATTTCACACTTCCTTTATTGAATAACAATTTTACAAATAGATTTTGAATAATTTTAGCTTCAAGCAAAATTTAATGCAAAGTATAGGGATTTCCCACATACTCTGGGCCTGACTAATGAGCAGACTCCCCCATTATCAGCATTTTCCACCAAGTGATACATTTATTACATTGATAAACCTACTTGGATGCAGTGTTATAACCTAAAGTTCCTACTTACATTACAGATCACTTTTAATATGCATTCTATGGTTTGGACAAGTGTATAGTGACACATCTCCACAGTTATAGTATCATATAGAGTATTTGCACGTTCCTAAAAGTACTCCACATATTCACTCTAAATCAATTTCTAATTCATCTACAAAATGCAAAAAAAAAAAAAAAGAAAAAAGAAAAATATATGTATAGAACATTTTCACAAAATCTTGTACAGGTTCTTCAAAGCAAGAAGTGTAATCTAAATTTCAATTTAGAAGATTCAGATTGCTACAGAACAAAATAACAGAACAAAATGATTTTGGTTGTTTTCTCAAATGAGAGAGGGCAGAGAGAAATGGAAACGCTAGGTTGGCACTAAGGCTCTGGGCTTACCCATAGATGAACCCCAGTTAAATGCCACAGGCCACAAATAATTTGGAAGAAACAAGGGAGTATATAAAACTCTTTCCTGGAAAACACCACTGAAGTCAGAAAAACATTTATTTAGAAGCTTTTATTTAATGTCAATGATGAAAAAAAATTAAATGGAAGGACCGTGCAATGAAGAGGATAAACAAGCTTGTTATTATTATTATTATTTAATGGCTAATGGTAAGAGGAAGGAGGACTAAATAAAGAAATAAGAGGAAGACCATAAAAAATTGGATTAGAGAATTAAGTTCAAAGCAGTCTTAGAATTGGTTAGCATTTTAAAAAAGAAGCAGAACCATGTTGTTCAGCCTTCATATGTTGGAATTTTTAATAGTTTTTCTCCTGTAATTGAGATCTAATCTTAACGCATTATGGTCAGAAAAGATGCTTGGAATGATTTCAATTATTTTGAATTTATCAAGGCTAGATTTATGGCCCAGGATGTGAACTATCCTGGAGAAGCTTCCGTGAGCACTTGGGAAAAAGCTGAAATTCATTGTTTTGGGGTGAAATGTCCTATAGATATAAATTAGGTCTAACTGGCCTATTGTATCATTTAAAGTTTGTGTTTCTTTTTTAATTTTCTGTTTAGGTGATCTGTCCATAGGTGTGAGTGGGGTATTAAAGTTTCCCACTATTATTGTGTTATTGTTAATTTCCCCTTTCATATTTGTTAGCATTTGTCTTACATGTTGTGGTGCTCCTATGTTGGGTGCATATATATTTATAATTGCTATATCTTCTTCTTGGATTGATCCTTTAATCATTATGTAGTGGCTTTCTTTGTCTCTTTTCACAGCTTTTGTTTTAAAGTCTATTTTATCTGATATGAGTATTGCTACTCCTGCTTTCTTTTGGTCTCTCTTTGCATAGAATATCTTTTTCCAGCCCTTCACTTTCAGTCTGTATGCGTCACCTGTTTTGAGGTGGGTCTCTTGTAGACAACACATATAGGGCTCTTGTTTTTATATCCATTCAGCCAGTCTTTGTTTTTCGGTTGGGACATTCAACCCATTTACGTTTAAGGTAATTATTGATAAGTATGATCCTGTTGCCATTTACTTTATTGTTTGGGGTTTGGGTTTATATGCCCTTTTTGTGTTTCTTGTCTAGAGAATATCCTTTAGAATTTGTTGGAGAGCTGGTTTGGTGGTGCTGAATTCTCTCAGCTTTTGCTTGTCTGTAAAGCTTTTGATTTCTCCTTCGTATTTGAATGAGATCCTTGCGGTGTACAGTAATCTGGGCTGTAGGTTATTTTCTTTCATCAGTTTAAGTATGTCTTGCCACTCCCTCCTGGCCTGAAGAGTTTCTATTGAAAATCAGCTGTTATCCTTATGGGAATCCGCTTCTGTGTTATTTGTTGTTTTTCCCTTGCTGCTTTTAATATTTGTTCTTTGTGTTTGATCTTTGTTAATTTGATTAATATGTGTCTTGGGATGTTTTGCCTTGGGTTTATCCTGTTTGGGACTCTCTGGGTTTCTTGGACTTGGGTGATTATTTCCTTCTCCATTTTAGAGAAGTTTTCAACTATTATCTCCTCAAGTATTTTCTCGTGGTCTTTCTTTTAGTCTTCTTCTTCTGGGAATCCGATAATTCGAATGTTGGAGTGTTTCATATTGTCCTGGAGGTCTCTGAGATTGTCCTCATTTCTTTTAATTCGTTTTTCTTATTTCCTCTCTGATTCATTTATTTCTACCATTCTATCTTCTATTTCACTAATCCTATCTTTTGCCTCCGTTATTCTACTATTTGTTGCTCCAGAGTGTTTCTGATCTCATTTATTGCATTATTCATTATATACCAACTCTTTTTTATATCTTCTAGGTCCTTGTTAAACCTTTCTTGCATCTTCTCAATCCTTGTCTCTAGGCTATTTATCTGTGATTCCATTTTGATTTCAAGATTTTGGATCATTTTTCATATCATTGTTCAGAATTAGTTATCAGGTACATTCCCTATCTCTTCCTCTTTTGCTTGGTTTGGTGGGCATTTATCCTGTTCCTTTACATGCTGGGTATTCCTCTGTCTCTTCATCTTGGTTATATTGCTGCGTTTGTGGTGGTCTTTCTGTATTCTGGCAGTTTGTGGAGTTCTCTTTATTATGGAATTTCCTTGCTGTGGGTGGGGTTGTATCAGTGGCTTGTCAAGGTTTCTTGGTTAGGGAAGCTTATGTCGGAGTTCTGGTGGGTGGAGCTGGATTTCTTCTCTCTGGAGTGCAAGGAAGTGCCCAGTAATGTGTTATGAGACGTCAATGGTTTTGGAGTAACTTGAGCTGCCTGTATATTGAAGCTCAGTGGTGTGTTCCTGTGTTGCTGGAGAATTTACATGATATGTCTTGCTCTGAAACTTGTTGGCCCTTGGGTGGTGCTTGGTTTCAGTGTAGGTATGGAGGCATTTGATGAGCTCCTATCGATTAATGTTCCCTGGAGTCAGGAGTTCTCTGATGTTCTCAGGATTTTGACTTAAGCCTCCTGCTTCTGGTTTTCAGTTTTATTTTTACAGAAATTAAAAAAAATCAAAATATGCATAGAAAGGAATAAAAATGAAAACACAACAACCCAAAACCTGTGGGACACTATAAAAGCAATGCTAAGGGGAAAGTTCATAGCAATATGGGCATACCTCAAGAAACAAGAAAAAAGTCAAATAAACCTAACTCTACACCTAAAGCAACTAGAAAAGGAAGAAATGGAGAACCCCAGGGTTAGTAGAAGGAAAGAAATCTTTAAAATTACGGCAAAAATAAATGCAAAAGAAACAAAAGAGACTATAGCAAAAATCAACAAAGCCAAAAGCTGGCTCTTTGAAAGGATAAATAATATTGACAAACCATTAGCCAGACACATCAATAAAAAAAGAGAGAAAAATCAAATCAGTAAAATTAGAAATGAAAATGGAGAGATCACAACAGAAAACACAGAAATAAAAAAGATCATAAGAGACTACAATCAGCAATTATATGCCAATAAAATGGACAATGTGGAAGAAATGGACAAATTCTTAGAAAAATACAACTTTCCAAAACTGAACCAGGAAGAAATAGAAAATCTTCACAGACCCATCACAAGCATGGAAATTGAAACTAATCAGAAATCTTCCAGCAAACAAAAGCCCAGGTCCAGATGGCTTCACAGCTGAATTCTACCAAAAATTTTGAGAAGAGCTAACACCTATCCTACTCAAACTCTTCCAGAAAATTACAGAGGAAGGTAAACTTCCAAACTCATTCTATGAGGCCACCATCACCCTAATACCAAAACCTGACAAAGATGCCACAAAAAAAAGTAAACTACAGGCCAATATCACTGATGAACATAGATGCAAAAATCCTCAACAAAATTCTAGCAATCAGAATCCAACAACACATTAAAAAGATCATACACCATGACCAAGTGGGCTTTATCCAAGGGATGCAAGGATTCTTCAATATCTGCAAATCAATCAATGTAATTCACCACATTAACAAATTGAAAAATAAAAGCCGTATATTATCTCAATAGATGCAGAGAAAGCCTTTGACAAAATTCAACATCCATTTATGATAAAAACTCTCCAGAAAGCAGGAATAGAAGGAGCATACCTCAACATAATAAAAGCTATATATGACAAACTCACAGCAAACATTATCCTCAATGGTGAAAAATTGAAAGCATTTCCCCTAAAGTCAGGAACAAGACAAGGGTGCCCACTTTCACCGCTACTATTCAACATAGTTCTGGAAATTTTGGCAACAGCAATCGGAGCAGAAAAAGAAATAAAAGGGATTCAAATTGGAAAAGAAGAAATAAAACTCTCACTGTTTGCAGATGACATGATCCTCTACATAGAAAACCCTAAAGACTCCACCAGCAAATTACTAGAGCTAATCAATGAATACAGTAAAGTTGCAGGATATAAAATCAACACACAGAAATCCCTTACATTCTTATACACTAATAATGAGAAAGTGAAAAAAGAAATTAAGAAAACAATTCCATTCACCATTGCAACGAAAAGAATAAAATACTTAGGAATATATCTAACTAAAGAAACTAAAGACCTATATATAGAAAACTATAAAACACTGATGAAAGAAATCAAAGAGGACACTAACAGATGGAGAAATATACCATGTTCATGGATTGAAAGAATCCATATAGTGAAAATGAGTATACTACCCTAAGCAATCTACAGATTCAATACAATCCCTATTGCTGGGGTCCTGCCCCAGTGGATCCAGGGTAATTCGAAGGGGAGATGGAGTAGGCAAGGAAAATCTTCCTTATTTGGAAATATAAAAAGATATTAAGAAAAAATAGTGTAGTAGGAAGATTAGTGGAAAAAAGAGGCTGAATAACTTGGTTTATGTGGAAAACCAATAAAGTTCCAGACAAGGAACTTGCACTGTCTATGTTAGGCCACCAGAGCCCATTTGAATATTGGAGGGTGCCCCACCTTGGGCTCCCTGTAGCGTGGGTCTTAGAAGCCAGGGCAAGTAAGTAGACTCGGATAGCCTCCATGCCCCAGATGGGAATTCAGCCTGAAAAGGAGAGGTAGGGAGAGGGAGAAAGAGAGAGAGAGAGATTCAACACCAGGGGGAGCCAGATTTCCAAGAAACCAGTTTGAGAAGCTGGTCTGAGAAACTGGTCCATTGTTTATTGTTTGGGAAAACTTTTATACTTATAGTTGTACATAGAGATCAATGGATAATACAAAATTATGCAGTGTCAACAGCCCTGACTCTTATCGAGACCAGGCTTTCTCTCTGCATACCTAGTTGTATACACAAGTCTTAGGAGATTTACATCATCTTCTGGCCAGAAGGTCAATTAGCATTTTATGGCCCTTTTTTGATAAGGGTCTGTCAGCCAGGAAACTTAAGAGTGTTAGTCTTCCCAAAGTCTGGTGCCACTCTCAGAAAGCACTAAATAAAGTTGCATTCTTACATAGCAAGGACACAACAATTTATAACAAAGAAAGAGAAGTACAGTGAATTATAACAAAGAGAAAATTCATTAACTCAAAAGTCTAATATTGCTAACATAAACAAACTACTATATTCCTATTTCTGCATCCCATTTACATTGATTAATATCTTCCCAGGTGCCTAAAAAATAAAGGATATGGAGGCCTGGTGGTAAGCATTAACTCAACAAACCCTTCACCAAACTAATTCTTAACTCTAAAAGGCTCTATATCTTTAAGATGCTTCAAGCTGCATGCCTCTCTTGGCTGGGGGGCTGTAAATAACCACAAGTTGTAAAAGTCTAGGCAGACCAGTCAGGTAAGTTAAAAAGCCATCAAAGGGGTTTAAACCGAGACATTCTTTTTATATACAGGTGACTGTTAACTGGAGCTCTGAGTTAACTCTTTCCAGAGAAAGGTGGTAATGTCAGAAAAGTATAGTATAACAGACAGTAAACAGACAGATTTTGGTTTCGGGGTAGATGCTCAGACAGAGGACCCCTTGAGACCTGACTCACTTTGCCTGTCAGGTCTCTCTGCATGATCTTGTCATGTGTGGGATCTCCCGTGCTGGCTCCCGGCACCCTATCGAGCTACCAGCGGTATTTTTCACAGATTTAGAACAAAAAATTTCACAATTTGTATGGAAATACAAAAAACCTTGAATAGCCAAAGCAATCTTGAAAAAGAAGAATGGAACTGGAGGAATCAACCTGCCTGACTTCACGCTCTACTACAAAACCACAGTCATCAAGACAGTATGGTACTAGCACAAAGACAGAAATATAGATCAACGGAACAAAATAGAAAGCCCAGAGATAAATCAACACACCTATGGACACCTTATCTTCAACAAAGGAGGCAAGAGTATACAATGGATTAAAGACAATCTCTTTAACAAGTGGTGCTGGGAAAACTGGTCAACCATTTGTAAAAGAATGAAACTAGAATACTTTCTAACACCATACACGAAAATAAACTCAAAATGGGTTAAAGATCTGAACATAAGAACAGAAACTATAAAATTCTTAGAGGAGAACATCGGCAAAACATTCTCCGACATAAATCACAGCAGGATCCTCTATGACCCACCTCCCAGAATATTGGAAATAAAAGCAAAAATAAACAAATGGGATCTAATTAAAATTAAAAGCTTCTGCACAACAAAGGAAACTACAAACAAGGAGAAAAGACAGCCTCCAGAATGGGAGAAAATAATAGCAAATGAAGCAACTGACAAACAACTAATCTCAAAAATATACAAGCAACTCCTGCAGATCAATTCCAGAAAAAATAAATGACCGAATCAAAAAATGGGCCGAAGAACTAAATAAACATTTTTCCAAAGAAGACATACAGATGGCTAACAAACAAATGAAAAGATGCTCAACATCACTCATATTCAGAGAAATGCAAATCAAGACCACAATGAGGTACCCTTACACACCAGTCAAAATGGCTGTGATCCAAAAGTCTACAAGCAATAAATGCTGGAGAGGGTGTGGAGAAAAGAGAACCCTCTTACACTGTTGGTGGGAATGCAAACCAGTACAGCCACTATGGAGAACAGTGTGGAGATTCCTTAAAAAATTGCAAATAGAACTACCTTATGACCCAGCAATCCCACTGCTGGGCATACACACCGAGGAAACCAGAACTGAAAGAGACATGTGTACCCCAATGTTCATTGCAGCACTGTTAATAATAGCCAGGAGATGGAAGCAACCTAGATGTCCATCAGCAGACAAATGGAAAAGAAAGCTGTGGTACATATACACAATGGAGTATTACACAGCCATTAAAAAGAATACATTTGAATCAGTTCTAATGAGGTGGATGAAACTGGAGCCAATTATATAGAGTGAAGTAAGCCAGAAAGAAAAACACAAATACAGTATACTAATGCATATATATGGAATTTAGAAAGATGGTAACGATAGCCCTGCATGTGAGACAACAAAAGAGACACAGATGTATAGAACAGACTTTTGGACTCTGTGGGAGGGGGAGACGGGGGGATGATTTGGGAGAATGACATTGAAACATGTATACTATCATGCAAGAAACGAATTGCCAGTCTAGGTTTGGTACAGGATACAGGATGCTTGGGGCTGGTGCACTGGGATGACCCAGAGAGATGATATGGGGAGAGAGGTGGGAGGGGGGTTCAGGATTGGGAACTCATGTACACCCATGGTGGATTCATGTCAATGTATGGCAAAACTAATACAGTATTGTAAAGTAAAATTAAAAAAATAATAATAAATAAATAATAAATAAATAAAAATAAAAGAAGAAGCAATAGGAAAACACTGGTCAGAGTTTAATATTCAGACAGCATCAATAATTTTAACTTACACTTTTCATAAAAGTTATATTTTTAATTCACTATCTTCTATAATTTGTCTGTAACAGTTTTGAGTTTTTAATTTCCATTTAACTTACAAGTTTTAAAGTTGGCTGTAGAAATTGTTTCCCAAGCAAAACTCAGACCTACCAAAAGAATTAAACAAATTTTATGTACTGTCAAGACAGTTTTATCTCTCCTCAAAGAAAAGAAAAATAGTACAGTATTGTTAACCTCCTAAATGGTAAAGATGGAAAATGATTTTGAATTCAATCATCATGTATGTCATATACCCTTTAGCAAAATAAAATAAGTATTTAACCAGACTGAGATACTGATGCTTATAAAGAGCTTCATCTATGCTGATATTTCAGTTGTTTTTTATGATGCGTTCATAAATAATGGATCTAAAATATTCAAATATACTGTTGAAGAGTATTTTCTAAAGTGCTTGGAAAGAGATGCTGTGAATTTTAACATGTGCTGTGAATTGTATTAACAATATCTAACATATGGTTAACCACTTACTTTCTGCTTTATAGAGGGCACTTCCTAGAGATATTTTATTCTTAATTTATATTCACATAAAATTCATAGTTTGTGCACAATAAAGAGTGCAGCAAGTCATCCTATTTTATTAATGTTGATTACATTAAATTAATAATATCTATAAATAAAAAGGAAGATATCTATAGTTAGATGACAGATGGACAAAGACATAGATTTATGTTAAGTATTAGTCAATGTATACAGCATGGGATTCAGGTTAAATGTAACATACTGCAGTTGACCATGTTCAGCAAAGGTATATTCCAGTAAATACTGTGATTCAACAGTGTTTTATTAAAATATTTTTTATTCCCTTGCAATTACCTTTACAATAGGAACTTTATAAGACTGTACATGCATTCTAAGTTGCTTCAGTCATACCCAATTCTTTGCAACCTCATGGACTGTAGCCTGCCAGGCTCCTCTGTCCATGGGATTCTCAAGGCAAGAATACTGGAGTGGGTTGCCATTTCCTTCTTCAGGGGATCTCCTCACCCAGGGATCAAATCTGTATCTGCAGTTTCTACTGTATTGGCAGGTGGATTCTTTTTTTTTTTTAATTTTTATTTTTACTTTATTTTGCTTTACAATACTGTATTTGTTTTGCCATACATTGACAGGAATCAGCCACAGGTGTACATGAGTTCCCAATCCTGAATCCCCCTCCTACCTCCCACCCCCATATCATCTCTCTGGATCATCCCCGTGTACCAGCCCCAAGCATCCTGTATTCTGTATCGAACCTAGACTGGCGATTCATTTCTTACCTGATAGTACACATGTTTCAGAATTAAGCTACTTGGGAATCCCAACTTACTGGCTTATATGCACTAATCCAGGATTTTCCAAGTAGAGTTTTCTATGCTGTTTGGTAAATGAAATAAAAAATTATATGGATAAAAATTCTAAGCTCAGAATGAGGAGGGAAGGGGGTTCAGGATGGGAACACGTGTATACCTGTGGTGGATACATGGTGATGTATGGGAAAACCAATACAATATTGTAAAGTAATTACCCTCTAATTAAAATAAATAAATTTATTAAAAAAGAATGAATACATATATGTTTTAATAGGCTTTGAAATCTATAACCAAACTGACCAAACTTTGGGAAACTCTGCTATAATAATTCTAAGCAAAATAATGTTTTATGTGATCTTTAAACAGAGGTGTTTGTTTGTTCTTTTAAAATCTATTCATAATCAAGTCTAGTTCAAAAATAACCAGTTGTATATTTCAAAGATTATTTTAATTATTTCATTACAAAATTATGCATAAATATCATGTAAACTACATAAAATCTGAAAATAAAAGTAAAAATTTAGAAAAAAAAAAGAAAGCGGTAGTCTATCAAAATGCAAATCCTATTGACATTTTGCATATATGTACTTCCTGTTTCTATGTTTCTCCATGCTTTTTTAATAAGATTGAAGTGACCACTTTTGGCAATGTAAAATTCTTTTGATTTCATATAACAGAAACAAAGGTATTTTTTCAATGACACAAAATTAATAAAATAATTTTATTTAGAATATTAGTGGAAATACCTAAAATCAGAAAATTTCAAGCAGTAATTATATACTAATGTTTCATATGTGACTATCTCTAGAATTAAGTAAGCTTGTACATTTTATGTTTTTTTCTAATTAGTGAAAAATGAATCACTGCAACTTCAAAACAATTTATTTTTTCATTTTTTACTTTATTTTTTAACTTTATTTTATTTTACAATACTGTATTCGTTTTGCCATACATCATCGTGAATCCGCCACGGGTGTACATGTGTTCCCAATCCTGAACACCCCCTCCGACCTCCCTCCCCATACGATTTCTCTGGGTCATCTCAGTGTACCAGCCCCAAGCATCCTGAATCCTGCATTGAACCTAGACTGGCGATTCGTTTCTTATATGATATTAAAATAATTTTTTTTTAATTTGAGTGACATGAATAATTTCCTAAGATCTTTAACCATTTATCTGTTAACTATCTGATGTGACTTGATGACATGTTTTTGCCAAATTATCTTTGGAAAAATGGGAAAAAGGAAGTGAAAAGACATGGAAAATTGCTCAACATCAACAATAATCAGGGAAATGTGAATCAAAATTAAAATCAATGATCAACTCTTAACTGTTAGGATGACTATTAGAAGAAAAAGCCTAAAGACAACAAGTATTGGTGAGAATGTGGCAAAAAGGGGCCCTTGTGTCCTGTTGGAGGGAATGTAAATTGTGGCAATCATTGTGAAGACCATTATTGAAGCTCCTCAAAAGAATTAAAAATAGAACAATTATATGATCTAGCAGCTCCATTCTGTATATATATATATATATATATATATATATATATATATATATATATTTAGATTATATTTCTTTACAATATTTTAATTTTCCAGGAAACAAATCTTATTTAAAGAAAAATGCTGTCTAATATGAACATAAAATTAAAAAAAAAAAAACCTCCATTTCTTAGTGAGGTCTTAGATTAATTCCAATTCCTTGCATGATATGCTCTTATTATTATGCTCCCTAAAACATGAGTTAGAGATAATTGTTCCATAATAAGTAATTAGGTGAAAATACATTCATGGTTTTATTTGGTAATATTAAATTTTTTGACTAGAGTTCATAATATAATTAACATTTCATTAAATTTGAGTTGTTTCTTAAAAAAAATGTTATTTGCTGTTTTTCCATCAAACTTAATTACATTAATTTTCAAAATTACCTCAGTGATATTGTTTTATTAATTTGTAGATATGTAATAAATTTTCTCTTTTTAGTCTTTGTATTTTCATAAATTCTGATTATTATCACCATTCAATTTGTCCACTTGTTTCATAACCAGCCACTTATTAAACTTTCTTATTAGCTTTAATAGACTCGGTTTCTCTACTAGAAAATCACATCAATACAAAAAATGATAAAATTAACTTATTTGACATCATTTTATAATCCACAACTATATCTCTTAACTTATTGAATTATGTCAAACATCTATTAAATTGTTAAATAATAATATTAATTAGGAATTTTCATATTCTCATTCTATCTAATGCTGGCTACCTCTAGGTGTTCAACATTACCTATTACCCTAGAGGCTGATGTTAAATAATACATACATATTAAAGTATGACCCTACAGGCTAATTTTTAAATAATATAAACTATATCAAAGATGTATCAACTACTAATTTTCTAAAAAAAGTCCTTTTCAAATCAGGTAAAAAATATTTATTAAAATTTTTGCCATCTATTACAAATGACCAACTGGTTTCATTTACTTGACCAGTATATACATTTGTATTAAACTCTCCATTGCTTATTTTGAGGATAAAATATCATCTCAACAGTATTACTGCTAGTGTCTTACACTTGCCTTTATTATCAGTGCTGTAATGTATTTTACATGTGATTTTATAATATTTTATTTGTTTACTCATCTGTATTCATTAAGATTTTACTTATAAATATATTTCTTCACATTCTTCATGTGTCATGATTCATAGATGTAAAATTTTAATATATAGTATTCAAATGACTTATTTTACTGTTGCTTCTAAGTATTTCAGTATACATTATATGTAGCTTTTTATGCTATCATTTTCTGTCCATATTTATATAGTATCTATGTAATTCTTAATTTAAGTCTCCATATTTTGTTTTATATTTTTCCATTATTTATGAATGTGGTATATGTTTATCACTATTATCTAAGAATGATCACATTCTTTGATTCATATCCCAATAATCTTGCATTTTATATTTAAATAAGTGTTTACATTTATCTGAAGCTTTATAATATTTGCTATAAAATCACTTAGTGCATTTATTTCTTATTTATCTTCATTTCATACTTATGCATACATTAAATCTTTCATGTTTAATTATTGGAGGATTTACAGTTTATTAAGATATTATAGAAAAGGCAGAACCAGAGATCAAATTGCCAACATCCACTGGGTCACAGAAAGCAAGGGGATTACGGTAGAAAAACCTACTTCTGCTTCATTGACTATGCTAAAGTCTTTGTGTGAATAAAGCAAACTGTGGAAAATTCTTAAAGAGATGGGAATATCAGACCACCTTCCTTTCCTCCTAAGAAATTTGCATGCAGGTCAAGAAGCAACAGTTAGAACTGGACATAGAACAATGGACTGGTTCAAAACTGGGAAAGGAGTATGTCAAGGCTGTATATCATTAACCTGATTATCTAAATTATATGCAGAGTACATCATATGAAATGCTGCACTGAATGACTCACAAGTTGGAGTCAAAAGTGCTGGCAAGAATAATGAAATCACTTCAATGGCAGAAAGCAAAGAGGAGCAAAAGGGCCTCTTGATGAAGGTGAAAGAAGAGAGTGAAAAAGCTGGCTTAAAATTCAACATTCAAAAAAATGAGATCATGACATCCAATCCCATCACTTCACGGCAAATAGATGGGGAAAAAGAGGAAATACTATCACATTTCATTTCTTAGGTTTCATGTTGGTGTGTGGCAGAACCAATACAATATTGTAAAGTAATTAGCCTCCAATTAAAATAAATAAATTTAAATTAAATAAATAAAACTCTAAGACAAGAAAAATAAATAAATAAATAAACTGACATTAAAATCACTAAGGATGGTGACTGCAGCCACAGAATTAAAAGATGCTTGCTCTTTAAAAGAAAAGCTATAACAAGCCTAAGTTTTTAGTCACTCAGTCGAGTCCGACTCTCTGTGACCCCATGGACTGCAGCACACCAGGCTTCCCTGTTCATCAACAACTTCAGAGCTTGATCAAACTCATGTCCATTGAGTTGGTGATGCCATCCTACCATCTTATCTTCTATCATCCCCTTCTACTCCTGCCTTCAACCTTTCCCAGCCTCTGGGGCTTTTCAAATGAGTCAGTTCTTTGCATCAGGTGGCCAAAGTATTGGAGCTTCAGCATCAGTGCTTCCAGTGAATACTCAGGACTGATTTCCTTTAGAATTGTATAGTTTGATCTCCTTGCAGTCCAAGGGACTCTTAAGAGTCTTATCCAACACCACAGGTCAGAAGTATCAATTCTTGAAAAGCAAAGACATCACTTTGCCAAAAAAGTTCTGTGTAGTCAAAACTATGATTTTTCTAGTGGTCTTGTATGGATGTGAGAGTTGGACCATAAAGAAGACTGAGCATCAAATAACTGATGCTTTTGAACTGTGACACTAGAGAAGACTCTTGAGTCTTCTATCCAAAGGTCTTTGGATAGAAAAGATCATACCCATCAATTCTAAAGGATATCAACCTTGAATATTCATTAGAAGAACTGATGATGAAGCTGAACCTTCAATACTTTGACCACCTGATATGAAGAACTGACTCACTGAAAAAGCCACTGATGATGGGAAAGATTGAAGGAAAGAGAAGGGGGCAACAAAGGATAGATATTGGGATAGCATCACTGACTCAATGGACATCAGTTTGAGCAAGCTCAGGGAAATAGTGAAGCACAGGGAAGCCTGGCTGACTGCAGTTCATTGGGTCACAAAGAGTCAGATACAACTTAGCTACTGAACAACAGTGAAGATATTATAGAGTGAACAGTAATCTATATAAGTCTACTCTAAATTTATATTTTTTCTTTTCAATGCATTATTAAAAATATACATAAAGCCTAATTACAAAAACAAACACAATTAAGGATATTGACACACATTTCAAATTGACTTCTAAAGTTAGATTACTTTTATATTACACAAGCAAAGTGTAAAGCGTTTTCCTTTCATCATCTGATAATATTTTATTCACATTTATAACATTTTTTGCAAGTAGAAGAGGTCAAAGAGATAATTTTGTTATCATTAGAATCACTTGAATTAAAAAATAAATAAAAATTGTTTATTAAAAATGTCTATTCATCACCTTTTAAACTTTCATTTTGCATCACAATTGTCTTTTTGTTAGCTGTATACATGCAGTGTACCTTCTGTAGGAACTAGCCCATTCTCTTTCGGATGACATTCATAGAAACGTCACAGTAGACAGATCCATGTCTTGGTCCTACATACATATACAACTGTCTGTGTAGTAGAAACAGTAGGGACCTACTATAAAACAAGGTTAATGGAAACTGTCCAAGGGACTCTCAAGAGTCTTCTCAAACACCAAAGTTCAAAAGCATCAACTCTTCAGTGCTCAGTTTTCTTTATAGTCCAACTTTCACATCCATACATGACTACTGTAAAAGCTATAGCTTTGACTAAAAGGGCCTTTGCTGGCAAACTAATGTCTGTGCTTTTTAATATGGGGTCTAGGTTGGTCATAACTTTACTTCCAAGGAGCAAATGTCTTTTAATTTCATGGCTGCAGTCACCATCTGCAGTGATTTTGGAGCCGCAAAAATTAAGTCCCTTGGGTAAAAAAAGGAAGTCCCTTGACAGTCCCTTGGACAACAGAAGATTCAACCAGTCCATCCTAAAAAAAAATAGTCCTGAATATTCATTGGAAGGACTGATGCTAAAGCTGAAACTCCAATACCTTGGTCACCTGATGTGAAGAACTGACTCATTTGAAAAGACCCTGCTGCTGGAAAAGATTGAAGGTAGGAGGAGAAAGGGACAACAGAGGATGGGATGGTTGGATTGCATCACCGACTCAATAGACATGAGTTTGTGTAAACTCTGGGAATTGGTGATGGACAAGGAGACCTGGCGTGTTGCAGTCTATGAGGTTGCAGAGTCAGAAATGACTGAGTTACTGAACTGACTAATGGAAATTGATCCATAAAATTAACATAATGATGATAAAAATGACTTCGCAGATGTTACAAAGCCAAAATAATGTAAAATGTGGTGCTTTTTGAAGACCATGTTTCCTGGTCAAATGGAGAAATGTATATGTACTGTAACATATCAAAACTATGCATAGAAGGAAGCCAAGCTGATAGAGGAGGAAGGGATGGGCTAGGCAAGTAGGCAGGGAGGAAGGGAGAAGAGGGAGAGATGTAACCATGATTCAATATTCATGCTTTGCATTCTTCTGTTTATAAGCCTATATTCACTGCTGCCCTTTCAGTTAGAAGAATCAATGAAGAATGAGTTCCTCCCATCTAGAATGAATTCTACCTGAGTGCAATATATATATGTAATAACCAGTGTCCAGAAATCACAGAGATTGATAACAGAAGCCAAATATTGTAAGTGAAAGTCACTCAGTACTGTGAGTGCTGTGAGTCCTCTTTGTAACTGCATAGGCTATAGCCTATCAGACTCCTCTGTCCACGGGATTATCCAGGAGAGAATACTGCAGTGGGTTGCTGTTTCCTTCTCCAGGGGATCTTCCTGACGTGGAAATCAAATCTGAGTCTCCTGCATTGCAGTCAGATATCTTTTTTTTTTTTTTTTTTTTACCATCTGAGCTACAGGGAAGCCCCAAATAGTGGAAAAATAAACTATAAATGGTAAAACCAGAAGATTCAAGTTCTGAAAAGTAGGGGGAAAGAAGGATTTTCTTACATGACTTGGGTTATGATAACACTTTTTATATAGCTGAAAATAAGCCAATTAATTCCTTAGCTTTTGCATCTTTAAATTTAAATGATATTAAGGTTTGAGGGGAATGAAAAAATCAAAGGCTTAGAATTTGGGAATATATCTTTTTTGTTTTTGTTTCTATATTTTTAAAGTTTATTTTCTTTTGACAGTATTGTGTTAATTTCTACCAAACATCAACATGAAACAGCCATAGGTTTACCCATGCCCCCTCCTACTTGAACCACCCTCCCTACTAGCTCCCCATCCCATGCCTCCAGGGTGTTATGGAGCCCAGATTTGAGTTCCCTGAGTCATACAGCAAATTCCAATTGGCTTTCTATCTTACATATAGCAAGATAAGTTTCCATGTTACACTCTCCATACATCCCACCCTCTCATTCTTCCCCCACTAGCTGTGAATATAAGTCTGATCTCAATGTCTATGTCTCCATTGTTGCTCTAATAAGAGGTTCATCACTACCATCTTGCTAGATTCCATAAATAGGTATTAGAATACAATAATTGTTTTTCCCTTTTTGACTTCATTCTGTATAATAGGCTCTCGGTTCAACCAGCTCATTATGACTGGCTCTAATGTGTTCATTTTTATGGCTGAGTGATATTCCATTGTATTAGACTCAGCATCAGTCATTCTGGTGAATGTTCAAAGTTGATTTCTTTTAGGTTTGACTGGTTGGATTTCCTTGCAGCCCAAGGGACTCTAAAGCGTCTTCTCCAAAAGTGCAACTCAAAAGCATCAATTCTTCCATGTTCAGCTTTTTTTAGAGTCTAACTCTCACACCCACACACGACTACTAGCAAAACCGTAGCTTTGACTAGGAGGACATCTGTTGGCAAATAAATATCTCTGGTCTTTTAATATGCTATTTAGGTTTGTCATTGCTTTTCTTCCAAGGAGCAAGGATCTTTAAATTTTATGGCTCCAGTCACCATCTGCAGTGATTTTGGAGACCAAGGAAATAAGTCTGTCACTGATTTCACTGTTTCCCCATCTATTTGCCATGAAGTGATGGGACCAGATGCCATGATCTTCGTTTTCTGAATGTTGATTTTAAGCCAATTTTTTTCAATTTCCTCTTTCACTGTCATCAAGAATCTCTTTAGTTCCTCTTCACTTTCTGCCATAAGGGTGGTGTCATCTGCATATCTGAGGTTATTGATATTTCTCCCAGCAACTTGATCCCAGCTTGTGCTTCATCCAGCCTGGCATTTCACATGATGTACTCTGCATAAAAGTTAAATAAGGAGGGTGACAATATGCAACGTTGATGTACTCCTTTTCTGATTTGGAGCCAGTCTGTTGTTCCATGTCTGGTTCTAAATGTTGTTTCTTGACCTGCGTACAGATTTCTCAGGAGGCAAAGTAAAGAGGTCTGATAGTCCCATCTCTTGAAAAAATTTACACCTTTTGTTGTGATCCACACAGTCAAAGGCTTTGGCATAGTCAATAAAGCAGAAGTAGACATTTTTCTGAAATTCTTTTGCTTTTTCTATGATCCAACGGATGTTGGTAATTTGATCTCTGGATCCTCTGCCTTTTCTAAATCCAGGTTGAACATCTAGAACCCCATGAATTCTCCAGGTCAGAACCCTGGAGTGGATAGCCTTTCCCTTCTCCATGGTATCTTCTCAACCCAGGGATCAAACCCAGGTATCCTGCATTGCAAGCAGATTCTTTACTAGCTTAGCCACAAGAGAAGCCCAAGAATATTGGGGTGGGTAGCCTATCTTTTCTCTGACAGATGTTCCTGACCCAGGAATTGAAGTGGGGTCTTCTGCATTGTAGGCAAATTCTTTACCAACTGAGTTATGAGGGAAGCCCTGGTTGAAGTTATAGATTTTTAATATGTTATATCCTATGATTAAGAGCTCAAATACAGCCTGAACATTTCTGATTTGTAATCAGGACTCATTTTACCCATTTCCCTAGAGACAAATTCCCCATTAGGCTTCTGCAGTCTTTTCTTTTTTAATAAAATAGATTATGTTAAAGCTTTTTTTTACATATAAATCTCCTTCATTTGATGACATTCCTCATAGTAGCTCTACAATACAGGTTTCCAAGACCTAATGTGCATTACTACTTTAATTATCTAAATATCCTAAAGCTACTTGATTTTTCTTGATAGACCTCTTCATATTTCTCTAGAGAAAGATACCTGATATGTATAATAGAAGCCTCTGTAATGGATCAAGAAATATACACTATTTAACATGTCCTACCCAGGACCATTTCTGTGGTTCTCTTTTTCATATTGGCAACTGACTTTCAATTAACACATTCACTATTTAAAAGTTACATAACATTATTGGTTAGTATTCAGAAAAGGATAATAAAAAGGCTTCAACAGGTAAACAGTGCATCCAATTCTTACCAATTGTTGTACATGCAGAATTTTTTAACCTAAGCATATCTGTTTATATCTAGTCTTGTTGAATACAATCTTCTTGAATTTTATATATCAGTCTATTCTGACAAGAAATTCTTGAGTCTTAATTTGTCATCCATCATTTTATTTATTTTTATGCTTTAGTCATCCATAAAACTGAAAAATATAACTTCTTTAGTTTGATCTACAATGTTTGAAAAACTATTTCAAAAGACAAAGCTGTGAATTTTAGATACATATCTCTGAACCTTGTTAATGCTCAAAATTCTCCAAGCCAGTCTTCAGCAATACGTGACCCGTGAACTTCCTGATTTTCAAGCTGGTTTTAGAAAAGGCAGAGGAACCAGAGATCAAATTGCTGACATCCACTGGATCATTAAAACAGAAAGAGCATTCCATAAAAATATCTATTTCTGCTTTATTGACTATGCCAAAGCCTTTGACTGTGTGGATCACAATAAACTGTGGAAAATTCTGAAACAGATGGGAATACCAGACCACCTGACCTGCCTCTTGAGAAATCTATATGCAGGTCAGGAAGCAACAGTTAGAACTGGACATGGAAAAACAGACTGGTTCCAAAGAGGGAAAGGAGTACGTCAAGGCTGTATATTATCACCCTGCTTATTTAACTTATATGCACAGTACATCATGAGAAACACTGGACTGGAAGAAACACAAGCTGGAATCAAGATTGCCGGGAGAAATATCAATAACCTCAGATATGCAGATGACACCACCCTTACGGCAGAAAGTGAAGATGAACTAAAAAGCCTCTTGATGAAAGTGAAAGAGGAGAGTGAAAAAGTTGGCTTAAAGCTCAACATCCAGAAAATGAAGATCATGGCATTTGGTCCCATCACTTCATGGGAAATAGATGGGGAAACAGTGGAAACAGTGTCAGACTTTATTTCTGGGGGCTCCAAAATCACTTCAGATGGTGATTGCAGCCATGGAATTAAAAGACACTTACTCCTTGGAAGAAAAATTATGACCAACCTAGATAGTATATTCAAAAGCAGAGACATTACTTTGCAAACTAAGGTCCATCTAGTCAAGGCTATGGTTTTTCCAGGGGTCATGTATGGACTTGAGAGTTGGACTGTGAAGAAAGCTGAGCACCGAAGAATTGATGCTTTTGATCTGTGGTGTTGGAGAAGACTCTTGAGAGTCCCTTGGACTGCAAGGAGATCCAACCAGTCCATTCTGAAGGAGATCAGCCCTGGGATTTCTTTGGAAGGAATGATGCTAAAGCTGAAACCCCAGTACTTTGGCCACCTCATGCGAAGAGCTGACTCATTGGAGAAGACTCTGATGCTGGGAGGGATTGGGAGCAGGAGGAGAAGTAGACGATAGAGAATGAGATGGCTCGATTGCATCACTGACTCAATGGACATGCGTCTGGGTGAACTCCAGGAATTGGTGATGGACAGGGAGTCCTGGCGTGCTGCGATTCACGGGATTGCAAAGAGTTGGACACGACTGAGCGACTGATCTGAACTGAACTGAAACTGAGACACTTGAGCCAGATAATCTCAGTGGACTCTTCCACCTCTAAAATTCTACATGACAAGCAAATAATAGCCATATTGTGATAATTTAACACTTTAGAATACATACACAATACAATATTGCAAAGTAATTAGCCTCCAATTAAAAACATAAATTAAAAAATAATATGCACATATGATGTTTAAAATATTTTTCTATCTAGCTCTTTAATAATTTTATCTTTAATTATTTTAAAAATTCATCATGTTGAGAGAATTCACTTAAGCAGGTTGATAGGTAGTCCAAAGCTGCCTTATGTTTTCTCCACATTTTTTTGCCTTAGTCATATAGGACATGTTTCCCTTAAGCTGTGTGTTAATTTTGCGGCAATCTATTTTATTTGAGAACTGGCCTGTCTTTAAGCAGAACATATCTTATGAAAAATGCTTTTCTTAGGCTTCATATTAATGATTATTGTTGTAACAGATTTTGCCTGGGAGTCTGTTTTCCCGTATCATTGCTTTCTAATTTGGAGACACAGAGCTCACAGCCCTTTTAATAATACCTATATTATCTCAAGTTGTATGTTGTGGGAGAATAGGTCTGGCAAAACTTTCATATCCTTGAGACATTCTTTTTATCTATTGTCAGCAGTCAGTTGAAAATTATATAATGCCCTGCTTAAACTAGTGAGGTGGGCACTCTCGTACCTGCTTCCAGTGTCTTTTTCTGGAAGCTTTCTCTATCTTTTCACTTTAATAAAATCTCTGCCACACAAAACTCTGAGTGACTGAAACTGCATCTTTGGTCCCAGAGTGAAATTTTCTCCGTTGAAGACTACAAACTTGGCACTGTTCATTTTAAGCTACCAATGCATACTAGAAATTATCAAGTATAGAATTGTAACTCACCAGTATGTTTTAATGACCCATAAAATATTGCCAATTAATTTGTTGATACTAACAATTAAGTATCTATGCCATGTTTATTTTTAAAAATATTGTAGTATGTTTCACTCCAATAATTTTTAACTTTGTTAAATTGAACTGAACATGCATACATCCAACCAGCCACCATGTTCTAACACTGTGAATTGATAAAAATCAAAGAATGAATAGCCTATAAGTAAGTAAGCATTTACACTGATGAATTGAAACAAAATATAACTTGATTATGTATATGGTATATAATGATCACAGTCAGTGAGAAAGTAACTTAGTCTGAACATAACTTAATGCATGTGTAGGGGTTTGTGTATGTGTAGTTTTGTGAAAAATTCTGAGAATTATACATGGACTGGATGATAATTATTGAGTTTTAATGAATATTATTTTTAGCCAGTGGATAACAAAAAGTGGTAACATTTTATCTGTTCTAAGTGAGAAAAAGTTTGGTCTAACAGGAACTCTGTAATTTCAGACTTAATTAAATTATACTATGAGATGGGGGAGAGATCAGTAGACTAGTGGGTCAGAGGAGGATTCTTTCTGGAAATTATAGTTGACTTAATTGATGAGAGGATAATTGCTTTGTAGCAGTTCCAAGATCTGTGTGAACGTAGAGAGTTCAGTATTTCAGGTAAAGAAAAAGTGTATGTAAGACAGCAAAAGAGACACAGATGTATAGAACAGTCTTTTGGACTCTTTGGGAGAGGGAGATGGTGGGATGATTTGGGAGAATGACATTGAAACATGTATAATATCATATAAAAAACGAATTGCCAGTCCAGGTTCGATGCAGGATACAGGGTGCTTGGGACTGGTGCACTGGGATGACCCAGAGGGATGGTACAGGGCGGGAGGTGGGAGGGGGGTTCAGGATAGGGAACACGTATACACCTGTGCAGATTCATGTTGATGTATGGCAAAACCAATACAATATTGTAAAGTAATTAACCTCCAATTAAAATAAATAAATTTAAATTAACATAAAAAGAAAACAAACAAAAATGAAGTTCAAGGTGCTGGAGAATCGGGCAAGATGTGGTTCTGGAGTAATGGGTGACGAGAGTGGTAAGCGTGAGGTCATAGAGTCCAACAGGGCTGTAAAGTTAGCTTCTAAATATACAGTCAGTCAAATATTTTAATTAAAAACAAAGCAAAAACAAACAAAAAAATCTCAGAGAAAATAGGGAAATTGTAGGACTACAGGAATCAAAGGAGGGAGAGAAGTTAAGAGAGCAATGCCCTGGTCCAGACAAGAGTCTATAGGGACTATGATAATAGTAAGATAGGAGAATGAGGTAAGTTTGATTTAATTTGAAAACATATTTGTTAGTAGCATATTTTATCTCTAATGGATGGAACTTTAATTTATTTAAAGGACAAATAAATTTTACTAGGAAAATTTCACCTTTAAAATGAAAAATTTATAAGTTGATCATAATGTATATGATAATATTTGAACATGAAATGATATATGACCATGTTAACTTAAAAATTTTGGAAAATATTGATATTTCATAAAAATTTCCCCAAAAAATTCTTGAGAGATCGAACAAATAAAAATGTAAAATAAAATTTTCTGCTATAGAATATAAAGTTTGCATGAAATCATGATAATGAGATGAATCTTCCAATAAAATATGAGGATAATGCATTAGGTATAAGATTCAATTTTAGATAATCAACAAAACAATTTCTTTGAACTCTATTTTTTTGTGTATTTCAGTGAAAGAGTCTACTCTCCTGTGATCACTCTTAAAAAAATCACTTTTGCCAGGATTACTGTATAGAGAAAGTGTTACTTACGTATGTATCGCCGATTTTGGGTACAGTGATAGGTGCTGAAAATGGTAGGATCACATATAGTTGGGGACAGACTGGTATCAAAGAAAATCCTTCCTATGTCAATGTACCACTTTTCCCTAAAATACAATTTTAAAAAAGGTCCATCACAAAGCCATTGCTCCTTCTTTAAAAACAAAAAAGATGATAATTTACCTTCTTGAAAAATATATACCTTAAAGTCATACCTAAGAATCAAATTCTAATCCCTCTTCTTTAAGTATTCAGTCATTACTCTTCTTAACAAGAATAAATACATCTGTTGTAAAGTGGCTGAATGAAAACAGAATTACCAAGATAACAAACAATTCTCATTTGGAAAGGGAAAAAAGAAGTCAAATACATTTGGTTGACATTTTCCTTGACAGCAATAGCAAAAAATGTCCTAAGAAGTTTAATAAATCGTTTGTTAGTTTTTATTTCCCAAAACTATGCCCACAGAGCATATGAACCATAGTCCTAAATTGTCCTACAGGGTTGTTACAGTTCAGTTCAGTTCAGTTCAGTTGCTCAGTCGTGTCCAACTCTTTGCGACCCCATGAATAGCAGCACATCAGGTCGCCCTGTTCATCACCATCTCCCGGAGTTCACTCAAATTCCCGTCCATCGAGTCAGTGATGCCATCCAGCCATCTCATCCTCTGTCATCCTCGTTTCCTCCTGTCCCCAATCCCTTCCAGCATCAGAGTCTTTTCCATTGAGTCAACTCTTCGCATGAGGTGGCCAGAGTACTGGGGTTTCAGCTTTAGCATCATTCCTTCCAAATAACACCCAGAGCTGATCTCCTTTAGAATGGACTGGTTGGATCTTCTTGCAGTCCAAGGGACTCTCAAGAGTCTTCTCCAACACCACAGTTCAAAAGCATCAATTCTTTAGCGCTCAGCCTTCTTCACAGTCCAACTCTCACATCCATACATGGCCAGAGGAAAAACCATAGCCATAACTAGACAGACCTTTGTTGACAAAGTAATGTCTCTGCTTTTGAATATGCTATCTAGGTTGGTCTTAATTTTTCTTCCAAGGAGTAAGTGTCTTTTAATTTCATTGCTGCAATCACCATCTACAGTGATTTGGAAGCCCCCCAAAATAAAGTCTGACACTGTTTCCACTGTTTCCCCATCTATTCCCCATGAAGTAATGGGACTGGATGCCATGATCCTCATTTTCTGAATGTTGAGTTTTAAGCCAACTTTTTCACTTTCCTCTTTCAGTCCCATCAATAGGCTTATTAGTTCCTCTTCACTTTCTAGTATAAGGGTGGTGTCATCTGCATATCTGAGGTTATTGATATTTCTCCCAGCAATCTTGATTCCAGCTTGTGTTTCTTCCAGCCTAGCGTTTCTCAGGATGTACCCTGCATATAAGTTAAATAAGCAGGGTGACAATATACAGCCTTGACACACTCCTTTTCCTATTTAGAACCAGTCTGCTGTTTCATGTCCAGTTCTAACTGTTTCTTCCTGACCTGCATATAGGTTTCTCAAGGGGCAGGTCAGGTGGTCTTGTATTCCCATCTCTTGAACAATTTTCCAAAGATTATTGTGATCCACACAGTCAAAGGCTTTGACAGTCAATAAAGCAGAAGTAGATGTTTTACTGGAACTCTGTTGCTTTTTTGATGATCCAGCAGATGTTGGCAATTTGATCTCTGGTTCCTCTGCCTTTCAGCGGGTTGTAATTTAGCTAGGTCATCTGATTATGTTAATTGACAGATTATGAGGTTTTAGTAACTTCATGAACCATGCAAGTAGCTTTGTTGTGATATGATATTTGAATGTTGAACTTTTCCTGTGAATTTCTAATTCAACAGCAGAGTGACACTCTAACCTTTAACCCTGAAAATTATGGATTTCATTTTTATAAATACCTGAGGACAATATTAACTATTTTCCTCCAGGCTATATTCAAAGTTGTGCTGCAGCTCTGGTTCAGGGGCCTCATAGAGATCAGTCATCTTCCGCTTATTTGGTTCTCCCACTCTCATGCTCAGCTTTCCTATAAACTGCGTTCATTTGAAATAAGTGTAACCTTGCTTAGAGAATTCAGGTTTTTTCATTTCTACAATGTTAATGCTTATTTGACTCCCAGTCAATTTTTGTTGCTGAATGAAGGGAGAAGGGACTTCTTTTAACAGACTGAATGTTAATGTCTCTGCTTTTGTACTGGTCAATTTACATCGAAAGCATTAAAAAAAATCATAAAAAAATCCCAAAGTTCATTTCAACTCTATTTGCAATAGCTGGGACATGGAAGCAGCCTAGATGTCCATTGACAGATGAATGGATAAAGAAGCTGTGTTTCATATATACAATGGAATATTCAGTTCAGTTAAGTTGCTCAGTCGTTTTGGAGTCTTTGTGACTCCATGGACTGCAACACTTCAGGCTTCCTTGTCCATCACTGACTCCTGGAACATGCTCAAACTCATGTCTATGGAGTCAGTGCTGCCATCCAACCATCTCATACTCTGTCATCTCCTTCTCCTTCCACCTTCAATCTTTCCCAGCATGAGGGTCTTTTCAAATCAGTCAGTTCTTTACATCAGGTGGCCAAAGTGTTGGAGTTTCAGCTTCCAAAACACCATCTACTTCTGAATTATTGATTATGCCAAAGACTGTAACTGTGTACATCACAACAAACTGTGGAATATTCTTCAAGAGATGGGAATACAGGACCATCTAACCTGAATCTTGAGAAACCTGTATGCAGGTCAAGAAGCAACAGTTAGAAATTGAAATGGAACAGCAGACTGGTTTCAAATTGGGAAAGAAATACAACAAGGCTGTGTATTGTCACCCTGCTTATTTAACTTATATTCAGAGTACATTATGTGATAAGCCAGACTGAATGAAGCACAAATTGGGATCAAGTTTGCCAGGAGAAATATCAATAACCTCAGAAATGCAGATGATATCACCCTTATTGCAGAAAGTGCAGAGGAACTAAAGGGCCTCTTGATGAAAGTGAAAGAGGAAACTGAAAACATTGGCTTAAACCTCAACATTCTGAAAACTAGGATCATGGCATTCAGTCCTATCACTTCATGGCAAAATGGGGAAGCAGTGGAACCAGTAACAGATTTTATTTTTTTAGGCTCCAGAATCAATGCAGGTCAGGAAGCAACAGTTAGAACTGGACATGGAACAACAGACTTGTTCCAAATAGGGAAAGGAGTGCGTAAAGGCTGTATATTGTCACCCTGCTTATTTAACTTACATGCACAGTACATCATGAGAAATGCTGGACTGGAAGAAACACAAGCTGGAATCAAGATTGCTGGGAGAAATATCAATAACTTCAGATATGCAGATGACACCACCCTTATGGCAGAAAGTGAAGATGAACTAAAAAGCCTCTTGATGAAAGTGAAAGAGGAGAGTGAAAAAGTTGGCTTAAAGCTCAACATTCAGAAAACGAAGATCATGGCATCTGGTTCCATCACTTCATGAGAAATAGATGGGGAAACAGTGGAAACAGTGTTAGACTTTGGTTTTTTTTGGGCTCCAAAATCACTGCAGATGGTGACTGCAGCCATGAAATTAAAAGATGCTTACTCCTTGGAAGAAAAATTATGACCAACCTAGTAAGTATATTCAAAAGCAGAGACATTACTTTACCGAATAAGGTCCGTCTAGTCAAGGCTATGGTTTTTCCTGTGGTCATGTATGGATGTGAGAGTTGGACCGTGAAGAAGGCTGAGCGCTGAAGAATTGATGCATTTGAATTGTGGTGTTGGAGAAGACTCTTGAGGGTCCCTTGGACTGCAAGGAGATCCAACCAGTCCATTCTGAGGGAGATCAGCCCTGGGTGTTCTTTGGAAGGAATGATGCTAAAGCTGAAGCTCCAGTACTTTGGCCACCTCATGTGAAGAGTTGACTCATTGGAAAAGACTCTGATGCTGGGAGAGATTGGGGGCAGGAGGAGAAGGGGACGACCCAGGATGAGATGGCTGGATGTCATCATGGACTCGATGAACGTGAGTCTGAGTGAACTCCGGGAGATGGTGATGGACAAGGAGGCCTGGCGTGCTGCGATTCACGGGGTCACAAAGAGTCGGACACGACTGAGTGACTGAACTGAACTGAAAATCAATGCAGATGGTGATTGGAGCCATGAAACTAAAAGATTCTTCCTCCTTGAAAGAAAAGCTATGACCAACCTAAACAGCATGTTAAAAAGAAGAGACATTAATTTGCCAACAAATGTTGGCCTATTCAATGCTATGGTTTTCCAGTAGTCATGTATGGATGTGAGAGTTGAACTATAAAGAAAGTTGAGTGCCAAAGAATTGATGTTTTTAAACTGTGATGTTGGAGAAGACTATTGAGAGTCTTTGGATTGCAAGGATATCCAACCAGTGCATACTAAATGAAATCAATCCTGAATAGTCATTGGAAGGACTGATATTGAAGCTGAAACTTCAGTATTTTAGCAAGCTGGTGTGGAGAACTGACTCATTGGAAAAGACCCTGATGTTGTGAAAGATGGAGGGCAAGAGGAGAAGAAGACAACAGAGGATGAGATAGTTGGATAGCAACATCAACTCGGTAGAAATGAGTTTGTTGTAGCTGTGGGAGTTGATGATGGGCAGGGAAGCCTAGCATGCTGCATTCCATGGGGTCACAAAGAGTTGGAAACAACTGAGTGACTAAACTGAACTGAAAGTGAAGTTCCTCAGTCATGTCCGACTCTTTGCGACCCCATGGACTGTAGCCTATCAGTCTCCTCCATCCGTGGAATTTTCCAGGGAAGAGTAGTGGAGTGGGTTGCCATTTCCTTCTCCAGGAGATCTTTCTAACCCAGGGATCGAACTGAACCTCTACCAACTCTAATTCTATCAAACTGGAGACACTAATATTCACCTTTTCTATTTCAGAGTTTAACACAATACCATAGTGGGGAAATCCAAAATTTACACGTCCAGGTTGGTCTGAAAGGGAATCATTTCCAGACAATGCAATGTATTAGTGGGTAACCACAATCACTGCTTAGTAGAAAATTCATATTCTCTATTCAGAATCAATCAGCTAGAGCAGTTCATCACAATTTTTTTCTGTGCATCTTCAAAAATTTCAATGATAGTTCAGTTCAGTCGCTTGGCCATGACTGACTCTTTGCAACCCCATGGACAGCAGTATGCCAGGCCTCCCTGTCTATCACCAACTACTGAAGTTTACTAAAACTCATGTGCATTGAGTCGGTGATGCCATCCAACCATCTCATCCTCTGTTGTGCCCTTCTCCTGCCCTCAAACTTTCCAGGCATTAGGTTTCTAAAATAAGTCAGCTTTTTGCATGAAGTGGCCAAAGAATTGGAGTTTCAGCTTCAGTGCTTTCAACAAACAGTCAGGATTGATCTCCTTTAGGATGGACTGGTTGGATCTCCTGCAGTCCAAGAGACTCTCAAGAGTCTCCAACACCACAGTTCAACAGCATCACTTCTTTGGTGCTCAGCTTTCTTTATAGCACAACTCTCACATCGATACATGACCACTGGAATAACCATAGCCTTGACTAAATGGACCTTGTTGGCAAAGTAATATCACTGATTTTTAATATACTGTCTAGGTTGGTCATAACTTTCCTTCTAAGAAGTAAGCTTCCTTTAATGTCAAGGATGCATCACCATTTGCAGTGATTTTGGAGCCCCCCCCCCCCCCAATAAAGTAAGCCACCATATACACTATTTACCTATCTATTTGATGTGAAGTGATGGAACTGGATGCCATGATCTCAGTTTTCTCAATGTTGAGCTATATGTCAATTTCTTAATTCTCCTCCTTCACTTTCCTCAAGTGGCTTTTTAGTTCTTCTTCACTTTCTGCCATAAGGGTGGTATCATATGCATATCTGAGGTGATTGATATTTCTCCCAGCAATCTTGATTCCAGCTTGTGCTTCTTCCAGCCCAGCATTTCTTGTGATGTACACTGCATATAAATTAAATAAGCAGGGTGACAGTATACAGCCTTGACCTACTCCTTTCTCTATTTGGAACCAGTCTGTTGTTGCATGTCCAGTTATAACTGTTGCTTCTTGACGTGCATACAGATTTCTCAGAGGCAGGTCAGGTGGTCTGGTATTCCCATCTCAGAATTTTTCACAGTTTTTTTGTGATCGACACAGTCAAAGACTTTGGCACAGTCAATAAGGCAGAAATAGATGTTTTTCTGAAACTCTCTTGCTTTATTGATGATCCAATGGATGTTGGAAATTTTATCTCTGGTTCTTCTGCCTTTTCTAAATCCAGCTGGAACATCTGGAAGATCATGATTGACATTCTGTTAAAGCTTGGATTGGAGAATTTTAGGCATTATTTTACAAGCATGTGAAATGAAAGCAATTGTTCAGTATTTTAAGCATTCTTTGACATTGACTTTCTTTGGCATTGGAATGAAAACTGATCATTTCCAGTCCTGTGGTCACCTCTGAGGTGTTCAAATTTACCCGCATATTGAGTGCAGCACTTTCACAGCATCATCTCTTACGATTTGAAATATATCAACTGGAATTCCATAACCTCCACTACCTTTGTTCATAGTGATGTTTCCTAAGGCCCACTTGACTTCACATTCCCTGATGTTTGTCTCTAGATGAGTGATCACACCACCGTGGCTATCTGGGTCATGAAGATCTTTTTTGTACAGTTCTTCTGTGTATTCTTGCCACCCCTTTTTAATATCTTCTGCTTTTTTTAGGTCCCTATCATTTCTGCCCTTTACTGAGCCCATATTTGCATGAAATATTCCCCTGTTATCTCTAATTTTCTTGAAGAGATCTCTAGTCTTTCCCATTCCATTGTTTTCCTCTATTTCTTTCCAGTGATCACTGAGGAAAACTTTCTTATCTCTCTTTGCTATTCTTTGAAACTCTGCATTCCAATGGGTATATCATTCCTTTTCTCCTTTGCTTTTGCTTTTTTTTTCTTTTCACAGCTACTTTTAAGGTCTCCTCAGACAGGGATTTTTCCTTTTTGGGGGGGATGGTCTTGATCCTTGTCTCCTGTATAGTGTCACAAATCTCTGTCCGTAGTTTTTCAGGCATTCTGTCTTTTAGATCTAGTCCCTTAAATCTATTTCTCACTTCCACTGTATAATCGTAAGGGATTCGATTTAGGTCATCCTGGAATGGTCTAGTGGTTTTTCCCACTTTCTTCAATTTCCGTCTGAATTTGGCAATAAGGAGTTCATGATCTGAGCCACAGTCAGCTCCTGGTCTTGTTTTTGCTGACTGTATAGAGTTTCTCCATCTTTTGCTGAAAGAATATATAATCAATCTAATTTCAGTGTTGATCATCTAGTGATGTCCATGTGCAGAGTCTTGTGTTATGTTTTTGGAAGAGGGTATTTGCTATGATCAGTGCATTATCTTGGAAAACTGTTAACCTTTGCCCTGCTTCATTTTGTACTTCAAGGCCAAATTTGCCTGTTAATCCAGGTGTTTTCTGATTTCTTACTTTAGCATTCTATTCCTCTATAATGAATTTTTTTTTTTTTTTTTTTGGTGTCAGTTCTAAAAGGTCTTGTAGCTTTTCATAGAACTGTTCAACTTCAGCTTTTTCAGATTACTGGTCAGGGTATAGACTTGGATCACCATGATATTGAGTGGTTTGCCTTGGAAACGAACAGAGATCATTCTCTCACATATGAGATTGCATCCAAGTACTGCATTTTGGACTCTTTTGTTGACAGTGATGGCTAATCCATTTCTTCTAAGGGTTCTTGCCCACAGTAGTAAATATAATGGTCATATCTGAGTTAAATTTACCCATTCCAGTCCATTTTAGTTCACTGATTCCTAAAATGTTGGCATTCACTCATGCCATCTCCTGTTTGACCACTTCCAATTTGCCTTGATCCATGGACCTAACATTCCAGGTCACTATGCAATATTGCTCATTACAACATTGGACCTTGCTTCTATCACCAGTCACATCCACAGCTGGGTGCTGTTGTGGTTTTGGCTCCGTCTTTCCATTCTTTCTGGATTTATTTCTCCACTCATCTCTGATAGCATCTTGGGCACCTACTGACCTGGGAGTTCATCTTTCAGTGTTGTAGCTTTTTTTTTTTCCTTTTCATACTGTTCATGGGGTTCTCAAGGGAAGAATACTGAAGTGGTTTGCCATTCCCTTCTCCAGTGGACCGCATTTTCTCAGAACTCTGCACCATGACCCACCTATTTTGGGTGGCCCTACGTGGCATAGCTTAGTTTCATTGTGTTGACAGTTTGTTGTTATTTATTAATTTCAGATGTTTTAAAGTCTGAGACATTTTTTCTAAGGTATAGCAAAGTATATTTTATTTAAGCATGTCTCTATATTTTTGTACAGTGGGTTTTTTAAATTGTTCACTTACATTACATATGTATCTACAATTTTTCCTTTCTCCCTCCTTCACTCTCCAATAGCTACCAAATTCCAATAATAGAAAGTTATCACCAGTACCTGAGCCAGCTCATATTAGCTTAATGAACCTTTAAGAAGGCAGTCGATTTCTTCTTTCTTTTCTTTATAGTGATTCAGATTTAATTTTGCATATGTAATGAAATGAATCTAAAATAATCTCTCAGAAAAAGTTTTTATTGAGACAGCATAATTTTGATAAAAGAAGATAAAATAATATTCACAAAACAGCATCCTACAAGCAAATTGCTTATGTAACAATTATCTTTTTGCTTTTAAATATTGAACAATTTTTATGACAATTTTAATTTAGTCATTTTATTTAGAGATTCGGCTTTTTCTGGATGAGGATATTGACACTTGTGACATATATGTGATTTCTTAAATTATAGTTCCTGTATATTTCCAGCTAAAATAGGAAAAAGTACCAGTTTTTTCATATTTTTGCAGAATATTTTAACAGAATCTGCAAAAAAAAAGGCTTTTTGACAATTATCATTTTGAACAAACTTAAAAATAAAACAAATTATATTTTCCTTATATATATATATATATATATATATAGAAAAGGAAAACATACTTTGTTTAATATACTTCACATTTTGACATACAAAGAAATCATATCATAAATAAGATAAAATATCTTTAATTATTTGAGTAAAATGCATATTTATTTAAAATGTTAAGAGATTTATGTTTTCTTTACAGATCACCTGTATTATATGTATATTTTTGTTAAACATATATGTAGTCTCTTTTCAAAAAAATGTAAATATTGTTCTAAAAAGGAACATTTATTAATGTTATAATGGATATGTCAACATTGCTGCTACTGCTACTGCTGCTACATCACTTCAGTTGTGTCTGACTCTGCAACACCATAGACGGTAGCCTACCAGGCACCCTGTCCCTGGGATTCTCCAAGCAAGAACACTGGAGTGGCTTGCCATTTCCTTCTCCAATGTCAACATTAGCCGACATACAAAAACATGTTTTCAATTTTAGGTAAAATGCATTAAGCTAGTTTCTTTTTTTTTTTCTTCTACAATAAACATAATTGAAAACATAGAAGATTATAAAACTATTTTTTTTAGTTGAATGAATCCAAAATGCAAAGTAAGTTCCATTCAGGATCAAAGGTTGAGGGTTCTAAACTATTTTAGTGGTTAAGAGGTGAATGATATAAGTCATGGGGACATAAGCATTGAGAAGATAATCGGAGAAAGATCATGAAAATCATTAAACAGAAGAAATGCACTTTCATACTTTAAAGGTGTTTGTTCATATGAAGACACTTTTGTCTTTAGTCAAATCACCAACACAATATGTTATCTTCTAACTCACCTAAAATAAAACCACTCATTTTTATCATCTTATATTTCTTGACATATTTCACATATAGGTAGAAATGTTGTATTTAAGAAAAGGCAAAAATAGAATGAAAGATTTTAAATTTTTGTTTCTATCTATCAAGGATCTAATCATCCTATGACAATGGCTAGCTCTATGCTAAAATTCAAACTATTTTACAGGAATCTATTTAGTAAAGTTTGCCATTATTGTCACTCTATGGATGGAAAAAATATACCACTGGTTAGTTTCATGGATTTGGAATATGAAGCCTGGATTTCTGGTTTGCAAACCTGTGTAAAGTTCTTTGATGTTCATGAATGACCCAAAACCCTTTCAGCCTAAGAAAGATGTTGCAGGTGAACTGATGAGATGTATAGTTTAATGATAGCATATGAATTGTTCCATCAGTTTCTGGACATTGCAACAGGACAGTGGAGAGTTGTTTGAAGGCAGGGCTTGAATGTGTGTAGCTTCCAATTTGATTATTTTGCTTCAAACCCTCACTCCTGAAATTACTAGCAAATTTATTTATTTTTCTATCTCATATTCTCATATACAAAATGAGGTAATATGGTGTTTAAGGCTAAAATAACTAATCAAATGTAAAAACTTTATATCTCAAAAGCAATTTTCAAGTTGAAATTCCATTAGATTCTGTAATATGTTCAATATTTGTTTAGTTCATGCTGAATAAATAAATAAGATGAAATAAATAATGGCTCATTGAAAAAGACTCTGATGCTGAAAAAGGCTAAATATGAAAGGAGAGAAGGGCAGCAGAGTATGAGATGGACATGAATTTGAGCAAATTACAGAAGAAAAATCAAGTGGGGCTTAGGAATTATCACTATGGACAAAGCTACTGGAGGTGATAGAACCACAGCTGAGCCATTTCAAATCCTAACACACGATGCTGTTAAACTGCTGCACTCAATATGCCAGCACATTTGGAAAACTTATCAGTGGCCACAAGTCTGGAAAATGTCAGTTTTCATTCCATTCCCAAAAAATGCAATGCCAAAGAAGATTCAAATCATCGCACAATTGCACTCATTTTACATGCTAGCAAGGCTAATTTCAAAATTCTCCAAGGTAGGCTTCAATAGTATGTGAACCAGGAACTTCCAAATGATCTAGCAGAATTTAGAAAAAAACAGAGGAACAAGAGAGCAAATTGCCAAAATCTGTTGTCTCATAGAAACATCAAGAGAATACCAGAAAAACATCCACTTCTGTTTCATTGACTATATGAAAGCATTTGACTGTGTGCTTCACAGAAAAATGTGGAAAATTCTTCAAGAGATGGGGATAACAGGCCACCTTATCTGCCTCCTGAGAAACCTGAAAGCATATTAAGAAGCAAAATTTAGAACTGGAAATGGAACAATAGACTCATTCCAAAGTGGGAATAAAGTATGCCAAGGCTGTATATTGTCACCCTGCTTAATAAACTTATATGAGGAGTACATCAAAAGAAACGCTGGGCTGGATGAAGCACAAGCTGGGATCAAGATTCCTGGGAGAAATATCAATAAACTCAGATACACAGATGACACCACCCTTATGGCAGAATGAGAAAAGGAGCTAAAGAGACTCTTGATGAAAGTGAAAGAGAAGAGTGGAAAACCTGTCTTGAAACACAACACTCTAAAGAGGAAGATCATGGCATCCAGTACCATCAGTACAGTTCAGTCTCTCAGTCGTGTCTGACTCTTCACCACCACATAGACTGTAGCATGCCAGGCCCCCCTGTCTATCACTAACACCCAGAATTTACCCAAACTCATCTCCATGGAGTCGGTGATGCCATCCAACCATCTCATCCTCTGTCATCCCCTTCTCCTCCTGCCCTCAATCTTTCCCAGTATCAGGGTTTTTTCAAATGAGTCAGTTCTTTGCATCATGTAGACAAAGAATTAGAGTTTCAGCTTCAACATCAGTCCTTCCAATAAGCACTCAGAACTGATCTCCTTTAGGATGGACTGGCTGGATCTCCCTGCAGTCCAAGGAACTCTCAAGAATATTCTCCAACACCACATCAAAAGCATGAATTCTTCAGTGCTCAGCTTTATTTATAGTCCAATTCTCACATCCATTCATGACTACTGGAAAAACCATAGCCTTGACAAGACAAGACCAGTCCCATCACTTCATGGCAAATAGATGGGGAAACAATGAAAACAGTGATACACTGCATTTCTTAGCCTCCAAAATCACTGGAGATGGTGACTGCAGGAACAAAATTAAAAGACACCTGCACCTTGGAAGAATCACTAGACCAACCTAGATAGCATATTAAGAAGCAGAGACATTAATTGTTGACAAAGGTCCATATAGTCAAAGCTATGATTTTTCTACTAGCCATGTATGGATGTGACAGTTGGACCATAAAGAAGGCTGAGTACTGAAGAATTGATGATAATGAATTGTGTTGTTAGATAAGACTCTTGAGAGTCCCTTGGACTGCAAGCAAATCAAACCAGTCAATCCTAATGGAAATCAATCCTGAATATTCATTGGTAGGACTGATGTTGAAGCTGAAGCTCCTGTACTTCTGCCATCTGATGTGAAGAACTGACTTATTGGAAAAGACCCTGATGCTCAGAAAGATTGAAGGAGGAAGGAAAAGGAGATGACAGAAAACGAGATGGTTGTATGGCCTCACTGATCCAAGGAACACAAGTTTGAGCAGGTTCCAGGAGATGGTGAAGGATAGGGAACCCTGGCATGCTGTATGTAGTCCATGAGGTCACAAAGGATTGGACATGACTGAACAACTGAACAACAACCAAGAGATAGTGAAAGACAGAGAAGCCTGGCATGCTGAAGTCCATGGGGTCACAAAGATGACTTTAGAGACAAAAATAACAAGATAAATAGATAAGTTTTAAAGTTAAAAATTTGGCCCTGGACAAATATCAATATAAAAAAATCTGAGAAAATATTTTAAAGGAATACAATTTCTGAAATATCTGTAAGCATTACAACTTGACTTTACCCCACCGCAAATAACTAGTCTGTTGGACTTGTCTAAATGTTAATGGTGCTAAAAAATAGCTAGTCAATTCAAAGTTTGTATATTATTTCACTTGAGTACTGCGCTTTCATTCCTGGTCTTCATCTGATGTTATTCTTTACAGTCAATATATCTGGGTATATAGGACATATTAAAATTTTAAACATCTGTTCTCAAATGTGTTAGCTCTGTAAGTTAGTATATGTAGATAATGTTACATCTTACCTTTGCTAAATGCCCTGTTTGATCATAATGTGTCAGTGGAATAAACACTTTATATATAAAATAACAGTTAAAGTATATAAAGGATTTTCCCTGTAGCTTAGATGGTAAAGAATCTGCCTGCAATGCTAGAGACCAGGGTTTGATCCCTGGGTTGGGAAGATCGTCTGGAGAAGGGAAAGGTAATCCACTTCAATATTCTTGCCTGGAGAATCCCACAGACAGAGGAGCCTGGTGGGCTACAGACCATGATGTCACACAGTATATAAAACCTTGATGTTAAAATTTAGAATAGAATCTATTTCTTACTTTTACACCCTGCATATCATGTTTCATGGTCCAACCTCAGAAAATTATTCTTGTTCAGTTCAGTTCAGTTCTGTAGCTCAGTTGTCTCCAACTCTTTGCAACCCCATCTGTAGTATGCCAGGTTTCGCTGTCCATCAACAACTCCCAAAGCTTGCTCAAATGACTGATTTCCTTTTGGACTGTTCAATTCAGTTTGGTCACTCAGTCGTGTCTGACTCTTTGTAACCCCATGGACTGCAGCACGGTCAGGTCTCCCTGTCCATCACCAACTTCCAGAGTTCACTCAAACTCATGTCCATTGAGTCTGTGATGCCATCCAACCATCTCATTCTCTGTCGTCTCCTTCTACTCCCTCCTTTTTCTTCCCCAGCATCAGGGTCTTTTCAAATGAGTCAGTTCTTCACATCACGTGGCCAAAGGATTGGAGTTTCTGCTTCAGCCTCAGTCCTTCCAATGAATATTCAGGAATGATTTTCATTAGGATGGACTGGCTGGATCTCCTTGCAGTCCAAGGGACTCTCAAGAGTCTTCTCCAACACCACAGTTCAAAACTGTCAGTTCTTCAATGCTCAACTTTCTTTATAGTCCAACTCTCACATCCATACATGATACTGGAAAAACCATAGATTTGACTAGATGGATCCTTTATGGCAAAGTTCAATTACATTATTATTAATCATACTTTTGTTGTATAGTTACAAAATGCACCATTAAGAAAGATGAATGAACATTAAAATGTAACTTGTCCACAATTTCCTCTTTAGTCTCCTAAAATATTTACCACTATTTAAATATAATATTTAAATGACTTTTGAGAAATTTTAGGTGTAAATATTATAGTGACAAATTAAATAAGCTATGTGTTAGCAAAGAAAATATTTAATAATAAGGCCAAGGTACTAAAACACAAAGGAGATCACAAAGAAGTAAGACAAAAGTCCACCCTAAGCAAGCAGAAATATTTCAGCCTCCAAATCACAAAGTAAAATGTATAGTCAAGGAAGTTTCTGTTTTTATTCTAAACTCACTGTAAGTTCAAGTTCTGGGTGTTTATATTGAATACAGTTTCTTTAAAATGTAAATTTTACTTTCTAATATTAAAATCTTATGATACTTTGCAAATAATGCATTCATAGAAATTTGTTAGCAGTTATTAGTTAAATTGAATTAAAATATTTTTGATTAGTTACAATATCTGTTCATTCATTAAATTTACTGATTGAAAATCATAAATCAATAACTTCTTGTAACCTCTGTGCTTTCATGTAAATAGAAGCAGGCATTAACATACTTGTTCCTGGATATCAGAAGTTTCTTGTGAACACATGATGGACTTAGTAGTCTGGTTAACCTGTCAGAAAGACCTTGACATGAAACACTTCATTTTCTGTTTCTAGGGACAATTTCTTCCAACATTTATAATTTAGAGATTTCTGAAAATATACTTGAAAATACTGTAGAATTAAAGTCTAAATTGTTATTTTTATTTTCAAAATTATATTCCTCAGGTATGATGTAATTACTGTGTGATTAGACTGTACTAATTATTCAACTATTAATATTAGTATAAAATATTTTTATGTATTTTATGTGATGTATAAATC
Organism: Budorcas taxicolor; assembly: GCF_023091745.1. NCBI lineage: Eukaryota > Metazoa > Chordata > Mammalia > Artiodactyla > Bovidae > Budorcas > Budorcas taxicolor. Next base: position 8,983,297 of record NC_068923.1, read on the forward strand.
ATTATTGATATAAAAATCAATAATGTGGTTGGATTATTGTTGCTGTTAGTATTATTCTTATTCTTAATATTGACAAAGGAAATAAATGGTTATGGCATTTTCCCTATAAAAATAGATACCCTTTGTTTACCAGAGGTTATTTCCAGAAATGAGAAAATAATGATGTGGCATATTTATCCTAAGCTGTCTTATATACATATCTACAAAATAAGGATATTAAGTCAAATTAAAACAGCATTAACTAATTTTTAAATTTTTGATTTGGAGAAGAAAGAACTCATATTTACTTTTCTTGTAAGATTTGGATTTTATTTTTAGACTAAAATTCTGTAAATCTCCCTATTGTCAAGTAACATTGCCAAGTAAAATGTTTATGCTTTCTTTACCATATGTAAAATATATAACCAATGGGAATTTGCTGTATCACTCAGTGAACTTAAACCAGGGCTCAGTAACCAACTTCAGAAGTGGATAGTGTGGGAGAAGGGAGGGACTTTATGAGGGAGAGTGCATATGTCTATCTGTAGCAGGTAGCTCGGCTGGTAAAGAATCCACCTGCAATTTAGGAGACTTCGGTTTTCTTCCTGGATTGGGACAATCACCTGGAGAAGGGATAATCTACCCACTCCAGTATTCTTGGGCTTCCCTATTGTCTCAATTGGTAAAGAATCTGCCTGCAATGTATGTGACCTCAATTTGATCCCTGGGTTGGGAAGATGCCCTGGAGAAGAACAAGGCAACTCACTCCAGTGTTCTTGTCTGGAGAATCCCCATGGACAGAGGATCCTGGCAGGCTACATGTAGCCTATGCGGTCTCAAAGAGTCGGTTGGACTTGACTGAGCAAAGAAGTACAGCACAACACAATTCTGTAAAGCAATTATCCTTCAAAACAAAAACAAATGCATAGTGGAAACAGTGTCAGACTTTGTTTTTTGCGGATCCAGGGTCGCTGCGGAAGGTGATTGCAGCCATGAAGCTGGGGCACGCTTGTTCCCTGGGGGGAGGGTTGTGACCGGCCTGGATGTCATGTTCGGGAGCAGGGGCATTGCTTTGCCAGCGGGGCATCAGTCTGGTCAGGGCTGTGGTTTTTCCGGTGGTCGTGTGTGGATGTGAGGGTTGGACTGTAAAGAGAATTGAGCACTGAAGGGTTGATGCTTTTGAATTGTGGTGTTGGAGAGGACTCTTGAGGGTCCCTTGGACTGCGGGGGGGTCCGGCCAGTTCATTCTGGGAGAGATCGGTCCTGGGTGTTCATTGGAGGGACTGATGCTGGGGCTGAGGCTCCAGTGCTTTGGCCACCTCGTGCGAGGAGTTGGCTCGTTGGAGGAGACCCTGGTGCTGGGAGGGATTGGGGACGGGGGGAGGGGGGAATGGCGGAGGGTGGGATGGCTGGGTGGTGTCCCCGACTCGATGGACGTGGGTTTGTGTGGGCTCCGGGGGTTGGTGATGGACGGGGGGGCCTGGCGTGCTGCAGTTCATGGGGTCGCGGGGCGTCAGGCACGACTGAGCGACTGAACTAAACTGATTAACAGTTTACACTGGATTACACTGATGATTTAAAATGCTAAACTTCAGTATTCTTCAACTGAACCTCCCCCTTTTTCTTTATATATTATCCTTTATGTTTATTACCAGATCTGATTTACTAACGTTTTTGAGGGTTTTTGCATTTATCCATGAGGAATTTTAGTCTTTAGTTTTCTTTTCTTGTAATAAGGGCTACCTTTTTTTGAATAAATAACACAGACATGCCTGGGCCTGTGGGGAGGTATGTTGAGGTTGGTGTGCTTTTTACTGATTCTCAAATTATACCACTATACAATTAATCAATCAAAAAAAAAGTTTATGTTTTCTTACTAGATTTGTAAAATTTAAAGACTAGAAAGATTAAAGGAATCATTAACCTTAAGCCTTTAGCAAATAGCACATTGGTGTGATGTTAATAAAATTAGATATACAATTTTTAAAGAAAATTAGTTAAATAAGAGCACTGCTTACTAATTTAGAAGTCTTCTTTTGGGAAATTGTACTAAGTAGAAGTCTAATAAGAACAATGGGTCCATCCCTGATTGAGACAGAAATTTTACATAATACCTACTTCACCACTGTTTAAAATTGACAAAATGTTTCTACATCTAGTACTTTCTTCACTCTTTAAAACAAACCAATCAGATAAGCTTTATTATATTTTGCAATATGGATTATTAGGGAGACTGCAAGTTTGCTAGCTTTTTGCAATGAGGAAACAACAAACTTCTTCTGGGTTCCTATATCCTACCATGGAACTTCTCTTTCATAACTTGTAGGATTCATAATACAAATAGATAGCCTCCAAAAAATAAGTGATGGAAAAGCAAAAACGATCTTAAATGTTGGAAAGAAAATTATTATCAGTGACTGCTAAGGGCATATTAAACAATGATTGATAAAATTATAAACCCTTTATAAAGCTATTATAGCAATAATTAATACAATTCATATCATGAACAAGAATGAAGATATAACTTTATGATTATGTAATATTCAAAATTTTGCATGTGGCAGTCAATTTGCATGTGGCAGTCAATCATCATTGGGGGCTTCCCTGGTGGCTCAGTTGTAAAGAATCCACCTGCCAATACAGGATACTAGGGTTCTTTACCTGGGTTGGGAAGACCACCTGCAGAAGGAAATGATGACCCATTCCAGTATTCTTGCCTGGAAATTTCCATGGACAGAGGATCCTGGCACGCTATAGTCCACGGGGTTGCAAAGGGTCAGGCAATACTTAGTGACTAAACAACAACAACTAATCAATCTTCATACTCACATTAGAACATAGTAGACATATTAAAGAAAGTTCAAAAACTCCAGTATTTTCTTCATATGTATAATTTCTACAACTTAATTGTAATTGATAAATTTTAGTAAATGCTGTTCACATTCTGTTTTCATTAATTTAATGTCCAAGAATCCAGAAAACATGATTAATGATCAAGACAAATACTAGCCAGGGAACGTGAATTAACACAAAGGGGTAAGACAAAAATACAATTCACCATTTCCCCCTCACTTAATAAATGTCATTGTTTCAGAGGGTATTTTATAGTGCTCTATAAAACTAAAACAAATATAATTCAGCCAAATATAGGTAATACTTTCTGAGTGTTTCTTTTTTAAAATAAAATGTGAAAGTGACATATTTTCTAAATATATATACTATTATAACTCATTAGATATTATGCATACACATAGTACTCTATTCTCTGTTCTTTGTGTGTGAAAGTGCACTGCCCTCATTCCAGTGAATTCTATGTTGAACTTCTTTTTTTTCCCAATGCCATTTTCCCCATAAATACCATCATCTTGGTACTAGACATACCCACAGACATAGTAGGAAAATGAAATCTGTTCTCACACTAGAAAAACTGTGGTGCTAGAGAAAATTCTTGAGAGTCCCTTGGACTGCAAGGAGATCAAACTAATCAATCCTAAAGGAAATCATCCCTGAATACTCTTTGGAAGGGATGATGCTGAAGCTGAAGCTGAAGCTGCAGTACTTTGGCCACCTGGTGTGAAGAGCCAACTTATTAGAAAAGACAATGATGCTGGGAAAGATTGAAGGCTGGAGGAGAAGGGAACAACAGAGAATGAGATGGTTGGATGGCATCACCAACTCAATGCACATGAGTTTGAGCAAACTTTAGGAGATAGTGAAGGACAGGGAAACCTGGCATGCTGCAGGAAATGGGATCACAAAGAATCTATATAAAATATCTACATTTTAATCCTGTATGTCAGAGACAGTGTTTTTTTTTTTTGTTTGTTTGTTTGTTTGTTTATTTCTTTGCTTTATTTTTTGCTAAGGAGCCAATAGAACATATCTTAGACTTCATTGGCTATGAGGTCTCTGTCATACCTATTCTGCTTTGTTGTTGTAAGGCAAAGCAGGAATCAGTCAGTTCAGTTCAGTTCAGTTGCTCAGTCATGTTCAACTCTTTGTGACCCCATGAATCGCAGCATGCCAGGCCTCCTTGTCCATCACCATCTCCTGGAGCTCTCTCAGGCTCATGTCCATCGAGTAAGTGACGCCATCCAGCCATCTCATCCTCTGTCGTCCCCTTCTTGTCTTGCCCCCAATCCCTCCCAGCATCAGAGTCTTTTCCAATGAGTCAACTCTTCACATGAGGTGGCCAAAGTATTGGAGTTTCAGCTTCAGCATCATTCCCTCCAAAAAAATCCCAAGGCTGATCTCCTTCAGAATGGACTGGTTGGATCTCCTTGCAGTCCAAGGGACTCTCAAGAGTCTTCTCCAACACCACAGTTCAAAAGCATCAATTCTTCAGTGTTCAGCTTTCTTCATAGTCCATCTCTCACATCCATACACGACCACTGGAAAAACTATAGCCTTGACTGGACAGACCTTTGTTGACAGAGTAATGTCTTGGCTTTTCAATATGCTATAGACTACAACAAATGAATAGGAAGGAACAGCTTTGGCCCACAGCCAAATCTGTGTTTTCCAATCTCTTTTTAAATTATACATGCAGTTGAGACATACATAAAAGCTTTAAACAAACATCCCTAACAACTATTTTTTTCTTTTTTGCATAACAATATTCTCTCATGCAATCTTAGGCAAGTATTATTAATGAGAGCTATTTAAAGCACTTTTGGTCTGAATTGTGCATCAAACAGCATTGCATTTACTTTTTAAGAACTTTGTTTAAATGTAAGTGCTTTATTGTTCCATACTAAAAATCTTATTTCTCTTTTCTTTTCTATAAAAGTGATAAATTATGCCATTAAAATATTTATATTTGGAGTTAACAATTGCATGCTCACAAAACAAGGGCCATCAATTATATTCACTTTGATTCTTTTTATAATAATACATAGTAATTAGATTCAGCAGTAAATCTAAACATAGCCCTGAGGAACTGATTTTCCAAACCGTTCTGTCAAAATTATGTAGAAGAAATGAAGCAGTGGCTTGTTGAGGCATATTATGGAATAACTTAAAATATGCTTGTTGAACAAAAGAAACTAGGATATGGTGAGTTTGTTTCTTTCAAAAATCTTGGTAGTAATATCCAGAATTTAGCAAGAATAGTTGTCATTTCTTTATTGATTACAATCCTGATGTACCAGGTCTAAACTTAAGCAAAAAAGTGATCAAACTAAGTTACCAGAAAATTACAACGTGCCTTCAGTCTCATCTAGCATGTTTTCTTTTTACTTCATATCCATGAGATACACTATATCATGCACAGAGAAAAATAGCATTTACATTTGAATTTTAAAAAATGTGAAGATTGTGGGTACTTCTTAAATTTGCTCACTCATTCACTGTCTTTGAAATAGCAATTTGTCTATTTAATATTTCAATTATCTTTAATAGGTATTTGAAAACTGCCTGATGAATTCAATGAAGTAACTAATACCAGTCAGTGAAGGAAAGTGAAAGTCATTCAGTTGTATGTGACTCTTTGTGATCCCCCTGGACTATATAGTTCATGGAATTCTCCAGGCCAGAATACTGGAGTGGGTAGCCATTCCCTTCTCCAGGGGATCATCGCACACCAGAGATTGAACCCAGGTCTCCAGATTGCAGGCAGACTCTTTACTAGCTGAGCCATAAGAGAAGCCCAATATCAATCATGTATTACTTAAATTTTAGTGAAAACAAGAACATTGTTTTTAAGATGACCTATAATGTCTGGATCTAATCTCATGGACTTTCTTATTCATTAAAAAGTAAAAGTAAAACAGATAAATGTCAAAACTTTATTTGAACAAACTAAGACATCAGTTGCATTAAGAATATAAGTTAAGAATTATATTTCAATATGTTTAGCCTCAAGGAGATTCATTAAAATTTTGCTTATAACATTGAAAATATGAAAACAATTATATTATCAGGAATCATGGATTAAATAATATGACACCTTTATGTTCTATTATTTAATACTATGAAAGAAGAAAATTCAATGGTATGATGTAACATGAAACGAAAATTTTATAAAAGAGGATAGTGGAATAAAGGGTAATATTTTACACGACACATTGCTAGAAGAAAAAATTCTGAGTTGTTTAAGTTTATGTAGCTAGGACTTCATAAGGGCGAAATTCAATGTTCAATAATTGTATTCTTAAAATATGGGGAAAATAAGCTATTAAAAGTGTCCGGTCTTCAATGTATCCAATCTTCTATAACAAACTCTGACGCTAGGAAATCTATGAAAATGAACAGATATTTGCATGGATTTTTTTTTTTTTTTGACAGTCATGAATTATTTCTTTAACCTTGTGAAAACTACTCTTTTCTCTATTGTTTTAAAAAAAGGGGGAACTAAATCTGGGAGATATTTCCACAAGTGGCTAAAGTCTCCCAAAATTAAGCCCAGAGCCTAGACTTAAACTTGCAGAAGGTGGCAAGAGAAAAACCAACAGCCGCATACAAGGAGACTCCCATAAAGGTATCAGATGATTTTTCTGCAGAAAATTTGCAGGCCAGAAGGAAGTGGCATTATATATTCAATGTACTGAAAAGAAAAAAAATAATAATCTGCAACTTAGGACAATCTATGAAGGAAGGTTTTCATTCAGAATGGAAGGAGAGTTAAAGACTTCTCAGACAACAATGGCAAAAAAAATAAAATAAAATAAAATAAAAAATAGTTTCTCAATATTGAACTGATAGTAAGAGAATTGCTAAAGGGTCTTCTCTATGTGGAGTTCATTTTTAGTGGTAAAGAATCCACCTGCCATTCAGGAGATGCAGGTTCAGTCCTTGGGTCAGAAAGATCCCTGGAGAAGGAAATGGGAATCCATTTCTGCCTAGGAAAATCCCAAGGAATGTGGAATCTGGTGGGTTACAGTCCATGCGGTCACAAAGAGTCAGACACAACTTGCAACAAAACAACAACTGTGTGGAAAAGGAAAAGCTATAACAAAGATGAAAATGTATAGAAAGTGAAAAATCCCACTGGTATAGGCTGAAGATTAACCACTTGATAAAGCTAGTACGAATACTGAAAGACACAAATTATAAAACCATAACACAATAAATAGCTGGCAAATAAAATGGAAGATATAAAATATAATAGCAAAACACAAAATAAAGGGGAGAGGAATAAAAAATGTCGATATTTTAGAATGTTTTTAAATTTTAATGAATATCAGCTTAAAACATGTAGCTATATTTATTAAGCTAACATATATTGATCCCATAGTAAGAGTAAATAAAATACTCACAATAAAAAATAAATAAATAAATAAAACTAAAGAGAAAGGAAAACAAGCATATCACTAAAACAAATAATCAAATCTAAGGGAATAAAGTAAAAGCAAAAAATGAATAAAATGGAGAACTACAAAAACAATGAGAAAACATATAAAAAATGGCTATAAGTACATACCTATCAATGATCACTTCAAATATCAATGGACTAAATGCTCTAATCAAAATATATAGGATGTCTAATGAATAAACTTAAAACAAAATCTTATAACAACAACAACAAAAGACAAAGAAGGGCATTATACAATGACAAAGGGATAAATAATTAAAAGGCCATAATAAACATATATGCACCAAAAGTGGAACATCTAAATATATAAAGCAAATATGCATAGACATACAGGGAGAAATTGGCAATAATATATTCACAGTAGATGACTTTAACAACCCACTTACATCCAAGGACAAAGCATACAGAAAGTTTAAAAGGAATAGTGATCATAAATGGCATATTAGACTAGTTGAACTTAATAAAGATCTATAAGACATTCCATGCAAAAACAGCAGACTAAATATTCTTTTGAAGTGCACAAGAAATCTTCATGACAATAGATCACATGTTAGATCAGAAAACAAGCTTCAACATTTGTAAGAGAATAGAAAGCATATCAAGCATTTTTGTTCCAAACAATGGTATGAAACTAGAAATTAAATAAATAAAGAAAAAAGGGAAAAGAACCAATGTGGAGAATAAACAACATGCTACTATAAAAGCATTGGATCAATGAAGAGATTAAATATAAAATCAGAAAATTCCTTGAGACAAATGAAAGCAAAAACACAACTTTTCATAATGCAGGGGATGTGGCAAAAGAACTTTTAAGAAGGAATTTTATAATGATACAAACCTACCTCATAAAACAAAAACATCTCAAATAACCAACCTCACCTACCATCTAAAGGAATTAAATGAAGAACAAAGCCCAAAACCAATAGAAGGAAGGAAATAAAGATCAAAAATGTTATAAAGGATTCCCCTTCCCCCAAATGGAAAGAATTAGTGAAACAAGAGCTGATTTTTTTTTTTTTTCCCCACAAGGTAAAATTCAGAAATCATCAGCCAGATGACTTCATAATTAGCAAGAAATAAACAGGGCTCAACTACATGAGCATTCTTTGTAATTGCCTTTCTTTGTGATTGGAATGAAAACTGATTTTTTCCAGTACTGAGGCCACTGCTGAGTTTTCCAAATTTGCTGGCACCACTTTCAATGCATCATCTTTCAGGATTTGAAATAGCACAACTGGAAATCCATCACCTCCACTAGTTTTGTTCGTAGTTTTGCTTTCTAAGGCCCACTTGACTTCATATTCCATGGTGTCTGGCTCTACGTGTTTGATCACACCATTGTGATTATCTCGATTGTAAAGATCTTTTTTGTACAGTTCTTCTGAGTATTCTTGCCACCTCTTCTTAATACCTTCTGCTTCTGTTAGGTCCATACCATTTATGTCCTTTATTGAGCCCATCTTTGCATGAAATGTTCCCTTGGTATCTCTAATTTTCTTGAAGAGATCTCTAGTCTTTCCCATTCTGTTGTTTTCCTCTATTTTTTTGCATTGATCGCTGAGGAAGGTTTTCTTATCTCCCCTTGCTATTCTTTGGAACTGTGCATTAAAATGGGAATATCATTCCTTTTTTTCTCCTTTGCTTTTCACTTCTCTTCTGTTTACAGCTATTTGTAAGGCCTCATCAGACAGCCATTTTGCTTCTTTGCATTTCTTTTCCAAGGGGATGGTCTTGATCACAGGCTAGTAAAGTAATGCTCAAAATTCTCCAAACTAGGCTTCAGCAATACATGAATCGTGAACTTCCAGATGTTCAAGCTGGTTTTAGAAAAGGCAGAGGAACCAGAGATCAAAATGCCAACATCTGCTGGATCATGGAAAAAGCAAGAGAGTTCTAGAAAAACATGTATTTCTGATTTATTGACTATGTCAAAGCCTTTTACTGTGTGGATCACAATATAATGTGGAAAATTCTAAAAGAGAGGGGAATACCAGACCACCTGACCTGCCTCTTGAGAAATCTATACGCATGTAATGAAGCAACAGTTAGAACTGGACATGGAAAAATATGGCTGGTAGCCTGATAGGGATTGCATTGAATTTGTAAATTGCTTTGGGTAGTATACTCATTTTCACTATATTGATTCTTCCAATCCATGAACATGGTATATTTCTCCATCTATTAGTGTCCTCTTTGATTTCTTTCATCAGTGTTTTATAGTTTTCTATATATAGGTCTTTAGTTTCTTTAGGTAGATATATTGCTAAGTATTTTATTCTTTTCGTTGCAATGGTGAATGGGATTGTTTCCTTAATTTCTTTTTCTACTTTCTCATTATTAGTGTATAGGAATGCAAGGGATTTCTGTGTATTGATTTTGTATCCTGCAACTTTACTATATTCATTGATTAGCTCTAGTAATAATTTCAAGATTTGTATGGAAATACAAAAAACCTCGAATAGCCAAAGCAATCTTGAGAAATAAGAATGGAACTGGAGGAATCAACTTGCCTGACTTTAGGCTCTACTACAAAGCCACAGTCATCAAAACAGTATGGTACTGGCACAAAGACAGACATTTGGATCAATGGAACAAAATAGAAAGCCCAGAGATAAATCCACACACATATGGACACTTTATCTTTGACAAAGGAGGCAAGAATATACAATGGAGTAAAGACAATCTCTTTAACAAGTGGTGCTGGGAAAACTGGTCAACCACTTGTAAAAGAATGAAACTAGATCACTTTCTAACACTGCACACAAAAATAAACTCAAAATGGATTAAAGATCTAAATGTAAGACCAGAAACTATAAAACTCCTTGAGGAGAACATAGGCAAAACACTCTCCAACATAAATCACAGCAGGATCCTCTATGATCCACCTCCCAGAATACTGGAAATAAAAGCTAAAACAAACAAATGGGATCTAATTAAAATTAAAAGCTTCTGCACAACAAAGGAAAATATCAGCAAGGTGAAAAGACAGCCTTCTGAATGGGAGAAAATAATAGCAAATGAAGCAACTGACAAACAACTAATCTCAAAAATATACAAGCAACTTATGAAGCTCAATTCCAGAAAAATAAACGACCCAATCAAAAAATGGGCCAAAGAACTAAATAGACATTTCTCCAAAGAAGACATACGGATGACTAACAAACACATGAAAAGATGCTCAACATCACTCATTATTAGAGAAATGCAAATCAAAACCACAATGAGGTACCACTTCACACCAGTCAGAATGGCTGCGATCCAAAAATCTGCAAGCAATAAATGCTGGAGAGGGTGTGGAGAAAAGGGAACGCTCTTACACTGTTGGTGGGAATGCAAACTAGTACAGCCACTATGGAGAAGAGTTTGGAGATTCCTTAAAATATTGCAAATAGAACTGCCTTATGACCCAGCAATCCCACTGCTGGGCATACACACCGAGAAAACCAGAATTGAAAGAGACACATGCACCCCAATGTTCATCGCAGCACTGTTTATAATAGCCAGGAGATGGAAACAACCTAGATGTCCATCAGCAGATGAATGGATAAGAAAGCTGTGGTACATATACACAATGGAGTATTACTCAGCCATTAAAAAAATACATTTGAATCAGTTCTGATGAGATGGATGAAACTGGAGCCGATTATACAGAGTGAAGTAAGCCAGAAAGAAAAACACCAATACAGTATACTAACACATATATATGGAATTTAGAAAGATGGCAATGACGACCCTGTATGCAAGAAAGCAAAAAAGACACAGCTGTGTATAACGGACTTTTGGACTCAGAGGGAGAGGGAGAGGGTGGGATGATTTGGAAGAATGGCATTCTAACATGTATACTATCATGCAAGAATCAAATCGCCAGTATGTCTGATGCAGGATACAGCATGCTTGGGGCTGGTGCATGGGGATGACCCAGAGAGATGTTGTGGGGAGGGAGGTGGGAGGGGGGTTCATTTTTGGAAACACATGTAAGAATTAAAGATTTTAAAATTAAAAAAAAAAAAAGAATATTAAAAAAAAAAAAGAACTGGACATGGAATAACAAACTGATTCCAAATAGGAAAAGGAGTACGTCAAGGCTGTATATTGTCACCCTGCTTAATTAATTTATATGTAGAGTACATCATGAGAAACGCTTGGCTGGACGAAGCATACACTGGAATCAAGATTGCCAGGAGAAATATCAATAACCTCAGATATGCAGATGACACCACCCTTATGGCAGAAAGTGAAGAGGAACTAAAAAGCCTCTTGATGAAAGTGAAAGAGGATAGTGAAAAAGTTGGCCTAAAGCTCAACATTCAGAAAACGAAGATCATGGCATCTGGCCGCATCACTTCATGGGAAATAGATGGGGAAACACTGGAAACAGTGTCAGACGTTATTTTTGGGGGCTCCAAAATCACTGCAGATGGTGACTGCAGCCATAAATTTAAAAGATGCTTACTCCTTCGAAGGAAAGTTATGACCAACATATATAGCATTTTATTTTTTTAATTTTATTTTTTAACATAAATTTACTTATTTTAATTGCAGGTTAATTACTTTACAATATGGTATTGGTTTTGCCATACATCAACATGAATCTGCCAAAGCCGATATTACTTTGCCAAAAAAGGTCCATCTAGTCAAGGCTATGGTTTTTCCAGTGGTCATGTATGGATGTAAGAGTTGAACTGTGAAGAAACCTGAGTGCTGAAGAATTGATGATTTTGAACTGTGGTGTTGGAGACTCTTGAGAGTCCCTTGGACTGCAGGTAGGTCCAACCAGTTCATCCTAAAGAAGACCAGTCCTGGGTGTTCATTGGAAGGACTGGTGCTGAGGCTGAAACTCTAATACTTTGGCCACCTCATGTGAAGAATTAACTCATTGGAAAAGACCCTGATGCTGGGAGGGATTGGGGGCCGGAGGAGAATGGGACAACAGTGGATGAGATGGCTGGATGGTATCACCAACTCGATGCACATGAGTTTGAGTCATTCCCGGGATTTGGTGATGGACAAGGAGGCCTGGAGTGCTGCGAATCATGGAGTCACAAAGTTTTGGACATGACTGAGTGACTGAACTGAGCTGAACAACTATATGAAACAAGAAATAAAAGAGGAGAAACAACAACTGATATTATAGAGATACAAAAATTATGAAAATATTACCAAAAATGCCTAAATACCAAAAAAAAAAAAAAAAAAAAAAGAGTGAGAGAGAGACACACACACACACAGAATCTAGAACAAAGGAGCAAATTTCTAGAAACATAAAATCTCCCAGGACAGAATCAGGATGAAATATATTGAGCACTAGTAATGAAATTGAATTAGTAATCTAAAACTTCCAGCTGATGGTAATCAAGGACTGGATGGCTTGATTCCACTAAAATATGAGAATAGCTCATACTTATTTTTCTCAAACCATTTCAAAAAATAAAGAAGAAACACACGCAAATTTTTTTTTTCCTGTAAGGCCACCTGTATTCTGTTACAGAAACCAGACAAAAATCTTACAAAAAATAAAACAAAAATAAACAAAAAGCATGTTAATGTCTAAATTTAAATTAAAAATTCTTAGCAAATATTAGTAGTCATCATTTGAGGATGGGAAATGGTTGATAATTGAAAAAAGCTTTTGTTTGCATCACTTGTATGTGTGTGCTCCTGTTATTCAAAAAATATGTTGATATTATTTCCTGGATGTCTCCTAAACTTTTGAGCTCATGGTACTACAATAGTAACATTCAGAAGCAGAGACAAGCTCTCTGATTATTTTTTTCTACTTTTATTTCCTCATCTTTCTGGGAGTCCCATTAAACTCATGGTGTCTATCCCTCCATATCCTTTGCAAAATATAACAGTCTTTATTCCTCTTGTTTGGTTCCCACCATCCTTGAGCAACACATCTGCATCCTATTTGACCTTGCCTTTTAATGCCTCATTGCCTTCATCCTTAAGTTCTCTCTGACAAGTCTTTTTTTTTTTTTTTTTTTCTCTGACATCCTGATCTCATTGCTTCTTTATCATTATTTCAGTCCCCATTTCTATTCCAACCCCCCTCCCCCGCTGCCTCCTCCCCCGCCAAGGATCCTGAGTTCAAAATCGTCTTCTTAGAGTTTGATGATCTGTGTTTGCTGATGTTTGATGATCTGTGTTTGCTGTGTTTGATTATCTGTGTTGTGAAATTCTTAATTTAAGTTTTGCACTAATGTTTCCTAAGAGAAGTCTGACGATGCAATGGTGTAAGCCCCAGTGGTAGGGAGCCTCCATTCTTGGTCAGAGAGAAAATCTCCTGCCACCATCGTTAGACCTATTCTTAGTTTCCCATATTCCCACATCTTATTAGCTCAAACTCAACAAGGCCCTTTTCTTCCTGCTCTGACTCTGGGTCCAGGGCCTACACATGGATGTGGTCAGGGTCAGGGTGAATTTATTGCACCACTTCTAGTCTTTTATGGAGGAGGTCATTCCAAGAACTTGATGACTGATTAACCAGATAATTGAAGACATCCCAGTTCCTCTTCTATCCTTGGAATGAATGTGCTATATAATGACTTCCAGGCCTTAAGTAAAATGATGCACATAATAGCCTTATTTTCTCCTTTCTTAGCATTCTCTCAGTTCACAAGACATTGAAAATGCCTAACTCAAGGCCACTTTGCATTTTGAACCAAGATGGTGGCCTTGATGTACCCTCAATTGACTACACAGTAACATTTCCCTCTTGAGGAATAGCTTTTCAGGCATCCAGTTCTGCCAGTTCCAAGAATACCTACAGTCTCCCTTCATTTCACTCCATCTCCGCCTTTCAGTGAATTGTTGTAGAGTGTCTACTCATATATAATCCCACAGATTCTGTATTAACTGGTTTTCAGCCATGTGATTATCTTTAAAACAAGCTGTCTTACTTTTTGCAGTATAAATAGACTGAGAATTTTCCCAGTCTTCAAGTTATGGTTCTCCTTTTTTCATTAAAAATTCCTTCTTTATCTCTTTTTTCCAGATCTTACTTTAGGATGTCGGGATGAACCAATCCACTCCATCAACACTTTGCTTAGAAATATTTTTAGGCAAATGAACTCATCTCATCACCCACAAGTCCCATCTTCCACAAAACACTAGATTGCCCGTCAGTGAATTCTTTGCCACTTTATAAAAATGATTTTCTTTTCCTTAATTTCCAGTAATATGTTACTCATTTCATCTGGACTTCTGCAGAATCACTGTTAATGTCCATATTTTTAGTATGCACTCAAAACTATTACTCAGTTCTAAAACAACTGTACAATTTAGGTGTTTGAAAAATCACCACCCACTTTTTAATACCATATCATGAGTCGACATATGAAACACTAGGTTGATGGCTTAAGCAATAGAAATTTATTTTCCCAAAGTTTGGAGTGTGGAGATCCTACATCAAGGTGCCAGCATATTTGAGCTCTTGTGAGAAATTTCTTTGTGAGTTTCAGAATGCCAGCTTTTCAATATCCCTAATGTCACACACACACAAGCACAGAAAGACAGAGAGGAGAGACAAAGGGAGAGGGAGACTGAATGCTATTTCATCATATAATTAGTTAGTTACCTTGTGTCTCTTCTCATAAGAACACTACTACAATCAGAAGAAACCCACCATTATTACTTCATCAGAACCAAATTATCTTCCCAGAGACCTCTATGCAAATAACATCACTATTGGGGTTATGGATTCAACATAGGAATTTGGGGAAAGAGACATAATTCAATTTATAGCAAGCACTGTGCTATATTTTCTTCTTATTTTAATGAAGGATAGTGAATGTATAATATTAGTCTTTGATATACAAAACAGTGATTCAATTTTTTTTAGATTTTAATGCAATTAATGTTATTATAAAATGTTATATTTCCCATTGCTGTGCAATATATTCTTGTTGCTCACTTACTTTCTACACCATAGCTTGTATCTTTTAACCCCATATTCTTATCTTGCCCCCCTTCCATCTCCTACTGGTAATTGCTAGTTTATTCTTTATATCTATGATTGTACTTTTTTGTTATATACATTTATTTGTTTTATTTTTTAGGTTTCCAATATAAAGGTAGCATAGAGTATAAATCTTTCTCTGACTTATTTCACTAGGCATAATAACCACTAGACCCACTGGACCCATTGTTGCAAATGACATTATTTCATTCTTTTTATGATTAAGTAACACTTCATGGTGTATATATACCACATTTTCTTTGTCCATTCATATGCTGATATACAATAGATGGTTTCCATATCTTTTATTATAAAGAACACTTTATGTACATTGAGTGTATATTTGGTTTAGAATGAGTGATATCATTTTTTAAATATATGCAGCAGTGGAGTTGCTGAATTGCATAGCACTTCTGTTCTTAACTTTTTGAGAAAGCTCCATACTGTCTTTCATACTGGCTGCACCAATTTACATTCTCACCAACAGATACCTAGTGTTTCCTTTTCTCCACATCTAACCTACATTTGCTATTTAAAACTGTTTATCTAAAGGTCTTCACACAGGTGTGAAGTGATACCTCATTGTAGTTTTGGTTTGCATTTCTCTAATAAATAAACATGCTTAGCATCTTTTCATGTACTTATTGAACATCTACATTCTTCTTTGGGGAAATGTCTGTTCAGATCACCTGCTCTTTCTATCCAACAGAAACATGTTTATTCTTTTCAAGTGCACATGGAGCTTTCTCTAGGAGAGATTACATTCTAGGCCACACACACACAAAAGAAACTTTCAACACATTTAAGAGGATAGAAGTTATGTCAAGCATGTTTTCCTGACCACAACAGTATAAAATGAGAAATTAATTACAGGAATAAAAATGTGATGGATTTTCTTATGTCTATAAATGCAAAATAAGATTTCAAATGAATGTGTACTCTTCATGGCACAATACCTCCAGAGAATTGTTTATATTCTCACCACCCTACCATCTAAAGCAAACAAAAACTGGAAAATCAAAATAAGACAGTAGCACAAGTAACTGACAAAATATTCCATATTTTCATCTATTCTTAATTACAGTGTTCATGAACAGTGAGCCTATATGCACACCTGCAGACTTCCTTTGCATGAACAACTCATTATGCTTTCTAGTGAAACAAAAAGGTATTTGTTAGATTGTTCTATATATAATATCCTTAGGAAGCTATTCTCACTTAATCTATATTTAGAACAACAAATTTATCTGGTCCTCCTGTTACTTAATTTGGTTTATTTTAATTATTCATTTAATTTAACAATAGATAACATAGTATAAGGTTATATTTGGATTTGGGGAAATTCTTTTCATTGGAGACACAAATAAGTGAATGAAGCTCTGATTACCCAAGTTTCCATAGGCATTCTTCATATGGAGGAAGACTGCTATATATAGTGATATAAATATAGATCACAAAACCAAAACAGCATCTTTATAAATATTTCACTTTTCCCTTTTATTTCTCACTTGAATGAATCATTGTAGTGTTTAGTCATTCAGTCATGTCTGACTCTCTGTGACCCCATGGACTGCAGCCCACCAGGCCCCTCTGTCCATGAGGATTCTCCAGGCAAGAATACTGGAGTGGGTTCCTATGCCTTCCTTCAGGGGAATCCAGGGATCAAACTGGGGTCTACTGCACTGCAGGTGGATTCTTTATCATCCGAGCTACCAGGGAAACCAAGTGAATCATTAATTCAATTTTTTAACATTTACAATTGCTATAATGGTTTCCTTCTGAAACTAAGAAAAGTTTTTAATGATTAGACTTTAAATTTTAATTATGGTTCCATGATATATGCCTCTTAGTTTTGTGACTGACTGTTAACAAGTCTGAGCTTATTCTGCTCACTGTCCATCAGGCCAATAAATCAAGAAATGAGGTGTTAGTTTGGATCATGTTACCTAAGTTAGAATTCAGTTTCCTTTTATACTAGCAGAGGATGGAATGTGTCTGGTTGTGCAGACTTTTTGGTGCCAGTCAGATCTCCACATGTAGTAGATATGATAATTATTTTTGCATCTGTCCAGTTAAGTCTGGTAACAATGTTCATTCTATGTTCTGTGGCTTTTTATCTCTATCTGAATGAAGTGTATTATACCTTTAAAAGTCACAGCACTGAGAATGAGTTGTCCTGTATATCTCAAATTTTCTTTACAAAGGTACAGACCCAGAAAGGCTAAGCACAGGCAACAGACAAAAAAGGTTAAGGCTAAAAGATCATATCCAATATGGAGTAAGATTATTTATTCTGTTACTATTCCCCACTGTAGATGAACTTTCAACAATTCTGTGGGTGATGGACCTTCAGGCTGAGAACAGAAATATTCCAGAATCCTAGGCAGGGTATAACATGCTTGTTTAGGCCCTTAATTTTCACTTAGACACTCATTGAACATATATGAAAAGTGCACTACTTGGAATGAGGGTAACCAGAATGCTCAGCCCTATGCTATTGCTTGATTGAAGTATTTCTTTCCAAACAAGTGGTTGTCACAAGCATAGTAAAATTAAAAACAGAAGGAAAAAAAAAATGTCATTATTTGTCTTGTAAGAGTATTGACTCAAAGGAGCAACTTAAGACATTCTAATGGCTCACAAGACCAAGTCTGCATCTTTGTTTCTTTCAGTTTCTGGAGGAGTGAATTTTACTCGGGTTTGATGAATCCATGATCTTGACCTAATTTGACAGAGGATTGAGTGTTCCAGAAGAAACTTATACAGTCCTGTCTGCTTGGCAGTAAGCTGATGTTCAGATCCTTGCTCTCCCCAGGCTTGAGGAGGACTCAGTCCCCAGGCTGGAAGGAAAGCATGTCAACCTGGGTTGGGTAGGCAGACCTATTGGAAGCAAATTCATAGTATAGTGTTAAAGTCTTAACATAGTTGGCAACTGCTAAGTCTTAAGATATCTACAGATTCTCCTGCCTGGCAGGCACCAGGAAACTAATTTTTAGCGTCATTGACTTTTTGTTTTTCTTTCTTTCTTTTTTAAATTTTGTTCCATTTATTTCTGCTCTTATTATTTCGTTTCTTCCACCAACTTTAGGGTTCGGTTTTATTTTATTTTTTAAATTACTTTAGGTGGTAAGTTAGGTCATTCAATTTTTTTCTTCTTTCTTATGATAGGCTTGAATCATTTCTTAGAACTGCTTTTGTTGTATTCCATAGATTTTGGAAAGTTGTGTTACTACTTTCAATTGTCTTGAGGTATATTTTACTTCCTCTGATATATTCCTTTATCCATTTTTTTAGTAATATTTTAAGATTTAGTAATATTGTAAGATTAAAGTTGTTTAATCTTTATGTCTTTGAGTTTTTTCCAGTTTTTTTCCTTGTAATTGATTTCTTTTTAAAATTAATTTATTTATTTTAATTGGTGGCTAATTACAAAATCGTGTTTTTGTTTTTTTTTTTAACAAACATCAAAATAAATCAGCCACAGCTACACATGTTCCCCTATTTTGAACTCCCCTCTCACTTTCCCCACCACCCTATCCGCCTGGAGAACTGACTTTGAGTACACTGCTTATGCATCAAACTTACACTGGCCATCTATTTTACATATGGTAATATACATGTTTCAATGTTATTCTCTCAAAGCATCCCAACCTCGCCTTCTCCCACATAATCCAAAATTCTGTTCTTTACATCTGTGTCTCTTTTGCTATTTTGCATATAGGGTCATTGTTACCATCTGTCTAAATTCCATATATATATATATGCAATAATGTACTGTATTAGCTTCCCTGGTGGCTCAGAGGTTAAAGCGTCTGCCTCTAATGCAGGAGACCCGGGTTCAATCACTGAGTCAGGAAGATCCCCTGGAGAAGGATATTGCAACCTATTCCAGTATTCTTCCCTAGAGAATCCCATGGATGGGGAAGCCTGGTAAGCTACAGTTCACAGGGTCTCAGACTTGGGCATGAGTGAAAGACTTCACTTTCGTTCTTTCACTTTATTGGTGTTTCTCTTTCTAACTTACTTAACTCTGTATAAAAGGCTCCACTTTCATCCACCTAACTAGAACTGAATCAAATGTGTTCTTTTTAATAGCTGAGTAATAGCACATTGTGTATATGTACCACAGCTTCCTTATCCATTTGTTCGCTGATGGACATCTAGGTTGTTTCCATGTCTAAGCTACTGTAAACAATGCTGCAATAAACTTTATGGTACATTATTCTCTTTCAATTTTGGTTTCTTTGGTGTGCATGCCCCAAAGTGGGACTGCTGGGTTATAAGGCAGTTCTATTAACAGTTTTTTTTTTTTTTTTTTTTTTTTAAGGAATCTCCACACTATTCTCCATAATGGCTGTACTAGTCTGCATTCCTACAACCAGTATAAATATGTTCCCTTTTCTTCACACTTCACACTGCGTTTGTTGTTTGCAGACATTTTTATGGGTTTCCCTGAAAGCTCAGTTGGCAAATACCTTTTTATGGCAGCCATTCTGACCATAATGAGATGGTATTTCTTTGTGGTTTACATTTGCATTTCTCTGATAATGAGTGATGTTGAACATCTTCTCACCTGTTTGTTGGCAATCTGTATGATTCTTTGGAGAAATGTCTGTTTAGTTCTTTGGCCCACTTTTTCATTGGGTCATTTATTTTTCAGGTATTGAGTTGCATGAACTGTTTGTATATTTTCGAGATTAATTCTTTCTCAGTTGTTTGTTTGTTATTTTCTCCCATTCTGAAGGCTGTCTTTTTACCTTGCTCAGAGTTTTCTTTGTTGTGCAAAAGCTTTTAATTTTAATTAGGTCCCATTTGTTTATTTTTGTTTCCATTACTCTGGGAGTGGGTCATAGAGGATCTGGCTGTAACTTATGTCAGAGATTGACCTGCCTATGTTTTCCTCTAAGAGTTTCATAGTTTCTGGTCTTACATTTAGATCTTTAATCCATTTTGAGTGTATTTTTGTGTATAGTGTTAGAAAGTGTTCTAGGTTCATTCTTTCATAGGTGATTTACCAGTTTTCCCAGCACCAGTTGTTAAAGAGACTGTTTTTCCTCCATTGTATATCTTTGCCTCCTTTGTCAAAGATAAAGTGTCCAAGGTGCATGGATTTAACTCTGGGCTTTCTATTTTGTTCAATTTATCTATATTGCAATCTTTGTGCCAGTATCATAATGTTTTGATGACTGTAGCTATGTACTGTGGTCTGAAGCTAGGTAGGTTGATTCCTCCAGTTCCATTCTTCTTTCTCAAGATCGCTTTGGTTATTTGAGCTTTTTTGTGTTTCCTTACAAATTGTGAAATTATTTGTCCTAGTTCTGTGAAAAATATCATTGGTAGCTTCATAAGGATTGTGTTGAATCTATAGATTTTTGTGGGGCGATATACTAATTTTCACTATATTAATTTCTCCAATCCACAAACATAGTGCATTTCTCCATCTACATGTATCATGTTTCATTTCTGTCATCAATTTTTTATAGCTTTCTATGTATAGGTCTTATATTTCTTTAGGCAAATTTATTCCTAAGTATTTTATTTTTTTCCTTGCAATGGTGAATAGAATTTTTTTCCTTAATTTTCTTCTGTTTCTTCATTGTCGGTGTATAGAAGTGCAAGGGATTTCTGTGTATTAATTTTATATCCTTCCACTTTACTATATTCATTGATTAGTTCTAGTAATTTTCTGGTCGTGTCTTTAGGGTTTTCTATGTAGGGAATATGTCATCTGTAAAAAGTGAAAGATTTACTTCTTTTCCAAACTGGATTTCTTTTATTTATTTTCCATCTCTAATTCTTGTGGCCAGGACTTGCAGAACTATGCCAAATAGTAGTGGTGAAAGTGGGTGCCCTTCCCTTGTTCCTGATTTTAGGGGAAATGATTTCAATTTTTCACAATTGAAGATAATGTTTGCTGTTCATTCGTCATATACAGCTTCTATTATTTTGAGGTATATTATGTTGGAAGTCCAGTAGAGCTATTTCACATCCTAAAAGAAGATGCTGTTAAAGTGCTACAATCAATATGCCAGCAAATTTGGAAAACTCAGCAGTGGCCACAGGAATGGAAAGGGTCAGTTTTCATTCCAGTCAAAAAGAAGGGCAATGAAAAAGTTTATTAAATGTTAAAACTATCAGACAATTGCACTTACCTCACATGCTAGCAAAGTAATGCTCAAAATTCTTCAAGCCAGGCTTCAACACTACATGAACTGTTAGTTTCCAGATGGTCAAGTTGGATTTAGAAAAGGCAGAGGAATCAGACATCAAATTGTCAACAACCATTGGATCATTAAAAAAAAGTAAGAGAATTCCAGGGAAAAAGTCTAATTCTGCTTTATTCTGGAGAAGGAAATGTCAACCCACTCTGGTATCCTTGCCAGGAAAATTCCATGGGCAGAGGAGCCTGGCAGGTTATAGTCTATGGGGTTGCAAATAGTTGGACATGAATGAGAGAGTTCACTCATTCTGCTTTATTGATTACATCAAAGCCTGTAAGTTTGTAGATCATGATAAAGAATGGAAAATTCTTCAAAAGATGGGAGTATCAGACCAACATTACCTGCCTACTGAGAAATCTGTATGCAGGTCAAGAAGCATCAGTTAGAAACAGACATGGAATGATTCCAACTTGGGAAAGGAGTACATCAAGGTTCTATATTGCCACCCTGTTTACATAACTTAAAAGCAGAGTACACCATGCAGAATGCTGGGCTGGATGAAGCACAAGCTGGGATCATGATTGATGGGAAAAATATCAATAACCTCAGATATGCAGATGATACCACCCTTATGTCAGAAAGTGAAGAAGAACTAAAGAGCCTCTTGATTAAGGTGAAAGAGGAGAGTGAAAAAAGCTTAAAACTTGGCTTAAAACTCAATATTCAAAAACTAAGATCATGGCATCCGGTCCCATCACTTCATGGCAAATAAATGGAGAAACAATGGAAACAGTGAGAGACTTTATTTTCTTGGGCTCAAAAATCACTGCATATGATGACTGCAGCAATGAAATTAAAAGATGCTTGCTCCTTGGAAGAAAAGCTATGACCAATCTAGACATCATGTTAAAGAGCAGAGACATTACTTTGCCAGCAAAGGTCCATCTAGTCAAAGCTATGGTTTTTCCAGGAGTCATGTATGGATGTGAGAGCTGTACTATAAAGAAAGCTGAGCGCTGAAGAATTGATGCTTTTGAACTGTGCTCCTGGAGAAGACTCTTGAAAGTCCCTTGGACTGCAAGGAGACCCAACCAGTCCATCCTAAAGGAAATCAGTCCTGAATATTCATTGAGGGACTGATGCTGAAGCTGCAATTCCAATACCTTGGCCACCTAATGAGAAGAACAGACTCATTGGAAAAGACCCTGATGCTGCGAAAGTTTGAAGGAGGGAGCAGAAGGGGACAACAGAGGGTGAGATGGTTGGATGGTGTCACTGAATCAATGGACATGAGTTTTAGCAAGCTCCAGGTGTTGGTCATGCACAGGGAAGCCTGGTGCACTGCAGTCCATCGACTCTCAAAGAGGTGGACATGGCTGAGTGACTGAACTGAAGTTAACTTATGTTGAGACATGTTCCTTCCATGCCTGCTTTCTGAAAAATTTTTATCATAAATGGGTGTTGAATTTTGTCAAAGGGTTTCTCTGAATCTATTAAAATTATCATATGTTTTTTTCTGTAGTTTACACCTTGTCTCACTGTACTGCGATCACAAAAGATTCTTGAAATTATTTAATTTATTTTTATTTCTTTTAATTATGAAGGCTAGATTTCTGTCCCACTGAGAAAAAGTGAAATTCATTTTTAGGGGGTGAAATGCCCTATAGATATCAATTAGGTCTAACTGGTCCATTGTATCATTTAAAGCTTGTGTTTCTTTGCTAATTTTATGTTTGATTGATTTATCCATAGGTGTGTGTGGAGTATCAAAGTCCCCCATTATTATTATGATACTGTTAATTTCACTTTTTATTCTTGTTAGCATTTGCCTTACATATTGTGTCACCTATGTTGGGTGTGTGTGTGAAAGAATACTGAATTAAAGGCAGTGTTAGTCACTCAGCCATTTCGACTCTTTGCAGCCCCACAGACTGTAGCCTGTCAGGCTCCTCTGTCCATGGGATTCTCCAGTCAGGAATACTGGAGTGGGTTGCCATTCCCTTCTCCAGAATTAAAGGCAGCAGAGAATAAATGTGAAGTGTATCCAATGCCTAAGAAAAAGCTTTAATAGTCCAAAACTAAATTCAATACATCTGAAGGGAGAAAAGTGATGCTCATTGCAAATCAAACAACACTGGTAAGTACACTGCAGATCAGGTTTCCAAGCACCAGCCACCCCCTTATACACCAATACCAAAGCATCAAAAGTATAAAGAACAAATATATGTGTATGTATGCAAAAGCAATAAGGAGAGGTAAGTCAGATTTAGTTATTTAAACCAGTGCATGTTATTAAGTCTGAGAATCTGAAAGAAAGAGAAATAGAGAATATATATGACTCACTGTAAGAGAGAACGTTCATAAAAAATTTAGCATTTGCAAATACAAAGAAATATATATATATATATATATATATATATATATATATACACACACATAATTGTTATATATTCTTCTTGAATTGATCCTTTGATAATTATGTAGTGTGTCCTTTTTCTTTTATTATGGTCCTTATTTCAGTCTATTTTATATGATGTAAGTATTGCAACTCCTGTTGTCTTTTGGTTCCCATTTGCAGGAAATATCTTTTTCCAGCCCTTCACTTTCAGTCCTTAGGACAAACATGGTCCCTATGTGTCCCTCAGTTTGAGGTGAGTCTCTTGTAGACAATATATATAGGGGTTTTGTTTTTGTATCCATTCAGCTAGTCTTTGTCTTTTGGTTGGAGCATCGAACCCATTTACATTTAAGGTTATTATTGATAAGTATTATCCTGTTACCATTTACTTTATTGTTTTGGATTTGCTTTTCTAAACCTTTTCTGCATTTCCTGTCTAGAGAAGATCCTTTAGCATTTGTTGAAGACCTGGTTTGGTGGTTCTGAATTCTCTTAATTTTTGTTTGTCTGTAAAGCTTTTGATTTCTCCTTCATATCTGAATGAGATCCTTGATGGGTAGAGTAATCTTAGTTTTATGAGTTTCTCTTTCATCACTTTATTCAGGTGTTTCACCCTGGGTTTATCCTGTTTTGGACACTCTGGCTTCTTCAAATTGGGTGGCTATTTCCTTCCCCATTTTAGGAAAGACTTAGACTATTATCTCCTCAAGTATTTTCTCATGACCTTTCTTTTTGTCTTTTCTTCTTGGACACCTATGATTCAAGTGTTGGGGTGTTTAATATTGTCCCAGAGGTCTCTGAGATTGTCCTCATTTCTTTTAATTATTATTTTTTCTTTTTTACTCTCTGCTTCATTTGTTTCCACCATTCTATCTTCCACCTCACTTATTCTCTTTTACCTCAGTTTTTCTATTGTTGGTTCCCTCCAGAATGCATATCATCTCCATTATTGCATTGTTCATTATTGATTGACTCTTCTTTATTTTTTTTAAGTCCTTGCTGAGATTTCTTGAATCTTCTCAATACTTGTCTCTATTTATTTATAACTCCATTTTGTTTTCAAGATTTTGGATCATCTTTGCGGTCATTATCCTGAATTCTTTTTCAGGTAGACTCCCTATATCCTCCTCTTTTGTTTGCTTTGGTGGGTTTTTATCATGTTCTTTTATCAGCTGAATATTTATCTGCCTTTCCATTTTATTTAGATTGCTGTGTTTCGAATGGCCTTTCTGCAGGCTGGAGGTTCATGGTTCCTCTTAACTGTGGAGTCTACTCCATGTGGGTGGGTTGGACCACTGGCTTGTCAAGATTTTCTGGTTGGGGGGGCTTGTGTCTCTGTTCTGGTGGGTGGAACTGGATCTCCTCTCCCTGGAGTTCAATAAAGTGTCCCATAGTGAGTTTTGGGGTGTCTATGGGTTTGGCATGGGTTTGAGAAGCCTGTCTTTTAATGTTCAGTGTTGTGTTACTGTTTTGCTGGCAAATTAGCATGGTGTGTCTTGCACTGGAACTTGTTCACTCTAGGGTAGAACTTGTTTTCAGTGTAGTTGTGGAGACTTTGGGGGTGAACTCTTGTCTATTACTGTTCATTGGATTCAGGAGTTCTCTGATGTTTCAAAGTTTTGGATTTAAGCCTCCTGCCTCTTACTTTTAGTCCTTCTCTTAAGGTAGTCTCAAGACTTTTCCCTCCATACAGCACAGGAGATAAAACCCCAAGTTAATGATGAAAAAATTATTCACAGCCAGGAACACCCAGAGAGATTCACAAAGTTATATAGAGCAGAGAAGAGGTAGGAGGGAGATAGAGGAGATAAGGAAGAGAAAAGGGGAAGTTAAAAGTGGAGAGATAAATCTAGCCAGTAATCAAATCCTTAAGTGCTCTCCACAGACTGGAAACCCAGAGAGGTTCACAGAGTTATGTAAAGAAGAGGTAGGAAGGAGATAGAGGTGACCTGGAGGAGATGAGGGAGAGTCAAAAGGCGAGAGAGCCATCAAGCCAATAGTCAAATTGTTAAGTGAAAATAGATGCTGAAACTTTGATTCTTAAAGGTACATAATTGATAACAAATATGAAAAAGCAAAGGTTAAAACCTATAATATAGGTTAGACTCGCACTGTTTACAATAGCCAGGACATGGAAACAACCTAGATGTCCATCAGCAGATGAATAGATATGAAAGCTGTGGTACATATACACAATGAATTATTACTCAGCCATTAAAAACAATACAATTGAATCAGTTCTAATGAAGAGGATGAAACTGGAGCCTATTATACAGAGTGAAGTAAGCCAGAAAGAAAAACACCAATACAGTATACTAACGTATATGTATGGAATTTATAAAGATGGTAATGATAACCCTGTATGTGAGACAGCAAAAGAGACACAGATGTATAGAACAGTCTTTTGGATTCTGTGGGAGAGGAAGAGGGTGGGATGATTTGGGAGAATGGCATTGAAACATGTATAATATCATATATGAAACAAATCGCCAGTCCAGGTTTGATGCATGATACCGGATGCTTGGGGGTGGTGCACTGAGACGACCCAGAGGGATGGTATGGGGAAGGAGGAGGGAGGAAGGTTCAGGATGGGGAACACGTGTATACCTGTGGCAGATTCATGTTGCTGTATGGCAAAACCAATACAATATCATAAAATAATTAACCTCCAATTAAAATAAATAAATTTATACTAAAAAAAGAAAGAAATACAACATAAACAGGTTTGATGCATGATACAGGATGCTTGGGGCTGGTGCACTGGGATGACTCGGAGGGATGGTACAGGGAGGGAGGTGGGAGAGGGATTCAGGGTTGGGAACACATGTATATCTTTGGCAGTTTCATGTTGATGTATGGCCAAACCAATACAATATTGTAAAGTAATTAGCCTCCAATTAAAATAAATAAGTTTATATTAAAAAATAAAAAAATACAACATAAAGAATACCAAACAAAATCAATTACAAAAATTTAATATATATATATATATGAAATTTATTTTGATAAAGAAAAATAGGATATTTTGGGAAAAGGAAAAAGTAGGCTATAAAAATGGAAGTTAAAGGAGTAATAAAAATTTAACATTTTTTAAAACATTAAGAAGTGATAATAAAAATATATCTAGGAATTTATTTGGGGTTGTTTTGGGCAGTGTGGGGTTAGTTCAGTGTCAGATAGTTCCTTGTTTCTGCTTCTAAGAGTTCTAAAGGTCTAAAGGTACCCCTCAAAGTCCAGTCTCAGTATTAGCTGCAGGGTTTTAATCTGTTGCACCTGTCACTTCCAGAGAAGTTCCCCCTTCTTTGTTTAATTTTGGCTTTCTCTGTTTGAAAGTCTTTTCAGTGTCTAATTTCCACCCTGGACCAAGGGGGTGAAGGTGACCACTTATTTAGGCTTACTTGTTCATTTGTGTTGAAGAGAGGGAGGGACACTGTTAACAAATACTGCTGGCATGTGTGGGGAGGGCTCACAGTGGATGGGCCACACTGGGTATGCCACAGCCCAAGGTTGTGTGAACTTCCCAGGTCCACACTTCCTATGTTACAGCCATGCATTCTGGGAAACAAACTCACTCAGAAGGACAATTAAGATATGCAGTACAGTTGATTACACCAGCGGGACCAAGGCAGAGCCTCCTCTTAGCCAAGGACCCTGAACACTTTTTGTGAAAACCTTATATACCCTAAGTGTATGTACACAAACCTGCCTCCCCAAATTCCCTGATAATCAAAGTTAACCCGTGATTCATATGCCTTAAGTCTAGATAGTTAACAGTGGACAATTATCACTAGGCCCGTGGTCACACCCAATAAGCATAATAGAATGTATGATTATATTTGGTTACACATATAATCAGGGTATTCTTTTTGGTGATGGAGAGCCCTGGGGCTCTTCCTTCTGGGGGCCTGGTTTTCCAGTTGGTATGTTGTTTCCATAGATACTGGGCATATAACTCAAAATCCACAGTCTGGCCCAAGATTGAGTTCTGCTTTCAAAATAGAGCCTGTTCTGTTTCCTCCTTCACCTAAGCTCCAGGGTGTTCTACTAGGGCACTGTCCCAAGTGAGCCCTGCATTTCATGCATTTCCTAGGTCTAAGCCACATAGGTTCTTGGGTGCTCTACAAGGACACAGATCCAGATGGACTGTGAGGTTTGTGCCCTTCTCAGGCCTGAGCACGGAGAAGGCAATGGAGCCCACTCCAGTACCCTTGCCTGGAAAATCCCAAGGATGGAGGAACCTGATGGGCTGCAGTCCATGAGGTCGCTAAGAGTTGGACACTACTGAGCAACTTCATTTTCACTTTCATGCTTTGGAGAAGGAAATGGCGACCCTCTTCAGTGTTCTTGCCTGGAGAATCTCAGGGATGGTAGAGCCTGGTGGGTTGCCATCTATAGGGTTGCACAGAGTTGGACACAACTGAAGCAACTTAGCAGCAGCAGCTGCAGGCCTGAGCAACTCAGATGACTGGGTGTTTGGCAAGCACACTGGCCCAGATGGGTCTTTTTCCCTGGTCCCAGCTGCTTTGTTTCCCAGGTGCTCCATGAGAGTACAGTCCCAGGTGTGCTGTGTGTCTCCTCTGGGGAACTCATCTCAGGCTGTGACACAGTTGGCAAATGTTAACCATCCTGGATCCTAGGAAGGCATGGTTAGCAACTGGGAGCCTGCTCACAGTTTGTGAAAGATTAGGTCTCTGACGCTGAGATTGTAGCAGCCCCTTGCCTCCTGATTCTGGCTGTCACACACCTGCTTCTCTGTCTATGGGGAGGGAAGGCCCTATATGGCAACTGGCTTGCTCTCTTTTGGTATTCCCTCTATCCTTTGTTCTATGACTGTGCCGGGGGTCACTGTGCATCATTAGAAACTTTCGTGGGAAAGGTCTTTTATTATTATTATTATTATTATTATCTTAATCTCTCTGATGATCCCATGGTTTGGGTTGCTATGTCACATTAGCTCTCTGATTGTCCTCAGGGCATTCAGGCCCAGTCCCTACCCTAAGGGCCAATGATGCAGTCCACATCTCCCTGCCCAGCCCCCACTTGCTGGTGGCAGATGTAAGCATCTGTGCCAGTTCTCTATCTCAGCATGTAGTTGTGGTTAAGTGCATATTCTTTTTTTTTTTTTCCTTCCAGTGATGTTGCCCTCTGAGACTCCAAAATTTGCCACAGACATGCCTATGAGAGGGTTCCCTATTGTATGGAAGCTTCTCCTCCTTCATGATGCCTTCCCCAGGAAAGGCCTCCATCCCTAAATTTTTTGTCTCAGTTTTGGTTTTTAATACTTTGTCCTACCATCTTTCAAAAAGATCAGGCTACCTTTCTGGGTGTCTGGTGTCCTCTGTAAGTGTTCAGAAGTTATTTTGTGAAAGTTGCTCAACATTCTAATGATTTTTTGATGAATTTGTGAGGGAGAAAGTGATCTCTCTGTCGCATTCCTCCACTATCTTGGAACCGCCTCCTAATGTAATTGATTTCTAATTTTACAATGTTGTGTTTGGAAAAGATGCCTGATATTTCAATCTTATATTTACTGAGACTTATTTTGTGGTCTCTCACGCAGCCTATCCTGGAAAATGGTCTATGTAAACTCGAAAATAAATTATTTGGTGACTCTTTTGGATGGAATGTCCTATAGATATCTACTAAACTATCTGGTCTAGTATTCCACTTAAGGTCAATGTTTCCTTGTTGATATCTAACGATTGATTTAAATAAAAGCATTATAATTTCTTACTATTATTTTATTACTGTCAATGTATTCTGTTAATGTGTGGCAATATATTCTTTATGTATTTAGGAAGTTATATGTTGAGAAAATATATGTTTACAATTTTTATATCTTCTTTCTCTATTGATTCATTTACCATTAAATAATGTCAATTTTGCATTTTGTTATATTCGTTTAAAAGTTTATTTTGTCTGAAATTAGTCTTTTTCTAAGGCTTGTATAATGTGAATATTGTATAACCTTGATGTTGATTTAAAAGTCCTTTAATCCTCATTATAAAAAAAATCATCTTTAATTTTGCTGTGCTAATTCAATGATTTCCACTATTCTGCATTCCATCTTTCTTATGTATTTTTCTGTATAACCTAGTCTACTATGTATTCCCTCTTGTGTCTATTTCAGGTAAATTATTGTATTTTTCAGCTCTTATTGATTATTTTTAAAGTTTCTAATACTTTTCTGATGTTCTCACTGTGTTCCTTCTCTCTCTCTCTTTCTTTATTTAAAAAGTGTGTTAGTTTACTTTAGTTTTTTTTTTTATATTTTTGACATTCATTTTTATGTATAAAATCTATCAATCATTGCAATTTCCAGCTTTGATTTTTTTTTTTGTTAAGTATCTTTTTAATTGAAGTAATGTTACTTTACAATGTTATGTGTGTTGGTTGCCACCATATATCAATGTAAATTAGCCATAATTATATATATATATATATAATTGGGAGAGATATATATATATATATATCCCCTCCCTCTTGAAGCCCCTCTCAACACCTCATTCCCTCTAGGTCATCACAGACTGCCAGACAGGACTCCCTGTGTTATATAGCAACTTCTCACCAGCTATCTATTTTATACCTCATAGTGTCTATATATGTCAAAGATACTTTCTCAGTTCACCACAATGTCTCCTTTCCCCACTGTGTGTACAAATCCATTTTTCACATCTGTGTCTCCATTCCTTCCCTACAAACAGGTTCATCAATACCATATTTCTAGATTCTATATATGTCTTAATATATGATATTTATTTTTCTTTTTCTGATATATCACTCTGTAAAACAAGTTCTAGGTTCATCCAATTCACTTGACTTGACTGAAATTTGCTCTTTTTTGTGGCTGAGTAATATTCTATTGGATATATGTACCAAATCTTTATCCATTCACCTGTAAATGATTAACTAGTTTGATTTCATGTCCCGACTATTACAAATAGTACTGCAATGAACATTGGGGTAACATGTGGCTTTTAGAATAGTAGCTTTCTCCAGATAATATGCCCAGTGGTGAATTTTATGGTATATATATTTCTCCATACTGTTCTTCATAACGACCATGTCAATTTCTATTTCCACCAACAATGTAGGAGGATTCTCTTACCTTCAAAATTTACTACAATATTTTACTACAATCTTACTACAATATTTATTGTTCATAGATCTTTAGATGATGGCCATTCTGCATGGTTTGAGGTGATACCGAATTGTAGTTTTGATTTGCATTTCTCTAACAATTAGTGATGTCGGGCATCTTTGCATGTATCTATTGGCCATCTGTATGCTTTCTTTATAAAAATCTCATTTTATATCTTCCATCCATTTATTGATTGGGCTCTTTGTTTTTCTAATATTGAGTTGTATAATGTACTTATATATTTTGGAGATGAATCATTTGTCAATTGTTTCATTTACAATTATTTTCTCCCATTCTTAGTATTATCATTTAATCTTGTTTTGCGTTTCCTTTGCTTTGCAAATTCTGTTAAGTTTAACTGGGTCCAGTTTTTTTTGTTTTTTTTTTGTTTTGTTTTGTTTTTTTTTTTTGGTTTTATTTCTTGTACTCTAGGAGGTGGGTCAAAGAAAATATTTTCATGATTTATGATAAAGTATATATTGTTTATGGTTTCCTCTAAGAGCTTTATATTTTATGGCTTTATATTTAATCCATTTTTAATTAATTTTTGTGTATGGTGTTAAGAGGTGGTCTAGTTTACTTGTTTTACATGTAGCTATCCAGTTTTCCCAGCACCATTCATTGAACAGGCTGTCTTTTCTCCATTATATTTTCTTGCCTCCTTTATCAGAAATAAGATGCCCATATGTATGTGGGTTTATCTTTGGAATTTATATTTAGTTACACTGGTCTATATTTCTGTTTTTGTGCCAGTAAAGTACTGTCTTGATGACTGGAGCTATGTAGTTAATTATGAAGTCAGGAAGGTTGATTTCTCCAGCTCTCTTTTTCTTTCTCAGGATTATTTTGATTATTCAGAGTCCTTTGTGCTTCCATACAAATTGTGAATTATTTTGTTTTAGTTCTGTGAAAAATACCATTTGATAGGGATTGTATTGAATCTGTAGATAACTTTGGGTAATATAGTTATTTCACAATATTGATTCTTCCAATCTAAGTACATGGTATATCTCTCCATCTGTCTGTATCATCTTTGATTTCTTTCATCAGTTTCATGGTTTCCTGTATACAGGTTTTGGTCTCTTTAGGTAAGTTTATTCCTAGGTATTTTACTCTTTTTGTTCTAATGGTGAATAAGATTGGCTCCTTAATTATTCTTTCTGGTTTTTCATCATTCAGCTCAGTTCAGTTCAGTTCAGTCACTCAGTCGTGTACAACTCTTTGCGACCCCATGAATCGCAGCACGCCAGGCCTCCCTGTCCATCACCAACTCCCGGAGTTCACTCAGACTCGCGTCCATCAAGGCAGTGAAGCCATCCAGGCATCTCATCTTCTGCCGTCCCCTTCTCCTCCTGTCCCCAATCCCTCCCAGCATCAGAGTCTTTTCCAATGAGTCAACTCTTCGCATGAGGTGGCCAAAGTACTGGAGCTTCTGCTTTAGCATCATTCCTTCCAAAGAAATCCCAGGGTTGATCTCCTTCAGAACGGAATTGCTGAATCTCCTTAGGGTTCAAGGGACTCTCAAGAGTTCTTCAACACCACAGTTCAAAAGTATTAATTCTTCAGCAGTGTATAGGAATTTAAGGAATTTGTGTGCATTAATGTTACGTCAAATTGCCAACATCCACTGGATCATTGAAAAAGCAAGAGAGCTCCAGAAAAAAACATCTATTTCTGCTTTATTGACTATGCCAAAGCCTTTGACTGTGTGGATCACAATAAACTGTGTAAAATTCTTCAAGAGATGGGAATATCAGAGCACCTGACCTGCCTCTTGAGAAATTTGTATGCAGACCAGGAAGCAACAATTAGAACTGGACATGGAATAACAGACTGGTTCCAAATAGGAAAAGAAGTACGTCAAGGCTGTATATTGTCACCCTGCTTATTTAACTTATATGCACAGTACATCATGAGAAATGCCTGGCCGGAAGAAGCACAGGGTGGACTCAAGATTGCTGGGAGAAATATCAATAACCTCAGATATGCAGATGACACCACCTTTATGGCAGAAAGTGAAGAGGAGCTAAAAAGCCTCTTGTTTAAAGTAAAAGTGGAGAGTGAAAAAGTTGGCTTAAAGCTCAACATTCAGAAAATGAAGATCATGGCATCCAGTCCCATCACTTCATGGGAAATAGATGGGGAAACAGTGGAAACAGTGTCAGACTTTATATTCTTGGGCTCCAAACTCACTGCAGATGGTGATTGCAGCCATGGAATTAAAAGACACTTGCTCCTTGGAAGAAAAGTTATGACCAACCTAGATAGCATATTCAAAAGCAGAGACATTACTTTGCTAACAGAGATCTGTCTAGTCAAGGCTATGGTTTTTCCAGTGATCATGTATGGATGTTAGAGTTGGACTGTGAAGATAGGTGAGTGCTGAAGAATTGATGCTTTTGAACTGGAGTGTTGGAGAAGACTCTTGAGAGCCCCTTGGACTGCAAGGAGATCCAACCAGTCCATTCTGAAGGAGATCAGCCCTGGGATTTCTTTGGAGGGAATGAGGCTAAATCTGAAACTCCAATACTTTGACCACCATATACGAAGAGTTGACTGATTGGAAAAAAACTCTGATGCTGGAAAGGACTGAGGGCAGGAGAAGGGGACGACAGAGGATGAGATGAGTGGATGGCATCACTGACTCCATGGACGTGAATGTGAGTGAGCTCTGGGAGTTGGTGATGGACAGGGAGGCCTGGCATGCTGCGATTCATGGGGACACAAACAATCGGACATGACTGAGCAACTGAACTAAGCTGAATATTACATCATGAGCATTTTCTGTATTCATTGATTTGTTCCAGTAATTTTCTAGTGACAGCTTTATGGTTTTATATGTATAGTTTCATGTCATCAGCAAAAGTGAGAGTGCCGGGAGCCAGCGTGAGGAACTCCGCCCATGGCAAAGGTCATGAGGAAGGAGGCTTGGCATACGCAAAGGCGTGATCAAGCCTCAGGAAACCCCCTGTTTCCGAGCATCTAACCCAAAACCAGAGTCTGTTTTATGCTCTCTCCTACACCTCTGACTTTATGGGGGGCTCTCCCCCATAACTGTTTCTCTCGGAGAAGGAGTAAACGTGCAGCTCCAAGGCAATTAAAATTCTTGGGCGTGACAAGTGTTTCAGCTTACGGACTCCTCTGAAGGTTATCTAGCCCACCTGTGTAGGTTCGTCTGGCCACATGTGATTGTTCACAGCCTCCCAATCTGAGAGGCACGAGATGTTTTAGACTTACTAAAGGCAAATTCTTTTGGGGAATTAGAAATTATTAGTATAGTGTGTTGGTTAGGAATTATATTGGTGAAGGGTTCTTCATTTGTTGTGTCAATAATTGCTGCTAATTCCCTGCTCTGGGTGGAACAAGGATGTCTCAGGTCAAACCTCTCTGCTGACAGACTAGCTTGTGTGACAGGATTATCCATACTCCTGCCACATGATTGTTTACTACCTCTCAACCATAAACAGCACAGAGAGTTTTGGAGTATTTTGAGAGTCTTAATTAGCATAGGGCTTTTTCTTCTTGTTGAGTCAATGATTGCTGCCAGGCCTCTATATCCTTAGGCACCTGGGAATATATTAATCAATGTATTTGGAATATAGCGAAGGAAATATAGTAGTTTGATGTTAGCAATACTAGACTTTTTGAGTTAATGGATTTTCTCTTTTGTAATAGATCACTGTACTTTGTTATAAATCACTGTGTCCTTGCTATGTAAAAATGTAGCTTTATCACTATCTTAAGACTAAATAGATCTTAAGGGGAGCATCGGTGAAAGGATTTTCATTTATTGGGCTGATGTTTGCTGCTAAATCTCCATGTTCCCTACCCTTATAATGAATATAACTAACATATAGGAGAAATAAGTATTAACCTTTAAGCATATAGGAGAAATAAGTATTAACTTTTAAGACTAATCATGTTAACCTTGGGTTAAATAAATTCTTTTCTTGATTGTAACTCACTACACCCTCACCCTATAGGAATGTAACTTTATTTGGAGGGTGGTGCCTGGTTTAAGAAAAAACATCCTTTGAAGAAGAAATAAGTTTTTTGGTTATCAGAAAGAAAGGATCATAAAATGTCAGCAGATCTCACTCATGGCCAGAAGATGATGTACCTTTTTTATACATTTATGTGAAGCACCTGATTTTGATAAAGGTCAGCACTGCTGACTCCCACGTGACTCTGTATTCATCCCTATGTGTAACAAAAGGTATATAAGTAAACCCCAAAATAAAGAAATCGGATCAGTTTCCGGAAAGACTGATTCCCCCATGTCGCTTCTTTCTTGCTCCCGTTTTTCTGGCTGAATTCCCATCTGGAGCATGGATGCTATTCCACGTAATCCAAGTTATTCAGCTTCTTTTTCTCAACTAATCTTCCTACTACACTATCCATTTCTAATCTCTCTATATCTGTGATTAAATATGTATTTTTCCAAAGACGCCATCTCCGTCCCCACCTTCGAATCACCCTGGATCCACCAGGGCTGGACCCCGGCATGAGAGCTTTACGTCTCCTTTTTCAATCCCAAATTCCTTTTATTTCTTTTTCATCTCTGATTGCCATGGTTAAGACTCAAATCTATGTTGAGTAATAGTGGTGAAGGTAGCTACCCTTGTCTTGTTCTTGATCTTAGAGAAATTGTTTTCATTTTTCAATATTCAGAATAATGTTTGCTGTGGGTTCATTGTATATGGCCTTTAATATGTTGAGATAGGTTCTTACAATGCGTACTTTCTGGATACTTTTTTTTTTTTCTTTATGATAAATGGGTGTTGGATTTTGTCAAAAAGTTTCGCTGAAACTATTGAGAGCATAGTATTTTTTTTTTAATCTTTCCATTTGTTAATATGTTGCATCACACTGATTTGTGTATATTACAGAATCATTTAATTCTTGATATAAAGACCATCTGATCATGATGTCTGATCCTTTAATATATTGTTGAGTTCTGTTGGCTAGACTTTGTTGAAATTTTTTCCTTTGATTTTCATCATTCATATTGGCCTGTAATTTTCTCTTTTGTAGTATCTTTGTGCGGTTTTGATGACAGGATTATAGTAGCCTTATAGAATGAATTTGTGGGTTTTTCTTCCTCTACACTTTTCTGGCAGAGTTTGAGCATGATCAGAGTTCTTTTCCCTACATTTTTTGTGGAATTATCCTTTGATACCATCTGCTCTTGGACTTTCATTGGTTGGAAGATTTTTCATTACATTTTCAATTTCTGTGCTTGTGATTTATCTTTTAATGCTTTCTATTTCTTCCTGATTTAGTCTTGGAGGAATATACGTTTTGAAGCCTTTGTTTTCAAAACCTGGAAGCCATTTCTTCCAGGTTTTCCTTTTTCAGTTCAGTTGCTTAGTTGTGTCCGACTCTGAGACTACATGAACTGCAGCACGCCAGGCCTCCTTGTCCATCACCAACTTCCAGAGTCCTCCCAAACCCATGTCCATTGAGTCAGTAATGCCATGCAACCTTCTCATCCTCTGTCATCCCCTTCTCCTGTCCTCAAATTTTCCCAGCATCAGGGTCTTTTCAAATGAGTCAGCTCTTTGTATCAGGTGGCATATAATTGCTTATAGTAATCTGTTATGATCTTTTGTACTTCTGCCTTGTCTACTGTTACTTCTTTCTAATTTCAAATTTTACTGATTTGAGCCTTCTCGCTTTTTTCTTGATAAATCTGCCTAACGATGTGTCAATTTTGTTTATCTCTTCAAAGCAGCAGACTTTAGCTTTCTTGATCTTTGCTAGACGTATTCTTTACGAATTTTTCATTTATTTCTGCTTTGATAGTTACAATTTCTTTCCCTCTACTAACTTTGTGCTGTGGTTGTTGTAGTATTTCTTTGTCTAGTTGCTTTCAGTGTAAGTTTAGCTTGCTTATTTGCTTTTTTTTTTTTTCTTGTTTCTTTGAGTAGGATTGTACTGCTATAAATTTCCATCTGCACTGCTTTTAGTGCACCACATAGGTTTTGAGATGTCATATTTTAATTGTCACTTGCTTTTAGATATTTTTTGACTTTCTTTTTGATATCGCCATTGACTTCTTGGTTTTTCAGTAGCATATTGTTTAGCCTCCATACATTTGTGTTTTTTTACAGGTTTTTGTTTGCTTGTTTCTTTCCTGTAGTTTTTATCTAATTTTAAAGTGTTGAGATCAGAAAATATGCTTGAAAAAATTTCATTTAAAAAAAATTACCAAGCCTTGATTTGTGACTCAGTTCAGTTCAGTTCAGTCGTTCAGTCGTGTCCAGCTCTTTGCGACCCCATGAATCGCAGCACGCCAGGCCTCCCTGTCCATCACCAACTCCCGGAGTTCACTCAGATTCACATCCATGGAGTCAGTGATGCCATTCAGCCATCTCATCCTCGGTCGTCCCCTTCTCCTCCTGCCCCCAATCCCTCCCAGCATCAGAGTCTTTTCCAATGAGTCAACACTTCACATGAGGTGGCCAAAGTACTGGAGTTTCAGCTTTAGCATCATTCCTTCCAAAGAAACCCCAGGGCTGATCTCCTTCAGAATGGACTGGTTGGATCTCCTTGCAGTCCAAGGGACTCTCAAGAGTCTTCTCCAACACTCCAGTTCAAAAGTATCAATTCTTTGGTGCTCAGCTTTCTTCACAGTCCAACTCTCACATCCATACATGACCACAGGAAAAACCAAAGCCTTGACTAGACGGACCATAGTCAGCAAAGTAAGGTCTCTGCTTTTCAATATGCTATCTAGGTTGGTCATAAATTTTCTTCCAAGGAACAAGCGTCTTTTAATTCCATGGCAGCAGTCACTATCTGCACCGATTTTGGAGCCCAAAAAAATAAAGTCTGACAATGTTTCCACTGTTTCCCCATCTATTTCCCATGAAGTGATGGGACTGGATGCCATGATCTTCGTTTTCTGAATGTTGAGCTTTAAGCCAATTTTTTCACTCTCCTCTTTCACTTTCATCAAGAGGCTTTTGAGTTCCTCTTCACTTTCTGCCATAAGGGTGGTGTCATCTGCGTATCTGAGATTATTGATATTTCTCCAGGCAATCTTGATTCCAGCTTCTTCTTCTTCCAGCCCAGCATTTCTCATGATGTACTGTTCATATAAGTTAAATAAGCAGGGTGACAATATACAGCCTTGACTTAATCCTTTTCCTATTTGGAACCAGTCTGTTATTCCATGTCCAGTTCTAACTGTTGCTTCCTCATCTGCATATAGGTTTCTCAAAAGGTAGGTAAGGTGGTCTGGTATTCCCATCTCTTTCAGAATTTTCCACAGTGTTTTTTTTTTTTAATTAATTTATTCATTTTAATTAGAGGTTAATTACTTTACAGTATTGTATGTTTTTTTGCCATTCATCAACATGAATCCACCATGGGTATACACGTGTTCCCTATCCTGAACTCCCCTCCCACCTCCCTCCCCGTTGGATGAAACTGGATCCTATTATACAGAGTGAAGTAAGCCAGAAAGGAAAACACCAATATAGTATAGTAATGAATATATATGGAGTTTAGAATGATGGTAACAATAACCCTGTATGCGAGATAGCAGAACAGACACAGATGTATAGAAATTTCCACAGTTTATTGTGATCCAGACAGTCAAAGATTTTGACATAGTCAATAAGACAGAAATAGATGTTTTTTCCTGGAACTCTGTTGCTTTTTCGATGATCCAGCAGATGTTGGCAATTTGATCTCTAGTTCCTCTGCCTTTTCTAAAACGAGCTTGAACATCTGAAATTTCACTGTTCACATATTGCTGAAGCCTGGCTTGGAGAATTTTGAGCATTACTTTACTAGCATGTGAGATGAGTGCAATTGTGCAGTAGTTTGAGCATTCTTTGGCATTGCCTTTCTTTGGGTTTGGAATAAAAACTGACCTTTTCCAGTCCTGTGGCCACTGCTGAGTTTTCCAAATTTGCTGGCATATTGAGTGCAGCACTTTCATGCGATCATCTTTCAGGATTTGAAATAGCTCAACTGAAATTCCATCACTTCCACTGGCTTTGTTCGTAGTGATGCATTCTAAGGCCCACTTGACTTCACATTCCAGGATGTCTGACTCTAAGTGAGAGATCACACCATCATGATTATCTGGGTCGTGAAGATCTTTTTTGTATAGTTCTTCTGTGTATTCTTGCCACCTCTTCTTAATATCTTCTGCTTCCATTAAGTCTGTACCATTTCTTTCCTTTATTGAGCCCATCTTTGCATATTAGATTTGTGACTCAAGATGTGATCTATACTGGAGAATGTTACATGAGAAAAACTGAAATCTACTCTTTATGGATGAAATGCTCTATAGATGTCAGTTAAGCTCTCTGATCCAAAGTGTCATTTAAAGGTTGTGTTTCCTTATTAATTTTCTGTGTGGATGTTCTGTCCATTGATATGAGTGTAGTGTTACATTCCTCTCTATCATTGTGTTACAGTTTCCTCTTAATACTTGTTAGGATTAGCCTTATGTAT
Organism: Budorcas taxicolor; assembly: GCF_023091745.1. Taxonomy (NCBI): domain Eukaryota; kingdom Metazoa; phylum Chordata; class Mammalia; order Artiodactyla; family Bovidae; genus Budorcas; species Budorcas taxicolor. The sequence goes on from NC_068923.1 coordinate 9,022,720, forward strand.
TGAGATTCTCCTATTTTGGGTGCATATATATTTGTAGCTGTTATATGTTCTTCAGGTGACTTCCCTGGCGGCTCATACGGTAAAGCATCTGTCTACAATGTGGGAGACTCAGGTTCGAGCCTTGGATTGGGAAGATCCCCTGGAGAAGGAAATGGCAATTTACTCTAGTACTATTGCGTCAAAAATCCTATTGAAAGAGGAGCCTGGTAGGCTACAGTCTATGAGGTCGCAAAGAGTCAGATACGACTGAGCAACTTCACTTCACTATATGTTCTTTACTGATTTATCCTTTGACTATTGTGTGGTATCCTTCCTTGTCTCTTTTGTGTTCAGTTGCTCAGTTGTGTCTGACTCTTTGAGACCCCATGAGCTGTAGTCCATCAGGCTCCTCTGTCCATGGGATTTTCCGGACAAGAATACTGGAGTGGGTTGCAATTTCCGTTTCCAGTGATTTTCTCTTTTCAGTTCAGTTCAGTTCAGACACTCAGTCGTATCTGACTTTTTGTGACCCCATGAACCCCAGCATACCAGGCCTCCCTGTCCATCACCAACTCCTAGAGTTCACCCAAACTCATGTCCATCAAGTTGGTGATGCCATCCAGCCATCTCATCCACTGTCGTCCCCTTCTTCTCCTGCCCCCAGTCTTGCTGGGGTCCTGCCCTGGTGGATCCAGGGAATTCGAAGGGAAGACGGAGTAGGCAAGGAAAAACTCATTTATTTAGAAATATAAAAGGAATTAAGAGGAAAAATTTAGTGGAGAAAAAATGCTGAATAAATTGGCTTATGTGGAGAACCAATAAAATCTCAGGACAAGAAATATGCACCATCTACGTTAGGCCACCAGCGTCCGTTTGAATATCGGAGGGTCCCCCGCCTTGGGCTCCCTCTCTCATGGATCTTAGAAGACGGGGCAAGTAAGAAGACATGGCGAGACTCCACACCCAGATGGGAATTCAGCCAGAAAATAGAGTAAGAAAAGAAGACACGGGGGAAACAGTCTTTCCAATGACTGGCCCCCCCTCTGTTGTCCAGAAAGGCCTTATATACCTTTTGATTTTACATAGAGATCAATGGATAATACAAAATTATGCAGCATCAGCCCCCCTGATTCTTATCAAGACCAGGCTTTCTCTCTGCATACCTAGTTGTATACATAAGTCTTAGCTGATTTACATCATCTTCTGGCCAGAAGGCCAATTAATATTTTATGGCCCTTTTCTGATAAGAGTAATAGTGTTGTTCTTCCCAAAGTCTGGTGCCACTCTCAGAAAGCGCTAAATAAAGTTACATTCTTAGATAACAATGATACAACAATTTTAACAAGGAAAAAGGAGTACATTGATATATAACAAAGAGAAAGGTAATTAACTCAAAAGTCTAGTATTGCTAACATCAAAACTACTATATTCCTATTTCTGCATCCTGATTACATTGATTAACATCCTCCCAGGTGCCTAAAAAATAAATAATATAGAGGCCTGGCGGCAAACATTAACTCAACAAACTGTTCATCAAACTAATTCTTAGCTCTAAAAGGCTCTATATCTTTAAGATGTTTTGAGCTTCGTGCCTCTCACAGTTGGGGGCTGTAAACAATCCACAAATTGTAAAGCAGACCTGTCAGATAAGTTAGAAAGCCATCAAAGGGGTTTAAGCCAAGACATTCTTTTCATATGCAGGAGACTGTTAACTGAAGCCCTGAGTTAACTTTTTCCAGGGAAAAGGTGGTAATGTCAGAAGAGAACAGTATAGCAGAGTAAACAGACAGATTTTGGTTTTGGGGTAGATGCTCAGACAGAGGACCCCTTGAGACCTGACTTGCCTTGCCCATCAAGCCTCTCCGCATGACCTTGTCATGGGTGGGATATCCCATGCTGGCTCCTGGCACAATCTCTCCCAGCATCAGAGTCTTTTCCAATGAGTCAACTCTTCGCATGAGGTGGCCAAAGTATTGCAGTTTCAGTTTTAGCATCAGTCCTTCCAAAGAACACCCAGGACTGATCTCCTTTAGAATGGACTGGTTGGGTCTCTTTGTAGTCCAAGAGACTCTCAAGAATCTTCTCCAACACCGCAGTTCAAAAGCATCAATTCTTCAGCAGGAATATTTTTAATCTCAGTATTTTTGTTATTCTTCTTTGCTAATTGTCTATTCTTGATTTATTATAGGTCCTTATTAAACATTTCTTGTATTTTCTCTCTCTGTGCCTCCTTTTTATTTATCTGCATCTTCATTTTATTTCCAAGTTTTGGATCATCCTTACCATCATTACTCTGACGTTCTTTCTTTCTTTCTTTCTTTCTTTCTTTTTTTTTTTTTTTTCAGATAGATTGCCTCTTTCCTCTTCTTTCTTTCTTTCTTTATTTTTTTGGTCTTATGGCCCTATGATATCCTTTCATCTGTTTCATTTTTCTCTGATTTTTCCTTTTATTTAATTTACTGTGTTTGACATATCCTTTCTTCAGCTTAAATTGTTGCAGTTCCTCTTATTTATGGAGTCTGCTCTCCTTGGGTCAAGTTTCACATGTGCCTTGTGAAGGTTTTGGTTGTTGGGACACATGCCTGTGTTCTGGTGAATGGAGCTGGATCTTTTCTTTCTGATGTGCAGTGCTACATCTAGTAGTGTGTTTTGGTGTGTGTACAGGCTTGGTATGGCTTTAGGCAGCCTGTCTGGTAATGGACAGATTTATGTTTGTGTTTTGCTGAGGTTTTCATATGGGGCATCTGTCATTGGATCTTTCTAGCCTTAGTATTGAGATGGAGGCCTTTGGGAGGACTCTTGCCAATTAATGTTTCATGGGGCCAAGAGTTCTCTGATGGTCTGAAGTCTTGGATGCATGTCTACCACCTCAGAGGTGGTTCAGGCCTGACACCTTAATGGAGGAAAGACTCCACAAGCCATGAATCTCAGAAGACAAAATCCCAAGAAAAAATGGTGAAAACAACAGTCAATAGCCAAGAATACCTTAAGAAATTCACACACTTCAAAGAAAAAGAAGAGAGTCGAAGAGAGAAGAAGATGGGGAGAAAAAGAAAATAAAAGAAGAAAAACAAGAATAAAAAACAAGAGAGAAACAATGCCAATAAACACATAAGTGAAAATGAATACTAACAACTAGACTAGCAAAAATGCAAAATCAAAAACATAGAAAAATGCAATATAACTAAATAGTACTGTAAAAATAGGGGCAAACAAATACATTTATTTAAAACAGCATGATTTTAAAAAGGTAAAAGTAAGTTAGCAAATAAATATTAAAGGAATAATAAAAAAACAACATTAAAACAATACAAAGAAACAAAAAACACACAAAAAACCAGAACATATATATCATATATATAGAGATATATAGAGAGAGTAGTAGTAGTAAGAATGTCTTTCTGAATCCTCCATTATTCCTGCCAGTGTGCACCAGCCAATCTCCCTAAAGAGGAAGTCCTCCAACATTTCTAAGTAGGTCTCTGGACCTGCTATGGATGCTGTGTGGTCAGCTCAGATTCTTATCTGGCCATTTGCAGCTTGTATTTGCTCCCAGAAACCACAACTGCACCCAAATGCACAGTCTCAGGCTAATTGCAGGTATTTAATCCACTGTACCTGAAGCTGCTAGAGTGAGTTTCCTTATTTTCCTTTAGTCATACAGCCCTGTTGCTTCAATTTGGTTTGGATCTGCCTCTTCTTGTAGGCCACCTTCTGGTGTCTGTTCCCTACCCAGACCAGCGGGAGCCAAAGTAGCAGCTTAGTAAAGCTCACTTGCTCCATCAGGCTGGGGAGAGAGGAATATGAAATCCACTGCTGGGATATCTGGGTTGTTCCCACTTTGTTAGAGTCCTGCAGGAAGTTGCCACAGTCTGAGGTGGGTTATGTGCTCTCCTAGGGGAACTGGCCCCAGGTCACTTATCCCTTGGCAGAGTTAAGCTGCAGAGGCTCCCAGGAGGGTCTTGGCAGTAGTCCATGCCCACTCATGACTTGGTGGCAGCTGCTACCTCTGGGTTTTGTACCACAGCATTAGCATTTTGTCTTCCGCCTCAGGCACTCACCCTGGCTTTGGCAGTGAGCATGAGGTTTGTGTTCCCCCCCTCCCAGGATTGTAAACTGCTGTCATGTCTAGTTCTGCATTTGTCACTTTCGCTTGCTTTGGAAACAGCTGGGATTATCTAGCTCTGGGGTTGCACAATTCACAGCCACTGTCGTCTACCCATCCCACTTACAGTACCCATGGGTTTTCCCTGGGCCCCTTCTGTTGTGTCATACTAGCTCCCTCAGAGTAACTTCACAGCAGTCAATTCCTGTCCTCTTCCTGGGTTCCAACGCCTGAAGCCTGAACTCAACAACCAGCCCCCATTCACTGGGGCAAGCATGAAAGCCACTTATCACTTGAGAAGTACTGTTTACTTGCCACAATCTCTGTGGTGAATTCTCTCTGACTTGTCTACCAAGCACATTCCTTTCTGATGCTGTGTTCCCTTCTGAGGCTCTGAAGGTCCCCAGCGTCTTCAACTATGAATAGGTTTCTGAATAGATGAAGACATTTCCTCCTTCATGGCTCCCACCCCAAGATGCAAATCCCCATTCCAAAATCTTTTGTCTCCTTTTTATCTTTATCTTCAACCCTACCTCATTCTGAGGATACCAGCTTGCCTTTTTTGGAAATCTAGAGTCTTCTGCCAGTGCTTAGAAGGTGTTGTGTAGAAGTTGTTCCATGTGCAGATGTATTTTTGATGTATTTGTCAGAAGAAAGGTGATCTTCCATTGCTACTGCTGCTAAGTTGCTTCAGTCTTGTCTGAATCTCTGCGACCCCATAGACAGCAGCCTACCAGGCTACTCCGTCCCTCGAACTCTCCAGGCAAGAACACTGGAATGTGTTGCCATTTCCTTCTCTGATGCATGAAAGAGAAAAGTGAAAGTGAAAAGTGAAAGTGAATTCACTCATTCCTGTCTGACTCTATGCCACCTCATGGACTGCAGCCTACCAGGCTCCTCCGTCCATGGGATTTTCTAGGCAAGAACACTGGAATGTGTTACCATTTCCTTCTCCGATGCATGAAAGTGAAAAGTGAAAGTGAAGTCACTCATTCCTGTCTGACTCTTCACGATCCCATGGACTGCAGCCTACCAGGCTCCTCTGTCCATGGGATTTTCCAGGCAAGAGTACTGGAGTGGGTTGCCATTGCTTTCTCCATTATCTCCTTCCAAATTTTCTTCTTTATTGTTGATGAGCATTTTCATGATTTTAAATGATAAAGAGTTGCTTCAAGCTTTTTATACAGTTAATTACCTATCTCTATCTCTTTAGTGTTTTATTCCCCCACTCCCAGGGTTTTATCTTGATCTTTCACTTAGAACATATTCCTCTGTCTTATAATTTTGCTTGATTTTCTGTAGTTGTCTCTTGAGTTAGTTCAAACAGTAACCTTTCTTGTTTTTGAAGGAATGTTTTTGTGTAGGAGCATTCCTATGCCGACTTCATGTGACTGGTGGGTTTGGCAGGAGGACTGGTACTGATCTGAGCAAGGGTTGGGTCTTCACTCAGAGTGTATTAAAAGCTGATGATTTTTCAGAGGAAGTCTGAAGCTGGATGGGCTAGAGTGGAGCCTAGAATTGAAAGTAGCTTTCCCCAGGTTGAGCTTCAGGCTCTCTCCTTTTTGGAGATATTGCAGCTGAAGCCAGGCTGGGGTCATAAGGAGAGGTCATCATGCGAGACTGGCTAGAATGCCAAGAGCTTTTCAATCTATCTCTGTGATGGGACTTGGAGTAATTCTGTTCATGGATCCTTACAGGTAAAATTTTGGTTTTCTACAGATATCCAGATCTCCAGGTCATAAGTCCCACTCATTTTCAAGTCAGGTTAAGTGGGCTCATCTTCCTGCGCTAATCTCCAGGGCTTGGATGTTCAATGTGGGGCGTGAACCTCTCAATCTTTAAGGAAGACCTCAGAGTTTTTTATATTTCTTTCCTTTTTGGGGTTGCCTACCAGGGCGTGTGTCCTGACTAGTTTGCTTCACTTTGCCTTTCACACATCTTGACACATTTTTTCCCCCATTATATTCTTAATTGTAGAAGAGCTGTATTCTCAGTTGTAGAATAAACCTGCTAGTTTTCACTCTTTCTCAGAGATTTTTTCCATATGTATTTGTAGTTTTTGTATATCCATGATTGAGTTGAACACAAGTTTTCCTACTCTACCATCTTGATTCTGCCTTTAATAATACCCTATTTTATTGCTAAAATTCATAGCTTATGTTAGGTTGTAACTGGTTCACAAAGGGAATTCGATTTCTGCATGGATTTTTATAAGAAAATAAATTATGTCATCATGTGTTGTAAATATTATTTCCTTCAGGATTATAAAATTTTAACTGGCAATCAAAAGTCAAAATCCAATCCAGTATATGAATTTCTCATGGAAAAAACCTGGGATTATATTTTTGACTAGTTGGGTGGATATTGAGAAAGTTTGCTTAAAATGTAGTCTCAGGTTTCACCAAGATCCTCAAATGTTTTATAGTCATTATAATGTTTGACAGGCATTGTTAAATCCCCTTGCAGAGACAATTATCTACTTTATCTCTACCTAAGATGATGACTAATAAACCTGTTCAACTAGAAAACAAACATTGAAATGAGCATTCATGTTGATGTGTAGCAGAACCAATACAATATTGTAAAGTAATTAGCCTTCAATTAAAATAAATCAATTTAAATCAACAAAAGAAAAGGAAAAATAAATAAAGCAAAAAAAAAAAAAAGCATGTGATAAAAAAGTTGATTTGATTTAAAAGGATGATCTTTCTTTAAATATATTATTTTTGTAATATATATTCAAATCATTAGCAAATAAAGAGTTCAAAACACATTCTTATATTTTAAGTACTTCTGTTTAACATGATAAAATACTTGGAGTTTGCATGCATTTAAAGTTTTAAAAGAGGTTATACTATTCGAATGACTTTTAATTTAGCTTAAAAATATCATCTAAAAATTTTGTTCATATGAAATGATTGTTCAGTGGTGAATCTCAAAAAGATGGTGAGCTATAATTAGGAAGAAAATGTTAAATATTCCATCTTGACCATCTCACTATCTTTTCTAGCTTTTCATTATTCACACCAAGTATCATCATGAAAATTAATTCACCAATGTAACAGAGATAAATGAACCAACACAGAACAGACAGAACTATATTCCGGTTCTTAGGAGGGAAACTGTCTCATTGCCCTATTATATCAGTGACAAAAATGTCTGGAATTTATGAACATCACTTTCCTTTTATATATATATATATTAATGACAAAGTGATTTAACTTCAAAAGTAGTTACAAGAAAGTGCTTGTAAAGCACTTCTAAGGTTGAAGACTGAAGATAAAACTAATCAAATAATCTGAGATATTTGAATAGTTTATGTATGCTAAAGGATATTATTAACATTAACATGAAAAAAAAGTAATTTAAATTAAGCAATTTGATAAGTCACTATATTCATATTTTACATATAAAATACCTACTTGGAAAATATCTAGTAGCATAATCAAAATATACTCTCTCATTGCTATAATGAATTTGAGAGGGTATCCTACTTTGAGGTCAAACTCTATAAATCTTTCAGATTTAGGTAGTGAGGGCATAAATGAGAAATGTATATTGAGACATCATAGACTCTACTTTCATAAAGCATTGATATGCTTTCTGGGAGAAAACTTACTTAAAGGAAATTGCAAACACAGTCAAGGAGTTTGTTTCATTATCCAAGCCTTGGTTATCAGAAGAGAGGGTGATTCTTGGCATGTCATCAATATAGGCCACCTGTCTAGTTTGTGGAATTATGTTTAGATCATATAGAACTATTTGAGAAAGCTGTTTAAATAGAAAATTGATAAAGCACTAAAGGAAAAGCAGCAATGTAATGCTAATTTTATTTAATCATATTCATACAACTGGTTATTATACTCATATATAACAAGTATAATTCAAAACTGTGCAAATCACAGAAGACCTCTATAGTTGGTAGTCAGAATTTTCCACATTAGTGGAACATTTTCAGTGGAGAATAGTAAAAGGCTGTGGTTAAAACAAAAAAAAAGATCAATATTTATTTCATAATTAATATTATAACAAGTCATTATATTAATAGCTACATGCCTGAAAGATGCTCTGTAATAGCTGTCTGGACTTGTACATCAGAGCCAGTAAGAAAGGTCATTGATTGTGTTTCATTTGAGGAAATGTAATGGAAAGTGAATAAAATACACCAATTATTAATAGTAAAATTAATATGTGCCCACAAATTGATTAGGCCATCAGAAATATTTTTAATCATGCTATTAAAAATAAACTGATTCCCAGGTCATGAATGAAAAAGAGTATTAGACTATTTCTGAGTAGATCACTATTATTGCTCTGATGGTAGCTGACTGAAAGGAAACAGAGAGAAACTGTCACTTGTGTATGCTTGCTATTTAATATCATGTCTCTTACACACACCTCTGCACACCCATATACACTCACAGGGACATGAATGCAGAGTGAGTGAATCAACAGTCAGGAACACAACTTTCAGGTAAATGTGAGATATTTCTATCAATCAGTTCAGTTGTTCAGTCGTCTCTGACTCTTTGCAACCCCATGGACTGCAGCACGCTAAGTTTCCCTGTCCATCACCAACTACTGGAGCTTGATCAAACTCATGTTAAAAGAGTTGGTGACACCATCCATCCATCTCCCCCTCTGTTGTGCCCTTCTTCTCCTGCCTTCAATCTTTCCCAGTATCAGGGTCTTTTCCAATGAGTCAGTTCTTCACATCAAGTGGCCAAAGTATTGGAGCTTCACCGTCAGTACTTCCAATGAATATTTAGGACTGATTTTATTTAGGATGGACTGATTTGATCTCCTTGCAGTCCAAGAGACTCTCAAGAATTTTCTCCAACACCACAGTTCGAAAGCATCAATTCTTTGGCACTCAGTTTTCTTTATAGTCCAACTCTCACATCCATACATAACTACTGGAAAAACCATAGCTTTGACTAGATAGACCTTTGTTGGTAAAGTAATGTCTCTGCCAAGAAGCAAGTGTCTTTTAATTTCATGGCTTCTGTCACCATCTGCAGTGATTTTGGAGGCCCACCCCCCCCCCCACACACACACACAAATGATAATGTCTCTCACTTTTTCCATTGTTTCTCCTTTTATTTGCCATGAAGTGATGAGACAGGATGTTGTGATCTTAGGTTTTTGAATGTTGAGTTTTAAGCCAGCTTTTTCACTTTCCTCTTTCAGTTTCTTTAAGAGGCTCTTTAGTTCTTTTTCACTTTCTGCCAGAAGGGTGTTGTCATCTGTCTATCTGAGGTTATTTATATTTCTCCTGGCAATCTTGATTCCAGCTTGTGGTTCATCAAGCCCAACATTTCACATGGTGTACCCTGCATGTAAGTTAGATAACCAGAGTGACAATATACAGTCTTGATGTTCTCTGTTCCCAATTTTGATCTAGTCCATTGTTCCATGTCCAGTTCTAAGTGTTGCTTCTTGACCTGTATACAGATTTCTCAGGAGGCAGGTAAGGTGATCTGGTAATCCCAGTTATTTTTATATCCCATGCCTTACTGAAATTCATCTAGTAAAGTGACAGGACTTGTATATTTTTAATAACAACTGGCACATTTTTGAAAACCCAAGCAAGTACGAGAACAATGACAATTTAGCAGTTTGATCATGATCACAGAGAAGATAAAAAAAAAAAAAAAAAAAAAAAATGGTCCCCTGAATTTCACCCCCGGAATGTTAGAGGAGAAATGTTTAAGGTAGCATCTTATTTATTTGTTCCTCTTGGTCTTCCTTCATGAGTAAGGTAGAGATGTTTTCTGCCATTAGCTTGATGTAATCACGTTGTACTAGTTACTCAGTCATGTCTGATTCTTTGTGCCATATGCACTAGCTGCCTATGGACATGCCCATGGACACTGGCTTCTGTGTCCATGGGATCCTCCAGGCAAGAACATTGGAGTGGGTTGCCATTCTTTCCTCCAGGGTTGTAACTGAGTAGTGACATGTAATTAAAAAAAAAAAAAAAAAAAAAAAAAGTCCTATACTTAATCTCACAATGAAAACTGCTTTCTTTCTCAACACTCTGGGGTAAATTCTGAAAACTGAGGGGCACAATATATAGATCGAGATTAGCAAATAAAGCTAATGTGTGATAGAAAATATTTTCCAAAATTGAATTAAAGCTTTTGGCTTCTTTAGCTTAGCTAATTTCTCCTACTCTTCAAACCAGGAGTTTCAACATGTCAAGGGCCAGGATCAACCATTCCCACTAAACAAACATGCCTTGACAGATACTTTACATATGCAGAGTATTCACAAAATAAACATACAAAAATATAGGAAGGATCTTAAACTTCAGAATAAGAAATTCCCTGATTTAAGGAAATTAATGGAAAAAGACTTAGAAAATTTTTAATTTCAAATTGAGACACAAGAACAAAAGATTAACAAAATTTTGTCCAGATTAGCTAAAACTAATCAGTTTCCATTTTCTTCTATTTCTCAGAAAATAAATGGAAAATAAGGAAAGCTAGAATTGAAAGCCATGTAGAAGAAATAAAATTTGATGAGTACTGAGAACACAATATTTTTCATATAAGAAAAATTGCAGACTATTAACTAAAGGATAAAGATTATAGCGATTAGAAAGAAGAGCATATCATCACATAGGCTTTATTTGTGCTGGCTGAAGCTCTTCACTTAGGAAGGAAACCTAAGAAGGAAAGGTCTCAGGAAGTTGACATGTCATCAGGTGCCTCTTTAACTCATAATAAATATTATAATACTGGAGGTTCAGTATTGGTCTTCTTAGATTATATACTGGGCATGAAGAGGTAGGAGCAAAATCACTAGTACTGGCTATTGGACCCATACAGAACTTCCATCTGACATCATGACTCCTCTGTCCGTTGCATCGTTATTTGATGATCAATCGATGGATGATTAAGGGACAAATACATTTAGCCTATTTCATTGTTCAATGCTTCTTTCATGACAGAAGTTTTCTGGTGAGAATTAACGAGTGATTAAAAAGAAAAAAAAAAAAAAAAGGAAAAACAAAACAACCTTCATTCTCATTTCTTTATGTCATTGACACACCTCTACCCAGACCTTTATGTCTTCAACCTTCCATATCATTTGCCTCTAAAAACCTGATCAAATGATTAGACCACTGACATTGCTAGGAATCAGTATGAAATTTCTGGGAGGCTTTTCTTCAAAAAGCAGGTGACGAACTGTCCAATTTGTAGGCAGGAAGATTTTCTCTCTTCACTGTCACTATGATGCAACCACTGTACATTTTAATCTTGCATTCATATCCATGTACAAATCTCCACATTTTTTTTCCTTCTTATTCGACTAGTTATATAGGACCTTCTGTAGGATATCAGATTTGAGTTGGGACAGGGGTGTGTATTAGTTTCCTATGGCCAATGTAGCAAACTACCCCTGGCTTGGTTGGTTAAAATAACAGAAGTGCATCTCAGTTTTAGAGACCAGAAGTCGAAAATCAGTTTAGCTTGCTGCTAGCAGGGCTATATTATCAAACCACCTACTCCTGTTCTTTGTCAAATCTTTCTCTGTGTCTTTTATAAGGATATGCTATACACAATATAACAATGTGTTTTCATCTCTTTATTTGCTAATAATTGGATGTGTCCTATGAAAAGGCAGTTTAGTGAAAGTTTATAAAAGCTAATTATTATTATTACATAGTCACTTCCACATATGCTTATCAATTTGATGCATTCATAACCCTGTTCCTAGTGAGAAGTGAGATAGACAACTTTATATAAAAACAGAAAGTGTAAGATGAAAAACAATTACAAAAATTAGGCTATTTTCAAGAATTATATGTGCTCTATCCAATAATTGTTTATTGAGAGACCGTTAAAAAAAAAAAGAAAGAAAAAGGTACATTCTAAGTCCAAGGACCCACAAAGGTAAATACCAAATGTATATAATTTGTCTTTAAAGAATTTATTAGAATTGATTATATATCAGGGAGTAATGAGTAATAAATTATGGCTCCTGATGTTTTGAATGATCCTGAGCTTTATAATTTTAAAGCAACCAAACCACCACTTAGAATAAAAAGTAAGTGGTGAATTGATTTCTAAGAACATGCCATATACTTTGTTTTGTATCAACTATGTTAGAATCTTAATCGCATATATTCCAACTTTTACGTTCTCAGAACCTCTGTTTGCCTCACAAGACTCGCCCTCTCAACAGGCCTACTGGGCTTAGTGATCAAAATAGTGTGTGTGGGTGTGTGTGTGGGTGTGCCTATTGAGAGAAAAAGAATAAAAAAAAATTGTCAGGAAGAGAGAACTTAAAATATTTTTAATTTTACTATTTATTTGAAAAACCAAATTAACTGGGAAACTGTTATTTTGCCTTCTGAATTAAGACAGTATCTTTTAATTCCTGTTTGGTATTCTTCAGTTGCTCAGTCATGTCTGACTCTTTGTGACCCCATGGACTGCAGCAGCCAGGCTTCCCTGTCCTTCACCATCCCCCAGAGCTTGCTCAAGCTCATGTCCATTGAGTCAGTGATGTCATCTAGCCATCTCATCCTCTGTCATCCCCTTCTCCTTCTGCCTTCAATCTTTCCCAGCATCAGTTTTTGTTCTAATGAGTTGGCAATGAATATCAAGAGGCCTAATTATTGGAGCTTCAGCTTCAGTATCAATCCTTCCAATGAATATTCAGGGTTGATTTCATTTAGGATTGACTTGTTTGATCTCCTTTTTGAGGGGCTCCCAAAAATCTTCTCCAACACCACAGTAAAAAGAATCAATTCTTCAGCGCTCAGCTTTCTTTTTTGTCCAACTCTCAAATCCATTCATAACTATTGGAAAAGTCATGGCTTTGACTATGTGCCAATTTTGTTGGCAAAATAATGGCTCTGCTTTATAATATGCTGTCTAGTTTTGTCGTAGCTTTTCTTCCAAGGAGCAAGAGTCTTTTAATTTCATGGCTACAGTCACCATCAAACCACAATGAGGTATAGTGATTTTGGAGCCCAAAAAATAAAGCATCACTGTTTTCATTGTTTCTGCATCTATTTAACATGAAGTGATGGAAATGGAAGCTGCAATGTTAGTTTTTTGAATGTTGAGTTCTAAGTCAGTTTTTTCACTCTTCTTTCACCTGCATTAAGAGGCTCTTTAATTCCTTTTGCTTTCTGCCATAAGGATGGTTTTATCTGCACATCTAAGCTTATCGATATTTCCCCCAGGAATCTTGTTTCCAGTTTGTGCTGCAACCAGCCGAGCATTTCACATGGTGTATTCTGAATATGTTAAATAACCAGGGTGACAATATACAGTCTTGATGTTCTCTGTTCCCAATTTTGATCCCATCCATTGTTACATGATTGGTTCTAACTATTCCTTCTTGGCCTGCATATAGGTTTCTCAGGAGGCAGGTTAGGTGGACTGGTATTCCCATCTCTTTAAGAATTTCCCACAGTGTGTTATGATCCACACAGTCAAAAGCTTTAGCATAGTCAATGAAGCAGAATTAGATTTTTTTCTGGAATTCTTTTGCTGTTTCTATGATCCAACGGATGTTGGCAATTTGATCTCCAGTTCCTCTGCCTTTTCTTAATCCAGCTTGAACATAAGGGAGTTCTTGCTTAATGTACTTTTGAAGCCTAGCTTGAAGAGTTTTGAGCTTTACTTTGGTAGCAGGTGAAATGAGTGCAATTGTGCAATAGTTTGAACATTCTTTAGGATTTCTTTTCTTTGGTAATGGAAAGAAAACTGATCTTTTGCAGTCCTGTGGCCACTGCTGAGTTTTCCAATTTTGCTGATATATTGAGTGCAGCACTTTCACAGCATCATATTTTAGAATTTGAAATAGCTCAGCTGGAATTCCATCACCTCCACTAGCTTTGCTTATAGTAATGCTTTCAAAGGCCCACTTGACTTTTCTTTCCAGGATGTCTCACTGTAGCTGAATGATCACATCGTTGTGGTTATCTGGGTCATGAAGATATCTTTTGTAAAGTTCTTCTGTGTATATTCACCACCTCTTCTTAATATCTTCTGCTTCTTTTAGACCCATACAGTTTCTGTCTTTTATTGTACCCATCTTTGTATGAAATATTTCCTTAGTATTGCTAATTCTCTTGAAGATATCTCTAGTCTTTCCCAGTCTATTGTTTTCTTCTATTTATTTGCATTGCACACTTAAGAAGGCTTTCTCTGGAATTCTTCATTCAGATGGGTATATCTTTCCTTTTTTCCTTTGCCTTTCACTTATTTTATCAGCTGTCTGTAAGTGCTCCATAGACAACCATTTTGCCTTTTTTACATTTATTTTCCTTCGGGTTGGTCTTGATCACCAACTCCTGTATGATGTTACAAACCTCCACCCATAGTTCTTCAGGTACTCTGTCTATCAGATCTAATCCCTTGAATCTATTTGTCACTTCCAATGTACAATCATAAGGATTTGATTTAGGTTATATCTGAGTGGCCTAGTGGTTTTCTCTACTTTCTTCAATTTAAGTCTGAATTTGGCAATAAGGAGTTTATGATGTGAGCCACAGTCATCTCCCATCTTGCTTTTGCTAATTTTATAGAGCTTCTTCATCATTAGCCACAAAGATTATCATCAATCTGACTTTGATGTTGACCATCTGGTAATGTCCATGTGTGGAGTCATCTCTTGTGTTCTTAGAAGAGGGTGTTTGCTATGACCAGTACGTTATTTTGGTAAACTTTGTTAACTTCTGCCCTGCTTCACTCTGTACTCCAAGGCCAAATTTGCCTGTTACTCCAAATATATCTTGACTCCCTACTTTTGCATTCCAGTCCCCTATGATGAAAATAGCATCCCTCTCTTTTCTTTTTTTGGTGTTAGTTATAGAAGGTCTTGTAGGTCTGCATAAAATTGTTCAACTTCAGCTTCTTCAGCGTTACTGGATGGCCATAGGCTTGGATTCCTGTGATACTGAATGGTTTTGAGACTGCTTGGTCTCTTGTTCACTGTGAGGGCTTCTCCATTTCTTCTAAGAGATTCCTGCTCACAGTAATAGATATAATGTTCATCTGAATTTAATTCACTCATTCCAGACCATTTAATTCACTGATTCCTGAAATATCAATGTACACTCTTGCCATCTCCTGTTTGACCATATCCAAACAATTCTTTTTTAGTTGTTAATAATTTAAAATATTTTATTTATGAAGTTAATTTCAATAATATGTAAGAAATAGTATTAGAAAATATTATCCAAGTTGTTATATATACTTTTTTTATAAATAAGAATAATTATTTATTAATAGCTTGGTATTCAACTGGTAATAGCTCAGAAAAAATAAATTTTAAAACACAATCATAATTTTGTTCTTTTTGACCAGGTTGTGTTTAAAACCAAACACATCAAGTAATTCATAACAATAAATACAGGGCTGTAAGTTCAGTGTGTTCTTTATATTGCTAGTCACTTTCCACTAGGGGGAATGAAAAAGAAAAAAATAAAAATAAAAATAGAAAAGGAATTGTTTTGATTTTCAGTTGCCAGTGATGCATACTACATAAGTTAAACACTTAATGTTACTTCAGAGTTATTTGACATGTATCTCAGGTAGTTCCAAGATCTGTTTTCTGCTCCTTGAATTCATTTGTTCATTTACCATTTATTGAATAATCCGATGCCACAGCATTTAGAGAAATCAGTCAAGCATAGAATTAAAGAAAATGCTACATTTTTTACACCTTAATAATGTTACAAAGAAACCAATAAATTCTCTAAATTATATTTTATATATGTAGCAAGAATACTAAATAAGTTATTTTCATAATATTCAGTGAGGATAGGGTTGCTCTAAAGGATTTTCATTACATGTTTTGTATTTGCATACTTTGAAGCCATATATATACATGACTTTTCCTGTAGCATCAAAAAAAAAAAAAAAAAAAAAGCACAATTTTCAATATGGTAATGTAAGTTTCCATGGTACTCTTTCCATACATCTCACCCTCTCCTCCCCTCCCCCCATGTCCATAAGTCTATTCTCTATGTCTATTTCTCCATTGTTGCCCTGTAAATAAATTCTTCAGTACCATTTTTTCTAGATTTCATATATATATATATATATATATATATATATATATATATATATATATCTTAAAATATGGTGTTTATCTTTCTCTTTCTGAATACTTCACTCTGTATAATAGGTTCTAGGTTTTCTGTATGGCTTAGGAAACTCAAATAGGAGCTCTGTATCAACCTAGAGGGGTGGGATGGGAGGGAGATGAGAAGGCGTTTCAAAAGGGAGGGGACACGTGTACACCTATGGATGATTCATGTTGAGGTTTGATAGAAAACAGCAAAATTTTGTAAAGCAATTATTCTTCAATAAAATAAATTAATTTATAAAAGCACAATTGATGTTTATAATTAATCTTAATTGAAAAGTATTATATAATGATGTATGCTTAATATTTCACATGTTGTCATAAATATTTGGATTAACTTACACAAAGGAATTATCATGCATATTTAATACTCTTATTTTAAAAATAAGGATCAAATTAAACAAATTTCCATAACATATATTTTTTTCTTTGAAAATTTGTTTTTAGATTTTAACTGACAATGTATCTCATTTTAACTGACCTTTTTTGATGTTGTTATTTTCTGATATCAGACTTTTTGGAAAAGAACAGGATTTGCAGGAAGCACAGTTCAGATGACATAATCCATGCTACGAAAAAAGCACAGTGTTGTTATTTTAAGCCAACTGTTTCACTCTCCTCTTTCACTTTCATCTAGAGGCTTTTTAATTCTTCTTCATTTTATGCCATAAGGAGAGATGTGGTACCTTTTACTTTCCCTTTATTAAAACAGTATGGAAGTAATGCCATTATTAGCTAAGATAAGCAAAGCCATCTCATGTATCATAGCTCTGAGAGTAAAGATTGGGCAGTTCCACGTGTCTTAAAGATTAGTTGAAGTGAATGGAATTGTCATATCATTGTGTAATTTAGCTATCTGTAGAGTCATCCATCACTTGCTACTTGGAGAGGTACATTTGCACTTTACAAATATACATATGGCTTTGGATTATCAAGAGCCAAGGTATAAATTTGAGTTTAAAGACAGCCTTCTTAATTTAAATATTGGTCATATCTCCTGTTGTTATGAGGCTGGAGTAATGGGAATGAAGAATTGCATCAAGAAGAATTGTAAACTATCCCAAAAAACAAATGCATTTCCTTTGTTCTTAATGGAGAGCATCACAATCTGGAAGAAGGCATTTTTTAAAAAAGTTACTTTCACCAATTAATATAATACAAGTGCCCTAAAAATTGAAATAAATAAGGTTATTCTACGTGTGTGTGTGTGTGTGTGTGTGTGTGTGTGTGTGTGTATCTGTGTGTGCTCATTCTGTTGTGTCTGTCTCTTTGAGTCCTCACAACTGTAGCCCACCATACTCCTCTGTCCAGGAGATTTTTCAGGAAAGAGCACTGGAGTGGGTTGCCATTTCCTCCTCCAGGGGATCCTCCTGACTCATGGATCAAACCCACATCTTCTGCATCTCCTATATTTCTGCCAGACTCTTTATCTGCTGAACCATTGAGGAAGCTCAGTATTCTACTTAGTGCATTGCCATGGATAAAAATATAGTGTTAAATGATTATGCATTCATGAATGAAGTTCAGGTCCAATATTTCCCAGAAGAAACTCATTGTTGTATAATGCAGTCTGTATTGCAACACCTCTCCACAGATGTACTTTCCAGATCAGCTTATATTGTGTACTGATATATACTTTATTGAGGTTCACAGAAACGAAGAAAGGGTGAAAAGATTGCTGTCACCAAATAACTGGTTGGGTATGAAGCCTGTTTCAGGTCGTAAATTATTTGCCTGATAAATATGAGGAATTTAATTTTGGGAAAAAAATCTTAGATTTCAGAAGACAGTTTTCTTAGAGATATAGAAACGTTGCTTCAACTGCCTTTTAAAAACTGTCTGATTCATAGTATATTTTTCCCTGGAAAACCAGGTGAACTGCAAATTTAGCATTAACTTTATTACTGTAAGGTGATATTAACCTATCAACTTTTGCATGAATTTTGTGCTATATATAATATCTGAGTAAAAATAAGCATTATTTTATAAATGAAGACCATTCCTGCTCAAAATGTTTAAACTGAATATAAGGGATATATTGGTCACAATACAGATAATATCTAACCAGGAAAAAGGAACACACAATACTTAATGGGATTTGGGGGAGGCGGCAAGGGGAACAGAAAGGTTTATTACAAGTTAGTCAAGGAGAATGGAGCTTGAGCTCAAAAGTCCACTTTTTAAAGACAAAATTTGGGGTGAGAGCTGTAAGATGTACGACTTTCTTCTTACTTGGTGGTGATGAGGTAATAGAGTGGTACTCCAGGAATCTTGTGTTTAAGTTACCATCCTCCACCTGGGTGGGGTCTTTAGTTCCTTCTGAGGCAGCTGAAACTTGATTCTTTCCAAGTACTTCCAGGGTCTTCTCTCTACCCATACCCCCACCCACATGGCTCCTGTCAATGGTATTCTACATGGGGCCTTGGGAATCTCCTCTGGGCATTGAATCTCCTTTCAAATTAAATTCCTAAAATTTATCTGATGCAGGTGACACATTCTCTTCCTTAGCAGGTGACAGCCCTGCAACTCCCACATGAATTTTGCTCTTACCTGTAACAGAAAAATTTATAATCTAGATAGTGAACAGTAAAGCAACACAGAAATATGCAACATGTAACCACTTCCACAACTAGGAGAGAAGGTCAAAGGAAAGAGCTATTATAGTTAGAGCCCAAATGCTGCATTTCCCAAGATGAAACTGTAAGACTAAGGAGTCTGGTGATAGCAGTTTTCACGTGGAAGATTCAGCCACTGCCAGAGATGCTGCCTCACATATACAGGGTCACATATCGCCCCTTCAGTCATCCACTGGTTCTTCCTATAGTTAAATGTAGCTGGAAGTCACTCGACAAGGAACCTGGGAAATAAGCCTACTGCAGTCAGCCAATCTGGAATGAAGAACAAAGGAATACAGGAAAACATTTTAGGACACAACAGACCCCAAAGTGGCACAGTCAACTCTATTTCTGCTCTGTGCACATTTCCTTTTTCTTTTTTTTTTTTTTAAATGGGTATTCCATTATCTCAAAAAGTTTTCAAATCTCTGCCTAATATAAGAGAGCAATCTCTCATGAAAACAAAAGACCTTTCATCGTCTACCAAAAGTCTTGTATCCATTTCCATAACAATGTTTTCAGGTGAAATAATTATGCCTTGATGGGGTTTCACATAATCTTGAACTAAATGTCAAGCTAAACCTAGTCAGCACTTTTTATACAAAGTAGCAAATAAAGGAGAAGAAAAAAGAAATGTATGCATAGTTTCCACTGTGCTCAAATTTTTAACTGAATACAAAGTTGCACATGGTGTCTATCATTTCTTTTTTACACTTCCCATATTATTGTAACTCTGTTTTACTTAGTATCTCAGGTCACTATTGTGCTCCATTTTATCAATCTGGTAATGATTAAAGTATCTGAGTTATTAGTGATTCTTCATTTATTCTATTGTTCTAGTGTACCAAATATCTTTATTATAGAAAAGGAAGTTACAAAGAGGTATCCCTCAGTTTGTCCAAATACTGACATTAATTTCCTTGCAAGCATTTTGGACCAGCAACTACATTTTTTTCTTGGTAAGCATATTTCCCAACCAGTAGAGGATACTGACTGAGAAGGCAACAGCCACCTACTCCAGTACTCTTTCTTGGAAAATCCCATGGAAGGAGAAGCCTGGTGGCCTGCTGCCTATGGGGTCGTACAGAGTCGGACACGACTGAAGCAACTTAGCAGCAAAAGCAGCAGAGGATACTGATGTGAGAAGCCCAAAGTATCCTAGTAATGGTTCAGTTCAGTTCAGTCCCTCAGTCGAGTCCAACTCTTTGCGACCCCATGAACAGCAGCACGCCAGGCCTCCTTGTCCATCACCAACTCCCAGAGTCCACCCAAACCCATGTCCATTGAGTTGGTGATGCCATCTAGCCATTTCATCCTCTGTCATCCCCTTCTCTCCATGCCTTGAATCTTTCCCAAAATCAGGGTCTTCTCAAATGAGTCAGTTCTTCTCATCATGTGGCCAAAATATTGGAGTTTCAGCTTCAACATCATTCCTTTCAATGAACACACAGGACTGATTTCCTTTATGATGGACTAGTTGGATCTCCTTGCAGTCCAAGGGACTCTCAAGAGTCTTCCCCAATCCCACAGTTCATAAACATGTATTCTTCGGTGCTCAGCTTTCTTGATAATCCAACTCTCAAGTCCATAAATGACTACTGGAAAAGCCATAGCCTTGACTAGACAGACCTTTTTTGACAGAGTAATGTCTCTGCTTTTTAAAATGCTGTCTAGGTTGGTTATAACTTTCCTTCCAAGGAGTAAGTATCTTTTAATTTCATGGCTGCAACCACAATCTGCCGTGATTTTGGAACCCCCTGCCCCCCAAAATAAAGTCAGCCACTGTTTCCACTGTTTCCCCCATCCAGATGCCATAATCTTCTTTTTCTGATGTTGAGCTTTAAGACAACTTTTTTGCTTTCCTCATTCACTTTCATCAAGAGGCTCTTTAGTTCTTCACTTTCTTCCATAAAAATGGTATAATCTGCATATCTGAGGTTATTGATATTTCTCCCAGCAATCTTGATTCCAGCTTGTGCTTCCTCCAGCCCAGCATTTCTCATGATGTACTCTGCATATAAGTTAAATTAGTAGGGTGACAATATATAGCCTTGACATACTCCTTTCCTTATTTGGAACCAGTCTGTTGCTTCATGCTGAGTTCTAACTGTTGCTTCCTGACCTGCATACAGGTTTCTCAAGATGCAGTTCAGGTGGTCTGGTATTCCCATTTCCTAGTAACAGTATCAATTCTCAATTTCATAAAAATAATCACTATTGTTCCCCTGAGGGAAACATTCTTATTTGGTAACTAAGAAGTATGAAACATCAGAGCAATGTCACAGAGACAAGAAGTCAAAACTCTCCATGTGGATTTTTAGGTATAGTAGTAAGAGGAATTTCCCCAAATATCTTTCGTGTTCTTACAATTCAGGCTTATGATATGAAAAAGTGCCTTGGACACATAACTTATCTCAAAATTTGGAGAACAACTCACCACCCTCTTGGATATTGCTTATCATTTGGCTCCATAACTAACTCTTCAGTTGGTCATTCAAATTTTATTAGAGTAGGTTCTCCTGTTTCATGATATATGTAGTAGACTGATCTGATTATCCACATGCTCAGTTCTCAGTCTGCCAAGGGCAGAAGACAATGGTAAGCTAAACATTCAATATGGCATCATTGTTCAGGGAAAAAAAAAAAAAAAAAACAACAACACACACACACACAGTAAACAATCAGAAAGGCCAGTACCATAATGGCAGGCTAATTATAGTACAGGCTTCCATCACTGGAATGTACCGATCTACTATGACAGGAAACAATGTCACTTGAAGTAAAATGGTAGGACTTTTATAATTCAGCTTTTAATCACTTGTTAAAACCTCCCACTGGTAAAACTGAGTTGGAAACAGTGTGTCTCATGTACAAAAGTCATCCTTAATTTGAAGTGAAATAATCTTCACAAATATTCTTCAGTTCTTTTTGTGGCCCAGAGAAATATCCTTTCTCTTTTATTTTCTCTTTTAAAAAGTTATAGGTATATTGAGATTTAATCCACAAATCATAAAATTCACCTTTTGAAAGTCTAAAAATTAGTGTTTTTCAGTATTTTTTCAAGGTGGATGATTATCATCACTATGTAATTTAGAACATTTCTATCATCCCTAAAAGAAACTTTGCAACCATTAGAAGTAATCCCTTATTTTCTTTCTCCTAACCTGAGGTAACTAATGATTGTATGAGTTTTTCTGTTTTACACATTTCACAAAATAAAGTCAAACAATATGTAAGAAGAATTTAGTGAAATATTTCAATTTGCATAATGTTTTTATGTTTCACTTATGTTGTAGACACATGGGCTGTTCTATGCTTTTTTATTAATAATATTTGAAACTTCATATATAAGATTTTGTGAGAACATGCCTTTCCATTTCTATTGTATATATATGCATAAAAAGTATAACTGATGGGTAATAATCCTTTTGGATTGCTCTAACAAAATACTACAGTTTACAAAAAAAAATAGAAATTTGTTTCTATTGGTTCTGGAAGCTGTGAAGTCAAAGGGTCATGGTGCCAGCAAGACCAAGTTCTGCCAAGGGCCATTTTCTGGGTTGCAAACTGCTGACATAATTTGGGTCATATATAGCTAAATTATGTGAGGGACCTGATTGCCTGCTGTGTGTGCAAGCCTTGAGGCACCATAGATTATACGGGGCACAAATCTTGAAGGGTGCCCACTCTCACCATTACAATTCAATATAGTTTTGGAATTCCTAGCCACAGCAAACAGAGAAAAATAAATAAATAAAGGAATCCAGATTGGAATAGAAGAAACAAAACTCTCACTGTCTGCAGATAATGTGAGCCTCTACATAAAAATCCCAAAGAAACCACAAGAAAATTACTAAAATTATTCAATTAATATACCAAATTTAGGATATAAAATTAATACACAGAAATACCTTTTATTCCTATACACTAACAATTAAAAATCATGATGAGAAACCAAGGAAACAGTCCCATTAGCCACTGAAATGAAAGAATGAAATACTTAGGAATAAATTTATCTAAAGAGACTGAAGACCTATATATAGAAAAGCATAAAACATTGATGAAAGAAATGAAAGATGACACAAATAGATGGAGAAATATATCCTGTTCTTGAATTGAAAGAATCAATATAGTCAATATGAGTATACTACCCAAAGCAATCTATAGATTCAATGCATTCCATATCAAGCTACCAATGGTCTTTTTAACAGAAGTAGAGAAAATTTTCAAAATTTTTATGGAAACAAACAAACAAACAAAAAATCTCAAATAGCCAAAGTGTTCTTGAGAAAGAAAAATAGAACTGAAGGAATCAACCTTCCTGACTTCAAACTATACTACAAAACTACCATCATCAAAATGGTATGATACTGGCACAAAGACAGGAATATAGATCAGTGGGACAAAATAGAAAGTCCAGCGAGAAATCCATGCACCTATGGACACCTTATCTTTGACAAAGGAGACAAAAATATATAGTAGAGAAAAGACTGTCTCTTTAACAAATGGTGCCAGGAAAACTGATCAACCACATGTAAAAGAATGAATCTAGAACACTATAACATCATATACAAAAATAGACTGAATATGGATTAAAGATGTAAATGAAAGACCAGAAATTATAAAACTCTTATAGGAAAACATAAGAGAACACTCTGTGACATAAATCACAGAAAGATCCTCTATGACCCAACTCCCAGAGTGATGGAAATAAAAGTAAACAAACGGGACCTAATTAAACTTAAAAGCATCTTCCCAATGAAGGAAACATAAGAAAGGTGAAAAACCTTCAAAAGGATATAACATCATAGCAAACAACACAACTGACAAATAATCAATCTCTAAAATATACAAGAAGTTCATGAAGCTTAATACCAGACAAATGAACAACACAATCAAAAAGTGGGCCAAAGAATTAAACAGACATTTCTCCAAAGAATACATAAAGATGGCTAATAAACACATGAAAAAAGATGCTCAGCATCACTCATTATTAGATAAATGCAAATCAAAACGACAGTGAGGTATCATCTTACACCAGTCAGAATGTGGTCACTCAGTTGTGTGCAACTCTTTATGACCCCATGGTCTGTTGCGTACGAGGCTCCTTTGTCTGTGGGATTTTCTAGGCAAGAATACTAAAAATGGTTGCCATTTCCTTCTCCAGGAGATCTTCCCCACCCAAGGATTGAAGCCGGGTCTCTATGAAGGCCTATGAGACCTTTTAGAACTAACATGCATAAAAGATGTCCTTTTCAATATAGCGGACTGGAATGCAAAAGTAAGAAGTCAAGAAACACATGGAGTAACAGGCAAATTTGGCCTTGGAGTACAGAATGAAGCAGGGCAAAGGCTAATAGAGTTTTTCCAAGGGAAATCACTAGTCATATCAAACACCCTCTTCCAACAACACAAGGGAAGACTCTACACATGGACATCACCCGATGGTCAACACTGAAATGAGATTGATTCTATACTTTGCAACCAAAGATGGAGAAGCTCTATACAGTCAGCAAAAACAAGACTGGGAGCTGACTGTGATTCAGATCATGAACTCCTTATTGCCAAATTCAGACTTAAATTGAATAAATAGGGAAAATCGCTAGACCATTCAGGTATGACCTAAATCAAATCCCTAAATCAAATCCCCTACAGTGGAAGTTAGAAACAGATTTAAGGGACAAGATCTGAATAGACAGAGTACCTGATGACTTGTACAGGAGATGGGGTAAAGACCATCCCCATGGAAAAGAGATTCAAAAAGCAAAATGGCTGCTGGGAGGCCTTACTAATAGCTGTGAAAGAAGAGAAGCGAAGAGCAAAGGAGAAATCGAAAGATATAAGCATCTGAATGCAGAGTTCCAAAGAATAGCAAGAAGAGATAAGAAAGCCTTCCTCAGAGATCAATGTAAAGAAACAGAGGAAAACAACAGAATGGAAAGACTATATATCTCTTCAAGAAAATTAGAGATATCAAGGGAACATTTTATGCAAAGATGGGCTCGATAAAGGACAGAAATGATACAGACCTAACAGAAGCAGAAAATATTAAGAAGAGGTGGCAAGAACTCACAAAAGAACTGTACAAAAAAGATCTTTAGGACCAACATAATCTCGATGGTGTGATCACTCACCTAGAGCTAGATATTCTGGAATGTGAAGTCAAGTGGGCCTTAGAAAGCATCACTACGAACAAAGCTAGTGGAGGTGATGGAATTCCAGTGGAGCTATTTCAAACCCTGAAAGATGATGCTGTGAAAGTGCTGCATTCAATATGCCAGCAATTTGGAAAACTCACCAGTAGCCACAGGACTGGAAAAGGTCAGTTTTCATTCCAATCCCAAAGAAAGGCAATGCCAAAGAATGCTCAAACTAGCACACAATTGCACTCATCTCACACGCTAGTAAAGTAATGCTCAAAATTCTCCAAGCCAGGCTTCAGCAATATGTGAACCGTGAACTTCCAGATGTTCAAGCTGGTTTTAGAAAAGGCAGAGGAACCAGAGATCAAATTGCCAACATACGCTGGATCATGGAAAAAGCAAGAGAGTTCCAGAAAAACATCTATTTCTGCTTTATTGACTATGCCAAAGCCTTTGACTGTGTGGATCACAATAAACTGTGGAAGATATCTAATGAGATGGGAATAGCAGACCTCTTGACCTGCCTCTTGAGAAACCTATATGCAGGTGAGTAAGCAACATTTAGAACTAGACATGGAACAGCAGACTGGTTCCAAATAAGAAAAGGAGTATGTCAAGGCTGTATATTGTCTCCCTGCTTATTTAAGTTATATGCAGAGTACATCATGAGAAATGCTAGGCTGGAAGAAGCACAAGCTGAAATCAAGATTACCAGGAGAAATTTCAATAACCTCAGATATGCAGATGGCACCACCCTTATGGCAGAAAGTGAAGAGGAACTAAAAAGCCTCTTGATGAAAGTTAAAGACGAGAGTGAAATTGTTGGCCTAAAGATCACTATTCAGAGAACAAAAATCATGGCATCTGGCTCCATCACTTCATGGAAAATAGATGGGGAAACAGTGAAAACAGTGTCAGACTTTATTTTTTTGGGCTCCAAAATCACTGCAGATGGTGACTGTAGCCATGAAAGTAAAAGGTGCTTATTCCTTGGAAGAAAAGTTATGACAAACCTAGACAGCATATTAAAAAGCAGGGATGTTACCTTGCCAACAAAGATCTGTCGAGTCAAGGCTATGGTTTTTCCAGTGATCATGTATGAATGTGAGAGTTGGACTGTGAAGAAAGGTGAGTGCCGAAGAATTGATGCTTTTGAACTGTGATGTTGGAGAAGACTCTTGAGAGCCCCTTGGACTGCAAGGAGATCCAACCAGTCCATTCTGAAGGAGATCAACCCTGGGATTTCTTTGGAAGGAATGATGCTAAAGCTAAAACTCCAGTACTTTGGCCACCTCATGTAAAGAGTTGACTCATTGGAGAAGACTTTGATGCTGGGAGGGCTTAGGGGCAGGAGGAGAAAGGGACGACCAAGGATAAGATGGCTGGATGGCATCACTCACTCGATGGACGCAACTCTGAGTGAACTCCGGGAGTTGGTGATGGACAGGGAGGCCTGGCGTGCTGCGATTCATGGGGTCGCAAAGAGTTGGACACGACTGAGCAACTGAACTGAACTGAACTGAAATGAAAAACACAAAAGATGACTTTACACATGGACATGACCAGTGGGTGAATGCTGAAGTCAGAGTTAGTATATTCTCAGCAGCTGAATCTACAGAAGCACTCTCTAGTCAACAGCTGACTGTGGCTCAGATCATGAGCTCTTATTGCAAAATTCATACTGAATCTGTAGAAAGTAGGAAAAATCAGTGGGTCATTCAGGTATGACCTAAATCAAAATTTTCATGATTGTGCATTAAAAAAATTGACAAAAAGATTCAAGTTATTACATCTGATAGACAGAGTGCCTTAAGAACTATGGATGGAGGTTCATAACATTGAACAAGAGGCAGTGACCAAAACCATCCCCAAGAAAAAGAAATGCAAGAAATCAAGATGATTGTCTGAGCAGGCTTTACAAATAGCTGAGAAAAGAAGAACACTAAAGGCAAAGAAGAAAGGAAAATATATACCTAACTGAATGGAAACGTCCGAAGAATAGTAAGGAATGAGAAGAAAGTTTTCCTAAGTGAATAAGACAAATAGATAAAGAAATAGGAAAAGCTAGAAATCTTCTTCAAGAATATTAGACATATGAAGGAAACAATCCATTCAAGAATGAGCACAATAAAGGACAGAAATGATATGGACTTACCAGAAGCAGAACAGATTAAGAAGTGGTAAGAATATACAGAAGAATTGTACAGAAAAGGACTTAAAGGCCTAGATAACCATGATGGCGTGGTTATTTACCTAGAGCCAAACATCCTGGAGTGTGAAGACAAGTGTGCCTTGGAAAGCATAACTAGAAGCAAAGCTAATGTCAGTCAGTTCAGTCTGTCAGTCATGACTGACTGTGACCACATGGACTGCAGCACACCAGGCTTTCCTGTTCATCACCAAACCTAGAGCTTGCTCAGTTCATGTCCATCTAGTTGGTGGTGCCATTCAACCATCTCATTGTCTGTAGCCTTCTTCTCCTCCTTCCTTCAATCTTTCCCAACATCAGGGTCTTTTCCAATGATTCGGTTCTTCAAATTAGGTGGTCAAAGTATTAGAGTTTCAGCTTCAGCATCATTCCTTAAAATGAATACTCAAGAATGATTTCCTTTAGGACTGATTGGTTAGATCTTCTTGCAGTCCAAGGGACTCTCAATAGTCTTCTCCAACACCACAGTTCAAAAGCATCAATTCTTTGGTGCTCAGCTTTCTTTGTAGTCCAACTCACACATCCATACATGCCTACTGAAAAAAAAACAAACAAACATAGCTTTGACTAGACAGATTTTGTTGGCAAAATAATGTCTTTGCTTTTTTATAAGCTGTTTAGGTTGGTCATAGCTTTTCTTCCAAGGAGCAAGCATCTTTTAATTTCATGGCTGCAGTCAGCATCATCAGTGATTTGGAGCCCGCAAAAATGAAGTCTGTCACTGTTTCCATTGTTTCTCCATCTATTTGCCATGAAGCAATGAGACCGGATGCCATGATATTAGTCTTCTGAATGTTGAGCTTTAAGCCAATATTTTCTCTCTCTTCTTTCACTTCCATCAAGAGGTTTTTTATTTTTCTTCACATTCTGCTATAAGGGTGGAGTCATCTACGTATCTGAGATTATTAATATTTTTCCTGGCAATCTTGATTCCAGGTTGTTCTTCATCTAACTCAGCATATCTCATGATATACTTTCCATAAAAGTTAAATAAGCAGTGTGACAATATACATACTTGACGTACTCTGTTCCCAATTTGGAATGAGCCTTTTGTTCCATGTTCAGTTCTCACTGCTGCTTCTTTTCTGTCAAACAGATTTCTGAGGAGACAGGGGAGATGATCTGACATTCCCAACTCTTTCAGAATTTTCCACATTTTATTGTGATCCACACAGTCAAAGACTTTGGCATAATCAATAAAGCAGAAGTAGATATTTTTTCTGGAACTCTTTCCTTTTCAATGATCCAATATATGTTGGCAATTTAATTTCTGTTTCCCCTGACTTTTCTAAATTCAACATAAACATCTGGGAATTCACAGTTCACATATCGCTTAAGCTTGGCTTGGAGAACTTTGAGCATTACTTTGCTAGTTTGTAAGATGAGACCATTTCTGTGTAGTTTGAACATTCTTTGGCATTGCCTTTCTTGGGGATTGAAATGAAAACTGACCTTTTTCAAGCCTGTGGCCACGGCTGAGCTTTCCAGATTTGCTGGCATTTTGAACACAGCACTTTAACAGCATCAACTTTTAGGATTTGAAATAATTCATCTGGAATTCCATCACCTCCACTAGCTTTGTTTGTCGAGATGCTTCCCAAGCCCCACTTAACATCACATTCCAGTATATCTGACTCTAGGTTAGTGATCACACCACGTGGGTCATGAAGTTCTTTTTTGAATATTCTTGCCACCATTTCTTAATATCTTCTGTTCTCTTAGGTCCATAGCTTTTCTGTCCTTTATTGTGCCCATCTTTTCAGGAAATATTCCCTTTGCATCACCGATTTTCTTGAAGAGATCTCTAGTCTTTTCCATTCTTTTGTTTTCCCCTATTTCTTTTAATTGATCACTGAGGAAGGCTTTCTTATCTCCATGCCATTGTTTGGAACTATGCATTCAAATGGGTATATCTTTCCTTTTCTCTTTTGCCTTAAACTTTTCTCAGCTATTTGTAAGGCCTCAGACAACCATTTTGCCTTTTTGCATTTCTTTTTCTTGGAGATGATCTTGATCACTGCCTCCTGTACACTGTAACAAACCTCCATTCATAGTTCTTAGGCATGTCTGTCTATCAGATCTAATCCCTTGAATCTATCTGTCACTTTCACTCTGTAATCATAAGGGATTTGATTTAGGTCATAGCTGAATGGTCTAGTGGTTTTTCCTATGTTCTTCAATGTAAGTCTGAATTTGGCAATAAGGGGTTCATGGTCTGAGCCACAGTCAGGTCCCAGTCTTGTTTTTACTGACTGTATAGAGCTTCTCCATCGTTGGTAAAGAATATAACCAATCTGATTTTGGTATTAAACATCTGGTGATGACCATGTGTAGAGTCTTCTTTTGTGCTGTTGAAAAAATATGTTTGCTATGACCAGTGCATTCTCTTGGCAAAACTCAGTTAGTCTTTACCTGGCTTCATTTTGTACTCCTAGGCCAAATTTGCCTGTTATTCCAGGTATCTCTTGATTTCCTACTTTTGCATTCCAGTCACCTATGATGAAAAGGATGTCTTTTGGGGGGGGGGGGGGTGTTAGTTAGACAAGGTCTTCTAGGTCTTAATAGAATCATTCAACTTCAGCTTCTTCGGCATTACTGGTTGGGGCATAGACTTGGATTACTCTGATATTGAATTCTTTGCCCTGCAAATGAGTAGAGATCATTCTATCACTTTTGAGAATGCACCCAAGTACTGCATTTCAGCTTCTTTTGTTGACTCTCATGCCTACTTCATTTCTTCAAGGAATTATTGCCCAAAGTAGTAGATATATTGGTAATCTGAGCTAAATTAACCCATTCCAGTCCATTTAAGTTCACTGATTCCTAAAATGTCAATGTTCACTCTTGTCATATCCTGTTTGACCACTTCTAATTTATCTTGATTCATGGACCTAACGATCCAGGTTCCTAAGCAATTTTCTTCTTCCCACCATCAGACTTTACTTCCACAACCAGTTACATTCACAACTGGGCGTTGTTTTCACTTTTACTCTATCTATTTCTTCTTTCTCATGTTATTTCTCCACTGATCTCCAGTAGTATATTAGAAACCTGTCAGCCTGAAGAATTCCAAGGATGGGGGAGCCTGGAGGGCTGCCTGAGGGAGCCTGGAGGGTCGCACAGAGTTGGACACGACTGAAATGACTTAGCAGCAGCAGCAGCAAACTGGGGAGTTCGTCTTTCAGTATTATATCTTTTTCCCTTTTCATATTGTTCATGGGGTTCTCAAGGCAAAAATACTGAAGTGATTTGCCATTCCCTTCTCCAGTGGACCACGATTGGTCAGAGCTCTCCACCATGACACATCCTTCTTGAGTGGCCCTACATCACATGGCTCATTGTTTCACTGAGTTAGACAAGGTTATGGCCCATGTGATCAGTTTGATTAGTTTTCTGTGATTGTAGTTTTCATTCCGTGTAGGTAAGGAATTCCAGTTGAGCTATTTCAAAATCCTAGAGAATGATGCTGTTAATGTGCTATACACAATATGCCAGCAAATTTGGAAAACTCAGTAGTGGCCACAGAACTGGAAAAGGTATGTTTTCTTTTCTTTCAGTCCCAAAGAAAGGCAATGCCAAAGAAAATTAAAGCTACTGTGCAATTGCCCTCATTTCACATGCTAGCAATGCAAAGCTCAAAATCCCTTAAACTAAGCTTCAACAGTATGTGAACTAATATCTTCTAGATGTACAGTTGGGTGTAGAAATTGCAGAGGAATTAGAAATCAAATTCCAACATATGTTGGATCATAGATAAAGCAAGAATCCCAATAAAACATCTACTTCTGCTTTATTGACTATGCTAAACCCTTTGCTTGTGTGGATCACACACACACACACACACACACACACACACACATACACACACAAATTGTTATTCACACAGAGATGAGAATATAAGCCCACCTTACCTGCCTCCTGAGAAACTTGTTTTCGAGGCAAGAAGCAACAATTAGAGCTGGATATGGAGAAAAAAAAAATTGGTTCCAAATTGGGAAAGGAGCACATCAAAGTTGTATGTTGTCACCCTGCTTATTTAAATACTATGCAGAGTACAAAATATGAAACACCAGGCTAGATGGAAACAAGATTACCAGGAGAACTATTAATAACCTCAGATATGCAGATAACACCACCCAAATGGCAGAAAGTGAAGAGGATCTAAAGAACCTCCTGATGAAAGTGAAAGAGGAGAGTGAAAAAGATGGCTTAAAACTCAACATTCAGAAAACTAAATCATTGCATCCAGTCCCACAACTTCATGGCAAATAGATGGGAAACAGTGGAAATAGTGGCTGCCTTTATTTTTCTGGGCTCCAAGATTGCTGCAGATGGTGACTGCAGCCATGAAATTAAAAGGCGTTTGCTGTTGGGAGCTGCATTATGCATTACTGACAAAATGGAGGCACGGACCCCAGCCCCCTCTCCTCATTCCGCAGGAATGGACCCTGGATTAAGGAGTTAGGCCTTGTAATTCTGGCTTGTCTTTTCCTCTCCTAGGCTAAGTTGAATGAAAAGGAATATTAAGGTGCTTATTGTTCTTGAGAGGAGCATGAGAAGGCAAAAAGCCTTCTGCAGCTGTGCTCAGAAAACAATTCATAAAGTTAATCATTGACATGTGTTCAAGGACTTTTACAAAAGAGTGCTCCAGGATGAGCACATAGGCCATAGCTTGAGGCCATGGGAGGGATTACTATCTGAAGCCTATTTGTGAGGAGAATGTTTATGGCAAAGGAGTTTACTGAATTTAGGGCTTAGGGATTAAAACAGAAAGTAAAAGTGAAGTCACTCAGTCGTGTCTGACTCTT
Source organism: Budorcas taxicolor (assembly GCF_023091745.1). NCBI lineage: Eukaryota > Metazoa > Chordata > Mammalia > Artiodactyla > Bovidae > Budorcas > Budorcas taxicolor. Next base: position 9,054,696 of record NC_068923.1, read on the forward strand.
TGTGACCCCATGGACTGTAGCCTACCGGGATCCTCTGTCCATGGGGTTTTCCAGGCAAAAGTACTGGAGAGAGGTGCCATTTCCTTCTCCAGGGGATCTTCCCGACCCAGGGATTGAACCCAGGTCTCCTGCATTGTAGGCAGATGCTTTACTCTCTGAGCTACCAGGAAGTTAAAGATTTAAGGAATGTTGTAAAGTTAGCATATGTTACTATAGCTTATAGAAGTTAGAAATTTTTAGAGACTCTATAGCTAGAAGCCTTTTTAAGGGATAGTGAGCTCAGGATGTTAGGGACAAACAGGATTTAGGAAGATAAGTAGTAAACTGAGGAATGTAGCATGAGTTACAATGTAATCACAAGTTAACTATAGGACAGGTTAGAGGAGGTAGATAATAGATGATAAGGCTGATTCCTAGAGAATCACTGAAGCAGGAACTCTGTTTGAAGAGTAACTATGATTTATGGAGATAATAAATCTGGGAGAGGGGGAACTGAAAATGTCAAACCTCTGGCCTAATATTTTTGTAAAAGTATAAAAGAGAATCTTAAACTTGAAATAAACAGGCAGTCCAAAAGAAAACTGAGAGGCTACCTCATTGCCAACACCATCCATCTCTTCTGGTTGAATCCTTGGCTGCCAGAGCTAGACTCTGGCAGTTTGCTCCTTGGAAGAAAAGTTATGACCAACTAAGAAAACATGCCAGAACTAATACAATATTTAAAGTAATTAGCCTCCAATTAAAATCAGTTCAGTTCAGTTGCTCAGTGGTCTCTAACTCTTTGCGACCACATGAATTGCAGCACGCCAGGCCTCCCTGTCCATCACCAAATCCCGGAGTTCACTTGATTCACATCCATCGAGTCAGTGACGCCATCCAGCCATCTCATCCTCTGTCGTCCCCTTCTCCTCCTTCCCCCAATCCCTCCCAGCATCAAAGTCTTTTCCAATGAGTCAACTCTTCGCATGAGGTGGCCAAAGTACTGGAGTTTCAGCTTTAACATCATTCCTTGCAAAGAAATCCCAGGGCTGATCTCCTTCAGAATGGACTGATTGGATCTCCTTGCAGTTCAAGGGACTCTCAAGAGTCTTCTCCAACATCACAGTTCAAAAGCATCAATTAAAAAAAAAAAAAAAAGCAGAGCCATTTCTTTGCCAACAAAGTTCCATACAGTCAAAGCTATGGTTTTTCCAGTAGTCCCGTATGGATGTGAGAGCTGCAACATAAAGAGGGCTGAGAGCCAAATAATTAATTCTTTTGAATTGTGGTGCCAGAGAAGACTCTAAAGAGTCCCTTGAATAACTAATAGTTGAAGCCAGTCAATCCTAAAGAATGTCAACCCTGAATATTCATTGGAAGGACTGCTGCTGAATCTCTAAATCTTTGGCCATATTCATGAGAAGTGCTGACTCATTGGGAAAGACCCTGATGCTTGGAAGGATTAAGAACTTTGGAGAAGGAGATGACAGAGAATGTTATGGTTGGATGGCATCATAGACTCAATGGACATGAGTTTGAGCAAACTGTGGGTGATAGTGAAGGACAGGGAAGCCTGGTGTGCTGCAATCTATGGGAGTCACAAGAAGTCAGATAAGATAGAGTGACTAAACAATAATCTTTAAATAAAATATGTTAACAACAATGTCCAGTCATGTTTGGCCAGATATCTGGGTTCTGTTTCTTGGCAAGCTGATACAATAAATTCACTATTACACAGGGCCAGAAAGGAAAACAACAACAACAACAACTAAAACAATAGAGAGACTGCTTTTTAATCTATGATTATTTATATTTATCTGGATCAATTTACAAACCTTTCCTCTAAATTAGTTGATCCCTGTCTATATTTCTATTTCTCATTTGTAGTCTCCTCTGGGGAGTGGTGGGGGAAGAAGAATGGAAAAAATAATTCCTTTGAAATCTAGTCTCCGCCTGAAACTAAGTGCTCAATTTTATTATCTAGGATGAGAGTTTTTAAAAAAGAAAGGTGAAAAATATGATCTCCACACAAAATATGGAATAGACAAGTTTTCTATATCACAAATTGTTCTGTATCATATATTTATTTCCTTCTATTAAAACATATAAAGTGTTGTAAATTGCTACTGGGATTTTTCATACATTTTCATCATTCATTCATTAAATGTTTTTACCCATCAAGTATCAAGCTTTAGGAAAATAAATATAAATAAGGCACACTTTGTTCTTTCAAGGAGCTGACATTCTAGTGAAGGATAGAGGAAAAGACAAATGCTATACTACAAACATGCTAGTGCAGTGCAATAATATTTGAAGTACAGAGAAAAGGAGCATCTACATCAGCTTAAGCATTCTTAAAGGTGTTACTTACACTAGCAGAGGCTAAAGAAATGGCTAGAAGTATTCAAAGAGTAGGACATCACATAGTCTTAGAGATTGAATTTTCAGAGGAACTAGAGATTGAATTTTCAGAGGAACTATAGACCTTCAATGACAAAAACAGGGAAGTGATCTATTTAAACAAGAGCATAGGAATTGGCCTTTAAATTTGGTACATAGAGAGCCATTATTGGATAAATGAAAGTGGTGCATGTCATAAGCTACTCCACAAAGAAATATCTGAAAGATACATTGAATGCTATATATATATATATATATATATATATATATATATATATATCCTTTGAACAGACTCGCAGAGAATGTCAATCACAGAAAGCATGTATTGGATTAGGGAGTTTTTAATTTTAAAAGTGGTTTGTGTACCTTTGATGGTTTACAGCATTCAATCAAGAGAACCAAAAGAACTTTGTCAGGTTTAGAAGCAAATAATGATTAACAAATTTACTGCTATATGATCCCAGAAGTTGTAATATTTTATCATTTTTATAACTGCAAAGCTCACTGTGATCTTGATAATATTTGACTCTTGACTGCTCAAATGACACAAGGATTGCATTCACTGTTTCCCTAGTGTAAATTTAGCTAACATTTAGTTACATGGGTGCAGTTCATTTTGACAAAAGTATTTTCACATTAATTCACAAGAATTTTACATTTATAAGTTAACAACTTTACAATTTGATGTCATTATTGTACTGTTATATTCTTTTTATTTAATATTGTTATATTCTATTTAGTCTTATAAATACTATTTTGAAGTAATTTTATACTTAGATAGATGCTGCAGAATTAGAACAGAAAATTCGTATATACTGTCCACTCAGTTTCCATCAGTGTTAATGTTTTCCATAATCATGGTATACTTAAAAAAAAAAAAAAAAAAAAAAACAGCACGTTAATATGAAGGGCACCATTCTGTAGATGCTTCCTTAACTTTGCCTTTTTTTTTTTTTTTTAAGATTTGTTTTTAATTTTTAATTGGAGGATAATTCCTTTACAATATTGTGATGGTGTCTACCATTTATCGACATTAATCAGCCAAGGCAGATTCATGCACATGTCACCTGCCTCTTAAATCTCCCTCCCTCTACCCTCCCCATTTCATCCCTCTAAGTTGTCACAGATCACCAACATTGAGTTCCCTGCATCATACAATAAATTCCCACTGGCTATCTTATATATGGTAATGTATATATTTTAATACTACCCTCTCAAGTCATCCGACTTTCTCCCTCCCACACTGTGACCAAAAGTCTGTTCCTTATGTGTGTGTCTCATTTGCTTCCCTGCAAGTAGGATCATCAGTACCATTTTTCTAGACATCATATATATGCATTGATATATGATGTTGGTATTTCTATTTTTGACTTACTTCACTCAGTATAATAGGCCCTAGGTTCATCTACCTCATTAGAATACACTCAAATGTGCTATTTTTTATACCTGAGTAATATTCCATTGTGCATATGTACCACAACATCTTTATCCATTCATCTGTCAGTGGACATCTAGATTGCTTCCACATTTAGCTATTGTAAATTGTGCTGCAATGAACATTGGGGTTCATGTGTTTTTTTCAATTATGGTTTCTTGATTGTATATATCCAGTTGTGGGGTTGCTGGATGATGTTAGTTTTACTACTAGTTTATTAAAGAATCTCCATACTGTTCTCCAAAGTGGCTGTATCAATTTGCATTCCACCAATGAAACAAGAGAGGTCCCTTTTCTCCACACTCTCCCCAGCATTTATTGTATGCATACTCCTTGATGATGTCCATTCTGATTGTTGTGAGATGATACCTCATTGTAGTTTTGATTTGTATTTCTCTAATAATGTGTGGTGTTGAACATCTTTTCATGTATATATTAGTCATCTGTATGTCTTCTTTGGAGAAACGTCTCTTTAGGTCTTCTACCCACTTGTTGATTGTGTTGTTTATTTTTCTGGCATTGAGCTACATGAGCTGCTTGCAAATTTTAGAGATAAATTCTTTCTCACTTATTTCAATTGTTATTATTTTATCCCATTCCAACTGTTATCTTTTCACTTTGATTATAGTCTACTTCACTGCGTAAAAACTTTTAAGTTAATTAGATCTCACGTGTTTATTTTTGTTTTTATTTCTATTACTCTAGGATGTGGGTCACAGAGATTTATGTCAAAGAGAGTTCTGACTATGTTTTCCTCTAAGATTTATAAAGCTTCTGGTCTTATATTTAGATATTTAACCCACTTTTAGTTTATATTTGTGTATGGTGTTAGGAAGTGTTCTAGTTTCATTTTTTTACATATCGCTATCCAGTTTTCCCAGCATCATTTACTGAAGAGACTGTTATTTCTCTACCGTATATTTTTCCCTCCTTTGTAAACGATAAGGTGCCCATACGTGTGTTGATATATCTTCAAGCTTTCTCTCTTGTTCTTATTGCCTAAATTTCTGTTATTGTCCCAGTACTGTATTGTCTTTTTTTTTTTTTTTTTTTTACTTAATTTTACTTTACAATACTGTATTGGTTTTGCCATACATTGACATGAATCCATGACGGGTGTATACAAGCTCCCAATCCTGAATTCCCCCCCCCCCCCACCTCCCATCCCATCTCATCACTCTGGATCATCCCCATGCACCAGCCCCAAGCATCCTGTATCCTGTATCGAACATAGACTGACACTTCGTTTCTTACATGATAGTATACATGTTTCAGTGCCATTCTCCCAAATCATCCCACCATCTCCCTCAATGACTGTAACTTGGGGTTTAAACTTGATTCCTCAAGCTCCCTTATTCCTTCTCTAGACTGCTTTGGCTATTCAGGATTTTGTATTTCCATACAAACTATTTAATTACTTATTCTACTTGTGTGAAATATATCATTGGTAGTTTGATAAGGACTGCTTTCAGTCTATGAATGGTTTGGCATCAGTTCAGTTCAGTTGCTAAGTCATGTCTGACTGTTGGTGAAGCCATAGACTGCAACACGCCAGGCTTCCCTGTCCATCACCAGTCCTGGACCTTACTCAAACTCATGTCCATTGAGCTGATGATGCCATCCAAACATCTCATCCTCACTTGTCCCCTTCTTCTCCTGCCCTTAATCTTTCCCAGCTTCAGGGTCTTTTCCAGTGAGTCAGTGCTTCACATCAGGTGGCCAAGGTACTGGAGTTTCAGGTTCAGCATCAGTCTTTCCAATGTATATCCATGACTGATTTCCCTTAGGATGAACTGGTTGGATCTCCTTGCAGTCCAAGGGACTCTCAAGAGTTTTCTCCAACACCACAGTTCAAAAGCATCAGTTCTTTGGCGCTCTGACTTTTTTATAGTCCAACTCTCACATCCATACATGACTACTGGAAGAGCCATAGGTTTGATTAGGACATTTGTTGGCAAAGTAATGTCTCTGTTTTTTAATATGTTGCCTAGTTTGGTCCTAACTTTCCTTACAAAGAGTAAGCGTCTTTTAATTTCATGGCTGCAGTCACCATCTGCAGTGATTTTACAGACCAGAAAAATAAAGTCTGTTGCTGTTTCCAATGTTTCCTCATCTATTTGCCATGTGTAATGGGACTGGATGCCATGAACTTAGCTTTCTGAATGTTGAGCTTTAAGCCAACATTTTCAGTCTCCTCTTTAACTTTCATTAAGTTCTTCAGTTCTTCTTTGCTTTCTACCAAATGGTGGTGTCATCTGCATATCTGAGGTTGTGCATATTTCTGTTGGCAATCTTGATTCTAGATTGTGCTTCATCCAGCCCAGCATTTCTCATGATGATATACTCTGCATATAAGTTAAACAGGCAGGGTGACAATATATAGACTTGACACACTCCTTTCCCGATTTGGAACCAGTCTGTTTTTTCCATGTCCAGTTCTAACTGTTGCTTATTGACCTGCATATAAATTTCTCAAGAGGCAGAAGAGGTAGTCTGGTATTCCCACCTCTTTAAGAATTTTCCAGTTTCTTACGATCCACAGAGTCAAAGGCTTTGGTATAGTAAATAAAGCAGTAGATATTTTTCTGAAACTCTTGCTTTTTCAATGTTCCAACGCTTGTCGGCAATTTGATCTCTAGTTCCTCTGCCTTTTCTAAATGTAACTTGAACATCTGGAATTTCATAATTCACATACTGTTGAAGCCTGTCTTGGAGAATTTTGAGCATTACCTTGGTAGCACGTGAGATGAGTGCATTTGTGAGGTACTTTGAACATTTTTTGGCATTGCTTTTCTTTAAGATTGGAATGAAAATGAACTTTTTTAGTCCTGTGGCCACTACTGAATTTTCCAAATTTGCTGGCATATTGAGTGCAGCACTTTCACAGCATCATCTTTTAGTATTCGAAATAGCTCAACTGGAATTCCATCATCTCCACTAGCTTTGTTCATAGTGATGCTTCCTAAAGCACATGTGGCTTTGAACTCCAGTATGTGTGGTTCTAGGTGAGTGATCACACCATTGTAATTATCTGGGTCATGAAGATGTTTTTTGTACAGTTCTTCTCTGTATTCTTGCCACCTTTTCTTAATATCTTCTGCTTCTGTTAGGTCCATAACATTTCTGTTCTTTATCGAGCCCATCTTTGCATGAAATATTCCTTTGGTATCTCTAATTTTCTTGAAGAGATTTCTCGTCTTTCCCATTCTACTGTTTTCCTCTATTTCTTTTCGTTGATCACTGAGCAAGTCTTTCTTACCCCTCTTTGCTATTCTTTAGAATTCTGAATTCAAATGGGTATATTTTTTCTTCTTTGCCCTTCACATTTTTTTTTTTTTTCTCAGCTAGTTTTATGGCCTCCTCAGACAAGCTTTTTTCAGCTCTTTTTCTTGGGGATGGTCTTGGCCACTGCCTTCTGTACAATATCATGGACCTCCATCCATAGTTCTTCAGGAACTCTGTCTACCATATCTAATCCCTTGAAGCTATGTGTCCCTAAATTGTATAATCATAAGGTATTTGATTTAGGTCATACTTGAGTGGTCTTTGGGTGTTAGTTCTATCTTGCAGGTTTCCATAGAACCGTTCAACTTCAGCTTCTTTGGCATTAGTGGTTGGGACATGGATTACTGTGATATTGAATGGTTTGCCTTGGAAAGGAACAGATATCATTCTGTCGTTTTTGAGATTATACCCAAGTACTGCATTTTGAACTCTTTTGTTGACCATGATGGCTACTCCATTTCTTCTGAGGGATTCCTGCCCGCAGTAGTAGATATAATGGTCATCTGAGTTAAATTCACCCATTCCAGTCCATTTTACTTCACTGATTCCTAGAATGCCAACGTTCACTCTTGCCATCTCCTGTTAGACCACTTCAAATTTGCCTTGATTCATGGACCTGACATTCCAGGTCCCTATGCAATGTTGCTCTTTTACAGCATCAGACCCTGCTTCTATCACCAGTCACATCCACAGCTGGGTATTGTTTTTGCTTTGGCTCCATCCCTTCATTCTTTCTGGAGTTATTTCTCCACTGATCTCCAGTAGCATATTGGGTACTTACCAATCTGGGGAGTTCCTCTTTCAGTATCCTATCATTTTCCCCTTTCATACTGTTCATGGGGTTCTCAAGGCAAGAATACTGAAGTGGTTTGCCATTCCTTTCTCCAGTGGACCACATTCTGTCAGACATCTCCATCATGACCCGCCCGTCTTGGGTGGCCCCACATGGCTTAGTTTCATTGAGTTAGACAAGGCTGTGGTCCGTTTGATTAGATTGATTAGTTTTCCGTGATTATGGTTTCAGTGTCTGCCCTCTGATGCTCTCTCGCAGCACCTACTGTCTTACTTGGGTTTCTCTTACCTTGGACATGGGGTACTTCTTCATGGCTGCTCCAGCAAAGTGCAACCGCTGCTCCTTACTTTGGACGAGGGGTATCTTCTCACCACCGAACCTCCTGACCTTGAACGTGGAGTAGCTCCTTTCAGTCCTCCTCTGCCAATGCAGCCACCACTCCTTGAACATGTCCTTTTCATTATAGGGGACTGGAATGCAGAAGTAGGAAGTCAAGAAACACTTGGAGTAACAGGAAAAATTGGCCTTGGAAGATGGAATGAAGCAAAGCAAAGACTAATAGAGTTTTGTGAAGAGAACACACTGATCATAGCAAACACCTTGTTCTAACAACACAAGAGAAGACTACACATGGACATCACCAGATGGTCAACACCAAAATCAGATTGATTATATTCTTTACAGCCAAAGATGGAGAAGCTCTATACAGTCAACAAAAACAAGACCAGGAGCTGACTGTGGCTCAGATCATGAACTCCTTATTGCCAAATTCAGACTTAAATTGAAGAAAGTAGGGAAAACCACTAGAACAATCAGGTATGACCGAAATCAAATCCCTTTATGATTATACAGTGAAAGTGAGGAATAGATTTAAGAAACTAGATCTGATAGATAGAGTGTCTGATGAACTATGGATGGAGGTTCGTGACATTGTACATGAGACAGGGATCAAAACAATCCCCATGAAAAATAAATTCCAAAAGGCAAAATGGCTGTCTGTAAAAGCTGTGAAAAGAAGAGAAGTGAAAAGCAAAGGAGAAAAAGAAAAATATAAGCATCTGAATGCAGAGTTCCAAATAAAAGCAAGAAGAGATAAGAAAGACTTCCGCAGCAATCACTGCAAAGAAATAGAGGAAAAAAACAGAATGGGAAAGACTAGAGATGTCTTCAAGAAAATTAGAGATACCAAAGGAACATTTCATGCAAAGATGGTCTTGACAAAGGACAGAAATGGTATGGACCTAATACAAGCAGAAGATATTGAGAAGAGGTGGCAAAAATATACAGAACTCTACAAAAAAGTTCTTCACAATCAAGATAATCAGGATGGTGTGATTACTCAACTAGAGCCAGACATCCTGGAATGTGAAGTCAAGTGGGCTTTAGAAAGCATCACTACAAACAAAGCTAATGAGGGTGATGGAATTCCAATACAGTTATTTCAAATCCTGAAAGATGATGCTGTGAAAGTGCTGCACTCAATAGGCCAGCAAATTTGGAAAACTCAGCAGTGGCCACAGGACTGGAAAAGGTCAGTTTTCATTCCAATCCCAAAGAAAGGCAATGCCAAAGAATGCTCAAACTACCGAACAATTGCACTCATCTCACATACTAGTAAAGTAATGCTCAAAATTCTCCAAGACAGTCTTCAGCAATACGTGAACCATGAACTGCCAGATGTTCAAGCTGGTTTTAGAAAAGGCAGAAGAAGCAGAGATCAAATTGCCAACATCCACTGGACCATCAAAAAAGCAAGAGAGTTCCAGAAAAACATCTATTTCTGCTTTATTGACTGTGCCAAAACCTTTGACTGTGTAGATCACAATAAACTGTGGAAAGTTCTTCAAGAGATGGGAATACCAGACCACCTAACATGACTCATGAGAATCCTATATACAGGTCAGGAAGTAACAATTAGAACTGGACATGGAACAACAGACTGGTTCCAAATAGGAAAAGGAGTACGTCAAGGCAGTATATTGTCACCTTGTTCATATAACTAAAATGCAGAGTACATCATGAGAAACGCTGGGCTGGAAGAAGCACAAGATGGAATCAAGATTACCAGGAGAAATAACAATAATCTCATATATGCAGATGACACCACCGTTATGGCAGAAAGTGAAGAGGAACTAAAAAGCCTCTTGATGAAAGTGAAAGAGGAGAGTGAAAATGTTGGCCTAAAGCTCAATATTCAGAAAACGAAGATCATGGCATCTGGTCCCATCACTTCATGGGAAATAGATGCATAAACAGTGTCAGACTTTATTTTTTGGGGCTCCAAAATCACTGCAGATGGTGATTGCAGCCATGAAATTAAAAGATGGTTGCTCCTTGTAAGGAAAGTTATGACCAACCTAGATATCATATTCAAAAGCAGAGACATTACTTTGCCAGCAAATGTCCATCTAGTCAAAGCTTTTTTTTTTTTTTTTTTCCAGTAGTCATATATGGATGTGAGAGTTGGACTGTGAAGAAAGCTGAGCTCCAAAGAAGTGATGCTTTTAAACTGTGGTGTTGGAGAAGACTCTTGAGAGTCTCTTGGACTGCAAGGAGATCCAAGCAGTCCATTCTAAAGATCAGCCCTAGGTGTTTTTTGGAAGGAATCATGCTATAGCTGAAATTCCAGTACTTTGGTTACCTCATGCGAAGAGTTGACTCATTGGAAAATACTCTGATGCTGAGAGGGCTTGGGGGCAGGAGGAGAAAGGGACGACAGAGGATGAGATGGCTGAATGGCATCACTCACTAGATGGACATGAGTCTGAGTCAATTCCGGGAGATGGTGATGGACATGGAAGCTTGTGGAGCTGCAATTCTTGGGGTCGCAAAGAGTCGGACACGACTGAGTGACTGAACTGAACTGAACTTAGTGGTCTAGTGATTTTCCCTACTTTCTTCAACTTAAGTCTGAATTAGGCAATAAGGATTTCATTATCTGAGCCATAGTCAGCTTCCAGTCTTGTTGTTCCTGACTCTATAGAGCTTCTCCATCTTTGGCTGCAATGAGTACAATCAATCTGATTTTGCTATTGACCATCCGGTGATGTCCATGTGTATAGTCTTTTCTTTTGCTGTTGGAAGATGGTGTTTGGTATGATCAGTATGTTCTCTTGGGAAAACTCTGTTAGCCTTTGACTTGCTTCATTTTGTAGTCCCAGGTTAAATTTGCCTGTTGCTTCAGGTATCTCTGCCTTCTTACTTTCGCACTCCAGTCCCCTATGATAAAAAGGACATATTTTTGGGGGTGTTAGTTATAGAAGTTTTTATAGGTGTTCATAGAACCATTCAACTTCAGCTTTTTCAGCATTACTGGTAGGGTTATAGACTTGGATTACTGTGATACTGAATGTTTTTCCTTGGAAATGAGCAGAGTTCAATCTGTCATTTTTGAGAATGCATTCAAGTACTGCATTTTGGACCCTTTTGTTGACTGATGGCTACTCAATTTCTTCTAAGGGATTCTTGCCCACAGTAGTAGATATAGAGGTCATCTGAATTAAATTCACCCATTCCAGTCCATAAGTTCACTGATTCCTAAAATGTCAGTGTTCACTCTTGCCATTGCCTGTTTGACCACTTCCAGAATGCCTTTATTCATGGCCCTAACATTCCACGTTCTTATGCAATGTTGCTCTTTACAGCGTCGAGCTTTACTTCCATCACCAGTCACATCCACAACTGGTTGTTGTTTTTGCTTTGGCTCCGTCTCTCCATTCTTTCTGGATATATTTATCCAGTCTCCTTCTGTAGTATATTTGGCACCTACCAACCTAGGGAGTTCATCTTTCAGTGTCCTATTTTTTGCTTTTTCATAGTGTTCATGCGGTTCTCAAGGCAAGAATAATAAAGTGGTTTGCCATTCCCTTCTCCAGTGGACCACAGTTTGTCAGAACTCACCACCCTGACCCATCTGTCTTGGATGTCCCTATACTACAATGGTTCATATTTTCACTATGTTAGGCAAGGCTTTGGTCCATGGTTAGTGACCAGATTGGTTAGTTTTCTGTGATTATTGATTTCACTCTGTCTGCCCTCTGGTGGAGAAGGATAAAAGGCTTATGGATGCTTCCTTATGGGAGAGACTGACTGAGGGGGAAAGTGGGTCTTATTCTGATAGGCAAGGCCATGCTCAGTAAATCTTTAACCCAATTTTCTGTTGATGACTGAGGCTGTGTTCCCTTTCTATTTTTTGACCTCTGGCCAAACTATAGTGGAGATAATGGAAATAATGGTGACCTTCTTCAAAAGATTCAGTGCAGGCACTGATGTGCTCAGTGCCCCCAACCCTGCAGCAAGCCATCGCCTACCCATGCCTCCACCAGAGACTCCTGGACACTCAGGAGCAAGTCTAGGTCAGTCTCTTGCGGCAAGTCTGGGTCAGTATATTGCTTTGGATAGTATAGTCATTTTCACAATGTTGATTCTTTCAATCCAAGAATATGGTATATCTCACCATCTGTTCATGTCATTTTTAATTTCTTTCATCAGTCTCATAGTTTTTTGCATATAGGTCTTTTGTTTCTTCAAGTAAATTTATTCCTAAGTATTTTATTCTTTTTGTGGCAATATGAATGAAATTGTTTCTTTAGTTTCTCTTTCTGATTTTTCATTGTTAGTGTATACAAGGGCAAGGGATTTCTGTGTATTAATTTCAGATTCTGTGACTTTACTATATTCATTGATTAACACTAGCAATTTTCTGGTGGTATTTTTAAGTTTTTTAATGTAAAGAATCGTATCATCCGCAGACAGTGAGGGCTTTACTTATTTTCCAACCTGGATTCCTTTTATTTCTTTTTTATTTTCTGATTGCTGGGGCTAGGACTTTCAAAACTGTGTTGAATGATAGTGATAAGAGCGGGTACCCTAGTCTTGTTCCTGTCTTTAGAGGAAATGCTTTCAGTTTTTCATCATTAGAATGAGAATAGCATTTTCTGTGAGTTTTTCATATAGCCTTGATTATGTGTAGACATGTTTCTTCTATGCCTGCTTTCAGGGGTGTTTTTATTATAAATGGGTGTTGAATTTTGTCAAAAGCTTTCTCTGCAAATAATGAGATGAGCACATGGTTTTAATCTTTCAATTTGTTACTATGATGTAACACTTTGATTGATTTGCTTATATTGAAGAATCCTTGCATCCCTGGGATAAAGTCCACTTGATCATGATGTATGATCTTTTTAATGTGTTGCTGGATTCTGTTTGCTAGAATTTCGTTGAGGATTTTTGAATCTGTGTTCATCAGTGATATTGGTCTCTGATTTTCTTTTCTTGTGGCACTTTTGCCTGGTCTTGTTATCAGGGTGATGGTGGCCTTATAGAAAGAGTTTGGGAATTTCTGTTTTGAAATTTTCTGAAACTGTACCATTATATTCCTAATTGACACAATTTATCTTGCATGCATGGGATTCATTGAAATTATAAAGTAATCAAAATTATGCATATTGCCATGGATATGTCCTATACATTTAACAATTTAAATATATATATAATTATAAATGTTAATATCTGCTTCTCTTTCTAGTAGTAATAAATCAAAATCTAATCAAGTTGATAAAATGAGATTTTACTTCTACCAAAAGATATGCTATGATGAGGATTCATACAAGCAACCAAAATTAAAGAGTATTTTTAAAGTCTGGACTTTATTGATTTTATTAGACTGGTGATTATTTTGCATTTATTTCTTACTGCATTGTTAATTTTTAATTTGGGGTCAAATATATGTACAATGAAATGAGTATGTCTTAGGTGCACTACTTGTTTAACTCTGATGTTTTTATGCACCCATGTAACCATATGGACATATCAAACATGTGGGCATATCAAATATGTTTATCATCCTAGAGGTTTTCCTTCTAAACCTTCCTCTTACTCTTTATCTCCTACAGGAAATCAGTGCTCTGGTTTCTATCACCATAAGTTTATTTCACTTGGTTTGATCCTCCTAAAAACAAAATTCATATAATCCTATTTTTTTCTGGCTTTTTTACAAACTGAATATAATGATTTTGAGATTCATCTTCTCTGTTGTAAAGTTTAGTACTGAATTCTTTCTTTATCACTTAGCTGTATTCCACTGACTGTACCAAATTTGTCTGCTAATTATCCTGTTGACAAGTTTGTTTGTTAAGTTATCCAGTTGGGTTGTTTGGCTTGGTCTGTTAAAACATATATGGTCAACATCCATAAAAGTTTTAGCAGACCAAGTCAAACGACCCAACTGGATAACTTAACAAACAAACTTGTCAACAGGATAATTACAGTATGGTACTGGAACAAAGACAAAAATATAGATCAATGGAACAAAATACAAAGCCCAGAGATAAATCCACACACATATGGACACCTTATCTTTGACAAAGGAGGCAAGAATATACAATGGAGTAAAGACAATCTCTTTAACAAGTGGTGCTGGGAAAACTGGTTAACCACTTGTAAAAGAATGAAACTAGATCACTTTCTAACACCACACACAAAAATAAACTCAAAATGGATTAAAGATCTAAATGTAAGACCAGAAACTATAAAACTCCTAGAGGAGAACATAGGCAAAACACTCTCCAACATAAATCACAGCAGGATCCTCTATGATCCACCTCCTAGAATACTGGAAATAAAAGCAAAAATATACAAATGGGATCTAATTAAAATTAAAAGCTTCTGCACAACAAAGGAAAATATAAGCAAGGTGAAAAGACAGCCTTCTGAATGGGAGAAAATAATAGCAAATGAAGCAACTGACAAACAACTAATCTCAAAAATATGCAAGCATCTTATGCAGCTCAATTCCAGAAAAATAAATGACCCAATCAAAAAATGGGCCGAAGAATTAAATAGACATTTCTCCAAAGAAGGCATACGGATGGCTAACAAACACATGAAAAGATGCTCAACATCACTCATTATTAGAGAAATGCAAATCAAGACCACAATGAGGTACCACTTCACACCTGTCAGAATGGCTGCGATCCAAAAGTCTACAAGCAATAAATGCTGGAGAGGGTGTGGAGAAAAGGGAACCCTCTTACACTGTTTGTGGGAATGCAAACTAGTACAGCCACTATGGAGAACAGTGTGGAGATTCCTTAAAAAATTGCAAATAGAACTGCCTTATGACCCAGCAATCCCACTGCTGGGCATACACACTGAGGAAACCAGAATTGAAAGAGACACATGTACCCCAGTGTTCATCACAACACTGTTTATAATAGCCAGGACATGGAAACAACCTAGATGTCCATCAGCAGATGAATGGATAAGAAAGCAGTGGTACATATACACAATGGAGTATTACTCAGCCATTAAAAAAATACATTTGAATCAGTTCTGATGAGATGGATGAAACTGGAGCCGATTATACAGAGTGAGGTAAGCCAGAAAGAAAAACACCAATACAGTATACTAACACATATATATGGAATTTAGAAACATGGTAATGATGACCCTGTATGCAAGACAGCAAAAGAGACACAGATGTGTATAGCGGACTTTTGGACTCTGAGGGAGAGGGAGAGGATGGGATGATTTGGGAGAATGGCATTGAAACATGTATGCTATCATGTAAGAAAGGAATCACCAGTCTATGTCCGATGCAGGATACAGGATGCTTGGGGCTGGTGCATGGGGATGATCCAGAGGGATGTTGTGGGGAGGGAGGTGGGAGGGGGGTTCATGTTTAGGAACACATGTACAGCCGTGGTGGATTCATGTCAATGTATGGCAAAACCAATACAGAATTGTAAAATAAAGTAAAAATAAAAATTTTAAAAATAAATAAATAAAAATAAAAAATAAAATGTATAGGAATGAATGAATAAAAATATATATATATATATATATATATATATATATATATATATATGGATATTGTTATATTTTAATTTCCAAAAATAATTTTCATGTCTTCTGTGTGAATAGTTAAGAATGGAACTGGATAAAAAGATACATGTATATTTAATTTTATAAAGCTGTATAATACTTTTCCAACATATTTGTATGATTTCACAGCCTTCTGGCAAAGGATAAAAGTTAGAGCAGTTCTGCATTCTCACTAGCATTCGATTTTGCCAATGATTTTACTATTAGCTATTTAGGCAATTTTCAAGTTTAATTTCACAAATAATTTCCCATACAACTAATGCTACTGAACAATATTTATATTTTAAATGATGCCTATAAAGATGCATGTGCTGTGCTTGCTCGCTCAGTCCTGTCCAACTCTTTGCAACCCCACACACTGTAGCACTCCAGGGTCCTCTGTCCACGGGGATTCCCCAGGCAAAAATACTGGAGTCGGTTGCCTTACCCTCCTATGGGGGATCTTCCCAACCCAGGGATTGAACCCAGGTCTCCTGCATTGCAGGTGGATTCTTTACCATCTGAGCCACCAGATATATTAGTTTAACTTTGATGAAGCCTAATCAACATTCTTTTTTCTCTTGTGGAGAGCATCTTATTTCTTCTCATAGAGAATATACAGAAATATTTGTTTATTCTAATGTTGTAGATATATTATTTTATGTTTCTTTATGCTGGGGTAATTTTTGTGCTTGATATGAATGTTTAAGTTATTTTTCCCCATATTCATCCAGTAATTTTCACACCACCTGCTGAAAATACTTTCCATTGTCTATTAAATTGTCTTGTGACTTTGTAGAAAGTTAACTTGTGCTTTACATATAAATTTATTTCCAATACTATATATTCTGTTTTACTGATCATTATTTTGTTTTTCTACCAGCTCTACATTGTTCTGAATTCCTTTAGTTTCATAGTAAACTGGAAATAATAGTGTAATGACTCCAAAATTCTACTTTATTAAGAGATATATACTTAATGTTGACTACTGTATTACTTTATTGTATTACTGTAGCCAATGGAGTCACAACCCTGCTTATTTAACTTATATGCAGACAATAACATGTGAAATGTTGGGCTGGATGAAGTTCTAGCTAGAATCAAGATTGCTTCAGAAAAAAAAAAAAAACAAAAACAAAAACAATAACCTCAGACATGCAGATGATACCACTATAATGAGAGAAAGTGAAGAGGAACTAAAGAAACCCTTGATGAGGGTGAAAGATAAAAGTGACAAAGCAGGCTTAAAACTCAACATTCAACAAACTAAGATAATGTCATGTGGAAATATCACTTTATGGTGAATAGAAGGGGAAAGCAAGAAGGAGTGACAGAGTTTATTTTCTTGGTTTACAAAAACACTGTGGATGTTGACTGCAAACATGAAATTAAAAGACGTTTGCTCCTTGGAAGGAAAGTTATGGTAAAACTAGACAGTATGTTAGAAAGCAGAGATGGATGAAACTGGAGCTGATTATACAGAGTGAAGTAAGCCAGAAAGAAAAACACCAATACAGTATAGTAACACACACACACATATATATATATATATATATATATATATATATATGGAATTTAGAAAGATGGTAATGATAACCCTGTATGCGAGACAGCAAAAGAGACACAGATGTATAGAACGGACATTTGGACTCTGAGGGAGAGGGAGAGGGTGGATGATGTGGGAGAATGGCATTAAAACATGTATACTATCATGTAAGAAACGAATCACCAGTCTATGTTCGATAAAGGATACAGGATGCCAGGGGCTGGTGCACGGGGATGATCCAGAGAGATGATATGGGGTGGGAGGTGGGAGGGGGTTCATGATTGGGAACTCATGTACACCCATGGTGGATTCATGTCAATGTTTGGCAAAATCAATACAGTATTGTAAAGTAAAATAAAGTAGAAATAAAAATTAAAAAAAAAAAAGAAAGAAAGAAGGAAAGCAGAGCCATAACTTTGCCAGCAGAAGACTAGAGTCAAAACTATGGATTTTCAGTAGTAATGTATGGATGTGACAGGTGAACATTAAAGAAGGATGTTGTTGCTATTTAGTGGCTCAGTCCTGTCCGAATCTTTGCAGGCCCATGGACTGCAGCATGTCAGGCTTTCCTGTCCTTCACCATCTCTCAGAGCTTTATCAAACGAATGTCCATTGAGTTGGTGATGCCATGCAAACATCTCATCCTCTGTCATCCCCTTCAATCTTTCCCAGCACCAGAGTCTTTTCTAATGAGTTGGGACTTCATATCAGGTGGCCAAAGTATTGGAGCTTTAGCATTAGTCCTTTCTATGAATATTCATGACTGGTTTCCTTTAGGATTAATTGGTTTCATCTCCTTGCAGTCCAAGTGACTCTTAAGAGTTTTCTCCAAGACCACTGTTCAAAAGCATCAATTCTTTGATGCTCATCCATCTTCATAGTCCAACTCTCATAGCCATACATGAATACTGGAAAACAAACAAACAAAGAAACATAGCTTTGACTATATGGACTTATGCTGACAAAGTAATATCTTGGCTTTTTAATATGCTGTCTAGGTTTCTCATAGCTTTTCTTCCAAAAAAGCGAGCATCTTTTAATTTCATGGCTTCAGTCACAGTCACATTCTGCAGTGATTTTGGAGACAAAGAAAGTGAAGTCTTTGCCGTGAAATGATGGGACAAGATGTCATGATCTTTTATGAATGTTGAGTTTTACGCCAGCTTTTTCACTCTCTTCTTTCAGTTTCTTCAAAAGGCTCTTTAGTTCTTCACTTGCTGCCATAAGGGTATTGTCCTCTGCGTATCTGAGGTGATTAGGCCATAATGTGGGTGCTATCTGCATATCTAAGGTTATTGATATTTTTCCTGGCAAACTTGATTCCAGCTTGTGCTTCATCCAGCCAGAATTTCACATTATGTACACTGAATATGAATTTAAAAGCCAGGGTGACAATACCCAGCCTTGACTTACTCCTTTCCCAGTTTGGAACCAGTCAATTGCCCCATGTCCAGTTCTAACTGTTGCTTCTTGACCTGCTTACAGGTTTCTCAGGAGGTAGGTAAGGTGTTCTGATATTCCCATCTTTTTAAAACTTTTCCACAGTTTGTTGTTTTCCAACCAGTAAAAGCTTTAGTGCAGTCAATGAAGCAGAAGTAAATGTTTTTTTCTGGAATTATCTTGCTTTTCTATGATCCAATGGATATTACTAATTTAACCTCTGGTTCCTCTGCCTTTATTAAATCCAGTTTGAACATCTGGAAGTTCTCAGTTCATGTACTATTGAAACTTACCTTGGAGAACTATGAGCATTATTTTGTTAGTGTGTGAGATGAATAGAGTACAGTAGTTTGAATATTCTTTGGCATTTTTCTTTGATATCATTTATATTGGAATTTTCTAGTCCTAACCATTTCCAGTTCTGTGGTTACTGCTGAGTTTTCCAAATTTGCTGACATATTGAGTGCAGCACTTTCACAGCATCTTCATTTAGGATTTGAAATAGCTCAACTGGAATTCCATCACCTCTACTAGCTTTGTTTGTAGTGATGCATCCTAAGGCCCACTTGATTTTGCACTCCAAAATGTCTGGCTCTAGGTGAGTGATCATACCCTCATTTTTGTCTGGGTCACCAAGATCCATTGTGTATAGTTCTTCTATGTATCCTCACTACCTTTTCTTAATACTTTCTACTTCTGTTAGGTCCATACCATTTCTGTTCTTTGGTGTGCCCATCTTTGTAGGAAATGTTCCCTTGGTATATCTAACTTTCTTGAAGATATCTCTAGTCTTTTCCATTCTATTGTGTTCTTCTATTTCTTTGCATTGATCACTTAGGAAGGCTTACTTATCTCTCATTGCTAGTCTTTGGAACTCTGCATTCAGATGGGTATATCTTTCCTTTTCTCCTTTGCCATTCCCCTCTTTTCTCAGCTATTTGTAAGATCTTCACAGACAATCATTTTGTCTTCTTGCATTTCTTTTTTTGGGGGAATGGTCTTGATTACTGTCTCCTATACAATGTTATGAACCTCCATCCATAGTTCTTCAGGTACTCTGTCTATCAGATCCAATCCCTTGTCACTTTCACTGTGTAATCATATGGGGTTTGATTTAGGTCATATCTGAGTGGCTTAGTGGCTTTCCTTACTTTATTCAATTTTAGTCTGAATTTTACAAAAAGGAATTCATTATGTGAGCCATAGTCAATTCCCAGACTTGTTTTTGCTTACTGTGTAGAGCTTCTCCATCTTCAGCTGCATGAATATAATCAATCTGATTTAAGTATCGACCCTCTGGTAATGTGTAGAGTCGTCCTTTGCATTATTGGAAGAGGGTGTTTGCTATGACCAATGTGTTTTCTTGGTGAAACTCTGTTTGCATTTGTTCTTCGTCATTTTTTACTCCAAAGCCAAACCTCATACTTGCCAGAGATGCTCAGAGGATGGAAACCAAACCCTGTGGGCACCAGGACCCAAGGATAAGAGCAGTGACCCCACAAGAGACTGAGCCAGATCTAAGTTTAAGTGTTTTAGTGTCTCCTGTGGAGGCACAGGTCAGCAGTGTCCTGTGGGAACAGGGGCTCTGGCTGTAGCAGACCTGGGAGGTGTGGTCTGTGGCATAAGTCTTCTTGGTGGAGATTTCCATTAACACTATCATAGAGCCAACATGCAGACAGTCCACAAACTGGAGAAAAATTATACCAAGGGAGTTTCTGCACAGTTGCAGAAGTTCTAGGGCCCACAACAGGCTTCCCAACCTGGGGGTACAGCAAAGGGACTGAGAATCCACAGGAAATTTAACTTTGAAGGCCAATGGGATTTGATTACAAAACTTCCACAGGACTGGGGAAATAAACTCTTGGTGGGCACAACAAAACTTTGTGTGCACCAGGACCCAGGAGAAAGGAACAGTGATCCCACAAGAGACTGAGCCAGGCTTGCCCATGAGTGTCCAGGAGTCTCTGGTGGAGGCATGGGTCAACAGTCAGGGACACTGAATACAACAGTCCTAAGAGCATAAATTATTTTGTCACTGTTATGCCATTATCTCTACCATAGTTTGACCTCAGGCAAAACTACAGGGAGAGAAAAGAGCCCCACCCATTAGCAGAAAATTGGATAAAATATTGGATTAAATATTTACTAAGCATGGCCCAGAGAAAGACCTGGTTTTCTGCATATCCAGTCCGTTCCATCAAGAAGCTTCTACAAGGATTTTATCTTCATTCATTGCAGGGCAAATAGAATGAAAACCACAATCACAGAAAACCAACCAAAGAAGACTAAACACCAAAGAACTGATTCATTTGGATTGTGGTGCTGGAGAAGACTCTTGAGAGTCCCTTGGACTGTCAGGAGATCAAACTGCTCAGTTGTACAGAAATCAAACCTGAGTATTCATTGGAAAGACTGATGCTGAAGCTGAAGCTCTAATACTTTGGCCACCTGATTCAAAGAGCAGACTCAATTGGAATAAAACCTTGATGCTGGGAAGGACTGAAGGGAAAAGATAACATCACCAACTCAGTGGACATGAATTTGAGCAAACTCTAGGAAATAATGAAGGACAGAGAACTCTGGTATACTGCAGTCTATGAAGTCACAAGGAATCAGACACTACTTAGTGACTTAACACCAAGAAATACTATTAAGAAAGGTATTTCACTATTTCTTGGGAAAGCAAACTATTACATATGAAAATTTAACACTTTAACACTCCGGCTCTGCCAGGCACTGCCGGCGATGCGCGGGGAGTGCAGGGGACATCGGCCCAGCCACCGGCACCCAAGCACCGGCTAGAGCTGCCTTCACCCTGAGCCCAACCACAAGTGCGCCAACTTCGGCCACCACCAGCTTCCAGGGTGCGAAGAACTATCTTGCTGTCATCTCCTTGTGAGTGGGATTGACATCCCAGCTGCAACTATTGCCACAAGTGCTCCAGGAAACACAGACACATGGCAACAGACAGCCTGCTTTACCAGGTGCAGGAGGGCCAGAGGAGCTATCCCATGTGGAAGGTCAGGAAGGGCGGCAGTGAGAAGATACCCTTCGTCCAAGGTAAGGAGCAGTGGCTGTGCTTTGCTGAAGTAGCCATGAAGAGATATCCCACGCCCAAGGTAACAGAAAGCCAAGTAAGATGGTAGGTGTTGCAAGAGGGCATCAGAGGGCAGACACACTGAAACAATACTCACAGAAAACTAGTCAATCTAATCACACTAGGACCACAGCATTGTCTAACTCAATGAAACTAAACCATGCACACGGGGCAACACAAGATGGATGGGTCATGGTGGAGAGGTCTGACAGAATGTGGTCCACTGGAGAAGGGAATGGCAAACCACTTCACCATTCTTGCCTTGAGAACCCCATGAACAGTATGAAAAGGCAAAATGATAGGATACTGAAAGAGGAACTCCCCAGATCGGTAAATGTCCAATATGCTACTGGAGATCAGTGGAGAAATAACTCCAGAAAGAATGAAGGGATGGAACCAAAGCAAAAACAATACCCAGCTGTGGATGTGACTGCTGATAGAAGCAAGGTCTGATGCAGTAAAGAGCAATATTGCATAAGAACCTGGAATGTCAGGTCCATGAATCACGGCAAAGTGGAAGTGGTCGAACAAGAGATGGCAAGAGTGAACGTCGACATTCTAGGAATCAGTGAACTACAATGGACTGGAATGGGTGAATTTAACTCAGATGACCATTATATATACTACTGCAGGTAGGAATCCCTCAGAAGAAATGGAGTAGCCACCATGGTCAACAAAGAGTCCAAAGTGCAGTACTTGGATGAAATCTTAAAAACGACAGAAAGATCTCTGTTTATTTTCAAGGCAAACCATTCAATATCACAGTTATCCAAGTCTATGCCTCAACCAGTAACACTGAAGAAGCTGAAATTGAACGGTTCAGTGGAGACCTACAAGACCTTTTAGAACTAACACCCCAAAACGATGTCCTTTTCATTATAGGGGACTGGAATGCAAAAGTAGGAAGTCAGGAAACACCTGGAGTAACAGGCAAATTTGGCCTTGGAATGCAGAATGAAGCAGGACAAAGACTAATAGAGTTTGACCAAGAAAATGCACTGGTCATAGCAAACACATTCTTCCACAACACAAGAGAAGACTCTACACATGGACATCACCAGATGGTCAACACCGAAATCAGATTGATTATATTCTTTGTAGCCAAAGATGGAGAAGCTCTATACAGTCAACAAAAACAAGACCAGGAGCTGACTGTGGCTCAGATCATGAACTCCTTATTACCAAATTCAGACTTAAATTGAAAAAAGTAGGGAAAACTGCTAGACCTTTAAGGTATGACCTAAATCAAATCCCTTATGATTATACAGTGGAAGTGAGAAATAGATTTAAGGGCCTAGATCTGATAGATAGAGTGCCTGATGAAGTATGGAATGAGGTCCGTGACATTGTACAGGAGACAGGGATGAAGACCATCCCCATGGAAAAATGTGCAAAAAAGCATATTGGCTGTCTGGGGAGGCCTTACAATGAGCTGTGAAAAGAAGAGAGGTGAAAAGCAAAGGAGAAAAGAAAGGATACAAGCATCTGAATGCAGAGTTCCAAAGAACAGCAAGAAGAGATAAGAAAGCCTTCTTTAGTAATCAATGCAAAGAAATAGAGGAAAAGGACAGATTAGGAAAGACTAGAGATCTCTTCAAGAAAATTAGAGATACAAAGGGAACATTTCATGCAAAGATGGGCTCGATAAAGGACAGAAATGATATGAACCTAACAGAAGCAGAAGGTATTAAGAAGAGGTGGCAAGAATACACAGAAGAACTATACAAAAAATATCTTCACGACCCAGATAATCACGATGGTGTGATCACTCATCAAGAGCCAGATATCCTGGAATGTGAAGTCAAATGGGCCTTAGAAAGTATCACTACGAACAAAGTTAGTGGAGGTGATGGAATTCCAGTTGAGCTATTTAAAATCCTGAAAGATGATGCTGTGAAAGTGCTGCACTCAATAAGCCAGCAAATTTGGAAAACTCAGCAGTAGCTACAGGACTGGAAAATGTCAGTTTTCATTCCAATCCCAAAACAAGGCAATGCCAAAGAATACTCAAACTACCGCACAATTGCACTCATCTCACATACTACTAAAGTAATGCTCAAAATTCCCCAAGCCAGGCTTCAGAAATACATGAACTGTGAACTTCCTGATGTTCAAGCTGGTTTTAGAAAAGGCAGAGGAACCAGAGATGAAATTGTCAACATCCGTTGGATCATGGAAAAAGTAAGAGAGTTGGAGAAAAACATCTATTTCTGCTTTATTGAGTATGCCAAAGCCTTTGACTGTGTGGATCACAATAAACTATGGAAAATTCTTCAAGAAATGGGAATAACAGACCACCTGATCTGCCTCTTGAGAAATCTGTATGCAGGTCAGAAAGCAACAGTTAGAACTGGACATGGAACAACAGACTGGTTCCAAATAGGAAAAGGAGTATGTCAAGGCTGTTTATTGTCACCCTGCTTATTTAACGTACATGCAGAGTACATCATGAGAAACGCTGGACTGGAAGAAGCACAAGCTGGAATCAAGATTGCCAGGAGAAATATCAGTCACCTCAGATATGCAGATGACACCGCCCTTATGGCAGAAAGTGAAAAGGAGCTAAAAAGCCTCTTGATGGAAGTGAAAGAGGAGAGTGAAAAAGTTGGCTTAAAGCTCAACATTCAGAAAACGAAGATCATGGCATCTGGTCCCATCACTTCATGGGAAATAGATCAGGAAACAGTGGAAACAGTGTCCGACTTGACTTTATTTTTTGGGGCTCCAAAATCACTGCAGATGGTGATTGCAGCCATGAAATTAAAAGACACTTACTCCTTGAAAGAAAAGTTATGACAAACCTAGATAGCATATTCAAAAGCAGAGATATTACTTTGCCAGCAAAGGTCCATCTAGTCAAGGCTATGGTTTTTCAGTAGTCGTGTATGGATGTGAGAGTTGGACTGTGAAGAAGGCTGACCGCTGAGGAATTGATGCTTTGGACTGTGGTGTTGGAGAAGACTCTTGAGAGTCCCTTGGATGGCAAGGAGATCCAACCAGTCCATTCTGAAGGAAATCAGCTCTGGGATTTCTTAGGAAGGAATGATGGTGAACCTGAAACTCCAGTACTTTGGCCACCTCATGCGAAGTGTTGACTCACTGGGAAAGACTCTGATACTGGGAGGGATTGGGGGCAGGAGGAGAAGGGGGCGACAGAGGATGAGATGGCTGGATGGCATCACTGACTTGATGGACGTGAATCTGAGTTTACTCTGGGTGTTGATGATGGACAGGGAGGCCTGGTGTGCTGTGATTCATGGTGTCACAGAGTCAGACACGACTGGGTGACTGAACTGAACTGAACTGATAAGCTGTTGAACAAATAAGGAGATGTAACTAAGGTCCAGTGAAGTTAGAGATACTATGAGGTTGTGTCTTTCATCCAACCAGGGCTAAGGGTGAAGGAAAAGAAAAAGCAGGGGGAACCCTGATTCAGTATTTAGAGAATCTGTCAAAAATCTAAAACAAATTGTGAATTGTCTTTCAAAACAATTTTGTGTGTTTTCCTTGTCATTAGTGATTTTTAACATAGTGCTTTTTGAGGATAGATTAAGCCTATTAATATACCATATGAATTATCCATATTGATAATTTAACTTTTAGTTACATTCTACTGACAGAAAACTATATATTAAAAGATATTCAGGAATTTCCCTTCTGCCCAGTATTTAAGACTCCATGTTTCCAATAAAGAGGACACAGTTTCATTCCCCAGTGAGGACACATCCCACAGCATGATCAAAAAATTTAAAAACATTAAAAAAACAAAAAGCATTCACAGTAAGCCTATCAAGCATAGTTTAGTAGGTTTATAAGTAGAATACCTCTTTTATAGAAAAAAAATATATATATAAATGTTTGTGTTCTATAAATTGGTCTAATCTTTGAGTTCTACTATGATATACAGCATTAAATTAGCCTGAAATATTTTTTTCCTAGTGTAGTGAATGTTGAAAAAATTTTCTAGTGGTTAAATTCAGGAGAAGCTGATTTTATATAATTAATGGGTTTTTGTTTATCACGTATAAAAACATAATCATACAATTGTTAATACTTATCTGTATAACAATAATTTTGATTTCCCTAGTGGCTCAGATGGCAAAGAATCCACTTGCCATGCAAGAGACCCAGATGTGATCCCTGGGTTCAGAAGATCCCCTGGAGAAGGGAATGGCAACACACTTCAGTATTCTTGCCTTGAAAATTCCATGGATAGAGGAATCTGGTGGGCTACAGTACATGGGGTCGCAAAGAGTTGGAAATGACTGAGTAATTAACACTTTCATTTCATTAAAATAATTAATAGTATTGAATGATTGTGTTTAGCTGAACAGTGTAGAATTTGAGTATAATGAATTTTCTTTTTACTTGGAACTACTATATGTAAGTTGTGGAGCTGTTAGATATATAATTTTATAACTGATTTTGTCATTAAGATTATTAAAATTGATAGATTTTTTGATATTACTTTGTATCTATTATTAAACACAGTTTGTATAATTTACCAAAACGCTTATTGATGGTGAAGCTATGATGCTATGATGGTGTTCTGGAGAAAAACATAAAACTGAGAAATCTGATTCTAGTTCCTCCAGTGTCTTATGGTTGAGTTAATTTCACATCTCAGTATACTTAAAGTCTATGACTAATATCTTGCTGATTTTGTCTGCCACATGCTAGCTTGTCAGTTAATAGTACTGCAGGGATATACGATTTAATTATGTCAATACCAATGTTCAGTGTAAAATGGGAATCCAAATTGTTGTTCATGGAGTCAAAGAATGAAAACTCATGGTAGCAAGTGAATAGGATTTATTAAAGAGAAGGGAAGTACAAATGTCTCATCAGAGACCCTGAGAGGAGGTAAAGAATCCACCCAAAGTTGCGAATTGCAGCAGTTTATATCTATAACTTTTTGGGTGGCTCCTGTTCCTAAACTATGTAATCTTTAACCCATCAGTTTAAAGGTCAAAATTGTTTAACTTCACCAGCTGTTTTTTCCCTCAGGCTTATGGAACAGAAGTTAATTACTCCCCTTCCCTGGATCTGAGTGCTGATAATTTATTAGACCAAGGACACATCCAAGGAATTCGGGACAAAGGGTACATGGTTAATGAAGTTAATGGAGTGAGATGTTTATTGAAAACAAGACCGAAGTCTCAGAGGCCTATACTGACTGCTTGCAATTTCTACCTCTAGTGTGTGCAGGCATTATTTTGATGCTAGAGATATAGGTTTATCAATAAGGCAAAATTTCCTTTAAAGAGGACACAGACTGCACGATTTTCTAAGACTGTGAGATAATGCACAGATTCACAAGGTGGCTAACATGGAATCCCTAGAATTATAGAAATATCAGACCATCTAACTTGTTTCTACATTTAACATTTTAATAATTGGAGAACATTTAAATGACGTTGTGTATTCATTATGTTGTGTGTTAGCTACCTGAAATACCTAAATGACTCCTAATAGAAATAATATAACTAGATGTAGTAATTAAAAGTGATAAAGGCTTCTACCTCTTAACATAAGAAACAACAACCAAAAAAAAAAAAGGAACTTCAAATCTAAATTTAACTTCTGTTTCAAAAATATAACAGATTAGATAGTCTACAAATAGCATCTGTTTAAACGTAAAACTGAACTTGATGTTAGTTGGCTGAAGAGCTTCTAAGAAGTGAAATAAAATGCAAATTATTAGAAAATAATTCAAAGTGAAAAGGCTATTGAAAAGAGAAAATAATGAATAACAGTGAGCTATGTAAAAATCTACCTGTTATTTAAATGTTAAGTATACAAGAGATATTTGTGCTAACATCTAGCATCATGATGGCATGAGTTTCAGCAAACTCCAGGAGATGGTGAAGGACAGGGAAGTCTGGTGTGCTGCAGTCTATAAGGTCGGAAGGAGTAGGACACAACTTAGTGCCTGAACAATAAAAATATCATGATGGCAAAATCTAATTTAGTTAAATGCAATTTGATTTACATTGTGTGCTTATTTGCTCAGTCGCAGCCAACTCTTTGTGACCCCATGGACTGTATAACCTGCCAGGCTCCTCTGTCCATGGGAGTTCCCCAGCAAGAATGCTGGAGTGGGTCACCATTCCCTTCTCCAGGGAATCTTCCAAACCCAGGGTTCGAACCTGGGTGTACTACATTGCAGACAGATTCTTTACAGTCTGAGCTATCAGGGAAGTCCTATCAATTCACACATTGCAAGTCAAACTCCTGATTTGCTCCTTAAAAATTGCTCCTTGCCAATGTTATTTGCTAAAGAGTAATTGATTCCATCTTAATTATCATTTTACCTTTTTATAGCCCACATCCGAATATTTAGCTAACAGTTATTTTTACCTTCTGAGTATATACAAAATAAAACCATTTCTCACCCCAACACTTGAGCTAACCATGGCTCAAGCTATGTCTTCAGTTCTTACTTCAGTTCAGTTCACTTCAGTTGTTCAGTCGTGTCCAACTCTGTGACCCCATGAATTGCAGCACACCAGGCCTCTCTGTCCATCACCATCTACCAGAGTTCACTCAAACTCATGTCCATCGAGTCGTTGATGCCATCCAGCCATCTCATCCTCTGTTGTCCCCTTCTCCTCCTTCCCCCAATCCCTCCCAGCATCAGAGTATTTTCCAATGAGTCAAGTCTTTGCATGAGGTGGCCAATGTACTGGAGTTTCAGCTTTTGCATCATTCCTTCTTTTACTTGTATGGTTGAGGTCATCAGCTGCAGTGATTTTGGACCCCAAGAAAATAAAGTCTATCACTGTTTCCATTGTTTCCCCATCTATTGACTATGAAGTTATGGGACCAGATGCCATGATCTTAGGTTTTTTAATGTTGAGTTTTACGCCAGCTTTTAAAAAATATTTTAAGCCACACTCTTCTTTCACTTTCATCAAGAGGTTCTTCAGTTCCTCTTCACTTTCTGCCATAAGGGTGATGTCATCTGTGTATCTGAGATTATTGGTATTTCTCCAGGCAATCTTGATTGCAGCTTGTGGTTCATCCAGCCTGGCATTTCACATGATGTACACTGCATGCAAGTTAAATAAGCAAGGTAACTATAGATACCATTGATGTTCTCCTTTCCCAATTTGGAACCAGAGTATTGTTCTATGTCTTTTAGGAAAAATTCATATAAAATTATTTATTATTATAGATGAGAAAATTAAATTAAATCCAATTACCTCAGATTTAGAGACACAGGTCTCTTTCTTCTGAAATATTTTCACGTCATTTTTCAGAAATCTTAGAAAGTAATGCTTCCAGATTACCACTTTATTTGCTTCAACACCCTAACATGTCTAGTAACTGCAGAGCTTCTGGAGGCTTGCACAGGTGTAGGCCCCAAAGCTTAAATATCATTCAGTTCAGTTCAGCTCAGTCGCTCAGTCGTGTCCGACTCTTTGCGACCCCATGAATCACAGCACGCCAGGCCTCCCTGTCCATCACCAACTCCCGGAGTTCACTCAGACTCATGTCCATCGAGTAAGTGATGCCATCCAGCCATCCCATCCTCGGTCGTCCCATTCTTCTACTGCCCTCAATCTCTCCCAGCATCAGAGTCTTTTCAAATGAGTCAACTCTTCGCATGAGGTCGCCAAAGTACTGGAGTTTCAGCTTCAGCATCATTCCCTCCAAAGAAATCCCAGGGCTGATCTCCTTCAGAATGGACTGGTTGGATCTCCTTGCAGTGCAAGGGACTCTCAAGAGTCTTCTCCAACACCACAGTTCAAAAGCATCAATTCCTTGGCGCTCAGCCTTCTTCACAGTCCAACTGTCACATCCATACATGATAGTCAGTCTGGGTCAGCATCTCACATAGGGTTCAAGCAGACAGTGGTTGGAGTTGACTCAGTGTGGCAAACAAGAGATGAGGATATGGCTAAAAGCCTGTGAAGGGCTGAAAGACACCCGAAGAGGTGAGGGAAGAACAAATTGCTACAGGTACTCTAAAGTGCTGAATCCTATTGAGACTAAGTGTCAGAGGGGCTGGTTCTCTGATCCCAGGTTGTTGCCTCCTTTAGCCAAACCTCAAAGAAAGTGGAGGGCAAGGGAATATGGATGATGGAGTGCACAGAGTTCAGCTTTTCTACCCAAATCAGGGCAGAGTGAAAAATAAATATGGAGAAACGAATGGAGAGTAGCCAACCCAAGTGAGGATTGACCATTTTCACATCTGCTGATTTCAATTACCCTTCATATTTTCTGAAACACCTTCTCCAGCAGCTTACCTTTTACCCGGGGAAAAATACTGTGATAATAAGAAGTGATTTCAAAAAGTACATTTTATGAAAGAATCCAACAATGTTGAGTTAAATTTTCTGACTTAAAGAAGAGCTTTCAATTGTGGTGGTAATGGTGGTAGCATGGTTCTCTAAAGACTAATCATAGAATAGGTATAATTAGAAAGTAATAAAAAATATAAGCAGAAAAGTATTTTATTTCTAAACCATATTATTTTCACATATGGTAATATTTTATAACACATTTTAATTCTTTCTGTTCTTTCTAAAACTGGCTAGATATGAGTTTTACATCTTCATTTTCTTATTCTCTCTGTTATTTGGTATGAAAATACTTGAATACATGCAAGTTTATTATTTCTGCGCAATATACCGCTGATTTTATAATGGTTTGTTCTGGCTATCTGAGTCACTCAGAGGTTTGTACTGAATAGTTTCAATCAATTAAATTTACTTATCAAACCTCTAACTTGTTCTTTATGTTACAGGCTTTGGTTCCTTTTGATGGGAGTTCAAGACCATCACAGAAAATGATCGGTTTTTCATTAACCTAAAAAATGCCTTCCTGGAAACAGAACATGAAAGCCATACTTTCCTGAAGTTCAGTTCAGTTCAGCTCAGTTGTTCAATTCTGTCTGAATTTGGTGACCCCATAGGCTGCAGCTCACAAGGTTTCCCTGTCCATCACCAACTCCCAGAGCTTACTCAAACTCATGTCCATCAAGTCGGTGATGCCATCCGACTAACTCATCCTCTCCTCCACTTCTCCTACTACCTTCAGTCTTTACCAGCATCAGGATCATTTCCAACGACTAAATTCTTCACACCAGGTGGCCAAAGTACCAGAGTTTCAGCTTCAGCATCAGTCCTTCCAATGAATATTCATGACTGATTTCTTTTAGGATTGGCTGGTTGGATCTCCTTGCTGTCCAAGGGACTCTCAAGAGTCTTCTCCAACACCAGAGTCCAAAAGCATCAATTCTTCAGTGCTCAGCTTTGTTTATAGACCAACTCTCACATCCATACATGAGTACTGGAAAAAACATAGCTTTGACTAGATGAACCTATGACAGCAAAGTAATGTCTCTGTTTTTTTAATACACTTTCTAGGTTGGTCATAGGTTTTATTCAAAGGTGCAAGCGTCTTTTAATTTCATGGAAGCAGTCACCATCTGCAGTGATTTGGGAGCCCCCCCAAATAAAGCCTGTCACTGTTCCCACTGTTTCACCATCTATTTGTCATTAACAGATGGGCCTGGATGCCATGAAACTAATGTTCTGAATGTTGGCCAGCTTTTTCACTCTTCTTTCACCTTCCTTAAAAAGCTCTTTAGTTCCTTTTTGCTTTCTGCTAGAAGGTTGGTGTCATCTGCATATCTGAGTTTTATGTATTTCTCCTGGCAAGTTGGATTCTAACTTGTGCTTCATCCAGTCCAGCATTTTACATGCTGTACTCTTCATATAAGTTTAATAAGCTGGGTGACAATATAAAGAGCTTGACGTACTCCTTTTCCAATTTGGAACCAGTCGCTGTTCCATATCTGTTTCTACCTGTTGCTTCTTGACCTGCATGCAGATTTCTTAGGAGGCAGGTCAGATGGTTTGGCATTCTTATCTCTTTAAGAATTGTCCAGTTTGTTGTGATCCACACAGTCAGAGGCTTTAGCGTAGTCAATGACACAGAAGTCAATGAAGGCAGTAGGTTTTCTGCACTCTCTTGCTTTTTTGATGACACAATGAATGTTGGTAATTTGTTCTCTGGTTCCTCTGCCTTCTCTAAATCCAGGAGGAACATCTGGAAGTTATTGGTTCATATAGTCTTGAAGTCTCACTTGGAGAATTTTGAGGATTACTTTGCTAGAGTGTGAGATGAGTGCAATTTTGTGGTAGTTTGAACATTTTTGGCATTGCCTTTCTTTGGGATTGGGATGAAAACTGACCTTTTCTAGTCTTATGGCCACTGCTGAGTTTGTCAAATTTGCTGGCATATTGAGTACAGCACTTTCATAGCATCATCTTTTAGAATTTGGAATAGCTCAGCTGGAATTCCATCACCTTCACTAGCTCTGCTCATATTGATGCTTCCTAAGGCCCACTTGAGTTCACAATCCAAGGTGTCTGGCTCTAGGTGAATGATTGCACCATCATAGTTTTTTGTGATAAACAAGTGAAGATGCAATATGAAATAAATATATATATAATAAAGTGTTTTCAATTTTACTATTAATTTTAGAAATGGTGAATCAATACTGAATGTGAACTTAATACAGAAAATTTATCAACATTAAAAACATGTCACAATTAGGGAATCCTTCTTTAATTAGCCTACTATGAGAAGGAAACTGTAAATTATAAATATAGTTAATCCAAAATTTCTACTAAACCAGTGTATTATATTATTTCTATTAAGCAATTATGGTAGTTGAGATTTTATAGTACTAAATAATAAATTCTTGTTAAAAAGTCAATTTTTAACAAAATCTGACAGTCAGTTGGATTTATTTATACAGAATCTATTAATTGGATTGATTCTGTGTGTGTGTGCTACAAACTTAACCTTGGCAGCAAGGTTGGAGTCACTCACTGTAACTGAAATATGTCTCTGCTTTCAAATGCTTTAAGCGAGTTTTTTTTCTGGTGCACAATAATATAACCAGGGAAAGATATATTAAATCTGATTTTATTCAATAAGTGAAATAAAGAGGTTGCTAGTAAAAACTTACAAATCAGTATGAAGATAGTAACTATCCTAATTTTAGTTATTCTCCAGAGGATTTTTCCTTCCTTATTTCATGCTTAGTGCAGAATCCAAGCAAATTATTTCAAGAATGGGGATGTGCACATGTGCAAGAGAATAACAGGAAATATGCATTTTTATTTTCATCTAATTAAAAACATCAAATATGGCACCACCTTTGTTCACATTTCTCAATGTTGAAGCCAGTGAGTCAGAACGAATTTGACAAAGGAAAACATAACAACAAAAACAAAAAAAACTCATTCACCATAGGTGAGTAAGCTAATATACTACAATTACAAACTGGGAATTTAACTTTCAGTTTGGCTGAAGTACATAAATATGGTTTAGCAGTAAGACTAGGAATCTGGTTCAGAGTAGGAATATACCACGTATAATGCAATTTTCTCAAAATTTGTTCACATGCCATTTGATCTTCTCAGTCATTTTTTTGTTAAACAAATATTTGCTTTGAAGTTGATACAGAAGACAGGTTATCAGTTCAGTTCAGTTTCTCAGTCATGTCTGACTCTGCGATTCCATGAATTGCAGCACGCCAGACCTCCCTGTCCATCACCATCTCCCGGAGTTCACTCAAACTCACGTCCATTGAATCGGTGATGCCATACAGACATCCCATCCTCGGTTGTCCCCTTCTCCTCCTGCCCCCAATCCCTCCCAGCATCAGTCTTTTCCAATGAGTCAACTCTTCATTTGAGGTGGCCAAAGTATTGGAGTTTCAGCTTTAGCATCATTCCTTCCAAAGAAATCCCAGGGCTGATCTCCTTCAGAATGGACTGCTTGGATCTCCTTCCTGTCCAAAGGACTCTCAAGAGTCTTCTCCAACACCACAGTTCAAAAGCATCAATTCTTCGGCACTCAGTTTTCTTCACAGTCCAACTCTCGCATCCATACATGACCACTGGAAAAAACATAGCCTTGACTAGATGGACCCTTGTTTGAAAGTAATATCTCTGCTTTTCAATATGCTATCTAGGTTGATTATAACTTTCCTTCCAAGGAGTAAGCATCTTTTAATTTCATGGCTGCAGTCACCATCTGAAGTGATTTTGGAGCCCCCCAAAATAAGGTCTGACACTGTTTCCACTGTTTCTCCATCTATTTCCCATGAAGTGATGGGACCAAATGACATGATCTTCATTTTCTGAATGTTGAGCTTTAAGCCAACTTTTTCACTCTCCTCTTTCACTTCCATCAAGAGGATTTTGAGTTCCTCTTCACTTTCTGCCATAAGGGTGATGTCATCTGCATATCTGAGGTTAGGTCAATTAAAGGCATAATAATAACAAAAATTCTACATTTCGATCATTCTTATATCCCAAGCTTTAATGTATAGTATTAAAAACCTTGTAGTTACATATTGGGTTCATTGAGTTTATTGACCACCCAATTTCAAATCAAAAAGGAGTCTGAGGTATTTGCAGTGTTCATCAGTAGAACAAAAGCAGTATTTTGTCTTTTCCCTCCCTCTGCCAGTCTAATGAAAGTGTGCATGTACACTTGAATGTAGGCGTATGCAAATATGTACACACATAGCGTACAGAGCATCTTTAAGCAAAATGGAAAA
Source organism: Budorcas taxicolor (assembly GCF_023091745.1). Classification (NCBI taxonomy): domain Eukaryota; kingdom Metazoa; phylum Chordata; class Mammalia; order Artiodactyla; family Bovidae; genus Budorcas; species Budorcas taxicolor. Next base: position 9,089,123 of record NC_068923.1, read on the forward strand.
GGGAGATTCCTCTTAGTGGATACAAGTTGGCAGGAACATGTCATAGGAATAGATCAAGCCTTTTTACAAAGAAGAAAATGTTCCTGTATTCACATAAACATAGTGTCATTGTGTATGCCAGTCCTCCACCATACCTTCAACGGGGTACCTTTTCAAAGTGTGTAGATTGCACCATCATAAGCAGACTCACAGGTATGAAGATCAGTCACTTCCTTATCTTATGGTCAATGATAGCATGCCTACTGTAAATAAAGGATAGGGCAAGATGGGGAACTGTAAAGTCGGGGCACTTTGTTAATCTAACTGACTGGTCTTTGCAGAGGAGCAGTTACTCTTCTTGCAGTGTTCCTGTATCCAGTTCCTGTGGTGAACAGGAAGGCCTTGGCTGCATCAGCAGCTCCCCTCCCCATGGCCACCATTAAAAAAATTACCAGCTGTAATTTATCTTTGTTAATTTCCTTTATATTGCTTTTTCCTAATACACCTATCTCCCCACCTTAATTTGTTGCTCATTTTAACTGTTCCCTGTTGGTTAAGGAGATGAAGAGTTTTGATCACACACGCTGGAAAATAAGAGAGGTCAAAGTGATCTACCATCAAACTGACCCCTTGTTTCTTATTTGAGTGAGAATCACTCTAAGACACAGTGTTAGTTGCTCAGTTGTGTCCAGCTCTTTATGACCCCATGGCTCCTCTGTCTATGGAATTCTCCAGGCAAGAATACTGGAGTGGTTGACATTCCCTTTTCCATGGGATCTTCCCAAGCCAGGGATTGAACCCAGATCTCCTGCATTGCAGGCAGATTCTTTACCATCTGAGCCACAAATAAAGCTATAGCTATTGATATAGTAGTTTGTATCCTTGTATTTTGGTCAGAAAAATTGGACTGCTGAATATTTAATTTGGCAGTGCCAGCCTTATAAGGGTAAAAATGTTTTCTTCCTGAACTTGTGTTTCACAATGAAGGGTTCTCTCTTTTTTTAGTCTTCAGAGGAACTACTCAAAATTTCTCCTTCCCAATTCTTACTAGATTATGGATTGCTTTTGAAGCAAAACATCCCCTTTACTTTTCTAATTGGTCCCCTGAAAACCTTTAGACAGACACAACTGTCTCAGACAATTCTACAGTGTACTGCATATACAAACTAACCACTAACTCATCACAGGGGAGGTGGCTAACTTAAAATACAGGCAAACCTTAAGATGGAAAAGATAATAGGGTTCTATTGTTTTCTATATGGAGCTACAAGGCTTTTCCACTTCAGAAACTACTAACAAGCCTAAGTACCAACCAACAAAAATAGAGAAAAGATGAAGGTAAAGTCAGAAATTATAGTGGGAATATAACCACCAACTATAGAAATCCAAAAGATTATTAGATGATTCTATGAATAATTTTATGCCAAAATATTGGACAACTTAGATTACATTGATAAATTAGTAGATGCATATAGATTACCAAACTGTCTCTAGAAGAAACAGAAGATATCAAAAAGGCCTAAAATAAGCAAAGAAATTGAATCAGTGATCAAAAGTCTTCCAACAAAAATTAGCCCAGGATAAGATGGCTTCACTAGTGAACACTGCCAAATATTTAAAAATAAACACTAACTCTAGTGAATTTCCTTCAAAAAATTGAATAAAATCTTTGCATTTCATTGTATGAAGCTAATATTACTCTGATACCAAAGCCAGACAGCACAAGAAAAGGCAAATATAAATTAACATTTCTTATTAAAATAAATGTAAACATCTTCAAAGCAACAATAGCAGACTGAATCCAGCAGCATATTAAAAGGATTATATACCATAACTGAGTTGAATATATCCTAGTGCTGAAATTCATAATCCCTATAGTTCTAATTAAGGGAATCAATCAACATAACACATTTTAGTAATGAAGAAATGAAATCACATGGCCAATAAATTGATGCAGAAAAAGCATTTGACAAATATTACACAGTTTCATGATTAAAAACAAAAAGAAACCTAGGAATAGAGGAATATTTCTCAAACAGATAGAAAGCTTTCATGAAAACCCACAGCTAATATCATGCTCAATGGTTAGAAAGCTTTCCCTCTAACATGAGAAACCAGACAAGGATCTTTTGACAATGCTGTTCAACACTGTATTTGAAGTTTTAGTCAGAGCCATTAGAGACAAAAACAGAAGTAAATAGCATTCAGATAAAATCGTTGTGACATAAGACTAAGCAAAAGTTACTGAGATACAACATAAACAATATGAAGAGTTGACTTCATAAAACAACAACAACAAATTTAATATTCCAAACAAACTGTTAAGAGAATGCATAGACAATATATAAAGTGAGAAAACATTTTTCACATTTTATATTTGACTTTTATTGAAAATAGGTGAAATAGCTCCCCAAATTAAGTAATAATAATAAATATCCCAAAATAAAAATAAGTCAAGTATCTGAACAGAAATCTTACCAAAGAAGATATATAAATAACTAAAATATACAAAATAACTACAGGAAAAGATGCACAGTATATCATTAGGAAAAGGTTTACTTAATCATAGCAAATGGGAAAATGCACAGGAAACACTCCTATACATTTCTGATGAGAATAGGAAAAGGTAAAACCACCAAATGTGAAACATTCTATCAACTTCAAAACTAGATAAAACATGCACGCACTTTATGATCTATGCATTCTATCCTAGAGAGAAAAGAAAGAAAATATACCTATGAAGTGTGTACACAAATGTTTAGAACCTCTGTTTTTAATAGTTCTATTAATAAAATAGAGACAATTTATATATACATGAAAACATGAATGATGTCAAGAAATATAAAAATTTTTCCCCTGCTTTCAACCTAAAGCTAGCCTGCTAGTTTCATGGATGCTAGCCAATGGAAGATAGATTTCATGGATGCTCAGCTCAGTTCAGTTTAGTTCAGTTGCACAGTCGTGTCCGACTCTTCATGACCCCATGAATCGCAGCACGCCAGGCCTCCCTGTCCATCACCAACTCCCGGAGTTCACTCAAACTCACGTCCATTGAGTCGGTGATGCCTTCCAGCCATCTCAAACTCTGTCATCCCCTTCTCCTCCTGCCCCCAATCCCTCCCAGCATCAGAGTCTTTTCCAATGAGTCAACTCTTCGCATGAGGTGGCTAAAGTACTGGAGTTTCAGCTTTAGCATCATTTCTTCCAAAGAAATCCCAGGGCTGATCTCCTTTAGAATGGACTGGTTGGATCCCCTTGCCATCCAAGGGACTCTCAAGAGTCTTCTCCAACACCACAGTTCAAAAGCATCAATTCTTCAGTGCTCAGCTTTCTTCACAGTCCAACTCTCACATCCACACGTGACCACTGGAAAAACCATAGCTTTGACTAGATGGACCTTTATGTTAGCCAGTGACAAATAGATTTAAGAGATTAGATCTGATACAGTGCCTGAAGAACTATGGACAGAGGTTCATAACATTGTTCAGAAGGCAATGACCAAGACCATCTCCAAGAGAAAGAAATGTAAAAAGGAAAAATGGTTATCTGAGGAGGCCTTACAAATAGCTGAGAAAAGAAGAGAAATGAAAGGCAAAGGAGAAAAAAAAAGTTATACCCATTTGAAGGCAGAGTTCCAAAGAATAGGACAGAAAGATAAGAAAGCCTTCCCCAGGGATCAATGTAAAGAAATAGAGGGAACAACAGAATGGGAGAGACTATAGATCTCTTCAAGAAAATTAAAGATACCAAGGGAGTATATCATGCAAAGATGGGCACAAAAAGGAAATAAATGGAATGAACCTAATAGAGGCAGAAAATATTTTAAAAAAGGGGGTAAGAATACATAGAAGAACTATAGAAAAAAGATCTTAATGACCCAGATAATCATGATGGTGTGATCACTCACCTAGAGCCAGACATCCTGGAATGTGAAGTCAAGTATGCCATAGGAAGCATCACTATGAACAAAGCTAGTGGAGGTGATGGAATTCCAGTTGAGCTATTTCAGATCCTAAATGATGAAACGATCCTATGAAAGTGCTGCACTCAATATGACAGCAAATTTGGAAAACTCAGCTGTGGCCACAGGACTAGAAAAGGTCAGTTTTCATTCCAATTCCAAAGAAAGGTCATGCCAAAGAATGCTCTAAGTACTGCACAATTGCACTCAACTCACACACTAGCAAAGAAATGCTCAAAATTCTCCAAGCCAGGCTTCAATAATATGTGAACCATGAGGTTCCGGATGTTCATGCTGGATTTAGAAAAGGTAGAGGAATGAGAATTCAAGTTGCCAGCATCTGTTGGATCACCAAAAAAGCAAAAGAATTTTAGAAAAATATCTACTTCTATTTTGTTGACTATGCCAAAGCCTTTGACTGTGTGGATCAGAAGAAACTGTGGAAAATTCTTAGAAGATGGGAATACCAGACCACTTGACCTGCCTCCTGATAAATTTGTATGCAGGTCAAGAAGAAGCAGTTACAACTGGACATGGAACAACAGACTGGTTCCAAATTGGAAAAGGAGTATGTCAAGGCTGTATATTGTCACCCTGCTTATTTAACTTATATGCAGAGTACATCATGTGAAACTCCAGGCTGGATGAAGTGCAAGCTGGAATCAAGATTATTGGGAGAAATATCAAATAACCTCAGATATGCAGATGATACCACCCTTATGGCAGAAAGTGAAGAAGAATTAAAGAGCCTCTTGGTGGCAGTGAAAGAGGAAAGTGAAAAAGTTGGCTTAAAATCCAACATTCAGAAAACTAAGATCATGTCATCTAGTCCCATTACTTCATGGAAAATAGATGGGAAAACAATGGAAACAGCAACAGACTTTCTTTTTCTTTTTGCCTCCCAAATCACTGCAGATGATGATTGCAGCCATGGAATTAAAAGACACTGGCTCCTTGGAAGAAAAGCTATGATCAACCTAGACAGCATATTAAAAAGCAGAGACATGAATTTGCTGTCACGGGTCCATCTAGTCAAAGCTATGGTTTTTCCAGTAGTCATGTATTAAGGTAATTGTTGGACTATAAAGAAAGCTGAGCACCAAAGAATTGATGCTGTTGAACTATGGTGTTGGAAAAGACTCTTGAGAGTCCCTTGGACTGCAAGGAGGTCCAACCAGAAAATCCTAAAGGAAATCAGTCTTGAATATTCATTGGAAGGACTGATGCTGAAGTTCATACTCCAGTGCTTTGGCCACCTGATTTGAAGAACTGACTCACTGGAAAAGACCCTAATGCTGGGAAAGATTGAAGGCGGAGGAGAAAGGTACGAAAGAGGATGAGGTGGTTGGATGGCCTTACAGACTCGATGGACATGAGTTTGATCAAGTCTGGGAGTTGGTGATGGACAGGGAGGCATAGCCCCCTACAGTCCATGGAATCACAAAGAATCAGATACAACTGAGCAACTGAACTGAGCTGAGCCAGATACATGAAACATCTGTCTCAGAGAAGTTTCTAAGATACAAATTTAGCCTGTCTTTTTTTAAGTTCAGCTGGATATGTGTAATTGGCAACAAGTTGTCTAACCAAATAGAGGCTGACACCAGGAAAGGAATGTTGAAAGCGATATTCTTAATCTAAACTGATTGAGTTGACTAATGGAAATTTTATCATCATGATTAGGAACTTGGTAGTCATGGGTTTTGATTTAACTGTACTCTTCTGGGAGAGGGAACAGGGTATTACCAACATTCTTTAAAATGCATAAAGTGAAAAGACATTGGTAAAGTTCTGCCATCTTCTTATGCTGTATATTATAGAAATGTGCTGTAATAATTCAGATAAATAGCACAAGAAGTATAGTCATATTGCTAAAAAAATAATAAATAACCACTAGAAACCTTAAACATAATACCTGAAATGTAATCCTTTATACACAGGAAGGTCAAAACTTCTAGTCAATTATAATAATATTATCAAGAACAAAAAAGCAAAACAAACAAACAAAAAACCTGTTGTCATTGGTCAAGGTGGAACATCAGTTCAGTCCAGTTCACTTCAGTCATTCAGTTGTGTCCGACTCTTCGCCACCCCATGAATCACAGCACACCAGGCCTCCCTGTCCATCACCATCTCCCGGAGTTCACTCAAACCCATGTCCATCGAGTCGGTGACATCATCCAGCCATCTCATCCTCGGTCATCCCCTTCACCTCCTGCCCCCAATCCCTCACAGCATCAGAGTCTTTTCCAATGAGTCAACTCTTCGCATCAGGTGGCCAAAGTACTGGAGTTTCAGGTTCACCATCATTCCTTCCAAAGAAATCCCAGGGCTGATCTCCTTCAAAATGGACTAGTTGGATCTCCTTGCAGTCCAAGGGACCCTCAAGAGTCTTCTCCAACACCACAGTTCAAAAGCATCACTTCTTCGGTGCTCAGCCTTCTTCACAGTCCAACTCTCACATCCATACATGACCACTGGAAAAACCATAGCCTTGACTAGACGGACCTTAGTTGGCAAAGTAATGTCTCTGCTTTTCAATATGCTATCTAAGTTGGTCATAACTTTCCTTCCAAGGAGTAAGCATCTTTTAATTTCATGGCTGCAGTCACCACCCCCCCCCCCCAAAAAAGACAAAGTCTGACTCTGTTTCCCTATCTATTTCCCATGAAGTGATGGGACCAGATGCCATGATCTTCGTTTTCTGAATGTTCAGCTTTAAGCCAACTTTTTCAATCTCCTCTTTCACTTTCATCAAGAGGCTTTTTAGTTCATCTTCAATTTCTGCCATAAGAGTGGTGTCATCTACATATCTGAGGTTATTGATATTTCTCCTATCAATCTTAATTCCAGCTTGTGCTTCTTTTAGCCCAGCGTTTCTCATGATGTACTCTGCATATATGTTAAATAAGCAGGATGACAATATACAGCCTTGGTGTACCCCTTTTCCTATTTGGAACCAGTCTGTTGTTCCATATCCAATTCTAACTGTTGCTTCCCTACCTGCATATAGGTTTCTCAAGATGCAGGTCAGGTTGTCTGATATTCCCATCTCTTTCAGAATTTTCCATAGTTTATTGTGACCCACATAGTCAAAGGCTTTGGCATAGTCAATAAGCAGAAATAAAAATTTTTCTGGAAGTATAATAATGAAGTTGTCCAATGAAGTTCCAACATTGAGGGGCATAAGAGAATGTCATTGATCAAGTATCACCTGAAGAACTTGTGAGCAAATATGCAAGGAAAGTGGTTGAGTAGTGAAGAATGGGGCATGTAAGTAGAATGGTAGAATATAACACACGTATAGGGCTCTGACAGCTTTTAAAATGTCCACTCAGTCACTAAAAATGAGTTAAAATATTTCATAGGCTTCATTGTTGCTTTAGTGTAGATTTAAATGTTAATGGATTAAGATAATTTCAGACTTTTTCCCATTATGCCAAGCCAACCTCTTCAAGATTCTGTCTAGTGCTTTCAATCATAAACATATGAACATTATAAACTTGCTATGTCACTTGGGAAATACGATTTTATTTTTAATTTTAAAAATGACATTAAACATATAGAATCAAAAAGAAGAATAGTGGTCATGTTCATAAATGATTGAATCTCCAAAGCACTTACAAACAGATAAGTAACCCACAATATTTCAATAGAAAGAATCACAGTTATATTAATTAAATTTATTATCTGAAGTTCAGAGTATAATTGTTTTACCAAGTAGCTCTTGCTCAAGATTATGCTGCAATTAATTTATATTCTCTTAGAACACACAAACTGACAGATGTGCCCCAGAAGCAAGATGAATGAAATCTTAAGAATTATTTCTGAAACTAAATATTTACTGTGGAATTATGTGTTTACAGTAGTAAAGAATCCACCTGCCAATGCAGGAGATGCAGGAGCCACAAATTCGATCCCTGGCTTGGGAAAATCCCCTGGAGAAGGGGATCCACTCAAGTATTCTTGCCTGGGAAATCTCATGAATGGAGGAGCCTAGTGGGCTATGGTTCATGGGATCACAAAGAGTTGGGCATGACTGAGCAACTAGACAACAATGTGGTTACAGATTTTTGGTATATATTGAGGTATAAAACATAGGAAGATGATTTCACGTGACTTTACCCTAGTGCATTTAAAGCAATATATTTTCATAAGATTAATTCACATGGTCTCCCTGAGGTTGATTTATTTATAGAGAGCTAGCATAGGTAGAAAATGAAAGATGATAAGTAGAAGAGGATTATAGTTGATGTGTAGGTAAGTAATTTATTGTTTACTTTGAAAATCCACTCTCATAAATACAATTTGTTAACATCACTATCATCCCCTTCTCCTAAGCTCAATATGTATGAAGTAACATTGTTTCCTTTCAGTATATTTTGCTTCCCCTGTTTTCTCTTTCCTATCTTGTTTCCCTCCACCCCTCAGCTTGCACTATTTGCATCACACTAGTCATGTATCCTGCTTCTCATCCTACACACCCACAACTGCTACCCCAATCCATGCTCTAATCATTACACAGCCAGGCAACTATTTCAACTCTAACTGGCTCCATTGTTGCATATACCTTTTCAGATTTATCCCCTACTAATTTTTCCTAAATAAACTTGTAAATTCTAGTGGCATGCAGTTAAAAATACTCATTTTAATGTTGTTCAGAAATGGTAATAGTAAGATTTAAGTACTTGTAATAAATAAAGAGATAGTGATAATGAAAAATGTGGGCTAGAAATTTATTGCACAAAATTATATCAAAATTTCTGTAAACTTGTGCATTTTATGCTCATCTTTATACTCTCCTTATATTATCTTCATACAATTAAAAAAAGAAAACTCAAATCATGTTATCATCTCTTCACACTTATTTGTGAGAATTATAATTTCAAAACAAATAGCCTACAGAAATAATTACAATGGCCTTGCCTCCAACTTGTTTGGCTATCCTGGGTGAAACTGCCTTCCTTTTTATTGATTTATATCTTTAAGAATCTCTTTCATACTGAGAATTCAGGATTAAAAGACTAACTTGGCTGAGGTTTACATATCACTTCTCCTCAAATTGATTCTCAGAAATAAATTTAAACACAATCTCTATAGAGTATGTAACAAAGAATACAGAAAGAGATGAAATACTTTAAAAGTCATAGGTGTTACTTTAATTGACATAATATGTTCATTTTATTTATTTAGAGAAAGTTGAAAGATAAACCTCTTGCACTGTGATTTCCTCTACTCATCTAATTGTTAAAATAATGTTTATCCATAAATAAATCTATATTGAAAACTTTTAAAATATGAAACACAAAAAACATTCTCATTGTTCCAATTTTTTTTACATTATAAAATACGCAGAAAATATAAATTCACTTATATATAATTTTAATCTGCTGTAGGTTAGAAAAAGCTAAATATCTGACACTCTCACAGAAGACAAAGAGAAAAAAAAAATAAAAACATGCTCAAGGATGATCCCTTAGAAACAGGCTGAAGAGAACATTTGAGGAAAATATCTATTTTCAGAAGATAAAATTATATCATACTTTGCTAAATTAGGATGAAGACTTGGAAGGTAAGGGAAAAACACTACAATTATTTAATATATTTTGAATTTCTCTACATGTCACTGGCACAATTTGACAAAATATCAGCTAAAGTTAGAGTTCTGGTAGATGGTTTTTCTATCAATCCCATGAATATATGCACCATTTGTGGTATCAGTTCAGTTTGGTTCAATTACTCAGTATGTCTGACTCTTTTTGACCCCATGACCTGCTGCACACCAATCCTCCCTGTCTTTCACTAACTCCCATAGCTAGCTCAAACTCATGTCCATTGCATCGGTGATACCACCAAACCTTCTCATCCTCTGTTAGCCCCTTCTCCTCCTGCCTTCAATTTTTCCCAGCATCAGGGTCTTTTCCAATGAGCCCATTCTTTGCATCAGGTGGCAAAATTATTGGCGTTTCAGCAGTATCAGTCCTCCCAATGAATATTCTGGACTGATTTCCTGTAGGATGGACTGGTTAGATCTCTTTGCAGTCCAAGCGACTCTCAAGAGTCTTTTCCAACACCATAGTTCAACAGCATCAAATCTTTGGCTCTCAGCCTTCCTCTGCAAAGAGAAGGACAATAGCCATTTCTGGATATTACACTAAAATATAGTTCAAAGGAATGTCCTATATGAACAAGAAAAGAACCAAAATATATAGAGTGGCTAATTATAACTCAGAATAGGACAGAAAGTTAATGAAGCATGAATCCTTTCATCATGTCTTGTCTTCCATGTGTTTGAAAATATTTATAGAGAAATTTTGTTCATACCCTTGATTTCTTACTCAGATCTAATAAAATAAATATTCATCAAACTATTCTTAAAAGTGACTAATATTTTAAGAAATGTATTGTTGGGCCAAATCCATTACTAAATGTGTGGTGGATGTTTCCATGGAGTAGGAAATGTAAACAGATATAAAGTATTTATGCTAATTAATTTAGATGTTTGTAGAAAACAAAGAGTTTATAAGCATCAAACTGTTATTTTATACAATATGTCCTATCTTCTTCTGGAAATACAGACATCTTGTTATCGTTATTTATGGCATAAGTCCAAGGATAGTTTTAGATGACTTTGTAGTTATAACATTCTGGTTTTAGATAACTATCTCTCCTAATTAACTCAACTCTCTTTCTTAGGAATATGTCAATTCCTGGGTCTGTAAGTAAATAACACACACACACATACTTCAGAAGGAAGCTCCATTACTTCTTTCTCATTTCCAGGAAAAGACTTTTTCTTTGATTATCCCTCAGTTGATTTCAGCACACAATTTTGAAATCCATCTGGAACAGTCACAAGTCTCTCACTGAGCTCATCATCTCTTATTCTGGACTCACAAATTTCTTTGTTCTCTCAAATAAATTAGGTATTCATGTCTTCATTTTCTTAATTCGATTTTTTTAATTTAAGAAAACTATATAATATGAGTTTCTTCTGTCATATTAACATTAAAATATAAAACTACTTTAATAATTTGAGTTAAGATAGTCTTGTTTTCACCATCATGTGATTTGTTGTGTTTATTTTAATTATCCTATAAAGTGAATTAGACTTTTATTTTTAACTCTGAATATTTGTACATAAACATACATAAGTATCTCTAATGGGTTTAATGATAGCCTTGCAAAAGATATTTCTACATGTAATTTTAAGGCTCTGTGACTATTTTTATTTTAGAAAGGAGCTTGCATATATATATATATATATATGTATATATATAATATATACATATATATATATAATTTATTTAGCTACACCTTGCAGTATATGGTATCTTCTTTCCACAACCAGGGGTTGAAACTCTGCCCCCTGCATTGGGAGAGTGGACTCTTAACCACTGAAATGCCAAGGACTATCAAGTACATGTGACTACTAACTTAGATTTCAAAAGATATAATTCAGAATTATGATAGGAAGAGAGTATACTAGCACTATGTAGATAAGACCTAAAACATGACCCTCCTTATACTAGCAAAGCAGGGTCTGATTTCATAGAGACACAGAGGAGGAAGACATGTGGCTACAAGGAGAGAAACTGGAACGACTTGACCAGGTCAAAAATGCCAGCAGCCACTAAAATTTAGAAGAGGCAAACAGCAAATTCCTTCTTACATCCTTCAAGAGTGGGCTTGAACTTGCCAAAATTTTAGAATTCTAGCATCCAGGACAGTGAGAGAATACATTTCTGTTGTTTAAAGCCACTAAACTTGTGATAATTTGTTATAGCCACCTCAGGAGATTAACACAGTAACTTGAAAAAAGCAAAAAAGATTATGGAATTGTCACACATTTGGTAGCAGTAGTATGAAATTAAAGAGCAAAATAGTACTAAAATGTTCAACGCTTAGTATTTACAACTCACAAGCAGTTATTAACACATATTGTGTACAAAGCTCTGTGACAGCCACCTCAAGGGTAAATAGCATGATCTCTCCTCTTCAAGATCTCAAGTAATAGTGCATGGCCCATCTGTATCTTATGCAAGAAACAGCTAGAAGGCCAAACACCAAGCTTCAACAAATTAAGAAGCCCACAAAAATATAGGAAAATCCATTTTTAAAAATCCATTGAAAAGGAAAAAGTATGGGTTTTAAATCCAAGCTCTTCTTATAATTGGCTGACCAAACATAAGTAAAATATTTCTTTTTTTTAGCTTGTATATCCTCATTGATAAAACTGGTCAAATGGTAATTAGGTCTAAAATTGTGATGAGAACAAATGGGTTAATCTAGATATCTCAAATATATTTTGCCTCGATAGCTCCTATTCATGTAATACAAGACCATTATACCTACCTCTCATCTACAAACTCTTCATTGGTTGCTTTATTTTTTAATGGCTAGTTCATTTCATTTTTCCTAGAAATATCCAAGTTTTAACACTGAAAATCTGATTTCCAGGGAACTCCCTTAATCCTAGAAAAATTAGAACAGGTCTACTCTGTGTTTTATTGTCACTAAAGACATGGCTCTCAATGATGATGATCCTGGCACTCATGCCCTTGTATCATACTCATGGAATTTGATCCAGCTGTTGATTCAACTCATCAATAGAAAAGAATCGGAGAAATAACCTGGGACTTCCAACCCCATGCATTTAGATCTTGTTAGTATTTGAATTTATTGTGCTTTTTGGAAACTCACAGCAATGAGAAATTTGGCCACTCTTCTGGGGAAAATATAAGGAGACTGTGCATAGAAAGATATATAATCAAGGATGCCTTGAGGCAGTATGAAGAATGAGGAAATTCCAGTCAACCCAGTGTTTCTGTTGAGCCTCTGATGACTCCAGGCTGAGCCACCATTTGACTACAAGTAGTTAAGCAATCCCAAGTGATATAGGCTGTATCCAGCTAGCACACAAGAGGTAAGGGATAATATAGTGTACATTGCTTTTAGCTACTAAATTATGTGATTATTTGTTTTGGAGCAGTAGATACATAAAAGTCTTTTTTTTTTTTTTTTTTTTTTTTTTTACATATCCACAAAATATTCACCTGTGACAATCCTCCTATAACATTGGTTCTTTGTTTCTCCTCTCAGTACTAAGTGAAAAACTGATCTCAAACTAATTGCCCACAGTTGAATTTAGAAAGTCTTTGCTCTTGTTTGTTGATATTTTTGCAGAATATATAACATTGATTCTGAATATCTTGTAAACAACATATGGCCTTTGCTTGAGGGGCCAGAACAGACATAAATTTTGAGCAGAGCAACAGGAAAGCCTTCTCTCCTATTCAGTGAGGTATAATAATGCCTGAAAACTCAAAGATTTGTGGTTTGACCTGTGCCAAATATTTTAATTAAGCTCCCTTCCCCACAGGAGCTCAGTCTAGTTCACCAGATCGAAGGAGAAACAAATACCATATTCTAGCTCTGTCATGTTTGTCTTCCCAAATCTTCCATCTACATAAAGTCCTCTACATTTCAAAAGTAGCAAAAGGAAAGCTCTTAAACACAACGAGGAAAGGAAATGATAAGTCTATGCAACTGTAGTTGAATAATGGTTCTCAAAATATGTGCACAGCCTAATACTTTGGAAACTAAAAATATTACTCTATACAGCAAAAAGGATTTTTCCCACCCACATGGTTAAGTCAAGTATCCTGAGATGAGAGATCTTCTTTTGGTCCTGATGTAGTCACAATGGTCCTTGTAAAAAGTAAGAGAAGAGTAAGAGAAGAGGATATGATGATGGATGAGAATTAAATGCTTTGAAGATGAAAGAAGGGGCCACAAACTGTTAGAAGCTTATAAATTCAAGGCGGGGGTGGATTCTCCACTCCACAGCCTCCAGAGAGAACTAGCCCTAAAGACACCTAGTGTTTAGCCCAGGAAAACTTATTTCAGACTTCTGACATCCAGAACTATAACGGAATAAATGTGTGTTGTTTTCAGTTTATAGTAATTTGTTGCAGCATCAACAGTAAACTAACACAGTAAAGGCATGAATGATTACAGGTTGATGACTGCACCACCGGCAGCAAGTCTAAAGGTATTTGGCTGCACCTGCATAAAAGTACCTGACCCAGCACACAGATTAATGAGCCTATAATTTTTCATATTAAATTTTATCTCTTGGCAGCTACTAAAAAACTGTAGTTGATCTGTAATGAAGATGGTCTGTAATGAAGATCTTTGCTTCTTTGAGTCAGCCTATGGTCAGGTCAGTCAGTCAGTCAGTTCAATCACTCAGTTGTGTCTGAATCTTTGCGACCCCATGGACTGCAGCACACCAGGCCTCCCTGTCCAACAATAGCTCCCAGAGTTTACTGAAACTCACATCCATTGAATTGGCAATGCCATCCAACCATCTCATTCTCTGTTGTCCCTTTCTCCTCCTGCCTTTAATATTTCCCAGAATCAGTCTTTTCAAATGAGTCAGTTCTTCGTATCAGGTGACCAAAGTATTGGAGTTTCAGCTTCAACATCTGTCCTTCCAATGAATATTCAGGACTGATTTCCTTTAGGATGGACTGGTTGGATCTCCTTGTAGTTCAAGGGACTCTCAAGAATCTTCTCCAACACCACAGTTCAAAAGCATTTATTCTTCAGTGCTAAGCTTTTTTTATAGTCCAACTCTCACATCCATACATGACTACTGGAAAATCCATAGCCTTGACTACACAGACATTTGTTGGCAAAGTAATGTCTCTGCTTTTCAATATGCTGTCTACGTTGGTCATAGCTTTTCTTCCAAGAAGTAAACAGCTTTTCATTTCATGGTTGCAGTCACCATCTGCAGTGATCTATGGTCAGATAATTGTTCCTTATTTTCAAAGGTAAGTACTAACAATTTTAGTTTTTGTCTCACTTCCTTTATGTAAGAATCAGCTCTAATACTCAATAAGAAATCAATCTAAGTAACTCTGGCTCATATAATTAGGAACTCAGATATATATTTTTCCTCAGACCTTGCCTACCTACCCTGCTTTTACCTCTTGAGAGAGGAAGTGATTAAGTTCTTTATATTCTGTTTCGGCAGCTTAAAACAATAGGCAAGTAGCCAGTAACTCAGAAACACACTTGTTCAATGAATTGGCAGGGGACTTCACCTCTTTAAATAAGCCTGATTGCAGAAGCACAATATGTTTTGATGCAAAGGCAGTTGTTTCTTGCCAGGAAGACTGGCTCATCTTATGCAAAGAAGAGAATGTAATTTATTCCTCTTAATATGTTAATTGAAATTAATTTTAAAAATGCATTATAAATGATAATCTTATCCATCTACAGTCAATATTACTACACTGTTTATCGTTTTCTCTTCTATTAGACCCTAAGCTAAGTTTAGATATCTGCTATGTAATGCATGAAGATTTTCACAAGTCTGAAGCTAGTCTAGATAACAAATGTATGCAGATTTTCTTAAGTCCTTTCAAAGTAGAAACAGAGGGACAGAGGGTATTGGTTACATTCCAGAATCTGGATGCCTAGTGTTAAATCTTCACTACCATGTATTCACTGTGTGATCTCCAGCAATCTGCTTCATCAGGATCTTGTTTCTTCACCTGTAATATCAGGCCAAAATACTATTTGTTTCATAGGAATGTTACAATAATTGTATTTATTCATATTTTTAAATAGCTTAGAACGGTGTGTGGACCTTAGAAATGTACATTAAAAATAAAGACTGAAAAAAAAATAGGGCAGAAATTGCAAAAAATTAGAATTATCAAGGTTATTAGTTGTAGCCAAAACCAGTACCACTTGACTACAGGACATAGAAACCACTATTTCACTACTTCAGCTCACAAGGAGTTAGCCCACAAAATCAAATAGCAAAAAATATAGTCATCAGTGACTGAACAATAATTGTAAGATTAGAATCAGTATTTTTCTTTCTCAGTGTTCATGGACTTTTATCTTTATTTCTTTTAGAATGCCTTATAATTTTCCTTTAACAGATTGGCTTTGTTTTTCATATCCTTTACAGAAAATTGCTACTCACTTTTCACTCTGCATGGCATTAAATCACCCAAACAGGGTAAATGAAATAATTGTTTCATAAGGAAAAACTTTTATAAGTTTACTTTTTGTCAGATTTTCCTTTCAGTTTCATTAAAATCTGTAAACATTGGAAAGATAGGGGGGAAAGGCTTCCCTGGGCTATCCACACAAAAATTACCATTCAGTTTCATAATGGTAAGCTTTTGAATGTAACTTCTGACTGTTAAAAGGAAATGTCTAATTTGATTCTCTAAGCTGGAGGGAAATTTTAAAATATGAAGCTTTCCATGGATTCAATGTATTTAATAACCTTCAACTTGTAAAATAACTTAAGAGTTTTAAATGACAAGGTAGGAGGAAAGAAATGCAGCCTGTGGTATATTTAAGCAAGAATAACTATTTTCATTTTCTAATATAAAAGTTCATCATGAAATCAAAATATTAATTATATGTACTAATAAAAAAGGAACAAATTTTTTAAAATGACTACTATGCAACTATTGAATATGACCACCAGTGTCTATATATTAGAATGATTGATGTCTCAACCAAGTGAGTGTAGTGGTTACATACCTCAACATAATAAAACCTGTGTGCAATAAACTTACAACTAACATCATATCCAATGGTGAAAAGCAGAAAGCATTTCATATAATATCAGGACAAAGACACTCTTTCCACTTTTTACTCAATCTTTACAGAAAGTGTAATGTGATACTTACTATACAGGAACTCTTAAAGACTCACCAAAATACTATTAAATTAATAAATAAATTCAGTAAAGTTTCAGGATAAAAAATTACTATACATGAATCTACTGTGCCTCTATACACTAATAAAGAGCAATCGGAAAGAAAAATTTAGAAAACAAGCCCATTTACAGTTGCAATAAAAAAACAAAACAAAACAAAACAAAACAACAACAAAAAAACCTAGCGATTAACCTAACTATGGAGGCAAAAGATCTGTACTCTGAAACCTATAAGATATTCATGAAAGAAACTGAAGCTGATACAAATGAATGTAAATATATACAATGCTCATGGATTGGAAGAATGACTATTATTAAAATAATCATGCTACCCATGGCAATCTACAGATTCAATACAAACCCTGTCATTTCGTCAATGGAAATTTAAATTGAAATAGAGTAAACACACAAAAACTTATGCAAAACAAGATTTCAAAACAGCCAAAGCAATTTTGAGAAAAAAATAACAAACGTGGAGACACCACACTCTCTGACTTTAGACTATAATACAAAGCCATAATAACAAAGAGTATGGTACAGGTACAAAAACAGACACATGGATACATGAAACAGTATAAAAAGTCCAGAAATAAAAATATGTACCTGTGATCAATTCATCTGTGACAAAATAGGGAAGAATATACAATGGGGGAAAGATAGCTTCTTCAATAAATGGCATTAGGAAAACTACAAAACTACAAGCCAAAGAATGAAACTGGGCAACTTTGACATACCAAAATAAACTAAAAAATGTGTTAAAGATTTGAACGTAAGATCTGAAACTCTACACTTCTAGATGAAAACATAGGCAGTATGCTCTTTGACATAGGTTGTTCAGTTCAGTTCAGTCACTCAGTCGTGTCTGACTCTTTGTGACCCCATGAACAGCAGCATGCCAGGCCTCCCTGTCCATCACCAACTCCCGGAGTTTACCCAAACTCATATCCACCGAGTCAGTGATGCCATCTAACCATCTAATCTTGTCATCCCCTTCTCCTTCCGCCTTCAATCTTTCCCAACATCAGGGTCTTTTCAAATGGGTCACCTCTTCACATCAGGTGGCCAAAATATTGGAGTTTCAGCCTCAACATCAGTCCTTCCAATGAAAACCCAGGACCAATTTCCTTTAGGATGGACTGGTTGGATCTCTTTTCAGTCCAAGGGAAACTCGAGCGTCTTCTCCAATACCACAGTTCAAAAGCATCAATTCTTCAGTGGTCAGCTTTCTTTATAGTCCAACAATCACATCCATACGTGACTACTGGAAAAACCATAGCCTTGGCTAGACAGACCTTTGTTGACAATGTAATGTCTCTGCTTTTTAACATGCTGTCTAGGTTGGTCATAACTTTCCTTCCAAAGAGTAAGTGTCTTTTAATTTCATGGCTGCAATCACCATCTGCAGTGATTTTGGAGCCCCAAAAATAAAGTCAGCCACTGTTTCCACTGTTTCATCATCTATTTGCCATGAAATGATGGGACAGGGTGCCATAGGTTGTAGCAATATTTTTTGGGGGTCTGTGTTCTCAGGCAAGGCAAACAAAAGCCAAAAAATAAACAAATGGAACTCATTAAACCAAATAAATCTGTACAGCAAGGGAAACCATCAACAAAACTAAGGGAACACACAGAATGGGAGAAGATATTTGACAATGATATATCAGATAAGAGGTATATGTGTAACATGTACAAAAAAATTCATACAACTAAGAAAGCAAATAATCCAATCAAACACAAAAATGGGCAAAGGGCCTGAACAGACATTTGATGATTTTTACAGAATGATTCAGACAGCTAAGAATCTGCCTGCAATGCAGGAGTCCTGGGTTGGCTCCCTGGGTCAGGACAATACCTTAGAGAAGGGAATGGCACCCCACTCCAGTATTTTTGCCTGGAAAATTCCATGGACAGAGGAATCTGGTGGGTTACAGTTCATGGGGTCACAAAGAGTTGGACACAGCTGAACTACTAACACACAAATGCATACACAAAAAGGCAACACTTGTCAACAGATGCATGAAAAGATGCTCCACATCACTAATCATCCAGGAAATGAAAATCAAAACCACAATGAGGTATCACCTCACACTTATCAGGATAGCTATTATCAAAAAAATTGCAAATAACTTGTATGGTGAGGATGTGGTAAAAAGGGAATCCTCATACCCTGTTGATGGGATTGTAAAGCAGTGCTGCCGCTACTGAAAACAGCATGGAGATTTCTCAAAAAATTAAAACTAGAAGTACCATAAAATCCAGTAATTTCCCTTCTGGGTATTAACCTGGAGAAAAGAAAAACACTGTTTCAAAAAGATATGTGCATCCCATTGTCACTGCAGCATTTTGCAAATGCCAAGTTATGGAAGCAACATAAATGTACATGGATGAAAGATGAGATAAACACGCACATACACACACACACACACACACACACACACACACACACACAGAAATGTTACAGCCATAAAAAGAAAGAAATATTTTCATTTATGAAAACATAAACGGTTATTGGGTATTATGCTGAGTGAAGTAAGTTAGTTAGAAAAACACAAATACCAATGATCTCACCTACATTTGGAACCTAAAAAATAAATCAAACACACAAACAAACAAAATAGAATCAGACTCATAGATACAAAGAATGAATAGGTAGTTGCCATAGGGAAGGGAAGTGAGGGATGAATTAAATAACTGAAGGGGGATTTAGAGGTACAAACGTCCAACTTAAAATAAACCATGGATATATAGCATCCAGCATAAGGCCAATAATACTGTAATATCATTGTATGGGTACAGAAGTTTAGTATACTTATTGTGGTGATCATATCGTATGCTGCTACTACTATTCAGTTGACAAGTTCTTTCAGACTCTTTTTGACCCCATGGACTGCAGCTTGCCAGTCTCCTCTGTCCTCCAGTGTCTCACAGAGTTAGCTCAAATTCATATTCTTTGAGTTGTGATGCTATCTAACCATCTGATCCTCTGACGCCCAATTCTCCTCTTGCCTTCAACCTTTCCCAGCATCAGAGTCTTTTCCAACGAGTCAGCTATTTGTATCACATGGTCAAATTATTGAAGGTTCAGCTTCAGCATCATTCCTTCCAATATATATTCAGGGTTGATTTCCTTTAGGATTGACTGGTTTTATCTTCTTGTCATCCAAGGGACTCTCAAGAGAGTTCTCCAGTACTACAATTCGAAAGTATCAATTTTGGGGCACTCAGCTATCTTCATGGTCCAACTCTCTCATCCATACATGACTACTGGAAAACCATAATCTTGAATGTATGGACTTTTTGATTATAAAAAGTGATGTCTCTGCTTTTTAATATGCTATCTAGGTTTGTCATAGCTTTTCTTCCAAGGAGCAAGTGTCTTTTAATTTCATGGCTGCAGTCACCAACCTGAGTGGTTTTGGAGCCAAAGGGAATAAAATCTGTTATTGCTTCTACTTTTTTCCATTTATTTGCCAAGAAATGACAGTACCAGATGCCATGATCTTAGTTCTTTCAATGTTGAATTTTAAGCCATCTTTTTCACTTGCCTCTTTCATTTTCAATCAAGAGGTTCTTTAGTTCCTCTTCACTTCCTACCATTAGAGTGGTATCATCTGCTTTATCTGAGGATGTTGAGATTTTTCTAGGCAAGCTTGTGATTCATCCAACATAGCATTTTGCATGACTTATTCTGCTTAAATGTTAAATATGAAGATTGATGCTATATAACCTTGTCATACTCTTTCCTCAATTTTGAACCAGTCCTTTGTTCCATGTCCAGTTCTAACTTTTGCTTCTTGACCTGCATACCAGTTTGTCAGGAGGCAGGTCAGGTGGTCTGATATTCCCATCACTTTAAAAATTTTCTGCAGTTTGTTGTGACCCTCACAGTCAAAGGCTTTAGTATAGTCAATGAAGCAGAAGTAGATGTTTTTATGGAATTTCCTTGCTTTCACTATAACTTAACAAATATTGGCAATTTGATCTCTGGTTCCTCTGCCTTTTCTAAGCTCAGTTTGCACATCTGGAAGTTCTTGGTTCATATACTCTTGAAAGCTTTAAGGATTTTGAGCATAACTTTGCTAGTATGTGAAATAAGTACAGTTTTACCTTAGTTGGAACATTTCTTGGCATTACCCTTCTTTGGAATTGGAGTGAAAACTGATCTTTTTCAGTCCTGTGGCCACTGCTGAGTTTTCCACTGACATACTGAATGTAGCATTTTAACTGCATCATGTTGAAGGATTTCAAAAGCTCAGCTGGAATTCCATCACCACCACTAGTTTTGTTCATTGTAATGCTTCTTAAGGAACACTTGAGTTGACACTCCAGGATGTCTGATTCTAGATGAGTGACCACATCATCATGGTTATCTGGGTCATTAAAACCCTTTTTGTACAGTTTTTCTGTGTATTATTACCACCTCTTCTTAATTTTTTCTGGTTCTGTTAGTTCCATACAATTTCTGTCCTCCAGCATGCCCACCATTGCATGAAATGTTCCCTTGATATATCCAATTTTCTTGCCATGATGTCTAGTATTTCCCATTCTATTGTTTTCCTCTATTTCTTTGCATTGTTTATTTAGTGTTGAAGTCCTTTAATGGACCAGAACCTGGTGGTCTGGAGTCGATGATAAGAAAGTAAAAGAGAGAAAGAGGTAGATATTTATTGGTTTATACAGAAAACCAATAAAGCCCTTTGACACAGTGCTTGCGTCGCTCACGAAGGCACCTAGCGCCCTCTTTAGTGGGTGAAGGTGCAGTGCACCTTGACCAGAGGGTCTCAGAAGCCTGGGCAGGAGAATGAGTGTGACGGGTCTCTGCACTCCAAAAGAATTAGCCAGGGAGAGAGAGAGAGTGATGGAGCAGAGGCGGGGGGGGGGGGGGGGGGGGGGGGGTAGAGAGAGAGAGAGAGAGAGATGGAGCAAAGGTGTTTTAATCAACAAGGAAGAGGGTACTTATCACCGTATTGAAAAACTAATGAAGGAAATGCCTTGATTCACTCAGCCCTGGGAGCGACTTGCCTCTCCTCTTAATTCCTGAATATTCAACTAAAAAGGAACAGAGGATTCCTGACAGATCCAAAACCGCATACAAGAAGCCTCCTGTTAAATGCTTCCTGACAATTTAAGAAAGTCTTCCTGTTATACTTGCCATTCTCTGGAATTCAGTTGGGGATATCTTTCCCTTTCTCCTTTGCCTTTCACTTCTCTTTCATCAGCTATTTGTAAGGTCTCCTCAGACAGCTAATTTGCCTTCTTGCATTTCTTTTTCTTTGAGATGATTTTGGTTACTGTGTCTTGTACAATATTAGCAACCTCTATTCTTAGTTCCTCAGGAACTCTGTCTACCAGATCTGCTCCCTTGAAACTATTTGTCACCTCCATTGTATAATCATCAGCTCAGTTAAGTTCCTCAGCCTTTTCTGTCCTGTTGGGACCCATGGACAGCAGCATGGCAGCTTCCTTGTCCTTCAGCATCTCCTGGAGCTTGCTCAAACTCATGTCCATTGAGCCAGTGATGCCATCCAATCATCTCAACCTCTGTTATCCCCTTCTCCTCCTTCCTTCAATCCTTGCAAGCATCAGGGTCTTTTCCAATGAGTCAGCTCTTTGCATCAGGTGGCCAAAGTATTGAAGTTTCAGCTTCAACATCAATCCTTCCAGTGAATATTTGGGGTGGATTTCATTTAAGATTCACTGGCTTGATCCCCTTGCTATTCAAGGAGCTCTCAAGAGTCTTCTTCAAAGCCACAGTTTGAAAATATTGATTATTCAGTGCTCAAATTTATTTATGGTCCAACTGTCATATCTGTGCATAACTACTAGAAAAAATCTTTAACTGTGTGGACCATTGTTGGCAAAGTGATGTTTGCTTTTTAATATACTGTCTAGGTTTATCTTAGCTTTTATTCCAAGGAGTAAGTGTCTTTAAATCTCATGGCTGCAGTCTCCATCCACTGCAATTTTGGCTCCCAAGAAAATAAAATCTGTCACTGTTTGCATTGTTTCCCAATCTATTTACCATGAAATAGTGAGATTGGATATCATAATCTTAGTTTTATCAATTTTGAATTTTAAACCAGATTTTTCACTCTCCTCTTTTACCTTCATTAAGAGGTTCTTTAGTTCCCCTTTGCTTTCTGTTGTAAGGGTGATGTCATCTGAAGATCTGAGGTTATTGATGTTTCTCCCAGCTGTCTTGATTCCAGCTTGGACTTCATCCAGCCTGGCATTTTGCATGATGTACACTGCAAGCAGTTTCACAACATACAGCCTTGACATACTCCTTTCCCAATTTTGAACCATGTTGTTCCATGACCAGTTCTAACTATTGCTTCTTTGTCTGCTTAAAGGTTTCACAAGAGGTAGGTAAGGTGGTCTGACATTCCCATCTCTTTAAGAATTTTCCACAGTGTGTTGTGATCCACACAGTCAAAGGATTTAGCATTGTCATTGAAGCAGAAGTTGATCTTTTTCTGCTATTCTCTTGCTTTTTATATAATCCAACGGATGTTGGCAATTTTATCTCTGGTTCCTCTGTCTTTTCTAAATCCAGATTTTTCATCTGGAAGTTCTTGGTTCACACTGTTGAACCTGAGCTTGGAGGATTTTGAGCATAATCTTGCTAGCACGTGAAATGAGTGCAATTGTGCAGAAGTTTGAACATTCTTTGCCATTCCCCTTCTTTGGCACTGAAATGAAAGCTGAACATTTCTAGTCCTGTGGCCTCTGCTGAGGACTTTGGCCACTGCTGAGGACTGTGTAATCATAAGGAATTTTATTTAGGTACCTGAACGGCCTAGTGGTTTTCCCTACTTTATGTTTGAATTTTGCAATAAGTTGTTCATGATCTGAGCTATAGTCATCTCCAGGTCTTGTGCTTGCTGACATTATAGTGTTTATCCATCTTCAGCTGCAAATAATATAATCAGTCTGATTTCAATTTTAACCTCTGGTGATGTCCATTTGTAGAATCATCCTTTGTGTTTTTGTAAATGTGTTTGCTATAAGTAGTGTGTTCTCTTGACAAAACTGTTAGCCTTTGCCTGCCTCATTTTGTACTCCAAGGCCAAATTTGCCTGTTACTCCAGATGTCTCCTACTTTTGCATTCTAATTCCCTATGATGAAAAGTACATCTATTTTTTTATCTTAGTCCTAGAAGGTGTTGTATGTTTTCATATAACTGGTTAGCTTCAGCTTCTTCAGCATCAGTGTTGGGGTATAGACTTGAATTACTGTGATGTTGAATGGTTGACTTGGAAACAAAATGAATCATATTATCATTTTTGAGATTGCACCCAAGTACTTCATTTTGGACTCTTTTGTTGACTGTTAGGGCTACTACTTTTCTTCTAAGGGATTCTTTCCAACAATAGTTTATATAACGAACATCTGAACTAAATTCTCCTATCCTTGTCCATTTTAGTTCACTGATTCCTAAAAAGTCAGTGTTCACTTTTGCCATCTGCTCATTGACTACATACAATTTACCTTATTTATGAACTTAACATTCCAGGTTCCTATGCAATACTGTTCTTTACAGCATCATACTCTACTTTCACCACCACACACATCCACAACTGAGGATCAGTTAAACTTTGGTCTAATCACTTCATTCTAGAGCTATTAGTAATTGCCTTTTGCCCTTTCCCAGTAGCATATAGGATGCTTTCCAACCTGGGAAGCGGGGAGGCTCATCCTCTAGTGTCATCTTTTTGTCTTTTCATTCTGTTCATAGGATTCTCTTTGTGAGAATACTTGAATAATTTGCCATTCCTTCCTTCTGTGGACCACATTTTGTCAGAACTCTTCATTATGACCCCTCCATCTGTGGGGATAGATCAAATTATCCAAGAAGGCATGTTCAGGCTCTCGCATCCCATGCTTTGTAAATATGTATGTAATAGCCGAGCTCATTTATAGCACTGTGCATGAATGTCACGAGGTACTCCCTTGGTCACGAGTTACTTTGTGCTGTAGGGAGATGCAAGCTTCACCTAGAAAGTGGCAGCATTACTGCTCTGTCACAGCTGTGTCTGTTGAGTCAATTATGGTTGCAGTGTCAGCCAGGGGAGAGGTTGTGTGCAGTTATGTCATGCTATGTTATTTCTGCTGCTACAACTGTTGTGCCAGCCAAAATAAGATAAATGTGTCTGCAGTTCCTATGGCTCCTCGAGTCTTCTTCCAGCCTCTTAGCTCATGCCTTGCCTACCCTGGGTTAAGTGAACAGTGCAGTCAGTGTAAACAGAAAGACAATTGGCATCACAAACAGGACGATTGACAATACAGTAACACTGCATGGCATGGCTCATAGCTGCATTGAATTATGCAAGCCCTTCCACCATGACAAGGCTGTGATCCATGAAGAAGGATCATATCATAATGCCTGAAAATATTGAATCACTGTGTGGTTCACCTAAACCTAAAAAAAAAAAAAAAAAAAAAACCTTAAATATCTACCATATTTAAATTAAAAATAAATGTTTAATGTTCTTGGAACATTCTCCCTTTGCTAATTTAGAAGGCTTTATCAGTTTGCCAAAGTCTGCTCCTTCTATCTTGGAATTTTCTGCTTCTCCAGTGAGAGTTGTTTGAGAAAACTATTTCACTGTCTGCCTTTGGTCTTAGTATAACTCTCACCATGTGATTATTGTTTTACTTGAAATAGGAAAATGAATCTGTTATTGTTATTATATTAAAAAGTACTTTTGTAAATAGTGTGGTAAATATATTCTTTCATCAGCAAACATTTATATAGTGGTACTGTGTGCTGAACACTGGTCCCCAAAGTTGAGTATCTATGATATCTGCTGTTGAAGATTTCACAACTGACTAAGATAAAAACAATCAGAAGCATTTGCAGATGGAGGTCAGTAACGGTTGTCTGATTCATCATCTAGATGACAACATTCAGATATGCTATTGGAATATTTATCTCAATTAGGGAACATAGAAATAGTATAAGTGTTATAAGAGACAAACAATACAGCTAGAGAGCACACAAAGGATAGTGTAGAATGATTGAGATACTGAATACAATGGACAGGAGTTAATGGGATTACATTTAGGGAACAAGTAGGAGTAAGCCAAGCATGGCTTTGCTACAGGAAAGAAAGTAGGGCACAAGAAGATGTTCACAGCCCAGGTCTCAGGCAAGTCCCTGGGACAGCCTCCAAGGGTGAGTTATTGGCTTCACACAGGAAAGAATTTAAGAGCAAGCCACAGTAAAATGAAACAACGTTGATTCAGGAAGATGCACACTCTACAAAGTCGGGCCATCTCAGAAGGTGAGAGGCACCAGAATATGGGGTTTTCAGTTTTTATTGGGGTGGGTAATTTCATAGGCTAATGGATGGGAGAATTATTCCTGGTATATTGTGAGAAAGGGTGGGGGTTTCCAGAAATTAGACCATTGCCCGTTTGTTGACCTTATATGGTCTGGCTTCTTGAAACTATCATGGTGCCTGTGGGTTTGTCATTTAGTATGCTGATGCGTTACAATGGAGCTTCCCAGGTGGCACTAATGGTAAGGAATCTCCCTGCCAATGCTGTAGGCATAAGTGATATGGGTTCTATCCCTAGACTGGGAAGAAACCCTGGAATAGGAAATGGCAACCCACTCCAGTATTCTTGCCTGGAAAATTTCATGGGACTACTGAGGCTCCAGGTCCACTGGAATTTGGCCCATCCACCAATTTGGTTGGTTCTAATTGATTTATGTTATATCCCCAACAATCATATCATTCTTTTAAAGATTACACGGTGCCCCTTTCCTATTCCAGTCTTAGTTATTAGGATTTTAGATTTCATGACTCAGAAAATAAAGCTCTGGAAGTGTCCCAAATGGAAAACTGGCAAAATTAGATTCCATTTTTTAAAGTGACCACCTGGAAATGTCTGATTCAGTAATGTCAAAGGGTATTTTTCACGTGGCTAATGATGATATTAGGGTAACACACAGAGGAGTATGGTGTTAGGAAATGTTTCTGGGGACAGATGAAGGGATTAAGGGTGGATATGATGGGGTCTTCTGTCAAGGTGAGGTATAGAGAATGTGAAGTAGTTTTAAGGAAAGAAGTTTTTTTTTTGTTTGTTTGTCTGTTTTTTAATTTGGACACATTGAGCTTTGAAATAATTGTAGTCTATACTTAGGACAGGCACACTGGAATGGTGGAGCAATAGATTTTATAGAAGCATGTCTCTTTTGTCTCCCTCCTGTTAAAATGCAGGGCATATTTTGCATCAGAAAACATAGGAGAGGACAGTGTTAACAAATTTGTATTTATATTTCTTCTTTAAAAAATTACCACTTTTCTTCTTTAAAAAACAAAAAAAAATCATTGATAAGAAAATACATTATCTTTCCAAAGAGAAAACTTGTTAAAGTCATACCTCTATGTTTCCTACTGAAGTCTTGTAATACCTTTATATGCTATCCCATTGTTCCTTCTCTGTAATCAGTTCAGTCACTCAGTAGTGTCTGACTCTTTCCAACCCCATGAACCGCAGCACGCCAGGCCTCCCTGTCCATCACCAACTCCCGGGATTCACCCAAACTCATGTCCATTGACTTGGTGATGCCATCCAACTATCTCATCCTCTGTCAACCACTTCTCTTCCTGCTTTCAATCTTTCCCAGCATCAGAGTCTTTTCAAACGAGTCAGTGCTTTGCATCATGTGGACAAAGTACTGGAGTTTCAGCTTCAAAATAAGTCCTTCCAAACAACACCCAGGACTGATCTCCTTTACAATGGACTGGCTGGATCTCCTTGACATCTGAGGGACTCTCAAGAGTCTTCCCCAACACCACAGTTCAAAAGCATCAATTCTTCAGTGCTCGGCTTTCTTTATAGTCCAAAAATCACATCCATACATGACTATTGGAAAAACCATAGCCTTGACTAGATGGACTTTTGTTGACAAAATAATGTCTCTGGTTTTTAATATGTTGTCTAGGTTGGTCATGGATAAGGCAATGGCAACCTACTCCAATACTCTTGCCTGGAAAACCCCATGGACAGAGGAGCCTGGTAGGATGCAGCCCATGGAGTCGCTAAGAGTCGGGCACGACTTGTGAGACTTCACTTTCACTTTTCACTTTCATGCATTGGAGAAGGAAATGGCAACCCACTCCAGTATTCTTACCTGGAGAATCCCAGGGATGGGGGAGCCCAGTGGGCTGCTGTCTATGGGGTCGCACAGAGTCAGACACGACTGAAGCGACTTAGTAGCAGTAGCAGCAGGTTGGTCATAACTTTCCTTCCAAGGAATCAATGTCGTAATTTCATGGCAGAAATCACCATCTTCAGTGATTTTGGAGCCCCCTCCCCCCAAAAAAAATAAAGTCAGCCACTGTTTCCACTGCTTCCCCATCTATTTGCCATGAAGTAATGGGACTGGATGTCATAATCTTAGTTTTAAGAATGTTGAGTTTTAAGCCAACTTTATCACTCTCCTCTTTATCTTTCATCAAGCGACTTTTTAGTTCTTCTTCACTTTCTGCCATAAGCGTGGTGACATCTGCATATCTGAGGTTACTGATATTTCTCCCAGCAATCTTGATTCCAGCTTGTGCTTCTTCCACCCCAGCATTTCTTGTGATGTACACTGCATATAAGATAAATAAGCAGGATGACAATATACAACCTTGATGTACTCCTTTTCCTATTTGGAACCAGTCTGTTGTCCCAAGTCCAGTTCTGTTGCCTCCTGACTTGCATACAGGTTTCTCAAGAGGCAGGTCTGGTGGTCTGGTATTTCCATCTCTTTAGATATTTTCCACAGTTTATTGTGGTCCACAGTCAAAGGCTTTGGCTAGTCAATAAAGCAAAAATAGATGTTTTTTTTTTTTTTTTTCCTGGAACTCTCCTGCTTTTTTGATGATCCTGTGGATGTTCGCAATTTGATCTCTGGTCCCTATGTCTTTCCTAAAACCAACTTGAACGTCTGGAAGTTCAAAGTTCACGTACTGCTGAAGCCTAGCTTGGGTAGTATTGAGCATTATTTTTCTAGCATGTGAGATGAGTTCAATTGTGCGGTAGTTTGAGAATTCTTTGGCATTGCCTTTCTTTGGGATTGGAATGAAAACTGAACTTTTCCAGTCCTGTCGCCACTGATGAATTCTATAAATTTGCTGACATATTGAGTTCAGCACCTTCACAGCATGATCTTTTAGAATTTGTAATAGCTCAACTGGAATTCCGTCACCTCCACTAGCATTGTTCATAGTGATGCTTCCTAAGGCCCACTTGACTTCACATCCCATGATGTCTGACTCTAGGTTTGTGATCATACCATCATGATTATCTGGGTCATGAAGATCTTTTTTGTGCATTTCTTCTGTGTATCCTTGTCATCTCTTCTTAATGTCTTCTACTTCTTTTAGGTCTATATAATTTCTTCCTTTTATTGAGTCCATCTTTGCATGAAATGTTCCCTTGGTATCTCTAATTTTCTTGAAGAGATCTCTAGTCTTTCCCATTCTATTGTTTTCCTCTATTCTTTTGCATTGATCGCTGAGGAAGGCTTTCTTATCTCTCCTTGCTATTCTTTGGAACTCTGCATTCAAATACTTATATCTTTCCTTTTCTCCTTTACTTTTCACTTCTGTTTTTTAACAGCTATTTGTAAGGCCTCCTCAGACAACCATTATGCTTTTTTGCATTTCTTTTTTTTGGGGGATGATCTTGATCCCTGTTTCCAGTACAATGTCACACACCTTCATCCATGGTTCATCAGGCACTCTTTCTATCAGATCTAGTCCTTTAAATCTATTTCTCACTTCCACTATATAATCATAAGGGAATTGATTTAAGTCATACAACCTGACCAGCCTCTTGAGAAATCTGTATGCAGGCCAGGAAGCAACACTTAGACCTGGACATGGAACAACGGACTGGTTCCAAATAGGAAAAGGAGTACATCAAGGCTGTATATTGTCACCCTG
The DNA here is from genome assembly GCF_023091745.1 of Budorcas taxicolor. Classification (NCBI taxonomy): domain Eukaryota; kingdom Metazoa; phylum Chordata; class Mammalia; order Artiodactyla; family Bovidae; genus Budorcas; species Budorcas taxicolor. The sequence goes on from NC_068923.1 coordinate 9,118,768, forward strand.
TTTATTTAACTTATATGCAGAGTACATCATGAGAAACACTGGACTGGAAGAAACATAAGCTGGAATCAAGTTTACCGGGAGAAATATCAATAACCTTAAATATGCAGATGACACCACCCTTATGGCAGAAAGTGAAGAGGAACTAAAAAGCCTCCTGATGAAAATAAAAGAGGAGAGTCAAAAAGTTGGCTTAAAATTCAACATTCAGAAAATGAAGATCATGGCATCTGGTCCCATCGCTTCATGGGAAATAGATGGGGAAACAGTAGAAACAGTGTCAGACTTTACTTTTTGGGGCTCCAAAATCACTGCAGATGGTGACTGCAGCCATGAAATTAAAAGGCGCTTACTCCTTGGAAGAAAAGTTATGACCAACCCAGATAGTATATTCAAAAGCAGAGACGTTATTTTGCCGACTAAGGTCCGTCTAGTCAAGCCTATGATTTTTCCAGTAGTCATGTATGGATGTGAAAGTTGGACTGTGAAGAAGGCTGAGTGCCGAAGAATCAATGCTTTTGAACTGTGGTGTTGGAGAAGACTCTTGAGAGTCCCTTGGACTGCAAGGAGATCCAACCAGTCCATTCTGAAGGAGATCAGCCCTAGGATTTCTTTGCAAGGAATGATGCTGAAGCTGAAACTCCAGTACTTTGGCCACCTCATGGGAAGTGTTGACTCATTGGAAAATACTTTGATGCTGGGAGGGATTGGGGGCAGGAGGAGAAGGGGACGACAGAGGATGAGATGGCTGGATGGCATCACTGACTCGATGGATGTGAATCTGAGTGAACTCCAGGAGTTGGTGATGGACAAGGAGGCCTGGCGTGCTGCGATTCATGGGGTTGCAAAGAGTCGGACACGACTGAGCGACTAAACTGAACTGAACTGAACTGAATGGTCTGGTGATTTTCCCCACTTTCTTTAGTTTCTGTTTGAATTTGACAATAAGGAGTTCATAATCTGAAGCACAGTCAGCTCCCAGTCTTGTTTATGCTGACTATATAGAGCTTCTCCAAGTTTAGCTGCAAAGAATATAATCAATCTGATATTGGTGCTGGCCATCTGATGATGTCCATGTGTACAGTCTTCTTTTGTGTTGCTGGAAGAGGGTGTTTGCTATGACCAGTGCATTTTCGTCACAAAACTTTATTAGACTTTTCCCAGCTTCATTCTATAGTCCAATGCTAAAATTTGCCTGTTACTCCAGGTGTTTCTTGACTTCCTACTTTTAATTCCCAGTCCCCTATAATTAAAACAATATCTTCCTTGGATGTTTGTTTTAAAAGGTCTTGTAGGTCTTCATAGAACTATTCAACTTCAGCTTCTCCAGCGTTGCTGGTCAGGGCATAGACTTGGATTATCATGATATAGAATGGTTTGCTTTGGATACAAACAGAGATCATTCTGTCATTTTTGAGATTGCATCCAAGACTTCAGTTCATACTCTTTTATGGCTATGCTGGCTATTCCATTTCTTCTAAGGGATTCCTGCCCACAGTAGTAGATTTTATGGTCATCTGAGTTAAATTCACCCATTCCAGTCCATGTTAGTTCACTGGTTTCTAGAATGTCAATGTTCACTCTTGCCATCTCCTGTTTGACCACTTCCAATATGCCTTGATTCATGGACCTAACATTCCAGGTTCCTATGCTATATTGCTATTTACAGCATAGGAACTTTCTTCGATCACCATATAATGTACATAGGTAAATGTATACTCATTTATCAGTGAAAGTACTTCTCCTGATTTCACATGCACTCTGTATTAACCTGAAATGTGGGAATTGTTCCTATAAATTTCAGTTAAAAGTAATGTGTAGAAGGAAATGTTTAACAACCAATTCCCCAGAGGGAACAAATTCTGATTTCTAGCATTTGCCAATATCTGAGGGGTAAACACCACACTATTATTAATTTCAAACTTCCAATGACATGTCACTGCACACAGAATAGGGAAGTGATGTGCACAGACCTGCTCCAAAATTGCATGTGTTTTAGGCCAGTGATAATCTCTTGGACAGAAAGTCAGTTTATACTTATGAAAAGCATAAAACAAAGAAGTCTCATATCTTGCAGATAGGTAATATGAATTCCCAGGACCAAAGAGAAAAATAAACAAAACAGAAACATAATAAGAGCTAATAAAAATTTGCAAAAATGTACAATATCTATAAAGACATCTAACCTTACCTTTAATACATGGATATTATCATGTATTAAAGTTAAATTTAAATGTTTCAGTATATTTATTCTAGTATATATGTATATGTATATATATACACATATACATTTTTTAAACTACTTATAGTTGAGTATAAATCAAGCTTATGTTTTCCTCCCAGTTTCATAGCTTGCCACATAAGTAAGAAATGAATCACTTGATAAAATATAACTGACATTGGTTATAGTAAATAGATGTATATGGTCTGTGGGTGTGAGCATGCTAAATAGCTCTACTCACGTCTGACTCTTTGCAACCCTATGGACTGTATCCCTTTGTCAGTGGGATTCTTCAGTCACGAATACTGCAATGAGCTGTCATGTCCTCCTCCAGGGTATCTTCTCAACACAGAGACTGGACCTACGTCTTCATTGGCCATCAGATTCTTTACCACTAGTGCCATCTGGGAAGCTGTATATAGTCTCTGAGTTTCCAACTATATTTAGCTTAAAGAAAGAGATAGAACTACTACTGTGATGGAAAAAAAGAAAAACATTATTATTCTAATGCACATATACTTGAATAAAACTTATGTGAGGCTTTGGTTTCACTTTAGTCTTAATTATGATGTTGTGTTATGATGCCACCAAGAGTTCTCAAAGCATTCAGACTATATAACTAATGTTAAACTGTCTAACACTTATGCCAAAGAGCATTTTCAATGTCCTGAAAATTAAAATTAACAGTTTGTAATCAACAGTTTTTCTAAGCTTTTTACAATGTTTTATACATTTTGCATTATTAATTCTCTCAAAATGTTTTGAGGTTGGAAGAAAATTCTACCACCCCTGCATATTGGAATAATAAGCTCAAAGAAGACTTGTGACTAATGGTTGTCTGATGTTGAGATACTCAAAATAGAATTCTCAGTACTTTTGCAAGAATTTAGGGGTTTTAGTTTGTGCCAGGAGCAGATGAAACCAATAAAGGCAATAAAAAAATGAGAGTCCATCCTCTAAAGTAATTTCATGGCATCAATGGGTTGGATGGGTGCTGAGTGAGCACTCATTACTGTAGGAGATGGTAGCTTTTAGGAATCTTAGATAATTTGTTTAGAAAATGCTGAAAGTTTTTACATGATATTAAATATTTAATTTATATTTTTATTTGAGCAGTTAAGAATGTTCATTGTGCAAAGATTAGAACACATTTTTTTTCCTCCTTTCACATTCTCTACAGATAAAAGTACATTAATCTGCTAACTGCAGGATATATATCTACCTACCTATCTATCTACTTTTACCTATCATCTACTTATCTCTATTACCTGATAGAAAACAACCATGGAATAGTTTTCCTTTATTACCTCAAATAGATAAGAAGACAAGCAAGCAGACAAAGAACAAACAAACAAAATCTCATTTTTAAATAATAATCATTCAGTTCACCCTTAACAATCATCCCACCATATCTTTCAAACAGCAGATAAAAACTTTTCTATGGACAGAAAGAAGCATCTACCCAACAGCATTTTAACTCAAAAAGTATACCATGTATGTAGCAGGTATATAATGACAATATGAATTTGAGGGTTCTTTCACTAAATATTGCATTATATTTTTGAGCCTGGATTATAGAAGTTTTAACTAGAAGATATATGTAAGCACTTATTCCAAATTATATGTTCTTTTTCAAAAATGAGATATTAAGTGCATCCTGAACAATACTGTTAAACATTTGCTCCTATTTCTTACAAAGCAAAGTATTTGAATTAAAATGTACTTTTGAAATGTTATTACTGAAGAATGTTGTTCCTCTTCTATTAACCTTTTCAAAATAAGTCTAAGATTTTGTTCCATACAAATTTGACTTCTCTTTGATTTAATGAGGAGAATGATAGACATTTAAATGTAAAATTGGGTAGCAGTGCTTGTGAATTAACAGTTTTTGGTGACAAATGCAGTGATAAACACAGTAAGTCCTCTGAGGCTGTCATGCTTCACTAGGTAAATAATCTACTTTTGATGCTTCCCCAAATACATATTTACATGAATGATTGTAATGGCTACAAAGAGGAAATTATATAAAGGAAGTCAATAATATACATTTTTGAAGTCTTAATCTGGTAGAATATATTATGTCAGTTTCTTCATGACAACTCTCAATGATGCTTTCAAATAGAAAAATGTCTAAATTTGAAAAGATAAACTGAAGAGACCATTAGTTATTTAGTTATGCCAGATGTATTAATAATAATGTTCATTATCTAAGGAAAAAAAACTGTTGTTTTATTAACATCTCATTGCTATTTTAGATGATCACAGCTGTTATCTATTTTACTTTGCTTTTGCAATTTATAATTTAAGTACTATTTGATGAGAACTAATTAAGATGAAGCAATAAAAAAACAATGTTTAATCAAGTCATATATTAAAGCCACAAAGAGACCTCCAAAATTAATATATCTATTGAATGAATGTATTTATAGACCTATAGTTGGAAACATGTACATTTTTTGTCTACTTTTAGACTTCTTAAAAATAACACCCTGGACCCAGGGTGCTTCTGTATATGTTATGGGAAGCACATCATAAATATGGGCCCTATGTTTGGAAGGAAAATAAGGCAGACTACACTGATGTTGAAGCTGAAACTCCAATACTTTGTCCACCTCATGCAAAGAGCTGACTCATTTGAAAAGACCCTGATGCTGGGAAAGATTGAGGGCAGGAGGAGAAGGGGATGACAGAGGATGAGATGATTGGATGGCATCGCCGACTCGATGGACATGGGTTTGGGTGGACTCCGGGAGTTGGTGAAGGAGGCCTGGCGTGCTACAGTTCATGGAGTCGCAAAAAGTCAGACATGACTGAGCGACTGAACTGAACTGAACACTTCACTTAGCTTTTCCTATTATGAACATATTTGCATATATATATTTGGCAGCTGAATCTAAATCTTAGAATTCCTATAACTATATATATTACAAATTTCAAATAGTTGTATTATGTTAGCCAAGGATATGATAAAAACGAAACGTGTGTATGTGCTTAGTTGCCTTGGAATCTTGCGACCTGCTAGGCTCCTCTGTTCATCTGCTTCTCCAGGCAAGAATACTAGAGAGAGTTGTCATTTCCCTCTCCAGGGTATCTTCCCAACCCAGGGATCAAACCTGGGTCTCCTGCATTGCAGGAGGATTCTTTACTGTCTGAACCATGAGAAATGAAACATACAGATCACTAAAAAATATATCTTCAAAGTAAAGATATTCACCTTTACTACTTATTGTTCACAGGGGGTGCTAGTGATAAAGAACCCACCTGTCAATGCAGGAGACCTAAGAGATGAAGGTTCCATTCCTGGGTTGGAAAGATCCACTGGAGGAGGGTATGGCAACCTACTCCAGTATTCTTGTTAGGAGGATCCCATGGACAGAGGAGCCTGGCATAGAGTTGCAAAGAGTCAGATATGACTTAAGCGACTTAGCATACATGCACCGTTACTACTAATAATGAAGACTAAAAGTAATCCATATGGTACAATCTCAATAAATTGTTGACATGACACCATTATCTCCATGTCGTACAACAAGAGCTTGGGGTTGAGGTAAATGATGCACATCAAGTCACCAGGAAGGAGGTCATCATTTCAGCCATAATGTTTTCACTTCCAAATGCTTAAATATGTTCACTGTGACAAACAACCAAGAACATTTCAATTGAATAATTTATGCTAATATCTAAATTAAATTATCTTATCCAAGTAATGGGATGAGTTTTATCTCTGATGAAGTCTTTTTGTCACGATATTGTCCATGGATTTTTTTTTTTTTCCTTTCTCATCTTTCCAAGATCAACTTTGTATAATAACAATTGACAGAATAACTCAAGACTCAGTGCTGAAATATTTTTAGCGTATAATGTTCATGTCTAGGGCATATACCTGTTTTTCTGTACTCTATAGCCATAAGTTGTTTCCTAAATGACTTAATACTGCTTATAAATCCTCAAGAATAAAAATATGTTTGTTCATTAATTACCATTTTCTCTTAATCATTGGCCTGAATCAACAAGTTTAATAGAAAAGTGATAACCATTTCCAGGTAGTTGCCCCATTATAAGGATGTCCTGCAAACCAGCTGAGAACATTTGTAAAACTTGAGTATATTTTAAAGCTGAATAAATGAACAAACAACACAAAAGATCTCAAAGTTCAGTTAAAAAAAAAAATTATACTTACAGAAATATAATTATTCCCCAAATAAATATTTGTCATCTATAAAGGCCAGCCATATACTAATTTCTGTTAAAGTAATATTTTTCAATGAACCCTTGAAATCAAATATTTGTGTCAGGAATATTCTTTTTGAATGTATTTTTTCATTCACAAATAAATACTGAAGCAATAACCATCCTTTGTTTTGGAATGCTACTTGATTTGGGTAGCCATGTTATTGTAAAATGTAGTTCTGAAACTGGGAAATTCTTTCTGATTAGTGTTTTTCCACATAATCTGCCATTTGGAACTATTTTCACACTTGGCAATTTTGCATTCTGCCTTTCTGAAGTCTCCATTCAGAATTTTCCTGGCTTTTATCCAAGAAGGAAAAACAATCTAATTTTTGTTTTACTTTAATTGCTTCCCCTCATATACATGCATGTTTGCAATAGTCAATAGGCCTGAATGTCACTTCCTAGGCCAAAGAGCTGAGCCTTTATCCATCAGATCCATTAGAATTTGGGGAATGCTGATCAAGACAGCAGACATACGCATCTGATGTTTTTCCAACCTGCTATTATTCAGCTTTTAACTGACATCAATGTCAGGTAGCAAAATTGCTTCCAACCTCATCTAATCAGCTGCAAATTGGGATAGGACTAAATGATGGGCTTTACTAAGTTAATGAAGCATAAGTTTAGAGTTGTATAAATTAACCTGGACATAAGCCAACTTTCAGAAATGTGATCCCTTCTTGTCTTCCTGAATACATGTATATGTATGTATATATATATATATATATATATATATATATATATATATTGTTTCCTAGGATGAGGACAATGGGTTAAAAAAGGAGATTCATGAATCTTTGCAAGATACTTTTGTTTGACCGTGTGACTTAGACCTATATGGGCTCTCAGCCATTGTGCTAACCTCTGGAGGGCCAGGCGCTTGAAAGAGCTCTGTGCTACCCTTTTCTTATTTTCAGAGCCATACAGTGACAGAGAACATCCACTGCTGCTTCCTTTCCACTGATGTGCAACTGTCCCTCTTTTTTGTCTTTCTTTTTTTTTTCCTTTTCATGAATGCCAACTCATGCAGACTCTATTATCATTGTTAAAAGTTGTCATTTTCTAATGTTAATAGTTCCAGTATTTCTTCATTCTCAAAACCTCACAAACATACAGTGATTTTGGAACGTGTACCAAACCAGAGGAATTAAAGAATGCCACTGAAAAGTCAGTTTACAATACCATTGCCATCTTTTCTTTGATTAAAGTCTAATCTTTACCTTGCATAGCAATTTGGATAGCCTAAAAATTATTTTTGACTGTAAAATAATCATACATTATTGACATGATTTTGTCAATAAAAGTGAAGGAAAGTGTTCTTTGTCACAGTTTGTATATATTACCTCTTTAAAATGTATTTAAAAAACCAAACCAAACCAAAACAAACCCATGAATTTAATTCAAGAGCTCTCTCTAGTGCTGAATGCTCCATCTAGTGGCATAATTGAGCCCTACCAAAATGTATTACACTTGAAATATAGTAAGTCTTTTTATCTCCTGTACTCAATAACATTTAATGTTGAGATAAAAGTGTTCAGAAGCACAGTGCAACTTCAAGATATATCTAACTTCACTTAATAGTTTACTTAAAATATTCTAACACTTGAATTATATATGTATTCAATGTTTTTTTTTTTTTATTCAATGTTTTTAAGAAGAGCAACATATATTTCTACTAGTAGTTAAATAAATTTAAAAAAAATAAAATAACTCATTATCAAGATAAAGGGTAATATATAACATTTATGTAGAATTAAAAAAAATCTAAGAATGAATGAAACCAAACATTTTAGGACTGACAAGTAATTTATAATATTTGCCATATGTCTACATTTTTATAAACTACATTTTCCACAAAATGTGAAAATACATTTAAATTAATTACTATCTTAATCATATTGTGACTCATGTTTAATTATCTAAATCAGGGATCAGTAAAACTATTTTACGAACAGTAACTTATTTGTGTTCCATAAGCTCTGTTACTTATATTTTCTTTGATTGTTTTAAAACACTTTAAAATAGATAAACTTTTTTTTTAAGTTTTAGCTCTTAGATTATATAAGACAGACAATGGACCAGATTTTGTCCCCAAGCTATATTTTGTTAATTATACTACTACTACTACTAAGTCGCTTCAGTCGTGTCTGACTCTGTGCGATCCCATAGATGGCAGCCCACCAGGCTCCCCCGTTCCTGGGATTCTCCAGGCAAGAACACTGGAGTGGGTTGCCATTTCCTTCTCCATTGCTAATTATAGTCTAAATTAGTAACATTTTGAATATAAGCATTTTTATGATTCTTTAAACAAATAATGATAAAATGACATAATCTTAGTCTTTCATTTAGTTATTGTCTGGAAAAATCATTGTTAAGATGAACAGTAGTCAGTGACTTTATCAAAGACAATTTTTCAATTACATTCATCAAGACTTCTTCTTCTTCTTTTTTTTTTTTTTGGAGTATCATGATGTGATGTTGAGTAACAGAGACCTGTCAAACTTGAAAGAAAACTAAAGCAGCTCTAAATAAAGCTTAAAATAACACCGTGATATTAGAACAGAAGTCTTGAGGCCAAAAACCAAGTTTAATTTTTTGCTTTAAAAATTATTAAAGTTTGTGAGAGTCACAATGATGATATTTCATCTATTCTTAAATGGAAGATTTGTTCACACATTTTATTGTAAAAGCCATAAAGAAAGTAACCATTGGGTCATTGGGAATGGCATCTATCTGACCTTGAGGTCAAGCATGACCATTTGAATTGCTCTGCCCAATGAAACATGAGCAGAATTGAAATATACCAGTTCTTAATAGAAACTGTCAAATAAAAAGCAAGATTCAATGAGGAGAGACTGAAGAAAGGATTATTCAAGGAGGCAGCAGCCATGGCAATAGGGAAGGGGAAATTATTAAAACAGGGTGCACATTTGGATCTTAAAAGATGCAAATATCTCAATGAATAGGCCAAAAATTGTTTGTTTTATAGGAAAGAGTAAACAGGAAGGCAGTGTGGGGAAGTAGGTAGGATCAATAACAAGGCCCAGGTGAGACAGCAGCCCAGTGAATGCTTTACCCTGAGGCTAGCTTCCTCTCCCTGTGAATTTAAGGAGGGCTCATTTTTCAAGCTGAGGATGGGTCAAGTTCAGGAGCCTGGAGGAAAGGGAGAATTTTATCTAAAGCTTGGTTGATAAGTATTTTGTTTCAGTTGATGAGTAGGGACAAACAGTTCAGCTATTCATTTATGAGGTAAAGAATGGAGGTTTGGAGAGTCTGTGTTATAAACATGTTTCTTTGCAATAAGCTCTTCTCTGGAAACAAGTCATAACGGCTTTCCTTGATTGTAGATGTTTTCTATAATAGGCTCCCAGGGCCTGGATGAAATTCACCATTGTTAAAGAGCCCAATTACCTGTGCTATAATAATTGTTAGAAGAAAAATTTCCACAAAATTTACTGACCTAGGAGGCTTGTATTCAAGGATTCATGAATTGGGTGACATCCAACCTATTAGATAGAAAGGAGTTCCAGAGACTTGTGAAAGGTGAGAGATTTTCATAGACCAAAGTAAGCAGGAAGTTATACTCGGCACCTGCTGTTGGTTAAGGCAAGGTTACTTTCCTTACATGGATCAAAGCCGAGTCTTAGGACCCTGTTAAGTAACTTGTATTGGGCAGATGGACCTAAGCTTTCCTTTTCAGGAAGAGCAGATCAAAGAAACTTGGTTCAATATTGGTTTGCTGAACAAGGGCCTTAGTGTGAAGGTCTCCATCTGGGGGAGTAGTATGGTTACTTTAAGATAATCTTGGACTTTCTGACCGGTGTGAGGTGATATCTCACTGTAGTTTTGATTTGCATTTCTCTGATAATGAGTCATGTTGAGCATCTTTTCGTGTGTTTGTTAGCCATCTGTATGTCTTCTTTGGAGAAATGTCTGTTTAGGTCTTTTTCCCACTTTTAGATTGGATTATTTGTTTTTCTGGCATTGAGTTGTATGAGCTGCTCTTATATAGTCTGGTAATTAATCCATTGTCAGTTGTTTCATTTGCTATTAGTTTCTCCCATTCTGAGGGTTGTCTTTTCACCTTGCTTATAGTTTCCTTTGCTGTGTAAAAGCTTGTAAGTTTAATCAGGTCCCACTTACTTAATTTGTTGTTGTTGTTTTTTTTTTTTTTCTGTTACTCAAGGAGGTGGGTCATAGCGGAACTTGCTTTGATTTATGTCATCAAGTGTTCTGCTATGTTTTCCTCTAAGAGTTTTATAGATTCTGGTCTTACATTTAGGTCTTAAATCCATTTTGAGTTTATCATTGTGTATTGGATGGGGAGGGAAATGGGAGGTAGTTTCAAAAGGGAGGGTATATATGTATGCCTATGGCAGATTCTGTCCTTTACTGTGCCCATCTTTGCAAGAAATGTTCCCTTGGCATCTCTAATTTTGATGAAAAGATCTCTAGTCTTTCCCATTCTGTTATTTTCCTCTATTTTTTTTGCATTGATCACTGAGAAAGGCTTTCTTATCTCTCCTTGCTCTTCTTTGGAACTCTGCATTCAGATACTTATATCTTTACTTTCTGCTTCTCTTCTTTTCACAGCTATTTGTAAGGCCTCCCTAGACAGCCATTTTGCTTTTTTGCAATTCTTTTTCATGGGGATGGTCTTGATCCCTGTCTCCTGTACAATGTCATGAACCTAATTACATAGTTCATCACTCTATCTATCAGGTTTAGTCCCTTAAATCTATTTCTCACTTTCACTGTATAGTCATAGAGATTTTATTTAGGACATACCTGAGTGGTCTAGTGGTTTTTGCTACTTTCTTCAATTTAAGTCTGAATTTGGCAATAAAGAGTTCATGATCGGAGCCACAATCAGCTCCTGGTCTTGCTTTTGTTGACTGTATAGAGCTTCTCCATCTTTGGTTGCAAATAATATAATCAATCTTATTTTGGTGTTGACTATCTGGTGATGTCCATGTGTAGAGGCTGCTCTTGTGTTGTTGGAAAGGGGGTGTTTGCTATGACCAATGTGTTCTCTTGGCAAAACTCTATTAGACTTTGCACTGCTTCATTACATATTCCAAGGCCAAATTTGCCTGTTACCCCAGGTGATTCTTGACTTCCTACTTCCGCATTTCAGTTCCCTATAATGAAAAGGACATCTTTTTTGGGTGTTAGTTCTGAAAGGTCTTGCAGGTCTTCATAGGAACATTCAACTTCAGCTTCTTCAGTGTTACTGGTAGGGGCATAGACTTGGATTACTGTGATATTGAATGATTTGCCTTGGAAACGAACAGAGATCATTCTGTCATTTTTGAGATTGCATCCAAGTACTGCATTTCGGACTCTTTTGTTGACCATGATGGCTACTCCATTTCTTCTGAGGGATTCTTGCCCACAGTAGTAGACATAATGGTCTTCTGAGTTAAATTCACCCATTCCAGTCCATTTTAGTTTGCTGATTCCTAGAATGTCAATGTTCACTCTTGCCATCTCCTGTTTGACCACTTCCAATTTGCCTTGATTCATGGACCTGACATTCCAGGTTCCTATGCAATATTGCTCTTTACCGCATCGGAACCTGCTTCTATCACTAGTCACATCCACAACTGGGTATTGTCTTTGTTTTGGCTCCATCCCTTCATTCTTTCTGGAGTTATTTCTCCACTGATCTCCAGTAGCATATTGGACACTTACCGACCTGGGAAGTCCCTCTTTCAGTATCCTATCATTTTGCCTTTTCATACTGTTCATGGAGTTCTCAAGGCAAGAATGGTGAAGTGGTTTGCCATTCCCTTCTCCAGTGAACCACATTCTGTCAGACCTCTCCATCATGACCCGCCTGTCTTGGGTGGCCCCACATGGCATGGCTTAGTTTCTTTGAGTTAGACATGGCTGTGGTACATGCAAAGATGGGCACACTAAAGGACAGAAATGGTATTCACCTAACAAAAGCAGACAATATTAAGAGAGGTGGCAAGAAAACAAAGAAGAACTGTACAAAAAAGATCTTCATGACCAAAATTATCATGATGGTTTGATCACTCACCTAGAGCCAGACATCCTGGAATGTGAAGTCAAGTGAGCCTTACAAAGCATCAATATGAGCAAAGCTAGTGGAGGTGATCAAATTCCAGTTGAGCTATTTCAAATCCTGAAAGATGATGCTGTGAAAGTGCTGCACTCAATATGCCAGCAAATTTGGAAAACTCAACAGTGACTACATGAATGGAAAAGGTCAGTTTACATTCCAATCTCAAAGAAATTCAATGCCAAAGAATGCTCAAACAGCGAAACAATTACAATCATCTCCCATGCTAGTAAATGAACGCTCAGAATTCTCCAAACCAGGCTTCAGCAATATGTGAACTATGAACTTACCGATGTTCAAGCTGGTTTTAGAAAAGACAGAGGAACCAGAGATCAAACTGCCAACATATGGTGAATCATGGAAAAAGCAAGAGAGTTCCAGAAAACATCTATTTCTGCTTTATTGACTACGCCAAAGCCTTTGACTGTGTGGATCACAATAAACTGTGGAAAATTCTGAAAGAAATGGGAATATCAGACCACCTGACCTGCCTCTTGAGAAACGTGTATGCAGGTCAGGAAGCAACAGTTAGATCAGGCCATGGAACAACTGATGGGTTCCAAATAGGAAAAGGAGTACGTCAAGGCTGTATATTATCACCCTGCTCATTTAATTTATATGCAGAGTACATCATGAGAAACACTGGGCTGGAAGAAGCACAAGCTGAAATCAAGATTGCTTGGAGAAATATCAAGAACCTCAGATATGCAGATGACACCACCCTTAAGACAGAAAGTGAAAATGAATCAAAAGCCTCTTCATGAAAATGAAAGAAGTGAGTGGAAATGTTGGCTTAAAGCTCAACATTCAGAAAACTAAAATCATGGCATCTGGTCCCATCACGTCATGGGAAATAGATGGGGAAACAGTGGAAACAGTATCAGACTTTATTTTTTTGGGCTCCAAAATCACTGCAGCTGGTGATTGCAGCCATGAAATAAAAAGACACTTACTCCTTGGAATGAAAGTTTTGACCAACCTAGATAGAATATTAAAAAGCAGAGACATTACTTTGCCAACAAAGGTCCATCTAGTCAAGGCCTTGTTTTTTCCAGTGGTCATGTATGGATGCGAGAGTTGGATATAGGATGCTTGGGGCTGGTGCACAGGGATGATCCAGAGAGATGATATGGGGTGGGAGGTGGAAGGGGGGTTCAGGGTTGGGAATTCATGTACACCCGTGGCAGATTCATGTCAATGTATGGCAAAACCAACACAGTGTTGTAAAGTAAAATAAGTAAAAATTAAAATTAAAAAATAAATAAAAAATAAAAAAGAAAGCTGAGCACCAAAGAATTTGTACTTTTGAACTGCGGCATTGGAGAAAACTCTTGAGATTCCCTTGGACTGCTAGGTAGCTCCAGGCAGTCCATCCAGAAGGAGATCAGTCCTGAGTGTTCATTGTAAAGACTGATACTAAAGCTCAAACTCCAATACTTTGGCCACCTCATGCGAAGTGTTGACTCATTGGGAAAAAAGCTGATGCTGGGAAGGATTGGGGGCAGGAGGAGAAGGGTACCACAAAGGATGAGACGGCTGTATGGCATCTGTGACTCGATGGACATGAGTTTGAGTGAACTCCAGGAGCTGGTGATGGACAGGGAGGCCTGGCATCCTGCAATTCACGGTGTTGCAAAGAGTTGGACACGACCAAGTGACTGAACTGAACTTAACTGATGTCTGATTAACGCTGAGGTTTGACAGAAAATAGCAAAATTCTCTAGAGCAATTATCCTTCATTAATAAATAAATAAATAAATAAATAAATAAAAAGTTAATTATGGAAGCTCATTTGTTCCAATGGCCTTTGAAGTTTGTGAAGTCTGACATGCCAAGTCCACACATGAAGAAGTATATCTGAGTTAGTTTTCCAAGGTAGAAATAGGCTCTAAGTAACTGCAGCATACTGCTACTATCCCAACCCTTAAAAATTTGAATCTTTCTTCTTATCCTTGAGATTTACCTATGCTTATGCAATTTAATGTAATCTAATTAATACTCTCTGTTCCAATCTGTAGCAGTCAATTAGAGGACAATTAAAGGGCTACTTGTTATTATTCTACTATGATTATTATTTGATGTTTGCTAGTTAATTGGCCATTCTACCCAAATTTCTCATTCTTGGATTGGAGATAATTTGCATACAAATTGTTTAAAAGAAGTACTTATATCATAGAATATACTAGGTAGGCTGGAGAATATAACAGAAAATAAATAAAAGGTGGTCATCTATTTTTTGTTTGTTTCTTTCTTTATGGAGGTGAAAGTATAGAACACCTTCCCTTTCAAAAGTGAAAAATATAATGCTTTTGACAGAAGTTGTGATTATCAGAGAAAGCATAGCACAAAACTTAATAGTGATTCACTGGGATAGCATGTGGAAATTATAGTTTATATACAATTTGAAAAATAAAAAGAGTTGAAGTTTCCATTCTATTTTGCCTCATTAAGCATAGTCTAATAATCTATTTAATGTAATACTTACAAATAAGATTATGTGTAATATTTAATACTAATGAAAAAACATAATAATTTTAACAATAAGAAATGTATGTACTCTGATCTTCAAATGGAGGATTTGGTGGCCATGACACACATCCATATCTTTCCATGGGAGAATATAAACGTAAAATTGCATATTTATTATTCTTAGAATATTTGAAATATGGGAAAGTACATTTTACATAAGAAGGTTAAAAAAAGAATATCATTTAGGGATAATCTAATATTTAGTTTCTTCAGATGATGCTTCTTGACTCAAAAGTTATACACAATGGATCTCTGTTTTGAAGATGAAAGCGATTGACTATGTGTGAGAGTAAATATGCCTGAGTACATGACACATCTTTCACTGTGTCTATATAGGTAATCCAAGAACCCTAGGAATTTAGTAAACTGTGAATGTTTTAAGTTAGGAAATATATTTTAAAAACCAATGAATTATAAATAATGTACTAAGATTTTATAATAAATGTACAACATAGGTACATATTTACTATTCTTTAAGATAAACTTGAAAATCAACACAATAAAAATAATAAAATTATTTTTAGAAAATTCTTGATGAATACACCTTTAAAATTATGTAAATAACCTGGCTTACATAGGAAACTGGATCACTTTTTTTTTTTTTTTGAAAAATTTTCTTTGAAATTTTTGTAGTTTCCATTATGATCTGCACCAGATATTTGAGATATAGCTGCCAGGATTATGGCTAAATGCAGCTTATCATGTTAGAGCACTGTGTGAAGCTTACTGGGCTCCTGTAGAGATTGAAATAAAAACTTTGACCTCATTAACTCTGTACAAAAATCAATAAAATTAGCCAGTTTAGGTATGCAAACAATATTATCTATCATATTATTTATTAAAAGTATGGTATTTGGAAAATACATCTATACACATAACTGTTAATAGTTTGACTGATTGTGATGTACCTCCTACAACATTTTACATACATGGAAATATAGATCATCAAAACTAAGATAATAGATAATCTCTCTAATGTCACCTGCTAGGAACAGAGTTAGGACAAAATGTTGGTCTTGGTAGTTCTCCTTGAATGCTTACAGTTTCCGGCAGCAAATTTTACCATAAATTAATGTGCTAAAATTCATTTCTATCTTCTGTGTGTCTAACAGAGCTATTAAACAGCACTATAAAATAATTTATTTTAGGATTTAGTAGGAAGAATGCACTGTGATTTATTGCTCATGAGTGATGTCCGTTTTCTCACATGTGCTCTGGCTTGCTTTGGTAAGGCAGAAATTTTATTCACCTGTGCCAGGACATAGCTTTATCTTCTGGAGTGTGAATTGTCACAAAAGAATAATGATTCTGTAATTCCATGTAGATGTGAATTAGTTCCCAGATACATAAATGAGTCAACATACTGAACTCACTAGAAGCTGCTTGCTTTGAGACTGAAGTTCTGCAAATGATTGCTCACAGAGAAGTATGATTTTAAAAGATTTTATATTCAATTCCTCTTTTAAACAATTTAAACATATTATAAGGCAGATGTCAAGCTGTCCTACTGATGTATTAAAGAATCCAAAACTTTCCCAGTTGTGGAATCCAACATCCTTTGCAATAAAATAATTTAAGATGGTCAATGGAGGAACTACTTGCCTGTCTTTGGGATTTATTTAACATTAAAAAATGACTAGAATCTGAGAACAAAAGAGTTGACTGATCATATTCTTTGAAAAATACAACAGATGACTTTTAAAACAAAATGTTTAATCATATAAAGTCAGGTTAATATTTTACTTAAAATTTCAATAAAACCATGCTATATATTATAATAGCATGTTAGATGTAAGGCCTTACCTTCAAATATTGTTTTCAGATAATTAAAGAAACAATATGGATCTCTACCAGAAGACAGCATAGATCATTATTAGCAGTGTGATTAAAACTTATTAGTGGATTATTAAGCTAGATAAACCTAAATTCTTGAGTAAGTCATTTATGGTTCAAAAGAAAGAAAAATTGCTGAAAGACAAAGGGGGACGGCTTTAGAAAAGTTCTCTAATATTCAGACTGTATTTACACTGAGGGAATTGTGAATTCAGTCAATGGAGATATTTAACATTAGCTGGACAGCAGCAGTCACAGAATCCATAGACACGACTCAAGCATCTTTTGATGGTTAAAGTGACATTTAAAAATATACTATTGAACCCTGATATTATAGGTTGTTTTTCATCATTTTCTCACCTGTTTTGTGATCTAAAGGAATAACATAAAGAGGACAGGTTGTTTTGTTGAAGTGTAATAATCCTGTGGTCCCTTCAAATATTTTTGATGGAAGATGTCTCCCAGAACATTATATCGTTTATTCAAATGCATCTGGTTCAACACTTAATAGTCTACACATTATAGAAAATATGAGGGTTGTCATGATAACTGAATAGGGAATTTAGTCAGTATAATTTGTTTCATATAATGCAGTATTCTCTCCCTTCTTGTTTGTTAAAAAAAGTAATAATTCCATGCAAAATCTATGTTCTGCACTGAAAGAGCCTAAAATATGTCTGGCAATATACACTGTAGACATAAATAAGGCCTTGTAGAAAGGCCTGATATTTTGTGCTATCAGATTCTGCCACTACTGTCCTAGTCTTGTATTTATCTCACCAAGTCAAGTCAGTGCTTGGACATTGAATGGACAGTACTCAGGATCAAAGTGAATTCAGGAAAAAGTCTCTCTTTATATAGGGAGCTTGATGAACATAAAGAATAGGTTAATCCTAAAGAAAAAATTTCAGAAGCAAGTTTGATATATCAAAGTGAAACACATAATTCAATTTACAATGCACACAGAAGGCAGACTGAAGCAGTCATGAGATGAAAGCATGGAATGTGAGACCACTGCAAGAATTACAAAGGGTGTCTGCTTGTGAAAGTATTTAATGAAATAATTTAAGTCAGTTTCAGATCATCTCATTCAAGTTGTTTCATAAGAAAATAATGTACCAAAATATCATTCATATCATACCAACTTGTATAATTATAGGTGACTATGTTATTGGGGTCAACACTATTTTGTAAATTTTTCAGGAACTATCATTTTTCAAATAATGGGAACATGCATCAACCTAGGTAAAGACTACATACAATTTCTGCTTTGTAGTCATTCATTTTAGCTCCTCTTCCAGTGAGTAAAATATAAAGGTTTAATGGACTGAGACTGTATATGTGCTGACACATACTTCAGTCTTTCCTCAGAAAACGTAATATTTAATAAATAGAAGCCATAATTAAAATAATATAAGGAAGGTGTGGCTGAGATTGCTAGCCTTTTACCAAAAATAAACCAAATTTTGCAACTATTCTAAAAGATTATACTGTGAAAATGCTGCACTCAGTGTGCCAGCAAATTTGGAAAACTCAACAATGGCCACAAGACTGGAAAAGATCAGTTTTCATTCCAATCCCAAAGAAAGGCAATACCAAAGATTGTTCAAACTACCTCACAATAATACTCATTTCACATTCTAGCAAAGTAATGCTCAAAATTCTCCTAGCTAGACTTCGATAGTCCATTAACCAAGAACTCCCACAGGTTCAAGCTGGATTTAGAAAGGGCAAGGGAACCAGAGATCAAATTGCCAACATCTATTGGATCATAGAAGAAGCAAGAAAATTCCAGAAAAAACACCTGCTTCATTGACTACCCCAAAGCCTTTGATTGTGTGGATCAGAACAAACTGTAGAAAATTCTCAGAGATATGAAAACCAGACCACATTACCTACCTTCTAAGAAATCTGTATGCAGGTCAAGAAGCAACAGTTAGAACCAAACATAGAACAATGGACAGGTTCCAGATTGGGAAAGGAGTATGTCAAGGCTGTATATTGTCACCATGCTTATTTAACTTTTATGCAGAGTATATCATGTGAAATGCCAGGCTGCATGAAGCAAACACTAAACTCAAGATGGCTGGGAGAAATATCAGTAACCTCAGATATCCAGACTACACCACTCTTATGGTGGAAAGTGAAGAAGAACTAAACAGCCTTTTGATGTAGGTGAAAAGGAGAGTGAAAAATCGGGCTTAAAACTCAACATTCAAAAAACTAAGATCTTGGCATCTGGTCCCATCACTTCATGACAAATAGATGGGGAAACGATGGAAACAGTGACAGACTTTATTTTCTTAGGCTTCAAAATCACGGCAGATGGTGACTGCAGTCATGAAATTAAAAGATGGTTGCTCCTTGGAGGAAAATCTATGACCAACCTAGACAACATATTAAGAAGCACAAATATTACTTTGCCAACAAATTTCTGTCTAGACAAAGCTATGGTTTTCCAGTAGTCATGTATGGATGTGAGAGTTGGACCACAAAAAAAGCTGAGCACTGAAGAATTTGAAATGTTGTTGCTGAGCCATGAAAGACGCCAGGATTCTTGGACTCCAGAGGAGAGAAATTCAGTTTGGGGCCAGTGAAAAGGCTTGATTGCTCAGAACTTTTGTGTAAGAAAGTTTTATTAAAGTGTAAAAGAGATAGAGAAAGCTTCTGACACATACATCAGAAGGGGGCAGAAAGATTGCCCCCCAGCTATCCTTTAGCGGTATGTTATCTACCTATCAGCAAGCTGTCAATTAGAGAAAAGAAATCTCTCAAAACTCAGTCCCCTCACCCACAGCATGCATTTTGAGATAACTTTGGCATCAGTTGAGTCATCCCAGGCCATAAAACGATTGACATGAGTCTTGTAGAAAGGCAGGTTTCCAAGTAAATATACAGTTTCATTAACATAGATTAAGAGAACAATGTGTGAGTAAAACATATAGGTTTGTTGATTCCTTACTGATTCTGAGTCTTAAGTGGAACTGAACTTGAAGACAGAGTCTAGGGTAAATACATCGTTCATTAAGATAGCTTAAGAAAAACATTTCCATAAGAAAAATGCATTGGTTAGCTCAAAGTTTGGGAAAGTTAAGTTTAGGTGGAGCCAGGTGTCATCAAGGTAATGCAGAATTTTAAGAGAAACCGCCTTCTAAGTTTGTATAGAGAAGGGGGAGAAAAACCTAACATTGTTTGTTTCCTTCTGCCACTTAAGAGAGAGATTAAAAAATGTCTCACACTTGCAGCCTATTTCCCCTGTATGAAAACCCCTCATCTTCCTGCCTGTTACCGTTTCAAATTGATGCTTTTGAATTGTGGTTGGAGAAGACTCTTGAGAGTCCCTTGGATTGCAAAGAGATTAACCCAGTTAAACCTAAAGGAGATCAGTCTTGAGTGTTCATTGGAAGGACTGATGCTGAAGCCAAAGCTCCAATACTTTGACCACATGATCCAAAGAGCTGACTCATTAAAAAAGACCATGATGCTGGGAGATATTGGAGGCAGGAGGAGAAGTGGAAAACAGGACAAGATGGTTGGATGGCATCACTGACTCGATGTACATGGGTTTAAACAAGTTCCAGGAGCTGGAGATGGACAGGGAAGCCTGGTGTGTTCCAGTCCATAGAGCTGCAAAGAGTCAAATATGACTGAGACAGAACAAAGAAACTATTGATGAGAAATCTTGCAAGACTAGGATAAAAGATCTTCCACAACTAAAAAAGAATTAAAGATTTTAAAATTAAAAAAATAAAATAAAATAAAAAATAAATAAAATAAAAGCCAGAAGGCACAAAGAAAGAAAAAAAAAAAAAAAAGATTTGTGAGCCAAGGTAATCAAAAGAGGAAAAAACTGGAAGTAGTCAAAACATCCAATAGTCAGAAATTCATTAATTTATGACACACTCATAGAATGAAATATTATGCAGCCATTGAAAACTATGTTTTTAGCAAGAGTTTTCACTTTTTCTAGAAATACTAGTTGTAGGCTAAATAGCTGTAAAGTCACTATCACAATTACTCAACTTTGCTGTTATAGCTATAGACAATGTAAAATCAATGAGCATGGCTGTGTTCTAATAAAACTTTATTTACAAAGAAAAAAAATAAAAATATAAAAATATAAAGAATAAACCACAAGGAGACAGGTAGAAGGCACAGAGATGCAGTATAGCCAAGTTCCATACCACTGAGTAAGTGACACACAAATAGGAGGATAGTTACAATTGCGGTGAGTCTCCCAATGAGTGAGAGGTCCTAGCCCTACATAAGGCTACAAAGACCAGGGATCTTGCATTGAGAAGATGAGTTTTTAAGACACTTTGCTTTGAAGGCCAGTAGAGCTTACTTTTGGGAGATCCAGGGGTTGTGGGACATAAAGATTCCTTTCTTAAGGTGTACATACCAATATCTCAAATGTTCCAGGATCTAGGGCAAAAAATAGGAATTTGAGAGGATTCTGGGTAAGACCTATGTGCTGATCTCAGGGAACATTCTGAGGAAACAGGAGGAGACTGGGGCTCACCCTGGTCATGCACACAGGGGGCAGTCATGTTTGGAAGTTTCATCTGCCATGAAGACACTGGTGTTTTCAAGGAAAAATTGGGAATCCTCCCTCTTGCTTATTAGCACAGGGGCCCATCCCAATCCCACCTACCAGTCTATAGGCTGAGATGTCCCAGGCCAAATAACTAGCAGCCTGGGTGAAGACACATTTCCCACCAGCAAGTCTGCTCCCTTAAGACCTGTTGAACCTACCATTGCGCCATTCAGAGCCCTGTCTA
Source organism: Budorcas taxicolor (assembly GCF_023091745.1). Classification (NCBI taxonomy): domain Eukaryota; kingdom Metazoa; phylum Chordata; class Mammalia; order Artiodactyla; family Bovidae; genus Budorcas; species Budorcas taxicolor. The sequence goes on from NC_068923.1 coordinate 9,140,450, forward strand.
CCAGAAGGCCAAGGACATGGCCTTTCACACCAGTGCTCTGGCACTAGCCCCAGAAACCCCAGGGCCTTGCAGCCAGAGACAAGAAACTGAGAACCAAACAATGAAAAAAAAAAAAAAGTAAAACTCTGAAAAAAGAACTAAGTGAGGTGGAGAATTAAGTGAGGTGAACTAAGTGAAATAGGGAAACCATCCAAAACAGAGTTCCAAGTAATGACTATAAAATGTTCAAAAAACTTGGGAGAAGGTTGGATGAACGTAGTGACAAGTTAAATGTTCTTAACAGAGTTAGAAAGTATAAAGATGATCCAAAAAAGATGAAGAAAATAATAAGAGAAATGCAAAAATCCATTAAGAGGAAAAAGCGAATCAAATGATACAGATAAATGGATGAGGAAGCTGGAGGACTGAGTATTGGGACTCAATGATGTTGAACAGTGGGGAAAAAGTAAAAGAGAACCAAAAAAAAAAAAAAAAATGACAACAGTTTCGGAGAACTCTGAGATGACATTAAGAAAACTAACATTCTCATTATAGGAATCACAGTAAGAAAAAAAGAAAAAAATGAGCAGAGAACATAGTTAAAGACATAATAGCTGAGAAAGAAATACTGAACTAATTCTAGGAGGTAAGACTTACTCTGATATCTAAACTAGGCAAAGATATCACATACACGGAAAATAAAATTATAGGCAGAATCATTGATGAAGACACATGCAAAAATCCTTAATAAAATATTTATGAACCAAATACAACAATATATTCAAGACATCATACAGCATAATGGAGTGGGATATATCCCAAGGATGCAACCGTGGTTCAATATCCACAAATCAATCAATATGACATATCACATTAAAAAATTAAAGGCTAAAAACTATATGATTTATCAATAGATACAGAAAAAAAATTTGAAAAAAAAATTGGCATCCATTTATGATTAAAACTCTCAACAAAGTGGAGCATACATACCTCAACATAATACAGAACCATACAAAGCAACCCCATAGCTAATGTCATATTCAACTGTGAAAAGTTGAAATCATCTCCTCTAGATCAGAAAAAAGACAAGGATGTTCACTCTCACCACTTTTATTCAACATAATGTTGGAAGTCCTAGCTACAGCAGTCAAACATAGAAAAGAAGTAAAATAATCCAAATTGGAAAGGAAGATGTGAAACTGTCACTATTTTCAGATGACATGATACTAAAACCAGAAAATTATCAAGGTACCACCAAAAAACTACTAAAACTCATCAGTGAGTTTTGTAATGCTGTAGGATACAAAATTAATATATAGACATCTGTTATATTTCTGTACACTAGAAAACAACTATCAGAAACCTAAACTGAGAAAATGATCAAAGTCATATCAAAATATACAAAATATCTAGGAGTAAATATAACTTAGGAGGTAAAAGACTTGTACTTGTAAAACTATAAGTCACCAATGAAAGCAACTGAAGACCATGCAAATGGAGAGAATTTAAATAATAGGAAGAATTAGTATTATTATAGTGACCATACTACCCCAGGCAATTTACATATTCATTGCAAGTCCTGTCACGATATCAATGGCATTTTCCACTGAAGTTGACAAAAAATAATTCTAAAATTTCTATGATAACACAAAAGATCAAAACATTTTTGAAAAAGAGCAAATTTAAAGGTATCCTACTCCCTGATTTCAAATTATACTACAAAGCTACAGTAATCAAAACATTATGAAATTGGCACAAAAGCAGACACATAGATCAACAAAACAGAATAAAGATTCCAGAAGTAAACCTACACTTATATGGGTAATTAACATGAAAAAGGAGGCAAAAATATGAAATGAAGAAAAAATGGTCCCAAATAAAAGGTATTGGAAAAATTGAACAGCTGCATTCAAAAGAATCAAACTGGACTATTAACTGACATCATCCACAAAGTAAATTCAAAATGGTTTAAATAACTAAATGTTTGGACTGCAAGGAAATCCAACCAGTCTATTCTGAAGGAGATCAGCCCTGGGATTTCTTGGAAGGAATGATGCTAAAGCTGAAACTCCAGTACTTTGGCCACATCATGTGAAGAGTTGACTCATTGGAAAAGACTCTGATGCTGGGAGGGATTGGGCGCAGGAGGATAAGGGGAAGACAGAGGAAGAGATGGCTGGATGGCATCACTGACTCGATGGACACAAGTCTGAGTGAACTCCGGGAGTTGGAAATGGACGGGGAAGCCTGGTGTGCTGCATTTCTTGGGGTTGCAAAGAGTCGGACATGACTGAGCGACTGAACAGAACTAAACTGAAGACCTGAAACCATAAAATTTTTAGAAATTCAACTATGCAGTAAGCTCTTTACTATTGGTCTTATTATTTATTATTATTATTATTATTATTATTGATATGTTTCGTTCAGTTCAGTTCAGTTCAGTCGGTCAGTCATGTTCGACTCTGCAACCCCATGAACTGCAACACTCCAGGCCTCCCTTTCCATTACCAACTCCCGGAGTACACTCAGACTCACGTCCATCGAGTGAGTGATGCCATCCAGCAATCTCTTCCTTGGTCGTCCCCTTCTCCTCCTGTCTCCAATCCCTCCCAGCATCAGAGTCTTTTCCATTGAGTCAATTCTTCGAGCATGATGTGGCCAAAGTACTGGAGTTTCAGCTTTCGCATCATTCCTTCCAAAGAAATCCCAGAGCTGATCTCCTTCAGAATGGACTGGTTGGATCTCCTTGCAGTCCAAGGAACTCTCAAGTGTCTTCTCCAACACCACACTTTAAAAGCATCAATTCTTCAGCGCTCAGCCTTCTTCACAGTTCAACTCTCACATCCATACATGACGACTGGAAAAAGCATAGCCTTGACTAGTCGGACCTTAGTCGGCAAAGTAATGTCTCTGCTTTTGAATATGCTATCTAGGTTGGTCATAACTTTTCTTCCAAGGAGTAAGCGACTTAATTTCATGGCTGCAGTCACCATCTGCAGTGATTTTGGAGCCCAAAAAAACAAAGTCTGACACTGTTTCCACTATTTCCTCATCTATTTTCTATGGAATGATGGGACCGGATGCCATGATCTTCATTTTCTGAATGTTGAGCTTTAAACCAACTTTTTCACTCTCTTCTTTCACTTTCATCAAGAGGCTTTTTAGTTCCTCTTCACCTAGGCAAGAACAAAAATAAGGGAGGCCTAGTGGAAACAGTGTCAGAATTTACTTTTGGGGGCTCCAAAATCACTGCAGATGGTGATTGCAGTCATGAAATTAAAAGACGCTTTCTCCTTGGAAGGAAGCTTATGACCAACCTAGAAAGCATATTCAAAAGCAGAGATATAACTTTGCCAACAAAGGTCCGACTAGTCAAGGCTATGCTTTTTCCAGTCGTCATGTATGGATGTGAGAGTTGGACTGTGAAGAAAGTTGAGAGCCAAAGAACTGATGCTTTTGAACTGTGGTGCTGAAGAAGACCCTTCTGAGTCTCTTGGACTGCAAGGAGATCCAACCAGTCCATCCTAAAGGAGACCAGTCCTGGGTGTTCATTGCAAGGACTGATGCTGAGGCTGGAACTCCAATACGTTGGCCACCTCATGTGAAGAGTTGACTCATTGGAAAAGACCCTGATGCTGGGAGGGATTGCGGGCAGGAGGAGAAGGGGATGATGTTGGGTAAGATGGCTGGATGGCATCACTGACTCAATACACATGAGTTTGGGTGAACTTTGGGAGTTGGTGATGAACAGAGAGGCCATGCTACAGTTCATGGCATCTCAGATTCAGACACAACTGAGCAACTGAACTGAAATGAACTGAATTAAACCTAAAAGTATTGAGGAGTGAAGGATGCTATCAGCAGCAACAACAACAACAAATGTCTGCCTACTGAATAGGAAAAGATACTTGCAAACATCGTATCTGATAAGGGGTTAACATCGAAATTTAAAAAACGAACTCAAAATCAAGAAAGCAAATAACCAGGTTAAAAACAGGCAGCAGAAAAAATAAATAAATAAATAAAAATAAAAATAGGCAGCAGATCTAAATAGACTTTTTTTTTTTTTTAAAGACACACAGATGACCAACAGGTAAATAATAGGATGGTCAACCTCACTAATAATCAGGGAAATGCAAATCTACACTGTGATGATCAATTCATAGCTCTCGCAATGGCTATCATCAAAAAGGCAACAAGAAACAAGTGTTGGACAGAATGTGGAGAAAGGCTTCCTCATGAACTATTGGTTCAGTTCATTTCAGTCGCTCAGTCATGTCCATCTCTTTGTGACCCCATGAACTGTGGCACGGACAGGCCTCCCTGTCCATCACCAACTCCTGGGGTTTACTTAAACTCATGTCCATTGAGTCGGTGATGCTATCCAACTAGCTCATCCTCTGTTTTCCCATTCTCCTCCCGCTTTCAATCTTTCCCAGCATCAGGGCCTTTTCCAATGTGTCACTTCTTCACATTATGCGGCCAGAATATTGGAGATTCAGCTTCAGCATCAGTCCTTCCAATGAACATTCAGGACTGATTTCCTTTAGAGTGGATCATTTGGATGTATTATATTGGTGTCATCACAATGAAAAACAGTATGGGGTTTCCTCAGAAAAATTAAAAACTGAACTACTGTATGATCCAGCAATTCCATCCCTGGGTGTATATCTGAAGAAAACAAAATAACTAATTAAAGAAGATAGATGTCCTGATACTCATTGCAGCATTATTGATTAATACAATAGTCAAGATATGGAAGCAACCTAACGGCCAATCAATGGATGAGTAGATAAAAAGATGTGGCCTATATTTGTTGTTTATTCCCTTGTTGTTTATTCCCTACGTTATATCCAAGTATTTTGCAACCCTATAGACTATAACCCAACTCTCTCCTCTGGATTTCCTAGGAAGCATACTGGAGTCAGTTTCTATTTCTTTCTCCAATGGATCTTCCCAGTCCAAGGATCAAACCCACATCTCCTACATTGGCAGGTAGATTCTTTGCAATTGAGCCATTTGGGAAGCCTATTGCATATATTTACAGACAAATATTAATCATCCATAAAAAAAGAATGAAATTCTGCCTTTTTCAACAATGTGTTTGGACCAAGTTGGACCTAGATTATGTTGTGCATAGTGAAATAAGTAAGACACAGAAAGTAAAATACTGAGGGATTTCACATATATGTGGACTCTAAAAACAAATGAACAATTTAGAAAACCAGAAATAGAGGTATAAATTCAGAGAAGAATCAGATGTTTGCCAGAGAGGAGGGTGATGGGCAGATGAATGAAACTGATGAGAGAGATTAAGACATACAAATTTCCAGCTACAAAACAATGAGTCATGAGTATGAAATGTTCAGTGTGAGAAATCAATAATTATGTAATATTTTTGTATTATAATTGTATATAACCATAATAATCAGTTCAGTTCAGTTCAGTCACTCAGTCATGTCCAGTTCTTTGCAACCCCGTGAACTGCAGCACGCCAGGCCTCCCTGTCCATCACCAACTCCCAGAGATCACTCAAACTCACGTCCATCGAGTCGGTGATGCCATCCAGCCATCTCATCCTCTATTGTCCCCTTCTCCTCCTGCCTCCAATGTCCCCCAGAATCAAAGTCTTTTCCAATAAGTCAACTCTTCGGATGAGGTGGCCAAAGTACTGGAGTTTCAGCTTTAGCGTCAGTGCTTCCAAAGAACACCTAGGACTGATCTCCTTCAGAATGGACTGGTTAGATCTCCTTGCAGTCCAAGGGACTCACAGGAGTCTTCTCCAACACCACACTTCAAAAGCATCAATTCTGTGGTACTCAGCTTTATTTATAGTCCAACTCTCACATCCATACATGACCACTGGAAAAACCGTAGCCTTGACTAGACAGACCTTTGTTGGCAAAGTAATGTCTCTGCTTTTGAATATACTATCTAAGTTGGTCATAACTCCTTCCAAGGAGTAAGCGTCTTTTAATTTCATGACTGCAATCACCATCTGCAGTGATTATGGAGCCCCAAAATATAAAGTCTGATACTGTTTCCACTGTTTCCCCATGTATTTCCCATGAAGTGATGGGACCAGATGCCATGATCTTCGTTTTCTGAATGTTGAGCTTCAAGCCAACTTTTTCACTCTTTTCCACTTTCATCAAGAGGCTTTTTAGTTCCTCTTCACTTTCTACCATAAGGGTGGTGTCACCTGCATATATGAGGTTATTGATATTTCTCCTGGAAATCTTGATTTCAGCTTGTGCTTCTTCCGGCCAGGTGTTTCTCATGATGTACTCTGCATATAAGATAAATAAGCAGGGTGACAGTATACAGTCTTGACATACTCCTTTTCCTATTTGGAACCAGTCTGTTGTAATAATCATAGTTATGTTATTATTTTGAACTCTATAAAAATACCAAATCACCATGTTATAAAAGAGGAATTTACATAGTGTGGTAGGCCAATTTTACTTCAAAAACAACAATCAAAGTATCTCACAAATAAAGAGATAAGGTTTGAGGTTATCAAAGGCAGGGGGAAGAGGGATAGTAATTGAATGATGATTGTCTAAATATATAAACTTCCAGTCAGATGACAATAAGTACTAGAATGTACTGTACTATATCCTAACTGTAATGCTGCTCTATGTTACACATGCAAGTTGTTAAGAGAGTAAATCCTTAAGAGTTTTCATCACAAGGCAAAAATTTTTTTTCTGTTTCTTTGATTTCATATCTATATGAGATGGATGGATGTTCAATAAAATTTTTGTGATAAGCATTCCATGATGTATGTAAGACAAGCAATTATTACACTTTAAACTTCTACAGTGTTGTGTACCAATTATATCTGAATAAAACTTGTAGAAAAAAATATACAATCAGGAGGTCAGAAGAGGGAGTTATGCTCTACAATAATAGCAGAGTCCAACAGGAAGAAGAGAGACTCCCTCTTGTTTCCTGGCAAGGGCTTAACCAATAAAAGATGGTAATAATTCAGCCAGTGAAAATCCATGGACTTTGTTTGCTATAGTGCTCCCACTTCCTTTCCTGCTTTATAAAGGCATTCTCCTCTAAATTTTTGAAAGAAATTTGCACTTAACTCACCATGGCTGTGAGCCTGAATTACAATTCTTTACTGACATAGAATAATTCAATTTTTGCTGGAGAAATAACTGGTAATATATTTTAGATCAACATTTTGGTGGCCTATATGGGGACCAGAGAAGACTCCCCCCCCCATACAAGACAACTGAGGATGTTATCATGTCTGACTCTTTGTGACCCTAAGGTCCGTAGCCCACAAGGCTCCTCTGTCCATAAAATTCTGCAGACGAGCATACTGGAGTGGGTTGTCATTCCTTTCTCCATGGATCAAATCCAGGTCTTCTGCACTGGAGGCAAATTCTTTACCCCTGGAGCCACCAGGAAAGCCAGACAAGAAATCTGAGACTAATGAGCAAACAGGTACAGTACCTATACTGAGTTCACTGTGCTCACTCCTTTTCTTACTGATATTGGGACTTGAGGGTGAGTTTTCCCCCTGAATCTGATCGCATGCCATTTTTTTTTTTTTTTTCATATTGAAGTTCTCCATGTTTTATTTGGAATCTTTGTTAAGGTTTTGTTCTTTCCAGTTAAGACCTTGTTCTGTGTACAAGAATTTGTTTCACATTTTAGCATGATTTTTGAAATTAGGCTCTTCCATCTGGATCTAGCTTGGCTTTGGCCCGTTCCTTTTGAAAGTAAGGGCTATTTAATTGGAAATGTGCCATTTCAGCCTTCAGCCCACTCCTTTGGAACAGTGGCTGTTCTGCTGAAACTCTGATGAGAAGCCTTTCACCTGGCAGTTTCGGGGTCAGATTGTTGTCTTAGAACTGGCTGCTATTAGGCCTGCAGGCTATTTGAGCTGTTTCAGCTGTTTTAACTGAAAAGTGTTCTTATACATTAGAGAAATTCCTGAGAAGGATCTCAATAAATTAAATATTTTGAGGGCATGTCCTTTACAGAAACCCCAATGTATTTTGTTTGAAAATATGGTGCATTTCTAACCAAATAGACTGACCTGAACAAAGGCAATTTGGAGAATATAAATAGTTCTTGAGGGGAACTTAATTTTATCACAACTGAATTGGACAATCATAGCTCTAAAATATCTAAAACTGAATAGAATGCCTATTTCAATTGGTGTTTTGAGGCTTCCAAATATTTTCAGAAGTCTAATAATGTGTCTCTAAAAAATTAGATCTTTAAGATTAACTGAGGCAAATAGTTAATGTTCAAAGAGATAAAATATCTCTGAAGCCTGGGGCTCATCCTCTCTCACTTCTGTGACTCAATCCCCACCTCTGTGCCACCTCCTCCCTCCCTCTATGCTACCTACACCTCCTCTGGACCCTCAGTTCTCACATAATAATTCTTGCACCAAACTTCAGTCTTTCTCGGAAATTCTCCCCACATGCTTTTCCTCTGAACCTATCAGAACCTGAGGATCCAGAGGCTACACCCTTAACTTCTTATGTTCCCTGAACCAAAGCTGAACTGGGAGCCATAGGCAAAGATTTTCCCAAAGTATCTGAAGAGTCTCACAAGTTTGCCTGAATATGTAATACAGTTATTCACATATAGCAGTCTGAGTTTCTCTGACTTATATCAGCAAGTTCATATACTTGTCAGTGAAAGCCATACCCAGCATTTGATGAAAACTGTTAAGTGGGGAAATATTGAAAGTCCTCTAGAATGACAACTGGAAGGCAATAATATAAGGATTTCACTGCAAATTTCTAGGGCTTTTCCAAACCCTGTTGATTAGAACAAGTAAGGCTTAGACACAAAAATCTTATAAACCTGATCATGAAGATTACAACAGACAGATTTCCCTTGTGGCTCAGGAGGTAAAAAGTGTCTGCCTACAATGCAGGAGACATGAGTTCGATCCCTGGGTCAGGAATATCCCCTGGAGAAGGAAATGGCAACCCACTTCAGTACTCTTTCCTGGAAAAATCCCGTGGACAGAGGAGTCTGATAGGCTACAGTCCATGGAGTTGCAAAGAGTCTGACACAACTGCACAACTTCACTTCACTTTCAAATTGTTTTCAAAGAAAATTCTAGTCTTCCTTTCAATGTTGACTTCACTTAGGTAGCTTTTAAGTCTATTTTTACTAATGATTTGAACAGGGACCTTTCCCTTCTAGAAAAATGGAATCAGAAAAAAAAAAGAATGTCCACTCCAAATTGAGCTAATGTGGTGAACCAGACTCTAGATGAGCCACCGCAAAGGGAGCCCATCAGAATTTTTAATCTTCAACTCCAGTAAATGGAGGCTACTAAATGAAACCAAAACACTTCCTTTTCTGCTATTATTGCAAAGAGCCAGGACATTGGGAATGAGATTTTTACAAATTCAAGTACTTTCAGTTCAGTTCAGTTCAGTCGCTCAGTCATGTCTGACTCTTTGCAACCCCATGAATTGCACCACGCCAGGCCTCTCTGCCCATCACCAACTCCCAGAGTTCACTCAGATTCATGTGCATCGAGTCAGTGATGCCATCCAGCCATCCCATCCTCTGTCGTCCCCTTCTCCTGCCTCCAATCCCTCCCAGCATCAGAGTCTTTTCCAATGAGTCAACTCTTCCAGCATAAGGTGGCCAAAGGACTAGAGTTTCTGCTTCTGCATCATTCCTTCCAAAGAAATCCCAGGGCTGATCTCCTTCAGAATGGACTGATTGCATCTCGTTGCAGTCCAAGGGACTCTCAAGAGTCTTCTCCACACCACAGTTCAAAAGCATCGATTTTTCGGCACTCAGCCTTCTTCACAGTCCAACTCTCACATCCATACATGACTACTGGAAAAACCATAGCCTTGACTAGACAGACCTTAGTCGCCAAAGTAATGTCTTTGCTTTTGAATATGCTGTCTAGTTTGGTCATAACTTTCCTTCCAAGGAGTAAGCGTCTTTTACTTTCATGGCTGCAGTCACCATCTTCAAGTACTTTAGGCACTATTATTCCTCTAATCAGCCTTTCCAAAAACAAGCAAAGACAGTCACTCAGTCGTGCCTGACTCTGTGACCCCATGGACTGTAGTCCAGCAGCCTTCTCTGTCCATGGAATTTCCCAGGCAAGAATACTAGTGTGAGTTATCATTTCCTACTCCAGGGTTACCTTCCAAACCCAGGGATTGAACCCATGTCTCCAATGTCTTCTGCATTTGATGGCAGATTCTTTACCCACTGAGCCATTGGGGAAGACTTTCCAATGTCCTCCCAATTCTGTGATAGGGTTTAAAGAAGTTGAAGTGGCTCTTCCCAGTGTTCCTTCATAAATGGCTCAGAGAAACATTTCTCCAGATTGAGGATGATTTTCTTCTAGTCCTAATTGATACCAGAGCCATAAACTGGGTACTTAGCTCCACTGTTATTAAAAGCCCTTGCCTCAGAGTTCAAATAGTGGGGATCTGTCAACCTACTCCATTCTGTTTAAGTCCTTTGATAAATACACATTCTTTTCATCTAACAACCTATACATCTAGGCCAAGAGTTCTTAAGGAAGCATCATGTAGAAACGTCCTTCTACAAAAAGAGGGAGATACTTATAGAACTTGACAGTAATAAAATAATCAACTAGATGAATTAAAAGACTCTTTGATGTTTATTATGTACCCCCCCCCCACCATTTCTGATGATACTAGATCTGATCTGGGAACAATGATCACTTGTTTCTAATGAATCAGCTATTAAATCCCTTATGGGCAAAATTTCTACATGATACTAACAAAACTCACAGCACATCCCCCACCAAGATTCAAATAGATCCCTCAAAACCTCTTCTAACACTTGATCAATATCCTATAAATAAAGAAGTCTTCTAAGGCAAAAAGACCATAATAGAAAATAGGGTTCAAGCTGTCATTATCTACTATACTACTCCATGTAATATTCCCATTTTACCAGTGAGGAAATCTAAGGGCTTAGGGAGGACACTTGTCCAGGACCCTGAGCAATAACCAACATTGTTGTTCCTCAACACCATGTTGAGGTAAGACATGTGGGTGCAACTAACATCATCCCACCAGAAGCATATTCTCTATTGCAATTGATTTATGCAGTGTGTTATTTAGTATTTCAGTTAAAGCTAGTCAATGCATTTTTTGACTTTATATCAGAAGAACACAATTTACCTGGATAATAATGCCCCAGGGTTTTACTGAGAGTCCTTTTTTCTTGCAAATCCTAATAGCTGATATGGATAATACAAAATCCCCTAGGGGTTCTACTTTTTTGCTGTATATGAATGACTTTTTTTGCCCTTCTTCTCAAGCCTCCTCACTTGCTAAACTTTTAGCCATAAAGGAATGTGAAGTTGGCAAAGAATAATTGCTGTTTGCCCAAACCTATTTTTAATATTTAGAGTATCAGGTATGAGAATAAAGGCTACCCCTAGATCTGGATAGACTTCTTGGTGTCCTAAGTTACACTAAACCCAAAACTAAGCCCCAATTGCAAGGTTCTCTCTGGCTGTTAATTATTGCTGAAAAAGAACCCCAAATTGTAATCTTACAGTTGAACCTTTGTATATTTTGCTAAAGAAAAGTAATCTGACCCAATTTTATGTGAAGAACCTGATGACATATATTTTAAGGACTTAAAGTAGAATTTGTGAGCCCACTTGCTCTTGGGCATCTCAATGATTAATTTATTTTTCCTTTTTGTATATGAAAAGGAAGGGAATGCCCTTGGGGTTACTCACTCAAAACCATGGAGATCACCATCAACTTGGACCCTACTGAATCCTCATCATGCTCACTATATCTTACTCAGTGGTCTTCCCTCCTAGCAAGTCCTTTTGTTAACTGCTCTTCACATAACCCTTTAATTTCACTGATTTTTTTTTTTTTTTTTAAGTTGACAGTGACAAATATTGTGCCCGGCATGCTACTGAAATTCCTTTCAATGTTAATCATGTGGCATCTTTAACTATGATTGTTACTTTGACCCTACAGGCTGAATTATACTCTGTTACACAGGCTTGTACTTTAGTCAGGGTCAAATCTGCCACTATTTATATTGAGTGTATATACATTTTTGAAGCAGTGCATGATTTTGGAATGTTGTAGAACAACCAAGCTTTCTTGCTTCCAGCATAAATAAAATGTAAACTGGTCCCTATGTTCAGGAACTATTCAGGCCAGTTCAATCATTCAGTCATGTCTGACTCTTTGCGACCCCATGGACTGCAGCACACCAGGCTTCCCTGTCCATCACCAATTCCTGGAGATTGCTCAAACATATCCATCAAGTTGATGATGCCATGCAACTGTCTCATCCTTTGTCAGGAACTACTGGATGCAATAATTTTGCTTTTCAGAGCCCATATCCTTCAATTGTTGTTTAGTTGCTCAGTAATGTCCAACTCTTTGTGACCCCATGGACTGTAGACCATCAGCTCCTTCATCCATGGGATTTTCCAGGCAAGAATATTGGAGTGGGTTACCATTCCCCTCTCCAGGGAATCTTTCTGACTGAGGGATAGAACCAACATCTCCTGCACTGGCAGGTGGGTTTTTTCACCACTGAGCCACCAGGGAAGCCCAAGTCTTTCAATACATGGTGACAAAAAGGCATCAGAACACATACACATATCCAAAAAGAAAGTAGCACCACAAAAATAGACTTCTTTCAGCCACTCTTTATTAATAGGAAAGAAAATCTACCTAGAAACTGGGGCTTCCCAAGTGGCTCAGGGTAAAGAATCTGCCTGGCAATGCAGGAGACACAGCTTCAATCCTTGGGTTGGGAAGATCCTCTGGAGGAGGAAACAGCATGGCACTCTAGTATTCTTGCCTGAAGAACCCCATGGTTAGGAAAACCTGACGAGCTACAGTCCATGAGGTCACAAAGAGTCAGACACCACTGAGCATGCATACATGAATTGACATTCTTAAGATCAAGAGATTCTGAACTATTCCTTAAACAAAATCATACCATTTTTCTAGCAGGAAAGAAAAGGAAATGTTCACTGGGTAACAAGTAGCATGCACCACATCTGTAGGCAGACTTACCTTCACTACTGCATTTAGTATGGACCCATCCTTTATTTATTTTAAATTTTGGTTTCTCTGGGTCTTCATTGTGGTACATGGGCTTCTCTAGTTGCCGCAGGCAGGCTTAGTTGCCCTGCAGCATGTGGGATCTCAGTTCCCCGAACAGAAATCAAACCCACATACTCTGCTTTGGAAGGCAGATTCTTAACTAATCAACCATGAGGGAAGTCCCGGGCTCATCATTCTTTTAATCTCACATATAATGAAAAACTTCTTTTTGCTGTGGCAACACTGCCAGGAATAATTTTAACAGGATAATATTTTAGTGTAAAAATAATGCCCATTATTTTAAATTGTAATGAGTGTCCTGAATTTGATATGAAAGTAATGCCTCACGGAAGCATAGTCGGGAAAAAACAACAGGAAAAAAAAAAAAGAAAAGAAAAGAATGAAAGAGAAAGTATATGAGTTAAAGACTGTCACTCGTTTTACCTGCTTTTTTAAATTAATTATATAGAGTGTTAGCTTTTTTTAGATCTTTGGGTCAAGTTAAATTTTTATTCTAAGAAATAGCCTTAACCATAAATATAATTGTATAAAAATAATGAGATACTCTGGGTCAAATAGGTGGCAGGGAGTTAGTACACAGCAGTAGCTCTCAATTTGCATCCTGCAAATCCTTGGGGATTCTGCCAGAGGCAGTATCTGTGTGTATAGTTTATTTTTGTTTCAACTGAATACATATATACTTATGGCACTATCAGTCAAATTATATGTTTAAAGGTCTAGTTTTGAGATGCAATTTGCTGCATGCAAACACTTTATGTCATAATATCATGATGTATGCACTGTGTGCCATGTGTGTGTTTGCTGTTTTTTGGTTGATGAAAGAAAGAGAACTATCTGGCTCATTCAAGAGCTGGCCACAAGTCTATATCTATATCTCAGACACTAAGATATAGAGTCTGTAGCTAGGAAGTCAGTTTCCAAAACAACTTTGCATTAAAGAAAAGAATTATGAGTTTTCTTAATAAAATAGCTGTGTGTGTGTGCGTGCGTGTGTGTGCATGTGTGTGTGCGTGCATGTGTGTGTGTTTGTGTGTGTGTTTTAGTATCTCAGTCGATTCTGACACTTTGCAACCTCATGGACTGTAGCCCGCCAGACTCCTCTGTCTATGGAATTTCCCAGGCCAGAATCTGGAATGGGTTGCTAGTTCCTTTTCCAGGGGATCTTACAGACCCAGGGATCAAACCCAAGTCTCCTGCGTTGCAGACAGATTCTTTACCATCTGTTGATGTTATTCAGTCACTAAACATGTCCGATCTTTGTGATCCCGTGAACTGCAGCACACCAGGCTTCTCTGTCCTTCACTGTTTCTCTGAGTTTGCTCAAACTCATGTTTGAGTCAGTGATGCCATCCAACCATTTCATCCCCCGTCATCCCTTTCTCTTCATGCCCTCAATCTTTCCCAGCATCAGGATCTGTTCCAATGAGTCAGCCCTTCGCATCAGGTGGCCAAAGTACTGGAGTTTCAGTTTCAGCACAATCTTTCCAATGAATATTCAGGGTTGATTTCCTTTAGGATTAACTGGTTTGATCATTTTGGTATCCAAGGGAATCTCAAAAGTCTTCTCCAGCACCACAGTTCAAAATTGTCAATTAGGCACTCAGTCTTCTGAGCCACCAACAAAACTCTTACAATAGCTATATTGCTACACCATCCATGTCAAAGACTGTTCCTCCAGTGTTTATCATTATACCATTAGCTCCAGATGTGAATTGCCTTCCCATACTAGTTATCATAAGGTAAGTTTTCATAAATTCAACAAACCCATTGAATATTCATTTTGTGTCATGTGTGCATTGCAGACAGATTCTTTATTGTCTGTTTTCGTTGTTCAATTGCTAAGTTGATTTAGACTCCTTGTGACCCCATTGACTGTAGCTTACTGGGCTCCTCTGTAAATGGCATTTCCAGGCAAGAATACTGGAATAGGGGGTGCCATTTCCTTTTCCAGTGGATCTTCCTAACCCAGGGATAGAACTTGCTTCTCCTGCATGGCAGGTGGATTTTTTTTCCCACTGAACAATCTGAGAAGCCCATATATGTATATTAAACATGTATTGGGCTACGTATTGGAGAAGGAAATGGCAACCCACTCCGGTGTTCTTGCCTGGAGAATCCCAGGGAGGGGGGAACCTGGTGGGCTGCCATCTATGGGGTCACACAGAGTCGGACATGACTGAAGCAACTTAGCAGCAGCAGCAGCAGCAAGCTAAGTATATCACAGTATATCACACACAGTATGTGTGTGTGTGTGTGTGTGTGTGTATATATCACATGATATATATATATCATGATGCGCAGGAACTTATAGTCCACTCCAGGGAATTAGAAACTTGCTTGAATGAATAGGTGATAGCTATTTTAGACTCTGTAGGCCACACATGAACTTTGTTGCATCTTTTTTTGTTTTATGATATTATTATTTTGTTGTTTATTTTTTGCAACCTTTAAATATGTAAAATGTATTCTCAGCTTGAAATTCATACCAATAATGTGTGATAAGGGTTTAGCTTTGTTTTTCTAGCTTACTGACCCCTGGTCTAGTTAGCAAACCTAGAAGAAGGGGAGATTGGACAAAACTGCACAGAAATGTAGAGACAAACAATGATTGACCAAATGTTCCTCATTACCTAAAACAAACACAGGTTTGTTGGTGGTGGTGTTTAGTGTCTCAGTTGTGCCCAACTCTTTTGTGACCCCATGGACTGTAGCCCGCCAGACTCCTTTTTCCATGGGTTTGCCCGGGCAAGAATACTGGAGTGGGTTGCCATTTCCTTGTTGACCCAGGGGTCAAATCAGTGTCTTCTGCATTGGCATGTGGATTCTTTACCACTGATCTACCAGAGAAGTCCATTTTTGCTTATATTTGATGCTTTTTAGACTAGTTTATAATGTAGATCAAAGCTTTATATTATTAATAAAATGTCACACTACCTATAATAACAATATCTTAATTTTGGCTTAATTTTTTTTTATTCCAGTACTATCATGCTTTGTGGAATTATCTAGCATTTTAATATTTCAAGAAAGAAAATATATAACTTCTACTCTCATATTGTTTCAGTGTTAATGACACTGAAAATCTGAATAATACATTATCATTATATTAGTTTGAAAAGCACCATAGAATTTTATTGCTGAATAAATTTAACTTTATCTTTCATGATCCTTAATAGGCATTAAATAGGTATGAAAAAAATGTAAGATAAGCTTTGGATTCTGTTTCTTGCACTTGAGTTTTAACAAGTACTCTCACACCACATTATGTGTGTAATTTTCATTAAGGTTTGAACCATTATTTTCCTTTTTCTTTTTTTTTTTTTTAGGTGCTATGAATTTTTTGTTTTTCTATCATAGAACAAAGTCATTTTTCTTTGGACAAATATGTACTTTATGATCCACCTGCACAGTTCATGATTGCTTCTTCTAAAAATAGTTTAACAATGTTATGGTGTTTACATGTCTTTACTCAGATTATCCTGTAAATATATGAAGGGTTTATCAAGAAAACAAACCCAGATATTGACAGAAAATCAAAGTGGACACAGAGTACTCAGATGCTAATACATTAATAGTTCAGAAACGTATTCAACAGCATGTTTTTCTTTCCCTGAATATAATTTGCTAAAGTAATATAGTTTTTAAGTAATACAATACCTCACATTAATAGACTGATATAGTTAGTCCTCAAGATTTGATATTTCATGGTTCTTTTTGAAGTAAATATAGACTTTTATAATAACTTCTGTTTAAAATTCCATTGAGCAGCATATATTCCTTACTCACTGTAGACATATCTGCATTGTGTTAGCTGAGCAGAACTGGGACCAAGTTTTCAGCTCCGTTTTTCTAGGTCTCATGGGCCACAAGGTACGTTTTGTATGGGGCCTGGAAGACAAAAGGGAAGTGTCAGCCAGGTTATTTTCAGGCTCAGAGGGCAGTGAAGGACCAACTGGTGTTGTAGTTCACATATATCATTGCAGATTTGCTGCTGACTGACCCTCTTAGCCTGGGACAGAACCAGGCCCAACCATAGCTTCTTCAGCTCCCACCAGACTTCCATTTTCTGCAACTCCTGGGCAACAGTTTCTCTAGCGTGTCACCTGATCATCAAAACTGACACCAGTGCAGGCCTAGCTGATCTCTATGGACTCCAATTTTCCCTTTTTGTTCTCCCTGTCACATCCAAATTTCCTTCCTGAAAATCTGCCCTGTTATCCAGACCCAAAGCCAAAAGAAAAAACAATAATAATACATAAGCTGTTACTAGCAGCTTACAGTTATATAAATTAAATTCTTTTGTATAAACTCCATACCTCTGTCATTTCTAACAACTGCATTTTTGATGAAGTCTTCCATGAAAAACTCACTATCTTGAATATTAATTGGTGTTCTTCTCAATTATTATGCAGTAGCATTTAAATTTGCCTCATAATGTTGCAAAACATAATTTTGCTTTACAGTGTTTTTCTTTAGCTTTACATGTTGACAATGAAGAGCAAATTTATGTATAGTTCATAAGTCAATGGGCAAATGTTTTGCAGCATAAGGTTTTTAAAAAAATGCAATACATTTTGCATTTCAAAATGTAAAAGTGGTAATGGAAAGCCTAAGGATCAACTTTTATTTTATTTATTTTTTTTTTTTAATTTAAATTTTTATTTTTACTTTATTTTATTTTACAATACTGTATTGGTTTTGCCATACATTGACATGAATCCACCACGGGTGTACATGAGCTCCCAAACATGAACCCCCCTCCCACCTCCCATCCCACATCATCCCTCCGGATCATCCCCGTGCACCAGCCCCAAGCATCCTGCATCCTGCATCGAACACAGACTGGTGATTCGCTTCTCACATGATAGTACACATGTTTCAATGCCATTCTCCCAAATCATCCCATCCTCTCCCTCTCCCTCTGAGTCCAAAAGTCCACTCTACACATCTGTGTTTCTTTTGCTGTCTTGCACACAGGGTCATCATTACCATCTTTCTAAATTCCATATATATGTGTTAGTATACTGTATTGGTGTCTTTCTTTCTGGCTTACTTCACTCTATATAATCGGCTCCAGTTTCATCCATCTCATTAGAACTGATTCAAATGTATTTTTTTAATAGCTGAGTAATACTCCATTGTGTATATGTACCACAGCTTTCTTATCCATTCATCTGCTGATGGACATCTAGGTCGTTTCCATCTCCTGGCTATTATAAACAGTGCTGCGATGAACATTGGGGTACATGTGTCTCTTTCAATTCTGGTTTCCTCGGTGTGTATGCCCAGCAGTGGGATTGCTGGGTCATAAGGCAGTTCTATTTGCAATTTTTTAAGGAATCTCCACACTGTTCTCCATAGTGGCTGTACTAGTTTGCATTCCCACCAACAATGTAGGAGGGTTCCCTTTTCTCCACACCCTCTCCAGCATTTATTGCTTGCAGACTTTTGGATCGCAGCCGTTCTGACTGGTGTGAAGTGGTACCTGATTGTGGTTTTGATTTGCATTTCTCTGATAATGAGAGATGTTGTGCATCTTTTCATGTGTTTGTTAGCCATCCGTATGTCTTCTTTGGAGAAATGTCTATTTAGTTCTTTGGCCCATTTTTTGATTGGGTCGTTTATTTTTCTGGAATTGAGCTGCATAAGTTGCTTGCAAATTTTTGAGATTACTTGCTTGTCAGTTGCTTCATTTGCTATTATTTTCTCCCATTCTGAAGGCTGTCTTTTCACCTTGCTTATATTTTGCTTTGTTGTGCAGAAGCTTTTAATTTTAATTAGATCCCATTTGTTTATTTTTGCTTTTATTTCCAGTATTCTGGGAGGTGGATCATAGAGGATCCTGCTGTGATTTATGTCGGAGAGTGTTTTGCCTATGTTCTCTTCTAGGAGTTTTATAGTTTCTGGTCTTACATTTAGATCTTTAATCCATTTTGAGTTTATTTTTGTGTGTGTGTTAGAAAGTGATCTAGTTTCATTCTTTTACAAGTGGTTGACCAGTTTTCCCAGCAGTGAGAGGGTAAGAAAAGTATATTTTAAAAGTAATGTGAATATTGTGGATTCTGGGAATACATAGATTGAACACAATTTCCAAATCCTCCTCATACTATATCTGTCTCTTTGGAATAACATGCCAAAGGAGTAAACATGCTTGTTTAGCTTAGATTATACTCTGAATGCCTCTTTTATGTTGACCAATTCTAGGGATGAACCTTATGTTTAGAGTACAAAGAGAACTGGAAAACAACAAAAGGAAAGGTCCACCCCCACTAAATAATGAAGAAATATTTATAAATTTCATGACAAATTCAGGGAGTCCTTCTGTATAAGTGGACACACTTGAATGGACCAGGGAGTCAATTCTCAATCCTGCTGTAATTGGGATCCAGAGGAACCCAGACACTAATAAATGGAATTATTCAGTCCATGAATAGTGAAGCAGGTAGACTCTTACATTCAGAGAGGGCTGTTAACAAGGGGCTCTTCCTATGTATCTCAGCTCAGAGACAAATAATTCCCAGTCTCTGCAATGTTGCCCTCCCCAACACTGAAAAAGTACCAAATAGAGAGAGATGGGGACATTAATAATAAACTGAAAATCATCAAGGAGTTGTTATTGAAGGATTTTTAGAATATGTCCCAGAACTAAAAACGAGATTACATATTGAAAAAAGTAATAATAATTCATGATATTTAATAGGTCACTAATGATGAAAAATAAGATCAAGTAAAGTATTTGGCAAAACAGAGCAGATATACAAAGATGAGTAATAATCTCAGACAAAGAAACATGAGATATTGAAGAACACCTAATACAGTAACAGAAAACAGGGGAGTTAGAATCATCATGATGCCTGGCTGTACCATTCATAGCTCTGTCAACCTGGTTATGTCTCATTACACAAAATCACTCTAGATGGTGACTGAAGCCATGAAATTAAAAGACACTTGCTCCTTGGAAGGAAAGCTATGACCAACCTAGACAGCATATTAAAAAGCAGAGACATTGCAAAATTTTGTTTAGTCAAAGCTATGTTTTTTCCAGTAGTCATGTATGGATGTGAGAGTTGGAACATAAAGAAAGCTGAGCACCAAAAGATTGATGCTTTTGAACTATGGTATTGGAGAAGACTCTTGACAGCCCCTTGGATTGCAAGGAGATCCAACTAGTCCTTCTTAAAGGAAATCAGTCCTGAATATTCATTGGAAGGACTGATGCTGAAGCTGAAACTTCAATAATTTGGAAACCTGATGCAAAGAACTGACTCACTGGAAAAGACTCTGATGCTGGGAAAGATTGAAGGCAGGAAGAGAAGGGGATGACAGAGGATAAGATGGCTGGATGGCAACATCGACTCAATGGACATGAGTTTGAGTAAACTCTGGGAGTTGGACATGGAAGCCTAGTGTGCTGCAGTCCATGGGGTTGCAAAGTGTTGAACATGACTGAGTGACTGAACTGAACTTAATTTCATCTCTAAAGTCAGAAGAAACATATCAACAGTACATATCTAGCAAGCTGTTCCCTTTGAGTATGCATGTTATAGGATTGAATATATAGACTATTGATTGGGAAATAATTAAAATAGTTCTTTCTGTTGTTCAATCACTAAGTCTTGTTTCGAACTCTTTCTGACCCCATGGACTAAATCATACTGACTTCCCTGCCCTTCGCCATCTCCTGTAGCTTACTCAAACTCATGTCCCTTGAGTCAGTGATGCCATCCAACATCTTGTCTTCTGTCTTCCCCTTATCCTCTTGCCTTCAATATTTCTTAGCATCAGGGTCTTTTCCAATATGTCAGCTATTTGCATCAGTTCAGTTCAGTTAAGTCACTCAGTCATGTCCAACTCTTTCTGATAGCAGCACACTGTACATCCCTGTCCATCACCAACTCCCAGAGTTTACTCAAACTCATATTCATTGAGTCAGTGATGTCATCCAACCATCTCATCCTCTGTCATCCGCTTCTCCTGGCTTCAATCTTTTGCAGCATCAGGGTCTTTTCCAATGAGTCAGTTCTTCACATCAGGTTGCCAAAGTATTGGAGTTTCAGCTTCAGCATCAGTCCTTCCAATGAATATTCAGGACTGATTTCCTTTAGATGGACTAGTTGGATCTCCATGCATTTCAAGGGGCTCTCAAGAGTCTTCTCCAACACCAGAGTTCAAAAGCATCAATTCTAAGGCACTGAGCTTTCTTTAGAGCCCAACTCTCACATTTGTACATGATTACTGGAAAAACCATGTATTTGACTATATGGACCTTTCCTGGCAAAGTAATGTCTCTACATTTTTAATATGCTGTCTAGGTTTATTGCAGCTTTTCTTCCACGGAGTAAGCATCTTTTAAATTCATGGCTGCAGTTACAAAATGCAGTGATTCTGGAGACCAAGAAAATAAATTCTGTCACTGTTTCCATTGCTTCATCATCTATTTGCCATGAAGTGATGGGACCAGAAAGAGCCAAAGGCTTTGGCATAGTCAATAAAGCAGAAATAGATATTTTTATGGAACTCTATTGCTTTTTCCATGATCCAGGGGATGTTGGCAATTTGATCTCAGATTCCTCTGCCTTTTCTAAAATTAAGTTAAAATTTAATTTAAAGACACTTTCTTATTTAAATTAAAAGACACTCCTTGGAAGGAAAGCTATGACCAACCTAGATAGCATATTAAAAAGCAGAGACATTACTTTGCCAAAAAAGGTCTGTCTAGTCAAGGCTATGGTTTTTCCTGTGGTCATGTATGGATGTGAGAGTTGGATGCCAAAGAACTGATGCTTTTGAACTGTGGTATTGGAGAAGACTCTTAACAGTCCTTTGGACTGCAAGGAGATTGAATCAGTCCATTCTAAAGGAAATCAGTCCTGCGTGTTCTTTGGAAGGAATGATGCTAAAGCTGAAACTCCAGTACTTTGGCCACCTCATGCGAAGGGTTGACTCATTGGAAAAGACTCCAAATCTGGGAGGGATTGGGCGCAGGAGAAGGGGACGACAGAGGATGAGATGGCTGGATGGCATCACAGACTCGATGGACGTGAGTTTGAGTGAGCTCTGGGAGTTGGTGATGGACAGGGAGGCCTGGTATGCTGCAATTCATGGGGTTGCAAAGGGTCGGACACGTCTGAGCAACTGAACTGAACTGACTGGCTGATGAGACTAGATGCTATGATATTCGTTTTCTGAATGTTGCCTTTTTTTCTTTCTTTTTTCATAATATTAATTTATTTGTTTTAATTGGAGGTTAATTACTTTACAATATTGTATTGATTTTGCCATACATCAACATGAATCTACCACAGCTATACACATATTCCCCATTCTGAACCCGCCTCCATCCTCCCTCCCCATATCATCCCTTTGGGTCATCCCATGTTGAATTTTAAGCCAGCTATTTCACTCTCTTCTTTCACCCTCTTCAGAGGCTCTGTGGTTTATCTTCACTTTTTGCCATAAGGGTGGTGTCATCTGCATATCTGAGGTAATTGATATATCTCCTGGCAATCTTGATTTCATCTTGTGCTTCATTCAGCCCAACATTTCACATGACGTACTCTGGTGAGCTGGATGAAGCACAAGCTGGAATCAAGATTGCCAGAATTATCAATAACCTCAGATATGAAGATGACACCACCCTTATGGCAGAAGGTGAAGAGGAACTAAAAAGCCTCTTGATGAAAGTGAAAGAGGAGAGTGAAAATGTTGGCTTAAAGCTCAACATTCAGAAAACTAATATCATGACATCTGGTCCCATCACTTCATGAGAAATCTATGGGGAAACAGTGTCAGACTTTGTTTTTTTGAGCTCCAAATATCACTGAAGATGGTGATTGGAGCCATGAAATTAAAAGACCCTTACTCCTTGGAAGGAAACTTATGACCAACCTAGACAGCATATTCTAAAGCAGAGACATTACTTTGCCAACAAAGGTCCATCTAGTCAAAGCTATGGTTTTTCCAGTGATCATGTATGGCTATGAGAGTTGAACTGTGAAGAAGGCTGAGCACCGAAGAAATGATGCTTTTGAATTGTGGTGCTGGAGAAGACATTTGTCAGTCCCTTGGACTGCAAGGAGATCCAATCAGTCCATCCTAAATGAGACCAGTCCTGGGTGTTCATTGGAAGGTCTGATGCTGAGGCTGAAACTCTGTTACTTTGGCCACCTCATGCAAAGAGTTGACTCATTGGAAAAGAGCCTGAGCCGGGAGGGATTGGAAGCAGGAGGAGAAGGGGACAACAGAGCATGAGATGGCTGGATGGCATCACTGACTCAATGCACATGAGTTTGGCTGAACTCTGGGCTTTGGTGACAGACAGGGAGGCGTGACCTGCTGCAATTCACGGGGTCTCAAAAGTCAGACACGACTGAATGACTGAACTGAACTGAACTGAACTGATCTCTGCATATAAGTTAAATAAGCAGAGTGACAATATACAGCACTGACATATTCCTTTCCCAATTTGAAGCCTGTCTGCTGTTCCATGTCCAGTTTTAAATATTGCTCCCTGACCTGCATATAGCATTCTCAGGAGTCAGGTAATGTGGTCTGGTATTCAAATGTCTTTCAGAATTTTCCAGAGCTTGTTCTGATCCACACTTCCAAAGCCTTTAGTGCAGTCAATGAAGCAGAAGTAGATGTTCCTCTGAAATTCTTTTTTTTTTTTTTTTTCAATTCTTTACTTTTTCTATCATCCAATGGATTTTGGCAATTTGATCTGGTTCCACTGCATTTTCTAAATATAGCTTGAACATCTGGAAGTTGTCCGTTCAAGCCCTGTTGAAGTCTAGCTTGGAAAATTTTGAGCATTACTGTGCTAGTGTGTGAAATTTTTGCAGTTATGCAGTAGTTTATACGTTCTTTGGCATTACCTTTCTTTGGGATTGAAATCAAAATGGACCTTTTCCAGTCCTGTGGCCACTGCTGAGTCTTCCAAATTTTGCTGCCATATTGAGTACAGCACTTTTATAGCATCAACCTTGAGGATTTGAAACAGCTCAGCTGGAATTCCATCACCTCCACTAGGTTTGTTCATAGTGATGCTTCCTAAGACCCACTTGACTTCACATTCCAGGATATCTGGCTCTAGGTGAGTAATCACACCATCATAGTTATCTGGTCATTAAGACCTCTTTCGTATAGTTCTTTATATATTCTTGCCATCTCTTCTTAATATATTCTGCTTTTCTTAGGTCATAATATTTTTGTCCTTTATTGTGCCCATCTTTGCATGAAATATTCCTTTGGTATCGCTATTTCTCTTCAGAGATCTCTAGTCTTTCCCATTCTATTGTTTTCTTCTATTTGTTTTCACTTTGGAAGGCTTTCTTATCTCTCTTTGCTACTCTTTGGAACTCTGCCTATGGATGGGTATATCTTTCCTTTTCTCCTTTGTGTTCCTCTTCTCTTCTTTTCTCAGTTATTTGTAAGCCCTCTTCTGCCAATCATTTTGAATTTTTGCATTTCTTTTTCTTAGGGATGGCTTTGATCACCACCTCCTGTACAATGTTACAAAACTTCATCCATAGATCTTCAGGCACTCTATCAGATCTAATGAAGCTATTTGTCACTTCCACTGTAAAATCATAAGTGATTTGATTTAGGTGGTATGTAAATGGTCTAGTGATTTTCTCTACTTTCTTCAACTTAAGTCTGAATTTTGGAATAAAGATTTCACAATGTGAGCCACAGTCAGTTTTCGGTCATATTTTTGTTGCTTGTCTAGACTTCTCTATCTTCACCTTCAAGGAATATAATCAGTCTCATTTTGGTACTGATGATCTTGTAATTTCCATGTGTAGTCTCTGGTTTTGTTGGAAGAGAGTGTTTACTATGACCAGTGCGTTCTCTTGGCAAAACTCTGTTCTGTGCTCTGAGGCCAAGTGTATCTGTTTCCTAGGTATCTCTTAAATTCCTTCTTTTGCATTGCAGTCCCCTATGATGAAAAGGACACTTGTGTGTGTGTGTGTGTGTGTGTGTGTGTGTGTGTGTCTGAGACTTTGAAGGTCATGTAAGTCTCCATTCAATATGCCAACAAATTTGGAAAACTCACCAGTGTCCACAAGACTGGAAAATATCAGTTTACATGTGGGTTCAACTACAGATTCTTCAGCATTAGCAGTTGAAACATAGAGTTGAATTACTGTAATATTAAATGTTTTGCTTTGGAAACAAATGGAGATTATTCTCTAGTGTTTGAGATTGCACCAAAATACTATATTTTGGACTTTTTGTTGACTATGAGGGATTGCCCATTTCATATAAGGGTTTCTTGTCCACCGTAGTAGATAAAATTTTCATTCGGGTTAAATGTGCCCATTGCATTCCATTTTAGTTCACTGATTCCTAAAATGTCAATGTTCACTCTTGCCATCTCCTGTTTGACCACCTCTAATTTACTTTGCTGTATAAACCTAATATTGCAGAACACTTTGTACCATTGGACTCTACTTTCACCACCAGATTCATCCACCCCTGAGCTCAGGCTTTTCATTCCTTCTGGAGCTATTTCTCCACTCTTCTCCAATATGATATTGGGCACCTGCCTACCTGGGGAGTTCATCTTTCAGGTGCATATCTTTTAATACTGTTCATGTGCTTCTCAAAACAAGAATACTGAAGGGTTTGTCATTCCCTTCTCCAGTGGACCACATTTTTTTGTAACTCTCCACCATGACCTGTCTGTCTTGGGTGGCCCCACAAAGCATGGCTCATAGTTTATTTGAGTTACTCAGGGCTGTGATCCATGTAATCAGTTTGGTTAGCTTCCTGTGACTGGCTTTCATTCTATCTGCCCTCTGATGATTTTCTCTGGTGGCTCAGATGGTAAAGCATCTGCCTACAATGCAGGAGATCTGGGTTCAATCCCTGGGTCAGGAAGATCTCCTGGAGAAAGATATGGCAACCCACTCCAGTATTCTTGCCTGGAAAATCCCATGAATGGATGGTGAGAGGCTTGTGAAGTTTCTTGATAGGAGGGACTTTTTGTAGGGAAAATAGGTCTTGCTCTGGTTTGGCCATGCTTAGTAAATCTTTAATCTAATTTTCTGCTGATGGACTGTGCTCTGTTCCCTCCCTATAGTTTGACCTGAGGGCAAACTGGTAGCGGGTAATGACAGTAATGGCAACCTCCTTCAAAAGGACTTATGCCAGTGACTTCTAGGAATGTTGTGTTTAGTGCCCCTGATTGCTGACTCACGCCTCCGCTGGAGTCTCCTTGACACTCACAAGCAAGTCTGGCTCAATATCTTGTGGGGTCATTGATCTTTCCTCCTGGGTCCTGGGGCACACAAGGTTTTGCTTGTGCCCTCCAAGACTCTATTTGCCTAGTCCTGTGAAAGTTCTGTAATCACATTTCACTGGCCTGCAAAGTCAAATTGCCTAGGGATTCTCAGTCCTTTTGCCAGATTCCCAGGTTGGGAAATCTGTGTGGGCCCCAGAACTTTTGCAACATTGTGAAAACTTCTTTGGTATAATTGTTCACAAGTTTGTGAATTGTTTACTTGGTGACTCTGTGGTGGGGCTAATGGTGACCTCCTCCAAGAGGGCTTATGCTACATGCTTAACCTCCTAGATCTGCTGCAGCCAGAGCTCCTGTCCCAGTGGCAGGCAACTGGTGAACCAGGCAACTGCAGGAGACACACAGACACTCACAGGCTGGTCTGACTCAGTCTCTTGTGGGGTCACTGCTCCTTTCCCTGTGTGCTGATGTGAACAACGGTTTTGTTTGTGCCCTTCAAGTGTCTCTGGTGGACATGAGGTTTGATTCTAAAGGTAATTTTGCCACTCCTCCCATCTTGTTGGGGCTTCTTCTTTGCCCTTGGATGTGGGGTATCATTTTTTGGTGGGATCTAGCATTCTCCTGTCATTGGTTGTTTTGCAGCTAGTTGTGATTTTGGTGTTATGGCAAGAAAAGATGAGCACACATCCTTCTACTCTGCCATCTTAGGAGCAACATAACATGTAGTTCAGTTCAGTCACTCAGTCGTGTCCGACTATTTGCGACCCCAAGAGTCGCAACACGCCAGGCCTCCTTGTCCATCACAATCACCTGGAGTTCACTTTGACTCACGTCCAACGAGTCAGAGATGCCATCCAGCCATCTCATCCTCTGTCGTTCCCTTCTCCTTCTGCCCCCAAACCCTCCCAGAATCAGAGTCTTTTCCAATGAGTCAACTCTTCTCATGAGGTGGCCAAAGTACTGGAGTTTCAACTTTAGCATCATTCCTTCCACAAAAACCCCAGGGCTGCCGACCTTCAGAATGGACTGAATGGATCTCCTTACAGTCCAAGGGACTCTCAAGAGTCTTCTCAAACACCACAGTTCAAAAGCATCAATTCTTCAGTGCTCAGCCTTCTTCACAGTCCAAATCTCACATCCATACATGACCACAGGAAAAACCATAGCTTTTACTAGATGGACCTTAGTCGGCAAAGTAATGTCTCTGCTTTTCAATACTCTATCTAGGTTGGTCACAACTTTTCTTCCAAGGAGTAGGCGTCTTTCAATTTCATGGCTGCAATCACCATTTGCAGTGATTTTGGATCCCCCCCAAAAATAAAGTCTGACACTGTCTCCACTGTTTCCCCATTTATTTCCCATGAAGTGATGGGACCACATGCCATGATCTTTGTTTTCTGAATCTTGAGGCTTAAGCCAACTTGTTCACTCTTCTCTTTCACTTTCATCAAGAGGCTTTTTAGTTCCCCTTCACTTTCTGCCATAAGGGTGGTGTCATCTGCATAGCTGAGGTTCTTGATATTTCTCCTGGCAATCTTGATTCCAGCTTGTGTTTCTTGCAGTCCAGCATTTCTCATGATGTACTCTGCATAGAAGTTAAATAATCAGGGTGACAATATGCAGCCTTGACATACTCCTTTTCCTATTTGGAACCAGTCTGTTGTTCCATGTCCAGTTCTAACTGTTGCTTCCTGACCTGCATACAGATTTCTCAAGAGGCAGATCAGGTGGTCTGGTATTCCCATCTCTTTCAGAATTTTCCACAGTTTATTGTGATCCACACAGTCAAAGGCCTTGGCATAGTCAATAAAGCAGAAATAGATGTTTTTCTGGAACTCTCTTGCTTTTTCCATGATCCAGCGTATGTTGGCAATTTGATCTCTGGTTCCTCTGCCTTTTCTAAAACCAGCTTGAATATCAGGAAGTTCACGGTTCATTTATTGCTGAAGCCTGGCTTGGAGAATTTTGAGCATTTCTTTACTAGCATGTGAGATGAGTGCAATTGTGCAGTAGTTTGAGCATTCTTTTGGCACTGCCTTCCTTTGGGATTGAAATGAAAACTGACATTTTTCCAGTCCTGCAGCCACTGCTGAGTTTTTCAAATTTGCTGGCATATTGAGTGCAGCACTTTCACAGCATCATCTTTCATGGTTTGAAACAGCTCAACTGGAATTCCATCACCTCCACTAGCTTTATTCATAGTGATGCTTTCTAAGGCCCACTTGACTTCACATTCCAAGATGTCTGGCTCTAGATGAGTGATCACGCCATCATGCTTATCTGGGTCTTAAAGGTCTTTTATATACAGTTCTTCTGTGTATTCTTGCCACCTCTTTTTAATATCTCCTGCTTCTGTTAGGTTCATATAATTTCTGTCCTTTATCGAGCCCTTCTTTGCATGAAATGCTCCCTTAGAATCTCTAATTTTCTTGAAGAGCTCTCTAGTCTCCCCTATTCTGTTGTTTTCCTCTATTTGTTTGCATTGATCCCTGAGGAAGGCTTTCTTGTCTCTTCTTGCTCTTCTTTGGAACTCTGCATTCAGATGCTTATATCTTTCCTTTTCTCCTTTGCTTTTCACTTCTATTCTTTTCACAGCTATTATTAAGGCCTCCCCAGACAGCCATTTTGCTTTTTTGCATTTCTTTTCCATGGGGATGGTCTTGATCCCTTCTCCTGTACAATGTCATGAATCTCATTCAATAGTTCATCAGGCACTCTATCTATCAGATCTAGACCCTTAAATCTATTTCTCACTTCCACTGTATAATCATAAGGGATATGATTTAGGTCATACCTGAACGGTCTAGCGGTTTTCCCTACTTTCTTCAGTTGAAGTCTGATTTTGGCAATAAGGAGTTTATGATCTGAACCACATTCAGCTCCTGGTCTTGTTTTTGTTGACTGTATAGAGCTTCTCCATCTTTGGCTAAAAAGAATATAATCAATCTGATTTCAGTGTTGACCATCTGATGATGTCCATGTGTAGAGTCTTCTCTTGTGTTTTTGGAAGAGGGTGTTTGATATGACCAGTGCATACTTGGCAAAACTTATTAGTCTTTTCCCTGATTCATTCCACACTCCAAAGCCAAATTTGTCTGTTACTCCATGTATTTCTTAACTTCCTACTTTTGCATTCCAGTCCCCCATAGTGAAAAGGATGTCTTTTTTGGGTGTTAGTTGTAAAAGGTCTTGTAGGTCTTCATAGAACTGTTCAACTTCAACTTCTTCAACATTACTGGTTCGGTAGTAGTAACATGTATTATTAGCTTATTAATTAGGCAATTCTTCAAACCAGATAACAGACACACAGGAAAATGACAAGGTTTATGACTCACCAAGTGACTCAGAAGGAGACATCTGTGTAAACAAAATTTAACAGAAACTCATCAGGAGATAACGATCCTGCCTAAGAGTTTATCAGAGAGCTATGGAATGACTAAGAATCCCACAGGCAAACGTAGAAATACTTGTGGGCACTGATACTAATTAGAGGAAAAATATGGCCAATACAATGCATCTGGACTTTGACATAATGTATCAGATAGAACATAACAATTGCTATTAAAAGGCAAAACTGGAGATCTAAATTAGTAATGCTGGTCCAGTTCAGGGTAGAATAAAATAAGCACAAACTTCCTTGCTCTTCCACTGAAGGTAAATATAAAATATGGACAGAATGCATGAATCAATTATCTGAGGACTCTAAAAAATAAATAATAGAAGGAAGGCTGGAAAAAAAGATGAAAATTTTAAATGCTACACTATCAACAGTAAATTTACCTTTTTTTTTGCCTGCTAGCATCCCCTAGCTAGAACGCAAAATAATCTGAAATCCTGATGTGAATATGATCATGCACAGAGAAAGCTCCAGGGCAGGCTGGCCAGTTTGGACTGAATAGTAGGTTATGGAGACAGTTTAGACATATAATTAGCACCATGTTTTTCTTTTCCTTGGTCTTTCAAGGCAATGTTGGCAGAAGTTTAGGCACAAATGAAGTCTGTAGGATTGAGACCCTCAGCCATAGAATATTTTCCTCCCACAAGTGGTACTCTGATACAGATGGATAGGACACATCCTTTAATTTTTGTTTGTCTCTCTATTCCATCACTTGATCTTGAATGAAGGGAGCATTACAGAAGTATGTAACAAAATGGAATAATTATAGCCTCAGCTTTCTGGCTTGAGAAATACGAGGAGCTACAGGAAACCACACAAAGGGGTGGCTTTCAGAATACAACCCCATGATACTTCCCATGGAGTCTTAGAAGCCATTCCAAAACCATGCATGTATGAATCTGATCCCAATTAATATGCTGGAGATGAAGGACTGAACTAAGCCATCACTTTGGTCTCAGAATCGTTGGCAGAGCATGCAAGGGAAAGAACCAAATGGAACCACAAACTATTTGAAAACTAAATGGACATTGTAATTACAGTTTAAAGAATTTGAGTTGAAATTTATAGCTTGATGCTAACCAGATAAATTACAAGAGAGGGGAAAGGCTTCAATAATAATTGAAGGAATAATAGTAAAAAATTCCTAAGTTTGGTGAAAATATACATTAACAGATTCAAAAAGTCCAGAAAACTTTAAACAATATAAACACAAAGAAGACCATTCCTTGTCACATCATAATCAAAAAGTTTAAATAGGATAAAACTATATAGAATACAATCAGAGAAATAAAGCTTTTTAAAATTTAAATTTATTTATTTTAATTGGAGGCTAATTACTTTACAAGATAAAGCTTTATCTGTAGGGAAAGAATGTGACTATATATAGTCCACAAAGAAGTGGAAATGATTGTTAATGTACAGAAGTAAGAGAATCATTAATGTAAAATTACATATCCAGTGAAAATAATTTTAGGAAAGAATCTGAAATAAGGAAACTATCAGGGGAAGGGAAACTAATTTTTTTATTGCCAGTAGACATGCTATAAAAATTGCTAAAGGAATTTGCTCAGACAGGAGTTAAATGATAGAAAGGAAGCATTAAGATATATCAGAATGAAAAGTGATCAGTGAAGATAGTAACCTTCTAAGTGTATAAAAAAGATGATTCTATTTTAAACATTTTAAATTATATTTGTTGATTGTAAACAAAATCTATAACTAATGCAGCTTTTAATGTGTGCAGATGTATATATATATATATATATATATATATATATATATATATATATATATATATATAATATTACAAAAAAGATTGAAGGTATATATATGGCAGTAAATTAAAAAAAAATTCTACTTTAAGTGCTAAATGAATGATTCTAAGTATACTGAAAAAATTAGTTGCCCTTATGTGGGTCTGCAGGAAACAATGGAAAAAATACAAAAAGATGTAATAAAATAAAATGAAATAATAAAATAACTATTCCAAAATGAGGCAAAAGTGTAAATATAGGAGCAAAAAATTAGAGGAAGAATAAAAAACACAGATAATAAAATGGTACATCTATATCAAATATATCAATAAAATGAAATACATCAATAACTACATTAAACATATATATAGGAAGAACATTAATTGAAAGGCAAATATTTTCAGACTGGCTAAAACCAAACAAATAAAAAATAAAGTATAGCCATACAATATTCCATCTCTTAGTAATTCGCTTCCAGTGTAATGGCATCAGTGCAGTTGGTATCTGTGTTTTAATATGCTGTCTAGGTTGGTCATAAATTTTCTTCCAAGGAGTAGGCATATTTTAATTTATGGGCTACTGTCACTGTCTGCAGTGATTCTGGAGGACCCCCCCCCCCCCAAAAAAAAAGAAAGTCTCTCAATGTTTCCGTTGTTTCCCCATCTGTGTGCCATGAAGTGATGAGATCAGACCCCATGATCTTAGTTTTCTAAATGTTGAGTTTTAAGCCAACTTTTTCACTCTCCTCTTTCACTTTCATCAAGAGGCTCTTTAGTTCCTCTTTGCTTTCTGCCATAAGGGTGGTGTCATCTGCATATCTGAAGTTATTGATATATCTCCTGGCAATCTTGATTTCAGCTTGTGCTTCCTCCACCTCGGCATTTCCCATGATGTACTCTGCCTACAAGTTAAATAAGCTGGGTGACAATATACAGCCTTGATACAAGGCCTCTTGTCCTACGAGATGGCCAACACTCTGATTTATGGAATGTATTTCTCCCAGAGACACACTTGCCTTTTTAGACAGACAATATTCTGCCTATGGGATGTGAACGTCTCCAAATAAATCTATTTTCACTTTCCTATGGATTTTTCTTGAGTTATTTCCTGCATAAAGCCAAGAAACCTCATTTGGCAGCCTGTCCTAGAGACTCACCTGGTGAGATATGGCCAGTCCCCTGTACCCTATTCTCCTGCAATGATAGCATAATTACTCATTCCCTATATATAATTTGGGAAGAATAATATATACAAATATTTGTTTATGTAGAAGAATAATATATATTATTTGTGAAGAAGAGGTGGCAAGACTACACAGAAGAACTATACAAAAAGATCTTCATGATCCAGATAACCATGATGGTGTGATCATTCACCTAAAGCCAGACATCCTGGAATGTGAAGTCAAGTGGGCCTTAGGAAGCATCATTATGAACAAAGCTAGTGGAGGTGATGGGATTCCAGTTGAGCTATTTCGAATCCTAAAAGTTGATGCTTTGAAAGTGCTGCACTCAATATGCCAGAAAATATGGGAAACTCAGCAGTGGCCACAGGACTGGAAAAGGTCAGTTTTTATTCCAATGCCAAAAATCTTCAAACTACTGCACAATTGCACTCATTTCACATGCTAGCAAAGTAATGCTCAAAATTTTCCAAGCGAGGCTTCAACATATGTGAACTGTGAACTTCCAGATCTTCAAGCTGGATTTAGAAAAGGCAGAGGAACCAGAGATCAAATTGCCAACATCTGCTGGATCATCAAAAAAGCAAGGGTGTTCCAGAAAAAACATCTACTTTTGCTTTATGCTGAAGCCTTTGACTGCACATATCACAACAAACTGTGGAAAATTCTTAAAGAAATGGGAGTACCAGACTACCTGACCTGCCTCCTGAGAAATCTGTAAGCAGGTTAAGAAGCAACAGTTAGAACTGGACATGGAACAACAGACTGGTTCCAAATAAGGAAAGGAGTACATCAAGACTGTATATTGTCACCCTGCTTATTTAACTTCCTTGCAGAGTATGTCATGTGAAATGCTGGGCTGGATGAAGCACAAGCTGGAATCAAGATTGTAGGGAGAAACATCAATAACCTCAGATATGCAGATGACACCACCTCATGGCAGAAAGCAAAGAAATAAAGAGCCTCTTGATGAAAGTGAAAGAAGAGAGTGAAAAGATTGGCTTAAACCTCAACATTCAGAAAACTAAGATCATAGCATCTGGTCCCATCACTTCATGGGGAAAAAATGAAGAAACAGTGGAAACAGTGGCAAATTTTATTTTGGGTGGGCTCTAAAATCACTGCAGATAATTACTGCAGCCATGAAATAAGACACTTTCTCATTGGAAGAAAATTTATGACCAAACTAGACAGCATATTAAAAAGCAGATACATTACTTTGCCAACAAAGGTCCATCTAGTCAAAGCTATAGTTTTCCTAGTAGTCATCTATGAATGTGAATTTCGGACTATAAAGAAAGCTGAGCACCAAAGAATTGATGCTTTTGAGCTGTGGTGTTGGAGAAGTCTCTTCAGAGTCCCTTGGTCAGCAAGTAGATCCAACCAGTCCATCCTAAAAGAACTCAGTCCTGAATATTCATTGGAAGGACTGATACTAAAGTTGAAATTCCAATATTTTGGTCACCTGATATGAAAAAAAAAAAACGGCTCATTGGAAAAGACCCTGATGCTGGGAAACATTGAAGGTAGGAGGAAAAGTGGATGATAGAGGATGAGATGTTTGGATGGCATCACCGACTCAGTGCACATGATTTTGAGTAAACTCAGGGATTTGGTGATGGACAGGGAGGTCTGGCGTGCTGTAGTCTATGGGGTCGCAAGTAGTTGGAAACGACTGAGTGGCTGAACTGATCTGAACTGATATATTATTTGAAACCATGATCACACACAGTAAGCAGTACTCTGCTTTAAATCACCTTCATTGCTAATCTGAATTAATGAGGTTGGCCCTTCTCACCCTCCCACTTTGAACTTGGCTTGCCTTCCATTTAGACTCAGCATAGTATCAGAATCCTCTTCACGGATCAAAGCCTTATCACGGCAAGGAGGCTTGCATAACTCAATAAGGCTATGAGCCATGATGTGCAGGGTCACAGAAGACAGATGGCTCATAGTGAAGAATGCTGGAAAACTGTTGTGGAGTGGAGGAGAAAATGGTCAACCACTAAAGTGTTGCCACAAGAACAAGTATGAAAAGGCAAAAAATATATGACACTGGGAGATCCTTCCCCAGTCAGAAAGTGTCCAATGTGCTACTGGGAAGAGCAGAGGGCAATTACTAACATCTCCTGAAAGAATGAAGCAGCTAGGCCAAAGTGGAAACGATACTTAGTTGTGAATGGGTCTGGTGTTGAAAGTCAAGTTCAGTGCAGTAAAGAACAATATTACATAGGATCAAGGAAGTTTAGGTCCATGAATCAACACAAATTGTATGTGTTCAAACAGGAGATTAAATATTGACATCTTAATAATCAGTGAACTAAATTGGAAAGCAATGGGGGAAATTAATTCAGATGACCATTATATCTACTACTGTGGGCAGGAATACCTTAGAAAAAAATAGAGTAACTCTCACACTCATCCAAAGAATCTGAAATGTAGTACTTGAGTGGAATCTCAAAATGATAAGGATAATTTCAGTTCATCTCCAATGTAAATATTCAAATTCACAGTAATCCAATTCTATGTGCCAACCACTAATGCTGAAAAAGCTGAAGTTGACCAGTCCTATGAACATCTACAAGACCTTTTAGACGATTCAAAAACATCAAAAAAAAAAAAAAAAAAAAAAAAAAGAGAGAGAGAGATTTTATTTTCACTATAGGTGACTGGAATGCAAAAGTAGGAAGTCAAGAGATACTTGGAGTAACAGCAAGTTTGGCCTTGGAGTATAAAATGAAGCAGGACAAAGGCTAACAATTTTGTGAAGAGAACACTCTGGTCATAACAAACGCCATTTTCCAACAATACAAGAGATATCTCTACACATAGATATCACTACATGGTCAATGCTTAAAACAGGTAGATTGCATTATTTGCAAAACGAAGATGGAGAAACTCTATACAGTCAACAACAACAAAACCTGGAGCTTACTGTGGGTCAGATCATGGGCTCTTTATTGCAAAATTAAAGTTTCAATTGAAAAAAGTAAGGAAAACCAGTAGGCAATTCAGGTATGACCTAAACCTAATCCCAGAATTATCATTTTCTATGGCAAATCAGATCATGGAACTCCTCTTTTCAATAGTTTCCTTAAGCCAGAATCTTCACTA
Source organism: Budorcas taxicolor (assembly GCF_023091745.1). Taxonomy (NCBI): domain Eukaryota; kingdom Metazoa; phylum Chordata; class Mammalia; order Artiodactyla; family Bovidae; genus Budorcas; species Budorcas taxicolor. Next base: position 9,176,226 of record NC_068923.1, read on the forward strand.
AGCCCTACACAAATTAAGTCACAGGTCTGATTCCATCTCCTTCCAAATTCCATATAAGTCTCGCTGAGGCCTTTGCACTTGTTTCTTCTGCCTTGTGCTCCTTCTCTCCTCACCCTTAGAAAACAGTAGGATTAGCTTCTCAACCTATTTCATAACATTCCTCACATATTATATTTTTATCTACCTGATGCATCTTCTTTTCCATGGGAATGGTCTTGATCCTTGTCTCCTGTACAATGTCATGAACCTCCGTCCATAGTTCATGAGGCACTCTATTTATCAGATCTAGTCCCATAAATCTATTTCTCACTTCCACTGTATAATCATAAGGGATTTGATTTAGGTTGTACTGGAATGATCTAGTGGTTTTCCCTACTTTCTTCAATTTAAGTCTGATTTCGGCAATAAGGAGTTCATGATCTGAGCCACAATCAGCTCCTGGTCTTGTTTTTGCTGACTATATAGAGCTTTTCCATCTTTGGCTCTGAAGAATATAATCAATCTGATTTTGATATTGACCATCTGGTGATGTCCATGCGTAGAGTCTTCCCTTATGTTGTTGGAAGAGGGTGTTTGCTATGATCAGTGTGTTCTCTTGGCAAAACTCTATTAGCCTTTGCCATGCTTCATTCCATATTCCAAGGCCAAATTTGCTTATTACTCCAGGTGTTTCTTCACTTCCTACTTTTGCATTCCAGTCCCCTATAAAGAAAAGGACATCTTTGGGTGATAGTTCTAAAAGGTCTTGTAGGTCTTCAGAGAACCTTTCAACTTCAGCTTCTTCAGTGTTACTGGTTGGGGCATAGACTTGGATAAACTGTGATATTGAATGGTTTTCCTTGGAAACGAACAGAGATAATTCTGTCGTTTTTGAGATTTCATCCAAGCACTGCATTTTTGACTCTTGTTGACCATGATGACTACTCCATTTCTTCTAAGGGATTCCTGCCCACAGTAATAGATATAATTGTCATCTGAGTTAAATTCACCCATTCCAGTCCATTTTAGTTCGCTGATTCCTAGAAGGTTGACGTTCACTCTTGTCATTTCCTGTTTGACCACTTCCAATTTGCCTTGATTCCTGGACCTACGATTCCAGGTTCCTGTGCAATATTGTTCTTTACAGCATCAGACCTTGCTTCTATCACCAATCACATCCACAGCTGGGTATTGTTTTTGCTTTTGCTACATCCCATCAGTTTTTCTGGAGTTATTTCTCCACTGATCTCCAGTTAGCATATTGGGCACCTATTGACCTGGGGAGTTCCTCTTTCAGTATCCTATCATTTTGCCTTTTCATACTGTTCATGGGGTTCTCAAGACAAGAATACTGAAGTTGTTTGCCATTCACTTCTCCATTCTGTCAGACCTCTCCACCATGACCCACCTGACTTGGGTGGCCCCACACAGTATGGCTTAGTTTCGTTGAGTTAGACATGGCTGTGGTTCATGTGATCAGATTGACTAGTTTTCTGTAATTATGGTTTCAGTGTGTCTGCCCTCTGATGTCTGCTCGCAATATCTACCATCTTACTTGGGTTTCTCTTACCTTGAACATGGGGTATCTCTTCTTGGCTGTTCCAGCAAAGTGCAGCCAATGCTCCTTACCTTGGACGAGGGGAATCTCCTCACAGCCTCCCCTCCTGACCTTGAAGGTGGAGTAGCTCTTCTTGGCAGAAATATCAATAACCTCAGATATGCAGATGACACAACCCTTATGGCAGAAAGTGAAGAGGAACTAAAAAGCTTCTTGATGAAAGTGAAGAGGAAAGTGAAAAACTTAGCTTAAAGCTCAACATTCAGAAAACTAAGATCATGGCATCCAGGTCCATCACTTCATGGGAAATAGATGGGGAAACTGTGGAAGCAGTGTCAGACTTTATTTTGGGGGGCTCCAAAATCACTTCAGATGGTGATTGGAGTCATGAAATTAAAAGACACTCACCCCTTGGAAGGAAAATTATGACCAACCTAGACAGCATATTAAAAAGCAGAGACATTACTTTGCCAGCAAAGGTCCATCTAGTCAAGGCTATGGTCTTTCCAGTGGTCATGTATGGATTTTTGAGAGTTGGACTGTGAAGAAAGCTGAGTACTGGAGAATTGATGTTTTTGAACTGTGATGTTGGAAAGACTCTTGAGACTCCCTTGGACTCCAAGGAGATCCAACCAGTTCATTCTAATGGAGATCAGTCCTAGGTGTTCTTTGGAAGCACTGATGCTAAAGCTGAAACTCCAGTTCTTTGGCCACCTCATTCAAAGTGTTGACTCATTGGAATAGACAATGATGCTGAGAGGGATTGAAGGTAGGAGGAGAAGGGGATGACAGATGATGAGATGGCTGGATGGTATCACCGAGTCGATGGACATGAGTTTGAGTGAACTCCTGAGAGTTGACAATGGACAGAAAGGCCTAGCAGGCTACGATTCATGGGGTCACAAAGAGTTGGACATGACTGAGCGACTGAACCGAACTGATTCATCGTCAGTTACCCTATTTGAATTAATTAATCACAAAATCCCTCTAAAGCAATTTCAAACCTCATTCTTGCATTATTGCCAATCAGCTTCGGGGAGGTCTCTTCAATCTTATTTGTCTTTTTCTCTCTACCATATTTTCATACTGTCTGTGAAGCAATGAATAGATTTTTTTTTTTTTCCCTTCTTATCGTTTCCCTCTGATTTACAGTGATCTTTTTGTTGCTTGTTTGCTTTTTGGTTTATTGTTACTGTATCCAACTAGTCCCCTAATCACTATTCAGAATGTGATTTTATAAAGGTCAATCAAGCTTTCTACCCTAAGGTGATAATGGAAATACTGCATATCTAGTTAGAGACTCATAGATGACTTTCTTCACTTCCTGGATTTAATTTTTTCCCTGTCTTTGTTCCTTCCTAGATTGAGGAACAGTAATGATGAACAACTATTTTATTCAAGCTCAAATCATATGAAGGGGAGTTGTTTTATAGCCCCTGGATAAATCAATGTTGCTGGCTCAGAACATGTCCCACATGCATCACTTGTAGCCTCATTTTCTTTCAGAAATAAAACCTTTTTTAGTCACTTATATCTGCACCCATGTGGCCCATGGATTCAAGATCAACCACTTTTTCCTTTTTAGACTTACTCAACAGGACTTCTTTCTTTCCTAAACTTGAGTAGCTTCAGACTTACTTCTTCATACCTCTGGATCCCTGATTCCCTCTTATATTGACCCTTACAGAATCTAGATGGCTTAATATAAAGACTCTTTTCTCCTTTTTCTTAAAAGTATTTGCTTCATAAAATGTGTTCTTGTAAATTCTTTACTTGTCCCTTTGAAATATGAATATATATTTTTAAGACTCTTGAAGATTTTCCAGTCAAGTATTATTTTTCTCAAGTAGCTGATAACCAAGTTCTTGAAATGCAATCACAAAGGAAGACAGTCCCATCTACCAGTCCGTGTGGGAGGTGGAGTCATGCATTTGATGTACTCTTAACTCCAAATTGTAAAACTGTCTCCTGTCCTGAAGATACAGAAAAATTATTTTTCCTTTGGGTAACACAAATTTGCAACCACAAATGGCCCAGAATGCACCCACGCCACCCCCAGTGGGATTTTCATAGTCATTTGTTTCAGTAAAGTTGAGTTCAGACAACATTCTGATTTCTTTCCCTTGCCAAGAATAGTTTTCCTTGCCCATTTAACTTTGTCCAGGTCTACTATTGCTTTGACAAGTCCCTTGTTAAACGTATATATATATTCAGTTCAGTTGCTCAGTCGTGTCCGACTCTTTGTGACCCCATGAATCGCAGCACGCCAGGACTCCCTGTCCATCACCAACTCCTGGAGTTCACTCAGACTCACGTCCATCAAGTCAGTGTTGCCATCCCGCCATCTCATCCTCTGTCGTCCCCTTATCCTCCTGCCCCCAATTCTTTCCAGCATCAGAGTCCTTTCCAATGAGTCAACTCTTCTCATGAGGTGGCCAAAGTACTGGAGTTTCAGCTTTAGCATCATTCCTTCCTAAGAAAACCCAGGGCTGATCTTCTTCAGAATGGACTGGTTTCATCTCCTTGAAGTTAAAAAGACTCTCAGGAGTCTTCTCCAATACCACAGTTCAAAAGCATCAATTTTTCGGTGCTCAGCCTTCTTCACAGTCCAACTCTCACATCCATACATGACCACAGGAAAAACCATAGCCTTGACTAGACGGACCTTAGTTGGCAATGTTTCTGCTTTTGAATATGCTATCTAGGTTGGTCATAACTTTTCTTCCAAGGAGTAAGCATCTTTTAATTTCATGGCTGCAGTCACCATCATATATATATATATATATATATATATATATATATATATATATATATATATATATATAGTATTTCAGGCTGTTTTTTTTTTTTTTGGTCATTTTCATTTTCATTTCAAACTGAAAGTGATAGGGTCAGTCACTCAGTCGTGTCTGATTCTTTGCAACCCCTTTCACTGTAGACTGTGAGACTTTCCTGTTCACGGAATTATTCAGGCAAGAACACTGTAGGGGCATGCCATTCCCTCCTCAGAGTCTTTTTCTGACCAGGGGTCAAACCCAGGTCTTCTGTACTGCAGGCAGATTCTTTACTGTCTGTGTCACCAGGGAAGCCCAACATCATTTTCACATTTTCCATATATTTGGCAGAGATTTATGAACAAATATATATACTCTATTGCTCAAAAGTTCCTAATTTTTCTTTACAGGGTTCACATTCTAAGGCATATGTTTAAAAATCAAATAAATTATACATATTTTTATTTATTGGGAATATATTTCAAATTCAACTTCTTTAGGAAATATGTCTGCAGAAGTGCAACACAAGTCAACAAATGTGAGACATCTCAGAATAAAATTAATTGTGAATAGACTTCTTCAATGGAAATGATGTTTGATACTTGGTTAACAGTTTCTCATGAGATCCATGAGTCATCCAAAACTCTCAATTTATTTGCACTGAAGGAAAACGTGCTAAAGATCATTTCTCATCTACCTCACCGAAAAAAAAAAAAAAAAAAAAGGTTGTGGATTCATTTTCCCTTGGGATAGGAAACAGACTAATCAATGAATTAGAGATTCTTTTACTCCACAATATGAAATTAGTTACCTATCTTTTCCAAAAGACAATGCATTTGTTTTGCAAACATTTTACTAACATTATTATTGTTTTTTTTTTTAATTAATGGTAGTTGGCAACAGCTTTCCTAGGCTATCTTAACACAGCTCGCAAAGCAGTGGAAGGAAATGTTAGCTTTTTTAAAATATAAATTTATTTAATTGTTGGTTAATTACTCTACAATATTGTACTGATTTTGCCATACATTAACATGAATTCACCACGGGTATACACGTGTTCCCATCTTGAACCCCCCTCCCTCCTCCCTCCCCGTACCATGTGCACCAACCCCAAGCATCCAGTATCATGCATCAAATCTGGACTGGCGATTTGTTTCATATATGATACTGTACATGTTTCAATTCCATTCTCCCAAATCATCCCACACTCGCCCTCTCCCACAGAGTCCAAAAGACTGTTCTATATATCTGTCTCTTTTGCTGTCTCTCATATAGGGTTATCATTACCATCTTTCTAAATTCCGTATATATGCATTAGTATAGTGTAATGGTGTTTTTCTTTCTGGCTTACTTCACTGTATAATAGGCTCCAGTTTCATCCACCTCATTTGAACTGATTCAAATGTATTCTTTTTAATAGCTGAGTAATATTCCATTGTGTGAAATGTTAGCTTTGTATCTTCCTGTATTTGTGGAAGTCTCTTATCTGGGGAAGAAGAAAAAAGTGATCTGAAGACAGGGAAGAGAAATTAACAGGATGTTTATCTTGACATGTGTTTTCAGTTCTCTTCTCTTTGACTTATCTTTAATTTTCAAATCAATAGACTAATTCCAACAGTGCTTGTTCTTAATATAGTTTTTTGCATTGCAACCAGTATGAATAGATTCAAAATTCACACTAAATTTAAAGATAATATCACATATTTTGTTGAATCTTGAGTTTAGGATGGATATTCTTCAACAAATTCCTTAAACTTACTATTGGGAAAAGATGCCAAGATGGCATTTGAGCAATTATATGCTACATGGGGCTATTTTTCTACCTGCTTATGTTTGAAGAAGCTCAGGTGAGCATTTAAAAATGTTCTGTTAATATTGATTTGCCAATTTTTTAACATACAATGAAACTTCAGTGAGATATTAAGGAACCTAGTTAAATAGTGCAAAAGGCAAAAATATAATTATCAGTAAGTGATGTCTTGTTTCTCAAAAGGCATCAAGGAAATACTAATTTTTAACTTAAACTATGCTATGGAATTTAGTGAATTTTTAATTATCATTTAATTATTTAAATGAAACAATATTCATTTGTAAATACTGTCAATATTTGTCAATATGAGACTCAGTATTTACAGGGTTTCTTGATTAAGTGTTCTCTTCACAGACAAAATAGAGGTGCTTGTCAATGCTTTTTGTAATGTAAAAAGAATTATCTAGCAACAAGTATAAACTTGGAATCCAGAACTAGCAGGGTTTGAGTCTGAATTTGAACACTTGGGAGTTGTGAACCTGGTGCAAATGTTTCATTCCATTGATCTTTAAGTCTAAAATTGGTAATTTGGGACTATTTCCTTACAGTATTGTATCACGGGAGACATCTAATCAGTAAAGTCAACCTAGCACAATGCCTGGCCCATAGTAGAATTTCAGTAAAAGTTAGTCTGATTTTTCTCACATATGGATAATCTAATCTATAGAAGAAAAATAAATATCATTTTAGAATAAGTATCATTTTCATATTTCACGTTTTTGTCAAATGTAAGTTCATGTGCCTGACAAACAGTGAGCTCAAACTAGTTGAACCATTGGAGTTTGGAGCAGAAAATGGTTTTGTTGCAGGTCCATGCAAGGAGATAGATGGCTTGTGCCCCCCAATCTCTAAACTGAAGGGTTTCAGTAAAGCATTTTTAAAGGCAAAGTGAGGGAGGGGCATGGTTGTTGAATTCACACTTCTTGCTGTAGGAATCCCCTCTTCTTGCATCTGTCCAGGTAGTTGCAGCAACAAGAACAATGTTTCTGTAAACCTTCAACAAAACAAATGTTATTGTTTGTTCCATAACTTTTTATCTCTATATGAATGGTAAAATATTGTATCCTTAAAAGTCAGAGCCTTAAGAATGGGCCAGCCTATATATTTCAGGTGGTTGAGAACATTCTTAATTTGTAGCAAAAGGAATAGAATACAAAGGTTAAAGGAAAATATCCCGCGTGGAGTTAGATTTGTTTGTCCAAGTAACAATACCATTCATCACTTGCTTTGATATGGTGACCAACAGAAAGTCTAGACCTATGTTTCTTAAACTGCACTAAATAGTAGTGTCACATGAGCTTTTCATAGATGCTTTGAGGGACTTTCTTGATCAGACAATTTCACAAAGTACTAAATATTATAAATTTCCATGTTGGAGAACTCTATGCATATTAGTGTACTACTGGCTTTAAACTGTTCTGAAGTTAAAAAATAACATAAAATGGTACAACTTTATGTGATTATGCATATTATTCTAGCAAAGTATATTAAAATAGTACTGGAAGTCCTTTCTCCCATCTTGGGCAAAAGTATGGAGAGATGTTCCATGTGAATTGAGGTTAGAGAGGATTTGAAGGTGAATTATCAAATCTGACACACGAAGGTAATCATAATATGAGAGGCAATAAAGAGAAAATTTAAATGAGTCAACTTGGAAAGAGACACATAACAAACAATATGAATTATTTATATTAGTTTTCTCTGATGTATTATAATTTACCACAGACTGGTAGCTTAAAATCATACCCATGTATTATCTCATGGGTTATATTGTTTAGGAATCTGGCTAAATCCAGGTTTAGCTGGGTCCTCTGCTTGGAGTATTACAAGGCTGAAACCAAGATGTTGGCTACATTCTGAAGCTCTACATTACAAGCTCTGAAGCTTGACCAAGGAAGGATCTGCTTCTTATATCTCTAAGGGGACTGGGATATTCTGAATAAAAGTTAAATATGCAGGGTGACAAAATACAGCTTTGACATACTTCTTTTCCCAATTTGGAACTATTACCTTGTTCTATGTCCAGTTCTAAATTTTGCTTCTTGACCGGCATACAGATTTCTCAGGAGGCAGATAAGGTTGTCTAGTAGCATCATCTTTAATTCCATCATCTACACTAGCTTTATTGGCAGTAGTGCTTTCTAAGGCCCACTTGATTTCAGACTCCAGAATGTCTGGCCCTGGGTGAGTAACCATACTATCCTGGTTATCTGGATTGTTAAGTTTTTCCTTTTTTTTTTGTACAGTACTTCTGCAGTTGCCTTCTCTCTTGATATCTTCTGCTTCTATTAGGTCTTTCCCATTTCTGTCCTTTATGAGCCCCATCTTTGAATGAAATATTTCTTTGCTATTTCCAGTTTTCTTAAAGAGATCTCTAGTCTTTTCCCTTCTGTTGTTTTCATCAATTTCTTTGTGTCGTTCATTGAAGGCCTTCTTGTCTCACCTTGCAACACTCTGGAACTCTGCATTCATTTGAATATACCTTACCCTTTCTCCCTTGCTTGTTGCTTCTCTTCTTTCTTCAGCTATTTGTAAAACCTTCTCAGACAATCACTTTGTCTACTTGAATTTCTGTTTCTTTCAGATTTTTTTTTTTTCACCACCTCCCATACATATAATGAACCTCTGTCCATAGTTCTTCAGGTACTCTCTTTAGTAGATCTTATCCCTTGAATCTATTCATCACCTCCACTGTGTATTCATAGGGGATTTGACTTACATTTTTGTTGAATGACCTAGTGGTTTTCTGCACTTATTTTAGTTGAAGCCTGAATTTTGCTATAACAAGCCAATGATCTGAGCCACAGTCAGCTCCAAATCTTACTATTCCTGACTGTATATAGCTTCTCTGTTTTCAGCTACAAAGAATGTAATCAATGTGATTTTGATATTGACCATTTGGTGATATCCACGCGTAAAACTGCCTCCTGTGTTTTTGAAAAATGTTGTTTGCTATGCCCAATGAACTCTTGGCAGAATTCTGTTAGCCTTTGCCCTGCTTCATTTTGTATTCTAAGGCCACACTTGCCTGTTACTTCAGGTATCTCTTGATTTACTACTTTTGCTGTGATGAATAGGGCATCTTTTTTGATGTTAGTTTTAGGAGTTCTTGTAGGTCTTCATAGAACCGATCAACTTCAGCTTCTTTGGCATTGTTGACTTGGCCACACACTTGAATTACTGTGATATTGATTGGTTTGCCTTGGAATGAATGTAGATCATTCTGTCATTTTTGAGGTTATACCCAATTACTGAATATCAGACTTGTTGATTATAAGGGCTACTCCATTTCTTCTATGGGATTCTTCCTCACAGTAGTAGATGTAATGGTCATCTGAATTAAATTTGCCCTTTCCCATCGATTTTAGTTCACTGATTCTTAAAATGACAATGTTTAACTATCTCCTGTTTGACTACATTTGATTTACCTTGATTCATGGACCTAATATTCCAGGTTCCTGTGCAGTACTGTTCTTAGCAGCGTCAGATTTTACTTTCATCACCAGACAGATAAACAATTGAATATCACTTCAACTTTGTCCCAGTCACTTAATTCTTTCTGGAGCTATTAGTAGTTGTCTTCCACTCTTTTCTATTAGCATATTGGACACCTTCTGATTTGGGGGGCTCATCTTTTGGTGTCACATAATTTGGCCTTTTCATACAGTTCATAGGGTTCTCATGGTAAGTACAGTGGAGTGGTTTGCCATTTTCTCTCCAGTGGATCACGTTTTGTCAGAACTCTCCACTATGACCATCCATCTTGGGTGGCCCTGCATGGCATGGCTCATACTTTCTTTAAGTTATGCAAGCCCTTTTGCTAAGACAAGGAAGTGATCCAGGAAGGGGTTAAAGCTCTTAATATACATTTTCTCAAATGAAATTTGGGTATTTATATATACATAGATATAGAGATATGGTAGAATACATAGATATATTTGTGAATATTTAAACAGTAGAATATATTTATGTTTTTCCTGTAGTGAACCACCTTTGCCTTTCTAAAAACACTAACAATATTTCAGTTCAGTTCAGTTCAGTCGCTCGGTCATGTCTGACTGTTTGCAACACCATAAACTGCACCACACCATTCCTCCCTGTACATCACCAACTTCCAGAGTCCACCCAAACCCTTGTCCATCAAACCAGTGATGCCATCCAACCATTTCATCCTTTGTCGTCCGTTTCTCCTCCTTCCCTCAGTCTTTCCTAGCATCAGGGTCTTTTCAAATGAGTTGGCTCTTAGCATTAGGTGGCCAAAGTATTGGAGTTTCAACTTCACCATCAGTCCCTCCAATGAACACACAGGACTGATCTTCTTTAGGATGGACTGGTTGGATCTCCTTGCAGTCCAAGGGGCTCTAAAGAATCTTCTCCAACCTCACAGTTCAAACACATCAATTTTTCAGTGCTCAGCTTTCTTTATAGTCCAACTTTCACATCCATACATGACTACTGGAAAAACCATAGTCTTTACTAGACGGACCTTTGTTAACAAAGTAATGTCTCTGCTTTTTAATAGGCTGTCTAGGTTGGTCATAACTTTTCTTCCAAGGAGTAAGCATCTTTTAATTTCATGGCTGCAATCACCATCTGCAGTGATTTTGGAGCCCAGAAAAATAAAGTCAGCCACTGTTTCCACTGTCTCCCCATCTATTTGCCATGAAATGATGGGACTGGTGCCGTGATCTTAGTTTTCTGAATGTTTACCTTTAAGCCAATGATAGTGGTATTCTAATTGGATAAGTTAATGGAACTAGTCTCCATTTAATTGATTAGGAAATTTAACAATTATTCTTTAATCTCAACACCCAATACTAAAATGACTATACTATAGAATACTGAAGTCTTTTGACAACTAGACTTTTCTGTAGACATCAGTTGAGTTTAGCTTCTACTGGAGGAGTATTGGGACTTCCCAGGTAGCACTAGTAGTAAAGAACCCACCTGCCAGTGCAGGAGACAAAATAGATGTGTGTTTAATCCCTGGGCTGGAAAGATCCCCTGGAGGAGGGCATGGCAACCTACTTCAGTATTTTTGCCTGGAGAATCCCTTGAACAAAGGAGCCTGTCAGGCTACAGCTCATAGCGTCACAAAGAGTTGGAGATGACTGAAGTGACTTAGCATGCATGCAAGAAAGAGTATTAATCTGAGAATAAATTTGGCTTCCAAATCTTGTAATTACCATAGAAATCTTTATAGTTAAATGAGTATTTATATTAAGTAAGCCTATGAGAGAAGAATAACAAAATTATTTCAGTGAAATCTTCGGAAGCATTCAAAAATGCTAAAAATTTTGGAATGGAAAAAACAAATGATACAACATGGGGAAAAGGTTAGGAATTTTGTAAACAGTGGAATATTTGGACAGGTATTATTTTTGCATACTATTATTATCTCCCTGTTCTAAAGAAAAAAATTTAAAAAAGTAAGTTTTGAAAATTCCTAAAATAATAAGGCTGTGTTTCATGTTAAAGTATTGATAGGAAGTAGCTGTGGAGTGTGATCAACAATATGGATAATGGCCATATGTATAAAGAGCAGTGAATGAATGCATCCATTTTTCAGATTTAAAGACTTATGCATATGGCTGTCACTTGTTATAGTTTTCTTCTTTAACTAAAGTTTACTTAAGTAAACAAATTTGTGGATTAACCAATGATATCAAATAGGAGATATGAAAACAGTTTTAAAATGTTTTAATTTTATGTTAGTGTAATAGAAAAGAGAATGTGATTAGAATTTTGTAGTAATTGTGAATGTTGAAATTGGAGAAAATTGTTGAGGTGTACTACTTTATAAAAGGCTACTAGGACTATGTATGTCAGATTTTCTAAAAGATAGCTACACAACCCAGTCCATCACCCACTTCTAGCTCATAAAATACCAGAACTGTTAACAGGGACTTGAAGAGTCCAAATATTTTAGAATATACTCTCGAAATACAAGATGTTGTTAAAGAATTACATATACCAAGTCTATCCTCATGGAGCTGACATTGTAGAGGGGAAATGGATGTTAAACTTAAGAATATAGTACAGATCATTTGTTATTCTGAGAATTTAGTAGTGCAGTCAATCACATTCACCCTAACAGCTTTAAAGAAATACAAACTCAAAGCAGTAGTAATATAAGAATCAGATTTATTGCAATAAGATTGAATTTGAGAATATGGCTCAGGCATATATTCTGCTACTTTGCCCAAATGCTATAGTTTAGGGACTTCCTTGATGGTCCAGTTTTTGAGTTTACCCTCCAATTTAAGGTTTGCAGGTTTGATCCTTGTTTCGTGAGTTAAGATTCCACATGCCCCAGGACCAGAAAACCAAAAAGAAAGAAAGAAAACAAACAAACAGAAAATATTAGAATAACAAAAACCTTACATCCCAAAAGATGTTTAAAGACAAGTCTAAATTTTACAAACTGTCTAAAGACAGAGAAGTATTTGAAGTGAAGTTGATTAAACAATGTGGATGTCTTCCAGATCTAAGGTTGCTAGCGCTAAAAAGGCCTTAGAAAATTTTGCCATTTTCAGGTAATACAAGCAGAATATTAATATAGACAACTGTGGATATCTAAGAGTTCAGAAGATAGCTCATTTGATCAGAAGCTAAGTCAGTCTCTTTTTCTTTGAACTTCTTTCAAGCTATATTACAATTATCTCTTCCAAGTTAATTGCTGCAATGCACAGATTGAGTTTGGGTGATATCCATGCTCTCTTCTAAATTTCACAATCTTAAGGGAGTTCATAGGGAAATGTGTTGAAGCCTTACTCTAACTGAATCACCAAAATGTTGAGTAGTAATATCCAGTGGTTTAAGCCAATTCTTTCAAAAAAAAAAAAAAATTTTTTTTTGGTGCCATGCTTCTGTAGTGACTAACTACACTTATTCATGAAATGGCATTCTCTATAATCATAACACATCTTCCCAAACTATCTACTGTCTGATCACTGACAGATTCAGACAGTTCACTCACTCAGTCGTGTCCGACTCTTTGTGACCCCATGAATTACAGCACGCCAGGCCTCCCTGTCCATCACCAACTCCCGGAGTTCACTCAGACTCACGTCCATCGAGTCAGTGATGCCATCCAGCCATTTCATCCTCTGGCATCCCCTTCTCCTCCAACCCCAATCTCTCCCAGCATCAGAGTCTTTTCCAATGAGTCAACTCTTCGCATGAGGTGGCCAAAGTACTGAAGTTTCAGCTTAAGGATCATTCCTTCCAAGGAAATCCCAGGGCTGATCTCCTTCAGAATGGACTGGTTGGATCTCCTTGCAGTCCAAGGGACTCTCAAGAGTCTTCTCCAACACCACAGTTCAAAAGCATCAATTCTTCAGTGCTCAGCTTACTTCACAGTCCAACTCTCACATCCATACATGACCACAGGAAAAACCATAGCCTTGACTAGACGGACCTTAGTTGGCAAAGTAATGTCTCTGCTTTTGAATATGCTATCTAGGTTGGTCATAACTTTTCTTCCAAGGAGTAAGTGTCTTTTAATTTCATGGCTGCAGTCACCATCTGCAGTGATTTTGGAGCCCCAAAAAATAAAGTCAGAGATGGTTTTCACTGTTTCCCCATTTATTTCCCATGAAATGATTGGAGAGGATGCCATGATCTTCGTTTTCTGAATGTTGAGCTTTAAGCCAACTTTTTCACTCTCCACTTTCAGTTTTATCAAGAGGATTTTAGTTCCTCTTCACTTTCTGCCACAAGGGTTGTGTCATCTGCATATCTGTGGTTATTGATATTTCTCCTGGCAATCTTCATTCTAGCTTGTGTTTCTTCCAGTCCAGCGTTTATCATTATGTACTCTGAATATTAATTTAAAAAGCATGGTGACAATATACAGCCTTGATGTACTCATTTTCCTTTTTGGAATCAGTCTGTTCCATGTCCAGTTCTAACTGTTTCTTCCTGGTCTGCATACAGATTCCTCAAGAGTCAGCTCAGGTGGTCTGGTATTCCCATCTCTATCAGAATTTTCCACAGTTTCTTGGGATCCACACAGTCAAAGGCTTTGGCATAGTCAATAAAGCAGAAATAGATGTTTTTCTGGAACTCTCTTGCTTTTTTGATGATCCAGTGGATGTTGGTAATTTGATCTCTGGTTCCTCTGCCTTTTCTAAAACCAGCTTGAACATCAGGAAGTTCACGCTTCACATATTGTTGAAGTCTGGCTTGGAGAACTTTGAGCATTCCTTTACTAGTGTATGAGATGAGTGCAATTGTGCGGTGGTTTGAGCATTCTTTGGCATTGCCTTTCTTTGGGACTGGAATGAAAACTGACCTTTTCCAGTATTGTGGCCACTGCTGAGTTCTCCAAATTTGCTGGCATATTGAGTGCAGCACTTTAACAGCATCATCTTTCAGGATTTGAAATAGCTCCAATGGAATTCCATCACCTCCACTAGCTTTGTTCATAGTGATGCTTTCTAAGGCCCACTTAAGTTCACATTCCAGGATGTCTGGCTCTAGATGAGTGATCACATCATCATGATTATCCAGGTCATGAAGATCTTTTATGTACAGTTCTTCCATGTATTCTTGCCACCTCTTCTTAATATCTTCTACTTCTGTTAGGTCCATACCATTTCTGTCCTTTATCGAGCCCATCTTTGCAGGAAATGTTCCCTTCATATCTCTAATTTTCTTGAAGAGATCTCTAGTCTTTCCCATTCTGTTGTTTTCCTCTATTTCTTTGCATTGATTGCTGAAGAAGGCTTTCTTATCTCTTCTTGCGATTCTTTGAAACTCTGCAGTCAGATGCTTATATCTTTCCTTTTCTTCTTGGCTTTTCACGTCTATTCTTTTCACAGCTATTATTAAGGCCTCCCCAGACAGCCATTTTGCGTTTTTGCATTTCTTTCCCGTGAGGATGGTCTTGATCCCTGTCTCCTGTACAATGTCACAAACCTCATTCCATAGTTCATCAGGCACTCTATCTATCAGATCTAGGCCCTTAAATCTATTTCTCACTTCTACTGTATAATCATAAGGGATTTTATTTAGGTCATACCTGAGTCATCTAGCGGTTTTCCCTACTTTCTTCAGTTTGAGTCTGAACTTGGTAATAAGGAGTTCATGATCTGAACCACAGTCAGGTCCCGGTCTTGTTTTTGCTGACTGTATAGAGCTTCTCCATCTTTGGCTGCAAAGAATAGAATCAATCTGATTTCGGTGTTGACCATCTGGTGATGTCCATGTGTAGAGTCTTCTCTTGTGTTGTTGGAAGAGGGTGTTTGCTATGACCAGTGCATTTTCTTGAGAAAACTCTATTAGTCTTTGCCCTGCTTCATTCTGCATTCCAAGGCCAAATTTTCTTGTTACTTCAGGTGTTTCCTGACTTCCTACTTTTGCATTCCAGTCCCCTAGAATGAAAAGGACATCTTTTTTGGGTGTTAGTTCTAAAAGGTCTTGTAGGTCTTCATAGAACCATTCAACTTTAACTTCTTCAGCATTACTGATTGGGTCATAAACTTGGATTACAGTGATATTGAATGGTTTGCCTTGGAAACGAAGAGAGGCCATTCTGTCATTTCTAAAATTTCATCCAAGTACTGCATTTGGGACTCTTTTGTTGACTATGATGCCTACTCCATTTCTTCTAAGGGATTCCTGCCTGCAGTAGTATATATAATGGTCATCTGAGTTAAATTCACCCATTCCAGTCCATTTTAGTTCACAGATTCCAGAATGTCGACGTTCACTCTTGCCATCTCTTGTTTGACGTCTTCCAATTTGCCTTGATTCATGGACCTAACATTCCAGGATCCTATGCAATATTGCTCTTTACAGCATTCGACTTTGTTTCTATCACCAGTCATATCCACAGCTGGGTATTGTTTTTGCTTTGGCTCCATCCCTTCATTCTTTCTGGAGTTATTTCTCCACTGATCTCCAGTAGCATATTGGGCACCTACTGACCTGAGGAATTCCTCATTCAGTATCCTATTATTTTGCCTTTACATACTGTTCATGGGGTTCTCAAGGCAAGAATACTGAAGTGGTTTGCCATTCCCTTCTCCAGTGGACCACATGCATGCAGTGAATTCAAACACTCTAATAAGTGACAACATGGGAAGTACTATGCAAACTGTAACTGGCTGCATGGCATATTTAGAATATTGTTGAATCTCAACACACTGATATAGAAGTATATAAACAAACTAAAAATTCTAAATGCTTATGAGATGAATGCTCTTGAGAAATTTAAATTTTATTTATACCATGCCCATCTGTTCAGTGCAGAAATTGTAAGGATGCATTTTAGTCATTAATCTGCCACAGATATGTCTTACAAATTTGGTTTAGTCAGACTTATTATTTGTAAATGGTTTCAATTTACTAGAGCATTTGTTTCACACTGCCTTCTCAACTATCTCAGGGATCACTAGGTGGAGAGTGGAAGGAAATCCTGGGACTGGAGAATATAGGATTGTTCCTGTTGTGAATCACAAGAAGCTTCATTTACCTGCTGTATATATAGGTCTTGGATGTAAGATTACTTAGAAAGATAATTTTGACTATGAAATACAACTGAAAATCCCTGGATTACCAGTTAATTAAAGTATTTTCTTATTCTAAATAGGAGTACAGACTGAAATGCATGAGATTAATCTTATGACATCTCTTCTTATTCTCTTTTAGTTGTGTTGTGCTTAGCCACTCAGTCATCTCCGACTTTTTCTTTGCAATCCCATGGACTGCAGCCCGTCAGGCTCCTCTGTCCATGAGGATTCTCCAGGCAAGAATACTGGAGTGGGTTGCCACACCAAGGGATCTTCCCCACCCAGGATCTAGCCCAGGTCTCTGGCATTGCAGGCGAATTCTTTACCATTTGAGCCGCGAGATAAATCTATTTTATTTAGGTTGAAATTCATTAAACAGTTAGATCAAATGTAGTTGAATCATATGATTCAGCTTAACACACTGCATTATGTTTGTAGTCGTGCTTTCCCTATCTTGAAAGATGTTAGTCTTTACTCTATATAAATGACTTGAATAAAATAAATATTTGAAAAATTTAACAGCTAAGGCTTATTTTTATCACATCTGCACTGACTTTAGTAAAAATAGGAAATAAATGGGAAAAGGAGGCATGTAAAGTTTACAAGAAAATCATATTGAAGTTAAAGATTATATGCACATTAAAAACAAAAAGAGACAACTTAGTTGTAATTTTAAACTTCATTTACCCATAAGGCAGTTATTATAATTGGTTTCATGATTAAAATATTAGCTCAGGAACTGTGCATAACTTCGGATGAATAACTTATTAAAGATATTTATCATAATATCAGCCACAGTATTGTCTATTTACAAACTCACATTGGTTAAGTTTCTCAGACTGTACTTGGACTAATTGAACCTAGTTGTAGAAGAGAGCTTGAGGGCATAAACAGTCTTAATTCATATTTGAAAACTACCAAAATATCACTGCTAAATTTAATGTACTTCCCTGGATGAAAACTGACACATTCATGAGATAAATAGGAGGTCATGCCAGAAGTGCCTAACAGCGGAAATTATACACAAGCAGAATTGCAATTAAAATCACAACTACGTAGAAGGCACCACCAAAACATAATTCTAAGGTGATGGGAGGCACCGAATCACAGAAAATGAACATTCTCTGCAAATAGACAGGGTAATAAAGACCTCATCAGCAGTCAGAGAGTCCAGTGCCTCTGACATTGCAGTCAGGGTCTGTGTTCCTCTTTTCTCCCCATGTCTTAGGACTTGGAATCCTACAGCTTTATTTCTTGTATGCCTACCTTGCCTTTGTTTCCTGTCCATAGCTGGCATTAGTTCTCATATTAAGGCTAGCCATCCATGAAAAATTACCATTAGACATTAAATGATGTCTTAGTCCAAGCTCCAATTAATAGAAAAGCAAAGTTGAATGATATTTACAACAGTGATAAAATTAATGAGTCCCTGCTGCTTTCTATAGCACTGCTTGTAAAGAGACAGCCCAAGACAGAAAAAGTGCTCTGTTGTCCCCAGGTCCTCAGCGATGCTTGCCACTAGGTGCTGATGCTGCCAACACTGCCGCTGCTTCTGCCAGGGGGCTGGCTTGTGTGTTAGTATAAAGCATGTCATATTTCACCAAATAAGGAGCAGTTCAGTTCTCACATCAAGGATTATAGGTATTTAATATCATTCCCCAAACGGGCGTGTGGATATTTACCTGCAATCTTCTTTTTGTTGCTGATTTGGACTTGAAATAAAAGCCCCAGTTACTGACACTGAGTGTCACCCACTGTCGTTTCTATCACCTCTGATCCACAGCCTTATCATGGAGTATAAGGCACAAGGGAAAAGCCCCACCTCATTCTCGATTCTGTTTCCCTAGTTTCAGTTACCATGGTCAGCTGAAGTCTAAGAATATTAAATGGAGAATTCCAGAAATAATAAATCTTATATTGCAAGCTGTTCTGAGTGGTGTTTTGAACCCTCCCACCATCCTGTTCTGTCAACCCCAGAATGTGACTCATTCTTTTGTCCAACACATTCACTCTGTATATGCTACCCAACTGTTAGTCATTCTGCAGCCTTCTCCTTAATCAGATCGCCTGTCTTGGTATGTGTTTGTGTTCAAGTGACCCTTCTTTTACTTAATCAGGGCCCCTCAGAGCAAAGATGGAGATGTTGGTAATTCAGATATTATCCAATTGTGCCTAATATAAGTTAAATTTTACATGCAATTCTCCAGGCAAGAATACTGGAGTGGGTACTTGTTCACTTCTTTAGGGGATTTTCCTCACCCAGAGATTGAACTTGGATCTCTCACATTGCAGGCAGACTCCTTACCAGGGAAGCCCCAAAGTTTTTCACATGTATGCCTATATAAGAAAAGGCATGGCATATATAGACGTTGTACTATGCATGGTTTTGGGCACCCACTGGGAGCCTTGGAACATATACCTTTGGATAAAGGGTGTAGACTCTGCTATCTATGTCACTGAACTCATCCACAACCATATTTCTCCATGTCCTCCCTGAAGTTATGAGAGGGTAGGAAGGCTAGAGGACCCCAAGCAGCAGGAAGAAATAAAGTACAAGTGGCAGACTTGTTTATTTTTTCTTCTCTACACAAATTTAAAAGAGGCTTCTTTTAATTCTGTGTTGACTACACCTGGTTCTGCCTTGAACAAACCAATGAGATTCTCATATGGTAATGTTTTTCTTAAGCAGTGCTAATGAAAATATGTATTTGCTTTGGAATCTGCCTTTCTTCAAGAGACTAACTTTTCTTCTTTTCTCAAACCTTGGACTGATAATGGCTTAACACACCAGTATTCATGTCTATTGTTTTATGGCCAGAGATTTTACACCTGGTGACATAATATCTCAAAAATCCATATCCTGGGAGAGGGGCCTGGTGAAACTCCCTCAGCCTGGAGGTGTTTCTTTTACCTGATTAGAAGCTCACTAATATGCAGAGTACATCAGGAGAAATGCTGGAATGGAAGAAACACAAGCTGGAATCAAGATTTCTGGGAGAAATATAAATAACCTCAGATATGCAGATGACACCACCCTTATGGCAGAAAGTGAAGAGGAACTAAAAAAACCTCTCGATTAAAGTGAAAGTGGAGAGTGAAAAAGTTGGCTTAAAGCTCAACATTCAGAAAACGAAGATCATGGCATCCGGTCCCATCACTTCATGGGAAATAGATGAGGAAACAGTGGAAACAGTGTCAGACTTTATTTTTTTGAGCTCCAAAATCACTGCAGATGGTGACTGCAGCCATGAAATTAAAAGACG
The DNA here is from genome assembly GCF_023091745.1 of Budorcas taxicolor. Classification (NCBI taxonomy): domain Eukaryota; kingdom Metazoa; phylum Chordata; class Mammalia; order Artiodactyla; family Bovidae; genus Budorcas; species Budorcas taxicolor. The sequence goes on from NC_068923.1 coordinate 9,196,127, forward strand.
CTTACTCCTTGGAAGAAAAGTTATGACCAACCTAGATAGCATATTCAAAAGCAGAGACATTACTTTGCCAACTAAGGTCCGTCTAGTCAAGGCTATGGTTTTTCCTGTGGTCATGTATGGATGTGAGAGTTGGACTGTGAAGAAGGCTGAGCACCAAAGAATTGATGCTTTTGAACTGTGGTGTTGGAGAAGACTTTTGAGAGTCCCTTGGACTGCAAGGAGATCCAACCAGTCCATTCTGAAGGAGATCAGCCCTGGGATTTCTTTGGAAGGAATGATACTAAAGCTGAAACTCCAGTATTTTGGCCACTTCATGCGAAGAGTTGACTCATTGGAAAAGACTCTGATTCTGGGAGGGATTGGGGGCAGGAGGAGAAGGGGATGCCAGAGGATGAGATGGCTGGATGGCATCACTGACTCGATGGACATGAGTCTGAGTGAACGCCGGGAGTTGGTGATGTACAGGGAGGCCTGGTGTACTGCAATTCATGAGGTTGCAAAGAGCTGGACATGACTGAGTGACTGAACTGAACTGAACTAATCTAAATAGACATAAAACTCCTTGCTAAAAACTAGAAAGGAAGCATCTTTCTGCTCATTGTGATGTCTATGTCAGAAGTTTTCTCTAACTCTCTTATACTTATTTTATATGAAAAGCTCCAATTGGTCAAGCCTGGTCTCTGGCCCCAGATCGAAATCCTCTCCTCTGGAGGTCACATATCCTGGTGTAGCTCACTGCAGCAACATTTCATCTACATCTGGCTTTCTTAGGACCTCTTAAACATACAGCCCCCCCCACCCCCGACCAAAGTTTTGGCTTATTTAGAGTTCCTTTGTATTGTGTGTATTCTAGCCAGATATCCACAAGACTCCCCCTAAAACTGAACCCTTATTTTAAGCTCACTAAATTTAGTCTTATCAGTACTTTCTTCTCTCATCACCCTATATAGATTATACTCTAATCTGTCACTTTAGGCTCTTAACCTCTTGTTTTACTCCATAGCATTTATCGCTAATCATATAATATATGTTTTCTCTATTGCTTAATCATCTATCCCTCCAACAGAATGCAAGCTAGAAGAGGGAATAAACACAGTTTTCACAACTACATGGCCTCTGTATTCAGTTCAGTGTGGTGACAGGCAAATTGTCGGAACTCAATAAACAAGGCAAAATAAGAAGATGGCCATCTTGAGGCTTGTCTAAAAACACATTTTTCTGGGTTTTGTGTTTCTATATACAGTTTAAAATTGTCCCTGAGTTTACATTAAGATTTTATAGTCTTATTAATAGAAACAACATTTGTAATCCAAAAATATTTTCTAAACTTAGACAACAATCAATGGTTAGTCAAAGTATTTGTTTAAAGTTTTTGTTTGGAAGCTAATTTATTTTCACACAAAATATTTCAGTAAAAACACTTTTCCAACCATATTTCAGAATATCATTATGAGAGAAATTCAATAAAAAAATGGAACTGGAAGAGATAAAATGGAAAATTTCATATTTGTGCGCTCAGAAAAACAAAACCTAAGGACTGAGACACTGTTTTCCTGTAAATGCCTGCTTTACAGAAAACTGAAAATACTGACATTTTCTTAAATGAAAGGGTGTTGGCCATGGGTTGCCCAATATCAACTTTGGAAACTTTAATTATGGTTTTCACAGACATGAACAAAATATGAATGAACCAGGTCTATAGATCTCACATAAGGAGCTGAATTGAGTTTTGTGTGTATAAAAGTATTTTGTATGCTCAGGGAATTTTAAAAGATAGGCTCCTTTTTTTTTTTTTTTTTTTACTTTTAGTAGACTCTCATTGAACTCCCCCACTCCACCATCCCATCCCCCCTTTCACCCTTTACATTTCTTTCCCATTAAAAAAGCCCACCTCAAACCGTGAAGGGATTTTCCAGTTTGAATATCCTGAGTAGCAGTTCCTCTGCTATTACCAAATAAAATCTTTTTGATAATGTTGAGCTTGCCTCAGTTTATCAATTTAGCTAAGTCCACATTCAGTTCAGTTCAGTCGCTCAATCATGTCCGAAACTTTGTGACCCCATAAACCACAGCACACCACACCTCCCTGTCCATCACCAACTCCCGGAGTTTACCAAACCCATGTCCATTGAGCCAGTGATGCCATCCAATCATCTCATCCTCTGTCGTCCCCTTCTCTTCATGCCCTCAATCTTTCCCAGCATCAGGGTCTTTTCAAATGAGTCAGTTCTTCACATCAGGTGGTCAAATTATTGGAGTTTCAGCATTAGCATCATTTCTTCCAAAGAACACCCAGGACTGATCTCCTTTAGAATGGACTGGTTGGATCTCCTTGCAGTGCAAGGGACTCTCAAGAGTCTTCTTCAACAAATGCAGTTCAAAAGATCAATTCTTTGGTGCTCAGCTTTCTTTATAGTCCAACATTCATATCTATACATGACCAATGGAAAACCATAGCCTTGACTAAACAGACCTTTGTTGACAAAGTAATGTCTCTGCTTTTTAATATGCTGTCTAGAGTTGATTCATTGGAAAAGACTCTGATGCTGGGAGGGATTGGGGACAGGAGGAGAAGGGGATGACAGAGGATGAGATGGCTCGATGGCATCACTGACTCAATGGACGTGAGTCTGAGTGAACTTCGGGAGTTGGTGATGGACAGGGAGGCCTGGCATGCTGCAATTCATAGGGTCACAGAGTCGGACACGACTGAGTGACTGAACTGAAATGAACTGAGGTTGGTCATAACTTTCCTTCCAAGGAGTAAGTGTCTTTTAACATCATGGCTGCAATCACCATCTGCAGTGATATGGGAGCACCCCCCCCCCCAAAAAAAAAGTCAGCCACTACTTCCACTCTTTGTACATCTACTTTCCATGAAAGGATGGGAGCAGATGCCATGAATTTTGTTTTCTGAATGTTCACCTTTAAGCCAACTTTTTCACTCCCCTCTTTCACTTTCATCAGGAGGCTTGTTAGTTCCACTTCACTTTCTGCCATAAGGGTGGTGTCATCTGCATATCTGAGGTTATTGATATTTCTCCCAGTAATCTTGATTCCAGCTTGTGTTTCTTCCAGTCCAGTGTTTCTCATGATGTACTCTGCATAGAAGTTAAATAAGCAGGGTGACAATATACAGACTTGACGTACTCCTTTTCCTATTTGGAACCAGTCTGTTGTTTCATGTCCAGTTCTAACTGTTGCTTCCTGACCTGCATATAGTTTTCTCAAGAGGCAGGTTAGGTGGTCTGGTAGTCCGATCTCTTTTTGAATTTTCCACAGTTTCTTGTGATCCACACAGTCAAAGGCTTTGGCATAGTCAATAAAGCAGAAATAGATGCTTTTCTGGAACTCTCTTGCTTTACCTTTGACCCAGCAGATGTTGGCAATTTTATTTCTGGTTCTTCTACCTTTTCTAAAACCAGCTTGAACATCTGGAAGCTCACAGTTCACGTATTGCTGAAGCCTGGCTTGGAGAATTTTGAGCATCACTTTACTAGCATGTAAGATGAGTGCAATTGTGCAGTAGTTAGAACACTCTTTGGCATTGCCTTTCTTTGGGATTGGAATGAAAACTGACATTTTTCAGTCCTGTGGCCACTTCTGTGTTTTCTAAATTTGCTCTCATGTTGAGTGCAGCACTTTCACAGCATCATCTTTCAGGATTTAAAATAGTTCAACTGGAATTCCATCACCTCCACTAGCTTTGTTCATAATGATGCTTCCTAAGGCCCCCTTGACTTCACATTCCAGAATGTCTGGCTCTAAGTGAGTGATCACACCATCGTGATTATCTGGGTTGTGAAGATCTTTTTTGTACAGTTCTTCTGTGTATTTTTGCCACCTCTTCTCAATATTTTCTTTTTCTGTTAGGTCCATATCATTTCTGTCCTTTATTGAGCCCATCTTTGCGTGAAATATTCCCTTGGTATCTCTAATTTTCTTGAAGAGATCTCTAGTCTTTCCAATTCTGTTCTTTTCCTCTATTTCTTTGCATTGTTTGCTGAGGAAGTCTTTCTTTTCTCTCCTTTCTATTCTTTGGAAATCTTAATTCAAATGGGTATATCTTTCCTTTTCTCCTTTTTTTTTTTTTTTTTTTCCTCTTTTCACAGCTATTTGTAAGGTCTCCTCAGACAGCCATTTTGCTCTTTTGCATTTCTTGTGTTTGGGGATGGTCTTATTTCCTGTCTCCTCTACAGTGTCAGGAATCTCTGTCCATAGTTCATCAGGCACTCTGTCTATCAGATGTACTCCCTTAAAACTATTTCTCTCTTCCACTTTTTAGTCATAAGGGATTTGATTTAGGTCATCCCTGAATGACCTAGTCATCTTACCCACTTTCTTCAATTTCAGTCAGAATTTGGCAATAAGGTATTCATGATCTGAGCTACAGCCATCTCCCAGTCTTGTTTTTGCTGACTGTATAGAGCTTCTCCATCTTTGTCTGCAGAGAACATAATCAATCTGATTTCAGTTCGACCATCTGGTGATGTCCATGTGTAGTCTTCTCTTTTGTTGTTGGAAGAGGATGTTTGCTATGACTAGTGCATTCTCTTGGTAGAATTCTATTAGCCTTTGCCCACATTATGTAGCTCCAAATATTTGTGCTTGCTGTGGAAAATTAACATGAATTAGGGACTTAGTGGCAAATCTCAATTTACTTCTAATATTTTTATTTTTAGTGATATAAATTAATATATAAAATAAAGTCTTAGTGATATAAAGGGAGTGCCCAATTTCCACAAAAAATTTCCCCCAATATTAAGCCATCCTGAAAAAATTTTATCTGCTAACAAAACTTCCACCATAGAGATTCTTTCACGGAGTTACAGGAAGCTTGATATTTGAATGTGTAGGCAAATCTGGCTTTGCCTCAGGGCACTCGGGATATTCAGATTTAAAATCTTAATCAGAGACATTTGATCATCCCATTTAAATTAATATCATCACAGGTGGCTCAAGTGGTAAATAATCTGCCTGCCACTGCTGAAAATGTGAGTTGGATCTGTGGCAGGGAAGATCCCCTGGAGAAGGATATAGTAACCCACTGCAGTGTTCTTGCCTGGAAAATGGACCAGAGAAGCCTGGAGGGCTACAGTCCATATGCTCACAGAGAGTCCAATTCCACTGAACAGGTTTGCACCTCCATTTAAACTAACTCCACCTCCAAAAGAGAGAGAGAAAAAAAAAAAAATAGAATAAAGATTCTTCATCATTCACTTGTATCATTTAAACCTATTGTTTTATGTTATCAAAATCAACATAACAAGAGAGACAAACCGCACATTGTGGGCAGAGGATGCAGCTCAGATAAATGAGTTCTCAGTGGAAATATTCTACATATAATTTCCGCCTTTCCTCACTTAGCTATGACCTATCATCTGTGTCAGGTGTCAGCATTTCAATGTAATCACCTAGAGATTGATTAATCATTTTTGTTTTACAGTAAAAAGGAAACATTTACTAATGGTAACAGAGAGCCCGGATGGTATTTTGGAACCTTGACCTGTTGCTTGAGTTTAACAAATGATGCTGTCATATTTCTGTAGGAGACAACATCTGGTATGTAAGTTGAAATGTTGTTTCTCTGATAGGTTCCAACCCCAAAGAACCAGCTGATTAGAAGCCAGTATGACAAGTTTAGGTATTTGCTTGCCTCTGTGAAAATTAAATTGTTATTCTGCCAAGGGTATACATAAAATATCCATTAGTGATTGATGTTACTATGTTTGTAGAATTTGAATAGGCTCTTTATACAGATCAAAACTGGCTTTGAGGAAAGAAATAGAGATCAATTATACATTTGAAACCTACATTTAAAAAATAAATATTAAGGAAAAAAGGGGATAAATTTTAGTTTGTATCTTGTTCCTCCCCTTAAGCTCTGATAAGGGTCACTTCTCTTTTTTAAAAGAAGAATGATTCTATTTTTTGCAGAGAGATCATTAAAAAAAAAAAAAAAAAGCCTGAGATTTTTATGCATGTAAAAGCTCTGAATTATTGAGTTGATGGCAATGTTAGTCTAAATCTATAACACAGTAACAGTTTTGAAGAACTGATCACAACATGAGGTCGAATTCAATGCATTCTACACAAGATTTCTTGTTATCACATGTCTTTAGAAATGCACATGTGTATCTGGACCATGATATTTGTTAATTATCACTTCCAGTTTCCTATATTCACAATCATGACAAGCTGCTTTCACTTATTTCCTCTTTTGAGTCGGTTTACTGGAAGTAATATCTTTCTTGCTTTTGCAATATTGGGATTGTAAAGACTGAAAACAGGCAGAATTTTTGTTAACATAACCAAAAGCTGGATAGTGAAAAATAATGTGCCATAGTTTGGAAAAGGTTTATATAAATTTAAAAAGAAATCTTCAGGAAGCCGATATTTGCTACTTGTATCTTTCATGTTAGTTGGAAAACTGGCATACTGTATTTTTGATTATTAGAGGAATAGAGAAAAGGATAAGGGTTTTGAAACCAACATATTCCAGGTAATAATTTGGCATATTTGTAGGATTAGATAAAAATATTTTATTCAAATACTATGTGAATCAAAATGGAGAAGTTGAATACAATATAGGAAGGAACTTGAGGAAATTACACAGATGAATCTAAATGTTTTATCAAATTTATGGATTTCATTAAATAAAATATTTGAGTAACATGTTATTAATGAAGTTGTAATATTCAAACACTGTTAGACCTAGCATTTACTTCATTACTTTTTTAAGCAAACTTTTTGAAAATATGACCATAAATTTAAAATACTCATTTATTTCTGTATAAGCAAAAATAATGTATGTCTTAATTCCCTAATTCTTCTTATTGCTTATCATCATGTTTCTTGGGTCTTAATTTTTGATTCTGTATTGCTGATCTTGTTCACATTGTCAATTGTCTTGCTGTATCACACTGTTCACACTGTTTGCTGACCCCATGGTAAGCAAGGCACGAGTTAAGAGCTGGAAGAAAATTCAAAGAATAAGAATTTTAGACACATCTATTCTCTTCTGGGAGGCCCCAGCAGTCATAGAAGCAGACATAACACAAAATAACCACACGCAAACCTTCAGGGCTTTTCCAGGTGAAACTTATATATACTTTCAGAACAAAAGCAGCCCATGGTCTAGAGAGTACCTCCTGATGCACATGTACAGTGCCATAAGCAATCTCAGCTGTTACACAAAAGTGAAAAGTCATTGTTTACAGAATATGGGCCAAGATGGCATGAGAGCCTGAGGTGAGAGAGTCTGACTGGAGCCCTCTTGTTAATTTCCCCACAGGTGCTATCCCACAGTATTTACTGTATTATTCCATACTTCTAGATTTTCATTTAATGTTCAATGTATTTATATATTTTTTTCAAATATATTAGGAGAAAAAGCTTTAGCAAATAAAGTACAAACTTGCAGAAGTGCTTGACAACCATAATGAGCCAAAGGAAATATCTATGCTGATCCATTTTTGTATCTAAAGTTAATAGTGGATGAGCAAAAATTATGACCCAAATAGAATAAAATTTAATTACATATTGTATATTACCAAGTAAATGTAAATATGAGATTACTAAAAATTTTATCATGATTTTTTGAGTATTTAAATTAAATTTTATAACATAATTGCATATTGGTTTAGTTATTACCAAAATTATATGAAATAATTTCATCATATTTGTGTTTCTCTCATGTCCTAATTGACTAGTATTCTTAACAAGTATTCTATTATAACTAACAGAAATAGTTACTATAAGTCACTGTGTAGAACAGCTGTCAATCTTCTATTAGGGGATATCATTTAATAAGCCATTTATAAAAACACAAAATATTTAAGAATAAAAATGTTTAATGGAATAATTTTTTATTTAAACATTAATTATTTTATTGGAAAGAATTCTGTAGCCATGAAAAATAAAAAGAAAACACATTTTATAGTTCTTTGTTTCAAGCATTTACATTTTTCTTGATTTTATCTTTAAGCCAAAATTTCTCAATCTTGCATTCAGTTTCAAGGTACAATATTTGCAAAGGTTAGTTAAATTCCATTAAGACATTTTGTGTTATTTAAAGGTGAAATTTAAGAAATTGTTCAGACAGTTTTAAAACACTGGAAGCTGAAAAGTAGTTTTGTTTAAAGTTCACACTTGGCATATATTTAGTGTGAAGAATTGTTGCCAGAATTTCTCAGGGCAAGTGGAGACACTTTAAGAGAAAGTTTGAAAATCTCTGTACCTTCTGTTTAGATCTTAAGCTAAAGGAGACTGACTGTAGCCATGTGGGACTGAGAGAAAAGGATGTATTTTTTCTGGTCTACTAATGTTTTTACATCTTTCTATCTCCTTTCACATATTTACTCTTATATTCATTGAGTCTCCCTGAGTTGCTCTGAAGACAGTCAGAAATTTTATAATGGAGGCAAAAATTTTCAAATGAAAGGAAGCAATTTTTTAAAGACAAAATTATTTATCTCTTGATATGCTTTAAATTCCCAAGGTTTCATTTATTTTTACTTCCTATTTACTCATACCATAATCTATGCAGCAGGGAGCCTTATCAAAAATAATTTGAGTGAAAGAATTGACTTAACTGAAAAGACAAGAGACTTGACTTCCCTGGCAGTCCAGTGGTTAAGATACCTCTGTGGGGGACAAAAATATCTCTTGGAAAGTGATAAGTTGATCAAAATCACAGTATATAGGATCAACAAAATATTGATGAAAATTATATATACTAAGAACAAACACATCAAAACTAAAATCAAAACCATTATTATCCACAGTTTCTTCAAAGAAAATTAAATATTTTAGTATAATTTTAACAAAATATGTACAGGATCTGTATCCTAAAAATTATAAAATGTTGTGAAAAAGATCAATAAAGACCTAGTTTAAGTAACATTATTTTCATGGGTTGAAAAATATGCTAAAGATTTTAATTTTCCCAAATGGATCTACATATTTAATGCAATGCTTATGAAAATTCTATCTTCTTCTTCTTCTTTTTTTTTTTTTTTTTTTGTAGAATTAGATAAGCTCACTTGAAAATGTATATTGAAAAGCAAAACAACTAAAATAGTTAAGACTACCTGCCAAGGAGTGGGGGGAAGATAAAAGTGGAATGAATTGTTCTACTCAATATTAAGGCTTAAAATTAAGCAGTGTGGTAATGAGAAGGATAGGTACTTAGAACTGTGGAAAAGAATAAAAGACACAGATATAGACTCACAAAAAAATATACCCAAATGTCTTTTTACTAAAGTGCAAAAACAAATAAATGGAGAAATAATAGTCTTTTCAATGACTGATGCTGGAGGAATTGAACAAAGGTAAAAAACTGAACTTCAGTCTAAATCCCACAACTCTTAACAACACATTAAAAATGAATCAGGTGTAAATATCAAAGGCAAAATAATATTTCTTTTAGAAAATCACATAGGATAAAATATTCAGGGGCTGAGGCAAGGCAAAGAATCTTTAAACTTGAAAACAAAAATGCAATCAATAAAAAACTGATAAATTTGACTTCATCAAAATTAAAATTTTGTTCTGTGATAAGCCCTGACATAAAGATGAAAAGACAAGTTGAAGACTGAGATAAAATGTTTGTAAGCCACACAACTGAAAAAAGAACTAGTATCTATATGAAGTTTTCTCAAAAAGCAAACAGTTCAACTATAAAATGGGCAAAAATCATAAATAGATATTTCTTGGAAGAGGCTGTACAAAATGATCAAAAAGCACATGAAAAGAAGTTCAACATCATTAACAACAGGAATAAAATAAAAACCCCAATAAGGTACCAGTGCATATCTATAAAAATGGGTACACACTTTTAAAATACAGAAAACTAAAAATACAGAAAACTAAATACAAAGATGCAGAGTCAGGAAGATCCCCTGGAGAAGGGATAGGCTACCTACTCCAGCATTCTTCGGCTTCCCTTGTGGCTCAGCTGGTAAAGAATCTGCCTGCAATGCAGGAGACCTGGGTTTGGTCCCTGGGTTGGGAAGGTTTCCTGGAAAAAGGAAAGGCTACCCACTCCAATATTCTGGGTTGGAGAATCCCATGGACTCCGTGGGGCTGCAGAATCAGACAAGACTCAGTGACTTTCACTTCACAACATTAGAGAAAACAGAGTGAAAGTGTATATGGAATCTCTATATACAGTGTCTTACTGAAAAATGTTATGTCTAAAATAATCCCAGATAAAAAAGTTAAATGAAAAATAGAGTGTAGCACCTACTAACTACCTGTTTAAAAACTGTTAGACTTTGCCCTGCTTTATATTTTACTCCAAGACCAAACTTGCCTGTTACTCCAGGTATCTTTTGACTTTCTCCGTTTGCATTCCAGTTCTCAATGATGAAAAGGCCTTTTTTTTTTTTTTTTCTTTTTTCTTTTTTCTTTTTTTTTTTTTTTTTTTTTTTTTGTGGCATTAGTCCAGAAAGTCTTGTAAATCATTATAGAACCATTCAACTTCAGCTTCTTAAGCATTACCGGCTGAGACATAGACTTGGATTACTGTGACATTGAACGGTTTGCTTTGGAAAGGAAAAGAGATCATTCTGTCAAGTACTGCACTTTGGATTCTTTTTGTGACTACGAGGGCTACTCCATTTCTTCTCAGGGGTCTTGCCCTCAGTAGTAGATATAACGGTCATCGGAATTAAATTCACCCATTCCAGTCCATTTTAGTTCCCTGATTCCTAAAATGTCAATGTTCACTCATGCCATTTCCTGTTTGACCACTTGCAATTTACATCTGAATGCAGAGTAAAAAAAAAAAAAAAAAAGCAGGAAGAGATAAAGAAGCCTTTCTCAGTGATCAACGCAAAGAAATGAAGGAAACCAACAGAATGAGAAAGACTAGAGCTATCTTCAAGAAAATTAGAGACACTAAGGGAATATTTCATGTAAAGATGGGCTCGAAAAGGACAGAAACAGTATGGACCTAACAGAAGCAGAAGATATTAAGAAAAGGTGGCAAGAATGCACAGAAGAACTGTACAAAGAAGATCTTCATGACCAAGATAATCACGACGCTGCGATCATTCACCTAGAGCAAGACATCCTGGAATGTGAAGTCAAGTGGGCCTTCAGTAGAGTTCAGTTCAGTTTAGCCACTCAGTCGTATACAACTCTTTGCCACTCCATGAATAGCAGCATGCCAGGCCTCCCTGTCCATCACCATCTGCCGGAATTCACTCAGACTCGTGTTCATCGAGTCAGTGAAGCCATACAGCCATCTCATCCTCTGTCGTCCCCTTCTCCTCCTGCCCCAAATCCCTCCCAGAATCAGAGTCTTTTCCAATGAGTCAACTCTTTGCATGAGGTGGCCAAAGTACTGGAGCTTCAGCTTTAGCATCATTCCTTCCAAAGAAATCCCAGGGCTGATCTCCTTCAAAATGGACAGGTTGGATCTCCTTACAGTACAAGGGACTCTCAAGAGTCTTCTCCAACATCACAGTTTAAAAGCATCAATTCTTCGGCGCTCAGCCTTCTTCACAGTCCAACTCTCACATCCATGCATGACCACAGGAAAAACCATAGCCTTGAATAGATGGACCAGAGTTGGCAAAGTGATGTCTCTGCTTTTGAATATACTATCTAGGTTTGTCATAATTTTTCTTCCAAGGAGTAAGTGTCTTTTAATTTCATGGCTGCAGTCACCATCTGCAGTGATTTTGGAGCCCCCCAAAATAAAGTTTGACACTGTTTCTACTGTTGCCCCATCTATTTCCCATGAAGTGATGAGACCGGATGCCATGATCTTTGTTTTCTGAATGTTGAGCTTTAAGCCAAATTTTTCGCTCCCCTCTTTCAGTTTCATCAAGAGGCTTTTTAGCTCCTCTTCACTTTCTGCCATAAAGATGGTGTCATCTGCATATCTGAGGTTATTGATATTTCTCCCAGCAATCTTGATTCCAGCTTGTGTTTCTTCCAGTCCAGCATTTTTCATGATGTACTCTGCATAGAAGTTAAATAAGCAGGGTGACAATATACAGCCTTGACATACTCCTTTTCCTATTTGGAACCAATCTGTTGTTCCATGTCCAGTTTTAACTGTTGCTTCCGGACCTGCATACAGATTTCTCAAGAGGCAGGTCAGGTCGTCTGGTATTCCCATCTCCTTCAGCATTTTCCACAGTTTATTGTGAGCCACACAGTCAAATGCTTTGGCATAGTCAATAAAGCAGAAATAGGTGTTTTTCTGGAACTCTCTTACTTTTTCCATGATCCAGCGGATGTTGGCAATTTGATCCTTGGTTCCTCTGCCTTTTCTAAAACCAGCTTAAACATCAGGGAGTTCACGATTCACGTATTGCTGAAGCCTGGCTTGGAAAATTTAAGCATTACTTCACTAGCATGTGGGATGAGTGCAATTGTGCGGTAGTCTGAGCATTCCTTGGCATTGCCTTTCTTTGGGATTGGAATGAACTCTGACCTTTTCCAGTCCTTCGGCCACTGCTGAATTTACCAAATTGCTGCCATATTGAGTGCAGCACTTTCACAGCATCATCTTTCAGGATTTGAAACAGCTCAACTAGAATTCAATCCCCTCCACTAGCTTTGTTTGTAGTGATGCTTTCTAAGGCCCACTTGACTTCATATTCCAAGATGTCTGGCTCTAGATTAGTGATCACATCATCATGATTATCTGGATCATGAAGATATTTTTTGTACAGCTCTTCCGTGTATTCTTGCCATCTCTTCTTAATATCTTCTGCTTCTGTTAGGTTCATAGTATTTCTGTCCTTTATCGAGCCCATCTTTGCATGATATGTTCCCTTGGTATCTCTAATATTCTTGAAGAGATCTCTAGTCTTTCCCATTCTGTTCTTTTCCTCTATTTCTTTGCATTGATCACTGAAGAAGGCTTTCTTATCTCTTCTTGCTCTTCTTTGGAACTCTGCATTCAGATGCTTATATCTTTTCTTTTCTCCTTGGCTTTTTGCTTCTCTTCTTTTCACAGCTATTTGTAAGGCCTCCCCAGACAGCCATTTTGCTTTTTTGTATTTATTTTTCATGGAGATTTTCTTGATCCCTGTCTCCTGTACAATGTCATGAACCTCATTCCATAGTTCATCAGGCACTCTATCTATCAGATCTAGGTCCTTAAATCTATTTCTCACTTCTACTGTATAATCATAAGGGATTTGATTGATATCATACCTGAATGGTCTGAGTGGTTTTCCCTACTTTCTTCAATTTGAATCTGAATTTGGTAATAAGGAGTTCATGATCTGAGCCACAGTCAGCTCCTGGTCTTGTTTTTGTTGAATTTATAGAGCTTCTTCATCTTTGGCTGCAAAGAATAGAATCAATCTAATTTTGGTTTTGACCATCTGGTGATGTCCATGTGTAGAGTCTTCTCTTGTGTTGTTGGAACAGGGTGTTTTCTCTGCCACTGCATTTTCTTGGCAAAACTCTAGTGGGCCTTAGAAAGGATCAAAATGAACAAAGCTAGTGGAAGTGATCAAATTCGAGTTGAGCTATTTCAAATCCTGAAAGATGATGCAGTGAAAGTGCCGCACTCAATATGGCAGCAAATTTGGAAAACTCAGCAGTGGCCACAGGACTGGAAAAGGTCAGTTTTTATTCCATTCCCAAAGAAAGGCAATGCCAAAGAATGTTCAAACTACCGCACAATTGCCCTCATCTCACATGCTAGTAAAGTAATTCTCAAAATTCTCCAAGCGAGGCTTCAGCAATTTGTGAACCGTGAACTTCTAGATGTTCAAACTGGTTTTCAAAAAGGCAGAGAAATGAAAGATCAAATTGCCAACATTCACTGGATCATGGAAAAAGCAAGAGAGTTCCAGAAAGGCATCTATGTCTGCTTTATTGACTATGAAAAAGCCTTTGACTTTGTGGATCACAATAAACTGTGGAAAATTCTGAAAGAGAGGGGAATACCAGACCACCTGACTTGCCTCCTGAGAAACCTATATGCAGGTCAGTTCAGTTCAGTCGCTCAGTCATGTCTGACTCTTTGCAACCCCCATGAGTCACAGCACCCCAGCCCTCCCTGTCCATCACCAACACCTGGAGTTCACACAGACTTACGTCTATCAAGTCAGTAATGCCATCCCGCCATCTCATCCACTGTCGTCCCCATCTCCTCCTGCCTCCAATCCCTCCCAGCATCAGAGTCTTTTCCAGTGAATCAACTATTCACATGTGGTGGCCAAAGTACTGGAGATTAAGCTTCAGTATCATTCCCTCCAAAGAAATTTCAGGGTTGATCTCCTTCAGAACGGACTGGGTGGACCTCCTTGCAGTTTAAGGGACTCTGAAGAGTCTTCTCCAACACCACAGTTCAAAAGCATCAATTCTTCGGCACTCAGCTTTCTTCACAATCCAACTCTCACACCCATACATGACCACTGGAAAAACCATAACCTTGACTAGACGGACGTTTGTTGGCAAAGTAATGTCTCTGCTTTTAAATATGCTATCTAATTTGGTCATAACTTTTCTTCCAAAGAGTAAGCATCTTTTAATTTCATGGCTGCAGTCACCATTTGCAGCAATTTTGGATCCCCAAAACATAAAGTCTGACACTGTTTCCACTGTTTCCCCATCTATTTCCCATGATGTGATGGGGCCAGATGACATGGTCTTCGTTTACTGAATGTTGAGCTTTTACCCAAATTTTTCACTCTTCACTTTCACTTTCATCAGGAGGATTTTAGTTCCTCTTCACTTTCTGCCATAAGGGTGGGGTCATCTGCATATCCGAGTTATTTGATATTTCTCCCATCAATCTTGATTCCAGTTTATTCTTCTTCCAGCCCAGCGTTTTTCATGATGGACTCTGCATATAAGTTAAATAAGCAAGGTGGCAATAAACAGCCTTGATGTACTCCTTTTCCTATTTGGAACCAGTCTGTTTTTCCTTGTCCAGTTCTAACTGTTTCTTCTTGGCCTGCAAATAGGTTTCTCAAGAGGCAGGTCAGGTGGTCTGGTATTCCCATCTCTTTCAGAATTTTCCACAGTTTATTGTGATCCACACAGTCAAAGCCTTTTTCTTAGTCATTAAAGCAGAAATAGATGTTTTTCTGGAACTCTTTTGCATTTTCCATGATCCAGCGGATGTTGGCAATTTGATCTCTGGTTCCTCTGCCTTTTCTAAAACCAGCTTGAACATCTGGGATTTCACAGTTCACGTATTGCTGAAATCTGGTTTGGAGAATTTTGAGTGCAGTTCAGGAAGCAACAGTTATAACAGGACATGGAGCAATAGACTTGTTCAAAATTGGAAAACGATTACATCAAGGATGTATATTGTCACCCTGCTTATTTAACTTCTATGCAGAGAGCATCATGAGAAATGCTGGGCTGGAGGAAGCACAAGCTGGAAACAAGATTGTTGGGAGAAATATCAATAACCTGAGATATACAAATGATACAACACTTATAGCAGAAAGTGAAGAACTAAAAAGCCTCCGGATGAAATTGAAAGAGGAGAGTTAAAAAGTTGACTTAAAGCTCAACATTCAGAAAACGAAGATCATGGCATCTGGTTCCATCACTTCATGGGAAAGAGATGAAGAAACAGTGGAAACAGTGTCAGACTTTATGTTTTGGGCATCCAAAATCACTGCAGATGGTAATTGCAGTCATGAAATTAAAAGACGCTTACTCCTTGGAAGGATAGTTATGACCAACCTAGATAGCATATTCAAAGGCAGAGGCAGTATTTTACCAACAAAAGTCCATTTATTCAAGGCTATGGTTTTTCCAGTGGTCATGGATGGATGTGAGAGTTTGACTGTGAAGAAAGCTGAGCAACGAAGAATTGATCCTTTTGAACCGTGGTGTTGGAGAATGCTCTTGAGAGTCCCTTGGGCTGCAAGGAGTTTCAACCAGTCCATTCTAAAGGAGATCAGTCCTGCGTGTTCTTTGGAAGGAATAATGCTAAAGCTGAAACTCCAGTACTTTGTCCACCTCACGTTGAAGAGTTGACTCATTGGGAAAGACTCTGATGGTGGGAGGGATTCAGGGCAGGAGCAGCAGTGGACAACCGAGGAGGAGATGGCTGGGTGTCATCACCACTCAATGGACGTGAGCTTGAGTGATCTCCAGGAGTTGTTTTTGGACAGGGAGGCCTGGCGTGCTGCGATTCATGGGGTCGCAAAGTCATTCATGACTGAGCGACTGAACTGAACTGAACTGAACTGATGCAATATTGTTCTTTACAGCATCGGACTTTACTTCCGGCCATAGTCACCTCACAGCTGGGAGTTCTTTTTGCTTTGGCTCCATCATTTCATTGTTTCTGAAGTTATTTCTCCGCTTTTCTCCAGTAGCATGTTGGGCTCCTACTCACACAGGGAGTTCATCTTTTAGTGTCATTTCTTTTTTCCTTTTCATACTATTCATGTGGTTCTCAAACACAAGAATACCAAGGTGGTTTTTCATTGCCTTCTCCATCAGTTTCATTAGTTTTCTGTGATTGTGATTTTCATTTTGTCTGCCCTCTGATAAATAATGATAAGAAGTTTATGAAAGATTCCTGATGGGAGCAGCTGATTGAGGGGGAAACTGGGTCTTGTTTTGATGCTCAGTAAACCGTTAATCCAATTTTCTGTTGACAGGTGGGGCTTTGTTCCCTCACTGTTGTTTGGCCAAACTGTCAACCCACTGGAGACTTCTGAACATTCACAGGCAAGTCTGGCTCAGTCTGCCACTGGCCTTCATAGTCAAATAACCTGGGGGTTCTCAGTCCCTTTATGAGATCACCAGGTTGGAAAATCTGTTGTGGGTCCTAGAGCTCTCTTAACTGTTCAAGAATTTCTTTGGTATACTTGTCCTCCCTTTTGTGGTCATCTGCTCGATGCTCTGTGGTGGGGATAATGGCAACCTCTTCAAAGAGGGTTTATATCACATACTGCATGGTCCAGGTCTGTTGCAGACAGAGCCCCTGTCCCCAAGGCAGACCACTGCTGACATGACCCTCTGTAGGTGACACTAAAACACTCAAAGGCAGGTCTTGCTCTCTCTCTGTGGGACCTCTGGGTCTCGGTACACAGATGGTTTTGCTTGAGCCTTCCAAGCATCTCTGGCTAGCATGGGGTTTGCCCCTGCTACCAACTTGTTAGGGTACATCCTTTGCCCTTGAATATACGGTATTATTTTTGCTGGGATCCAACATTCTCCTGTCAAATTGACAGGAATGAGGAACGAGTTTGTTCAGCAACGAGTTGCACTTTTGGAGTTCTCACAGGAGATGAGTGCACATCGCTATACTCCACCATCATGTTTTCAGATTGATTATACTCTTTCCAGCTGAAGATTTAGAAGCTCTACACAGTCAGAAAAAAACAAGACTAGGTGTTGCCTGTGGCTCAGATCATAAGGTACTTATTGCAAAATTCATACTTAAATTGAAGAAAGTAGGGAAAACCACTAGACAATTCAGTTCAGTTCAGTTCAGTTCAGTCGCTCAGTCATGTCTGACTCTTTGTGACCCCATGATTCACAGCACGCCAGGCCTCTCTGTCCATCACCAACTCCCAGAGTTCACCCAAACTCATGTCCATCTAGTCGGTGATGCCATCCAGCCATCTCATCCTCTGTGATCCCCTTCTCTGCCTGCCCCCAATCCCTCCCAGCATCAGAGTCTTTTCCAATGAGTCAACTCTTCGCATGAGGTGGTCAGGTGCAGACAAAAACATTTGAAAAAGTTCAAAACCCATATATGATAATAAAAATGAGAAAAAATAAAATAGATAAGTATGGAAATTGTCTCAACATAACTAAGACCAACTATGAAGTTGTTTTTCAGTAGCTAAGTCATGTCCAACTCTTTCAACACCATGAACTGCAGCACACCAGCCTTACCTGTCCTTAACTGTGTCCCAGAGCTTGTTCAAACTCATATCTGTTGAGCCGGTGATGCCATCCAACCATCTCATCCTCCACAGCTCACTTCTCCTCTTGCCCTCAAACTTCCCCAGAGTCAGAGTTTTTTCCAACGAGTAGGGTTTTCATTCAGTTCAGTTCAGTCGCTCAGTCGTGTTCAAATCTTTGCAACCCCATGAATCGCAGAACACCAGGCCTCCCTGTCCATCACCATCTCCCGGAGATCACTCAGTCTCACGTCTATTGAGTCCGTGATGCCATCCAGCCATCTCATCCTGGGTCGTCCCCTTCTCCTCTGGACCCCAATCTCTCCCAGCATCAGAGTCTTTTCCAATAAGTCAACTAAAGAATGCTCAAACTACCGCATAATTGCACTCATCTCATATGCTAGTAAAGTAATGTTCAAAATTCTCCAAGCCAGACTTCAGCAATACGTGAATCATGAACTCCCTGATGTTCAAGCTGGTTTTAGAAAAGGCAGAGGAACCAGGGATCAAATTGCCAACATCTGCTGGATCATGGAAAAAGCAAGAGAATTCCAGAAAAACATCTACTTCTGCTTTATTGACTATGCCAAAGCCTTTGACTGTGTGGATCACAATAAAATGTGGAAAATTCTGAAAGAGATGGGAATACCAGACCACCTAACCTGCCTCTTGAGAAATCTGTATGCAGGTCAGGAAGAAACAGTTAGAACTGGACATGGAACAACAGACTGGTTCCAAATAGGAAAAGGAGTATGTCAAGGCTGTATATTGTCACCCTGATTATTTAACTTCTATGCAGAGTACATCATGAGAAACGCTGGACTGGAAGAAACTCAAGTTGGAATCAAGATTGCCAGGAGAAATATCAATAACCTCAGATATGCAGATGACACCACTCTTATGGCAGAAAATGAAGAGCAGCTAAAAAGTTTCTTGAAGAAAGTGAAAGAAAAGTTGGCTTAATGCTCGACATTCAGAAAACGAAGATCATGGCATCTGGTTTCATCATTTCATGGGAAATAGATGGGGAAACAGTAGAAACAGTGTCAGACTTTATTTTTTGGGGCTCCAAAATCACTGCAGATGGTGACTGCAGCCATGAAATTAAAAGACGCTTACTCCTTGGAAGAAAAGTTATAACCAACCTAGATAGCATATTCAAAAGCAGAGACATTACTTTGCCGACTAAGGTCCGTCTAGTCAAGGCTATGGCTTTTCCTGTGGTCATGTATGGAAGTGAGAGTTGGACTGTGAAGAAGGCTGAGCGCCGAACAATTGATGCGTTTGAACTGTGGTGTTGGAGAAGACTCTTGAGGGTCCCTTGGACTGCAAGGATATCCAACCAGTCCATTCTGAAGGAAATCAACCCTGGGGTTTTTGTGGAAGGAATGATGCTAAAGCTGAAACTCCAGTACTTTGGATACCTTATGTGAAGAGTTGACTCATTGGAAAAGACCATTCAGGTATGACCTAAAACAAATCCCTTGCAGTTATACATTGGAAGTGACAAATAGATTCAAGGCATTAGATCTGATAGAGTGCCAGAAAAAAAACTTTATAAAGAAGATCATGATGTTGTACAGGAAGCAGTGATCAAGACCATCCCAAGCAAAAGAAATGAAGAAAAAGAAAAAATGTTGTCAGAGGAGACCTTAGAAATAGCTGAGGAAAGAAGAGATGCTAAAGGCAAAGGAGAAAAGGAAGGATATACCCACTTGAATGCAGATTTTCAAAGAATAGTAACGAGAGATAAGAAAGCTTTCTCCAATGATCAATGCAAAGAAATAGAGGAAAACAATAGAATGGGAAAGACTGGAGATCTCTTCAAGAAAATTAGAGATACCAAGGGAACATTTCATTCAAAGATGAGCACAATAAAGGGCAGAAACAGATGGAAACTAACTGAATCAGAAGATATTAAGAACAGGTGGTTAAAACACACAGAAGAACTATAAAACAAAAATCTGTATGACCCAGATAGCCAAAATGGTGTAATCATCCATTTAGAGCCTGACATCGTGGGATGTGCAGTCAAGTGGGCCTTAGAAAACATTACTATAAACAAAGCTAGTGGAAGTGATGGAAATCCAGGTGAACTATTTCAAATCCTAAAAGATGATGCTGTTAAAGTGCCACACTTAATATGGCAGCAAATTTGAAAAACTCAGCAGAGGCCGCAGGACTGAAAAAGGTCAGTTTTCATTCTAATCCCAAAGAAAGGCAATGCCAAAAATGTTCTAACTACTGCACAGTTGAATTCATCTTACATGCTAGCAAAGTAATGCTCAAAATTCCCCAAACCATGCTTCAACAGTACATAAATCAGGAACTTCCAGATGTTCCAGCTGGACTTAGAAAAGTCAGAGGAACTAGAGATCAAATTGTCAACTTATGCTGATTTACAGAAAAAGCAAGTGAGCTCCAAAAATGCATCTATACCAAAACCTTTGACTGTGTAAATCACAAAAAGTTGTAAAATTATTCAAGAGATGGGAATATCAGATTACCTTACCTGCCTCCTGAGAAATCTGTATTCAGCTCAAGAAGCAACAGTTAGAATTGGACATGGAACAATAGACTGGTTCCAAACTGGGAAATTATATGCAGAGTAAATCAAGAAAAATGGTGGGCTGGATGAAGCACAAGCTGGAATCAAAATTGTGGAGAGAAATATCAATAACCTGAGAAATGCAGATGACACCAGCATTATGGCAGAAAGCAAAGAGTAACTAAAAGCCTCTTGATCAAGGTGAAAGGGGAGAGTGATAAAGCTGGTTTTTAAGCTCAACTTTAATAAAACTAAGCTCACGGCATCTGTCCCCATCACTTCTTGGCAAATGGATGGGGAAACAATGGTAACAGTGACAGTCTTTATTTTCTTCATTTCCAAAATCACTGTAGATGGTGACTGCAGCCACGAAATTTAAAGATGCTTGCTCTTTGGAAGAAAAAGTTATGAAAAACCTAGAAAAAAATATTTTAAAAAAGAACTATTACGTTGCCAACAAGGGTCCATCTAGTCAAAGTTATTGTTTTTCCAGTAGTCATGTATGGATGTGAGAGTTGGACTATAAAGAAAGCTGAGCAATGAAAAATTCATGCATTTGAACTGTGTTGTTGGAGAAGACTTTTGAGAGTCCTGTGGACTGCAAGGAGATCAAAGCTAAAGGAAATCAGTTCAAAATATTCATTGGAACGATGATACTGAAGCTGAAATTCCAATACTGGCCACTTAATGTAAAGAACTGACTTTTTGGAAAAGACCCTGATGCTGGGAAAGACTGAAGGCAGGAGGAGAAGGGGATGACAGAGGATTAGATGGTTAGATGTCCTCACCAACTGGATGGACATGAGTTTAAGTAAGCTCCAGGTGTTGGTGATGGACAGGGAACCCTGGCATGCTGCAGTCCATGGAGTTGCAAAGAGTTGGATACAACTAAGAGAGTGAACTTAACTGAATTGAGCTACCTATGTTTAATGGTGTAAGAAATGTGAATTCTCTTTCATTTCAGTGTTTAGAAATACAGAAGCAAAAAAAAAAAAAAAAAAAAAATTAGTGACTAGTCTAAGAGAAAAAGATTTCCATTGTTTCATTTCCAGTGGTCTACTACCCAGATATGAAGATATCTGGGTAGAAGAAAGAGTTAATACACACAGATATCACATTGATATTTATGAAACAAATATCTAAAATGGGTCTACTACCCAGATATGAAGACATAAAGATATGAAGATATCTGGGTAGTAGAAAGAGTAAATATGCACAGATATCACATTGATATTTATGAAACAAATAATCTAAAATGTTGAAGACATAACTTCTGTTTCTAGGTGCTCCACAATATAACCTAGATTTGTATTAAATACCTGGAATACATTATGTATGCCTCTTCTTGTGCATATCATAGAAGGCTGAAATCATATGACAGAGGAGAGAAAACTACGGTTTGTATTTCAGTTGTTAGAGATTGGAATTTTCAGAATGCTCATACTGGAATTAAATATTTAAACAAGTTAAATTACAAGATCCAGATGTGAGGTCAAATGAAATCATTAAAATTCTGGTACAGATGCAAAGTATGCTAGTATAAGCCTGAATTCTATATCCTAGCATACAATTTACCTGCTTTTTCCAAAGTGCATGATACAACCTTCCAGTACAGTATTGTTCTATACTTTTGGAAAAATATACTGGATTCATCTCATGAACAAAACTATGGTAAGTTTCTACTGAAGATCTTCGATTTATATTAGTCTAAGTCCACATTTACTGATGTTTCATAGAAATAAAATTATAGTAGACAGCCATCATCAAAGACTGGAAATGTATCTTCTTGTTTTCTTTTATAATCTGAAATAAATATACTCCAGTATTTATCATCAAATAAAGAAGTCTCATGAGATATATTAATTTCATTATACTAATTTACAAGTGTAAACTGAGAAAATTTTAAAAAATGTTGTCTAGTTGTATGGCAATTTCTGTATGTGAATTTGAAAATTTCAGTAAACACTGGGTTGCTTTCAGTCAAATTCTTTCAGTCACGCTACTTATTGAACAAATATACATTGAGTTCACTTTTAGGTTCAGTTCAGTTCAGTTCAGTCGCTCAGTCGTGTCCGACTCTTTGTGACCACATGAATCACAGCACGCCAGGCTTCCCTGTCCATCACCAACTCCCGGAGTTCACTCAGACTCACGTCCATCAAGTCAGTGAAGCCATCCAGCCATCTCATCCTCAGTCGTCCCCTTCTCCTCCTGCCCCAAATCCCTCCCAGCATCAGAGCCTTTTCCAATGAGTCAACTCTTTGCATGAGGTGGCCAAAGTACTGTAGTTCCAGCTTTAGCATCATTCCATCCAAAGAAATCCCAGGGCTGATCTCCTTCAGAATGGACTGGTTGGATCTCCTTGCAGTCCAAGGGACTCTCAAGAGTCTTCTCCAATACCACAGTTCAAAAGCATCAATTCTTCGGTGCTCAGCCTTCTTCACAGTCCAATTCTCACACCCATACATGACCACAGGAAAAACCATAGCCTTGACTAGACGGACCTTAGTTGGCAAAGTAATGTCTCTGCTTTTCAATATGCTATCTAGGTTGGTCATAACTTTTCTTCCAAGGAGTAAGCGTCTTTTAATTTCATGGCTGCAGTCACCATCTGCAGTGATTTTGGAGCCCCAAAGATAAAGTTTGACACTGTTTCCACTGTTTCCCCATCTATTTCCCATGAAGCGATGGGACTGGATGCCATGATCTTCATCTTCTGAACGTTGAGCTTCAAACCAACTTCAGGAAATGTCTCATATTCTTTCATATTTTTTAACAGATAGAAATTTCAGTTTCTTCATGAATAAACTAATAAATTGTGCCAGGAATTCTGCTAAGTTATGTGGATGCTCAGCCAAAAAAGCATGACTTCCTGAAATTCATAATTTAGAGATGTAAATAATTTACAAATGTAAATCAATCTCCGTGACTACTTCAAACTACTCTATTACTCTTAAAAGAGGGAAGACCAAAGAGAACTTGGAAATAACGAACTTTTCTTTCAAATGCCAGATTTCAAAATCTAGTTTCCCCAAATTTTTTCTCCATACTCTTATACAGAGAAACATGCCAATTAATGCTCCCTCCTTCAGGGCCAGGTTTTACTGCTTTTGAGGTAGCTCAAAGAGATGTTTCTCTTGCTTCTATTTGCCATTTTATAAATGGAATCATCTTCCTTCTGCATTGCTTATGGCTATATACATGAACTCTTTTTTGTTTTTTTTTTTTTTTTTTTTTTTTTTTTTTGCCAGACCCCAAATCATTCAACCCTGTTAAATCTACCATCAAAACATCCTGGATACAATATCTCATGCAATCCATTAGCATCACAAGGCAACAAAATTTTTTATTGGATTATTTCAATACCTTCCTAATTCACTTTTGCAATTCTGTAATCTAATCTACATATAATAGCCAGTGATAATACTACATAGCAGGGTAGTGATACCACTTCCTTGGTCCTCAATAATCTAGTAGTTTCTTCTAAAACATAGAACACATGCTCAAGAGTTACTGGACTTAATGCCACCCTCCTTCTCCTTTCCTGCATTTCCTTGTTGGCTTCCTTGTTTCTTCTCAAATACAGCAATGACTGTCCTTTTCAGGGAATTTACACATGCTAGCAAAGAAATCGGAGAAGACAATGGCACCCCACTCCAGTACTCTTGCCTGGAAAATCCTATGGAAGGAATAAACTGGTAGGCTGCAGTCCATGGGGTCGCTAAGACTCCAAAACAACTGAGCAACTTCACTTTCAATTTTCACTTTCATGCATTGGAGAAGGAAATAGCAACCCATTCCAGTGTTCTTGCCTGGAAAATCCCAGGGACAGGGGACCCTGGTGGGCTGCCATCTATGGGGTCACACAGAGTTGGACACGACTGAAGTGACTTAACAGCAGCAGAAAAAAAATTGCTCAAGATTCTCCAAATGAGACTTCAACAGTATGTGAACCAAGAACTTCCAGATGTTCAAACTGCATTTAGGAAAGGAAGAGGAACCAAAGATCAAATTGCAACATCTGATGGATCATAGAAAAAGCAAGAGGATTCCAGAAAAAAAGCTACTTCTGCTTCATTGACTACATTAAAATCTTTGTGTGGATTACAACAAACTGTGGAAAATTCTTAAAGGATGGGAATACCAGACCACTTTACCTATCTCCTGAGAAATCTGTATGTAGGTCAAAAAACAACAGTTAAAACCATATATGTAAAAACAGACTGGTTCCAAATTGGGAAAAGAGGACGTCAAAGCTCTATTTCCATCACCCTGCTTATTTAATTAACTTTTATGAAGAGTACATTATGCAAAAAGACAGGCTGGATTAAGCACAAGCAGGAATCAAAATTGCTGGGAGAAATATTAATCATTTCAGATATGCATATGACACCAACTTTATGGCAAGAGTCTCTCTCCTTTTTCGTGTGTGTGCTACTTTATTTTTTATTTTTTTTAATTGAAGAATAATTGTTTTACAGAATTTTGCTGTTTTCTGGCAAACATCAACAAGAATCAGCCATAGGTACACCCATGTCCCCTCCCTCCCAAAACTCCCTCCTATCTGCCTCCCTATCCCAACCTTTTAGATTGTCACAGAGCCCCTGTTTGAGTTCCCTGAGTCATATAACAAATTCACATTGGCTATATATTTTCTGGCACTAAACACAGGTGGCTGCAACCGGCATATTAAGCATGGCCGAGAGGAGCTACCCCACATCCGAGGTCAGGGGCAGAAGCCGGGAGGACCCCATGCCTGAAGAGTGACAGCCAAGAGGAGTTACCCCACGTCCGAGGTCAGGGACGGCAGCTGGGAGGAGCCACCCCACGTCCGAGGTCAAGAGCAAAGGCCGAGAGGAGCCAACCCATACCCGAGGCCAGGGGTGGTGGCCGGGAGGAGCAACCCCATGTCCAAGGAGCAGTGGCTGCCTGGGCACAGGAAGGTCTAGAGGTGCCATCCCACGTTGAAGGTCAGGAAGAGCAGTGGTTAGGAAATACACCTCATCCAAGGTAAGGAGCAGCGGCTGTGCTTTGCTGGAGCAGCCATGAAGAGATAACCCATGCCCAAGTTAAGAGGAACCCAAGTAAGATGGTAGGTGTTGTAAGAGGGCATCAGAGGGCAGACACATTGAAACCGTACTCACAGAAAACTAGTCAATCTAATCACACTAGGACCACAGCCTTGTCTAACTCAATGAAACTAAGCCATGCTCACCAGGCAACCCATGCCAGGCGGGTCATGGTGGAGAGGTCTGACAGAATGTGTCCACTGGAGAAGGGAATGGCAAACCACTTCAATATTCTTGCCTTGAGAACCCCATGAGAGTATGAAAAGGCAAAATGATAGGATACTGAAAGAGGAACTCCCCAGGGCAGTAGGTGCCCAATATGCTACTGGAGACCAGGGGAGAAATAACTCCAGAAGAGTTGGAGCCAAAGCAAAAACAATACCCAGCTGTGGATGTGACTGGTGATAGAAGCAAGGTCCAATGTTCTAAAGAGCAATATTGTGAAGGAAACTGAAATGTTAGGTCCGTGAATCAAGGCAAATTGGAAGTGGTTAAACAAGAGATGATAAGCGTGTACGTCGACATTCTAGAAATCAACGAACTAAAATGGACTAGAATCGGTGAATTTAACTCAGATGACCATTATATCTATACTCCGGGCAGGAATCCCTTAGAAGAAATGGAATAACCATCATGGTCAACAAAAGAGTCCAAAATGCAGTACTTCTATGCAATCTCAAAAACAACAGAATGATCTCTGTTCATCTCCAAGGCAAACCATTCAATATCACGGTAATTCAAGTCGAAGCCCCAACCAGTAATGCTGAAGAAGCTGAAGTTGAACGGTTCTATGAAGACCTAAAAGACCTTTTAGAACTAACACCCCAGAAAAGATGTCCTTTTCATTATAAGCGACTGGAATGCAAAAGTAGGAAGTCAAGAAACACCTGGTGTAACAGGAAAATTTGATCTTGGAAAGTGGAATGAAGCAGGACAAAGACTAATAGAGTTTTGCCAAGAAAATACACTGATCATAGCAAACATCCTCTTCCAACAACACAAGAGAAGACTCTACACACAGACATCACCAGATTGTCAACACCGAAATCAGATTGATTCTATTCTTTGCAGCCAAAGATGGAGAAGCTCTATACAGTCAACAAAAACAAGACCAGGAGCTGATTGTGGCTCAGATCATAAATTCCTTAATACCAAATTCAGACTTAAATTGAAGAAAGTAGGGAAAACCGCTAGACCATTCAGGTATGACCTCAATCAAATCCCTTATGTTTATACAGTGGAAGTGAGAAATAGATTTAAGGGCTTAGATCTGATAGATAGAGTGCCTGATGAACTATGGAATGAGGTTCGTGACGTTATACAGGAGACAGGAATCAGGACCATCTCCATGGAAAAGAAATGCAAAAAAGCAAAATGGCTGTCTGGGGAGGCCTTACAAATAGCTGTGAAAAGCCAAGGAGAAAAGGAAAGATATAAGCATATGAATGCAGAGTTCCAAAGAATAGCAAGAAGAGATAAGAAAGCCTTCCTCAGGCATCAATGCAAAGAAATAGAGGAAAACAACAGAATGGGAAAAACTAGAGATCTCTTCAAGAAAATTAGAGATATGAAGGGAACATTTCACGCAAAGATGGGCTCAATAAAGGACAGAAATGGTATGGACCTAACAGAAGCAGAAGGTATTAAGAAGAGGTGGCAAGAATACACAGAATAAATATACCAAAAAGATCTTCATGACCCAGATAATCACGACAGTGTGATCACTCATCTAGAGCCAGACAACCTAGAATGTGAAGTCAAGTGGGGCTTAGAAGGCATCATTACAAACAAAGCTAGTGGAGGTGATGGAATTCCAGTTGAACTGTTTAAAATCCTGAATGATAATGCTGTGAAAATGCTGCACTCAATATGCCAGCAAATTTGGAAAACTCAGCAGTGGCCACAGGAGTGGGAAAGGTCAGTTTTCATTCCAATCCCAAAGAAAGGAAATGTCAAAGAATGCTCAAACCACTGCACAATTGCACTCATCTCACATCCTAGTAAAGAAATGCTCAAAATTCTCCAAGCCAGTCTTCTGCAATATGTGTACCATGAACTTCCTAATGTTCAAGCTGGTTTTAGAAAAGGTAGGGGAACCAGAGATCAAATTGCCAACATCCACTGGATCATGGAAAAAGCAAGAGAATTCCAGAGAAACACCTATTTCTGCTTTATTGACTATGCCAAAGCCTTTAACTGTGTGGATCACAATAAACTGTGGAAAATTCTGAAAGAGATGAGAATACCAGACCACCTGACCTGCCTTTTGAGAAATCTGTATGCAGGTCAGGAATCAACAGTTAAAACTGGACATGGAACAACAAACTGGTTCCAAATAGGTAAAGGAGTACGTCAAGGCTGTATATTGTCAACCTGCTTATTTAACGTCTATGCAGAGTACATCATGAGAAACGCTGGACTGGAAGAAGCACAAGCTGGAATCAAGTTTGCCAGAAGAAATATCAAACACATCAAATATGCAGATGACACCACCCTTATGGCAGAAAGTGAAGAGGAACTAAAAATCCTCTTGATGAAAGTGAAAGAGGAGAGTTAAAAGTTTGGCTTAAAGCTCAACATTCAGAAAACGAAGATCATGGCATCCGGTCCCACCTCTTCAGG
The DNA here is from genome assembly GCF_023091745.1 of Budorcas taxicolor. NCBI lineage: Eukaryota > Metazoa > Chordata > Mammalia > Artiodactyla > Bovidae > Budorcas > Budorcas taxicolor. The sequence continues at coordinate 9,224,227 of NC_068923.1, forward strand.
AAAAAGAGATGGGGAAGCAGTGGAAACAGTCAGACTTTATATTTTTGGGCTCCAAAATCACTGCACATGGTGATTGCAGCCATGAAATTAAAAGACTCTTACTACTTGGAAGAAAAATTATGACAAAACTAGATAGCATATTGAAAAGCAGAGACATTACTTTGCTGACTAAGGTCTGTCTATTCAAGGCTATGGTTTTTCCAGTAGTCATATATGGATGTGAGAGTTAGACTGTGAAAAGGCTGAGCACTGAAGAACTGATGCTTTTGAACGAGGGTGTTGGAGAAGACTCCTAAAGGAGATCAGCCCTGGGATTTCTTTGGAAGGAATGATGCTAAAGCTGAAACTCCAGTACTTTGGCCACCTCATGCGAAGAGGTGACTCATTGGAAAAGATTTGATGCTGGGAAGGATTGAGGGCAGGAGGAGAAGGTGACGACAGAGGATGAGATGGCTGGATGGCTTCACTGACTTGATGGTCGTGGATCTGAGTGAACTCCGGGAGTTGATGATGGACAGGGAGTCCTGGCTTGCTGCAATTCTTGGTGTCGCAAAGAGTCAGACACAACTGAGTGACTGAACTGAACTGATCTTTTTCCATGTTACTTTCTCTCTACATCTCACCCTCTCCCTCCGGCCCTCCCTTCATTTCCTTAGGTCTGTTTCTCCATTGCTGCCTTGCAATAAATTTATCAATACCATCTTCCTAGATTCCATATACATACACCAATATATAATATTTATATTTCTCTTTCTGACTTACTTCACTCTCTAAAATGGGCTCTAGGTTCATTCATCTAAATAGAAGTGACTCAGATGTGTTCCTTTTTATGGCTAAGTAGTAGTCCTTGTACATATGTACCAAAGCTTCTTTATCCATTCAGTTTTTGATGGACATCTAGGTTGCTTCCATGTTCTAGCTATTTTAAATAGTGCTGCAATAAATATTGGAGTACATGTTTCTTTTTCTGTTTTAGTTTCCTCAGTGTATATGCCTAGTAGTGGGATTGTTGGGTCATATGGCCGTTTTATTTTTAGTTTCTTTAAGTAATCTCCATACCATCTTACGTGTGGCTGTATCAATTTACCTTCCCACCAGCAATGCAAGAGTGTTTCCTTTTCTCCACACCCTCTCCAGCACTTATTGTTTCTATAGCTTTTTGATAACAACCATTCGGACTAATGTGAGGTGATATCTCATTGTGGTTTTGATTTTTGTTTCTCTAATACTGAGCAAGTTTGAATATCTTTTCATGTGCTTGTTAGCTAACTGTATGTCTTCTTTGGAGAAATGTCTGTTTAGGACTTTTTCCCAGTTTTTGATTGGGCTGTTTGTTTTTCTGATATTGAGTTGTATGAGTTGCTTGTATGTAGATAGATAAGTAAGCTTAGTCACTCAGTTAAGTCTTACTCTTTGTGAACACATGGACTGTAGCCCACCATCCTCCTTTGTCCATGGGATTTCCCAGGCAATAATACTGGAGTGGGTTGCCATTTCCTTCTCAAGAGGATCTTCTTGATCCAGGGATTGAACTTGGGTCTCCTGAAGATTGAGTTGTATGTGTTGTTTGTATATTTTGGAAATTAATCCTTTATCAGTTGCCTTGTTTGTAGTTTCCTTTGCTGTGCAAAAGCTTTCAAGCTTAATTAGTCCCCACTTGTTAATTTTTATTTCCATTACTGTAGGAGGTGGGTCAAAGAAGATTTTGCTTTGATTTATATCATCAAGTGTTCTGTCTATGAATTCCTCAACAGTTTTACAGTTTCTGATCTTACATTTAAGTCTTTAATCCATTTGGAATTTATCTTTGTGTATAGTGTTAGGACGTATTCTAATTTCATTATTTTCATGTAACTGTTCAGGTTTCCCAGCACCACTTACTGAAGCAGCTATTATCTTTTTCCATTGTATATGAAAGGACCTCTTGATGAACGTGAAAGAAGAGAGTGAAAAAACCAGCTTAAAACTCAACATTCAATAAACGAGGATCATGGCATCTGGTCCCATTACTTCATGACACATGGATGAAAAAACATTGGAAACAGTGACAGACTATTTTCTTGGGCTAAAAAAATCACTGCAGATGGTTACTGCAGCTATGAAATTAAAATACATTTGCTTTTTGGAAGAAAAACTATTAGCAACCTAAACAGCATATTAAAAAGCAGAGACATTACTTTGCCAACAGGTCCATCTAGTCAAAGTTACGGTTTTTCCAGTAGTCATGTACAGATGCAAGTGTTGAACCATAAAGAAAGCTGAGCATCAAAGAATTGATCCTTTTGAACACTGGTGTTGGAGAAGACTCTTGAGAGTCCCTTGGGCTGCAGGGAGATTAAACCAGTTAATCCTGAATATACATTGGAAAGACTGACGCTGAAGCTGAAGTGTCAATAATTTGCTCACTTGGTGTGAAGAGCTGACTAATTAGAAAAGACCCTAATGCTGGGAAAGACTGAAGGCAGGAGGAAAGTGGGACGACAGAGGATGAGATGGTTGGATGGCATCACCAATTCAATGCTTGTGAGTTTGAAGACGTTCTGGGAGATGGTGAAGGACAGGGAGGCCTGGCATGCTGCAGTCCATTAAGTCACAAACGGTCAAACATGACTGAGCAACTGAACAACAACACATATTGTTCCTTCTGTTTAGGTTATTCTTCTAGAAATATTTGCATATAGTCCCTCACTTCATTTAAGAAGCCCACCACTTCATTTCTGTTCAGATGAAACATTTCCTCAAAGAGTCTTCTGAGGTCCTTCTTAAATAGAAAGTTCTGGTTCTATGACTACATTAAGACTGGCCGATAAAAGAAGATGCTTAGTTTAATTTAAATGCAATCAATAATGAATTTTTGTGAAACTATGCCTAAAATGTTTTATAATTGATTTGTATGGCATGGATTCTGTTTATAGTATTAAAAAAAAAAAACAAAAAAAACAAAAAAAAACATGTCGTCTTCTGAAGTTCAAATTTAACTGAATGTCCTGTATCATTATTGGCTAAATCTATCATCTCTATCAAACTTTTTTTCCTCATAAAATTTCACTCTACAGGACATTGTGTGATACACTCGTTTGTTTGCTTCATATCTGCTTCTCTCACTATATTGTAAGAGCAATCAGAGGAGGCAATGAGTTTTCTGTGGTCAAAACTAAATGATTAGAGCCTAGAGCAGGAGCTTTGCATAGGAGATGCTCAGTCGATGTTTGCTCAGTTAAGAGAGAAATAATTATGTTCTATTTGTGTATATATATATGAGGATGGCATGAAAACCCACTTCAGTATTCTTGCCTGGAGAATCCCCATGGACAGAGGAGCCTACCAGGCTACACTCCATGGGTTCCCAAAGAGTCAGACACAATTGAGCGACTAAGCACAGCACAGGACAGCACAAATATAAAAATAAAATACATGTGAAGGTTCCATATTCTCGACAAAGGAACATCTAGAAGATCAAAACAGAAAGTACAGACTGTGGGTGTTCAGTCATATCCAACTCTTTGTGACCCCTTGAACTATAGCCCAAGAGGCTCCTCTGTCCATGGAGTTTTCCAAGTAAGAACATGGAAGGAGTTCATCATTTCTTACTCTAGGCGATCTTCCCAGACCAGGGATTGAAATAGAACCCATGTCTCTTGTGACTTCTGCATTGGCAGGTGAATTATTTACCATTGCACCACCTGGGAATACAGTTTCAAAAGTAATTTACAGAGCCTCTGGTGATTCAAGCATGAGAATATTTAATTATAAAACACATTAAAAATCATGCCAGCTAGGGCAAGTTAGAAAACCCTTTTAAGTTTTGTTCTACATATAATGATCTGCTCTAGCAGATGATGATACTGAAGCAGTGTCAGCCATGACTAAAGGTGATTAAGAAAGCTAACGCTAAAAAATCTGGCTTCATTAAGAAGTAACCATTTCATAGCATTACAAGCTTATCTCAAGCAACAAGAGAAAAATCAAATAAGTAACCTAACTTTACACCTAAAGCAACTAGAAAAAGAAGAAATGAAGAACCCTAGGGCTAGTAGAGGGAAATAAATCATAAAAATTTTGGCAGAAATAAATGAAAAAGAAAAAAAAAAAAGACTATCGCAAAAGTGAACAAAACTAAAAGCTGGTTCTTTCAGAAGATAAATAAAATAGATGATTAGCCAGACTCATCTAGAAAAAAAGGGCGAGGAATCAATTCAACAAAATTAGAAATGAAAATGGAGAAATCACAACAGACAACACAGAAATACAAAGGATCATAAGAGACTACCAGCAGCAACTATATGCCAATAAAATTGACAATTTTGAAGAAATGGACGAATTCTTAGAAAAATATAACCTTCCAAAACTGAACCAGGAAGAAATAGAAAATCTTAACAGACCCATCACAAGCACAGAAATGGAAACATTAAAAAAAAAAAAAAAATCTTCCAAGAAACAAAAAGCCAGAACCAGCTGGCTTCACAGGTGAATTCTACCAAAAATTTAGTGAAGAGCTAACGCCTATCCTACTCAAACTTTTCCAGAAAATTGCAGAGGAAGATAAACTGGCAAACTCATTCTATGAGGCCACCATCATCCTTATACTGAAACCAGACAAAGATTCCACAAAGAAAAAAAAGAAAACTACAGACCAATATAACTGATGAACATAGATTCAAAAGTCCTTAACAAAATTCTAGGAAAAATAATCCAATAATATATTATTGGATTATTACATTGGATTAATTGGATTATTAGATTATTTGTATAATGTATTATTGGATTAATGTATTATTAAATCATGACCAAGTGGGTTTTATCCCAGGGATGTAAGGATTCTTCAATATTTTCAAATCAATCAATTTTATACACCACACTAACAAATTGAAAGATAAAAACCATATGATTATCTCAATAGATGAAGAGAGAGCCTGTGACAAAATTCAACATCCATTTAAGATAAAAACCCTCCAGAAAGAAGGCATAGAAGGAACATACCTCAACATAATAAAAGCCATATGATAAACCCACCACAAACATACTCAACAGTGAAAAATTGAAAGCATTTCCCCTAAAGCAAGGAACAAGAAAAGGGTGCCCACTCTCACCACTAGTATTCAACATAGATTTGGAAGTTCTAGCCACAGCAATCAGAGAAGAAAAATAAATAAGAGGAATCCAGATTGGAAAAGAAGTAGAACTTTCACTGTTTCCAGATGGCATTACCCTCTACTTAGAAAACCCTAAAGACATCACCAGAAAATTGTTAGAGCTAATCAATGAATATAGTAAAATTGTAGGATGTAAAATTAACACATAAAAATCCCTTGCATTCCTATATACTAACAATGAGAAAACAGAAGAGAAATTGAGGATACAATGCCATTTACATTTGCGATGAAAAGAATAAATATTCAGGAATAAATCTATCTAAAGAAACAAAAGTACTATATATCAGTTCAGTTCAGTCACTCAGTCATGTCTGACACTTTGTGACCCATGAATTGCAGCATGTCAGACCTCCCTGTCCATCATCAACTTCCGGAGTTCACTCAGACCATCCATCGAGTCAGTGATGCCATCCAGCCATCTCATCCTCGACGTCCCCTTCTCCTCCTGCCCTCAATCCCTCCCAGAATCAAAATCTTTTCCAATCAGTCAACTCTTCACATGAGGTGGCCAAAGTACTGCAGTTTCAACTTCCCCATCATTCCCTCCAGAGAAATCCCAGGGCGGATTTTCACAATGGACTGGTTGGATCTCCTGGGAGTCCAAGGAACTCTCAAAAGTCTTCAACACCACAGTTCAAAAACATCAATTCTTCAGCGCTCAGCCTTCTTCACAGTCCAACTCTCACATCCATACATGACCACTGGAAAAACCGTAGCCTTGACTAGACGGACCCTTCTTGGCAAAGTAATGTTTCTGCTTTTGAGTATGCTATTTAGGTTAGTCTTAACTTCCCTTCCAAGGAGTAAGCGTCTTTTAATTTCATGGCTGCAATCACCATCTGCAGTGATTTTGGAGCTCCAAAATATAAAGTCTGACACTTTTTCCACTGTTTCCCATCTATTTCCCATGAAGTGATGGGACCAGATGCCATGGCCTTCGTTTTCTGAATGTTGAGCTTTAAGCCAACACTTTCACTCTCCTCTTCCATTTTCATCAAGAGGCTTTTTAGTTCCTCTTCACTTTCTGCCATAAGTGTGGTGTCATCTGTATATCTGAGGTGTTTGATATTTCTCCCGGCAATCTTGATTCCAGCTTGTGGTTCTTCCAGCCCAGTGTTTCTCATGATGTACTCTGCATATAAGTTAAGTAAGCAGGGTGATATTAAACAGCCTTGATGTACTCCTTTTCCTATTTGGAACCAGTCTGTTGTTCCATGTCCAGTTATAACTGTTGCTTCCTGACCTGTAGATAGGGTATTCAAGAGGCATGTCAGGTGGTCTGGCAGTCCCATCTCTTCCAGAATTTTCCACAGTTTATTGTGATCCACACAGTCAAAGGCTTTGGCATAGTCAATAAAGAAGAAATAGATGTTCTTCTGGAACTCTGTTGCTTTTTTGATAATCCAGCAGATGTTGGCAATTTGATCTCTGTTTCCTCTGCTTTTTCTAAAACCAGCTTGAACATTTGGGAGTTCACAGTTCACATTTTGATGAAGCCTGCCTTGTAGAATTTTGAGCATTACTTTACTAGCATGTGAGATGAGTGCAATTGTGCAGTAGTTTGAGCATTATATGGCATTGCCTTTCTTTGGGACTGGAATGAAAACTGACCTTTTCCTGTCCTGTGGCCACTGCTGAATTTTCCAAATTTTCTGGCATATTGAATACAGCACTGCCACAGCATCATCTTTCAGGATTTGAAATAGCTCAACTGGAATTCCATCACCTCCACTAGCTTTGTTTGTAGTGATGCTTTCTAAGGCCCACTTGACTTCACATTCCAGAATGTCTGGTTCTAGGTGAATGATCACACCATCGTGATTATCTTGGTCATGAAGATCTTTTTTGTATAGTTCATCTGTGTATTCTTGCTGATCTCCTTAATATTGTCTGCTTCTGTTAGGTCCATACAACTTCTGTCCTTTATCGAGCCCATCTTTGCGTGAAATGTTCCCTTGGTGTCTCTAATTTTCTTGAAGAGATCTCTAGTCTTTTGCATTCTTTTGTTTTCCTCTATTTCTTTACACTGATCGCTGAAGAAGGCTTTCTTATCTCTTCTTGCTGTTCTTTGGATCTCTGCATTCAGATTCTTATATCTTTCCTTTTCTGCTTTGTTTTTCACTTCTCTTCTTTTCACAGCTATTTGTAAGGCCTCCTCAGACAGATATTTTGCTTTTTTTTTTTTTTTTTTTTTTTTGCATTTCTTTTCCATGGAGATGGTCTTGATCCCTGTCTCCTGTACAATGTCACAAACCTCATTTCATAGTTCATCAGGCACTCTATCAGATCTAGTCCCTTAAATCTATTTCTCACTTACATTGTATAATAAAGGATTTGATTTAGGTCATACCTAAATGGTCTAATGGTTTTCCCTCCTTTTTCAATTTAAGTCTGAATTTGGCAATACTATAAAACACTTATGAAAGAAATCAAAGATGACACAAATAGATGGAGAAATATGTTCATGGATCTGAAGAATCAATATAGTGGAAGTGAGTATACTACCCAAAGAAATCTATAGACTTAATGAAATCCCTGTCAAGCTAAATTTTTAGAGAAAATTATTCAGAGAATTTTTCAGAGAATTAGAGCAAATAATTTCACAATTTTTATGAAATACAAAAAACCTCGAGTAGCCAAATCAATCTTGAGAAAGAAGAATGGAACTGGAGGAATCAACCTACCTCACTTCAGACTATAGTACAAGGCTACAGTCATTATAGCAGTACGATACTGGCACAAAAATAGAAACATAGATCAATGGAACAAAATAGAATGCCAAGAGATAAATCCACACACATATGGACACCTAATCTCTGACAAAGGAAGCAAGAATATACAATGGAGAAAAACAATCTCTTTAACAAGTGGTGCTGGGAAAACTGGTCAATCACTTGAAAAAGAATGAAACTAGAACACTTAGAACACTTTCTAACACCATACACAAAAATAAATTCAAAATGAATTAAAGATCTAAATGTAAGACCAGAAACTATAAAACTGCTAGAGAAAACATAGGCAAAACACTCTCTGACATAAATCACAGCAGGATCCTCTATGACCCACCTCCCAGAATAATGGAAATAAAAGCAAACATAAGCAAATGGGACCTAATTAAATTTAGAAGCTTTTTCACAAGGAAGGAAACTATAAAGAAGGTAAAAAGACAGCTTTCAGAATGGGAGAAAATAATAGCAAATGAAGCAACTGACAAACAATTAATCTCAAAAATATACAAGCAACCCCTGCAGCTCAATTCCAGAAAAATAAGCCAGCAAATCAAAAAATGGGCCAAAGAACTAAACAGACACTTCTCTAAAGAAAACATACAGATGGCTAACAAAAACATGAAAAGATGCTCAACATCACTCATTATCAGATAAATGCAAATTAAATCCACAATGAAGTATCAACTAACGCTGGTCAGAATGATTGCTATTAAAAAGTCTACAAATAATAAATGCTGCAGAGGGTGTGGAGAAAAGGGAACCCTCTTACACTGTTGATGGGAATGCAAACTAGTACAGCCGCTATGGAGAACAGTGTGAACATTCCTTAAAAAACTGGAAATAGAACTGCCATATAACCCAGAAATCCCACTGCTGGGCATAAACACTGAGGAAACTTAATTGAAACAGACATGTGTACCCCAATGTTCACAGAAGCCCTGTTTACAATAGCCAGGACTTGGAAGCAACCAAGATGTCCACCAGCAGATGAATGGTAAGAAAGCTGTGGTACATATACGCAATGGAATATTACTTGGCTATTAAAAAAATTCATTTGAATCAGTTCTAATGAGGTGGATGAAACTGAAGTCTATTATAAAGAGTGAAGTAAGTCAGAAAGAAAAACACCAATACAGTATATTAACACATATGTGTGGAATTTGGAAAAATGGTAAAGATGACCCTATATGTGAGACAGCAAAAGGGACACATATGTAAACAACAGACTTTTTGACTCTGTGGGAGAAGGTGAGGGTGGGATGATTTGAGAGAATAGCACTGAAACATGTATATTACCATATGTGAAATAGATTGCCAGTCCAGGCTGTATACATGAGACAGAGCACTCAGGGTTGGTGCACTGGGATAACCCTGAGAGTTGGGATAGGGAGGGAAGTGGGAGGGGGTGTTCAGAATGGGGAACACATGTACACCCATGGCTGATTCATGTGCATGTATGGCAAAAACTACTACAATATTGTAAATTAATTAGCTTCCAATTAAAGTAAATTAATTAATTTTAACAATTTTTAAAAATTAAAAAAAAAAGTAATTTTAACCCTTTCTACAATGTTACAAAGTATTTAACATTTTGATTGTTTTTTTTCCAAAGTTACCTCCGTATTTCTACGAGGACATAATCTCAACAGTCTAGTTTTTGTAATCATTATATTTTCAAAGGACAAGCCCTTGCCTGGGTAACTCTCTTGATAAAGATAAATTGCATGTGGAGTAATGCAGGCTTGGCTTCCAAGTGGCACTAGAGGTGAAGAACCTGCCTGCCAGGGCAGAAAAGGTAAGAGATGCAGGTTTGATCCCTGGGTCAGGAAGATCCCCTAGAGAAGAGCTTGGTGACCCACTACAGTATTATTGCCTGGAGAATCCCATAGACAGAGGAGCCTAGAGGGATACAGTCCATTCGGTTACAAAGAGTTGAACAGAACTGCACACATGCTAATACAGACTAATTCAGGGCCTCACATGTGTTGGCCACATTAAAGTAAAGTGACCAGTGGAAATGAGCTAGTGCTGGGTCTGAAGGCTGGGAGAAATTAGAAAACACAAGAAGCACTTTGAGTTGAATATATGATTATTTTAATAATTGATACTACAAGCCTAAAGTATAACTTTTTACCAATGCCATTGGTAAAACAGATGCAAAGAGATCTGAAAGAGTTGGTTTACAATCCCTCAGGTTTTCATATCATTTTAATACAAAACTAAAGGTCTAAGGAATTAACTTTGAAATGGACTTCAAATAATGTTTGAATTTCAAGGTGATTTAAAAATAATACTCATGATAATAATCATATGGTATTATTTCCCCCCTCTTTCTTTCATTAACATGTCTGATATAACTTCATGTACAGATATTCTAACATGGTTTGTGGGGAAGGAGTTTTGCAAGTAAAACATTATAGATATTGAAAATAAATAAATTAGGGAACAAGGAAAAAGCTTTAAAGGGCATCCTCAGTAAATGCCATTTTTCTTAAAGAAGGTTCCAAACTGTGATAACAGACATTTGAACATATTTTTTCTTAAAGGTTTGTGGTTTCTAAGACATTTGTTCTGAAGACTCAAAGCTTGAAAGTAATTGCTAATTATAAAAACATGAGCACTACACTTATTGAATGGTAAACTATTTGTATTTATTCTCTTAGAATGTTTAATATTTAATTTCTAAACCTTTGTGAAAGTTGAATTAAATTAATACATGAAAGTGTTTACTTGTTCTTACAGTCATGGTATTGAATAGGTTATCATGCAGGTCACTACTCTCCTTCGCTTCCTGATGTTTTAGTAAATAAAATAATTCAAATCATTGATTTTCTTTCTAACTCCTGGCATTTTTGCAGACACTATTACAAGTTATTTGGTGATACAGTACATTCTTTTAAACATATTTTAATTTTATTCATCAAAGTAATTTTTCAATGAACAAACTTGATTTTCACAAGTTAAATGAAAAAAAAAAAAACTGAACTCAGAGATTAAAATTGAAAATACATTAGAGAAATAATATAAAGTATAAGTAGTACAAGAAAAATATGGATGATTGATACAAGAACAAACAGATAAAATAGATACTTAAATTATTCATGCAAATTTTATTACCATAAGACATGGTTTTGTAAATTTTTTATTACAAAACATAGTGAAATTCAGTTAAAACCAACACCAAGTTAATACAAAGTTTAGTTACTTGAAATATTATTATCATAACTGTGTACATAAATAAACACTTGCTGACTAAAACACTAACCTCATAAATCTAGGACAGTTGAATACTTTTAACATTTGATGATTAGCAAATTATATATTCAGCTTATCTGTGAACTGATATAGCAGTTTTCATCATTAGTTTTCAATTTTAGCAGAATTAGTCAAAAAACAAATTACAAAATATTTTATTTCCTTATTAAGTATATTGGATATATAAAACTTTATCTGTGTTTCGCTACCAGTTTTTAAGAAAGCTTTTATTTATTTATTTATTATAATTTGACCCCTTTGCCATTTGACTTATGATTGGCATAGCAATAGAAAAACACATTTAAATGATTTGTATTTTCTTGCCTGGAGAATCCCATGGAGGGTGGAGCCTGGTAGGCTACAGTCCATGGGGTCGCAGAGTCAGACATGACTGAGGGACTTCACTTTCACTTTCACTTTCATATTAATTTTATTCATAAAGTCATTTACAGAACCAGAAGTCACTAACAATGTTATAAACCTTCATAACTGACATTATTTCATGTACATTATTTTCCAATACCATGTCTTAAGATTAATAGTCCACTTTATTCTACAATATTTAGATGCTGATATCATTAAAATACCAAATCACCAGAGCTGTGTGAGTTTTATCTGAATTTTCCTTTTCTTTTATACTAGTCTATCTATCTATTAATAAACTAAGAGTTTAATTTATTGAGGCTTTATACTCTTTTTAAATATCAGATACAGCTTATGGTTACACTCAGTCCTAATTACTAAGAATTTTGTCTTTTTTTTTTTTTTTTTGCCTGTTTTTCATATGAACATGAGAATGTATCTGTTTAGAAAATATTTCAACGTTTTGCTGGAAATATACTATATTTGTAAATTAACTCAGGGAAAAGTAACATTTTTAAGCTATTGAATCTCTGATAGAAGAATAGTTTGAAGTTTCATTTGTGTGCTTCTATTTCTGTGTCCTTCAGGAAGTTTCTAGTTGGTGTCAGTTGGTAACCTTTCCATTTGTTCCATTTATTTTTCAGAATGTCTGTTACTATTGTAGACTTTTTTATATCTATATATTTCAGAGACTCTAATAGTCTATTTTATTATCTAAACCTTACAGTATGTTTAACTTTCAAATTGTACTCATATAAATAATCCCTATTATATCTTTAATGTTAAGCTGAATCTGATTTGCAAGTGTGTTATTCCTGAAAATCCTATATAGCTTTATTTGAGTGCTTTTTCCTCTATGATGAACTTTCTTTTCTACATAGAATTATCACTTCTATAAGGATAATTTTAAGACATACGGATGGCTAACAAACACATGAAAAGATGCTCAACATCACTCATTATCAGAGAAACGCAAATCAAAACCACAATGAGGTACCATTTCATGCCAATCAGAATGGCTGTGATCCAAAAGTCTACAAGCAATAAATGCTGGAGAGGGTGTGGATAAAAGAGAACCCTCCTACACTGTTGGTGGGAATGCAAACTAGTACAGCCACTATGGAGTACAGTGCGGAGATTCCTTAAAAAACTGGATATAAAACTGCATTATGACCCAGCAATCCCACTGCTGGGCATACACACTGAGGAAACCAGAATTGAAAGAGACACGTGTACCCCAATGTTCATCACTGCACTGTTTATAATAGCCAGGACATGGAAACAACCTAGATGTCCATCAGCAGATGAATGGATAAGAAAGCTGTGGTACATATACACAATGGAGTATTACTCAGCCATTAAAAAGAATTCATTTGAATCAGTTCTGATGAGATGGATGAAACTGGAGCCGATGATACAGAGTGAAGTAAGCCTGAAAGAAAAACACCAATACAGTATACTAACACATATATATGGAATTTAGAAAGATGGCAATGCCGACCCTGTATGCAAGACAGCAAAAAAGACAAATGTGTATAACGGACTTTTGGACTCAGAGGGAGAAGGAGAGGGTGGGATGATTTGGGAGAATGGCATTCTAACATGTATACTATCATGTAAGAATCAAATCGCTAGTCTATGTCTGATGCAGGATACAGCATGCTTGGGGCTGGTGCATGGGGATGACCCAGAGAGATGTTATGGGGAGGGAGGTGGGACGGGGGTTCATGTTTGGGAATGCATGTAAGAATTAAAGATTAAAAAAAAAAAAAGTTAAAAAAAATAAATAAAGTAATTAAAAGTCAAAAAAATAAGAATACAATCAAATGTTTCTATAATATATGAAATAACAGATCACATGAAACATAATTTTTCAAACTAATAACTTATACCACAAAATTTGTATAATTTAATAGAACAAAATTTGTATACTTTTAAAGAACTCAGAAAAATTAATACAATTTCAACTTTATGATCCAAAATTTTAATCATTCCATTACTATGTTTGCTAAGGGAAAATTAAAATGGAAATATTAAATTGCTGAATATTAAAGTAAAATGTAAATGGAGAATAAGAGAATCAATTAATAATATTGATTATTTTGAATAAGTACATATTATAGTGGAAAAGATAGAAATGGAATCTAAATAATTTTAATTTATAAATAGTTTATATCAACTTTTCCTGTGTCATTCATAAGATAAATATGATGATTTCATTGGAATAAAGCTAAACTCCAAGATACGGTTGGATGATGTGCATAAAATATGTTTTGAGGAGAAGCTACATTATTACACCTTTTGTCACATTTGAAATTTCTATGAAAATAATGCATGTGACCAGCTCAGTTCAGTCATCCAGTGTTACAAGTCAGTGTTCTTACTTTAGGGTATGCAGTTCAGTCACTCAGTCATGTCTGACTCTGCGACCGCATGGACTACAGCATGTCAGGAGTCACTGTCCATCATCAACTCCAGGAGTTTGCTCAGACTCATGTCCATCAAATCACTGACGCCGTCCAACAATCTCATCCTCTGTCGTCCCCTTCTCCTCTCGTTTTCAGTTTTTTTTCCAGAATCAGGGTCTTTTTCAATGAGTCAATTCTTTGCATCAGGTAACCAAAGTATAGGAGATTCAGCATCAGTCTTTCCAGTGAATGTTCAGGACTGATATTCTTTAACATCACAGTTCAAAAGGATCAGTTCTTTGGCACCCAGCCTTCGGTCATATGTGTTCCAACACTCACATCCATAGGTAACTATTGGAAAAACATAGCTTTGACTATATGGACCTTTGCTGTCAATTCAATGTCTCTGCTTTTTGCTGTGCTGTCTAGATTCCTCAGAGTTTTTCTTCCATAGAGCAATCAACTTTTAATTTCATTGCTGCAGTCACTGTCCACAGTGATTTTGAAGCCCAAGGAAATAAAGTCCGTCACTCTTTCATTGTTTCCCCAACTATTTACCATGAAGTGATGAGTCAAATCCTGAAAGATGATGCTGTGAAAGTGCTGCACTCAATATGCCAGCAAACTTGGAAAACTCAGCAGTGGCCAAAGGACTGGAAAAGGTCAGTTTTCATTCCAATCCCAAAGAAGGGCAATGCCAAAGAATGCTCTGACTACTGCACAATTGCACTCATCTCACACGCTAGGAAAGTAATGCTCAAAATTCTCCAAGCCAGGCTTCAGCAATAGGTGAACGGTGAAAGTCTAGATGTTCAAGCTGTTTTTAGAAAACGCAGAGGAACCAGAGATCAAATTGCCAACATCTGCTGGATCATGGAAAAAGCAAGAGAGTTCCAGAAAACATCTATATCTGCTTTATCGACTATGCCAAAGCCTTTGACTGTGTGGATCACAATAAACTGTGGAAAATTCTGAAAGAGATGGGACTACCAGATCACCTGACCTGCCTCTTGAGAAAGCTATATGCAGGTGAGGAAGCAACAATTAGAATTGGACATGAACAACAGACTGATTCCAAATAGGAAAAGGAGTACTTCAAGGCTGTATATTGTAACCCTTCTTATGTAACTTATATGCAGAGTACATCATGAAAAATACTGGGCTGGAGGAAGCACAAGCTGGGATCAAGATTGCCAGGAGAAATATCAATAACCTCAGATATGCAAATGGTATCATCTTTACGGCAGAAAGTGAAGAGGAACTCAAAAGCCTCTTGATGAAAGTGAAAGAGGAGAGTGAAAAAGTTGGCTTGAAGCTCAACATTCACAAAATGAAGATCATGGCATCTGGTCCCTTCACTTCATGGAAAATAGATGGGGAAACAGTGGAAACAGTGTCAGACTTTATTTTTGGGGGGCTCCAAAATCACTGCAGATGGTGACTGCAGCCATGAAATTAAAAGACGCTTACTACTTGGAAGAAAAGTTATGACCAATCTAGATAGCATATTCAAAAGCAGAGACATTACTTTGCCAACAAAGGTCCTTCTAGTCAAGGCTATGGTTTTTCCAGTGGTCATGTATGGATGTGAGAGTTGGACTGTGAAGAAAGCTGAGCGTCAAAGAATTGATGTTTTTGAACTGTGGTGTTGGAGAAGACTCTTGAGAGTCCCTTGGACTGTAAGGAGATCCAACCAGTCCGTGCTAAAGGAGATCAGCCCTGGGTGTTCTTTGGAAAGAATGATGCTAAAGCTGAAACTGCAGTACTTTGGCCACCTCATGATAAGAGTTGACTCATTGGAAAAGACTCTGATGCTGGAAGGGATTTGGGGCAGAAGGAAAAGGGGACAACAGAGGATGAGATGGCTGGATGACATCACCAATTCGATGGACATGAGTTTCAGTGAACTGCGAGTGATAGTGATGGACAGGGAGGCCTGGCGTGCTGCGATTCATGGGGTCGCAATGAGTGGGACATGACTGATCGACTGAAATGAACTGAACTGAACTGATGAGTCTGGATGCCATGATCTTATTGTTTTGAATGTTGAGTTTTAAGCCATATTTTTCACTCTTCTCTTTCACCTTAACCAAGAGGCTCTTTAGTTCTCAGCTTGTGTGTCATTCAGCCCGACATTTCGTGTGATGTACTCTGCATGCAAGTTAAATAAGCAGGGTGACTGTATACATCCTTGAAGTACTCTTTTCCCAGTTTTGTAGCAGTCCCTTTTTCCATGTCCAGTTCAAATTGTTATTTCTTAACCAACATGCAGGTTTCTCAGCAAGCAGGTATTCCCTCTCTTTAAGAGTTTTCCACAGTTTTTTGTGATACACATAATCAATGGATTTAAGGTAATCAATGAAGCAAAAGTTTATGTTGTTCTGGAATTCCCTTGCTTTTTCTATGATCTAGCGGATGTTGGCAATTTGATCTCTTATCCCTCTGCCTTTTATAAACCCAGCTTATACATCTGGATGTTCTTGATTCATGTACTGTGCAATCCTAGCTTGAAGAATTTTCAGCATTACATTGCTAGCATGTAAGATGAGTGCAATTGTGCAGTAGTTTGCACATGCTTTGGCACTGCCCTTCTTTGTGATTGCAATAAAATGTGATTTTTTTTTTTTTCCAGTTCTGGGCCACTGCTGATTTTTCCAAATTTGCTGGCATATTGAGTGCTGTACTTTCACATCATCATCTTTCAAGACTTGAAAGAGCTCAGCTGGAATTCCATCAGTTTCATTAGGTTTGTTCATAGTAATGCTTCCTAAGGCCCGCTTGCCTGCATACTCTAAGATGTCTTGCTCCTGGTGAGTGACCACTCTATACTGGTTGTCCATGTCATTAAGACCATTTTTTAGTACAGTTATTGTGTGTATTCTTGTCACCTCTTTTTAATATTGTTTCCTATTAAGAGTCCTTTATATTCTGTTGCTTATTGTGCCCATTTTTGCATGAAATGTTCCCTGTGTATCTCTAATTTCCTTGAAGAGATCTCTAGTCCTCCCCATTCTATTGTTTTTCTCTATTTATTTGCATTGTTCACTTAAGAAGACTTTCTTATGTCTCCTTGCTAGTCTTTGGAACTTTGAATTCGGATGGGTATATCTTTTCTTTTCTCCTTTGTTGTTTACCTCTGTTCTTATCTCAGCTATTTGTAAGGTCTTTTCAGACAACCATTTTGCCTTATTGCATTTCTTTCTCTTGGGAACAGTTTTGATTATCACCTCCTGTATGATGTTAAGAACCTCCATCCATAGTTCTTCGGGCTCTACCAGATCTAGTCCCCTGAGTTTATTTGTCACGTCTGCTATATAATCATAAGTGATTTGATTTAGGTCATACCTGAATGGCCTAGTGTTTTCCCTACTTTTAATTTAAGTCTGAATTTTGCAATAAGGAGTTCATGATTTGAGCTACAGTCAGCTCCACGTCTTGTGTTTGCTGACTTTATAATGCATCTCCATCTTGGCTACAAATAATATAATCAATCTGGTGATATCCACGTATAGAGTCATCTGTTATGTTGTTTGAAGTTTTTTGCCGCAACTAAGGTGTTCTCATGGCAAAACTCTATTAGCTGTTGCCCTGCTTCATTTTGTATTCAAAGACCAAACTTGCCTTTTACTCTAGATATCTCTTGACTATCAGTTTTCTCTTTCCAGTCCCCTATGATGAAAAGGACATCTTTTTTTCTTTTATTTTTTGGTGTTCATTTTAAAAGGTCTTGTAGGTCTTCATAGCACTGTTCAAATTCTTCTTCTCTAGCATTACTGTTTCTGGCATAGATTGGGTTACTCTGATGCTAAATGTTTTGCCTTGGAAACTAACCAAAATTATTCTGTTGTTTTTGAGATTGCACTCAAGTACTACATTTCCGAGCTTTTTGTTGACTCTGAGGACTACTTCATTTCGTCTAAGAGTCTAAGGGGTTCTTGCACAAAGTAATAGATATAATGGTCATCTGAATCAAATTCAACCATACCCATCCATTTTGCTTCATTGATTCCTAAAATGTCAATGTTCACACTTGACATGTACTGTTTGACCACTTCCAATTTACCTTGATTCCTGGACCTGCATTCCAGGTTCCTATGCAATATTGTTCTTTACAGCATCAAAATTTACTCTCACCACCGGACACATCCAGTGTTGTTACTTAAATGCATAATGTCTCATTTTATAATTACAACACTAAAATATCTTTTTTTTTTTTTTTTTGCTTTTAGTAACAGTTTGGGGCCGTCTCATATTTTACAGGTGATGTTTTTACAACAATTTTTCTATATATTAATCCATCAAAACTTGGTTTATTTAATCATAAGAACTGTTTAATAACTTTACTTATTCTCAAATAGCTTGAGTCCAAAAGTTCAATTTATTTAATTTTTATGTAGTAGAAATACAATAATGGCCCCTTCACACTTTTATCTCTGGGCTGAGTTGAACCATGTACTTGGGGAAAATCCACCTTTTATTGGTGAGGGAGTTAAATGATGGACAGCCTGCATGGCCTCAATAAAATTTAAAGTTTTATGAAACTTGAAAAAGAACTGGAAAGCTCCCAAATACTTCTTTTGATTACTCTTGGGAGCACTGATGGGTATTAAGTTTACAACAAACAGAAAATAAAAACAACAATCTAAGTTTAAAGGAATGGTCCTTACAATGAAGGCTTTGAAAAAGCATTTTTGGAAAACAAATTTGGCTTATAGAAAGTAGTAAACTGTAGCTGATATAAGAGAAAAATGGAGGAAAGATGCTAAGGACAGGTCTAAGGATGTGTATACTTTGGTAAGACAAGGAACTTGAAATATTGAGTCACAAATTCTAACTAAAATCAAGGGTTTTTTGTTTGTTTGTTTTGTTATAATTACATTCTTTTGCATTTAAGATTTCTAAATTTTAAATGATCACTTTGTCATTTCTTTGGTGTGTTTGTTTTCACATGCAAGCCAACAGTTTTTAAAAATAAATGCAAATTTACTATCATTTTTTCCTATATATACACATATATTTGTAAATCCAATTCTTAGTGCACCTTGACATCACTTTCTAACAGAAGACTTTTTTCACTTATATGTGGAATCTAAAAATAAGAAAAAAAAATGATACAAATGAACTTATTTAGAAAACAGAGATAGACTCACTGACATAGAAAACAAGCTAAGGTTACCAAAGGAGTGATAATTTAGGAGTTTGGGATTAAAATATACACAGAATTTAAAAAAAAAATTAAAAAAAAACTCCAAGGAAAATTTCCTCCTTGATTCATTTTGGAGATCATCAAAACTGATAGTAGATAATCTGGTGTTCTTATAGTCACTGGAATTAGGATTTTAAAAGCTGAGAATGTTTAAAGGATATTTTTAGGATCCAACACTGATATGTTTGCAAAAAACTATCTCCAAAAATGTTATCAATATAATGACACTTAAAACTTCACCAATCATGTGTCATGTGTTGGTTGCTCAGTTATATCCAACTCTTTGCAATCCCACGGGTTGTAGCCTGCCAGGCTCCTCTGTCCATGGGAGTCTCTAGGAAAGAATACTGGAGTGTGTTGCCATTCCCTTCTCCAGAGAATCATCCTGACCCAGGGATCAAACCCAAGTCTCTCATATTGCAAGAAGATACTTTGCTTTCTGAGCCACCTTGGAAGCCAATTAATCTATGCTATTTGTTTTTAACAATCTGACTTCCAAATTTATCACAATTCCTAAATATATAATTTATAAAATATGAAAATGTGTATTAGTTTAGCAAATGCTTCTTTTTGAATATTTGCTTTGCTGATATATAAATAATGTTATATATTTAATATGGCCTAACAATTAAATTAACAATTAAACGATTTAGTGTTAATTCTGCTTACAAGGGTAAATTTGAAACTCAGAACAACTATTTATTAAAAAGAGTACACTTGGTAGTGAAAGAAAAAGGTTCAAAGCTGGTTCATCACTCAAAGTACATTTGTCTCAATGGTGGAAAAAAAAAATGATTGATATATTTCTCCTTTTAGCACAGGTTATTATTCTTGTGCTGTCAGATAAAACACAGAATGACCAATTAAAATTTCATTAATTTATTATTTTTATTTTTATTTTTTCATTAGAAAAGCCATAATTTATTACTGTAGTTTTAAAAAAGTATTTAAATATATCTGATTTACAATTTTATATTAGTTTAAGATGCACTCAAAGTGAATCAGTTACATATATACATATAGACACATTTTTAGATTATTTTCCCATGTAGATCATTACAGAGTAATGAGTAGAGTTCCTTGTGCTATACAATAGGTCCTTATTAGTTATCTCTTTATATATATATATATATATATATATATATATATATATTAACACTAGTGTGTATATACCAATCTCAGTCTCCCAATTTACCCTCTCCTTCCTCCTGCACAACCATTAATTTGTTTTCTACATCTGTGAGTTTGTTTCTGTTTTGTAAATAAGTTCATTTGTACCATTATTTTCAATTCCACATATAAGCAGCATCATATGATATTTGTCTTTCTCCGTCTGACTTACTTCACTCAGTATGACAATCTCTAGGTCCATCCATGTTGCTGCGAATGGCATCATTTCATTCTTTCTGTGACTGAGTGATAGTCTGTTGTATATATTTACCACATTTCCTTTATTTATTTGTTGATGGATATTCATATTGCTTCTGTGCCCTGACTATTGTGAATAGTGCTGCAATGAACATTAGATACATGTATATTTTCAAACTGTGACTTTCTCCAGATGTATATGCAAGTGGGGTTGATGGGTCACAGGGTAGCTCTATTTTTAATATTTTAAGGAACCTCTGTACTCTTTTCCATAGTGGCTATACCAGTTTTCATTCCCACCAACAGTGTAGGTTTCTCTTTTCTCAATGTCTCTCCAGCATTTATTGTTTGTGGATTTTTGATGATACCCATTTTGCTTGGCATGAGGTGGTATCTCATTGCAGTTTTGATTTGCATTTCTTAATAATTAGTGACATTGAACATATGTTCATGTGCTTTTTGTCGACCATGTGTATATCTTCTTTAGAGAATATTTATTTAGATCTTCCACCATTTAATATTTTTTTTTAATATTGAGCTGTGTGAGCTTTATTTTATCTTTTGGAGATTAATCCCTTGTCAGTTGTTTCGTTTCCAAATTCTTTCATCCTTTCCAAAGGATTGTCTTTTCGTATTGTTTATGGTTTCACTTCCCATGTAAAGCTTTTAAATTACCAGAAAACTACTAGAGCTTATCAATGAATTTGGTAAAGTTGCAGGATACAAAATTAATACATAGAAATCTCTTGCATTCTTATACACAAAAAATGAAGGATCAGAAAGAGAAATTATGGAAACAATCCGATTTACCGTGGCCAAAAAAAAAAAAAAAAAATACAATACTTAGGAATAAACCTATATAAAGAGGCAAAAATACTGTACTCAAAATACTATAAGACACTGAGGAAAAAAATCAAAGATGACACAAACAGGTAAAGAGATAGACCATGTTCTTAGACTGAAAGAATCAATATGGTAAAAATAACTATACTACCCAAATAATCTATACATTCAGTGCACAATCCCTATCAAATTAACAATGGCATGTTTCATGTTTCACAGACTTAGAATAGAAAAAAAAAAAAAAAAACAACTTTGCAATTTGTGTGGAAACATAACAGACACCATATAACCAAAGCAGTCTTGAGATACAAAAATGGAACTAGAGAAAGCAGGGTCTGCTGAAGTCAGGGGACTTCAGACTATATTGCAAGGCTACAATAATCAACATGACATTTTATTGGCACAAAAACAGAAATTTAGATCAAGAGAACAGAATAGAAAGCCCAGATATAAACCCAAGCACCTATGACCACTCAGTCTATGGCAAAGGAGGCAAAAATACACAATGGAGAAAAGATAGTCTCTCCTATAAGTAATGCTGGGGAAACTGGTTCGCTACATGTAAAACAGTAAAATTAGAACACTCCCTAACACTATGCACAAAAATAAAGTCAAAATGGGTTAAAGATCTAAATGTAAGGCTAGAAACGGTAAAACTCTTAGAGGAAAACATAGGCAGACATTCTTTGCCATAAATTGCAGCGAGATCTTTTTTGATCCATCTCTTGCTATTGTTCAGTAATTAAATCACGTCTAACTCTTTGATACCCCATGGACTGCAGCACAACAGGCTTTCCTGTCCTTCAATATCTCCCAGAGTTTGCTCAAACTCTATTAGGATGCACATCTTACAGTAATGAAAATAAAAACAAAAACTAAAAAGATGTGTCCTAAGTTTTAATTTTAAAAACAATAAGTACTTTTTTTAGTGTATATATGTCCAAAATAGTATGTGATCATATTTATACTGTATTTTATTTTCTAAATCTGACAACCCTGTATTAACCAATCCCATCTTTGTCATGGAAGTGAAAAGGTTAGTCACTCAATCATGTCTGACTCTTTGTATCCTTATGGACTATAGCCCACCAGGCTCCTCTGTCCATAGAATTATTCCAGCAAGAATGCTATAATGGGTTCCCATTTCCTCCTCCAGGGGATCTACTTGACTCATGGATCAAACCAGCATCTCCTGTGGCTCCAGCATTGGCAGATGGATTCTTTACCACTGAGCCACCTGGGAAACCAGCCATAAACACACACATTTAATAATATTACTTATTTCTTCAACATTTATTACTGTGGTCAACAGATATCACACATTTCTATTTGATATTCTATTGAATGTGTAAGCCATACAGGGTATAACAAGGACTTTTCTATTGCACTGCTACATTGAAATGAAACAACTGGATGGTTAAACTCTGATCTAAATAGGTCCAATGGTGCTGTTACCCATTTTAGAATCAAAATACATGTTATGAAGTGGTAAATCTTATATGTCAGGTTATTTTCTTAAAGCAAAAAAATGTTCAACCTTCAAGGCTTTTATATAGAGAATATCCTACATATTATATTCTCATATGTTGAAAACTGTTCCACTTCTTGATGAAGAGAATATGGGTTCCCAGCCCCACCCGTCTTGGCCAATCATATCTCCTCCTCTTGTTCTCATAGAAGTATAGGAAGCTTTTCTAGAAGTTTCCATAAAGATCTACATAGGATATCTTTTCATACCAGAAAAGGCTGAGCATTACCTGACAGGATTCCTTATGAATTAGCCCTTTCCCCAAGTATATGTGTTGCACATACATAAAAGTATCTCTCTTGCTAACTTTGTGCATGCTCCTGAGAAAATCCTTATCCAGACTGACTTATCTTTTCCTACCCCAAACTCATCTAAATCAAAAATTCTTCCTCAAAGCCTAAATTTCCAAGGTGTCACTTTTCTGCTTTTTCTAAGCATACTTTTTTCATAGCATTTGGTTAACTATAGTCTATTGATTTGTCATTTTGCTGACTCCCCAAACTAATGAATGCTATAAGGCAAGAATATCAACATTATTTGAAACAATATTTGACACATAGTACATTTTCAATAAATAGTTGATAATTAATGATAATTTCATGTTTACAGCAGATGGATAGATTTGTCCCAAAGAACTTCTAAAAGTGTGAACAAAATTTTCTAGTGAAAGTTTCAGTTAAGGAAAAAAAAAAAAAAAAAAAAACACCTGCAAATCAGTATCCTACAGAGCAATGTAGTGATTTAGAGAATGTAAAAAATCATATTGGGAACAGTCCTTAGGTTTATTAATTTAATACTGTTTCTTTTTTTAATATAAATTTATTTATTTTAATTGGAGGTTAATTACTTAACAATATTGTATTGGTTTTGCAATACATCAACAGGAATTCACCACAGATATTATAAATAATCAGTTCATCATCCTTTCCAAAAGCAAAGAGGTGTTTTTTTTCCTCTCTCTCTCTCTCTCTCTTTGTAATATATCAAGAATTTTACACATGTAATCTTCATTAACTTTTAAATTAATTTAGCAATTTAATGGAAATTTAAATAATCATGTTAACTAAAATTTGGTTCAACAGGGGATAAGCAGAGTACAGTAACCCAAAATATCCAAGAGGTTCATATTATGCAAGTGTTTATTAACAAACAGTTAAGTTGTGAGATCACAGAGTGAAATCAAGGTCACCACAACACAAAATATTCACTAATAAGCTGAAAATTTATAAATATGTCCCTACTAAAAATTCCTCTTCTCTTAACCCTCACCTCCATAATTGAGTAATCTCATCTCAGTGGGGAAAGTAACCTAAAACTGATGTTGTTCTCCAGTAATTATTGGTTTTAACTGTGGTGCATTCAATTACCCTCATCATCTCTGCTCAACAAGTTAGAGTTTGCATAGCTTTTTGGTCAATTTAATTAGGAAAAATCTAGTCTGTACAGTTGGGTTCAAATCTCTTATCCTGTGTTTCTATGTCTCCCCCTGGCATCAGCTGTTTGGAGACTTCTCTGGTGAAATGGGAGGAAGATGAGATAAATCTTGAGTTTCTTGCCTACTGCAGTAGTGATAGAATCTCATACCTGATTTCTCTCTATTTTTCTTGGATCCATTTACGAATAATATCATCTACCAAAATGTGTCCCTACTTAGAAGGTCTAGCACTGTTTTCTAGGGGTCTGGTGTTCAGTTTTTCCATAGCCCCTGTTTAGAGACTTCTCAGAAAAACTCAGTTGCATCCCTTTAATCCCAGACATGGCTCATTACCTCAACCCTTCTTCTAGAAGAAGTAATTCCACATGTGAAAAATATGTGGGCCTTTCTCTTGTTCCTGTCTTATTAGACAATCTCTGTGGTCCCTTATATGGGCACAGGGAAATATTCAGGAAGTCTTTTGAATGTTTCAAGTGTTTGAGGGCACAGGGTGGCCTAGCCTTCTTTCCAGGCACAGTATTACAGTGCCTTCTTTTTTTCATTAGTTGTTCAGTTCAGTTCAGTTCAGTTCAGTCACTCAGTCGTGTCCGACTCTTTACAACGCCATGAATCTCGGCACGCCAGGCTTCACTGTCCATCACCAACTCCTGGAGTTCACTCAGATTCATGTCCATCATGTCAGTGATGCCATCCAGCCATTTCATCCTCTGTCGTCCCCTTCTCCTCCTGCCCCTAATCCCTCCCAGCATCAAAGCCTTTTCCAAAGAGTCAACTCTTTGCATGAGGTGGCCAAAGTACTGAGTTTCAGCTTTAGCATCATTCCTTCCAAAGAAATCCCAGGGCTGACCTCCTTCAGAATGGACTGGTTGGATCTCCTTGAAGTCCAAGGGACTCTCAAGAGTCTTCTCCAACACCACAGTTCAAAAGCATCAATTCTTCGGCACTCAGCCTTCTTCACAGTCCAACTCTCACATCCATACATGACTACTGGAAAAACCATTGCCTTGACTAGACGGACCTTAGTTGGCAAAGTAATGTCTCTGCTTTTGAACATGCTATCTAGGTTGATCATAGCTTTCCTTCCAAAGAGTAAGCGTCTTTTACTTTCATGGCTGCAGTCACCATCTGCAGTGATTTTGGAGCCCCCAAAAATAAAGTCTGACACGGTTTCCACTGTTTCCCCATCTATTTCCCATGAAGTGATGGGACCTGATGCCGTTAGTTATTAATCACTCTCAAAAGCCTCCCCACTTCAAGAAACTCTATTCAAGAGGCCAATACACCTCTTCATGTTTAGGTTCTCAACTTCAAAGAACTTGTCAATTTCTTCAACAACTTTGTTATGATGATTGGCTTCACTTGAATGGCAGCACCAAGGCAAACTGGCAGAATATACACTTAAGGACAATCTAAGAGGGTAACAAAACATCCTTTATTCCAATAGGTATTCTACCTGTGAGTTTCTTGAATCTCTCCATCCCAACTTTGATAAAAGGCTTTCTTTCAGCTCAAACATCACAGTTGCAAAACCAGTTTCATCCATTTTGTTGAGTCCTAATCTTTTCTTATAGCTAAGGCAGAAAGATAAAAACTAAATATATTAGAATAGGCAGTTCTATTGAGTGGTAATCTTGAAAAATCCATTTAGTCTTCACATTGTCTGCTTCCTATCAAAGATAGGAAAATATTGCTTCTTTTTATTCGGTGAGCATGACCTTATTTTCATATCCACAGTATTCCCTCACAACAATCAGTCATGTATCTATTTCTATCTATCTTCTCATATTTTGAATCTTTAGTTTATTTACAGAAATAATTATCTAACATGCAATATATATCAGCATCAAAGTCAAAAAGAGTTACAAAGTTTTAGAAGTGGTGTTAGAAAATTGATCAAAATCCTGTGTAAATCTGTTGACATATTTCAAAAGGAAAACTATACAAAATAGTGTTAATTTTATACTTATGTATAAAAAGTATACAAAAATTAATAATAGTTTAACATTCTATTCTGTATTCTAAGATTTGTTGCATAAATGGTATAATTAACCTCCTTTTTAGCTCATTTGCAAGGTAATACAAATACTTCATTTCTTAAATATCCTTATCATGCACAGATCACTTGAGCACTTGGTTTCAATGAATCAGTCATTAGATCTCCAAAGTTATTTATATTGTTCTATTTATTATAATTAAATATAATCATTAGATACCTTCTTAAAATATAACTGGGAAATAGAGGTTTTTCCATAAAAAATAGTTGAACATTTTGAAAAGTGTGCTTATAGTAAAGAAAATAAAATTTATGACTGGTTAACCAAAGTGCTGATTAGAAAGGTATGAGTGATAAGAGAAAAAAACTGAAGGGAATATTTCATGCAAGGATGGGCATAATAAAAGAGAGAAACGGTAAGTGCTTAACAGAAGCATACGAGATTAAGAAGAGATGGCAAGAATACACAGAAGACCTATGCAAAAAAGATGTTAATGACCCAGATAACCACGATGGTGTAAGCACTCA
The DNA here is from genome assembly GCF_023091745.1 of Budorcas taxicolor. Lineage (NCBI taxonomy): Eukaryota > Metazoa > Chordata > Mammalia > Artiodactyla > Bovidae > Budorcas > Budorcas taxicolor. The sequence goes on from NC_068923.1 coordinate 9,251,036, forward strand.
CATCAAGTCAGACAACCTGGAGTATGAAGACAAGTGGACCTTTGGAAGCATTACTACAAACAAACCTAGCGGAAGTGGTGGAATTCCAGCTGAGCTTTTTCAGATTTTAAAAGATGATGCTGTTAAAATGCTGCACTCAGTATGTCAGCAAGTTTGGAAATTCAGCAGTGGATGCAGGACTGGAAAAGGACAGTTTTCATTCCAATTCCAAAGAAGGGCAATCCAAAGAATGTTCAAATTGCCATACAATTGTCCTGATTTAATAGGCTAGTAAGATTTTGTTCAAAATCCTCCAAGCTAGGCTTCACAGTAGGTGAACCAAAAATTTCCAGACTTTAAAACTGGATTTAGAAAAGGCAGAAGAACCAGAGATCAAAATGCCAATATTCATTGGATCATAGAGAAAGCAAGGGAATTCCAGAAAAACATCTGCTTCATTGACTATGCAAAAGCTTTTGATTGTGTGTTTGTCAACAAACTGGAGAATTCTGAAAGAGATAGAAAACCAAACCACCTTACTTGTCTCCTGAGAAACCTGTATGTGGGTCCAGAAGCAACAATTACAGCCAGACGTGAAACAACAGACTTGTTTCAAATTAGGAAAGGAGTAAGACAAGGCTGTATACTGTCACCTTACTTATTTAACGGACTTGCAGAGTGCATCATGTGAAATGCCAGGCTGGATGAATGACAGGCTGGAGTCAAGATTACCAGAAGAAATATTAGCATCCCCAAGGTGCAGATGATACCACTCTAATGGCAAAAGAGAAAGTAAACAGCCTCTTGATGAAGGTGAAATAAGAGAGTAAAAAAGTTGGCTTAAAACTCAACATTCAAAAACTAAGATCGTGGAAACCAGTCCCATCACTTCATGGGTATTAGAAAGGGAAAAATTGGAAGCAGTGACAGGTTTTATATCGTGGGCTCCAGAGTCAGTACCCATGATGACTATAGCCATAAAATTCAAAGACACTCTCCTTGAAAGGAAAGCTAGACAAACCGAGACAGTGCATTAAAAACTAGAGACATCACTTTGCCAACAAAACTCAGTTTAGTTAAAGCTGTGGTTTTTCTGGTAGTCATGCATGGTTGTGAGAATTGCACCATTAAAGAGAGCTGAGGTCTAAGAATTAATGCTTTTATTTTGGTGCTGGAGAACCAAGGAGGTCAAACCAGTCAATCCCAAAAGAAACCAACCCTGAATATCCATTGAAAGGGCTGATGCTGAATCTGAAATGCCAATACTTTGCCCACCTGATGTGAAGAGCTGACTTGTTGGAAAAGACCCTGATGCTGGGAAAATTTGAAGGAAAAATGAAAACAGGGCAACAGAGGATGAGACGGCTAGACAGCATTACCTCACCAAGTCAAAGGACATGAATTTGAGCAAACTCCAGGAGACAGTAATGAATAGGGGATCCTGGCATGCTGTAGTCCACGGGATAACAAAAAGTAAGATATGATTTAGTGACTGAACAACAATAACAGAAAAACAAACAAACAAACAAACAGTAGGAGAAAAATAGGACAGTTAAATTGCTTGTACTCTTATTTGGCAAATCTCCTGTTACCCATTATCCAAGACTTTTCCAGATGACTAGCCAGAGAATGGTAATAGAATATCTCAATACTTGATCTCTTATTTAGCAAATCCAGAGGCTTGGATCTTTAAAGACCTGGCAAAAGTATGGTTCCTTTTATAACAAGTTCTTGTAGATATGTTCCTGTCAGTGCCCTTCCAATCAGAGTATATAGGGTACTGTTTAGTCCTTCTATGTAGAAGATATCTGTAGTCAAAATTATTCTGACAGTTACTGAATTAAATCACCTAACTCTCACACTCTATAAGAATGATTTAATATAATAATAATAGTAATACTTTAATGAAATAGTTAAAGCATAAAAGTATTCAACTATACCATAAAAAGGGAAAGATTTGTTATTAAATAACATTCAAGTGTTAAAATCATAAGAAGAGGAAGGGGTTCTTTGAGTGATTATTTATAAATGGGTCACTTCTCTTCAGGTTCAATGTTTAGAAATGAATAAAAATTAATATGGTATTACTCAATGAAACACCTTATATTTTACAAGTTCATAATGGACTGCTAATGAGACAAGAATTGCTATTATATCATCTAATGCAATTTTCTGTCTTGGCACTATTGCCATTTAGGGCCAGATGGTTACATGTTTTAAAGTTACATCTAGTCAAAACTATGGTTTTTCCAGTAGTCATATGTGGATATGAGATTTGGACTATAAAGAAAGCTGAGTGTCAAAGGATTGATATTTTTGAACTGTTGGTGTTGGACAAGGCTCTTGAGAGTCCCTTGGACTACAAAGAGATCAAACCAGTCAATCCTAAAAGAAATAAATCCAGAATACTCATTGGAAGTACTGATGCTGAAGCTGAAACTCCAATAATTTGGCCACCTGATGCAAAGAACTGACTTCTTGAAAGAGCCCCTGATGCTGGGAAAGATTGAAGGTGGGAGGAGAAGGGAATGACAGAGAATGAGATGGTTGGATGGAGTCACTGACACGATGGACATGACTTTGAGCAACCTCTGGGAGTTGGAGATGGAGGGGAAGCCTGACATGCTGCAGTCCATGGGGTCATAAAGAGTTGGACATGAATGAGCTACTGACCTGAACTGGCTACATGTTGGAGGTGGCTATCACAATGCATCATGGAATATTTAGCAGCACACTAACTTCCATCTACTACAAACTAGTAACAACTTCCTTTCTCAGTTGTGACAACAAAAATGCCCTCAATCTGTAACAAATATCCCCTGTAGGGAAAGATCAATCCCAGTTGAGATCCAGTGACCTGATATACTTAATAAGACTCAAGGTACAGAGGCAAAGAAATTGGTTTTCTAAAGCAGGACTATCTGAATAGGCATTGGAAAATACAAGCCAGCAATGATGCATTTTATAAATAACATAATCTTTGGGTTTCAGAACTAAGGATATACATGCTACAGTTTTTTATGCATATACTTGTAACCCTTCTTAGTAACTTAAGTAGTTATTATAAATCTAGAAAATGAGAAATCATGGCTGCACTATATTTTATTTGCATTTGGTCATTCAGAAGACATGTTCTCTCTTAAGCTAGAATGAAAACATCTACAAAAATATGGGCCTTGATGGATAGCAAAGATTTGTGGATTTAATATTATCTCTTCCCTATCTCTGGCATGAGTCATTCTGCTAGCACACAATTGTCTTTATTGACTACACATCATTTCCCTGACATAAAAACAGTGTTATAATTTAAATCACAAGAAAAAAAAAAAAAAAAACCTTTGCCTGACATGTTTTTCTGTACATGCTGTATAAAAATTTATGTTATATATGACTGTTTGTCAGTCTATATTCCTGTAAAAAATTCTAATTTACAGTTTCTCCTATTTTGCTGAGAAGAATTGTTTCATGGGAGCAATATTTTGATAGTGTGTTTGTAATAATATCTGATTACATTAAAAAAATTAAATGTCTGTAATTCCACACATAGTGAATCCCAAAGGAAAAAGTGAGGATGATGTAAATTTACAAAGATGCAAGACATTAAGATTAAGGCATGTCTCATTACACAACTTATCAAATTCAGTAGTTCTTAACACTGGCAGCATATTAGAACCACCTGGGAGACTTAACAAGTACTGAGATACAGATCGTTCTGTGAACTAATTAGATCAGAGTCTCTGAAGAACTGGTTTGAGCATCTCTATCTTTTCAAGGCTTCCTATTGATTCTCATGGCATTAAGTTTTAGGCACTAATTATCCTCATTCTTACAGTTGGTTCAGGAATCCCCTGCATCTTGCATTGTTACATAGGTCAAAACTAACTTTATTCTAATATTGAGATTTTATTTTACAGTTTTACTCATTAATTTTCATTATAGGGTGAATTTTTTCAGAAATTAAATCACATACCATATCACAAGGAAATGGACACAGAAGCAGGTTAAAAACAACAACTACCAAGACTGTCACTAGATTTATAAGAATGAAAAATAATGATCCTCTTCTCACTGATTTTTAGCTTTAAAAAAAGTTATTTTTAATAAATATATATCATTTATGTGATATATAAGGAACTTATTGCTTCTATTTGTAAATGAATTAATTTGTCAGTATGTAAGGTTTCTTAGTTTTAATTTCCATTTTGATAAATATTGATGGGTATCAGTTTAGTTCTGTCGCTCAGTCGTGTCCGACTCTTTGTGACCCATGAATTGCAGCACGCCAGGCCTCCCTGTCCATCACCAACTCCTGGAGTTCACTAAAACTCACGTGCATCGAGTCAGTGATGCCATCCAACCATCTCATCCTCTGTCATCCCCTTCTCCTCCTTTCCCTCTGAGGATTGGTGAAATTCCTTCCTTTGGTGCTATTGTTCATCAAATGATGATTATCCTTCCGATGTAAAAATAACAGCCTTTTAAGAAAATGACCTGCTGTAGCATATGGCAATTTGGTAAGATAGTATAGTTCTTCATAGTTTTATCTAAATAGACTATGGATAAATGTAGTAAATTTATGTGTGTGCGTGTTCAGTCAGAGTAATCTCTGACTCTTTGAGACCCCAAGCCTTCCAATCTCCTCTGTCCATGAGATTTTTCAAGGAAGTTTTTACTGGAGCAGGTTGCCATTTCCTCCTTCATGGGATCGTCCCAACCCAGTGACTGAACCCACATATCCTGCACTTCCTGCATTGGTGAGCAGATTCTTTATCACTGAGCCATTTGGGAAGTCCATAATAAACCTGTTTTTGTGTAATTCATATATACTATAATGAATATTACAAATTCCTAAAGTTGATAAAAATGAGGTGAAATTTTGCATGATTTATGTGCCATAGATATGGAACCCAACTATAATTAAGAATGAAAAGAGGAACTTAGTCTTTTATCTTAGAATTTATAATTTCAGTTTATAATTTATCAATTTAATGCCACACATTTTGAACACTAGCCTTCTCATTTGGTATAGCCAATATGATGTTTTTCTTGAGTATTATTGTGTTGAATATTAATTGAAATAATATCATAATTGAAACGATGTTATAGAATGCAGAAAATGTTTTTATGAAAGCAAACAGTGTGAAAGTAATTATCTCTATCAACTTGAATTATACATTTTATTCAATCATATCACTTCATTTCTGAGTTAATATTAGTTGAAAACTATTCATTATGAAGTATTAATAGTTCTTTTATTTGTTTGTTCTACTCAGGATTTTTTTTTTTTAATTGCTTTTGGTTTCACTTTATAAATAATGCTGTTTTAACTATGAATGTTACTGAAACAGATTATTTGCCATAATTTCCAATTTCAAGAGCATATTTGCTGCTCCTTTCTATGTCTTCTTTGAGCCTTAGGAAATATTTTTAATTTTTAAATGTGATTGTTCTATGCTGCTTTATAATATTGTGTAGTTAAAAATTGAATTCAAAGAAGGCTGGATTCTGAGTTTTAAAGTTCTAATTAATAACTTCGCTGGGAGCAAACCAAATTTTGAGGCACTGACAATAAGAAAATGAATTGGGTATCATTGTTAATAAACTCAGCCCCACTGGAACAAATAGTGAAGAAATCCCATTCACATCACAAGGTCTTGGAACAATACAAATAATGCATAATGAGATTGGTGCCTAACATTGAAATAAAAAGCATTCAATAAATCTATATTGAACAATCTATGTGTTTTCTGCTATACACTAAACATTACTGCTGCTGCTATGTCATTTCAAAGGATTCTTAAACAAATAAAATGCTCTTTTTACTCTTAACTTACTTTCTGTGTGATGATATATTATCTAATCATAGAAATACAATTAGAGTTCTTCCTAGTTTTCAAGGAAGTTTAAAATCTTGAATAAGGCAGTGACTTTAATGTTTTATCCAATGTAGATATTGTAGCTCATACAAAAGGAGAATCAATGTATTTGCTTCTCTCTTGATCCTTCCTTTTTCTGAGAAAAATAATCATCATCAATTGATATTTGCCAACAAATGGTATGTCCAAACATTTTTGCTTATTTTTAACAATTTTTAAAGGAGTTTAAAAAGTCAAGAAACTACACAACTGTTAGATTACTTCTAAAGGTATACTAGGTATTTTAATTAAAGAGGTTGTAGAATAATGGAAAGGGGAAAACTACTATTTAGTTACCTTGCAGCTTTGCACAGGCAGCAAGAGAACTAGCAAAGAGGGTTGCTTAAGAACTGAGGAGGACATAGTTTTGCATAACTTGAGTTTTCTGAGCAGGAGTATAACTCTACAATAAACAGTGTTAGTACATAGAGAGGAGAAAAATTCTAAAAGATGGATACTATTATGAGAAAAAAAGGGGTAAATGTAGGACAGACAGAAATTTCAGAGGCACCCTTTATAAGGCAACATAATCGCTCATAATTTATTCCATGTTTCCATGTTTCTTATTCCCTTTCACTGATATTAATACATCACATACATCCATGTTCCATTTATTTAAATTAAAATGAAGTCTACCTGTATTCTCCTATCTCTCATCTCTTTTTTCTGTTCTCTTTCCTCTTCCCAAATCCTTCATACCCACAACTCAGAACTCTACCTTATATGTCAAAGTTCAGTTTCAGTCACTATTTCCTCTATGAATCCTCCCCCAAATCGCCAACTGAGTTGCCCATCCCCACGAGTTTCCTAATCTTAGTCAGAATTGATCCTCTGCCCCCTTATTATTTTTTAATGGGTTTTTCCCAGTCTACCTCCTCCACTTTATATAAGTTAAGAATTTTGATTTTTCATTTCATCTCAAATGTTTTTCAGAGACTGGGATGGCAGTGAACAAATGTATGAGCTATAGCAATCAGTTCAGTTCAGTACAGTCGCTCAGTCATGTCCGACTCTTTGTGACCCCATGAATCGCAGCATGCCAGGCCTCCCTGTTCATCACCAACTCCCGGAGTTCACTCAAACTCATGTTCATCGAGCCGGTGATGCCATTCAGCCATCTCATCCTCTGTTATCCCTTTTTCCTCCTGCCTCCAATCCCGCCCAGCATCACAGTTTTTCCAATGAGTCAACTCTTTGCAGGAGGTGGCCAAAGTATTGAAGTTTCAGCTTTAGCATCATTCTTTCCAAAGAACATCCAGGGCTGATCTCCTTTAGAATGGACTGGCTGGATCTCCTTGCAGTCCAAGGGACTCTCAAGAGTCTTCTCCAACACCACATTTCAAAAGCATCAATTCTTCGGTGCTCAGCTTTCTTCACAGTCCAACTCTCACATCCCTACATGACTACTGGAAAAACCATAGCTTTGACTAGACGGACCTTTGTTGGAAAAATAATGTCTCTGCTTTTCAATATGCTATCTAGGTTGGTCATAACTTTCCTTCCAAGGAGTAAGCGTCTTTTAATTTCATGGCTTCAATCAGCATCTGCAGTCATTTTGGAGCCCCCAAAAATAAAGTCTGTCACTGTTTCCACTGTTTCCCCATCTATTTCCCATGAAGTGATGGGACTAGATCCCGTATTCTTAGTTTTCTGAATGTTGATCTTTAAGCCAACTTTTTCACTCTTCTTTTTCACTTTCATCAATAATCAGGTGGAAACTCCTAAATATAAACATCTTATGGCTCTCCATGGTGGGCAGGGATCACTGGTGAAACCAAGCAGGAATCTGTGAGGCTTCTGGGCATGAGGTCCTTTCTGTGTCCCGTTTCTTGACTTTCCCTTAGTTCTAAAGGGTAGGGTTAAACAAGTGCTAGTCAGGGAAGAGAGGGGATGAAGAGATAAGGGAGGATCAGTCAAGAGATACCTTGATTTGCAGACTTGGAGTAGGATTCTGGTTCCATCTAAGCAGTACACAAAACAGTATATTTGAGGTCTTTTGAAGAACTAAAGTCCCCAACAAATGGAAGATGTTAACTACTTGATGAAGCTTTCTTCAGAGAGAAGGTCACAGTTTGATAACCTTGAGGCCCACAGAAGCTCCTTAAGGAAATATCTACTGCTGCTAAGTCACGTCAGTCATGTCCGACTCTGTGCAACCCCATAGATGGTAGCCCACCAGGCTCCCCCATCCCTGGGATTCTCCAGGCAAGAACACTGGAGTGGGTTGCCATTTCCTTCTCCAATGCATGAAAGTGAAAGTGAAGTCACTCAGCTTTATCCAACCCTCAGCGATCCCATAGACTGCAGCCTTCCAGACTCCTCCATCCATGGGATTTTCCAGGCAAGAGTACTGGAGTGGGGTCCCGTTGCCTTCTCCAAAGAAATTACCTAAGGCCAGATTAAAGGAATGCAGACCCTGCACACACCCTGTTCTTTATCAGCAACTCTGTTCTTGAACCATTGCTATAAAACACCAAATCTACTCCTCTGCCCCAGGTTGGGACACACACTTCTGATGCTATTCACCCTCTGTATTCCCCTTTGCCAGATGAAGCAATAAAGCTATTATTTTCTACTTCACCCAAAACTGTCTCTGAGATTCAATTCAGCACTGGTGCACAGAGATCAAGTTTTGACATCACTGGGAAAAGATGGCAGGGGTTAAATGGAGATAAGCAGCAGTCATGCAAGCATGATCGGGTGACTTGTGGATCTAACACAGTGGATGGTTGGATCACAACTCAGGAAATAGAATATAGATAGACTGTCTATTGTTGTGATGGATTCGATCAACATTCTCTTTAAGGAGTTGAAGAAACACTTTTTCCTTTTGGAAGCTTGAACAGGCAGAATTTCCCAAACTGATTTTACCAATGTGACTGAATATTATGTAAAAAGATGCATCTGGTCAACAAAGTTGGGAAACTTTCATGTAAACAAAGTTAAGAAAGCCTTTTACTGTGGATCTTGTCCCACCTATGCTATACATTGTGAATCTCTAAAACGGTGTGATGACAGGCACAATTTTTTAGGCATTTTGATTACAGAATCTCCCCCAAACCTACTAACATCACACAACTGAGATTATGTGAGTTTTGCGTGTACATGCTAAGTCACTTCTGTTATGTCCAACTCTTTGTGACCCTATGGATTTTAGACCACCAGGCTCCTCTGTTTATTGGATTCTCCAGGAAAGAATACTGGAGTGGGTTGCCATTCACTTCTCCAGGGGATATTCTTGTCCCAGGGGTTGAACCTGCATTTCTTCTTTCTCCTACATTGCCAGGTGGGTTCTTTACTACTAGTGCAATTTGGGAAGCTCCCTTCAGTACTACTGTGGTTGAATGACAGCAGGTTAGAGTCAAATGAATCTGAAATCAGAACTTAGAACTGTTATTTCAAATCAATGTATTAAGTGACTGCATTTTTTCCCTCCTTTTGCTCTCCTCACAACAAAGATTTGAAGCAATGAACCAGAGCTACAGCTCATTTACAGTTCAAAATTTTATTAAGCAGACAGCAGATAGGACACTCCAAGAGATGAGGGCAGGGCAACCTTGGAAGAGTCTTGCCAATTCATCTTGGCTTCCTCTTTTCATAATATTTCCCTCCTCCCCTGAAGTTTGCCTTATGTAAATTAGGGCTTGTACTCACCATCAGCCAGGAAGGGGACATGTGTATTTTTTATCCCACTAGAGGTTCCCAATCTGGTCCTTAAATATTAACTTTGTTCTCTTGCATAGGTTTTTTCTGCTGTCTTCCTTTTAGCTGCTGCTTTTCAAATGACCTTTTGGGACTCTTTTCTCTATTCTCAGTTCGGTTCAGTTCAGTTCAGTCGCTCAGTCATGTCCAACTCTTTGTGACCCCATGAATCGCAGCATGCCAGGCCTCCCTGTTCATCACCATATCCCGGAGTTCACTCAGACTCACGTCCATCGAGTCTGTGATGCCATCCAGCCATCACATCCTCTGTCGTCCCCTTCTCCTCCTGCCCCCAATCCCTCCCAGCATCAGAGTTTTTTTCCAGTGAGTCAACTCTTTGCATGAGGTGGCCAAATAACTGGAGTTTCAGCTTTAGCATCATTCCATCCAAAGAAATCCCAGGGTTGATCTCCTTCAGAATGGACTGGTTGGATCTCCTTGTAGTCCAAGGGACTGTCAAGAGTCTTCTCCAACACCACAGTTCAAAAGCATCAGTTCTTTGGCGCTTAGCCTTCTTCACAGTCCAACTCTCACATCCATACGTGACCACAGGAAAAACCATAGCCTTGACTAGATGGACCATAGTCGGCAAAGTAATGCCTCTGCTTTTGAATATTCTATCTAGGTTGGTCATAACTTTTCTTCCAAGGAGTAAGCGTCTTTTAATTTAATTGTTGCAATCACCATCTGCAGTGATTTTGGAGACCCCCAAAATAAAGTCTGACACTGTTTCCACTGTTTCCCCGTCTATTTCCCATGAAGTGATGGAACCGGATGCCATGATCTTTGTTTTCTGAATGTTGAGCTTTAAGCCTACTTTTTCGCTCTCCTCTCACTTTCATTAAGAGGTTTTTTAGCTCCTCTTCACTTTCTACCATAAGGGTGGTGTCATCTGCTTATCTGAGGTTATTGATATTTCTCCCGGCATTCTTGAGTCCAGCTTGTGTTTCTTCCAGTCCAGCGTTTCTCATGATGTACTCTGCATATTCTACCTACCTAAAAAAAGGTAACTTTAAATTCACTGTATTCATCCAAAATATGGGCAAAATATATGTGTACTTCAGAATGCAGTGACATTTAAAGAGAAAGAATAATTTACTCTTGGAAACACAGTTAAAGGACTATATGCTATAAGAAATGAACTTTCTACCAGACAAAGAATAGGGAGTCAACTAATACAAGCTGTGGGAAAGAAATAGGACTATCTTTCAAGAGAAGGCTTAACAACTTCTAGATCACTACTCTTTAGTATCTATTATGAATTCTCAGTAGCTTTCAGTATAACCATATATTTCCAATAGCAAGCCTTTAGTAGACCTTTCCCCACATCATCTAAATCTATGGGTCCCTTATTACATGCCTCACACTCACTCCCCATAATTTAATATTCATAACTTTGTTATTCCCCCCAGAAATAGCTTTTCTTATTACTATCTTTCTCTTCATATACTTAAGCTATCAAAACTGCAGCCTAAAATAATGACAAACATGTAGATAAAAATAGCAAATAACTTTTTAAAAAATCACTTTTCTTAGAGACAGAAGAGGAATTGACCTTCAAATTATTCTAAAACAATGACAATATATATTGATGATTTTGTCAGGTGAGTGTGTAATTTCCTTGGTTCTGTCTCGCTGCAGAAAAGATTTGAAATGGTGGACCAATGTTATAGCTCGGTTACAATTCAAAGTTTTATGAGGCAAGCAAAAGATAGTACGCTCTTGAGGTGTGAGGGCAGGCCGACCCCAAAGGAGAGAGGCTCAGTCTTGGTTCATTTTTTTTAATATATATATATGTTTTATCTCCTCCCCGAGAAGAAAATTTGCCCTATGTAAATTTGGCTAGCCAGTAGGATGGTTTGTTTCACCTGATGTTCTTATATGAGTCCTCAGATTTTCTTTTGTTCCATTTTTGCAGTTTTTTTCCTTTCTTTGTCTTTTAGCCACTGTCATTTTGGACTCCTTTTTCCTTTTCTAACTACCTAACATTCCTTACTAAAAAGATGGGAGGCCCGATTCTTTGGGAATAGGGGAGTCGAGGTCTCTCTGGCTACTTCCTGCAGACCTGAGATGGAAAGGGACATTGGGCTTCCACTTCTTGCTAGTCTCAAGCCTCAAAGTCCTTATAGTGGTGTCCATCTAAGGGTGAGTGACACTTTCCATGGTTGGATGTAGTTTTGTATATTCCTGTTGAACTTGTACTTCATGTTGTATCTTGTTGATGTGGGCAGAGACAAAGCAGGTTAGACAATTGAAAATACATTGAGAAATCATAAGCAGCATCAATTTGGTGATTACAGGGATTAGTAGGGCCATTAGCCAACTCCTAATGTCCCCTCATCAGGAGAAGGATCCTCCAAAGATAGACTGTAGACACTTCAAGAACTCTCCAGCTCTTTCTTTGAGATCCTGTCGTGTTTGAATGTTTTTCTTGAGGACTGTAAGACTTTCTTTAACTTATTTGGAGGTATTTACTCAGAAACAACATGTCTCATTCAAGATGATTCAAGTGCCTCCTTGTTCAGGGATCAAGAGATCTATCTCCTGTCTATTTTGGACTAAAACCCCTGCCAAGTTGTGTTGGCTCTTTTTAGAGCTATCCTGAGAAATCCTATCTCCAGAATCTTAATTTTGGAGGTATTCACTAGAATGGTCTCCCAGGGGCTCAAAGGTGTATTGAGTGTCCTCTTTTGTTTTCTTCAACTACTTGATTCGTGAGTAGTGAATCCAGAAGAGGTGCCCTGGTACCTTGACTGCCATGGGGATATAAAATATTAGAGGGTAGGGGCCCTTCCATGTGGACTTGAGTTGAGTCTTTGGAGACCCATATTTCCAGATTTTAATTAGAACTTGAGTCCATGAAGAATATAGTGGTGGCTCTTTAGAACCATTTGGGTCCTGGTTCACACCCAACAAATGTATATCTTGTTGGAATCGCCCAATGTACATAGTATAAGACCAGAGGATCTGAGCCTCTGCAATTAGGAAGAGATCCTTGACATAAACAAATGATTTCCCATATAATGTCTCATAAGGACCTAGACCAGCCTGTTCAATAGGGCCAATATGGATGTGGAGGAAAGCTATTGGTAAAGCCTCCTTCCATCCAAGGGAGGTTTCCTGGGTTATCTTTTTATCATTGATTTTAAAAATTGGTTGGCTATTTCTACTTTTCCTGAAGACTGAGGACTCCAGGCATAATGGAGGTACTAAGTAATGACCAATGCTTTAGAGACCCCTTGGGTAACCTTAGAAGTAAATGGTGTCCCATTGTCACTTTGTAATGACCTGGGCAGACCAAATCATGGAATGATTTCATGGACAGTTTTGTTTGTTTGTTTGTTTGTTTGTTTGTTTTTTAAAACACCTCCTCAGCCTTCTCAGTCTGGGTGGGAAACTTTCAATCCATCCTGTGAATGTATCTATCATGGCTTGTAGGTGTTTATACCTTTGAGAAACTTGCCTCTGTGTGAAGTCCATCTTCCAATCCTCTCCTGGGTAGGTCCCACACTGTTGAATGGGCTGGGCCAGCTGGGGTTTTTGAACTGTCTGGAGATTGTTTAATTGGCAAGTGGAACAAGAGAGACCACTTGCCTTATAGTCGTTTAGAGGCCTGTTCCTCTGAAGGACCTTTCTAGTAATTTTCGGAAGGCCTTCTTCTCTAAATGAGTAGTGGCATGCAAGGAGTTAACCAACTTGCACTGGAGGTTCCCAGGCAGAAAAAGGAGTCCCTTTTTTTGGAATCATCCCATATGATCTTCTTGAAAGCTCTCACCCTTATCTTTAAAGTCTCACCTTCAGTATATGAAGTAGTTTCTGGCTAATTAGCCTGTGGAACTTAGGTGGCAACCCCAGCTAACCACGATAGTGTGACCACTCACATAGAGCCAGAAATCCTGGAGTGCAAAATCGAGTGGGCCTTAGGAAGCGACACTATGAGCAAAGAGATTGGAGGTGAACGAATTGCAGCTGAGCTATTTCAAATCCTAAAAGGTTATGTTTTGACAGTGCTACACTGAATATGCCAGCAAGTTTGGAAAACTCAACAATGGTTAGAGTACTGAAAAAGATCAGTTTTTATTCCAATCCCAAAGCAATGCAATGCCAAAGAATGTTCAAACTAATGCACAACTTCATTCATCTCACATACGAGCAAAGAAAATCTCAAAGTTCTCCAAGCTAGCCTTCAATAATATGTGAACCAATAACTTACAGATGTTCGAGCTGGATTTAGAAAAGGCAGAGGAAACAGAGCTCAAATAGCCATCATCCATTGGGTCATAGAAAAAGCAAGAAAATTCCAGAACAACATCTACTTCTGCTTCATTGACTATGTTAAAGCCTTTGACTCTGTGTATCACAACAAACTGGAAAATTCTTAGAGATGGGAATACCAGATGGCCTTACCTCCCTCCTGAGACATCTGTATGCAGGTCAGGAAGCAACAGTTAGAACTGAACATGAAACAATGGGCTTGTTCAAAATTGGGAAAGGAGTATGTCAAGGCTGCATATTGTCATCCTACTTATTAACTTATATGCAGAGTACATCATATGAAATGCCAGGCTAGTTGAAGCACAAGTTGGAATCAAGATTGCCAGGAGAAATATAAATAACCTCAGATATGGCAGAAACTGAAGAGGGACTAAAGAGCCTCCTGATGAAAGTGAAAGAAGAGAGTGAAAAAGCTGCCTTAAAACTCAGCATTCAAAAAAGGAAGATCGTAGCATTCAGTCCCATCATTTCATGGCAACTAGATAGGGGAACAATGGAAACAGTGACACTTTACTTTCTTGGGCTCCAAAATCACTGCAGATGATAACTTCAGCCATGAAATTAAAATATTATTGCTCCTTGGAAGAAAAGCTATGACCAACATAGACAGAATAATTAAAAAGCAGAGGTATTACTTTGCCACCAAATGCCCATCTAGTAAAAGCTGTGGTTTTTCTAGTAGTCGTGTACGGATGTGAGTGTTATATCACAAAGAAAGCTGAGCACTGAAGAACTGATGCTTTTGAACTGTGGTGCTGGAGGAGACTTGAGAGTCCCTTGGACTGAAAGGAGATAAAACCAGTCAATCCTAAAGGAAATATTCATTGGAAGAACTGATGCTGAAGCTAAAGCTCCAAAACTTTGGCCACCTGTTGTGAAGAGCTGACTCATTAGAAAAGACCCTGATGCTGGGAAAGATTGAAGGCAAGAGGAGAAGGGGATGACAGAGGATGAGATTTTCAGATGGTATCACTGACTTGATGGACATGAGTTTGAATGAGCTCCAGGTTTTGGTGATGATCAGGAAAGCCAACATGCACAGATCATGGTGTCACAAAGAGCCTGAAATGTCTGAGTGACTGAACTGAACTGATTCTCACAGATTGGGTTATTTTAGTGTAAACTAGATTTACTACCCTACATCCCACTCCTGAAAAATACAAAAAAAAAAAAAAAATCTAAATTCACAGATATACTTTCAATCTATCAAGTTCACAGAAAACTCATAAATCAGTGTGGCTGTGTGTATGACATTTTCTCAGTGTCTACATGAATACACATACAACTCTAACAGAGTAAATCTAAGTTTTGCTTATGAAGATATAGCATAAATAAAATGTACTTCAGTGAATAAATTATTTCTGCAACAGTTCTATGACAGACATAATTCTTATTTTAATCTAATTGGAAGATACCTGTGTGCTGGCTATAAAACAGGTTAACACTTGACTATAGGCTCATGCTTCTGCAACAGATAATTTTATTCTAAGACAATCTCTAACCATGAGGTGGAGAAATCCCAGAGTGCTGAGAACTACTCTGATATTAATTCTATGAATAAGAAGAAAAAAAAAAAAAAAAACTCTAAGAAGAAGCTTGCTAAAAGTAAATTTATTTTTATATGTTTGTAAATGTTTTGTGAATTAAATGCATAAAATGTTTTATATCATAAAATGCATTTAGTATGGTTTACCATAAAAATCAAAGATGTGATGGGGAGAAAGATAGAGAGTGACTTATTTCTGGTCATGTTTACTGTTGAATAGTGAGCACGAAATTGGAAAGTTACAGAAACTGTAGTGTGCTCAATTGTACTTAACTGATCCACTGAGTTTAACTGATAGTCTTACAGACTCAAAATGATTTTTTTTTTTTTTTTTTTTTTTTTTTTATGAATGGGAAAGGGTCCTTAACTGAAAGCATGTTGAAATTAAAGAGGACTTATGGAAGACCAACTCCCTTTTAAGAGTGTTAATAGCGTCAGTGGACAGGCCAGAAATCCCCAAGTGTGGCAGGAGGAAATAAACTGAAAGTGGTTGACACTTCTTTCTTTCTTTTTTCCTCTTCTAATCCTGTGTTGTCATGGCATCACCTGGTTCCACCTGAACTTAACTTTATCCCAAACCTGGAGCTAAACAATATTTTTATTTTTTAAGGAAATATTTTCTTGAGTTATGTCAATGAACTATGCATTTGCTTGGAAATATGCCTTTCTTCAAGATTCATATCAATTTTTTTATGACCCAGGATGACTCACCTTCTGCCATTGCTTTCTCAAATGCATGTTGTGGGTGAAGGGCCTGGTGCAACTCTTTCGCAGTTTTGAGGTGCTTCCTTTCTCTAATTAGCAGCTTGCTAATAGGTATATAACTCCTTGCTAAAAACTAGCACTAGGGCACTTTCTCTGTCACCTTCTTAGGTCTATGTCTGAAGCTTTCACTATCTCTTTTAGACTTTAATAAAACTTTGCTACACCAAAAGCTCTAAGTGATCAAGCCTGTCACTGGCCCTGGATCAGACTCCTCTCCTCCACAGGTCATGAATCCTAGCATTGTACACAGCTCTTAGCAGCAAGCTTTCAGCTTTGGGTCTCATCCAGGATTCTTTAGGACAAGGTAAAGATGCTCAGAGGTCTACTTCTTTTGTTGTCCTTGTAAACAAGTTTTCTGCTTTACTTTATTAACTTTGTCTTCTCTTCCCTGGTGGCTCAGAGGGTAAAGTGTCTGCCTACTATGTGGGAGGCCCAGGTTCAATCCCTGGGTTGGGAAGATCTCCTGGAAAAGGAAATGGTAATCCACTCGGGTATTCTTGCCTAAAAAATCCCGTGGACAGAGGAACCTGGTAGGGTACAATCCATGAGGTTGCAAAGAGTTAGACACGGCTGAGCTGCTTCACTTTCTTTCTTTCCTTTTTCTTTTATTAATTCTACAGTGTGCCTGTGTGAGTGATAGATTGAAAGTTTGAAAAGTGTGAAGCAAGTGTTGTGTCCTTTTCTGTGGTTCCATGGCGACTTCATACAGCTTATAGCAGAAAACCTGTCAAAGGATTATACCGACCTGCTAATGTCAAAAGGCACCCAATGTCTGCTCCAGGAGAGCAACAAGAGATCAACAAAGCTTTTGGACCAAACTCTCCTTTCTTGGTTAAACTTTCCACTCTCTTTGACCGTTTCATAACTACTTGGGGAATTAGAATCACTAACCCAATCTGTTGAATTATTAACTTTCAAGGTAGTTAGAATCCATGCTGTTAGTATGTACTTTTACTGAGATCCCAAGTTTGGAAGTGCCTAGCCTTTCTAGAAGCCAAAAGTTACAAAAGCACATTCAGGAGTGAGTGGAGCTCTAGCTATAGGAACGTCTCTCAGGCTAGAGGTTGCTCTCTTGCCTGCCTGCCTCAGGGATCAGCTACCTGAAAGTAATGATTTGTCATGGCTGTGCCTTCAATCTATGTGGATAGAAGCACTGCTGGTGACCAGGAGGTTTTTGAAGATGTTGATTGATAATTCCAGGATCTAGTCAGATTGGAAGTGCAACAGGCTTCTTCCCCTGGTAACCCTAGCTCATAGCGAGCCAGAGGAGTCTCTCTGGCGTATTTTGTGTCAACTCCTTGGATATTCTTTTTGTGGAATCTACGGGAATGAACTTGAAGAATTTGCTCTAATAGCTAAAGGCAAAAATCACTTTTTCCTTGCTGGTGGGACCTTCTTCACCTCTTTGCTATTACATATACTGATGTGGTGATACTCAGAAATGAAACCTTTGTTGTTGTTCATCCCTTTATGACTTATCATTATTACTGTGGTCAGACCTGTATTCAGAATGTACACAGGCATATGGAAGACAGATGCTTTCCCAATAGTCTTAGCATGGGAAGCAGTGGAGAAGGCTACTTTCTTTCATTCCAGGTGACATCAGAGGAGGAGCAAAAATCAAGCCAAGGTCGTAATGGTGAGGAATTAGACATCACTCTGGGATGCCATCAGGTCTACCCCTGGTGCATCTCCACCCCATCTCAGTAGGTGGTAGAACAGGGAGGGACGAGTAGAGTGCCTTTGTTGGTAAGGGACAGACTAAGACTGACCAGGGAAAAAAAGAGTCAGTTGAAAATCTGTCTCCACCTCCATTTAGAGCAGGGAGGGCCGCTTATCATAGAAAAGGGCACTGGACGCCATTTTTTTGTTTCTTAAAGTTGAGAGTTAGCAGTTCCAGAACCACCTCTTTAAAATGCATTTTGAGAAACTTGGATAAATTCAATCCCAAGAACTTAACCTTATTTAGAGAGATATGTAATGTATCCTATGACAGCCACTAACTCCTGACTCAAAATTCAAGTTTAGAGGAAAAATTGTCCCTATGGATATGAATGGCTTGGTAATGAATCAGTAGAAAAGGGGGAGAGCAAGATAGCCTCCTTCCCTACTGGGAATCAGACAGTCCCTGCAGCAGAGTCAGGCTGGGACTATAACATGGCTAAAGGAAGACAGGATCAGAGTCACTTTGTCAGAATTCAAGCGGGTACATGATAAGACTTTAAAATATGCCAAGTTGACAAACATAAAATAGGGAAAGAAGGAAGCTCCTGGTAAATTCCTAGATAGACTGTGAGAAGCCCTTCACAGGTTCACTGAGACTGATCCTGAAAGTGCAGAGGGAGGGATGATATTAAAATATAGATTTCTCATTCAGTCACTTTCAGATATCTGCCATAAGCTACTAAAACAGGTGTTTGGACCAAATCAGTCTAGAAAACCTGTTGTAAATGGCTCAGCCAGTTTATTATGGCAGAGGGAGGAGAAGAGGCAGAAAAATGTCAGGAAAGACTGAAGCGCCAGTCATGGCTTTCAGGTCCACTCTGAAATAGCTGGAGAAAAAATGCCCAGAGTGACCCAGGTGAAAAAGGGCAGACTTGCTATTACCATGAAAAGTGGGGACACCTCAAGCAGGGTTGTTCTCAGGCATCTAAGCTGCCCCTGGCTCCATGTCCAGTCTGCAAAGGACCACACTGGAGAAGATGCTGCCCCCAGTGCTATAAGCCCTAGAGGTGAGACTCTCAAGACAATCAGGACTAAAATGGCTGAGGGTCCGCACAAAAGCTCTGTCCTGATCACACCTGATGAACTCCAGGTATTGACAACTCTGGGGGCTAATCAGTTGATTTGCTGTTAGACACCAGGGAAATTTATTCTGTGTTTACTGAAGTTCCTGGCCCACTTTTACCCCCATCCACTTCCATGATGGAAATGCCTGGATGAAACAAACACTATTATTTCAGTTGTCCTCTAAGTTGCAACTGGGACTCTACTGTTTTCATATGAGTTTCTGATTTCGCCAGAGTCTCCCTCAACCCATTTGGGAAGGGTATACTGAACAAGGTCCATGTTTGTTTTCATGAATATGGAACTCTGTCTTTGTCTCCATTAAATGAGCAAAGTGTAATTCCCAGAATGTGGGCTGATAGAAAAACTGTGGGTCAAGTACAGAATGCCATTCCTGTTGTTATCAGGCTCAAAGACCCACATCTATTTCCACATCAAAAGCAGTATCCACTGAAACCCAAGGATAAGAAAGGGTTAAAACCCACCACTGATAATTTAAAGGAGCAGAGGCTATTAATTCCCTATAACAGTCCATACAACACTCCTACTTTGGGTGTGAAAAAGTCAAATAATAAATAGAGACTAGTTCAAGATTTATGAATAATAAAAGAGACTGTGGCTCCTTTACGCCCCATGGTGCCTAATCCTTATGCTTTATTGTCTGAAATTCCTGAATGAGCCAAATTTGATTTGAAAGATGATTTGAAAGATGCTTTGTTTTCTAGAAGGGATGAGGGCCATAGGCCCCAAGAGAATTAAGCCTAAACTAAATCATCACCTACTTATGACTTTAAGACAATGAGAGAATTTTTTGGCATCACAGGCTACTCCCACATTTGGATTCAGCGTTATGGGGAACTTGCCAAGCCTCTATATAAACTTATAACTAAAACTTAAAAAGCCCAAACTGTCAAGCTGGTTTGGCCTTCAGAGAATTAAAGACTTTTAACGCTCTTCAAACTGTTCCCCTGCAAGCTCCCACTATGAGCTTTTCCACAGGATCAGAGTTTAATCTATTTGTTATTGAAAAAAAGCCATGGACTTGGGAGTCATGACATATATTGACTCAAGTTGGGCCACATTGCTTAAGGGTAATTGCTACTATTATTTTGCTAGTGCCTGAAGCTCTTAAGTTTACTAGTGGGCTTACTGTACTGACTTCTCATGACGTGAGTGGAATCATAGACTGTAAGGTTAATATTTGGATGACAGACAGTCAGCTTCTTAAATATCAGTCATCAATGTTAGAAGGACCAATAACAAAACTTAAAATTTGTGGAAACTTAAATCCTGCCACTTTTCTTCCTGAGAAGAAAAGTGAAACACCAGATCACGCTCATTCCAAATTTCTAACCTTAAACGTAAACTTTATAGCTCAAAAAGATTTAATGGATACTCCATTAGACAATTCTGACATGGAAATATTTATAGATGGTGGTTCTTTTGTTCGAGATGGGAAGCAGAAAGCAAGTTACACTGTGGTGATGGTTGGACACATTTCAGAAACAAAGTCTCTCCACCCTGGGAACCAATGTTCAGCTAACAGAGCTTGTAACTCTGACTTGAGCTCTATAGTTAAGTAAAGGCCAATGAGCAAATATCTACACTGATTCTAAATATGCTTATTTGCCTTCATATGCTCATGCTGTAATATGGAAAGACAGTTTAAAACTGCAACAGGAAAGCTTAGTAAACATTTCAAAGAGAGTGAAAGACTTGATGGCTATGTATTTCCCTAAAAATAGTAGCTATTGTACATTGGGAAAATAAGGATGTGAGTAAACTAGCCCAGGGTAATCAGCTGGCTGGCTGCCAAGCCAGAAAAGAGACACTTTATTAACCCCTTCACTACATATGCCTTTGATCTGGACATGTTTTGTTGAACAGTAAAAAAAAAAAAAAAAAAAAAAAAAAGCAATATACTGAGGAAGAATTAGAAAGATATGAAAAAGAGGAGAAAATATTATTGATAAAGGATGGTTAGAGTCTGAGGACAGGTGATTAATGATTCCTGAAAATGCTCAATGAAATATTCCTAAAGGCTTACACCAGAGTTTCCCTAAGGCCTTGGAATTAACAAACTATGTAACACAACTTTAAGCTTTTCAACAGACATTACAGGAATTCTGGAAAGTGACTTCTGACCCAGCCTCTGAGTCAAACAAGACGCTGTTCATTCTAGGAACTGAGGCCCTGATAAAGAAATTGGGATCTGGGGGGTAATCTCTTGATCCCC
The DNA here is from genome assembly GCF_023091745.1 of Budorcas taxicolor. Taxonomy (NCBI): domain Eukaryota; kingdom Metazoa; phylum Chordata; class Mammalia; order Artiodactyla; family Bovidae; genus Budorcas; species Budorcas taxicolor. Next base: position 9,272,241 of record NC_068923.1, read on the forward strand.
TCTGTGAAGGCCCTTACCAGGTTATTCTTTCTTCTTCCACAGCTGGTTAGGTTCCAGGAATAGATTTGTGGGTGCATCCTGATCTGGGGATTCCCTAGTGGCTCAGCTGGTATATAATCCTCCTGCAGTACTGGAGACCTGGGTTAGATCTCTGGTTTGGGAAGATCCCTGGAAAAGGGAAAGGCTACCCAGTCCAGATTTCTGGCCTGGAGAATTCCATAGACTGTATAGTCGATGGAGATGTAAAGAGTCAGACACAACTGAGCGACTTTCAATTTCACTTCCTGACCCAGACTAAGTGATGTCAGTTTTATGTCTTTTTTCTATGCTTTTAGTTTTCACTTTCTAGATGGGCCTAGTAATCTATGTGAGCCTGCTTTTGCTGATTCCAAAAATCTTGAATCTGCTATTTGACCCTTAAGAAAGTGTTGTACTGTCCTGGGCTCATTCCTACTCCACATTCCACAAAAGGTCAAAATGCTCGGTCTGTGGAGTGCTTACAGGCCCCCCTGCACTCCCACCACCCCCTCGCATTAGTGGAAGGCTTTCTGTGGTGGGTGTCTCCACTTCAGGGAAAGGGCTTCTCCAAGTCTGCAACTACTGTTGCCAACAACAATAATGTGTAATGTCTCCTCTTAGCCTGATAACATCTAACAATCCTAAAATTGATTGGTATAACACTTGATACCTTAACTATGGACAGAATGTGATGTTTAACTTTGCTAATTGTTCTGCTTTACTGTTTGCTCCCCACTTTTGTAACTGTGTAGATGAATATGTTTTTAGTCACATGAAGGCTTTTAAGTTACAGATCGTTGTTCAAAATCAAACCAGTGCCACAGTCTAATACAACTATGACTTGTGGCCCATAGATCACAGACCCTCAATTTTAGGGTTAGGAAAATAGGTCCCAGCCTCAATAATTTAAGGACAGTACCCTTTACCAGTTCAGAAGTAGTTATGGAGTGAAAATGCAACCCCTTTCCCTTGACAACATAACTCTCCTAAAAGAAAAGGGGGGAATGAGATTGTTAATAGCCTCCGTAGGGAGGCCAGAATTCTCCAAGTGGAAGGAGGAAATAAACTGCAAGTGGCAGACTTCTTCTTCTTCTTCTTCTTTTTTTTCTTTTCTTTTCCAATACTATGTTGTCATGGCAACACCCAGTTCCACATGAACTTAACCTTATCTCAAAACTGGAGCTAACCAACATATTTTTCTTATGGAAATATTTTCTTAAGGTATGTTAATAAGCTATGTATTTGCTTGGAAATCTACCTTTCTTTAAAATTCATGTCAATTATTGTACAGCCCAGGATGGCACACCTTGTGCCAATCTTATTTCAAAACGCATTTTGTGAGTGAGGGGTCTGGTGAAACTCTCTCAGTTTTGAGGTGTTTACATTCTATAATTAGTAAATTACTAGTAAGAATGTAATTCCTTACTAAAACATAGCAAAGGGAATTTCTTTCTGTCCCCTTCTGATGTCTATGTCTGAAACTTAAACCATCTCTTTTATACTTTAATGAAATTTTGCTACACAAAAAACACTAAGTGATCAAGCCTTATCACTGACCCCATATTGAATCCCTCTGCTCCAGAGGCCAAGAATCCCGGTGTCATTGTGGCTCAGCTGGTAAAAGCCACCATTCACTTCCAAATTAGGTAATTATTCTATGGCATCCAAGAGTGACATGAGCACTTTCAATGGGTTAAGTGAGTAAAGAAAACATAGGTAGAAAGATAAATGGTGGAAAGGTAGACAAATAGATAGATATGATAGGCAAGTAGGTAGATGGGCAGATAGATATATCAGAAGAGTGTGTGATTTCCACAGCTCTGTCTGTAACCAGTGTTACAGCTCGATTACAGGTCAGAGTTTTATTCATTAAACAAAGGATAGTATATCCTCGAGGCATGAGGGTGGGCCAAACTCAAGGAGAGGCCATAACCCATCTAGGCTCCATGTTTTTAAACACTTTGTCTATTCCCTGCGAGCCTGCTCTGTACAAGTTAGGGCAAGCCAGGAAGAGGGAGTGATTATTTCACCTGAAGTTCTCACTCGGGCCCGTAGATTTTTCCTCTCTTCCTTTATTGCGGACTTTTCCCTTTTTTGTCTTTTATCCACCACCATTTTGGACTCTTTTTGCGATTCTAACTACCTAAAAATCCCTGCTTAATAGATGGGAGGTCTGATAATTTGGGAAAAAGGAAATCGTGGTCTCTCTGGTTACTTCCTGCTGAGTTTGGATGGTGAGGGGCATTGGGCCTCCCCTTCTTGCTAGTCTCAAGCCTCAGAGCCCTTATAGCAGTGTCCATCTAAGGGAGAATGATAGATATTTTCCATGGTTGAGAGAAGTTTTATATATCCTTGCTGAAGTAGTACTGCATGTTGTAGCTTGTTGATTTGGGTAGAGACAAATAGCATTAAACAATGGATAATATATGGAAAAATCATAATAAATATCAGTATGATGATAACAGGGGCTAATAGAGGCATTGAGTTAAGTTCAGTTCAGTTTTGTCACTCAGTCATGTCCAACTCTTTGCTTCCCCATGAATCCCAGCACGCCAGGCCTCCCTGTCTATCACCAACTCCCGGAGTTCACTAAAATTCATGTCCATTGGGTCGGTGATGTCATCCAGCCATCTCATCCTCTGTTGTCCCCTTCTCCTCCTGACCCATATCCCTCCCAGCATCAGGGTCTTTTCCAATGAATCAACTATTCGCATGAGCTGGCCAAAGTATTAGAGTTTCATTTTAGCATCAGTCCTTCCAATGAGCACCCAAGACTGATCTCCTTTAGGATGGACTGGTTGGATCTCCTTGAAGTCTAAGGGACTTCTCCAACACCACAGTTCAAATCTATCAATTCTTTGGTGCTCAGCTTTCTTCACAGTCAAACTCTCACATCCATATATGACCACTGGAAAAACCATAGCCTTGACTAGACGGGCCTTTGTTAGCAAAGTAATGTCTCTGCTTTTCAATATGCTATCTAGGTTGGTCATAACTTTCCTTCCAAGGAGTAAGCATCTTTTAATTTCATGGCTGCAGTCACCATCTGAAGTGATTTTGGAGCCCCCCCAAAATGAAGTCTGACACTGTTTCCATTGTTTCCCCATCTATTTCCCATGAAGTGATGGGACCAGATGCCATGATCTTCGTTTTGTGAATGTTGAGCTTTAAGCCAACTTTTTCACTCTCCTCTTTCACTTTCATCAAGAGGCTTTTTAGTTTCTCTTCACTTTCTGCCATGAGGGTGGTGTCATCTGCATATCTGATGTTATTGATATTTCTCCCAGCAATCTTGATTCCAGCTTGTGCTTCTTGCAACCCAGAGTTTATCATGATGTACTTTGCATAGAAGTTAAATAAGCAGGGTGACAATATACAGCCTTGACGTATTCCTTTTCCTATTTGGAACGAGTCTGTTGTTCCATGCCCAGTTCTAACTGTTGCTTCCTGTCCTACATATAGGTTTCTAAAGAGCCAGGCCACCAACTCCAAATCACCCCTAACCAGGATAAGGATCTCCCAAAGAGAGATTGCGTCTACCCTGAGGACTCCCTAGCTCATTATTTGACATGCTGTAACAGTGGAAACAGTGTCAGACTTTATTTTTGGGGGCTCCAAAATCACTGCAGATGGTGACTGCAGCCATGAAATTAAAAGATGCTTACTCCTTGGAAGAAAATTTATGACCAACCTAGATAGCGTATTCAAAAGCAGAGACATTACTTTGCTGACTAAGGTCTGTCTAGTCAAGGCTATGGTTTTTCCAACAGTCATGTATGGATGTGAAAGTTGGACTGTGAAGAAGGCTGAGCACCGAAGAATTGATGCTTTTGAACTGTGGTGTTGGAGAAGACTCTTGAGAGTCCCTTGGACTGCAAGGAGATCCAACCAATCCATTCTGAAGGAGATCAGCCCTGGGATTTCTTTGGAAGGAATGATGCTAAAGCTGAAACTCCAGTACTTTGGCCACCTCATGCGAAGTGTTGACTCATTGGAAAAGACTTTGATGCTGGGAGGGATTGGGGGCAGGAAGAGAATGGGACGACAGAGGATGAGATGGCTGGATGGCATCACTGACTCAATGTACATGAGTCTGAGTGAACTCCGGGAGTTGGTGATGGACAGGGAGGCCTGGCGTGCTGCGATTCATGGAGTTGCAAAGAGTTGGACACGACTGAGAGACTGAACTGAACTGAACTGAGGATCTGCATGTTTTTCTTGAGGACTGTGAGACTGTCTTCAACTTGATTGACGGTATTTACCCAGAAACAACATGTCACATTCAAGAACGTTCAAGTCACTTCTTGTTCAGCCATCAGGAGACCTATGTCTTCTCTATATTGTATTAGAAGGCATGCCAAACTGTGTTGACTCTATTTTTACAGAAGACTGAGGCCTTCAGGCACAATGGAGGTAACAAGTCATGCCTAATTCTTTAGAGACCACTTGGGTGAATTTAGAAGTAAATGATGTCCCGTTATCACTTTGTAATGGCCTGGGCAGGCCAAATCTGAGAATGATTACATGAAACTGATTTTTTTTTTTTTCTTTTTAAACCATTTCCTTGCCCTTCTCAGTCCAGAAGGGAAAGACTTCAATCCATCCTGTCAAAGTATCTATCATGACGAGTAGATATTTATATCTTTGAGAAACTGTCATCTGGGTGGAGTCCATTTACCAGTCCACTTCTGGGTAGATCCCATGCCATTGGATGTGCTGGGCCAGCTGGGGTCTTCAAGCTCCTTTCGGGTTCTTTAATTGGCAAGTGCAACAAGAAAGACCACTTGCCTTATAGTCATTTAGACGCCTGTTCCTCTAGAGAACATTTGCAGTGATCTTTGGAGGATCTTGTCACCTAAATGAGTGAGTGAAATCACTCAGCCGTGCCTGACTCTTTGCTACACCATGGACTGTAGCCTACCAGGCTTCTTGGTCCATGGGATTTCCAGGCAAGGGTACTGGGGTGGATTTCCATTTACTTCTCCAGGGGATCTTCCTGATGCCGGGATGGAACCCGGGTCTCCTGCATTGTAGGCAGACGCTTTACCCTCTGAACAACCAGGGAAGCCCATTAATCAAATTCCAGTGGAGTTTTCCAGGAAGAAAAAGGATTCTTTAATTTTGGAATCATTACATACTTTCTCTTGAAAGCCCTCACTCTTAGCTTGAAGACCCTTACCTTCAGTATATGAAAGAATTTTTGGCACATTACTCTGTGGAACTAAGGCGGCAACTCCTTTTAGGTCATTGTTTTGTATTGCTCTTCTCTTAGCTGCCGGATCAGCTGCCTGGTTCCCTTGTGCCATTTCCATATTCCCTTTAAGGTGTCCTTTATAATATGGGACTTAAAACTCAGCGAGCAGACAACTGCCTCCAGGAAACTAAGGATTTGATTATCATACGTGACTGTGGAATCTCAGGTAGTCAAGTGGCCTCTTTCTTTTCAAATAGCAGCATATGTGTGTAGTACGACAAAGGCATACTTGGAGTCAGTGTAAATGGCTACTCTTTTTCCTTTTCCTAGCTCTAAAGTTCGAGTCAAAGCTTTTAGCTCATCCAATTGGGCTAAGTACCTGGAAGTGAAAGTTTAGACTCTAAGGTCTCAAAATTGGAAACCACAGGATATCTGTCCCTTCTTTTTCCGTCTAAGACAAAGCTGCTTCCATCAATGTACCAGGTTTCCTCAAGATTGGTCAGAGGATCTTTTGGCAATCCCTCTCAAGGTTTTATCCAAAGATTCTAGGCAAGAGTGAAAGTTAGAGAGCCCTCGGCGTAGGCAGGAGGGTAGCTGGGTTAAGAATCTCACAGGGGGATATAGTCAGGACTGAATTTTCCATCAGCACTACTTGATATCTGAGAATCCTTTAATCAGAACATCCATAAATGTCCTCTCCCATTCAGGAGTTGTTTCACTTGGTAGATGGTAAAAATAATTAGTTTGCTCTCAAGAGAGAGTTTTAAAGCATCTTCTATCAGGTGTGAAATAGCTGCAAGCTTTTGAAGGCAGGGAGGACAGTTTCGATCAGCTGTCTTGAACCTCCAGGATAATTAAGCTACTAGCTGGGAATCAAGCCCCAAGTTTTAAGTTAATACTCCCAAGGTTATTTCTTCCTTTTCATGGACATATAGATAGAAAGCTTTACCTGGGTTTGGCAACCTGAAGGTGGATGCTTGAGTTAAGGTTTATTTAGTGTAGACTCTGTTTCCTTTTGAGGAGATCCCCAAATCAGTGGGATTTAATCACCTCATCACTTTAAGCTTTTATATAAGATCTGGACAATTAGGCCATAGTCGAGTATCCAGATTCAACAATACGCAGTTAGCCCCAGGAAAGCTAACAACTGTTTACGAGTCATGGGGGAAGGCAACAGTTGAAGTTCTTGTACTCATTCAGAGGACAGCCTCCTGGACCTGAGTGTAATCTCAGCTCCCAGGTAGATGAACTTTGCCTGGAAAATCTGTGCCTTAGCAAGGAAAACTTTATATCCATTCTCTGCCAAAATGTTTAGAACCAAAGTCACATGTTCATCTGGGGAATACATTAGTAGGTCAGACATGTATATATATGTCTGACCTACTATATATATATATATATATATATATATATATATATTGCAGTATTTCCCCATTAGAACTAGTTCCAGATCAAGGAGATCCCAGCTAAGAGCCTGACCAGACAAGTGAGGGCTATTTCTGAAGCTCTGAGGTAATAACTTCCAGGTCATTTGTTATTTTTCTCCTGGAGCCTCCCATAGTTTTGGGCCTCTCCCTATTGGAGAGGGCATAATGGGTTCCTCAGTTGTAAGCAGGGACTGTAGTCTCTAGGGGCTGAAAATTTTCCCATTACAAGGATGGTCCCCAGCTTAGTGAGCATATCTTTGCCAAGTAAGGGGATAGGACACTCAGAGACCACCAGAAATTGTTGGGTAAATATCTGTCCAACCCAGCAACAAAAAAAGTGGTTTGAAGAATCTTTTTGCAATTGTCTTTCCTCTAGTGCCCCAAATGGTACAGGTTTGGTTAGAGAAGGTTCCAGAGTAGGAGGTTACGACAGAGTAGGTAGCCTTTGTGTCAACCAAGAAATTCTTTGACTGGCCTGCCACATCCAGTTGCACCCTTGACTCCAGCCCCGTGACAGTTATCCATGACAGATGGACTGGATGAAATGGACAACTTCAGTCCTGTTAAAGGGAAAGCTTGGAAGTTGACCTTGAGGCTTTAGCATCCTGAGGGCAGAATGCAGCTCAGTATCCCAATTGATGGCATTTGTATCAAGACATTTTAGAAGGCTTCCCACGATTTGTACACTCTGTGGCCCAATGTCCTGCTTGTCCACAGATTAGGCAGTCTTCTCATGGTTTTTCCTTCAAGGACTTGGGGATTGTCATAGGACTTCCCTGGAGGGCAGCCAGCATCTGGGAAGGCCTTGTTTCTCCTTCTCTCCCTTTCCTGGGCCTTGACCTACCTCTCTTGTTCTCTGGTACATAAGGTATTGGTGGCCACCTCATTTAATGAGGCATTAGGGTTCTACTGCTATAATGGTTGTGTTAGGTAGTTAGAATAGGAAACAGGAATCCAAAATGGCAGTGGCTAAAAGACAAGGAAGGGAAAATCTTGCAAAAATAGAACAAAGGAAGGTCAAAGGGAGGTCTGAGGACCAGAGTGAGGACTTCAGGTAGAAAAAGCAGCACTCCTGGCTAGCCTCATTTGCATAGGGCAGGCCCAGGGGAAGGGAAAAACCTATAAAAATAGGAGCCAAAGGGCTCTTTCTCTTTCTCCCTCTCTTCTCTCTCTTGTGCGCTGGCATGCTCCTCCACTCTCTTCTCTTTGGGTCTTTGGGTTGGCATGCCCTTACACTTCGAGGATGGATTCTCCTGGTATCTTCTAAGTAAGTTAGAGCTGTAACACTGATTTGTCTAAGAGCTCTAACTCAGTCTGTTCGATACCTGAGAGCTATAACATGGTCTGTCCAAGACCTGAGAGCTGTGACGTGCCAAGGGCTTTAATGTCCATCACTCTAAATCCTTGTTGTGACGAGACAGAACTGAGGAACATACACTCGCCTGAAATCTATGGTGCCATTACTCTGGTTTAACCTGGCTGAAACAACCTCAGTGTGGCCCCCGCAAGGAGGAGGCCATGCACAGCAGGAGCCCAACTCAGTGAAAGCTCCTGTGGTTGAAGAGGAAGAAAACCCAAAGCAAGGGAACCGACAAGAGGCCCATTGTGTGGGAGACCAGGACAGTGAAAAAAGAACTCAGCAGAAAGCTCATGCAGCTCAGGCTCAGATTCCTGAAGACCTCCAGTTAAGGTAGGAGGTCCTCGCTTCTATGGCAGGAGGGACATGCCTAACAAAATCTTAATTCCTTTACAATCTCTCATTTCTTGATTCCTTGAACACCACCCCCCCCCCCCCCCCCAACAAAGAGGAAGGTGGCAGTGGGCACAATTGAGGGACACTAGATAGGCTACTCTTTGGTATGTCCCAAAGGCATTATCTGCTGGACATCTGTAGCTGTTACCCAAGCCAGTGGGGGTTCTTCTGTCCTTACTCTTCTCTGTGCCAAGAATCAGGCCAATGAAAACTCTGAGCACAGGTCAGCAATTTAGCAGATTTTTCAGCACGCTATGAAGGGGATTCTTTGGCAAGTTATTCCCACTGATTGTTGTTCCTGTCCAGCTCTCTCCCAAGACTCAAGCCCAGCCAAAACCCAGGATGCCTGACTTCAGGACCTAACGAAGCTCAGGCTCTGACGTCTCGTTGAAAAAATTCATTGAGAGAAAAAGCTGTAAGAAAGAGGTGGATTTGTTAGTATTCAGAGATAAGACACTCTTCCGGGGTGTGGGCCATTGCCAAGGGCAAGGGCTTGGGCCATGGAATGCGGCCTGGCTAGGTTTTGCTAGTGGGTGAATTCATATGCTAATAAGTGGGAGGATCATCCCAACCATTGGGGAACCACCCACTCCTCCCTTTTTTGACGTGCCTTAGAGCTGTCCTGCCACCTCTGACTGTGTCTGTTGGCTTATAGATTGGGGATTAAGGTTTACTTGAATTTGACTTTTCATCTTGGACCCAATTGATTTTAATTGGTTTACATTATGCAATTGTGCTTTGTCATTTTTTTTCAAAAGTTTTGCTCTGTCTTCTTCCCTCCTGTTTCATGCTCCTTTCCTCAGCCCCATTGGGCCCACAATGTTGCCTCTGCAATCTTCTGAAGCTGTCACTGCTGCTGCTGCTAAGTCACTTCAGTCGTTTCCGACTCTGTGTGACTCCATAGACGGCAGCCTATCAGGCTCCCCTGTCCCTGGGATTCTCCAGGCAAGAACACTGGAGTGGTTTGCCATTTCCTTCTCCAATGCATGAAAGTGGACAGTGAAAGTGAAGTCACTCAGTCATGTCTGTCTCTTCGCGACTGCCTGGACTGCAGCCTACCAGGCTCCTCCATCCATGGGATTTTCCAGGCAAGAGTACTCGAGTGGGGTGCCATTCCCTTCTCTGAATCTTCTAGAGGGACAACCAGAAAATAGCTGGCCTTGAGGGGAAAATGCTGTTTAATATCCAACCGCTTAATCCTACCAAGTGCTGGTCACACTGGAGATCTTGGGGATACCCAACTCCAGTCCGGGGGTCCCAGAAGGTCAACCTGCCTTGACCTTCCTAGGAATCTGGTCCTAGAAAGGTGGTCACCCCTCAACCTGCTAGGGGATCTGCTAGTCCTAGGGGTCCCAGGAAGTCGTCATGCCTCGACCTGCCCAGGGACCCAATTCTCAGGAGGTCTTCATGCCTTGACCTGCCAGGGGATTCAATCTCCAGGAGGCTGTCATGCCTCAGCCTGCCTAGGGATCTGCACCTTGACCCAGGGACTTCTGGTTCTCAGGTTGCAACCATACTAGAGCTTACATCATGATATCTATTCCCATCCACGGTGGGAAAATCAGCAATGAGTTAAGATTACAACCCCTTAATCCTTCCGAGCACTGGTCATGCTGGGGATCTTGGGGACGTCCAACTCCATTCCAGGGGCCCCAGGAGGTCAACCTGCCTTGATCTACCTAGGGATCTGGTCCTAGAAAGGTGGTCACACTTCAACCTGCTCAGGGATCTGCCAGTCCCAGGGGTCCCAGGAAATCGTCACACCTTGACTTGCCCAGGGAACCAATTCTCAGGAGGCCATCATGCCTCGACCTGCCCAGGGATTTAATTTCCAGGAGGCTGTCATGCCTCAGCCTGCCTGGGGATATGCACCCTGATCTCGGGATTCCTGGCTCTCAGGTTGAAGCTTCAGAAAGACTCACCCTTAAGGAAGTCCACCCATGAAAATTGAAGGAGACCTATTAGTTTTCTTTTTCTTTTCCTCCCTGTCATGACTGTCTTTCAGATGGGAAATAACCAATCTATTTCCCGGAAGACACCCTTGAGATGCATTCTTGATAACTGGAAGCTATTCGATCTTCTAACTCTGAGGAGGAGTTGCTTAAAATTGTTTTGTGCCACTCTGTGGCCACAATATCCACTGAGGAATGAAGAACACTGGCCTGAGGATGGGAGTTTAAATTACAATACCATCCTGCAGCTAGAATTATTCTGCAAAGGAAAAGGAAAATGGACAGAGATCCCCTATGTCCAAATTTTCTTTAGACTAAGAGATATGAAGGAACTATGTCTTAAGTATGGGATTGTTGTACACCCTAAAAGAGAACCTACTAGGCAGATGGTGTTAGGTACAGGCAACCAAGAGAAGGAACACCTGGGTAAAAGCTCACCTCCCATGCCCCCAAGAGACTGGAGCCTCCCACAGCTCCCAAGTTGTCTGGTGCTTCTTTCTTGTATTCGAACATGCCCCCATATATGGGAGCACCCCCTCCACAAAATCCAGCTCGAGTATGTCCCTTGATTGAAACTGGAGGAGAATTTGGACCTACCTAGGTCAATAACCCCTTCTCCCTCTTGGAACTAAGACAGATCAAACAAAACCTGGGAAGCTATACAGATGACCCGGGCAAATATATAGATATGTTCCAACATATTACCTTGGCCTTTGACTTGACATGGAAGGTCATCATGTTCATATCATGTTCAAACTTTATCTGACCCTGAACGTACTAGGGTCTTCAAGGAAACCTGAAGGTATGCAACACAGCTTCACATGTCAAGTGATAAATACCCAGTAGGGGAAACTGTAGTCGCCTCCTCCTTTCCTAACTGGAATTATAGTGACTCTGAGCACATCTGGGAAAGGGATCATTTTCTAATCTATGTGAAAGCAGGACGAAAAACAGCCCAACAAAAACTAACTAGCTATGCCCTGGTCTCAGCAATATTTAAGAAGCCCAATGAGAACACCATTGCCTTTCTGGAAAGGCTAAAGGAGGCCCTCCAAAAGTTTACCAATCTGGAATTAGACTCTTACAAGGTACAGGTGATTTTAAAGGACAAATTCCTGTCCCAGTGTGCATCAGATATCAAAATTAAGTTATAATAGCTAAAGCAACGGGACCCTGCTTCCTCTTTAGATGAGATGGTGACAGCCACCAATACCTTTTTTAACAGAGAATAGAAGAAGGAGGCCAAGGCCCAGGAGAGGAAGAGAAGGAAAGAGACAAGGCATGGCCAGATGTTGGCTGCCCTCCAGGGAAGCCCTGTGGCAAACCCCGAGTTCTTGGAGGACAGCCTTGTCCTTCAAGGCAAATGCTTAATCCATAGACGGGGGGGCATTGGGCCAAAGAGTGTCCAAACAGTGACAAATCTTGCACAAATGTCATTAATTAAGACATTGGGCAGCACTCTGCCCTCAGGACCCAAAAGCTTCTAGGTCAAGCACTAAGCCTTCCGTCACTATGGTTCAACAGGACTGAAGCTGCCCGCTCCAACCAGCCTGCCTGTCACAGATAACCATCACGGGGCTGGAGCCAAGGGTGCAACTGGATGTGGCAGGAAGATCTGAGAATTTATTGGTTGACACAGGGGCTACCCACTCTGTCTTGATCTCGTACTCTGGAGCCTTCTCCTCCCAAACCTGTACCATTTTGGGTGCTACAGGAAAAACAACTACTAAAAGATTCACCCAAGCTCTTCTTTGTTGCCGGGGTGGACAAATATTTTCCCACCTGTTTCTGGTGGTCCCTGAGTGTCCTACTCCCTTAATGGGAAGAGACATACTCACTAAACTGGGGGCCACCCTTGTGATGGGAAGCTATTCAGCCCCTAAAGTTCTACAGCTCCTGGTTACTACTGAAGAACCCATTACACCTTCTCCAATAGAGAGGAACCAAAAACTATGGTAGGACAAAATTAACACCCAGATGTGGGACCAGGGAATTCCTGGACGAGCCCACCAAGCTGAACTGGTCATCATTGTCCTCCGAGATTCCACTTGGTTTCCTAACCAGAAACAATGTCCCCTCAAAAGAGAGGCTCAGGAGGGACTACAGCCTTTAATGAATAAAGGCCTTGCTTATGGACTATTGGTCCCTACCAATTCACCATGTAACACCACAATCCTCTCAGTAAAGAAAAAGGACAGAACCTGGAAAATGGTTCAAGATCTCCAGATTATAAATGAAGGTGTAGTCTGCCTCCATCCCACATTACCCAATCCCTATGTAATCTTGGGAGAAATCCCACCCAGTGCCAAGTCGTTTACAGTCTTGGATCCCAAAGATGCATTTTTTTGCATGCCACTGGCAAAAGAATCCAAATATCTTTTTACCTTTGAGTGGGAGGCCCCAGGAGAAAAAAAAACACCAACATATGACTTGGACAGTATTACCTCAGGGGTTCAGAGATAGCCCACATTTTGTTCGGCAGGCCCTTAGCCGGATCTCCTAGATCTGGACCTGAGATATAATGGGAAAATATCACAATACATAAATAACCTACTAATCTGTTCTCCAGATGAGAAAAGTACCCAACAACATACAGTTCAGGTTCTAAACTTTTTGGCAGAAAGAGGATATAAAATCTTCCGTGCTAAGGCACAGATGGTCGAGATAAAAGTCACTTACCTGGGAGTTCAGATTACACATGTCTGTCCTCTGGTTGGGTACAAGAAATCTTCCAGTTGCCCTCCCCCATGACGTGAAAACAATTGCGAGCTTCCATGGGGCTAACTGGGTATTGTAGAATCTGGATACCCAACTATGATCTAATTGCCCAGCCCTTATATGAAAGCTCTGATGGGATGATTCAATCCCACTGATGTGGGGGAACTCCTCAAAAGAAGGCAGAGGCTACGCTAAAATAGACCTTAACTCAGGCACCATCTTTGAGGTTGCCAGACGCAGAAAAAGCATTCCAACTGTATGTCCATGAAAGAAAGAAAATAGCCTTGGGAGTGTTAACTCAAAGGTTGGGATCTGAGCCCCATCCTGTAGCTTACTTATCCAAGAGGCTCAAGCCAACCACCTGAGGCAGGCCCCCCTGCCTTCGAAATCTTGCAGCTATTGCAATCATGATAGAAGATGCTTTTAAACTCTCCTTTGGGAGCAAACTATTTTTACCAGCCATCAAGTAAAACAACTCCTAAGTGGAAAAGGCCATTTATGGATTTTTGATCAAAGAATCTTCAGATATCAAGTAATGCTGATGGAAAACCCACGCCTCACTATATCCCCTTGTGAGGTTCTTAACCCAGCCCCCCTCCTGCCTACCCCTGAGGGTTCTGTCCCCTTTCACCCTTGTCTAGGAACCTTGGACCACTGGACAAAACCCTGAGAAGGATTGCCAGAAGATTCTCTGACCAATCCTGAAGAAATCTGATACACTGTTGGAAGCAGCTTTGTCCTAGACAGAAAAAGAAGAGGCGAGTATACAGTAGTCTCCAATTTTGAGACGATAGATGCCAAGCCTCTGTCACCAGGTGAAAGTAAAAGTGGCTCAGTCGTGTCTGACTCTTTGCGACCCCATGGACTGTCCATGGAATTCTCTAGGCCAGAATACTGGAGTGGATAGCCTTTCCCTTTTCCAGGGGATCTTCCTGACCCAGGAATCAAACTGTGGTCTCCTGCATTGCAGGCGAATTTTTTACCAACTGAGCTATCAGCCCAATTAGCTGAGCTCATAGCCCTGACTCGAGCTTTAGAGCTGGGAAAAGGGAGAAGAATAGCCATTTACACCGACTCCAAGTATGCCTTTCTTGTGTTACATGCACATGCGGCTATTTGGAAAGAAAGAGGCCACTTGACCACCTGAGGTTCCCCAGTCAAATATGATGATCAATTCCTCAGGCTCTTGGAGGCAATACATCTGCCCACTGAAGTTTCAGTCTCCCACTGTAAAGGACACCAAAAAAGAAGCATGGAAGTGGCACGAGGGAACCAAGCAGCTGATCAGGCAGCTAAGAGAACAGCATTACAGAACAATGACATAATGTGGGTTGCCACCTTAGTTCCACAGTCTAATTTGCCAGAAACTCATTTGTATACTGAAGAGGAGACTCTTAAAGCTAAGAGTGAGGGCTTTCAAGATCATATGAGGGTGGTTCCAAAAGGAAGGACTCCTTTTACTGCCTGGGAACCTCCCATGGAAGTTGGTTAACTCCTTATATGCCACCACTAATTTAGGGGAAAAGGCCCTCTAAAAATTACTAGAGAGGTCTTTCAGAGGAACAGGCCTCCAAACAACTATAAGGTGGTGGTCTCCTCTTGTCTCACTTGCCAGTTAAGCAACCCCCATGGAGCTCGAAGACTTCAGCTGCCCCAGACCATCCAATGATGTGGGGTTTACCCAGGAGAGGAATGGCAGATGGACTTCACCCAGATGCCAGTTTTGCAAGGGTATAAATACCTATTAGTCATGATAGATAGATACATTCCAGCTTTCCCACCCAGACTGAGAAGGCTGAAGAGGTAGTAAAAAGCAACAAACAAACAAACAAACAAACTGCTCCATGAAATCATTCCAAGATTTGGTCTGCCCAGGTCATTACAAAATGACAATGGGACATCGTTTACTTCTAAGGTCACCCAAGGGGTCTCTAAGGCATTGGGCATTACTGATTATCTCCGTTGTACCTGGAGTCCTCAGTCTTCAGAAAAAGTAGAAATAGCCAACCAATTCTTAAAATCAGCAATAAAAATGATAACCCAGGAGAACTCCCTGGGATGGAAGGAGGCTTTACCAATAGCCCTCCTCTGCACCCATATTGCACGTAAGAAACAGGTTGGTTTTAGTCCTCATGAGATGCTATATGGGAGACCTTTTGTTTATGTAAATGACCTCTTCCTAGATCCAGATGTTCAGACACTCCAGTCTTATACCATGGCCATTGGGCAATTCCAACAGGATGTATGCTTGTGGGGTATGAACCAGAACCCAAAAGACTCTAAAGAGTCACCACTATATGCTCCAGGGACACAAGTCCTAATTAAAATCTGGAAAGATGGGTCCCCAAAGACTCAACTCCAGCCCACACGGAAGAGCCCCTAACCTGTAATACTTTCTACCCTCACAGCAGCCAAGGTATAAGGACATGACTCCTGGATTCACTACTCACGAGTCAAGCCATGGAAGAAAACAGAAGAGAACACTCAATACACCTGTGAGCCCCGAGGAGATCTCAGATACCTATCCAGAACTACAAATAAATGCCATTCTAATGAACACCCTCAAAATCTTTCTCGGAATAAGATTTCTCAGGACAACTCTAAAGAGCAACACAGCTTGGTAGGGACTGTACTCCAAAACAGGCAAGAGATAAATCTTCTGATCCTTGAACAAGAAAGGACTTGAGCCATCCTGGCGATGGGAATATAGAATTGGCTAATGCCCCTACTAGTCCTTGTTACACCATACTGATGCTGCTTATGATTGTTCCATGCATTATCAGTTGTCTAACCTGTTTTGTCTCTGCCCAGGTCAACAAGCTACAGCATGCAGTGCCAGCTCAACAAAGATATAAAACTATGGCTGTCCATGGAAAATATCACTCACCCTTAGATGGACACTGCTGTGAGGACTCTGAGGCCTGAGACTAGCAAGAGGGGGAGGCCCAATACCCCTCGCCATCCCAATTCAGCAGGAAGTAGCCAGAAAGACCTCAAAGCCCCTATTCCCAAAGAATTGGGCCTCCCATCTCTTGAGGGGGGTATGTTAGGTAGTTAGAATAGGAAACAGGTGTGTAAAATGGTGATGGCTAAAAGATAGGAAAGGAGAAGCCCGTGAAAACAGAACAAAGAAAGGTCAAAGGAAGGTCCGAGGACCAGAGTGAGGACTTCAGGTAGAACAAACAGCACTCCTGGCTAGCCCAATTTGCATAGGGCAGGCCCAGGGGGAGGAAAAACATATAAACAGAGGAGCCAATGGACTCACTCTCTCTCTCTGTCCCACTCTCTCTGTCTCTCCCTCTCTCACTCTCTCTCCTGCCTGCTGGCATGCTCCTCCACTTTTCTTTTCACGTCTTTGTGTTGGCAGGCCTTCATGCTTTGAGGATGCATTCTCCTGCTATCTTCTAAATCAAATATAGCTGTAACACTGATTTGTCTAGGAGCTATAACATGGTTTGTCCAGCACCCGAGAGATGTGACATGCCGAGGCCTCCAAATCTTTGTTGTGATGAGCCAGAACCAAGGAGCATGCACTCGCCTGTCAAGCATATGAAGTTACCCAGCCCATGAAAACCCCCCATGTCACAGCTCATGGCCACACTTGCCCTCTGCGATGGCCCACACTGTCTGTGGAGTGCGCCTCTCTGAGTTTGAATAAATAAATCCATTTCTTACCCATTTCTTTGTTTCTCACTGAATTCTCTCTGTGATGAGACATCAAGAATCTGAGCTTCACTAGGTCCTGAGGGTTTGAGTCGCTGCCGGACATGACTCAGTGACTAAGCACATCACAACACAGAGTCCTGGTCATGTGGCTTCTAGTCCCAGTCTTAGGTAAACAGTTTCAAACACAGTTTCAGAAGTGGAAGGATGATGACTTCACCAATACTTTTAAACAATGGCACAGATGGAGGGAGGAGCTGAAGGAGAGCAGGAAAAAGCAGTGGGAAGAATGCGCCAAGGAACCCCCTTCATAAACTTCCAGAAAAACTGCTAAATACCTGACCTGTGCCCACAGTTTTCTTTGGCTTGATCCTTGGCACAAAGGAGATTAAGAACAAAAGACCCCTCATCTGCTTGGCCAATAGCTACTAGGGCCTAGTGGATAGTGGGGCTTTCAAGATACACTGGGAAGTAGTCCCTGCCGGTGGCCCTTAGTTGCCCCCACTGTCACTTACCTGTTCACAGGGGGTTTAAGGAGACAAGAAATGAGATGTTGTATAGGAATTAAGACTTTTTTAGTCATATGTCCTTCCAGCCACAGGACCGAGGATTTCTTACTTTCACCCTAGGTCTTTTGAAATCTGAGACTGAGTTGCATGAGCTTTCTCCTGAGTTTGTTTTTGCTGCCCTGATTTTCAGCATACTGGGCTTCTCCTGACTTCTACTGCTCTGGGATTCCTTTGTGTTCAGCTTCCACAGGGTGATCTATTTTGCTAAGTTGGGCTTCTTCTGTACTTGGCTTACACCTCTCTGGGGCTGAGCTGAAGTTGCTTCAGCCAGTTTGCATCCAAGTCACAGCCCCAGATATTTTTGGTAGACTGTGCAATTTCCTCAGTTCTGTTTTGCTGCAGCAAAAGTTTGAAATAAAATTTTAATTTCTCCTCCCGCAAGCCTGTCCTGTATAAATTGCAATAGCCAGGAGGGATGTTTCTTTTACCTGAGGCCGTAACTCTGGTCCTCGGACCTTCCCTTGTTTTATTTTTTACAGGCTTTTCCCTTCTTTGTCTTTTAGTCATGACGTTTTGGACTCGTTTTTCCTATTCTATCTACATAGCAGGTTGCATTCTCACACGTCAAGGGTATAAAATTTGCACTTATGTCTCAAAAACAGTTCTCTATTTTTTTCTATTTTTTAATGTCATCATCTCTAATACTGCCATGGTTAGTAGTGACTGAATCTGTTAGTATTATTTGGTTGTTAAATCTTCTTTTCTCTTTATTACATTGATTTCTTCCAGTTTTCTTTTTCTTTCTTTCTTTTTTCTTTTTTTTTTTTGACTTTTTCATGCCCATCCTGCTTCTCTTGTATTTTAATTTTCCACCACAAAAGGCTAACTCTTTTACATTAAAAAAAATAATAATAATTACTTCTATTTGTTTAAGATTTTCATTCTTTAAACGTTATCACATCTGATATTTTCAGTTGTCACATATTAGCTATTTTTGAGCATTTAATTCGGTTTGCTCAAAAAATATGTGTTCAGTATAAAAAGATCCTTTACTTTGGGTTTGATTTTTTATTTTAAATTCTAAATCTGGCACTAATCTGTAAATCTAAATTTTCCAAAATATTAGTCTCTGAATTAGAGACAATCTATAAAGAGAATCAAGTATAAGAAAAATAGATGAATTTTCATCATATTATAATCTGTATTCATTTTCTGACTTGAATATTATTTTTACTTTGATTAACTTCAAACAGGTGGTACCTTTAATCACTACTAATTAACTTATATTCATCACCTAGTATGTTACTGAAATTCTTATAAAGTATCATGATTAGATCTATTTCAGGTTTTTGTTGTTGTTCATCTTTCAATGAATGATATCCATTATTGCTCAAGGAAAAATTTAAACTAAGAAGAGTATTACAAAATAAATAGATGAATGAATCACAAATGTTTTCATTGTAATTCATTAGCACTTACTTAGAAGTAGAAAAGCACATATATGCAGGTCAAAGGGGTATTTTAACATTGAATTATAAAATTTAAGCATGAAAATTAAAATTGCCAGAAAATAAGTAAAGACAAAAATTACTGTACAAATGGTCTATTTTATTCAGCATTTGAGTGGTTATATAAAGTATGGATATTGGAGAACATCACTTATATAAATAAAAATTTTAAATAAAATCTCCCTGTATATACTTTCAAGAATGATTTAAAAAAAAAAAACAAAAAAACAAACAAACAAAAAAAAACCTTTAAATCACATAAATATGAGTTTTCTAGTTCCAAAGAATAACAGGAGGAGAAAAGAAAACCTTCCTAAGTGAACAATGCAAAGAAATAGGGGAAACAATAGAATGGGAAAGAGTAGATATCTCTTCAAAAAAATTAGAGATACCAGGGGGAAATTTCATGCAAAGATGGATACAATAAAGGATGGAAATTGTATAGAACTAACAGAAGCAGAAGATATTAAGAAGAGGTGGCAAGAATGCACTTAAGAACTATGCAGGAAAAGATCTTTATGACCTAGCTAATCATGATGGTGGGATCACTCACCTCGAGTCAGACATCTTGGAATGTGAAGTCAAGTAGGCCTTAGGAATCATCACTTTGAACAAAGATAGTGGAAGTGATGGAATTCCAACTTAGCTATTTCAAATCATAAAAGATGATGCTGTGAAAGTGTTGTACTCAATATAGCAGCAAATTTGGAAAACTCAGCAGTGGCCACAGGACTGGAACAAGTCAGTTTCCATTCCAATCCAAAATAAGAGTAAAACCAAAATTTTTTCAAAGTACCACACAATCGCACTCATTTCACATGCTAACCAATTAATGCTCAAAATTCTCCAAGCTAGGCTTCAACAGTTTGTAAACTGAGAACTCCCAGGTGATCAAACTGGATTTTGAAAAGGCAGGGAACCAGAAATCAAATTGCCAACATCTGCTACATCAGAGAAAAAGAAAGACAATTTCAGAAAAACATTTACTTCTGCTTCATTGATTATGTTAAAGCCTTTGGCTGTGTGTATCACAACTAACTGTGGAAAATTCTTGAAAAGAGGATATCCTACACCACCTTACCTACCTTATGTGAAACCTATATGTAGGTCAAGAAGTAGCAGTTATAACTGGACATAGAACAATGGACATGTTCTAAATTGGGGAAGGAGAACGTTAAGGCTGTGTATTTTCACCCTGCTTATTTAATGTATATGCAATGTACATCAAGAGACATGCCAAGCTGGATGAAGCAGAATCCAGAATGAAGATTTCTTGTTGAAATATCAGTAACCTCAGATATGCAGATAACACCACCCTTATGGCAGAAAGTGAAAAGGAACTAAAGAATTTTGATGAAGATGAAAGAGAAGAGTGAAAAAGCTGGCTTAAAATCCAATATCCACAAAACTAAGATCATGGCACCCTGTCCCATGACTTCCTGGCAAAATGATGGGGAAACAATGGAAACAGAGCCAGACTATATTTTCTTGTACTACAAAATTACTGCAGATGGTGACTGTAGTCATGGAATTAAAAGATGCTTGTACCATGGAAGAAAAGTTATGGCTAACTTAGACAGTATATTATAAAACAGAGACATTATTTTGCCAAAAACTTCTGTCTACTCAAAGCTAGTTTTTCCAGTAGTCATGTAAGCATGTGAAAGTTAGACCATAAGGAAGACTGAGCACCAACACATTAATACTTTTGAGCTGTGGTGTTAAAGAACAATCTTGAGAGTTCCTTGGACAGCAAGGAGATCAAACCAGTCTATCCTAAAGGAGATCAGTCCTGAATATTCATTGAAAGGACTAATGCTGAAGCTGAACCTCCAGGACTTTGGCCACCTGATGTGAAGAGCTGACTCATTAGGAAAAATCTGAACCTGGGAAAGATTAAAGGCAGGAGAAGAAGGGCATGACAAAGGATGAGATGGTTGGGTGGCATCACTGACTCAATGGATAAGAGTTTAAGGAAGCTCTGGAAGTTGGTGAGGTACAGGGAAGTCTTTTGTGCTGTAGTCCTTGAGGTGTAAAGAGTTGGACATGACTGAGGGTCTGCACAACAAGAACAAGTAAGTTTTCTAAACACAATAAGATCATATTAGGAATTAACCTTGAAGTTAACATTTAAGTATACATAATGCAATAAAGTGACTGGAAGTACTTGGAAAATGATAATCATTTATGATGTGAGACTAAAATAACAAGGCATTAAAAGTTTTATTGGAAAGTAATTGCTTTACAACATTGTATTGTTTCCTGCCATAAATTAATACCAATCAGCCACAGGTATACATGTGATGCCTCCCTCTTGAACTCCAGTTCCACCTCCCTCCCTTACTTACCCCTCTAGTTTGTCACCGTTTTTGGTTGAACTCCCTGTGTCACACAGAAAATTCTCACTTGCTATCTATTTTACATGTGGTAATGTATAAAAGTGAAAGAGGAGACTGAAAAAGTTGGCTTAAAGCTCAACATTCAGAAAACGAAGATCATGGCATCTGGTCCCATCACTTCATGGGAAATAGATGAGGAAACAGTGGAAACAGTGTCAGACCTTTTTTGGGGGGGCTCCAAAATCGCTGCAGATGGTGATTGCAGCCATGAAATTAAAAGACGCTTACTCCTTGGAAGGAAAGTTATGACCAACCTAGAAAGCATATTCAAAAGCAGAGACATTACTTTGCCAACAAAGGCACGTCAAGACAAGGCTATGGTTTTCCCAGTGGTCATGTATGGATGTGAAGGTTGGACTGTGAAGAAGGCTGAGCACTGAAGAATTGATGCTTTTGAACTGTGGTGTTGGAGAAGACTCGTGAGAGTCCCTTGGACTGCAAGGATATCGAACCAGTCCATTCTGAAGGAGATCAGCCCTGGGTTTCTTTGGAGGGAATGATGCTAAAGCTGAAATTCCAGTGCGTTGGCCATGGCATGAGAAGAGTTGACTCAATGGAAACGACTAATGCTGGGAGGGATTGGAGGCAGGAGGAGAAGGGGATGACAGAGGATGAAATGGCTGGATGGCATCACTGACTTGATGGATGTGAGTTTGAGTGAACTTCGGGAGTTGGTGATAGACAGGGAGGCCTGGATTGCTGCAATTCATAGTGTCACAAAGAGTCGGACACAACAGAGTGATTGAAATGAACTGAACTGAACTGAACATATATATTTCCATGCTATTCTCTCAATTTATCCCTAATTCTTCTTCTCCCACTGTCTGTTCTTTATGTCTGTGTCTCCATTGTTACCTTGCAAATAGCTTCATCAGTACCATCTTTCTAGATTCCATATGCATGCATTAATATGTAATATTTGTCATTCTGTTTCTGACTTAAGCAACTCTGTATAATATGCTCTAGGTTCATCTATCTCATTAGGACTGACTCAAATGTGCTCTTCCTTATAGCTGAGTAATATTTATTTTTATATATATACTACAATTTTTATATTCATTCATCTGCTGATGGACAATATAGGTTGATTCCATGTCCTAGCTATTGCAAAAACTGTTACAATAAACATTTTTGTACTTGTTTCTCTTTCAATTATGGTTTTCTTAGGGTTTCTCAGCATACAAAACACTAAAAAGATTAAAAGACAATCCTCAGAAGGGGAGAAAATAATAACAAATTCAATATTGACAAAGGATTATTCTCCAAAATGTAAAGCAGCTGAAGCAACTCAATACCATAAAAACAAACAGCTCAGTCAAAAAATGGATGGAAGACCTAAATAGACATTTCTTCAAAGAAGACATACAGATGGCCAACAAACACATGAAAAGAGGCTCAACATTGCTTATTCTTCAAGAAATGCAAACCAAAACTGTAAAGAGGTATCAACTCATACTGGTGAGAATGGCTAATATTAAAAAAAAAAAAAAAACTACAAACAGTAAATGCTAAAGAGAATGTGGAAGAAAGGAAACCTTCTTGCACTGTTGGTGGGAATGTGAAATGATACAGCCCCTCTTGAGAACAGTGCGGAGATTCCTTAAAAACCTAGGAACAGAACCACCATATGACACCACAATACCACAATTGGACACACACACCAACAAGGTATTTTTATCATGTGATACTTGAGCAGATTTTTTTCAAACATAAAGAAGATCCATTTCACTTTTCTACTCATCTTTGTTTGTGAAACAGGTTAAAATAACCCTGCATTAATGCTGTGGAAAATTCTGAAAGACATGGGAATACCAGACCACCTGACCTGCCTCTTGAGAAACCTATATGTAGGTCAGGAAGCAACAGATAAAACTGGACATGGAACAACAGACTGGTTCCAAAGAGGAAAAGGAGTATATCAAGGCTATACATTGTCACCCTGCTTATTTAACTTATATGCAGAGTACATCATGAGAAATGCTGGGATGGAAGAAGCACAAGCTGGAATCAAGATTGCCAGGAGAAATAACAATGACCTCAGATATGCAGATGACACCACCCTTATGGCAGAAAGTGAAGAGGAACTAAAAAGCCTCTTGATGAAAGTGAAAGAGGAGAGTGAAAACGTTGGCTTAAAGCTCAACATGCAGAAAATGAAGATCATGGCATCCGGTCCCATTGCTTCATGGGAAATAGATGGGGAAACAGTTGAAACAGTGTCAGAGTTTATATTTTTTAGCTTCAAAATCGCTGCAGATGGTGATTGCAGCCATGAAATTAATGGACTCTTACTCCTTGGAAGGAAAGTTATGACCAACCTAGATAGAATATTGAAAAGCAGAGACATTACTTTGCCAACAAAGGTCCATCTAGTCAAAGCTATGGTTTTTCCAGTAGTCATGTATGGATGTGAGAGTTTGACTGTGAAGAAAGCTGAGTGCCGACGAATTAATGCTATTGAACTGTGGTATTGGAGAAGACTCTTGAGAGTCCCTTGGACTGCAAGGAGATCCAACCAGTCCATTCTGAAGGAGATCAGCCCCGGGATTTCTTTGGAAGGAATGATGCTAAAGCTGAAACTCCAGTACTTTGGCCACCTCATGCAAGCATTGACTCATTGGAAAAGACCCTGATGCTAGGATGGATTGGAGGCAGGAGGAGAAGGGGACGACAGAGGATGAGATGGCTGGATGGCATCACTGACTTGATGGACATGAGTTTGAGTGAACTCCGGGAGATGATGATGGACTGGGAGGCCTGGAGTGCTGCGATTCATGGGGTCGCAAAGAGTCGGACTGAGTGACTGAACTGAACTGAATGATGTAGACAAGAACATCTGAGGAGTGACCCTTACTGGAATAGAAGAAGTAGCCTTTTGTGATCTGAGGATTCCATTGAGTCCAATGTGGGTCCTATTTCCAAAAGAATGTTAAGGAAAAATAATAGTAAAATAAGCATTTTTTAAATAATTTATTTATTTTATTTTATTTCATTTATTTTTAATATAAATTTATTTATTTTAATTGGAGGCTAATTACTTTGCAATATTGTATTGGTTTTGCCATCCATCAACATGAATCTACCACGGGTGTACTCATGTACCCCATCCTGAACCCCCTGCTACCTCCCTCATAGTACTTTGTTATGTATATTTTGTCCACTTAAAATACTGAAACTTTTCATTTAATAAAATCATTTAGAGATACAGTGAAGTTTTCATGTTTTACCAGGAACTGACAGATTTTTATTGATCACTTTGTATACTAAGGTATTTTCTTAAGTAAATTTTAGTAAAATACCATAAATAAATCAAGTGGATTAAAAACACGCCTGATATGCTGAGTTGAAACTATGCCATCAAGTAAGAAATATGAGAGAGAAAGGCTTTTCCAGAATGGCATCTTACACGTTTGTTAATTAAAAAACATCAGAGTAAAGAGATGCAATTTCTTTAAGCAATTGACTCTTGTAATGAATGACAGACTCCATTATTGAGACTAGAAATCAGAAAAGGAAGCCAGGGAGAAAACAAATGAAGCAATAAATACCTAAATTTGCAGCAGTGGAGGATATCTATGGAGTAGTTGCTACAGGACACATTATATAATAAATATATTTTCATATAAATAATGAAATGACAAAGTGAACAGTTGAATTGGACACATATGGGTAATAACCTCAAAATACCAAAGAGCATTTTGTTATAATGAGTAATACATGCTCAGCCTTTGGGCGGGCATAGCGAATTGAGAAGATAGATGGTGATTCTCCTGCACTGTCCTAAAGAACAAATACATCTAGCAGTCACAATGCCCTGTCACAATGTTCATGCTACTAAGGACTTCAGTTCAGTTCATTTCAGTCGCTCAGTCGTGTCCAACTCTTTGAGACCCCATGAATCGCAGCACGCCAAGCCTCCCTGTCCATCACTAACTCTCGAAGTTCACTCAGACTCACATCTATCGAGTCAGTGATGTCATCCAGCCATCTCATCCTCTGTCGTCCCCTTCTCATCCTGCCCCCAGTCCCTCCCAGCATCAGTCTTTTCCAATGAGTCAACACTTCGCATGAGGTGACCAAAGTACTGGAGTTTCAGCTTTAGCATCATTCCTTCCAAAGAAATCCCAGGGCTGATCCTCTTCAGAATGGACTGGTTGGATCTCCTTGCAATCCAAAGGACACTCAAGGGTCTTCTCCAACACCACAGTTCAAAAGCATCAATTCTTCGGTGCTCAGCTTTCTTCACAGTCCAACTCTCACATCCGTACATGACCACAGGAAAAACCATAGCCTTGACTAGACGGACCTTAGTCGGCAAAGTAATGTCTCTGCTTTTGAATATACTATCTAGGTTGATCAAAACTTTTCTTCCAAGGAGTAAGCGTCTTTTAATTTCATGGCTGCAATCACCATCTGCAGTGATTTTGGAGCCCAGAAAAATAAAGTCTGATACTGTTTCCACTGTTTCCCCATCTATTTCCCATGAAGCGATGGGACCGGATGCCATGATCTTCGTTTTCTGAATGTTGAGCTTTAAGCCAACTTTTCACTCTCCTCTTTCACTTTCATCAAGAGGCTTTTTAGTTCCTCTTCACTTTCTGCCATAAGGGTTGTGTCATCTTCGTATACGAGGTTATTGATATTTCTCCCGGCAATCTTAATTCCAGCTTGTGTTTCTTCCAGTCCAGCGTTTCTGATATGATAATTCATGAAGGGATGGAGATTTGATTGGAATGTTAATCTGTGTATTTTAATATTTAGCCTAAATTGATAACCAATGTCACCATCTAAGTGTAGCCTGTGTGGCAAGAATCGAAGGAAATGTGGTTGTTTTAAACTGCAGAAGCAGTATCTATTATGCAATCTCTCATAGAGGAAGAAACAGCCAAATTCTTCGCTTCTCAGGGCAGAGTAAATGCCAAATAATATTTATTTCACAAAACATCTTGGTGATGTGTAGAATAGGATTGAACTCACTAATTAATCTTGTATTACTGATATCCAGTTATCATGCTATGGGGTAGACAACAGGATAAAGAAGTTTACAAAACAATATTTTTCTAGCACTAATCAACAAACTCTTAATACATAATACACTTAATATACTATGATTTACACAAATTGGTTTTGTTTCCACCAGACTTATCTTGGCATCTCATGGAGACAAATATTGGACCACCTGTATTTTTATTAAGCAAACCTCTTCTTAGAATTTGTTCTATACGAGTACCATATGAAGAAAGTGTTTTCGCAATTCTTTGATTTGCACAATTTCTGAGAAAGAAAATAGCATGAAATGAAACCACTTGCAACATATTTATTTTCTTGGTGATAATGTGCAATATGAGTGCACTATTCATTTTATCATTTACACATTTATTGTTTACAAAGAAGCATGTACTCTTTATATTCAGAAAAGATCACAAAGTAGAACTTTAAATATATGCAACTACTAATCACTACTAATACTGATATATCATCTACTATGAGGCAGGAAATTATCCAACTACTTTAAATGTAGTAATTCATGTAGCCAAGACCTGGTGTAAGTACCATCATTTCCTTAATTGTAAAGATGTGGGAAACTTGAGGCATGAAGAAGTTGAAGAAAGTTAGTATTAGTCACTCAATTGTGCCTGACTCTTTGTGACTTTTGGACTGCAGCCTGCCAGGCTCCTCTGCCCTTGGAATTATCCAGGCAAGAATACTGGAGTGGGTTGCTATTCCCTTCTCCAGGGGATCTTCCCAACCCAGGAATTGAACCCTGGTCTCCTGCATTGCAGTCAGACTCCTTACCATCTGAGCAAGAGGCAGAAATAGTCAGCTGAGTCTACATTCTTAACCACTGTAAAACTGTTTCTGAAAAGCAATAAGTGAATGATAGAATGGAATTCAAATTTTGAATGAAAAGTTGAAATAACTTATTAACTATGCAGATATACAAGTTTGTGCTCAAAATGATATCTTTTAATGATAACCATAATATCCAATACTTTGTTACATATTGTATTCCAATTACTTGATCAAATCCATATATTTCTTTTTAACTAATTAATTTATTTTTTATTTTACTCTACAATACTGCATTGAGATATATTTTAAAATAGAAAGAGACACATCAAGAATTGAAATTGAGCAGGACTCTGTGGAGCTTTTAACACAAAAGTCATTCCTTGTTCAGTTCCCTGAGTTTGAAAGGGCAGGCTGAAGCAAGTGCTAATTGGAGAAGGGAGGGGATACAAAAGCAAGGGAGGAACAGTCAAAAGAACAATAGTGAAGCCTTATGGCAGAGTCCTTGTTTCTCCTCAAGGGATATATATAATAATATATTTAAGCTAGTCTGCAGAACGAAAATTCCCACCAAATAGAAAATGTTCCAGAGAGAGGATTACAGCGTAATAACTTTGAGAACAAGAAACCACCTGATGCCAGAATATTAAAGGAATACAGGCACTGTGGTTTCCCTAATTCTTATCAGCAACTCTGTTCCTTGACTATAAAACTCCTTACAAATTCCTTGGGGTTGGGACACAGTTTTGAGTGCATTTGCCTGCTGTGATTTTCTTTGCCTAGCAAAGCAGTGAAGCTATTATTTTCTACTTTACCCTTCCAAGAAAAGATTCTTAACTATACATTTGTAAATATTTATTGATAGATTTGATCAAAGAATTTCTTGTGCTAACTTAGAACTTTCATAGTTTAGTATTTGCACTTAATTTGATATATTTCAAATAAAGTTGATATTTGGTCATTCAGTTCAGTTCAGTTCAGTTCAGTTCAGTCGCTCACTCGTGTCCCACTCTTTGTGACCCCATGAACCACAGCACTCCAGGCCTCCCTGTCCATCACCAATTCACAGAGTTCACCCAAACCCATGTCCATTGAATTGGTGATTGCATCCAACCATAACATTCTCTGTTATCCCCTTCTCCTCCTGCCCTCAAACTTTCCCAGAAACAAGGTATTTTCCAATGAGTCAGTTCTTTGCATCAGGGGGACAAAGCATTTTAGTCTCAGCTTCAACATCAGTCCTTCCAAAGAACACCCAGGACTGATCTCCTTTAGGATGGACTGGTTGGATCTCCTTGCAGTCCAAGAGACTCTCAAGAGTCTTCTCCAACACCACAGTTTAAAAGCATCAATTGTTCGGTGCTCAGCTTTCTTTATAGTCCAAATCTCACATCCATACATTACTACTGGAAAAACCATAGCCTTGACTAGATGGACCCTTTTTAGCATAGAAATGTCTCTCCTTTTTAATATGCTGTCTAGATTGGTCATAACTTTCCTTCCAAGGAGCAATTAAGTTGTTCCAGTTCTGTATGACCACATGGACTATAGCCCGCCAGACTACTATGTTCATGGGATTTCCCAGGCAAGAATACTGAAGCAGGCTGCCAGTTTCTTCTTCAAGGTATCCTCCCCATTCAGGAATGAAATTCATGTCTCTTGTGTGGCAGGTGGATTCTTTACTGCTGAGCCACCAGGTAAGCCCTAACAATAAAATGAAGTAGTATAAGGCAGTTTAAGATCGAGGAATATGAGAACCCTGGACTTAGTTTCTTCCAGGGACATACCAAAATTATAACTATTTACAGAGCCACTGTGCATGAGAGTGGCCTGAGGGCAATCAGTAAAATATTTCCCATAACTTCATATTTCAACAAAGAACTACAACAAGATGAGTAGGAGAGACAGAGCCATGATCTAGTCAGGATCCACTTCCCTGGGTAGATGACTCACAAATGGCAGGGAATCACAA
This sequence comes from Budorcas taxicolor, assembly GCF_023091745.1. Lineage (NCBI taxonomy): Eukaryota > Metazoa > Chordata > Mammalia > Artiodactyla > Bovidae > Budorcas > Budorcas taxicolor. The sequence goes on from NC_068923.1 coordinate 9,301,144, forward strand.
ATGCAGTGCTCCTCCTTTGCAGGAGGATCTTCAAGATCATCAAGTGAGTCTGATCCACGTGTCTGTCAATCTTCCACATCTATACCAGGGACTGAGGTGTCCGTCAGTATTCTGCCTCTGCACTGTAACTTACAGTGTGTAAGATTTTGCATGTTTCTTTTAACAGCAGTCTCTGTTTCTTATAGTTCTGCTCCTCTGAATATAAGCCCTTCTGTTTTTCAAAACCTTAATTTCTGAGAGTTTATCTTTGTGCAGGGCCCCTGGCTGTGGAACCTAAATTGGGCTCAGGCAGGAGGCAGTTGCAATTTCCCTGGGGTCTGAAATGCTTACAGGAATCATTTTGTGGATAATGCTCTATTGTGCTAGCAAGTGCTGTTTTGGAATTTATCCCACTGGAGCCTGACCATTTATCAGTGGATTGCACCAGACAGGCACCACTGGGTTGCAGAGTCAGCCAAGCTGGGGCCATCCTTGTTAACCAGTATGCCCACAGTAGTCAGCCCTGTAACACAGAAGGGCACACAGAGACAACATAGATAGTACTCCTGGAGCATCTAGCTGTGCTAGCCAGAGGAAACCCATTGCTTGGATTCATAGGTTGTCTTCTATAAAGAGCTACTTCTCCAATATTGAGAAATGAAACAGATCTACTTAATATTAATACATAGATATAAACACAGAAAATTAAGCAAAATGAAATGACAGAAAATATATAAAAAATGTAAAAGATAAAAACCTTTTGAGTTGTTCAGAAAATAACTTAAAAAAATGGTGACAAGCAATCTGTCTGTTAAAATTAAGGTAATGATAATTAAAAAAAAAGATCTTAGAAGAAAGATGGATGAACACAGTGAGAACATGATCAAGTAAGAAAATATAAAATGAATGAATCAAAGCTGAAGAATCAATAACTGAAATGTAAAAGCAAACTAGAGAGAATCAAGTGTTGATTAGGCAATACCAAAGAACATATTAGAAATCTGGAAGACAGAGAAGGGGAAATTAAATAAGCTGAACAGAAAAAAGGAAAATAAAATAAAATAGCTTAAGTGACCTCTGAGACAATATCAAGTATCCTGACATTCACATTCAGTTCAGTCACTCAGTTGTGTACGACTGTTTGTGACCCCATGAATCACAGCAGGCCAGGCCTCCCTGTCCATCACCAACTCCTGGAGTTCACTCAAACTCACGTACATCAAGTCGGTGACGCCATCAAGCCATCTCACCCTTTGTTGTCCCCTTCTCATCCTGCCCTCAATCCCTATCAGCATCAGGGTCTTTTTGAATGAGTCAACTCTTCTCATGAGGTGGCCAAAGTACTGGAGTTTCAGCTTCAGCATCAGTCCATTCAATGAAAACCCAGGGCTGATCTCCTTTAGGATGGACTGGTTGGATCTCCTTTCAGTCCAAGGGACTCTCATGAGTCTTCTCTGACACCACAGTTTAAAAACATCAATTCTTCGGTGCTCAGCCTTCTCCACAGTCCAACTCTCACATCCATACATGACCACAGGAAAAACCATAGCTTTGACCAGACGGACCTTAGTCTGCAAAGTAATGTCTCTGCTTTTGAATATGCTATCTAGGTTGGTCATAACTTTTCTTCCAAGGAGTAAGCGTCTTTTAAATTCATGGCTGCAGTCACAATCTGCAGTGATTTTTGAGCCCCCCAAAATAAAGTCTGGCACGGTTTATACTGTTTCCCCATCTATTTCCTGTGAAGTGATGGGACCGGATGCCATGATCTTAGTTTTCTGAATGTTGAGCTTTAAGCCAACATTTTCGCTCTCCTCTTTCACTTTCATCAAGAGGCTCTTTAGCTCCCCTTTATTTTCTGCCATAAGGGTGGTGTAATCTGCATATCTGAGAATATTGATATTTCTCCTGGCAATCTTGATTACAGCTTGTGTTTCTTCCAGTCCAGCATTTCTCATAATGTGCTCTGCATATAAGTTAAATAAGGAGGGTGACAATATACAGCCTTGACGTACTCATTTTTCCGTTTGGAACCAGTCTGTTGTTCCATGTCCAGTTCTAACTGTTGCTTCCTGACCTGCATACAGATTTCTCAAGAGACAAGTTAGGTGGTCTGGTATTCCCATCTCTTTCAGAATTTTCCACAATTTATTGTGATCCACACAGTCAAAGGCTTTGGCATAGTCAATAAAGCAGAAATAGCTGTTTTCCTGGGACTCTCTTGCTTTTTCCATGATCCAGCGGATGTTGGCAATTTGATCTCTGGTTCCTCTGACTTTTCTAAAACCAGCTTCAGCATGAGGGAATTCAGGGTTCACATATTGCTGAAGTCTGGGTTGAAGAATTTTGAGCATTACTTTACTAGCATGTGAGATGAGTGCAATTGTGCGGTAGTTTGAGCATTCTTTGACATTGCCTTTCTTTGGGATTGGAATGAAAACTGACCTTTTCCAGTCCTGTGGCCACGGCTGAGTTTTCCAAATTTGCTGGCATATTGAGTGCAGCACTTTCATAGCATCATCTTTCAGGATTTGAAACAGCTCAACTGGAATTCCATCTCCTCCACTAGCTTTGTTCGTAGTGATACTTTCCAAGGCCCACTTGACTTCACATTCCAAGATGTCTTGCTCTAGATGAGTGATCACATCATCATGATTATCTGGGTCGTGAAGATCTTTTTTGTACAGCTCTTCCGTGTATTCTTGCCAATCTTCTTAATATCTTCTGCTTCTGTTAGGTCCATACCATTTCTGTTCTTCATCAAGCCCATCTTAGCCTGAAATGTGCCCTTGGTATCTCTAATTTTCTTGAAGAGATCTCTAGTCTTTCCCATTCTGTTCTTTTCCTCTATTTCTTTGCATTGATCACTGAAGACGGTTTCTTATCTCTTCTTGCTATTCTTTGGAACTCTGCATTCAGATGCATACATCCTTCCTTTTCGCCTTTGCTTTTCACTTCTCTTCTTTTCACAGCTATTTGTAAGGCCTCCCCAGACAGCCATTTTGCTTTTTTGCATTTCTTTTCCATGGTGATGTTCTTGATCCCTTTCTCCTGTACAATGTCATGAAACTCATTCCATAGTTCATCAGGCACCCTATCTATCCGATCTAGACCCTTAAATCTATTTCTCACTTCCACTGTATAAACTAAGGTATTTGATTTAGGTCATATCTTAATGGTCTAGTGGTTTTCCCTACTTTCTTCAATTTAAGTCTGAATTTGACAATAAGGAGTTCATGATCTGAGCCACAGTCAGCTCCCGGTCTTGTTTTTGTTGACTGTATAGAGCTTCTCCATCTTTGGCTGCAAAGAATATAATCAATCTGATTTCGGTGTTGACCATCTGGTGATGTCTGTGTGTAGAGTCTTCTCTTGTGTTGTTGGAAGAGGGTGTTTGCTATGATCAGTGCATTTCCTTGGCAAAACTCTATTAGTCTTTGCCCTTCTTCAATCCACATTCCAAGGCCAAATTTGCCTGACTTCCTACTTTTGCATTCCAGTCCCCTATAAAGAAAAGGCCATCTTTTTTGGATGTTTGTTTTAAAACGTCTTGTAGGTCTTCATAAAACCGTTCAACTTCAGTTTCTTCAGTGTTACTGGTTTGGGCATAGACTTGGATAACCGTGATATTGAATGGTTTGCCTTGGAGACAAACAGAGATCATTCTGTCGTTTTTGAGATTGCATCCAAGTACTACATTTCAGACTTTTGTTGACTATGATGGCTACTCTATTTCTTCTGAGGGATTCTTGCCTGCAGTAGTAGATATAATGGTCATCTGAGTTAAATTCATCCATTCCAGTCCATTTTAGTTTGTTGATTCCTAGAATGTTGACTTTCACCCTTGCCATCTCTTGTTTGACCACTTTCAACTTACCTCGATTCATGGACCTGACATTCCAGGTTCCTATGCAATATTGCTCTTTACAGCATCGGCTCTTGCTTCTATCACCAGTCACATCCACAACTGGGTATTGTTTTTGCTTTGGCTCCATCCCTTCATTCTTTCTGGAGTTATTTCTCCACTGATCCCCAGTAGCATATTGGGTACCTAATGATCTGGGAAGTTCCTCTTTTGGTATCCTATCATTTTGCCTTTTCATGCTGTTCATGGGGTTCTCAAGGCAAGAATACTGAAGTGGTTTGCCATTCCCTTCTCCAGTGGACCACATTCTGTAAGACCTCTCCACCATTACCTGCCCGTCTTGGGTTGCCCCGCAGGCATGGCTTAGTTTCATTGAGTTAGACAAGGCTGTGGTCCTAGTGTGATTAGATTGACTAGTTTTCTGTGAGTATGGTTTCAGTGTGTGTGCCCTCTGATGCCCTCTTGCAACACCTACCTTCTTACTTGGGTTTCTCTTACCTTGGGCATGGGGTATCTCTTCACGGCTGTTCCAGCAAAGCACAGCCACTTCTCCTTACGTTGGACGAGGGGTATCTCCTTACCGCTGCAGTTCCTGACCTTCAACGTGGGATAGCTCCTCTAGACCCTCCTGTGACTGCGCAGCCGCCACTCCTCAGGTTGCTCCTCCCAGCTGCTGGCCCTGGCCTCGAGCGTGGGTGGCTCCTCCCAGCTGCCGCCCCTGGCCTCCGGCTCAGGGTGGCTCCTCAGGGTCGAGTATCAGAAAGACACAAAGAAGTACTTCAAACAACTATAAAACAATTAGCAAAATGACAAGTATCCAGCTACCATTACTTATTTTAAATATAAATGGATTAAATGTTCCATGAAGCTGACATTGAGTGGTTGAATTAATATACAAATAAAATCCCATCTATATGCTGCTTACAAGAGATTCATTTCATATCTAAAAGCAAACACGAATTGAAAGGGATGGAGTGGGGAAAGATATTCCATGCAAATAGAAATGAAACAAAAGCAAAGGAACAACACTTATATCATACAAAATAGATTTTAATACAAATAATGTAACAGGAGACAAAGAAGGACATTGCACAATTATAAAGGGATCAATCCAATAAGAAGATGTAACATTTGTAAATATATATACCCCCAATTAGAACCACCTAAATACATGAAGAAAATATTAACAGATTTAAAGGGAGAAATTGACAATAATACCATAATAGTAGATATTGCATCATAATGATATAGAAGGTATTACCATGGGGCTTCCCTGGTAACTCAGTGGGTAAAATAATTTTCCTACAATGCAGGAGACCCTGGTTCAAGAAGATCCCCTGGAGAAGAGATAGGTTACCCATTCCAATATTAATGGTCTTCCCTGGTTGCTCAGCTGGGGTAAGTTCCCCAGAGGAGAGCATGGCAACCCACTCCAGTGTTCTTGCCTTGATAATCCGCATGGAGGGAAAAGCCTGGCAAGATACAGTCCATGGGGCCACAAAGAGTTGGACACAACTAAGTGACCAAGCACAACACAACGTAGGTATTACAACATCATGAAAATAATGTTCAAACAAGACATTAAAAAAAAAAAAAGCCAACTATATTAGTTCAGATTAACTTATATAGAAAACATTCCATAATAAAATAGATTATAAACCATTTTCAAGTGCACATGAATCTTTCCACAGGGTAGATTATATGTTTTGCAATGAGATAAATCATGCTAAATTTAAGAAAACTGAAATTATATTAAGAATATTTTCCAGTGAGAGTTATATGAGATTAAAAATTAACATAGGCAGTCTCAAGATGGTGGAAGGATAGGATGGGGAGACTGCTTTCTGCCCCAACAAATTCAACAAGAGATCATTTGAATGTTGAGCAACTTCTTTGAAACAACTTCTGAACACTGGTAGAGGACACCAGGCACCCAGAAAGGCAGCCCGATCTCTTCAGAAGGAAAGTGAAAGTGCAGTCACTCAGTCGTGTCCAACTCTTTGTGACTCCGTGGACTGTAGCCTACCAGGCGTCTCCATCCATGGGATTCTGCAGGCAAGAATAATGGAGTGAGTTACCGTTTCATTCTCCAGGGGATCTTCCCAACCCAGGGATTGAACCCCGGTCTCCTGCATTGGAGGCAGATGCTTTAACCTCTTAGCCACCAGGGAAAACACTTCGAAAGGAGGTAGGAAAAATATAAAAGACAAAAAGAGAGACAGAAGATTTAGGGAAGGAGACCCATCCTGGGGAAGGAGTCATGAAGGAGAAGTCTCCATACAATAGGAAACACACTCACAGGCATGTCTATGGGAAGCTTTGGAATTTCAGAGGGTAAAATAAACAAGAAAACACACACACTGAATATTCGTCTAACAACCACTACCAGCGGATAAGTGGCTCAGATACTCACGTCTTCCACCCCCAAGTGGGGCCTGGGCAAGGAGGCATGCATGCGCTGTATCCTTGGGGAAAAGACGGCTTGAATGCCATGGGGACAATCTGAGAGAGCTAATGTGACACAGCAACCCAAAATGTGGGATCACCAAAAACCAAAAAAAAAAAAAAAAGGACCTTTCCTGAGAAAGACTCTAACACCACATGGTGATCCCTGGTGCACCCACAGAACGAAGTAGTGTGCCCTAGTGAATAGTAAAGGCAAACAAGCCCAGCTGCCATTCAGTGTCCTCCTTTCCTGGAGGCAGAGAGGCAGGCGAGAGACAGCCAGAGCCAGAAGGCAAGGGGCTGCTGCAATCTCGGTCCCAGTGTCTGCATCTTCATCAAACTTTGAGCAGACTGCCAGTTCCTAAACACATCTTCCTGGGATCGTGGATAGTTAACACCTTCCAGGAGTGTCACAGCCTGAGATCAGCTCCCCTGAGATCAGACACATGGCACACCAGGGACTGTGCTTCATGGTGCACCTGGGAAACTGAGTGTCCAGGACAAGGGAGATGTGTAAAATGCACGGCCCATTTGGGACACTGCTCTCACCAAGAACGAAGTCATCTGAGTGGCTTGGACCTGGGAAAGGCTCAAAACGCCCAGCCTATCTGGATCTTTGCCCTTGTGTAACACCCAAGAATCTGAGTGGCTTAAACCTGACAAGTGCAAAAAATGAAGGAGCCCCTTGAGACAGTGCCTTTGCAGAGCATGCTGGAGACTGAACAGTATGGACTCCATCTTGGACTACGGCAACCCCTATGTGGTCCAGCCACTCGGAGCACTTCCCACATATACCAGCAATGTGTGTTTGCTAGAAATAACCCTCTCTTTCCACAGAACAATTGAACAAGTGAGCTTATCTAAGTGGCCACCTTCACCCCCTTGCATCAGGGTGGAAATTAGACAATGAAGAGTCTTGCAAACAGAGGATGCCAAAATAAACAAGGGAAAGCCACTCTGGAGGTGACAGGTGCAACAGATTAAAACCCTGTAGTTAATGCTGAGACTGTTCATTTGAGGGGCAAATATAGACCTTAAGAACAAGTACAAGCCAAAAAAGGGACTATCTGACAATGAACTGACCCCACTCTTCCCACAACAGCTCCAGAGAAATTCCTAGATATATTTTTACTGTTATCAGTTTTTAATTTTTAATTATTTCTTTATTACTTTATTACTCTTTTAGCTTTCCATTTTATAGCTTACTATTACTTTTCCAAAAAAAAAAAAAAATCCATATATATATATGAAAGTGAAGTCACTCAGCCGTGTCCGACTCTTTGTGATACCATGAACTGTAGCCCACCAGGCTCTTCCATCCATGGGATTCTCCAGGCAAGAGTACGGGAGTGGGTTGCCATTTCCTTCTCCAGGGGATCTTCCTGACCCAGGGATCGAACCCAGGCCTCCTGCACTGCAGGCAGACACTTTAACCTCTGAGCCACCAGGGAAGCACATATATATATATTTTAATATATATATATTAAATTTTGAGGATCTATTTTGCTTTGTAATTTTTATATTTTTGTTTGTATCATTTATATTTTTGAGAGTCTAACCTCTGTTCCAGGTTTTTAAGCTTTGTTTTTTGAAATTTGGTATCCATTTTTTATCTTTAAGAATTTAATCTTCAGTATTCATTTTTCACTTAGGGATTTGATTACTGGTTTGATTGCTCTCGCTCCTTTTAACTCTCCCCTTTCTCTTCTGATCACCTCTATCTCCTTCTTCTCCCGTCTCTTATCTATAGAACTGTGAATCTCTCTGGGTATTCCTGGCTGTGGAGAGTTGTTTCACCATTAACCTACGGATATTAACTTTGGTGCTGCATGGATGGAGAAGTCTTGAGGCTAGTGTAAGAAAAGGGCCAAAACCCAGAAGCAGATTATTTAACTCCAAAACTGTAAAACATGAGAGAACTCATGATTATAGGGAATATTAATAGACAAGAGCTCACTCAAATGTGTCCATACCTACACTGAAACCATCTCCACCCAAGGGTCAGAAAATTCCAGTGCAAGACACTCCATGATAAATCTTAAACAAAAATTGAAAACAATCTTGAACACTAACAAATGGGCTTCCAAACCCATCCTAAATCCATATACACCCCAAAACTCACTAGTGGGCACTTCATTGCACTCCAGAGAGAAAAGATCCAGCTTTGCCCACCAGAACACAGGTACAAGTTTCCCCAATCATGGAAACTTGATAAGCCACTGGTCCAAACCCACCCACAGGGAGAAGACTCCACAATTAAGAGAAAACACAAACTTCCAGCCTGCAGAAAGTGCACCCCAGACACAGTAATCTAAACAAAACTAAAAGGCACAGAGACATGCAGCCAGTGAAGGAATATGATTAAAAAAAAAAAAAAAACCACAACACCAAAACAAATTCAAAAAAAAAAAAAAAAAAGAAAAGAAAGAAAGAAAAAAGAGGAGGAGATTGGGTACCTACCAGAAAAATAATTGATAATAATGATAGTAATGATAATAAAATCCTGAGAACAAACTGGAGTTACAGATAAGTAGACTAAAGACAAATATTGAGAAGATGCAAGAAATGTTTAACAAGGACCTAAAAGAAATGAAGAAGAATCAAACAATAATGAAAAATGCAATAACTGAAATGAAAAGCACTCTGGAGGGAACCAACAGTAGAACAATCGAGGCAGAAGAGAGGATAATTGAATTGGAAGATAGAATGGTGGAAATAAATGAAGCAGAGAGGGAAAAAGAAAAAAATAATAATTAAAAGAAATTATGACAGCCTCAGAAACCTCTGGGACAATGTTAAATGTCCCAACATTCGAATCATAGGTGTCCCAGAAGAATAAGACAAAAAGAAAGGGCATGATAAAATACTTGAGAAGATAATAGTAAATAACTTCCCTAAAATGGGGAAGGAAACAGTCACCCAAGTCCAAGAAACCCAGAGAGTCCCAAACAGGATAAACCCAAGGTGAAACACACAAAGACACATATTCATCAAACTAACAAATATTGAACACAAAAAAAACAAATAATAAATGCAGCAAGGGAAAAGCAACAAATAACACACAAGGGGATCTCCATAAAGGTAACAGCTAATCTTTAATACAAACTCTTCAGGCCAGAAGGAAATGGCAAGACATACTTAAAGTGATGAAAGAGATAAACCTACAACCAAGATTACTTTATCCAGCAAGGATTACATTCAGATATGAAGGATAAATCAAAAGCTTTACACACAAGCAGAAACAGATAATTCAGAACCACCAAACCAGCTCTTCAACAAATGCTAAAGGATCTTCTCCAGACACGAAAAACAGAAAAGGTTTATAAACACGAACCCAAACAACAAAGTAAATGGTAATGGGATCACACTTATCAATAATTACCTTAAATATAAATAGGTTAAGTGTATCAACCAAAAGACAAAGACTAGCCAAATGGATACAAAAACAAGACCCCAATATATGTTGTCTACAAGAGACCCACCTCAAATCTAGGGACATATACAGACTGAAAGTGGGGGCTGATAAAAAATATTTCATGCAAATGGAGACCAAAAGAAAGCAGGAGTAGCAATACTCATATCAGATAAAATACACTTTGAAATAATGATCAAGATAAGAGACAAATAAGAACACTACATAATGATCAAGAGATCAATAAAGAAGATATAGAAGTGAAATCGCTCAGTCGTGTCCGACTCTTTGCGACCCTGTGGACTGTAGCCTACCAGGCTTCTCCGTCCATGGGATTCTCCAGGCAAGAATACTGGAGTGGGTTACAATTTCCTTCTCCAGGGGATCTTCCCAACCCAAGGATTGAACCAGGGTCTCCTGCATTGGAGGCAGATGCTTTAACCTCTGAACCAAGATATAATAATTATAAATATATATGCATTCAACCTAGGAACACTCAATACATAAGGCAAATGCTAACAAGTATAAAAAGGGGAAACTAACAGTAACACAATAAAAGTGGTAGATATTAATAACCCAGTTACACCTATGGATATTTCAACCAAACAGAAAATTGACAAGGACATACAGGCTTTAAATGAAACAATGGGCCAGCTAGACCTAATTGATATTTATAGAGCATTTCACCCTAAAATAATGGATTTCACCATTTTTGCAAGTGCACATGAAACATTCCCCAGGATAGATCATATTCTGGTTCATAAATATAGCCTTGGCAAATTTAAAAAAAAAAAACAACTGAAATCATTTCATGCATCTTTTCTGATTATAATGCAGTAAAATTAGATATCAACTACAGAAGAAGAAAAAAAAACTACAAAAAAACAAACATATGGGAACTAAATAACAAGCTTCTGAATAACTAACAAATCACAGACAAAACTGAAAAAGAAATAAAAATATGCATACAAACAAATGAAAATGAAAACATGACAATGCCAAAACTATGGGATTCAGTGAAAGCTATGGTATGAGTGAGGTTCATACCAATATAAACCTACCTAAAGATATGAGAGAAACATCAAATAAACAGCCTAAATTTACACCTAAAGCAACCAATAAATAAATAAAAGAAGAAGAAGAAAAGAACCCTAAAGTTAGTACAAGGAAAGAAATCATAAAAACCAGAGCAGAAATAAATATAAAAGAAACAAAAGAGATAATAGCAAAGATCAGAAAAAACTAAAAGCTGGTTCAGGAGGAGGGAGGGGGGTTCAGGATGGGGAACACATGTATAACTGTGGTGGATATATGTTGCAAAGCCAATACAATATTGTAAAGTAATTAACCTCCAATTAAAATAAATAAATTTATATTATAAAAAAGTTAAATAAAATAGAAAAACTGTTAGCCAGATTCATCAAGAAAAAAAGGGAGAAGAATCAAATCGATATAAAAAGAAATGAAAATGGAGAAATCACAACAGACAACACAAAAATGTGAAAGATCATAAGAGACTACTATGAGCAATGATATGCCAATAAAATGTACAACTTGGAAGAAATTGACAAATTCCAAGAAAATTATAATTTTCCAAATTGAATGAGGAAGAACTAGAAAATCTTTACAGGCCCATCACAAGTCCATAAATCGAAACTATAATCAAACCTTCCAAGGGGGAAGAAAAAAAAAAAAAAAAAATCCAGGATCAGATGGCTTCACAGATGAATTCGACCAAAAATTTAGAGAATAGCTAACACCTATCCTACTCAAACTCTTCCAGAAAATTTTAGAGGAAGGTGAACTCCTAAACTCATTCTATAATGCCACTATCACCCTAATACCAAAACCAGACAATGATGCCATATAAAAAAAGAAAAGAAAACTACAGGCCAATATCACTGATGAACATAGATACAAAAATCCTCAACAAAATTCTAGCAAACATGATCCAATAATGTATTTAAAAAATCATACATTATGATCAAGTGGACTTTTTTCAAATTATTCAAGGATTCTTCAATATTTGAAAGTCAATCAATGTGACCATATCAACACATTGAAAGATAAAAATCATTTGATAAATGCAAAGAAAGCCTTTGACAAAATTCAACACCCATTTCTGATAAGAACTCTCCAGAAAGCAGGCATAGAAGGAACATCAGTTCAGTTCAGTTCAGTCGCTTAGTCATGTTCGACTCTTTGTGACCCCATGAATGGCAGCATGCCAGGCCTCCCTGTCCATCACCACCTCCCAGAGTTCACTCAAACTCACGTCCATTGAGTCGGTGATGCCACCTAGCCATCTCATCCCCTGTCGTCGCCTTTTCCTCCTGCCCCCAATCCCTCTCAGCATCAGAGTCTTTTCCAATGAGTCAACACTTCGCATGAGGTGGCCAAAGTACTGGATTTTCAGCTTTAGCATCATTCCTTCCAAAGAACACCCAGGGCTGATCTCCTTTAGAATGGACTGGTTAGATCTTCTTGCAGCCCAAGGGACTCCCAAGAGTCTTCTCCAACATCACAGTTCAAAAGCAGGCAACATAATAAAAGCAATATATGACAAATTCACAGCAAACATTATCCTAAATGGGGTAAAACTGAAAGCATTTCCTGTAAAAACAGGAACAAGACAAGGGTGCCCATTCTCACCACTGCTAGTCAACATAGTTTTGGAAGTTCTAGCCACAGCAATCAGAGAAGAAAAAGAAATAACAGGAATCAAGGTTGTAAAAGAATAAAACTCTCACTGTTTTCAGATGACATGATCCTCTACATAGAAAACCCTAAAGATAACACCAGAAAATTACAAGGGATAATCAATGAATATAGTAAAGTTGCAGGATATAAAATTAATACTCATAAATCTTTGAGAAAGGCTCTTCTGATAACATTTCTATGCTGAGTTCTTTCCAAGCTAGAGAGGATCTCTCTAAATTATCTAAGGCCATGCCTTAATAAAGAATTATTTTCAGAGATGTCCAAATTACTTGGAAACCAATGTTTCTCATAACTCAGTGAAAACAATTTGGCCAGCATAAAAATATGTTTTCAAAATGCACATTACTAGGCTTTACCATAGCCCTCTGAAGTCACAGGATCAATGAATATGCAAATAAAACAAGCAGGCCACATGATTCTGATATGAGTGGTCCATGGACCAAATTTTGAGGACAGTACCCTCAACCTGTTATTTCTCAGTCTATTTAACTCCCTACTTCTCATTTTAATTATGTTTATAGATACTGCGAATGCCACCGTAAATATTAGATATTCCTGGATGCTTGATATTAAGCCTATGAGTGATTTTACCACCCCCACACTCTTGATGCAAGTCAGCAGTGTATTATAGCTTATTCTTAGTATGACAATGAGAAGCGGCAAACAGTCTTGAAATTCTGGAAAATCTATGAGCCAACACTAATCAAGTCTATTGTTATACCAAAATTCAGAAATCACAGTCCTTTATGTCCCTTTAATATGTATGAAATAACTGATTTCTGATATCCTTCTCTAGACTCTGCTCTGGTGGCTAGTGGTGGGTAACTGATGAAAACTCAGAAATTCACTGAAAACACACACTGAACTCTTATGGAGCAGTGGGTAGAGCAGTTTGGTGTTCTCACTGTAATGAATATCTATTTCAAGTAAAGTAAGTTAACAGTCTCCCAAATTATATGTGTTTGAGATTTTATTATTGTTCTTGTTTTGTCTTTAAGAGGCCTCAAGAAATAGAAACTCATCTTGTGTTCTGAAGAAGAAGGGATAAATAAAATTCTGAGATCCACCGAACACCTTTCCATTGTGAGGTTTCTGAAAAAATCACCGAACTGCCATCATATTATACATTTGTGAGAAATATAGGACATGTTTTTGGAAATTAATTAAGCAATCCCAAAAAAATGTAAAAAGAAAGGACAAAAATCATGTTCAGTGGTGTATTTTTAATTTTTTTTAACTCACATTTTGTAACTGACTTGTATTTAATTCTTAAACAACTATAATAGTTGGGCATATATACTGAGAGAGAAACTTCATATTCATAAAATATAAAAACATACAGTTAGAAACATTGAAATGTAGCAAAATAAATTTTTCCAATATTCTCAGCCTCTTCCTCATCAAAGTTATGCATGAAATATGGTGGAGATGTTGTTTCCTAGCTATGTTGTGTCTAATTGGTTTGTGACACCAAGAACTATACTTCTGCAGGCTCCTCTGTCCATGGAATTCTCCAGGCAAGAATACTGGATAGGTTGCTATTTCCTTCACCAGGGGATCTTCCTGACACAGGGATTGAACTCTTGTTTCCTGCTTTGAAGGTTGATACTCAACCAGTGAGCCACCTGGGGAGCCCCTGCCTAAATTACACTTGTTACTAAATTTCAGAAACTCATATTAAGTTTTTATATATGTGTATTTTTTTCTGTTAGGTAGTAAGAAAAGGAAAAAGGAGTCCAGAATGCCAATAGCAAAAGACAAAGAAACAGAAAAGCCCACAAAAAGGAAGCAAAGGACAAATCCAAGGACCAGAGTGAGAACCTCGGGAAAAACAAACACGCCTCCTTCCTGGCTAGCCCTAATCTGCATACGGCAGGTTCAGGGGAAGGAGACAAAACATACAAACAGAGGGAGCCAAGATGGGTTGAGGTCTCTGCTTTGGGGCTGGCACATCCTCATGCCTCAAGGCTGTACTATCCTTTGTTTGCCGAATAAAACTCTAAGCTGTAATACTGCTCTTCCAGTTCAAATCATTACTGCAGAAAGACAGAACTGAGGAAATTAACACTATCCCAACATATCTGGGGCTGTGACTTGAATGTATCATGGCTGACACAACCTCAGTGGGGCCCCAGCGAGGTGGAAGTCAAACAGAGGAGACCCCATCTCGGCAAAAGCTCACCCTGTGGAAACTGAACATAAAAGAAACCCAGGGCAGTAGAAGTCAGGAGAAGCCCAGCATGCTAAAAACCAGGACAGCAAAAACAAACTCATGCAACTCAGTATCAGATTTCAGAAGACCTCCGGTGAAAGTAAGAAGTCCTCGCCCCTGTGGCTGGAAGGACATATGACTAAAAAATCTTAATTCCTATAAATCTCTCATTTCTTGTCTCCTCAAACCCCTTGTGAACAAGTGAGTGACAGTAGATGCAACTGAGGGCCTCCAGCAGGGACTACTTTCCAATGTATCCCAAAAGCTCCACTATCCACTGAACCCTAGTAGCTATTGGACAAGCAGGTGAGGGGTCTTTTGTCCTTAATCTCCTTTGTGCCAAGGATCAAGCCAAAGAAAACTGTGGGCACAGGTCATACATTTAGCAATTTTTCTGGAAGGTTATGAAGGGGTTTCCTTGGCGCATTCTTCCCACTGCTTTTTCCTGCTCTCCTTCAGCTACTTCCTCCATCTGTGCCACTTTTTACAAACTATTTGTCAGGTCATCATCTTTCCACTTGTGAAAGTTGTGTTTGAAACTGTTTAGCTAAGATTGGGACTTGAACCCACATGACCAGGACCCTGTGTTGTGCTGTGCTTAGTCACTGAGTCATGTCCGGCAGTGACTCAAACCCTCAGGACCTAGTGAAGCTCAGATTCTTGATGTCTTATTACAGAGAGAATTCAGTGAGAAATAAAGAGATGGGTAAGAAATGGATTTATTTACTCAACTTCAGAGAGAAGCACACTCCACAGACAGTGTGGGCCATCTCAGAGAGCAAGTGTGGCCACAAGCTGTGACATGGTTAGTTTTCATGGGCTGGATAACTTCATATGCTAATGAGAGGGAAGATTATTCCAAATGTTTGGGGCAGGGGTAGAATTTTCCAGGAAATGGAAAAGATCACTTCTTGGTCTTTTGACAGTGCCTTGGAACTGTGCTGGTGCCTCTCGGTGTGTCATTAACTTGCAGATCGAGGATCAAGGTTTAATTGAAGTCAGCTTGCCTGCAATCTTGGATCCATTTGATTTTAATCAGTTTATGCTATGTTCTTGGGCTATATAATTTTTTTTAAGAAGTTATGCCCTGCCCCCCTTCCCTCCTATTTCATGTTATTTTCCTGATCCCAGTCCAGGTCCACAATGTTTCCTCTACAATCTTCTGGTGGGACAACCAGAAAATAGATAGCCCTTGGGAGGGAAATACTGTATAATATCCAATCCCTCTAAAGATTCAAGCCTTCATCTTCCATGTTTCCTACAACATGTGCAACAACAGTACCTCTCAGTGGACCTGCTAGGGTGGGTGACAGGCACACAATGCCTGCTAGAAGTCCATCTGTTGGTGGCATCCCTTCAAGGACAATTGGTCTTGCTGCTTTGGGAATTAGCCCTGCTGGCCGTTTGGGCCCAACGCCTTACCACCTAAAGCTGCAAACATATCCCCAGATCAAGTCCTCACTCCATTTTTATCAAACGTCTGGCCTGTTGCCTCTTATCATTTTGTCCTTAAGTTACTTTGCCTCAACTCCGACAACCACAACCCCACCTCCTGTGTAGGTAGCATCACTCTACCCAGCCTTTTATATATAATCCACGTGTTTATCATTACTTTTATTATTACCTAATGTGGGCCTATAACGATGAAATGTTTCTCTTAAGGAAGACGAAGCGAGGAATAAATGACTTACATTCCCTCAGAGCAATAAGAGCATTAGGTTTGCAGCTATTCTGACAGGTTCCCAGTCTCAGGGCACAGACTTGGATTGCTTGATATCATAGTACTTATTCCCTTCGAGGAGAAGGCAATGGCACCCCACTCCAGTACTCTGGCCTGGAAAGTCCCATGGATGGAGGAGCCTGGTAGGCTGCAGTCCATGGGGTCGCTAAGAGTCGGCATGACTGAGCGACTTCACTTTCACTTTTCACTTTCATGCATTGGAGAAGGCAATGGCACCCCACTCCAGTATTCTTACCTGGAGAATCTCAGAGACAGAGGAGCCTAGTGGGCTGCCGTCTATGGGGTCGCACAGAGTCGGACACGACTGAAGTGACTTAGCAGCAGCAGCAGCAGCAGCATTCCCTTCCAAGGTGGACAAATCAGCAATGAGTTAAGATTACAACCCCTAAAACCTACCAAGCACTAGTCACGCTGGAGACCCTGGGGATGCCCAAATCCAACCCAGGTACCCAGGAGGTCGACCTGCCTCGACCTGCATAGAGATCTGGTCCCCAGGAGGTTATCATGTCTCAGCCTGTTTACTCGGGGATCCAGATCCACCAGTTCAGGGGACCCAGGAGGTTAACATGCTTCAGCCTGCCTCGGGATCTGGTCCCTGGGAGCTGTCATGCCTCAGCTTGCTTGGGGATCTGCCAGTCCAGGGTTTCCAGGAGATCGACCTGCCTCGACCTCCCCAGGGACCCATTTCTTGGGAGACACACATTCCTCGATCTCTCTGGGGATTCAGTCTCCAGGTGGTTAAACTGATTGGAATCTGCACCCTGAGCTGGGGACTCCCGAATTTCAGGTTCAACAGTCCTGTGTAGTCTAAGCTTCAGGAAGACACACCTCTAGGAAAATTAACCCATGGAAATAGTAGGAAGCCTATTAGTTGTGGTGCTGTGCTCCATCTCAATAGTAGTTCAGGAGCCTAACGAGAAACCCATTGCTTTTTGGGAAAGGCTGAAAGAGAACCTCCCAAAATTTACTAATCTGGACTTAAACTCTTATGAGGAACAGGTGATTTTATAGGACAAATTCCTGTCCCAATGTACATCAGACATAAGGATAAAATTAAAACTGTTAGAGCAGCAGAAACCTGCTGCCTCTTTACATGAGATGGAAACCAATAACTTATATAACAGAGAATAAGATAGGGAGGTCAAGGCACAGGAAAGGAGAGAAGGAGAGACGAGGCATGCCCAGATGCTGGCTGCTCTCCAGGGAAACCCTATGACAACCCCCAAGACCTTGAAGGAAAAAGCATGAGAAGAGTGTCTAATCTGTGGACAGGCAGGACATTGGGCCAAGGAGTGTCCAAATCGTGGTTCACTTCAGTTCAGTCCAGTTCAGTCACTCAGTCGTGTCCGACTCTTTTTGACCCCATAAATGACAGCACAACCGGCCTTCCTGTCCATCACCGATTCCCAGAGTTCACACAAACTCATGTCCATTGAATCGGTGATGCCATCTAGACATCTCATCCTCCCTAGTCCCCTTCTCCTCCTGCCCCCGATCCCTCCCAGGATCAGGGTCTTTTCCAATGAGTCAATTATTCGCATGAGGTGGCCAAAGTATTGGAGTTTCAGCTTCACTATCAGTCCTTCCAATGAACACCCAGGACTGATCTCCCTTAGGATGGACTGGTTAGATCTCCTTGCAGTCCAAGGGACTCTCAAGAGTCTTCTCCAACACCACATTTCAAAAGCATCAATTCTTCGGCACTCTCACATCCATACATAGCCTTGACTAGACAGAAATTTTTGGCAAAGTAATATCTTTGTTTTTTAATATGCTATCTAGGTTGGTCATAACTTTGCTTCCAAGAAGTAAGTGACTTTTAATTTCATGGCTGCAATTACCATCTGTATTGATTTTAGAGCCCCCCCAAAAAATAAAGTCTAAAATATTTCCACTTTTTCCTCATCTGTTTCCTGTGAAGTGATGGGACTAGATGCCATGATCTTCATTTCCTGAATGTTAAAATTTAAGCCAATTTTTCCACTCTCCTCTTTCACTTTCATCAAGAGGCTTTTTAGTTCCTCTTCAATTTCTGCCATAAGGGTGATGTCATCTGCATATCTGAGGTTATTGATATTTCTCCCGGGAATCTTGATTCCAGTTTATGCTTCATCCAGTGCAGCATTTCTCATGATATACTCTGCATATAAGTTAAATAAGCAGGGTGACAATATACAGCCTTGATGTACTCCTTTTTCTATTTGGAACCAGTCTGTTGTTCCATGTCCAGTTCTAACTGTTGCTTCCTGACCTGCATATAGGTTTCTCACAGGTCAGATGGTCTGGTATTCCCATCGCTTTCATTATTTTCCACAGTTTATTGTGATCCACACAGTCCAAGGCTTTAATCATAGACAATAAAGCAGAAATAAATGTGTTTCTGGAACTCTCTTGCTTTTTCCATGATCCAGTGGATGTTGGCAATTTGATCTCTGGTTCCTCTGCTTCATAAAACATCTTGATATAAATGTCATAAATTGGGACACTGAGCTGCACTCTGCCCTCAGGATCCTAAAGCCTCAAGGTCAACTGCCATGCCTTCCCTTTAACAGGACTGAAATGGCCCACTTCAGCCAGTCCATCTGTTACAGAAAACCATCACTGGGCTGGAGTCAAGGATGCAACTGGATGTGGCAAGCCAGTCCAAAAATTTCTTGGTTGACACAAAAGCTACCTACTCTGTCGTGACCTTCTACTCTGGAGCCTTCTCCACCCAAACCTGTACCATTTTGGGCACTACAGGAGAAACAATTATAAAAAGATTCATCAAAGCACTTTTTTGTTGCTGGGTAGAACAGCTATTTACCCACCAATTTCTGGTGGTCCCTGAGTACCCTATCCCCTTACTTAGCAAAGATGTGCTCACTAAGCTGGGGAACACCCTTGTGATGAGAACCTTTTCAGCCCCTAAAGACTACAGTCTCTGGTTACAACTGAGGAACACATTATGGCTTCTTCAATAGGGAGGGACCAAAAACTATGGGAAGCTCCAGGAGAAAAGCAACAAATGACCTGGAGAGTATTACCTCAGGCTTCAGAAATAGCCCCCACTTTTCTGGACAGTCTCTTAGCTGGGATCTCCTAGATCTGGCACTGGGATCTAATGGATAAATAATGAATTATACATATTTAACCTACTAATCTGTTCCCAAGATGAGGAAAATGTCCAACAACATGTGACTCATGTTCTAAACATTTTGACAGAGAACATATATAAAGTTTTCCTTGCTAAGGGACAGGTGGTCCAGACAAAGTTCATTTACCTGGGAGCTGAGATTAAACTCGGGTCCAGGAGACTGTCCTCTGAATGAGTACAAGGACTCCTCCAGTTGCCTTCCCGCACGACTCATAAACAGTTGCTAGCTTTCATGGGGCTAAACGTGTATTGTTGAATCTGGATACCCGAATATGGCCTAATTTCCCAGACCTTATATAAAATCTTAAAACAACGGGGTGATTAAATCCCACTGATTTGGGGATCTCCTCAAAAGGAAGCAGAGTCTGCACTAAGTAAACCTTAACTCAAGCACCCACCTTCAGGTTGCCAAACCCAGGTAAAGCTTTCTATCTATATGTCCATGAAAAGGAAGGAATAACTTTGGGAGTGTTAAGTTAAAACTTGGAACCTGAGTCCCAGATGCTGCTCCTGCTGCTAAGTCACTTCAGTTGTGTCTGACTCTGTGTGACCCCATAGATGGAAGCTTAATTATCCTGGAGGTTCAAGACAGCTGATTAAAGCTGTCCTCCCTGCCTTCGAAAGCTTGCAGCTATTTCACTCCTGATAGAAGATGCTTTAAAACTCTCTCTTGAGAGCAAACTAACTATTTTTACCAGCCACCAATTGAAACAATTCCTGAATGGGAGAAGACATTTATGAATGTCCCAATCAAAGGATTCTCAGATATCAAGAAGTGCTGATGGAAAATCCAGGCCTGACTATATCCCCTTGTGAGATTTTTAACCCAGCTACCCTCTTGCCTACCCCAAGGGCTCTCTCACCTTTCACTCTTGCCTAGAAACCTTGGAGCATTGGACAAAACCCTGAGTGGATTGCCAGAAGATCCTCTGACCAATCGGAGGAATTCTGGTATAATGATGGAAGCAGCTTTGTTTTAGATGGAAAAAGAAGGGCCAGATATGCTGTGGTTACCAATTTCAAGATCGTAGAGGATAAGTCTACAACCAGGTACTAAGCCCAATTGGCTGAGCTTAAAGCTTTGACTAGAACTTTAGAGACAGGAAACGGAAAAAAAAAAAAAAAACGAGCCATTTTCACCGACTCCAAGTATGCCTTTATGATGCTACATGCACATGCTGCTATTTGGATATAAAGAGGCCACTTTACTACTTGAGGTTCCCCAGTAAAGTACGATAATCAAATCCTTAGTTTCCTGGAGGCAGTCTGTCTGCCTGCTGCGTTTTAAATCCCATATTGCAAAGGACACCATAAAAGGAATATGGAAATGGCACAAGGGAACCAGGCAGCTGATCAGGCAGCTAAGAGAGCAGCAATACAGAACAATGACCTAATAGGAGTTGCCGCCTTTGTTCCACAGAATAATGTACACCAAATTCCTTCATATACTTCATACACTGAAGATGAGACTCTTCAAGCTAAGAGTGATGGCTTTCAAGAAGAAAATATGGGATAATTCCTAAATGAGAGACTCCTTTTTTTCTGCCTGGGAAACTCCAGTGGATGTTGGTTAACATGCCACCACTCATTTAGGTTACAAGTTCCTCCAAAGATCATTGCAAAGGTTCTTTAGAGGAAGAGGTGTCTAAGTGATTATAAGGGAAGTGGAATCTCTTGTTGCCCTTGCCAATTAAATAATCCCAAAGGAGCTTGAAGACCCCAGTTGGCCCAACATATCCAATGGCATGGAATCTACCCAGGTGTGGACTGGCAGATGGACTTCTCCCAGATGACAGTTTCTCAAAAATAGAAATATCTACTTGTCATGATAGATACCTTGACAACATGGATTGATGGCTTTCCTACCTGGACTGAGAAAGGCAAGGAGATTGCTAAAAATAAAAAATAAAAAAAAAATCTGCTCTCTGAGATTTGGCCTGCCCAGGTCATTACAAAGTGCTAAGGGAACATTATTTACTTTTAAAGTCAACCAAGGGATCTTTAAGGAATTAGACATTGCTTGTTAACTCCATGGTGCCTGCAGGCTACAGTCTTCAGGAAAAATAGAAAGAGACAACACAGTTTGGCATGGCTTCTAATACAAAATTGACAGGACTCAGGACTCCTGACCACTGAACCAGAAGTGACTTGAAGCATCTTGAATGGGACATATTGCTTCTGAGTAACTATTGCCAATCAAGTTGAAAAAAGTCTGCAGTTCAGTTCGGTTCAGTTCAGTGGCTCAGTCGTGTCCGACTCTTTGCAACCCCATGAATCACACCACACCAGGCCTCGCTGTCCATCACCAACTCCCGGAGTTCACTCAGACTCAAGTACATTGAGTTAATGATGCCATCCAGCCATCTCATCCTCTGTTGTCCCCTTCTCCTCCTGCTGCCAATCCCTCGCAGTATTAGGGTCTTTTCCAATGAGTCAGCTCTTCGCATGAGGTGTCCAAAGTACTTGAGTTTCAGCTTTAGCATCATTCCTTCCAAAGAAATCCGAGGGTTGATCTCCTTCAGAATGGACTGGTTGGATCTCCTTGCAGTCCAAGGAACCCTCAAGAGTCTTCTCCAACACCACAGTTCAAAACCATCAACAGTTTGGTACTCAGCTTTCTTCACAGTACAACTCTCACATCCATACATGACCACTGGAAAAACCATAGCCTTGACTAGATGGACCTTATTTGGCAAAGTAATGTCTCTGCTCTTGAATATGCTATCTAGGCTGGTCATAACTTTCCTTCCAAGAAATAAGCGTCTTTTAATTTCATGGCTGAAATCACCATCAGCAGTAATTTTGGAGCCGCCAAAAATAAAGTCTGACAGTGTTTCTACTGTTTCCCCATCTATTTCCCATGAAGTGATGGGACCAGATGCCATGATCTTCGTTTTTTGAATGTTCAGCTTTAACCTAACTTTTTCGCTGTCCTCTTTCACTTTCCTCAAGAGGCTTTTTATTTCCTCTTCACTTTCTGCCATAAGGGTGGTGTCATCTGCATATCTGAGGTTACTTATATTTCTCGCGGCAATCTTGATTCCAGCTTGTGCTTCTTCCAGCCCAGCGTTTCTCATGATGTGCTCTGCATATAAGTTCAATAAGCAGGGTGACAATATACAGCCTTGATGTACTCCTTTTTCTATTTGGAACCAGTCTATTGTTCCATGTCCAGTTCTAACTGTTGCTTCCTCACCTGCGTATAGGTTTCTCAAGAGGCAGGTTAGGTGATCTGGTATTCCTATTTCTTTCAGAATTTTCCACAGTTTATTGTGCTCCACATAGTCAAAGGCTTTGGCATAGTCAATAAAGCAGAAATAGATGTTTTTTTCTGGATCTCTCTCACTTTTTCCATGATCCAGAGGATGTTGGCAATTTGATCTCTGATTCCTCTGCCTTTTCTAAAACCAGCTTGAACATCTGGACGTTCACAGTTCATGTATTGCTGAAGCCTGGCTTGAAGAATTTTGAGCATTAATTTACTAGTGTGTGAGATGAATGTGATTGTGCGGTAGTTTGAGCATTCTTTTGGCATTGCCTTTCTTTGGGATTGGAATGAAAACTGACCTTTTCCAGTCCTGTGGCCACGGCTGAGTTTTCCAAATTTGCTGGCATATTGAATGCAGCACTTTCACAGCATCATCTTTGAGGATTTGAAATAGCTCCACTGGAATGCCATCAGCTCCACTAGCTTTGTTCATAGTGATGCTTTCTGAGGCCCACTTGACTTCACATTCCAGGATGTCTGGCTCTAGATGCGTGATCACACCATTGTTATTATCTTGGTCGTGAAGATATTTTTTGTATAGTTCTCCTGTGTATTCTGCCACCTCTTCTTAATATCTTCTGCTTCTGTTAGGTCCATACCATTTCTGTGTTTTATCGAGCCCATCTTTGCATGAACTGCTCCCTTGGTGTCTCAATTTTCTTGAAGAGATCTCTAGTCTTTCCCATTCTGTTGTTTTCCTCTATTCCTGTGCATTGATCCCTGAGGAAGGCTTTCTTATCTCTTATTGCTATTCTTTGGGACTCTGCATTCAGATGCTTATATCTTTCCTTTTCTCCTTGGCTTTTCACTTCTCTTCTTTTCACAGCTATTTGTAAGGCCTCCCCAGACAGCCATTTTGCTTTTTTGCATTTCTTTTCCATGGGGATGGTCTTGATCCCTGTCTCCTGTATAATGTCACGAACCTCCGTCCATAGTTCATCAGGCACTCTCTCTATCAGATCTAGTCCCTTGTATCTATTTCTCACTTCCACTGTATAATCATAAGGGATTTTATTTAGGTCATACCTAAATGGTCTAGTGGTTTTCCCTACTTTCTTCAATTTAAGTCTGATTTTGGCAATAAGGAGTTCATGATCTGAGCCACAGTCAGCTCCTGGTCTTGTTTTTGTTGACTGTATAGAGCTTCTCCATCTTTGGCTGCAAATAATATAATCAATCTCATTTCGGTGTTGACCATCTGGTGATGTCCATGTGTAGAGTCTTCTCTTGTGCTGTTGGAAGAGGGTGTTTGCTATGACAGTGCATTTTCTTGGCAAAACTTTATTAGTCTTTGCCCTGCTTCATTCCATATTGCAAGGCCAAATTTGCCTGTTACTCCAGGTGTTTCTTCTAACTGTCAGAAAGTCTTACAGTCTTCAGTGTAAACATTCAGGTCCTACCCTATCTCCAAGAAAGAGCTGCAGAGTCTTCAGGGTGGCCACAATCTCTCTTTGGGAGATTGAGGATGGGGAATTTGGAGTTGGGTAATGCGTCTATTAACCCCTGTTACCATCATACTGCTACTGATTATGACTTGTCCATGTATTATCAATTTTTTAATGCATTTTATCTCCGTCCAGGTCAACAAGCTACAACATACAGTACTAGTTTGGCAAGGATATATAAAACTCCACTCAACCACGGAATATACCTATAATTCTACTTTAGATGGACACAGGTATAAGGGTTCTGAGGCTTGAGACTAGTTAGCAGGGGAGGCCCAATGCCCCTCACCATCCAAGCTCAGCAGGAAGTAACCAGAGAGACCAAAATTTCCCTCCTACCCAAGAATCAGACTCCCCATCTATTCAGCAGGGATTGTTAGGTAGTTAGAATAGGAGAAAGAGTCCAAAATGGTGGTGGCTAAAAGACAAAGGAAGGGAAAAGCCTGCAAAAAGGGAACATAGGAAAAATTTACAGGCCAGAGTGAGAACCTCAGGAGAAACAATCATTCCCTCTTCCTGGCTTGCCCTAACTTGCACAGAGCAGGCTTTGGGGGAATAGACAAAGTATATAAAACAGGGTGCCAAGACGAGTTCAGCCCTCTCCTTTGTGGTCAGCCAGCCCTCATGCCTTGAGAGTGTGCTATCAGTGTTTGCGGAATAAAACTCTGATCTGTAATCCACAGACAGAACCGTGGAAATTACACACTGTTCTGTCATATCTATTGGCCTGCTACCTACTTCCTATCATATTATCTATTTATCTACCTTTCCATCATTTATCTTTCTACCTATGTTTGCTTTTGAGCATTATTTTGAGCCTTAATTTGTGTGAGAAGTGACTGAAATTTTGAGGTAATTTGAGCATCGTTTGGCATTGCCTTTCTTTAGGATTGAAATGAAAAAATGATGGTTTCATGTCCTATTGCCATTTCCGAGTTTTCCAAATTTACTGACATATTGAGTGCACCACTTTCACAGTATCATCTTTTAAGAATTGAAATAGCTCAACTGGAATTCCATCACCTCCACTAGGTTTGTACATAGCAATGCTTCCTAAGGCCCACTTGATTTCACATTCCAGGATGTCTTGTTCTAGGTGAGTGATCACAGCATCGTGGTTATCTGGATCTTTAAAATCTTTCTTGTACAATTCTTCTGTTATTCTTGTCACCTCTTAATATCATCTGCTTCTATTAGGTCCATACTATTTCTGTCTTTTACCGTGCCCAACTTTGCATGAAATTTTCCCTTCGTATCTCTAATTTTCTTGAAGAAATTGCTAGTCTTTCCCATTCCATTGTTTCCCTCTATTTCTTTGTATTTATCACTGAGGAAGGCTTTCTTATCTCTCTTTGCTGTTATTTGGATCTCTGCATTCAAATGGATATATCTTTCCTTTTCTCCTTTGCCTTTCACTTCTCTTCTTTTCACAGATATTTGTAAGGCATCCTCATACATCCTTTTTGCCTTTTTGCTCTTCTGTATCTTGGGGGTGATTTGATCCCTGCTCTTTGTTCAATGTCACAAACCTCCATCCACAGTTCTTCAGGTTCTCTATCAGATCTAATCCCTTGAATCTATTTGTTACTCACACTTCCTAATATTAAGAGATTTAATTGAGGTCATACTTGAATGGTGTAGTGGTTTTTCCTACTTTCTTCAATTTAAGTCTGAATTTAGCAATAAGGAGTTCATGATCTGAGCCACAGTCAGCCCCTGGTCTTGTTTTTGCTGACTGTATAGAGCTTCTCCATCTTAATGTTCAAAATTATCCAAGCTGTGTTTCAACAGTATCTGAACCATGAACTTTCAGATGTTCAAGCTGGATTTAGAAAAGGCAGAGGAACTAGAGGTCAAATTGCCAACATCCACTGCATCATCAAAAAAGCCAGAAAGTTCTACAAATATATCTATTTCTGCTTTACTGACTATGCCAAAGCACTGACTGTGTGGATCACAACGAACTGTGGAAGATTCTTAGAGATGGAAGTACGAGACCGCTTGATGTGCCTCCTGAGAAATCTGTATGTAGGTCAAGTAGCAACAGTTAGAACTGGACATGGAGCAACAGACTGGTTCCAAATTGGGAAAAGGAGTACATCAATGCTGTATATTGTCACTTTGCTTATTTAATTTATATGGAGTGTACATCAGGATAAATGCTGGCCTGGATGAAATACAAGCTGAATCAAGACTGCTGGGAGAAATATCAATAACCTGAGATATGCAGATCACAGCATACTTATGGCTAAAAGCGAGGAAGAACTAAAGAGCATCTTGATGAAAGTTAAAGAGGAGAGTGAAAAAGTTGGCTTAAAACTCAACATTCAGAAAACGGAGATCATGGCATCTCGTCCCATCACTTCATGGCAAACAGATGGGGAAACAATGGAAACAGCGACTTTTTTTTTGGGGGGGGGCGGGGGTAGGGTCTCCAAAATCACTGCACATGGTGACTGCATCCGTGAAACTGAGAGATGTTTGCTCCTTGGAAGAAAACTTATGACAAACCTAGTCAGCTTATTAAAAAAACATAAACATTCCTTTGCCAGTGATGGTCTGTCTAGACAAAGCTGTGGTGTTTCCAGTAGTGATGTATGGATGTGAGATTTGGACTATAATGAAGCTGAGATCCGAAGAATTGCTGCTTTAGATCTGTGGTCTTGGAGAAGATTCTTGAGAGTGCCTTGGACAGCAAGTAGATCAAACCAGTACATCGTAA
This sequence comes from Budorcas taxicolor, assembly GCF_023091745.1. Classification (NCBI taxonomy): domain Eukaryota; kingdom Metazoa; phylum Chordata; class Mammalia; order Artiodactyla; family Bovidae; genus Budorcas; species Budorcas taxicolor. Next base: position 9,328,090 of record NC_068923.1, read on the forward strand.
AGAAAATGAGTCCTGAATATTCATTGGAAGGAATGATGCTGAAGCTAAAACTCCAATACTTTCGCCACCTGATGTGAGGTACTGACTCATTTCAAAAGACCCTAATGCTGGGAAATATTGAAGGAAGGAGAAGGGGATGGCAGAGTATGAGATAGTTGGATGACATCACCAACTCGACGGACATGAGTTTGACTTGGGAGTTAGAAGTTGGTGATGGACAGGGAGGCCTGGCATGCTCCCATCCATGGGGTCAAAAAGAGTTGAATTGAGTGACTGAACTGAACTGAACTGAACTGATGTTTGTTTTTCTCACTTAACCTCATGGAAGTGCTCATGTCCCTCCTGGATGCCACAGAAAAATTTCCTAATTTGGAAGTAAAGATGGCTGCTACCAGCTGAACCGTAAATGACACCGGTATTCTTGGCCTCTGGTGGTGAGGAATTCAATATGGAGCCAGTGACAAGTTTCGTTCACTCAGTTTTTTTGTGTAGCAAAGTTTTATTAAAGTATAAAAGATGGTTTCAGCTTCAGACATAGCAGAAGAGGACAGAAAGATTTCCCCCTTGTTAGGCTTTAGCAAGAAGTTAAATATCTATTAGCAATTTGCTAATTATAGAAATGAAACACCACAAAACTGAGAGAGTTGTAACAAGCCCCTCACCCACAACGTGTATTCTGAGATAGGAGTGAGACAAGGTGAGTCATCCTGGACCATAAATCAATTGACATGAATCTTGAAGAAAGGCAATTTTCTAAGCAAATACATAGCTCATTAACATAGCTTAAGAGAACATTTACATGATTAAAATATATTGGTTTGGCAAGTAGATTTTGAGTTTCAGGCAGAACTGACTTGTACAAAGATAGAGTCTAGGGTAAATATATAGTTCATTAACATAGCTTAAGAAAAACATTTCCAGAAGAAAAATGCATTGGTTAGCTCAAGGTTTGAGAAAACTTAAGTTCACCTGCAACCAGGTATCATCATGGCAACACAGAATTTTAAAGGAAATCTCCTTTTAATTTTATATAGATAAGAGAAAAAAATCAGATCCTTATAGTTTGTTTTGTCCAGCCCCTTAAGACAGAGATTAAAAAAAAAAAAAAAAAATCTGACACTTGCAGCCTACTTGCTCTGTTTGGAGACACCTAGCCTACCTACATATTACCCTCTCATTTGGAAGACAATTGGATACAAAGAGCATCTTAAGGACACTGATGGAAGAATGTATGTCTCCTCTGCACATAGAGATAGGAAGAAGCAGTGCTCACTTGTAGGTCAGCATGTGCTTCAAAATCCTAAAGACAATCCTATGACTTATTAAGGAAATATTTGCCCTAAGCTATAATATGATATTTATGGTTCTAGTCATATAAAGCTACAAACAGTGTGACAAGTCTGAGTTTATTACAAACACCACCAAATACCAATCTTTAAAGAAAGGAAATGAGCGAATCCTTAGAGAAGCATGGAATGTTTTTGCTTCATTTCAAAAAATGCATTTCAACCATAACAGACTTTTCAAAAAACATACCTTGAGGAGTCATTTTTCTGATTCACATCCACAACTAGGGACTGCATGAAATGATATTCCTTGGTCTAATCTCTCTCTCTCTCTCTCTCTCTCTCTCTCTCTTTTTTTAATAGTTGTTGTATTCTTTGACACTGGACATTAAATACTAAGGTCCAAAGCAGTTTAGAAAACATATTAGTCCCTTAGACATCAGATTGCATGAGGAGAAATGTCTGGATCCAAATGCTGATAAAATAAATGTCTGTCCATCAGATTTTCCTGTACCTAAGCAAACTATACAGTTTATGGAACTAGGAAATACATAAAAAGAAAATCTCTATGGGAAAGAGTGTTTCTCAAGTTTTTCTCAAAAACATTTTGGAAAGCAGAAGTTAGTTTACAACTTTGGCTATTTAAGATAATAAAAAAACTCCAGATCCCAAAGCAGAGGGAATGCTGGGAAGACAGTGGTACCACAAAGCAGTTTTGCTTGAAGCAACCAATCATATCTACTATGGTGTTCATCTTTGCCAATGGCCTTCAAAATCCCAAGCATGAAGCATTCTGCAGAGAAGACTGCCAGAAATATTCAGACCTATGGTTGGAGCTATGCAGAAAGTCAGAACACAAATATCTGAAGAATTCTCAGGACTGGAATTGGCCTCACTTAAATCAATGAAAGAGGGCAAGGGTTCTGCATAACTGGAAAAATGTGAATAAATTAGCTTCATCTTTTTATCAACTATGTTCTGTCTTCCCAGCCTAGCTCTTTATTAGCAAATGGAAGCTATTTTATGGGTCTGTATCTTCCTCTGAAGGAATTGGTTGATATGACAGAGTGAAGCGTTTATGAGCCAATCAAGTCTCATAGCAATTATTAACAATTTGCTCCTAGCAGTCTGGCTTCATCTTTTATCTTTTCAAGGGATTTCTTCATTTTCTCAGAGCAATTGACCGAAACTTCTATTTTCATGGTTGAGTCCATATCTGCATGATCCAAAACAATTGCTCATTCTAAATTGTACACTAGACAGGCACAAGTGATCACTGCTTCTCATGTTGGCTTTAAAAAGATTGTTTGAATTCCTTTGGTCTTTACTCAATAGCTTTTTAGAGGTTTTAGGTCTAAATAGTATTGAACTCCAGATTTCTGGGAGGAATTTTATTATGAACAAACAAATGCTGGTTAAAGTTTGCTAGGAAAAAAAAAATCACAACTGTGTCTAATTGCATGTTTATTTATTTATTTATTTTACTTATACTAACAAATATATATGGAATTTAGAAAGATGGTAATGATAATTACATGTTTAACACTGAATAAATCACTGCAATGTATTTCATTCTTAAGTTCATTACTAGGATCAGCCTCACCTGCCAGTCTGTATTTGTATAGCTAATAATTGTACTCTTATTTTTTTTTTAATATAGCCTATGTTGGCATCACTGACTCGACAGATGTGAGTCTGAGTGAATTCTGGGAGTTGGTGATGGACAGGGAGGCCTGGTATGCTGCGATTCATGGGCTCACAAAGAGTCAGACACGACTGAGCGACTGAACTGAACTGATGTTGTTGTAAATGAAGAGTTAACAGTAGGCTAGTTATTGACCAGAAGGAAAGGGCACATTTCAAACTGCTGGTTCTTGATATTCTTGGGTGATGTTGAACTGGAAGAATAACAAGTAAAGAATTGTTTTCTTTCTATATGCCTCAAAGAAGGCATAATATGATCCCAGAAAATAATTTCAAGATCTTACTTCTTCTCTTCTTTGTCAGGCTTTGCTCTAGTATCCTAGGAGGTAACATTGCAGACATGGGGATATAGGTGTTCAGTTTACATGCACAAGGTCATGTGGAACATTCCATAGATATATGACTGTGACCAAGAACGTTATGTTAGTTTGTAGATAATAAGATGATTTGCTTCCTGGGGACTAGATGGAGAAGCAATATTTAAAATAATCACCTATTTTAAATCTGAGCTATCCATTACGATATTAAAAGAAAAGGTGTTATATTTCTCAGAAATTAATTCAATTAAAACAATGTCAAAATACAAAATATCTTCACTTATTAACAATCAAAGGTAAAAAACTGCACAGTATCAATGCACTTGCATTAACTATTTCAAGTCAATCAGTATTTTATGTCACCGAGCTTGGATGAATTTAAGCAGAAGTCCCTGCAAATTTTTATCTTTGGAAAATTATTTTTAGTTTAGAAAATGTGTACTATACAGAAATCTACATATTTAGATGTGAGAAATGTCCATTATTCTTTCCTTTGCTGTGGGGAGGAAAAATAACATACAATTACTAACACTAAATTGTTAATATTGAGCCTTCTCCTCAATTTTTACTCTGTCCAGGATCATTGGCATTGCCTTGCTGAAATTCTCTCTCTCATAAAGTGGTGAGGCAGAATGTGTGTCCCTTAATTATCAGATCCACATTATGCAACACCTGTAAGGAATTTCCAGCAGACATGCTTCTTTGTGAGAATTCAACATCAGAGAAATCTGTGACTAAAGAACGCAACAGGCAGATTCCAAGGTTCATTTCTGCCATAACACTTGTGTGCATGTGTTTGCTCAGTTATGTTGTTCTCCAGGGAAACAGCAACCCACTCCAATGTCTTTGCCTGGAAAATTCAATGGATAGAGCAGCCTGGCAGGCTACAGTATAGTGCATCTCAAGAATCTCTAAATTGGTACTTGAATGTTATTACCAAAGTCCCCTGCAATAAGAAAGGAGGAAACAGGAAAGATGCATACAAGAGGCTTGCCAGCAACACTTGGACTGAAATACACCAACAATTACATTACTTCTTTTCTTTGTAGGCCCATGTGTAATGCTGTTATAGTATGTATCCTTACCTTGAATTGTATTTTTTTTGAAACCATATAATTTCCTCAATAAAATTGAAATCCCTCAAATAATATCTGGCTCAATTAGGTTTTATATTTAATTTAACATCTTAGGCATACTAAAGCTCAGTAGTATTGTTTTCTCCTTTAATTAAGAAATCAATCTGAAAGCTAATAACTTAATTAACATATGAGACTCGCATGCTTAAAACATAAGCATGCTTGAAGCTAGTGGTTACCATGTCTCTCCTACACAGAAACAAAGGTTTGTCCCTTTCCTTATACAGATCCCTGTAGCCATTCATCAACAGGTTTTTAATACACTAGCTCAATTTTCCACAAAGAGTTGAACCAGTTTTCCTCACTTTTTTGTTAAATAATCTAAATTTCCAAGTCTCTCGAAAGAATTCCCATGGCTAGGATGTCATTGTGTCTCATGCCTAAGGAACTAAATTTATTCACAGAAGATTGAGATAAACACAGGATCCTATTTCTTCATTCCTCTTATCCTCATCTAATAATGCTAACAAAATTAGTTCTCCCATGTATTTATAGACACTTCAATAACTACAACTTATTTCTAAATGCTAATTAGGTTTCTAAACATCAATAAAGATCTCCTTTAAAATCCAGTGTGAAGTCAATATAGCCAAATGATTCTAGGATATTTTAAAAGACCCTTTCATTGAACTAAATCTTCATGAAGCATATGAAAGCTCTATGACCTGGCTTTTAAAAACTGAAAACTGTAATCACACAGCCATTCATTAATTCAGCCATTCACTTAGCAAGCATTTATTGAAGATTTGCTGTATGCATACTGTGAAAGGAATATTTATGTGTTCTATAAACATTTTGGGCTTCCCCAGGGACTTAGCGGTAAAGAATCCACCAGTGATGAAGAAGATGCAAAAAACTCTGGTTCAATCCTTGGGTCAGAAAATCCCCTGGAGGAGGACATGGCAACCCATCCCAGGATTCTTGTCTGGAGAATCCCATGGACAAAGGAGCCTGATGGGCTTCAGTCCATAGTGTTGCAAAAAGTCAAACAGGTCTGAAATGACTGAGGATACATAGACTCTATAAACATTTGACTAGCAGTTTGTCAGAGAATTCATCTGTTAAAGCATTTTTAAAGTGTAGTGAATTCTTTGAAAAAGAAAATCAAGGTGCTGATGAAAAGACCTAACATGGCTTGTAGATTTATTTCTCTCTCTCTCTATGTATCTATATATATGTGTGTGTGTGTATATATCTATGTGTGTGTGTGTGTGTGTGTGTGTGTGTGTGTGTGTGTCTGTGTGTGTCTGTGTGTCTGTGTGTATGTATATGGTAATCCAGTTTGGTCAAAGTTAAAATAATTTAAATACTGGGAGTTTTGACTAAATCTCAGCAGGCCTGAAAACATAACTACTTTCATAAACAGTTTTTTCTTATCCTCTACATTTCAAATAAATAAGAAAAAAATAACTTCTGGCAAAATCAAGGAAGGACTATGCATACTAGAGCATTTAAATGAAATATTCTGAATTTTATTTTAATATTTACTAACAAGTGCAGCACATTCTTTTATAAGTAATTTAATTTAAGATCATTTAAGTATTGAGTCTAACCTGTCTACAGTATGATATCAGAACTCAGCAATCTCATTTTTCATGTAAATATTTACTTTTTGCTAGTGGTTTGGTGTGTATAGGCAAATGTGGGTGGATGCCATGATATTGATTTTGATATTTTGCCATGATATTTGATTTTTTTTCTCCACATCTATTTAATCTTGCTTAGTGCTTCTCTTTAATCTCTCTTTCTCCATTACTCTCAATATTTTTTAAAAATTCAAAAAAATAGTTTTGAATGTTGGTTCTATGCTGAGCATTATGGTAGAAATTAGGGAAAAATTGATACAAAATAGATAAGATCCTCATCTTGTACAGGTAGTGTTTTTCTGATGAAGGGAAGCAAACTACATCATAATCAACTAGACATATTTTAAAAATTACTGGGCCCTCTCTTGGATGTGTTCACTCAAGAGTCATAAGTACTGGAGCTTTGGAATCTGCTTTGAAAAACTAATCCTAAGTAATCATGCCAGTAATGGAACCATTGTTTTAGTGAAATGTTTCTATTCTTTAAGGATTATAGGTTCTATAACATGGTCTTCAATAAAATTTAATTCAGTCTAACATTTATTCACTATGATAAAAAAATAATAATAATAATTATTCTATTTAACAATGAAATTAAGAGACGCTTTCTCCTTGGAAGGAAAGTTATGACCAACCTGAGTAAGTAAAGTAGCTCAGTCGTGTCCGATTCTTTGCGACCTCATGGACTGTAGCCCTCCAGGATCCACTGTCTATGGAATTCTCTGGGCAAGAATACTGGAGTGGGTTGCCATTTCCTTCTCCAGGGGATCTTCCCAACCCAGGGATCAAACCTGGGTCTCCTGCATTGCAGGCAGACGCTTTATCCTCTGAGCCATCAGGGAAGCACCAACCTAGATAGCTTATTCAAAAGCAGAGGCATTACTTTGCCCATAAAGGTCCATCTAGTCAAGGCTATGTTTTTTCCAGTGGTCATGTATGGATGTGAGAGTTGGACTGAGAAGAAAGCTAAGTGCCAAAGAATTGATGCTTTTGAACTGTGGTATTCGGGAAGACTGTTGAGAGTCCCTTGGACTGCAAGGAGGTCGAATCAGTCCATTTTAAAGGAAATCAGTCCTGGGTGTTCATTGGAAGAAATGATGCTAAAGCTGAAACTCCAATAATTTGGCCACCTCATGCAAGAGTTGACTCATTGGAAAAGACTCTGATGCTGGGAGGGATTGGGGGCAGGAGGAGAAGGGGACGACAGAAGATGAGACGGCTGAATGGCATCATCGACTCGATGGACATGAGTTTGTGTGAACTCTGAGAGTTGGTGATGGACAGGGAGGCCATTCTGTGTGTAATCCAAGTTTATTGTATGCCAATCATTTTCTGTTGGTGGAATTCACTTTGATATTTCTTTTAGTTCACATCTTCATACAGTGAATTCCCTCAGAGCTTGTTTGTCTGAAAAATCATATAGAATCATTTTTGAGATAGGATTTTTGTTGTTGTTTTTTTTTTTTGAGTACAGAACTCTAATGTGACAGTTTTAATGTGTGTGTGTGTGTGTGTGTTTTTCCTTTAGTGCTCTTTAGATGTCACTTCATTTCTCTTGAGCTTATTCACTTTGTTTAGGAAATGTGGTGTGATTCTTTTATTTTTCAAGCCACTGAATAATAGATGACCAAAAATCTGCTTGCCATGCAGGAGACCCAGGTTTGGTCCCTAGGTTGGGAAGATCCTCTGGAGAAGGAAATGGTAATGCATTTCAGCATTCTTGCCTGGAGAAATTCATGGACAGAGGAGCCTGGTGAGCTATAGTCCATAAGTTGCAAACAGCTGTACACCACTGCATGTGACTAACACATCCACTGCCTCATCTATCCGGGTAACTCAAAATATTTTTATAGACTAGTCTATCAAATGAGAAAACTTTCCATTAAAAAAAATCAGTTGTATACATTAAAGATATATATAACAGCAGGGGCATTCTGTATATGAAAAATGAAAGTTAAAGTGAAAGTTACTCAGTCATGTCCAACTTTTTGCTACCCCGTGAACTGTAGCCAGCCAGACTCCTCTATCCATGGAATTTTCCAGGCAAGAAAACTGAAGTGGGTACATTCACTTCTCCAGGGGATCTACTCAACCCAGGGATTGAACCCTGGTCTCCTGCATTGCAGTAAGGTTCTTTAATACACTATTGTAAACTTGCTAAAAGATACTAGCAGTGAAAAAGCATATTTTAGAACATATTTATCAGTTTGAGGTCAGGCAAACTCCAATACATCCCCCTAGAGTACTTGGTGCCATGCAGATTCCTGGATACATTCTTGACTTCAAATCCTAATATTTTGAAAGGTGGATTCCTATTAACTGAATGATGAAAAGCTTTCCATATAATTTTTATGCACACAAAAATGTGATTATCAATGCTACATACTTATACAGATTCTTAAAATTCTAAATGTAATATTTATTCTTTATTTTATGGTGTTTGGAATCATCTTTCGATAGTTTAAATTTGGATATATCATGAATGTATATGGAAAAAAATTGTTTTGTTTTTAATAAAAGCAAATGTTTTGTTTTGTTTTGTTTTTTTATTTTACCTAAATGTGTTACTGAAGTTAGTACAGTTTGTAGAAACAATGACTGATATATCAGCAAAATAATATTATTGGCAGCAATAAATAATTGCATCCATAAACAAGTCACCGAAAAAGCTAAATAACAAATTGAAAAAAGCAAACTGCCAGTGTAGTATTTGCTTCATCAATTCAAATGGGGTCATACACAATTTTGTTGCTTTAAGAGATATAATAAAAGGATACTTTTAGGATGTCTCCAGCTCAGTAGGCAGCAAGAAAACAATGAAATGCTCTTACAATTGATATAGGAGAACATTTTGGAAGTGTATTAGAGGCTTCCAAATAAATGCAACACTGATTTTAAAAATATTCTAAGCCATAGACTAGAGAAATCTATGCTACTTGTTTATAATATAAATAGTTGAATATGTTATGAAATTATTTATAAAAATTAAAAGTATACTATAAAATTAGAATTGCATTAAAGATAAAGATATTTTAATATAGTATACATACTAAATATATACTGTTTAATATATATATATATTCTCTTTTATCTATAACAGCAGTGATTGCTGCTATAATACAAACTATAATATAGCCCTAAAATAGACACTTGTGTGTAGTAAATAACTGCATAATATTATGTAGAATAAAATAAATTACAGGTGGGTAGGGTAACATCATAGTCTAAGGGATGGAAAAATCAAATATTGTAAAGGGAAAATTTTATGACTTTGTTTTACACATTTTGTAGGTGTCTTAGCAACTGCCCTCATAACCAATTATAATGAAATTAGGACAGAGGTATGCTTAGATACTAGAAAATTATCTAAGAAGATAACAGAAGAAACCCAAAGATTTAATTTGGATTGATAATTTTTTTTTTTCTTCTTCAGTGATATTAAGAAAAGTTATCTCACACTTGGAAATCAAAAGAGAACACAGAATATTCTTTCAATAGCATACTGAGAAATGTTTAAGGTTCATCTGAGGGACTATTTAAGACTATAGGAGAAGGGATGCTGTTTCATGTTGCAATTTGTTATTTGGTGAGGTGGTATGATGTTAAATGTTAACTTGTAGACTGCAGTCCAACAGACAAGATAACCACAAAGATTACACTTGTGTCATCTCATAAGGCAGAAACCAGTTTTGTATGTCACCTGGAGTCATATATTTTTGCTCTTTTCTTTTGTAAATGAGTTTATGAAGTATGATTTCAGGGTCAACAAGCACTTCTTGTGCATGTTCAGAAAATATATATTTTCTGTTTTTAGGTCATGTCTCTCTCTCAGATATTCTATCGTTGTAGTTATTGTAGACAGATGGAACCAATACACCATCAGTGTATCTGTGCTCCAACAATCTTAACTTAAACTAGTAAGTGGCTGGATTTGATCTGTGGAGTATAATTTGCCAGCATTTGTATTGTGTAGCCTCTTTTTCTGAAGCCCTTTTGATGTTCCTTGTTATTGGTTTGTCCCTTCTGACGTAAGTTCATTCAGTATTTATATGCTATATTTTGAACTATGGAAAACAATATTTTGACAGTAGTATAAAGTAAAATAAGGTAGAAGGAAGTCAGAAGAAACTTAATTTTTCCTTTTATATTAACCAAGGTAATCTGACTATAGTATCACAGTGAACAATAAATAAATTTGGGACATTTCAAGAAGAACCAGTTTTGCCCAATAATCAAGACAGTGTTGGTGTGGCAATGTTAATTAAAATAAATTACTGCAATACAACTTATTGATGTATATTTTCTCTTCTTTTCACACAAATTTTACATAAAAATTTTACGTTTCCATAAAATTTAAGATAATTTAGTGCTTGACAATTTATTCAAATAATTTAATCAAATATTAAAAAAAAACTTCATAGACTTTGAATATTATAAAATATATTCAGAACTTTTAGCAATGTAATAGAAAGTCATTGTGCATCTCTTAGAAGGGAAGAATAGCAAGCTTCTCATTCAAGCTCCAATAGAAATTTAAAATATTTTGAATAAGGCTATTAAGATTAAGCAAAAATTAATCTACTAGGAAGTACATTTTGATGGGTGGTTACAGAATGCATAGACAGCCAACTAGTATTGGGGAGATGAGGAGAAATATTAGGGTAAAGAAGAAACAGGTTATTAATATGCAGGTGCAGGAAATAGGGGCCAACAGCTCATAACAGCTTCTGCTTAGAAAAGTTAAGAGTTGTTAGTGGGTCAGGAAATACATAAAGTACAAATTCAGGGTCACTAGCAGCCAGGGTGTGAAAAAATGTGTTCAAATCAAGAGTCTCAGGGTAATCATTTATAGAGTGTTGCATTTAATACCTACTCCAGCAAAAATAAGTGAGATAATTTGTATATGGAGAAACATTACAGGCTTCAAATACATTGTTTTAGATTTTCATAAAATGTTAGTTTGAATCACAAGCTTTGTAGTGAAATATTGAGTATAAGAAGATATTTGATTGTGACCTTAACATTTAAATTAAAATCATGTTTATTATATTTTTTTTACTTTGAAATTATATCATGGTGCTTATTTGTTTATTAAAGAGGGAAACACATTAGTTTTGAGAGTGGTCAACTAAAAGATGGTTGAGTTTGAAATTATGTAAATGCTAAATTTTCCATGATGGAAGAATGAGTATATTCTGTTAAGGTGATAAACTATGTTTGCCCAAAGACTGACTGATAACTGCTGATTGTAAATACATAGTCTTGTTATAACTAACATGTCAGAAGTTTAAAAGCAAAAACTGTAGATTTTCTAGACTTTAGAATAACAAATGAGAAGCTTTCCATTCACAAGGTTTACAAAAATAAAAATAAATTAAAATATATACAAAGGTTTATTTTAATTAATTAATAGCTATTTTTCTTTGACATAAATAAATAAGATTTGACATAGACATATGTTTATGGCTATGATTATTCCCCTCTCTTTTTCAAGTCTTCCACTTGCTTGATTTTTATGATCTCAAGAGTTGAAGCACATTTGCACTAGATACTTAAAGAAAAAAAATGGAAAATGTAAGATAATAAATTGCTCTTTATGGCATCATAACTTGCTTCTATCAGCAGCCACATCCACAGCTGGGTATTGATTTTGCTTTGGCTCCATCCCTTCTTTCTTTTTGGAGTTATTTCTTCACTGATCTCCTGTAGAATATTGGGCACCTACCAACCTGGGGAGTTCCTCTTTTAGTATTCTATCATTTTGTCTTTTCGGACTGTTCATGGTGTTCTCAAGACAAGAATAATGAAGTGGTTTCCCATTCCCTTCTCCAGTGGACCACATTCTGTCACACCTCTACACCATGACCCATCCATCTTGGTAGGCCCCACATGGCATGATTTAGTTTCATTGAGTTTGACAAGGCTGTGGTCCATGTGATCAGATTGGCTAGTTGTCTGTGATTGTGGTTTCAGTGTGTCTGCCCTCTGATGCCCTCTCACAACATGTACCATCTCACTTAGGTTTCTCTTACTTTGGACGTGGGGTATCTCTTCACGACTGCTCCAGCAAAGCACAGCCACTGCTCCTTACCTTGGACAAGGTTGCCCCTCCTGACCTTGATTGTGGAATAGCTTCTCTCGGCCCTCCTGCACCCACACAGCCACTGCTCCTTGGACATGGTGTTGTTTGTCTCATCTGCCACCCCTGACCACGGATGTGGGGTGGCTCCCCTCAGCCACACTTCTGCGTGGTCCATCACAGCCAGAATGGTCAAACAGGAGATGGCAAGAGTTAACATAGACATTCTAGGAATCAGTGAACTAAAATGGACAGGAATGGGTGAATTTAACTCAGATGACCATTATATCTACTACTGTGGGCAGGAATTTTTTACAAGAAATAGAGTAGCCATCATGGTTAAAAAAAGAGTCCGAAATGAAGTACTTGGATGCAATCTCAAAAACGACAGAATGATCTCTGTTTCTTTCCAAGGCAAACCATTAAGTATAACGGTGATCCAAGCCAGTGCTCCAACCAGAGCATCACAGTGATCCAAGCATGCCCCAACCAGTAGCACTGAAAAAGCTGAATTTGAACGGTTCTGTGAAGACCTACAAGACCTTTCAGAACTAACACACACACAAAAAGATCTATTTTTCATTATAGGGGACTGAAATGCAAAAGTAGTAAGTCAAGAAACACCTGGAGGCAAATTTGGCCTTGGAGTATGGAATAAAGCAGGGCAAAAGACAATAGCATTTTGCCAAGAGAATGTATTGGTCAGAAAACAACCACTTCCAACAACAAAAGAGAAGAGTCTACACATGGACATCATCAGATGGTCAACAATGAAATCAAATTGATTATATTCTTTCCAGTCAAAGATGGAGAAGCTCTGTACAGTCAGAAAAAACAAGACCATGAGCTGACTGTGGCTTAGATCATGAACTCCTTACTGTCAGATTCAAACTTAAATTGAAGAAAGTAGGGAAAACCACTAGACCATTCAGGTATGACCTAAATCAAATCCCATATGATTGTACAGTGGAAGTGAGAAATAGATTTAAGGGACTAGATCTGATAAGCACAGTGCCTGATGAACTATGGTCAGAGGATCGTGACATTGTACAGGAGACTGGGATCAAGACCACCCGCATGGAAAAGAAATGCGAAAAAGCAAAATGGCTGGTCTGAAGAGGTCTTACAAATAGCTGTGAAAAGAAGAGAAGTGAAAAGCAAATGAGAAAAGGAAATATATATCCATTTGAATGCAAAGTTCCAAAGAATAGCAAGGAGAGATAAGAAAGCGTTCCTCAGCGATCAATGCAAAGAAATAGAGGAAAACAGAATGGGAAAGAGTAGAGATCTCTTCAAGAACATTAGAGATACCAAGCGAACATTTCATGCAAAGATGGGCTCAATAAAGGACAGAAATGGTGATGACCTAACAGCAACAGAAAATATTAAGAAGCTGCTACTGCTAAATCACGTCAGTCATGTCCGACTCTGTGTGACCCCTTAGATGGCAGCCCACCAGGCTTATGTCCCTGGGATTCTCCATGCAAGAATACTGGAGTGGGTTGCCATTTACTCCTCCAGTGCATGAAAGTGAAAAGTGAAAGTGAAGTCACTCAGTCATGTCTGACTCTTTCTGACCCCATAGACTTTAGCCTACCAGGCTCCTCCATCCATGGGATTTCCCAGGCAAGAGTACTGGAGTGGGTTGCCATTGCCTTCTCCGAATATTAAGAAGAGGTGGCAAGAATAAATAGAAGACCTGTACAAAAAAGAATGTCCGACCCAGATAATCATGATGGTATGATCACTCACCTAGAGCCAGACATTCTGGAATGTGAAGTCAAGTGGGCCTTCAGAACTATCACTAGGAATAAAGTGAGTGGAGGTGATGGAATTCCAGTTGAGTTATTTCAAATCCTGGAAGATGATGCTGTGAAAGTGCTGCACTCAATATGCTAGCAAATTTGGAATACTCAGCAGTGGCCATGGGACTGGAAAAGGTCAGTTTTCATTCCAACCCCAAAGAAAGGCAATATCAAAGAATAATCAAACTACCACACAGTTGGCATCATTTCACATGCCAGTAAACTAATGCTTAAAATTCTCCAAGCCAGGCTTCAGCAAGACATGAACCACGAACTTCCAGATGTTCAGGCTGGTTTTAGCAAAGGCAGTAGAACCAGAGGTCAAATTGCCAACATCCCTTGGATCATGGAAAAAGCAAAAGAGTTCCAGAAAAACATCTATTTCTGCTTTATTGACTATGCCAAAGCCTTTGACTTTGTGGAACACAATTAACTGTGGAATATTCTGAAGGAGATGGGAATACCAGACCACTTGACCTGCTTCTTGAGAAACTTGTATGCAGGTCAAGAAGCAACAGTTAGAACTGGATATGGAACAACAAACTGGTTCCAAATAAGAAAAGGAGTATGTCAAGACTGTATATTGTCACCCTGCTTATTTAACATACATGTAGAGTAAGTATATCATGAGAAACGCTGGGCTGGAAGAAGCACAAACTGGAATTGAGGTTGCTGGGAGAAATATCAATAACCTCAGATATGCAGATGACACAACCCTTGTGGCAGAAAGTGAAAAGGAACTAAAATGTCTCTTGATGAAAGTGATACAGGAGAGTGAAAAAAGTTGGCTTAAAGCTGAACGTTCAGAAAAAGAAGATCACGGCATCTGGTCCCATCACATCATGAGAAATAGATGGGGAAACAGTGGAAACAGTGTCAGGCTTTATTTCTTTTAGCTCCAAAATCACTACAGATGGTGATTGCAGCAATAAAATAAAAAGACGTTTAGTCCTTGGAAGGAAAGTTATGACCAACCTAGACAGCATATTCAAAAGCAGATATTACTTTGCCGAAAAAATTCCATCAAGTCTGTGGTTTTTTCAGTGGTCATGTATTGATGTGAGAGTTGGACTGTGAAGAAAGCTGAGCACCAAAGAATTAATGATTTTGAACTGTGGTGCTGGAGAACTCTTGAGAGTTCCTTGGACTGCAAGGAGATCCAACCATTCCATCCTAAAAGAGACCAGTCCTTGGTGTTCATTGGAAGGACTGATGCTGAGGTTGAAACTCCAATAATTTGCCACGTCATGCGATCAGTTGACTCATTGGAAAAGACCCTGTTGCTGGGAGGGACTGGGGGCTGGAGGAGAAGGGGACGACAGAGGATGAGATGGCTGAATGGCATCACCGACTCAATGCATATGAGTTTGGGTGAATTCAGGGAGTTGGTGATGGACAGGGAGGCCTGGTGTGCTGCAATTCATGGGTTAGCAAAGAGTCAGACAGAACTGAATGACTGAACTGAAGATAATAAATGTTCCTCAGTTCACAAAGAAGCATCAGTTCAGTTCAGTTCAGTCACTCAGTCGTTTCAAACTCTTTGTGACCCCATGAACTGCAGCACGCCAGGTCTCTCTGTCCATCACTACCTCCCAGGGTTTATCCAAACTCATGTCCATTGAGTTGGTGATGCCATCCAAACATTTCAGCTTCTGTCGTCCACTTCTCCTTCTGCCCTCAATCTTTCCTAGCATCAGCGTCTTTTCAAATGAGTCAGCTCTTCACATCAGGTGCCAAAGTATTGGAGTTTCAGCTCCAGCATCAGTCCTTCCAATGAATACTCAAGGCTAATTTCCTTTCGGATGGACTGGTTGGATCTCCTGGCTGTCCAAGGGACTCTCAAGAGTCTTCTCCAACACCACAGTTCAAAAGCATCAATTCTTTGGTGCTCAGGTTTCTTTATAGTACAATTCTCACATCCATACATGACTACTAAAACAAACAAACAAACAAAACAAAACAAAACAAAAAACACAATATAGCCTATCTAAGTTGTTCATAACTTTCCTTCCAAGGAGTAAGTGTCTTTTACTTTCAAGGCTGCAATCACCATCTGCAGTGATTTTGGAGACCCAAAAAATAAAGTCTGACACTATTTCCCCATCTATTAGTCATGAAGTAATTGGACCAGATGTCATGATCTTCATTTTCTGAATGTTGAGCTTTAGGCCAACTTTTTCACTCTCCCCTTTCACTTTCATCAAGAGGCACTTTAGTTCCTCTTTGCTTTCTGCCATAAAGTTGGTGTCATCTGCATATCTGAGGTTATTGATATTTCTCCTGCCAATCTTGATTCCAGATTGTGCTTCCTCTATCCTAGTGTTTCTCATGATGTAGTCTGCATATAAGTTAAATAAGTAGGGTGGGGATATACAGCCTTGACATACTCCTTTTCCTATTTGGAACCAGTCTGTTGTTCCATGTCCAGTTCTAACTATTGCTTCCTTACCAGTATACAGGTTTCTCAACAGGCAGGTTAGGTGGTCTGGTATTCCCATGTCTTTCATAATTTTCCACAGTTTCTTTTGATCCACACAGTCATAAGGCTTTGGCATAGTCAGTAAAGCAGAAATGGATGTTTTTCTGGAATTCTCATGCTTTTTTGATTATCTAGCAGATGTTGGCAATTTGATCTCTGGTTCTTTTGCCCTTGTGAAAACCAGCTTGAATATCTGTATGTTCATGGTTATTGTATTGCTGAAGTCTGGCTTGGGGAATTTTAAGCCTTACCTTACTAGTGTGCAAGAAACATGCAATTATGTGGTAGTTTGAGCATTTTTTGGCATTGCCTTTCTTTAGGATTTGAATGAAAACTGACCTTTTCCAGTCCTGTAGCCATTGCTAGGTTTTCCAAATTTGCTGATATATTGAGTGTAGTACATTTACAGCATCATCTTTTAGGATTTGAATTAGCTCAACTGGAATTCCATCATCTCCACTCACTTTTTTCATAGTGATACTTACTAAGGCCCACTTGACTTCACATTCCAGGATGTCTGGCTCTAGGTGCATGATTATATCATCACGATTATCTGGGTCATGAAGATTTTTTTTTTTTTTTTGTACAGTTCTTCTGTATATTCTTCCCATTCATACCTGAATGGTCTAGTGGTTTTCCCTACTTTCTTCAATTTAAGCCTGAATTTGGCCTTAAGGACTTCATGATCTAAGCCACAATCAAGTCCAGGTCTTGTTTTTTTCTGACTATATAGAGCTTCTCCATCTTTGGCTGCAAAGAAAATAATCAATCTGATTTTGTTTTTGACCGTCTGCTGATGCCCACGTGTAGTCTTCTTTTGTGTTGTTGGAAGAAGGTGTTTGCTATGCCATTGTATTCTCTTGGCAAAATTCTATTAGCCTTGCCTTGCTTCATTCTGTACTGCAAAGCCAAATTTGCCTGTACTCCAGGTTTCTTGACTTCCTACTTTTGCATTCCGATCCCCTATAATGAAAAGGATATCTTTTTTGGGTATTAGTTCTAAAAGGTCTTGTAGGTCTTCATAAAACTGTTCAACTTCAGCTACTTCAGCATACCTTGTCGGGCTATAGCCTTGATTTACCATGATATTGAATGGTTTGCCTTGGACACGAACAGAGATCATTCTGTCGTTTTTGAGATTGCATCCAAGTACTGCGTTTTGGACTCTTTTGTTGAATATGATGGGTACTCATTTCTTCTAAGTGATTCTTGCCCACAGTAGTAGATACAATGGTCGTCTGTGTTAAATTCACCCATTTCAGTTCATTTTAGTTCACTGATTCCTAGAATGTTGACGTTCACTCTTGCCATTTCCTTTTGACCACTTCCAATTTGCTTTGATTCATGGACCTAAGATTCCAGGTTCCTAAGCAATATTTCTCTTTAGAGCATTGGACCTTGGTTCTATCATCATTCACATTCACAACTGGGTTTTGTTTTTGCTTTAGCTCAAACCCTTCATTCTTTTTGGAGTTATTTCTCCACTGATCTCCAGTAGCATATTGGGCACCTACCAACCTGGGGAGTTCATCTTTCAGTGTCCTGTGTTTTGGCCTTTTCATACTGTTCATGGGGATTTCAAGGCAAGAATACTGAAGTGATTTGCCATTCCCTTCTCCAGTGGACCACATTCTGTCAGACCTCTCCACCATGACCCTTCCATCTTGGGTGCCCCCACACAGCTTGGCTTAGTTTCATTGAGTTAGACAAGGCTGTGGTCCATGTGATCAGATTGGCTAGTTGTCTGTGATTGTGGTTTCAGTCTTTCCGCCGTCTGATGTCCTCTCTCAGTGCCTAGCATCTTACTTCAGTTTCTCTTACCTTGGCCATGGGGTATCTCCTCATGACCGCTGCTCTTGACCTTAGACGTGGGGTAACTCCCCTTGGCTGCCACTCCTGACCTTGCACGTCCGGTATCTCCTCTCAGCCGCTTCTGCACTGTTCAGCCGATGCTTCAAAAAAAGCATACTTGAAGCTAAAACCCCGAAAACTATTATTAAATTTTATCTTTCAATTTCATGTCTAAATTCATATTGCTAAGGTTCAAGCTAGAACTTAGCCAAACCATAAATCATCCCCCAAAAATAGGAAGTCTAGCTTTTTCCCAGAATTTTCAAATCATAAGTAATTTCTGTAATAGTTTCAAACACTATGATAGGCAAAATAATGCCCCCAGAGATGTGTAGTTTTAATCCTTAGAACCTGAGAGTTTATAACTCACTTGGCAAAGAACTCCAGATGTGATTAAAGTTAAAGACCCTGATGTGGAAAGATTGTCCTAGATAATTCAGATGGGCTGAGGTCAGACAAAGATGCAAAATTACCAGTTTTGAAGACAAATAGGAGGGAGGCCTAGCCAGGGAATCTGGTGTCTTCCACAAGTTCGGAAAGGCAGAGGCACTGGTTTCCCCCTTAAGCATTCAGACACCCTTAGATCCATCGTGGTTTGTTATGACACCAATAGAAAACTAACACAGGCACCTACAGGCATTTCAAATCCATCTTTGTATTTGCTTATCGACTAATTTTTGCATAAACTCTTCATGTCACCAGCTGACACCACCAGTTGCTGAGCAGAGCTTCTTAACATTTAATTACAGGCTATTAGCTTTCTCTACCCTTGTCTACTTTAGGTATAAATCCAGTGGTTTTCTTTACTTACTTTAGTCTTATTTTGATCTTATTGAATGTTTTAAATTTGCATATATTTCTGAGAGAATGAAAGATACACAGTGCCCAGCATTCCTGGCTAGTGCCAGCATGAATAGCATATGCCTCTTTCGAGCACACAGTCAGAGTTTCACCAGGAATGCTGAACCACCATTGGTGACAAGACACAAGGGATATGCTTTAGAGATTGCACCTTGCACAACAAAGGGGTTGTAAATAATTTTATGGAAGGTTGCTGCTTCTGAAATGGCTGTAAGCCAGCAAAGCTTTGGAATGTGGAATGAAGCAGGGCAAAGACTAATAGAGTTTTGCCAAGAAAATGCACTGGTCATAGCAAACACTCTCTTCCAACAACACAAGAGAAGACTCTACACACAGACATCACCAGATGGTCAACAGCAAAATCAGATTGATTACATTCTTTGCAGCCAAAGATGGAGAAGCTCTATACAGTTAACAAAAACAAGTCCAGGAGCTGACTGTGGCTCAGATCATTGAATTCCTTATTACCAAATAGAGACTCAAATTGAAGAAAGTAGGGAAAACCGCTAGACCATTCAGGTATGACCTAAATCAAACCCCTTATGATTATACAGTGGATGTGAGAAATAGATTTAAGGGTCTAGATCTGATAGATAGAGTGCCTGATGAACTATGGAATGAGGTTTGTGACATTGTGCAGGAGAAAGGGATCAAGACCATCCCCATGGAAAAGAAATGCAAAAAAGCAAAATGGCTGTCTGGGGAGGCCTTACAAATAGCTGTGAAAAGAAGAGAGGCAAAAAGCCAAGGAGAAAAGGAAAGATATAAGCATCTGAATGCAGAGTTCCAAAGAATAGCAATAAGAGATAAGCAAGCCTTCTTCAGTGATCAATGCAAAGAAATAGAGGAAAAGAACAGAATGGGAAAGACTAGAGATCTCTTCAAGAAAATTAGAGATACCAAGGGAACATTTCATGCAAAGATGGGCTCGATAAAGGACAGAAATGGCATGGACCTAACAGAAGCAGAAGATATTAAGGAGAGGTGGCAAGAATACACGGAGGAACTGTACAAAAAACATCTTCACGATCCAGATAATCATGACGATGTGATCACTAATCTAGCGCCAGACATCCTGGAATGTGAAGTCAAGTGGGCCTTAGAAACAAAATCACCATGAACAAAGCTAGTGGAGGTGATGGAATTCCAGTGGAGCTATTTCAAATCCTCAAAGATGATGCTGTGAAAGTGCTGCACTCAATATGCCAGCACATTTGGAAAGCTCAGCAGTGGCCACAAGACTGGAAAAGGTCAGTTTTCATTCAAATTCCAAAGAAAAGCAATGCCAAAGAATGCTCAAACTAATGTACAATTACACTCATCTCACATGCCCGTAAAGTAATGCTCAAAATTCTCTAAGCCAGGTTTCAGCAATACATGAACCGTGAACTCCCTGATGTTCAAGCTGGTTTTAGAAAAGGCAGAGGAACCAGAGATCAAATTGCCCACATCCACTGAATCATGGAAAAAGCAAGAGAGTTGCAGAAAAACATCTATTTCTGCTTTATTGACTATGCCAGAGCCTTTGACTGTGTGGATCACAATAAACTGGAAAATTCTGAGAGAGATGGGAATACCAGACCACCTAACCTGCCTCTTGAGAAATCTGTATGCAGGTCAGGAAGCAACAGTTAGAACTGGACATGGAACAAAAAACTGGTTCCAAATAGGAAAAGGAGTATGTCAAGTCTGTATATTGTCACCCTGCTTATTTAACTTCTATGCAGTGTACATCATGAGAAATGCTGGACTGGAAGAAACACAAGCTGAAATCAAGATTGCCAGGAGAAATATCAATAACCTCAGATATGCAGATGACATCACCCTTATGGCAGAAAGTGAAGACGAGCTAAAAAGCCTCTTGATGAAAGTGAAAGAGGAGAGCGAAAAAGTTGACTTAAAGCTAAACGTTCAGAAAACAGAGATCATGGCAGGCGGTCCCATCACTTCATGGAAAATAGATGGGGAAACAGTGGAAACGGTGTCAGACTTTATTTCTTGGGGCTCCAAAATCACTGCAGATGGTGACTGCAGCCATGAAATTAAAAGGCGCTTACTCCTTGGAAGAAAAGTTATGACCAACCTAGATAGTATATTCAAAAGCAGAGACATTACTTTGTCGACTAAGGTCCATATTGTCAAGGCTATGGTTTTTCCTATGGTCATGTACGGATGTGAGAGTTGGACTGTGTAGAAGGCTGAGCGCCGAGGAATTGATGCTTTTGAACTGTGGTATTGGAGAAGACTCTTGAGAGTCCTTTGGACTGCAAGGAGATCCAACCAGTCCATTCTGAAGGAGATTAACCCTGGGATTTCTTTGGAAGGAAAGATGCTAAAGCTGAAGCTCAAGTATTTTGCCACCTCATGCGAAGAGTTGACTGATTGGAGAAAACTCTGATACTGGGAGGGATTGGGAGCAGGAGGAAAAGGGGACGACCGAGGATGAGATGGCTGGATGGCATCACGTACTCAATGGATGTGAATCTGAGTGAACTCTGAGAGATGGTGATGGACAGGGAGGCTTGGCGTGCTGCAATTCATGAGGTCTCAAAGAGTTTGACATGACTGAGCAACTGAACTAACTAGCAAATTTGCTACCACCTAGGGCTCTTGGTCTCCTGAATAGATACAATTGATAAGAGGACATATAAGAAATTCAGATAAGATTTTATTGGAGCCCCTGCTGCATCAGGGGTGAGAGAGAATAAATAACTGTTTTGATTGCCTGCTCCCTGAGGTAGGAAGGACAATCTGGTTCCTTATACGGCATGAGGATAGGGTTTTGTCCAAGAATGAGGCTGAAGTGTTGGCTTAGATGGCTTGGCCTTTGGTGGTACAGAGTGTAGGTCGGATATGCAATATCCAATTTTTGCTCCCAAAACATTGCTTTTGCTCTCTGTTTTTTTGGAAGCAGCAGTTGGGATTTTGGTCTTTTTGTACATTGTTATCCATAATTTGTCCCATTTTGCATGTATACAGATATTTTTAGTCAGTCCCTTATAGTTTCTTTGCATTTTGTTGCCCAAGAAGATATTTGTTAACGTGCAAGCACTGCAGCATATGGTCCCAGCCTCCAGATCCCAGCCTATCTCAGCTTTAATTGAGAAGAAAATCTGGAGGTGATCCATGGAGAAAATGGATGCAGTGGAACTGGCGAAGACACACTAGAACCCACATTTATTTCTCATTGCCTCCAATGTTGATAGGAACAGGTGATTTGCAGAAAAAGCTGCTGACCTTGATCACACAGCTGAACATACAATCTGTTAGGCCTCAGTGAAGATAATGAGAATAAGCTGGCACAACTAGGTACAGCTGTTCATTCTTGCCCAACCAAGTAGGCTGGCACGTTAGAGACAGCATCTATGAACTTCACCTGGCATCCTGTGAGCCCAGGTCACACTTTTCACCTTCATAGGATAATAACCATACTCTTCTTCTGCCTTCTAAACTTCACAAAAATTTTCTTGAAGTCAGTAACTCTAACCTAGAACTATTAAGTCAAGGAATTTTGGGAGAATGTGGTTCCATTAAAGTGACAGACTCTAATACACCAAGAGTTTCATGTATCTCAATAGTTCCTATAAAGTCCTGCTATGTAAGCTTATTCCACATCAGAAGAAATCTCCCGGCCCTTTTACCATTTATGTAGCATCTGCCTTCCAGAAGGAAAAGAGTACATTGGTCCTTCATTCTGACATCTTGCAGGAATGGCAGTGCTGGTAGTCAGGAGGCAGGGAGAAAGTATAATATGTGTGGAAATTATTGTATCTAATCACATGTTATGGTGTGAACTCCACATTTCAAATAAACTGCTCATAAAATTTGAGAGTGAATTGCTAGACGGTTGAAAATTTCAAAACATAGTTAAATTAACATCGCAGAAACCAATAGTCTAATTCAAAACAACTTTTGGAAGAAACATGTCTCTAATGTATTAACATGAGAAACTGTATGTAAACCCAATTTACTCTACTGAAAAGCAATGATCAATAAGTGTGTCTAAAATGTAACTTTAACAAAACAAAGTCATTTCCAAAACTAATCTTGTTTCCTCCTTTGTAAACACAACTGACAAAACAAAGAAACAAACAAAAATCACCATTCAGTTCAGTTCAGTCGCTCAGTCCTGTCAGATTCTTTGTGACCCCATGAATCGCAGCACGCCAGGCCTCCCTGTCCATCACCATCTCCCGGAGTTCACTCAGACTCACGTCCATCGAGTCCGTGATGCCATCCAGCCATTTCATTCTCTGCTGTCCCCTTCTCTTCCTGTCTCCAGTTCCTTCCAACATCAGAGTCTTTTCCAGTGAGTCAAGCCTTCACATGAGGTGGCCAAAGTACTAGAGTTTCAGCTTCAGCATCATTCCTTCCAAAGAAATCCCAGGGCTGATCTCCTTCACGATGGACTGGTTAGATCTCCTAGCAGTGCAAGGCACTCTTAAGAGTCTTCTCCAACACCACAGTTCAAAAGCATCAATTCTTTGGTGCTCAGCTTTCTTCACAGTCCAACTCTCACATCCATACATGAGCACTGGAAAAACCATAGCCTTTACTAGACAAACCTTTGTTGGTAAAGTAAGGTCTCTGCTGTTGAATATGCTATCTAGGTTGGTCATAACTTTCCTTCCAAAGAGTAAGTGTCTTTTAATTTCATGGCTGTAAGCTTCTTTTTATTTCATGGCTGCAGTCACCATCTGTAGTGCTTTTGCAGCCCAGAAGAATAAAGTCTGACACTGTTTCCACTGTTTCCCCATCTATTTCCCATGAATTGATGGGACCAGATGCCATAATCGTCGTTTTCTGAATGTTGATCTTTAACCCAACATTTTCACTCTCCACTTTCACATTCATCGAGAAGCTCTTTAGTTCCACTTCACTTTCTGTCATAAAGGGTTGTGTCATCTGCATATCTGAGGTTATTGGTATTTCTCCCAGCAATCTTGATTCCAGCTTGTGCTTTTTCCAGCCCAGCATTTCTCATGATGTACTCTGCATAGAAGTTAAATAAGCAGGGAGACAATATACAACCTTGACGTACTGCTTTTCCTATTTGGAACCAGTTTGTTGTTCCATGTCCAGTTCTAACTGCTGCTTCCTGACCTGCATATAGGTTTCTCAAGAGGCAAGTCATGTGGTCTGCTATTTCCATCTCTTTCAGAATTTTCCACAGTTTATTGTGATCCACACAGTCAAAGGCTTTGGCATAGTCAATAAAAAAAAAAAAAAAATGATTTTCTGGAACTCTCTTGCTTTTTCCATGATCCAGCTGATGTTGGCAATTTGATTTCCGGTTCCTCTGCCTTTTCTAAAACCAGCTTCAAGATCAGGACTTTCACAGTTCACGTATTGCTGATGCCTGTCTTGGAGAATTTTGAGCATTACTTTCCTAGCGTGTGAGATGAGTGCAATTGTGCGATAGTTTGAGCATTCTTTGGCATTGCCTTTCTTTGGAATTTGAATGAAAACTGACCTTTTCCAGTCTTATGTCCACTGCTGAGTTTTCCAAATGTGCTGGCATATTGAGTGCAGCACTTTCACAGCATCATCTTTGAGGATTTGAAATAGCTCCACTGGAATGCCATCAGCTCCACTAGCTTTGTTCATGTGATGCTTTCTAAGGCCCACTTGACTTCACATTCCAGGATGTCTGGCTCTAGGTGAGTGATCACACCATCGTGGTTATCTTGGTCGTGAAGATCTATTCTGTATAGTTCTTCTTTGTATTCTTGCCACCTCTTCTAAATATCTTCTGCTTCTGTTAGCTCCATACCATTTCTGTCCTTTATTGAGCCCATAGACAAAACAAAATAATCTTCCCTGAGCCAAATGTTATAGAAAAGAAAAATATTCCATGGTTTTTAATAAACTCATAAGATACCCTAAACATGGGACTTGAAATTGAAAAAATAACATGTATAACAAAATGTATTCATTTTTAACTTGAGAAAAATGAAAAGTTGTATACTTTTGTTTTTGTTTGTTTTGCTTTGTTTACACTAAGATCTTTCTGAGTTTTTTTGTTTTGTTTTGTTTTGTTTTTATTTTCCTAGTGATTATCTAAACCTTGAAGGTGCTGCTCATGGTAATAGGTGAGGAGTAAAATTATTAAGACAGACATAGTATAGTA
Source organism: Budorcas taxicolor (assembly GCF_023091745.1). Lineage (NCBI taxonomy): Eukaryota > Metazoa > Chordata > Mammalia > Artiodactyla > Bovidae > Budorcas > Budorcas taxicolor. The sequence goes on from NC_068923.1 coordinate 9,353,324, forward strand.
AGTTACGTTTTAAAAAGCATAAAAAACACAGGGCTTTTAAAGGACAAAAAATAGGTGAAAAATAAGGAAGACAAGTTAGCCTGAGAGAAAAATCTAGCAGTATCTATACTTTTTGCTATGTGAGAATTTAGAGAAAAGCAAATACTGTTTTTAGATAGTTTGTTGCATGCTCTGCTGTATTATATCCTTCCTCCTTGCCTTCAAGATACTTCATCAAAGATATAAAATTAATGATTAATATCATTTTTATATTTATTCATGTATGCATGTATTTATGTATTTAGTTATTGTTGTTCCAGCTTCTGGTGTACAGCAAAGTGATTCAGATATACACATGGCATCAATTTATTGCCTCAGTTTCTATGCATTTATTGCGTAGCTTTCTTTTAGAGATAGAGTAAGCATTGCTTCCTTTCAAAAAAAAAAAAGAAAAGAGACACAAGCACACAAACCACAGGTAGGCAGAATGATCATTACAACTTAAATGGGTTAACTGTCTTAAAGAAGATGCATAAGTTAAGGAGTGCTGCTAAATCACTTCAGTCGTATCCGACTCTGTGACACCCCATAGACAGCAGCCCACCAGGCTCCCCAGTTTCTGGGATTCTCCAGGCAAGAACACTGGAGAAGGTTGACATTCCCTTCCAATGCATGAAAGTGAAAAGTGAAAGTTAAGTCGCTCAGTCATATCTGATTCTTAGCGACCCAATGGACTGCAGCCCACCAGGCTCCTCTGTCCATATGATTTTCCAGGCAAGAGTACTGGAGTGGGGTGCCATTGCCTTCTCCAAGTTAAGGAGTAACAATCTTTTAAATTTTTTAATATAAATTTATTTAACTGGAGGCTAATTATTTTACAATATTATATTGGTTTTGCCATACATTGACATGAATCCTCCATGGGTTTACATGTGTTCCACATCCTGAACCCCCCTCCCACCTCCCTCCCCATCCCAGTGCACCAGCCCTGAGTATCCTGCGTCATGCATCAAACCTGGACTGGTGATTCATTTCACATATGATAATATATATGTTTCAATGTCGTTCTCCCAAATCATCCCACCCTTGCCCTCTCCCACAGAGCCCAATAGACTGTTCTATATATCTGTGTCTCTTTTGCTGTCTCGCATACAGGGTTATCATTATCATCTTTCTAAATTCCACATATATGCTTTTGTATACTGTATTGTTGGAGAAGGCAATGGCACACCACTCCAGTACTCTTGCCAGGAAAATCCTATGGATGGAGGAGCTTTGTAGGCTGCAGTCCATGGGGTTGCTAGGAGTCAGACATGACTGAGTGACTTTACTTTCACTTTTCACTTTTATGCACTGGAGAAGGAAATGGCACCCCATTCTAGTGTTCCTGCATGGAGAACCCCAGGGACAGGGAAGCCTGATGGGCTGCAGTCTCTGGGGTCACACAGAGTCGGACATAACTGAAATGACTTAGCAGCAGCAGCAGCAGCAGCAGCATACCATATTGGTGTTTTTCTTTCTGGCTTACTTCACTCTGGATAATAGGCTCCAGTTTCATCCACCTCATTAGAACTGATTAAAATGTATTCTTTTTAATGGCTGTGTAATACTCCATTGAGTATTTTCACAGAGTTGGACACGACTGAGCGACTGAACTGAACTGACCTGAATACTCCATTGTGTGTGTATATGTGTGTGTGTGTATATATATATATGTATATGTATATGTATATGTATACGTATATGTATATGTATATATATATAACAGCTTTCATATCCATGCATCTGCTGATGGACATCTAGGTCGCTTCCATGTCCTGGCTATTATAAACAGTGCTGCAATGAACATTGGGGTACATGTGTCTCTTTCAATTCTGCTTTCCTCGGTGTCTATGCCCACCAGTGAGATTGCTGGATCGTATAGCAGTTCTATTTCCAGTTTTTTAAGGAATCTCCACATTGTTCTCCATAGTGGCTTTAATAGCTTACATTCCCACCAACAGTGTAAGAGGGTTCCCTTTCCTCCACACCCTCTCCAGCATTTATTGCCTGTAGACTTTTGGATAGAAGCCGTTCTGACTGGTGTGAAATGGTACCTCATTGTGGTTTTGATCTGCATTTCTCTGATAATGAGTGATGTTGAGCATCTTTTCATATGTTTGTTAGCCATCTGTATGTCTTGTTTGGAGAAATTTCTGCTTAGTTCTTTGGCCCATTTTTTCATTGGGTCATTTATTTTTGTGGAACTGAGCTGCAGGAGTTCCTTATATATTTTTGAGATTAGTTGTTTGTCAGTTCCTTCGTTTTCTATTATTTTCTCCCATTCTGAAGGCTGTCTTTCACCTTGCTTATAGGTTACTCTTTGTGCAGAAGCTTTTAAGTTTAATTAGGTCTCATTTGTTTATTTGTGCTTTTATTTCCAATATTCTGGGAGGGGGATCATAGAGGATCCTGCTGTGATGTATTTTGGAGAGTGTTTTGCCTGTTCTCCTCTAGGAGTTTTATAGTTTCTGGTCTTAGGTTTAGATCTTTAATCCATTTTGAGTCTATTTTCTTGTATGGTGTTAGAAAGTGTTCTAGGTTCATTCTTTACAAGGGGTTGACCAGTTTTCCCAGCACCACTGTTAAAGACATAGTCTTTTTTCCATTGTATATTCTTGTCCCCTTTGTCGAAGATAAGGTGTTCATAGGTGCGTCGGTTTATCTCTGGGATTTCTATTTTGTTCCATTGATCTACATTGCTCTCTTTGTGCCAGAACCATACTGTGGCTTTGTAATAGAGCCTGAAGTCTGGCAGGTTGATTCGTCCAGGTCCATTCTTCTTTCTCAAGATTGCTTTGGTAATTCAAGGTTTTTTGTGTTTCCATACAAATTCTGAAATTATTTGTTCTAGTTCTGTGAAAAATATTGTTGTTAGCTTGATAGGGATTGCATTGAATCTATTGATTGCTTTGGTTTGTATACCCCCTTTCACTATATTGATTCTTCTGATCCATTAACATGGTATATTTCTCCATCTATTAGTGTCCTCTTTGATTTCTTTCACCAGTGTTTTATAGTTTTCTATATATTAGGTAGATATATTCCTAAGTATTTTGTTCTTTTCGTTACAATGGTGAATGAAATTGTTTCCTTAATTTCTCTTTCTGTTTTCTCATTATTAGTATATAGGAATGCAAGGGATTTCTGTATTTTCATTTTATATCCTGCAACTTAACTATATTCATTGATTAGCTCTAGTAATTTTCTGGTGGTGTCTTTAGGGTTTTCTATGTAGAGGAATATGTCTTCTGCAAACAATGAAAGTTTTACTTCTTCTTTTCCAATTTGGATTCCTTTTATTTCTTTTCCTACTCTGATTGCTGTGGCCAAAACTTCCAAAACTATGTTGGGTAGTAGTAGTGACAGTGGGCACCCTTTCCTTCTTCCTGACTGTAGGGGAAATGCATTCAATTTTTCACCATTGAGGATAATGTTTGATGTGGGTTTGTCATATATAGCTTTTTATGTTGAGTTATGTTCCTTCATTTCCTGCTTTCTGGAGGGTTTTTGTCATAAATGGATGTTGATTTTCATCAACAGCTTTCTCTGCACCTATTGAGATGATCATATGGGTTTTATTTTTCAGTTTGTTAATGTGTTGTATTATGTTGATTGATCTGTGGATATTCAAGAATCCTTGCATCCCAGGGATAAAGCCCACTTAGTAATGATATCTGATCTCTTTAATGTCTTGCTGGATTTTGACTGCTAGAATTTTGTTAAGGAATTTTGCATCTATGTTCATCAGTGATATTGGCCTGTAGTTTTCTTTTTTTGTGGCATCTTTGTCAAGTTTTGGTTAGAGTGATTGTGGTATCATAAAATGAGTTTGGAAGTTTACATTCCTCTGCAATTTTCTGGAAGAGTTTGGGTAGGATAGATGTTAGCCCTTCTCTAAAGTTTTGGTAGAATTCAGCTGTAAAGCCATCTGCACCTGGGCTTTTGTTTGCTGGAAGATTTCTGATTACAATCTCAATTTCTGTGCTTGTGATGGGTCTGTTGAGATTTTCTATATCTTCCTGGTTCAGTTTTGGATAGTTGTACTTTTCTAAGAATTTGTCCATTTCTTCCACGTTGTCCATTTTGTTGGCACATAGTTGCTGATAGTAGTCTCTTATGATCCTTTGTATTTCTGTGTTGTCTGTTGTGTTCTCTCCATTTTCATTTCTAATTTTATTGATTTGATTTTTCTCCCTTTGTTTCTTGATGAGTCTGGCTAATGGTTTGTGAGTTTTATTTATCTTCTCAAAGAAACAGCTTTTGGCTTTCTTCATGTTTGCTATGATCTTTTTTGTTTCTTTTTCATTTATTTCTGCCCTAATTTTTAAGATTTCTTTCCTTCCACTTACCCTGGGGTTCTTCATTTCTTCCTTTTCTAGTTGCTTTAGGTGTATAGTTAGCTTATTTATTTGACTGTTTTTTTTTGTTTCTTGACGTATGCCTGTATTGCTATGAACTTTCCCCTTAGCACTGCTTTTACAGTGTCCCACAGGTTTTAGGTTGTTATGTTTTCATTTTCATTCATTTCTACGCATTTTTTTTTTATTTCTTCTGTGATTTGTTGGTTATGCAGCAGCGTGTTGTTCAGCCTCCGTATGTTGGAACTTTTAATAATTTTTCTCCTGTAATTGAGATCTAATCTTACTGCACTAATGTCAGAAAAGATGCTTGAAATGATTTCAATTTTTTTTTTTTTTTTTAATTTACCAAGGCTAGATTTATGGCCCAGAATGTGATCTATCCCGGAGAAGGTTTTGTGTGTGCTTAAGAAAAAGCTGTAATTCATTGTTTTGGGGTGAAATGTCCTATAGATATCAATTTGGTCTAACTGGTCTATTGTATCATTTAAAGTTTGTGTTTCTTTGTTAATTTTCTGTTTAGTTGATCTATCCATAGGTGTGAGTAGTATATTAAAGTCTCCCATTATTATTGTGTTATTGTTAATTTCTCCTTTCATACTTGTTAGCATTTGTCTTACATATTGTGGTGCTCCTATGTTGGGTGCATATATATTTATAATTGTTATATCTTCTTCTTGGATTGATCCTTTAATCATTATGTAGTGTCCTTCTTGTCTCTTTTCACAGCCTTTGTTTTATAGTCTATTTCATCTGATATGAGTACTACTACTACTCTTGCTTTCTTTTGGTCTCTATTTGCATGGAATGACTTTTTCCAGCCCTTCATTTTCAGTCTGTACTTTTCCCTTGTTTTGAGGTGGGTCTTTTGTAGACAACATATATAGGGGTCTTGTTTCTGTATTCACTCAGCCAATCTTTGTCTTTTGGTTGGCACATTCAACCCATTTACATTTAAGGTAATTATTGATAAGTATGATCCTGTTGCCATTTGGCTTATTGTTTGGGCTTTGAGTTTATACACCCCTTCTGTGTTCCTGTCTAGAGAAGATCCTTTAGCATTTGTTGAAGAGCTGGTTTGGTGGTGCTGAATTCTCTCAGCTTTTGCTTGCCTTTAAAGCTTTTGATTTCTCCTTCATATCTGAATGAGATCCTTGCTGGGTACAGTAATCTGGGCTGTAGGCTATTTTCTTTCATTACTTTAAGTGTGTCCTGCCATTCCCTCCTGGCCTGAAGAGTTTCTATTGAAAGATCAGCTGTTATCCTTATGGGAATCCCCATGTGTATTATTTGTCATTTTCCCCTTGCTGCTCTTAATATTTTTCTTTGTGTTTCATCTTTGTTAATTTGATTAATATGTGTCTTGGGGTGTTTTGGCTTGGGTTTATCCTATTTGGGACTCTCTGGGTTTCTTGGACTTGGATGATTATGTCCTTTTCCATTTTAGGGCAGTTTTTGACTATTATCTCCTCAAGTATTTTTTCATGTTTTTTTCTTTTTGTCTTCTTCTGGGACTCCTATGATTTGAATGTTGGGGCCTTTAACATTGTCCCAGAGGTCTCTGAGATTGCACTCAATTCTTTTAATTCATTTTTATTTTTTTCCTCTCTGTTTCATTTATTTCTACCATTCTATCTTCTACCTCACTTATCCTAGCTTCTGTCTCTGTTATTCTACTGCTTGTCCTCTCCAGAGTGTTTTTTCTTTATAAAATTATATTGTGCTTTTAAAAATATAATTGGAGTATTAAAATTCTTATAAGTAGAAAGAAGTTTAGGCATGTATGATTTGAAGTGAATAAAATAAATTTGGATCACATCATTTAAAAGTGAAATGAGGCTAACCACAGTTGGCATGTTCTCTCCTGATTTGCTTTTAGGATATTTATATAAGTTTCCACCAACATACATGGACTATGTGTGTGTGTATTTGTGTGTGTGTGTGTGTGTGCACATGTATGTGCATATGTGCAAGCAGAGAGAAACTAGTTTGATGTATCAACAAAACCTTCCAGATATAGATACATGTTGGCAGGCCCTGAATGGGTTCCCTCTATAAAAGTTTTTCGAATCTATTAAACATTTATTGTTCATTTCCACTGGTTGGAAAGAGAAAGATTTGAAATTAGATATGATTTGATTTACCAATTTTTTCAGCCATGTAACTGGAAATTTGATCTTCATAAAGATAGTAAGTCTCCCTTTTTTTTCTCTTTTTTTTTTTTTTTTTTTGCTGGAAAATAATAGCAAATCACAAGAAATATTTCCTATCATCTAAATTTTCAACAAATTCATTTGCTTAAAAATAAATTTATTTTCTGTTTTGTATGTTATTTTAGATATATCACTCCCAATTATAAGTTTTAATATGTATCCTGAGTTGTTCATTAAGAAAATGACATAAATACAGCTCTTACAAGCACTCAAAAAAATTTCTCACTGAAATTTCTAACTCTCAATATTATAGAGAAATGGAAAGTAAAAAGTAAAAAAGTCAATATTTTTGCCTTCTTTCTTTATTTGTACCTGTTTATGCACATTTAAATAGCTCACTATAATAACATTGCCATTTTAGTGTAAACATTATACTAAAAATATTATGAGAATTTTTCTTTACCTGTAGTCTTCAGAAAAGTTTTAAAAGCTATTTATTGGATTAATGCAAAATAAATTTTATCATATACCTTGTGTTCTAAATTTCAATTATTTTCAATTATGCTACCCATTTGTTTATTTAGGCTATCTGCTGACTATTCTATTTCATAAAAGGAAATATTGACATAGTGAAATTACTGGGTCAAAGCATAAAGGGATGCCAAAACCACAAAATGCTATTATAAAAAATGTGTTACTTTTTGTGAGCCTATACTTAGTTGAAATTTTACAAAGTATGTATACAAATGTTTAATTGCTTCCAAAAATTATTATTATCAGTTTACACTGCTTCTAAAAGCTTAGAGTGCATCATTTTAAATTATTGAAATAATTATACAATATTAGAAAAATGTGTTACCTTTGCAATGAAGCAGTTTAATTTGCTTTTATTTCATTGCTAGCCATTAGTCTTTTCTTCCATGCTCACTAAAAATTATAGAATCCTTAGGTTGGATTTTTTTTAGTAACAGCTATTCCACACCTATTGTTTGAAAGCTTAACCTTATTTTGTCAAACTTTGAAAGTGTTCTTTATGATTGCACTTTATTTATATATATGTATATATACTTAATATAAATATATTGCCTGTGATAATGAATTATGCTGCATTTAATTTACCATTTATATATATTTAGACTACATTCTCATTGTATCAATTTCCATCTTACCATCATAAAAATACAATCTATTTTTAGGTCCAATTGTATTTGAATACTTCAAAGACATCTCAAGTCATGGAGGCTACTGTGATACAATGTAGACAAGAAAAATGAAGATGTATAATCAATTGAGATAAAGGTACATATATGATTTTAAAGTTGGCAAAATAAAGTGCAGAAGAATGAGGTAGGTAAATATGTTGGATCCTGACTGCATGAATAAAGTTTGATAACTTAAGGTTTGCAGTCACAAAACAAGTAGATGAAGACAAGTAGATAAAGAGTGTAGGTAATTAGAAGAAGAAATAGATAACTTTTCTTTGTCAGTTTAAACAAATTCATTCATAGAATTGATGCATATTTAGCATCATTGGGATTTGTAGATAGAATACTAGGAAATATTGTTGAACAAAATGTTATTATATAGAATATGCTACACGCAATTTCTTACTTAACTGCTTAGTGAAACATGTATACAAAAAATACACATATTATAGTATAGAAACACAATAGTTCTACACACTTTATGTCATCATAGTAATTTTCAGTTTTCATTCAACTCAAGGCTAACTCTATGCTTGAAGGTAGGCAAAAGTCTTTAATATCAAGAGCCCTGGAATCAAATAATTTTTTATGTTGTTGTTGTGGTTTTATATTTGTTAGTTGGGACTTCCCTGCTGAGTCAGATGGTAAAACATCTGCCTACAATGTGGAAGACTCTGGTTCATCCCTGGATTAGGAAGATTTCCTGGAGAAGACAATGGCATCCCACTCCAGTATTCTTGCCTGGAAAATCCAATGGACAGAGGAGCCTGGTAGCACCGCTGGTAGGACCCATGGGGTCATAAAGAGTCAGACACGACTGAGCAACTTCACTTTCACTTTTCTTTCATATTTGTTACTCTGCACAGCTATTTTATTTTCCAAACTATCCTTAATATTTGGATTTACTCCACTGATTTTAAGCTACTGTTTCTTAGATTTCTCTCCCCCTTCCTCCTCTTTCTCTCTCTCTCTCTCTCTCTCTCTCTCTCTCTCTCTCTCTCTCTCTCTTTTTTTTTCCTTTTTTTGGAGAAAGAGTGCAAGGGGCCCACGAGGACCTAAGCCAGACAGCAGAGGAAGAAAGGGCACCCCAAGGCTGGGAGGCACCAACAGGGGCGCCCCCTGTGTGGGGCCAAGGACAAAGCCCACGGACCGGTGGAGCCGCAGAGCCAAGATGGGTGGAACTGATGCCTGGCTGCCGGCACGAGCGACGAACGCTTGTGTCCTGGGCCACTTTGCAGTAGGTCGGAGCAAGGGAGCTGCACTGTTACCTAAGAAACTCGACCCAGAAGTAGGTCCTCTGTGAATGGTTAGCACTAAGTTCCCCACGAACATGCAGTGTGTGACAGGCGAGGGACATAGTTAATAAAATCTACATTCTTCACGGTTTTAGGGAATAACAGAAATGGATGGTAAAGCACAAAATAAAATGAGGCAAGTCAGGAGGTTTGATCCATTCCAATGACAGATTTGGCAACTGTTTTTCTATAACAGGCATATTGGCCATGCACATGCACTAACTTCAGTCGTCTCCACTCTTTGCTGTATCCCACCAAGCTCCTCTGTCCATGGGATTCTCTCAGCAAGAATACAAGAGTGGATTCCCATGTCCTCCTCCAGGGGCTCTGCAAGATCTAGGGATTGAATCTGGCTCTCTTACATTTCTTGCATTGACAGGTGCTTTGTTTTTTTTTTTTTTGTTTGTTTGTTTGTTTGTTTTACCACTGATACCAACTGGGAAGCCATAGTACAAATATATTTGTAGTTAGGGGCTGTCAGAAACAGCCTACTTGTAAGCCAATTCTGGTCGACCCTACCAATGATTTGTTTATGCTTAGGAGCATCATTGAATGTTATTAATACAATTCAGCATAGTACAATCAAAAGCAGACCAAAAGAGTGAAACTGTTAGCCACTCAGTCGTGTCCAACTCTCTGCAACCCCATGTAGCCAGCCAGGGTCTTTTGTCCATAGGATTCTCCAGGCAAGAATACTGGAGTAGGGTGCCTTCATTTCTCTAGGGGATCTTCCCAATCCAGGTCTCCTGCATTGCAGGCAGATTCTTTATGGTCTGATCCTCCAGGGAAGCTCCCATAAAGCATGTGCTATTTTTTAAAACACTTAACATGAAGTCCGTATATTATCGGGGGAGTTTTTCTCACTATAAATTTTAAATTAATTCAAAACAGGATGGAAATATTGGAAATGTCTATATATGTGTTTTTATATTTCAACAGATAATATGTGGCAGCTTTATTTCAGAATTTTTCATAAAAAAGTGTGATGGAAATGAATAGAATTTAGTATATGTGTGTGTGTGTTTCTACTTATGACTTTTAGTTAACAATTTACACTTTGATGAAATAAAGAGGAAAATGTACCTCATACTCGTGGCTGAAATTATTATAATAAATCCAAATTTTTATTTACTTAATTATGTATCCTTTACACTTATTGTTACTCTGATATATAACAAATTATTAATAGTATTATTAGACAAGAAGAGAAAAGATATTCCATCGGAGACCACGGAACAATTCAAATTCTAAAATATATATTCAGTTCAGTTCAGTTGCTCAGTCGTGTTCAACTCTTTGCGACCCCATGAATCGCAGCATGCCAGGCCTCCCTATACATCACCATCTCCCAGAGTTCACTCAGACTCACGTCCATCGAGTCCGCAATAACATCCAGCCATCTCATCCTCGGTCGTCCCCTTTCCTCCTGCCCCCAATCTCTCCCAGCATCAGAGTGCTTTCCAATGAGTCAACTCTTCGCATGAGGTGTCCAAAGTACTGGAGCGTCAGCTTTAGCATCATTCCTCCCAAAGAAATCCCAAGGTTGATCTCCTTCAAAATGGACTGCTTGGATCTCCTTGCACTCCAAGGGACCCTCAAGAGTCTTCTCCAACACCACAGTTCAAAAGCATCAATTCTTCAGCGCTCAGCCTTCTTCACAGTCCAACTCTCACATCTGTACACGACCACAGGAAAAACTATAGCCTTGACTAGAATGACCTTAGTCGGCAAAGTAATGTCTCTGCTTTTGAATATACTGTCTACGTTGGTCATGACTTTTCTTCCAAGGAGTAATCTACTACTGTGGGCAGGAATCCCTCAGAAGAAATGGAGTAGCTATCATGGTCAACAGAACAGTCCGAAATGCAGTACTTGAATGTAATCTCAAAAATGACAGAATGATCTCTGTTCGTCTCCAAGGTAAACCATTCAATATCACAGCTATCCAAGTCTATGCACCAACCAGTAATGCTGAAGAAACTGAAGTTGCATGGTTTTATGAAGACCTACAAGATCTTTTAGAACAAACACCCAAAAAAGATGTCCTTTTCATTATAGGGGACTGGAATGCAAAAGTATGAAGTCAAGAAACACCTGCAGTAACAGGCAAATTTGGCCTTGGAACGCAGAATGAAGCAGGGCAAAGACTAATAGAGTTTTGCCAAGGAAATGCACTGATCATAGCAAACACCCTCTTCCAACAACACAAGAGAAGACTCTACACACAGACATCACCAGATGGTCAACACCGAAATCAGATTGATTATATTCTTTGCAGCCAAAGATGGAGAAGCTCTATACAGTCAACAAAAACAAGACCAGGAGCTGACTGTGGCTCAGATCATGAACTCCTTATTGCCAAATTCAGACTTAAATTGAAGAAAGTAGGGAAAACCACTATACCATTCAGGTATGACCTAAATCAAATACCTTAGTTTATACAGTGGAAGTGAGAATTAGATTTAAGGGTCTAGATCGGATAGATAGGGTGCCTGATGAACTATGGACTGAGGTTCATGACACTGTACAGGAGACAGGGATCAAGAACATCCCCATGGAAAAGAAATGCAAAAAAGCAAAATAGGTGTCTGGGGAGGCCTTACAAATAGCTGCGAAAAGAAGAGAAGCAAAAAGCCAAGGAGACAAGGAAAGATATAAGCATCTGAATTCAGAGTTCCAAAGAATAGCAAGAAGAAATAAGAAAGCCTTCTTTAGCGATCAGTGCAAAGAAATAGAAGAAAACAACAAAATGGGAAAGACTAGAGATCTCTTCAAGAAAATTAGAGATACCAAGGGAACGTTTCATGCAAAGATGGGCTCGGTAAAGGACAGAAATGGTCTGGACCTAACAGAAGCAGAAGATATTAAGAAGAGGTGGCAAGAATGCACAGAAGAATGGTACAAAAAAAGATCTTCACGACCCAGATAATCACGATGGTGTGATCACTCATCAAGAGCCAGACAACCTGGAATGTGAAGTCAAGTGGGCCTTAGAAAGCATCACTATGAACAAAGCTAGTGGAGGTGATGGAATTCCAGTTGAGCTGTTTCAAATCCTCAAAGATGATGCTGTGAAAGTGCTGCACTCAATATGCCAGCAAGTTTGGAAAACTCAGCAGTGGCCACAGGACTGGAAAAGGTCAGTTTTCATTCCAATTCCAAAGGAAGGAATTGCAAAAGAATGCTCAAACTACCACATAATTGTACTCATCTCACTTTCTACTAAAGTAATGCTCAAAATTCTCCAAGCCAGACTTCAGCAATACATGAACTGTGAACTTCCTGATGTTCAAGCTGGTTTAGAAAAGGCAGAGGAACCAGAGATCAAATTGCCAACATCCGCTGGATCATGGAAAAAGCAAGAGAGTTCCAGAAAAACATCTATTTCTGCTTTATTGACTATGCCAAAGCCTTTGACTATGTGGATCACAATAAACTGGAAAATTTTGAAAGAGATGGGAATACCAGACCACCTTACCTGCCTCTTGAGAAATCTGTATGCAGGCCAGGAAGCAACAGTTAGAACTGGACATGGAACAACAGACTGATTCCAAATTGGAACAGGATTAAGTCAAGGCTGTATATTGTCATCCTGCTTATTTAACTTCTATGCAGTGTACATCATGAGAAATGCTGGACTGGAAGAAACACAAGCTGAAATCAAGATTGCCAGGAGAAATATCAGTAACATCAGATATGCAGATGACACCACCCTTATGGCAGAAAGTGAAGAGGAGCTAAAAAGCCTCTTGATGAAATTGAAAGAGGAGAGTGAAAAAGTTGGCTTAAAGCTCAACATTTGGAAAATGAAGATCATGGCATCTGGTCCCATCACTTCATGGGAAATAGATGGGGAAACAGTAGAAACCGTGTCAGACTTTATTTTTTTGGGCTCCAAAATCACTGCAGATGGTGACTGCAGCCATGAAATTAAAAGACGCTTACTCCTTGGAAGAAAAGTTATGACCAACCTAGATAGTGTATTAAAAAAAATTATATATATATATATATATATGAAAATTAGAGGTCAACATCTGGAAAAATTTCTCATGGTACTTCTTAAATTTTCCAAGGGATTGAGAGACACATGCTGCTCTCAAACTTGTGGAATGATCCCTTATTACTCATCTGGACTTTGAAAATATAAACTCAGTAGGAACTACATTAAGATTTTTATAAACATGTGCACAAAAAATTCAAGTACAACAAAGAATGCAGAAAGTGTTTACTGATATATACATGATCAAATCTTGTAAATGTAAATAATGAATAGAGGAGGAGGCTTCTGTTATCTTAGGTAATTGGTTCACTGATTTACCTGCCAAGAACATGATAACTGAACAAAATTCTTAATTTTAAATGCTCTAAGGTATAAATACTCCTTTGTATTTAGAGAAAGCATTTTATTTAAAAGCTATCCATGTTTTATTCTTTGTTCTATTAATTTATTCAATATGATTTTTAGGTCAGGAATTAAATACTCCTTGGGAAGAATTACCACAATGTTATAAATAATGCATATTTGAAATTTTACTTTTGCCAGTAAATTCAAACAAATAGAGCATAAATATACTTAGGATAAAACATACTCACATTTTATATACTTGGATCTGGATTATTCTGAGGCATCAATGTATGTTTGTTGAAAATGGACATTGCTTATGTTGTCAGATAAATGAATGTCAGATAAAGAATCTGCCTGGAGTCCAAGAGACCTGGGTTCAATCCCTAGGTTGGGAAGATCTCCTGGAAAAGGTCTTGGCAACCCACTGCAGTATTCTCTTGCCTGGAGAATTCCATGAACAAAGAAGCCTGTGGACTACAGTCCATGGGGTCGCCAAGAGTCAGACATGACTGACTAATACTTATGTTGTCCAGAAGCAAAGATGACTCTAGTCACACAATTTCTGATATAGAATTTTTGTCCTGCCTTCAGTATGATGTAGTCATTTCTTTGGGATTTCTTTTCCAGAATAATACAGCTTGGATAAAATCAGAGGCATTGTCTTTCTGAAGCAGAAATAATCTCACTGAATATTATTTATTACAACTAGATACACAAAGGTGTTCATGTAGGAAACATGATGGGAAAGATGTTTTCATATTTTAATTTTGGTGGAGAGTTATGAAATCTTTTGGCTTCCCTGGTGGCTCAGCTGATAAAGAATCTGCCTGTATACTGGAGACCTAGGTTTGATTCCTGGATTAGGAAGATCCCCTGGAGAAGGGGATGGCAATGCACTTCAGTGTTTTTGCCTGGAGAATTCTATGGATGGAGGAGGCTGGCAGGCTACAGTCCAGGGGTCACACAGAGCTGAACATGACTGAGAGGCTTTCACTAGAAAATTTAATCTCTTTACTCCTCTAATATGAAATCCATTTTTGATATCAGAATAGCTACACAGAGAATGAATACATTCATGCCAAACCTCCAATGCTTTCACTACTTTCTTGTGATTATTCCTGTTTAACTCAGTCCTTTTCCTTTGTATTGCTTTCAAATGTTTTCAAATACTATAATTTATCAGGTTGTCCAAAAGTTTTGTTCATTTTTTTTTTTTCTTAAGATGGCTCTAGTAGCACTTAGTTGTATTTACTTCATTCTAAATAATTTTATTGTATTGTGACAGCTGTCATATTAGCATGCATTACAAAAGGTATCAAAATTGATCAATTTATAATGTAACCATTTTAATATTGAAGGTTGAAGGAAAAAGCAAAATTTTTGAAATATTATGGTTTATTGTTTCAGGAAAGTTACAGAACTGAATGAAAAATAAAAACTCTGTGCAGTGTAGAGAAGGTGCTGTGACTGATAAAATGTGTCAAAAGTAGTTTGCGGAATTTCATGCTGAAAATTTTTCTCTGGACAATGCTCCGTGATCAGGTATATTAGTTGAAGTTGATAGTGATCAAAGTGAGAAATGACTTGAGAACAATCAACATTATACCATGCAGGAGATAGCTAACATGCCTAAAATATCCAAATCAAACAATGAAAATCATTTGCACCAGTTTGGCTGTTAATCACTATTATGTTTGGGTTAAACTAAAGTGAAAATAAACATTCTTGATGACATTTCCACACGTGATTGTCTACTTAAATGTAATTAAACATTTAATTTTTTAAATAAACTTTGACAGGCAATGAAAAGTGGATACCGTACAATAAGGCAGATCGAAGAGATTGTGGGGCAAGTGAAATGAACCAGCACCAACCATAACAAAGGCTGGTCTTCATCCTAAGAAAGTAATGGTGTGTATATGGTGGGATTAGAAAAGAGGCCCCTTTTATGAACCTTTTCTAGGAAACCAAAGATTAATTCCAAGAAGGGCTGCTCCCAATTAGACCAGCTGAAAGCTGGGAAGTTTTAGGAATTAGTCTAAAGAAAACACATAATATTCCAATAATCCAAGACCACATGTTTCTTTGATGACCAGGCAAAATTTGTTACAGCATGACTGGAAACTTTTGATTCATTCACCATATTCACCAGATATTGCACCTTTGGATATCCATTTATTTTGGTCTTTACGAAATTCTTTTCATGGAAAAAATTCCCTTTCTCTGGAATACTGTAAAAAACACATGGAAGAGTTCTCTGCTCAAAAAAATAAAAGATTTTGGGAAAATAGAATTGTGAAATTGCCTGGAAATGGCAGAAGGTAATGGAACAAAATGATGAATAATGTCATTCAGTGAAGTTCTTGGTAAAAATGCAAAATATATCTTTTAGTTTTACTTAAAAAACTGGAAGAAACTCTAGTCAGCCAGTTAGTAGTATCATTTACTATCTCTAACTCCCCTAGGTTTTATCTATCTGAAGGAAATACTTGTATCTCTTGGTTTGCCTGGTGTCTTGTGTACCAGCTGATAAGTTCAGTATTTGTTGACTGGATGGATAAAAGTAGAGTTGAGGACATACCTATTCTGCTAAGTTATAGCAACCAAAGATACAAATGTGACAGGTAAAGATTTATGTTGAAATCATGATTATACAGTTTTGATTAATACAATCAGTGGATGACTAAATTTGGTAAGCTTCTTCCAAAATATGAATTATTTTCAAACTTAGGTACAAATACACACACACACATGACCTTGACAGTTCTATTATTCCAACTCTGGTAAGTAATGATGCTTGGAAGTTGGCTAGTTAAAATAATACTAAAAAAAAAAATAATGAATGACAAATTGGAATATTATGCATAATGCAACATACAAAAACTCCCTTAAAACATCTAGAGAATGCATAATGTCTTTGAGATCAGAAGGCTCAAAAATAACATATAAAAGTCAAAACAACTGAGTACAAACTAAGAACGCAAGTTTCCAGAGTTTCAAATTTGTAGAAACTGCTTCATCTTCAAAGGAAAGCTAAAATCCTAAAGAAACCTATTTGATAGGAAATGAACATGACAGTGTATCTTATCCATTGTTTATATGAGCTTTCCTCTTTGGCAGGAAGCATGACAAAGAAGCTGATCCCATCAAAGAATTTTAAATCTTGTTCAGGTGTTAAGAAATACCCAGTTTAAACTAAATCAAACTTTTATCTCACATCCACATGTCAGATTTTGATATTAACCCCTCTGCTTTGTCCTGACCCAGGCTCCTTAGCTTGTGCTGATAATGACTATCATAAGACCTGTACTTTTGTCATGTTCTTTCAATTCTAGTTCTCTGCCATTTAAGCTGCTTCTGGTTCTCCCAGGGACATGATGGAGAGAGATAAAAGGAAAAGAAGATCTCATTTGACAGATGATGCTGTAGGCTGGAGGGGTTCTAACTGGGTAACACACACCAATGCGGCCTCTTCCTCTTACAGGGTGATCATGAGTGCCTCAGAAACTTTCCAGATGGGGTGATTAATTACACTATTCCCTCAAGGGGACAAACTACTGTGATTTCCCTTAAGTCCTTCAGTGATATGGATCCGCAAAATCTCCTCTTCTTGGGATGCCTCGCCACATCATGCAGCCCTTCTGTGTCCTTTTAAGATGGTTTGGTGTGGCTTCCCTCTGTGGTGTCCATTGAGGTCACTTAAAACCAATGTAATTCTAGAAGAAAGGGTCAGCCCATCTCTGACTTCTCTTTTAACCATTATCCCTGTGAGCTCCATCCAGCTTTCTATCCTTAACGTTTCCTACTGAGAATCACTCACAAAAGCTCCCCAGCTCCATAAGGTAAACGGCATTCTGAAACCTCTCTCAGTGACTTGGGCAAATAGCAGCTTATGATGATCTGTGGAGTTCCGAGCTCTAGCAGAATCCAGGCAGACCCGAGAAACCAGTCCTCTCGACAGACAAATCCAAGCTTTTTGAATTATTCTCTTGAAGTCTTCCTTCACTTAAGATTGAAGAGAAACATTACTATTTACCTTTAAGGGAAAGGAAGTTATTTGTTAGGGAATTGACAGTGCTGGAGAATGTTTGAACCCTCATTTCTTAACTTCCTATGCTTTTTTTTTTTTTTTTCTTATAACCAAAAGGTGGGCAATGGACTAAGAATTAGAAAATTATTTTCTGGATGATATGGATCACTAATAATTTTCATGCAAATTAATGGGCCCTTATAACCTCACTGCCTTCAACTTTGTGAAATGGAAGTTGCTCAGTCAATGTCTGATTCTTTGCGACGCCATGGACTACATAGTCCATGGAATTCTCCAGGCCAGAACCCTGAAGTAGGTAGCCTTTCCCATCTTCAGGGGCTCATCCTAACCCAGGGATTTAATCAGGTCTCCCATATTGCAGGTGGATTCTTTACTAGCTGAGTCACAAGGGAAGAACAAGAATACGTGAGTGGGCAGCCGATCCCTTCTCCAGGGGATTGTCCCAACCCAGGAATTGAACTGGGGTCTCCTGCATAGAATGAAGGTGGATTCTTTACCAACTGAGCTAATCAGGGAACCTTCAACTTTGGGACCTGAGAAATCCATCTGCAGTAACAGAAGTCCTATGTATCATCTAGTTTCAATTTAATAATATAGAAGCAGTCACAATTGAAACCCACCCTTCTGCATTCCAATTTTACTTGCTATAAAATTATTTTAAAATGTTTTCATTTTAAATTATTTTGAATTCTTCTATAGCTTAAATATTATGTTTATGTTTCTCTTAACCAAATTGAATAACATCAATTGCCCCTCACTATGAAAAAAAGCTGTGATGAACATTGGGGTACATGTGTCTCTTTCAATTCTGGTTTCCTTGGTGTGTATGCCCAGCAGTGGCATTGCTGGGTCATAAGGCAGTTCTATTTCCAGGTTTTTAAGGAATCTCCACACTGCTCTCCATAGTGGCTGTACTAGTTTGCATTCCCACCAACAGCGTAAAAGTGTTCCCTTTTCTCCACACCCTCTCCAGCATTTATTGCTTGTAGACTTTTGGATCGCAGCCATTCTAACTGGCATGAAATGGTACCTCATTGTGGTTTTGATTTGCATTTCTCTGATAATGAGTGATGTTGAGCATCTTTTCACGTGTTTGTTAGACATCTGTATGTCTTCTTTGGAGAAATGTCTATTTAGTTCTTTGGCCCATATTTTGATTGGGTCATTTATTTTTGTGGAATTGAGCTGCAGGAGTTGCTTGTATATTTTTGAGATTAATTGTTTGTCAGTTGCTTCACTTGCTGTTATTTTCTCCCATTCTGAAGGCTGTCTTTTCACCTTGCTTATAGTTATCTTTCTTGTGCAGATGCTTTTAAGTTTAATTAGGTCCCATTCCATCAGCAGATGAATCAATAAGAAAGCTGTGGTACATATACACAATGGAGTCTTACTCAGCCATTAAAAAGAATACATTTGAATCAGTTCTAATGAGGTGGATGAAACTGGAGCCGATTATACAGAGTGAAGTAAGCCAGAAAGAAAAACATCAATACAGTATACTAACACACATATATGGAATTTAGAAAGCTGGTAATGATAACCCTGTATGTGAGACAGTAAAAGAGACCCAGATGTATAGAACAGTCTTTTGGACTCTGTGGGAGAGGGAGAGGGTGTGATGATTTGGGAGAATGACATTGAACATGTATGATATCATTTATGAAACGAATCGCCAGTCCAGGTTCAGTGCATGATACTGGATGCTTGGGGCTGGTGCACTGAGATGACCCAGAGGTATGGTATGGGGAGGGAGGTGGGAGGGGGTTTCAGGATGGGGAACACGTGTATACCTGTGGCAGATTCATGTTGATGTATGGCAAAACCAATACAATATTGTAAAGTAATTAACCTCCAATTAAAATAAATAAATTTAAAACAACAATAAAAAATAAAACACTGTTAAAAAAAAAGCTAAGACATTTAAACACATGCTGTGTCATCTCTATTCATTTTTCAAATTAGTTTTTAATTTGTTCTTTTTGCAGTTAATTTACAACTGTATTTTTTGCTCCATTAAATTTAAGCAGTATTTTTGATTCTCTGATGTATAAGATACAGACAATGATTTTTTTCTATTTACTTTACCTTTCTCCTACTAATTTCCATATTGACAACTATGATTTTATTTTATATCATAAAATCACTTTTATATCACATTTTTCTTTTGAAATTATAGGTAAGCTATTTTTATATTTTCTACAGGTGTAAAAACAAAAACATTCAATTTTTATGGATGCAATAGTACTAGCTATGCAAAATCCAATAAATATGCTGAGATTAATTTTATTCTCTACAGACCCAAAGCTAGATTCTCTGACACCTGGATAAGAAATTTTCTAGTGTCAAAGTCAAATGGATTCTAATGTTTCACACTCTGTGATGGAGGCATTTATGGTTCACTGAGGGTCCCTTCACTTTTCAGATAATATACAGTCAGGGATATGGAACAATATCCTACCTGTAAACAGAAATGGAGTCTTCCATGGGCCAACACTTCTGTCTGATCTATCACATTTTTGCCCTGTTGAAGTGATCTGCACCCCATGTGTTCCAGATCATGTAAAATGAGACATCAGCAACCTGAATTCCTGAGTCAACAAATGAAAGACTGCCACCTTCTGGACCTGGAGCCCAGGACAGACTCTGACAGTGAAAGTGAAAGTTGTTCAGTCATGTCTGACTCTTTGCAACCCCATGGGCTGTAACCTGCCAGGCTCCTCTGTCCATGGAATTCTCCAGGTCAGAACACTGGAGAAGGTAATCATTCCCTTCTCCAGGGGATCTTCCTGATCCAGGAATTGAACTGGGATCTCCTGCATTTCAGGGGGATTCTTTACCAGTTGAGCTACCAGGGAAGCCCAGGACAGACTCTGATGCTATGCAAACCTCTGAGACATCAGGTGTGTGTCAGGACTACAGCAGAGGTTAGCCAACCCTGAAGAGTTAGATACTACAACATTTTTTTAAAAACAAAACATTTTAATTTGCTTTCTATTCAGATTACAGTGTTCTCTTACAACTCCTGACTTTTGAGATGAATAAGCTATAATATGTTTCAATATAACCTCAAAATGATAGATAGTGTTTCTATCAATTTTTTGTTTGTTTGTTTTATTTTTAGTATTTATAATTGCTTTCTTTCTAATGGTATTCTCCCAAGAGACTTCCAATCTTATGTTACAATCTGTATGGTTTTTCTCAGCCTACTACAGGTCTGTAATATTTTTCTGATCAATTAGAAAAAGGATATCATAGCAGCTCAGGTGGTGTTGGAGAAGGCAATGGCAACCCACTCCAGTACTCTTGCCTGGAAAATCCCACGGATGGAGGAGCCTGGCAGGCTGAAGTCCATGGGGTCTCTAAGACTCGGCCACAACTGAGCGACTTCACTTTCACTTTTCACTTTCATGCATTGAAGAAGGAAATGACAACCCACTCCATTGTTCTTGCTTGGAGAATCCCAGGGAGAGCAGAGCCTTCTGGGCTGCTGTCTATGGGGTCACACAGAGTCGGACACATTTGAAGTGACTTCACACCAACAGCAGCAGCAGCAGGTGGTGTTAGTAGTAAAGAACTCTCCTGAAATACAGGAGATTTAAGAGATGTGGGTTCAATCCCTGGGTTGGGATAATCCCCTGGAGGAGGGCATGGCAACTCACTCCAGTATTCAGCCTGGAGAATCACATGGACAGAGGATCCTGGTGAACTACAGTCCATAGGACTGCAAAGTCTAACATGACTAAAGTGACTTAGCCCAGTCCAGCCCATCATAGCAGCTATAATTTCTTCTCTCATATTTTTGTTTTTCTTTTAATGGATGTTACCTCTATATGAAAAATATCTGCATTTTACTGGTAATGAACAAGACTATCTATTTGTATTGATAGCTTAGTTAAGTTCAGTCATGTCCGACTCTTTGTGAACCCATGAATCGCAGCATGCCAGGCACCCCTGTCCATCACCAAATTCTGGAGTTCACTCAAACTCACGTCCATCGAGTCGGTTATGCCATACACTCATCTCATCCTTTGTCGTCCCCATTTCCTCTTGCCCCCAATCCCTCCAAACATCAGAGCTTTTCCAATGAGTTAACACTTTGCATGAGGTGGCCAAAATACTGGAGCTTCAGCTTTAGCATCATTGCTTTCAAAGGACACCACGGGCGACCTCCTTCAGAATGGACTGGTTGGATCTCTTTGCAGTCCAAGGGACTCTCAGAAGTCTTCTCCAACACCACGGTTCAAAAGCATCAATTCTTCATTGCTCAGCTTTCTTCACAGTCCAATTCTCACATCCATACATGACTACTAGAAAAACTATAGCCTTGACTAGACGGACCTTTGTTAGCAAAGTAATGTCTCTGCTTTTCAATATGCTAGCTAGGGTGGTCATAACTTTCCTTCCAAGGATTAAACGTCTTATAATTTCATGGCTGCAGTTACCATCTGCAGGGATTTTGGAGCCCCCCAAAATAAAGTCTGACACTGTTTCCAATGTTTCCCCATCTATTTGCCATGAAGTCTCAGATGCCAGGGACCAGATGCCATGATTTTCGTTTCCTGAATGTTCAGCTTTAAGACAACATTTTCACTATCCTCTTTCACTTTCATCAAGAGGCTTTTTAGTTCCTCTTCACTTTCTGCCATAAGGGTGGTGTCATTTGCATATCTGAGGTGCTTGATCTTTCCTCTGGCAATCATGATTCCAGCTTGTGTTTCTTCCAGCCCAGCGTTTCTCATGATGTACTCTGCATATAAGTTAAATAAGCAGGGTGACAATATACAGCCTCAACATACTCCTTTTCCTGTTTGGAACCAGTCTGTTGTTCCATGTCTAGTTCTATCTGTTGTTTCCTGACCTGCATATAGGTTTCTCAAGAAGCAGGTCAGGTGGTCTGGTATTCCCATCTCTTTCAGAATTTTCCACAGTTTATTGTGATCCACACAGTCAAAGGCTCTGGCATAGTCAATAAAGCAGAAATATATGTTTTTCTGGAACTCTCTTACTTTTTCCATGATCCTGCAGATGTTGGCAGTTTGATCTCTGGTTCCTCTGCCTTTCCTAAAACCACCTTGAATATCTGGAAGTTCACGGTTCACATATTGCTAAAGCCTGGCTTGGAGAATTTTGAGCACTACTTTACTAGCGTGTGAGAGGAATGCAATTGTGAGGTAATTTGAACATTCTTTGCCATTTCCTTTCTTTGGGATTGGAATGAAAACTGACCTTTTCCAGTCCTGTGGCCACTGCTGAGTTTTCCAAATTTGCTGGCATATTGACTGCAGCACTTTCACAACATCATCTTTGAGGATTTGAAATAGCTCCACTGGAATGCCATCAGCCCCACTCTGTTCATAGTGATGCTTTCTAAGGCCGACTTGACTTCACATTCCAGGATGTCTGGCTCTAGATGAGTAATCACACCATCGTGAATATCTGGGTCGTGAGGATCTTTTCTGTACAGTTCTTCTGTGTATTTTTGCTACCTCTTCTTAATAACTTCTGCTTCTGTTAGGTCTATTCCACTTTTGTCCTTTATCGAGCCCATCTTTGCAGGAAATGTTTCCCTGGTATCTCTAATTTTCTTGAAGAGATCTCTAGTCTTTCCCATTCTGTTGTTTTCCTCTATTTGTTTGCATTGACTGCTGAGGAAGGCTTTCTTATCTCTTGCTATTCTTTGGAACTCTTCATTCAGGTACTTATATCTTTCCTTTTCTCCTTTGCTTTTCACAGCTATTTATAAGGCCATCCCAGACAGCCATTTTGCTTTTTTTTGCATTTCTTTTCCATGGGGATGGTCTTGATCCAAGGAGCAGTGGCTGTGCGGGCTCAGGAGAGCCTAGATGAGCTACTCCATGATCAAGGTCAGGTGGGGCAGCAGTGAGGAGATACCCCTCGTCCAAGGTAAGGAGCAGTGGCTGCGGTTTGCTGGAGCAGTGGTGAAGAGGTACCCCACGCCCAAGGTAAGAGAAACCCAAGTAAGACGGTAGCTGTTGCAAGAGGGCATCAGAGGGCAGACACACTGAAACCATAATCACAGAAAACTAGTCAATCTAATCACGCTAGGACCACAGCATTGTCTAACTCAATGAAACTAAGCCATGCCCTGTGGGGTCACCCAAGATGGGCGAGTAATGGTGGAGAGATCAGACAGAATGTGGTCCACTGGAGAAGGGAATGGCAAACCACTTCAGTGTTCTTGCCTTGAGAACCCCATGAACAGTATGAAAAGGCAAAATGATAGGATACTGAAAGAGGAACTCCCCAGGTCAGTAGGTGCCCAACACACTACTGGAGATCAGTGGAGAAATAACTCCAGGAAGAATGAAGGGATGGAGCCAAAGCAAAAACAATACCCAGTTGTGGATATGATGGGTAATAGAAGCAAGGTCAGATGCCGTAAAGAGCAATTATTGCATAGGGACCTGGAATGTCAGGTCCATGAATCAAGGCAAATTGGAAGTGGTCAAACAAACAGGAGATGGCAAGGGTGGACGTTGACATTCTAGGAATCAGCAAATTGAAATGGACTGGAATGGGTTAATTTAACTCAGATGACCATTGTATCTACTACTGTGGTCAGGAATCCCTTAGAAGAAATGTTGTAGCCATAATGGTCAACAAAAGAGTCAAAATGCAGTACTTGGATGCAATTTCAAAAATGACAGAATGATCCTTGTTCATTTCCAAGGCAAACCATTCAATATCACAGTAATCCAAGCTTATGCCCCAACCAGTAATGCTGAAGAAGCTGAAGTTGAACTGTTCTATGAAGACCTACAAGACCTTTAAAACTAACACCCCCAAAAGATGTCCTTTTTATTATAGGGTACTGGAATGCAAAAATAGGAAGTCAGGAAACACCTGGAGTAACAGGCAAATTTGGCCTTGGAAAACGGAATGAAGCAGAGAAAAGGCTAATAGAGTTTTGCCAAGAAAATACAGTGGTCAGAGAAAACACCCTGTTCCAACCACACAAAAGAAGACTCTACACATGGACATCACCAGATGGTCAACACCAAAACCAGATTGATTATATTCTTTGCAGCCAAAGATGGAGAAGCTCTATAGAGTCAACAAAAACAAGACCAGGAGCTGACTGTGGCTCAGATCATGAACTCCTTATTGCCAAATTCAAACTTAAATTGAAGAAAATAGGGAAAACCACTAGACCATTGATAGCTTAGAACAATACATAATTGTATGATAAGCATTTTCCAATACTTAAAGTCATTTTCTGATGCCCTGTAGCATATATTTATTCTAATAAAATAAATACATACTACTATGAATTTGTTCTCTATGGTGTGCTTTTTTTATTTCCAGATGATAAGGGATCTTTTCTATCTAATTGAAGTATCATTGAAGTATCGAAATTAAGCTGCTAGATTTTTTCTTTTTTTCATACTCTATAGGACTTCAAGGGTAGTTTTATGGTGTAGATCCTTGTCTTTTTTATCTATACTTTTTTATTTTAATTTTGCAATATAGCTCTAGCATTTGCTTAACTTTTTTCTTGCATTAATATTTTAAATTTCTAAGAATCTTTGCATCCTTCTGATTAAGCCATTATTTTTATTTTTCTAACATTTATTTCTTTATTTATTTTCAGCTACATTGGGTCTAGATTACTATATTCGGGATCTTTATTATGACACAAGAAGTCTCTACTTGAGGTTCACAGAACTTGAGTTTTTACTTGAGGTTCACAGCATGTGCCGCGCTGCCCCACGGCATGTGGGATCTTCATTCCCTGACCCGTATTTGAACCTGAGTCCCCTACATTGAAAGCCAGATTCTCAACCACTGGACAATGAGGGATTATTTTTTCTTACTGATATTTTCCTGACTTGTTGGAGGTAATATCTTTTTTGAAACAAATTGGATTCTAAAATATTGTCAATAAATGAACTTTTTTTTTTTAATCTTAAACAGTACTTTGTAAATGGCAAATGAGAGACTACATTGATTGCTATAGCTAATTATTGGATTTTCTTTGCTGCTACATATTTATATTTTTTTCCCCTCAATGTATCTCTGACTAAAGAGAATGCTGACATGGACATTGGTGAGACTAGTGAACCCTTGGTCCTTCTTTTGGGTGTGTTGATAGGGAGATGGCATTTGGGATGTTAATGGGGATATGACATTCCTATGAGAGGTCTTTGTGTTGGAGGGAACACTTTTTTAGAAAACCCAGTTGTCTCTTGGCAGCTCTTTTAAATTACCCTCAGGTTTTTAACAGGATTACATGTAAATATTCAAGTGTCATTCACTCTATACTCAGATGCTGAGGAGAATGGTCAGAGAAAGGGACAGATTATTCTGAGGCATAGCTTTCAGTTCAATCATGTGGCTTTTTTATCACTGACAGATATCTCCATTTTATATCCCTATTGACAGCTGCATTTTAGTTTTTCCAATTTATGTACCTGAAAGCAGAGTAAAGTCTGAGGTCTCAGAGAGCTTGGCCCCACTTCCATTGAGGAAATAGTGGTATTGGCCCCGCTTTCATTGCAACACCTTCTATTACAGACCTTCTCACTTTCTCTTCCGTCAATCGAGAAGCTCTCATAGGTCTCTGTATTTCATGCATTTATGAATTTCACTCACCTGATGTCATATTCCAATCATGTCTGTGCTAGGATAAAAGTATTCTTTCTTACTTCTATGCTGTCCAGTCAGTGGGTTCTTCGGATGGAGAAGAAGAAGGCATGCGTGCTTTGCTAGCTCTTACGGTGACCATTTTCCATGCCCCACATATCCAGAGATGGCAGAAAGGATCAGCTTCCACTTGCTCAAAGCCCCGTTTAGACCCATACACTTACACTTCTGAGTAACATTCCAGAACATACCTTATCTAAATGCATACTAATTTATTTTCTGATCACAACTTTTCATTGTTTCATTTTCTTGTTATATGGAATATATGATTTACCTTTTATAGAATTTATTGCTTTCATTTGTGATTCCTTGTGAGTGCCTGGATATCTCTCCATTCATCCTCATCTAATTTCAATTTTAGGGTTATTTCAGCTTAACCATTTTTTTTTGCCACTTTTGAAATCTCTCCTGCCCTCTGTCTCTGACTTCATTTCATTTCCTCATATTGACCTGGGAAAACAGCAATACTCAATCAGTGTTTGCTCTCACAGGGTCTACTGAATGATACTCAACACACTCACATGCTCACATTAAGATAAAGGTATTTTCATGAACCTTTAGCCCCAGTGATAGCCCTGTCACTCAGTAGTAAAGACTATTCAAATAGAAATAATGGTTCCCTTATTTCTACTTAACTGTCTCCTCGTTTACACAGTAATAATATACATATCTTGTCTTCTACTTTCTTTAAATATTCCAATATAAAACTTTGATCTTCACTTTCAGCAGGTGATTTCCTCACTTAAGTCGTGAAAAAATAGAATTTCCTCATTTTCTTACAACTAAACATCATAAACTGTCTCCATGTCTTCTTTTATTCTTTCTAGTTGTTAGAATAAAAGTGTCTACATGGATGGGTTAAATTGTACTAAGAAATATTTCTTGAATCTTAATTGCTTAAAACAAAAAATAGGCTAAGTTTCCATTTACATCCTTTTTCTGAGCCAGGACTATTTATTGCTACGTCTGATCCATAATCCTTTCACTCAGCTTAAAGTGGCTGCCTTTTAGGAACCAAATAGCACTTACTATTTTGACTAACTAAAAATTATTTGAGCTTTTCTTTGTTGTTGTTGTTTGAGATATTTACCATTGCATTTCTTGCTAGTTAGTTTTAAGGAGTTCATTTCTCAAAATAAAATTTAGGGCCTTATTTCTATTCCACCTTAGTCCATCTATTCCTGTAATCAATTGGAAATAGTAAAAGACACCCTGGATAAGGAAATGGCAACCCACTCCATATTCTTGCCTGGGAAATCCCGTGGACAGAGGAACCTCGTGGGCTACAATCTATGTGGTCACAAAGAGTCAGACACAACCGAACACACACAAACACACCACACACACAATTAAGACATACTAAAGTTGTCTTACAACCATTCCCCTACAGCTACGCAAGGTAGGATTGCTCTCTCATGCTATTGTCAGCATTAGTTTTACTGTGTATTTTGTATGGCACAAAGGTGCTCTGTCAGGCTTCCATACTGCTAGTTAGAACTTTTTTCTTCAATGACTATCACCAACTTCCAAGCCAAGGCCACAAATATTAATGCTTTATTATGAAAAGAGCAAACCTCCAGATCATCTATTAGTTATGTGGATACATGCTGCAGTAATAAGCTCCCAAGCTGCAGTTTATCAATAACAGAAATACTTTGCTGACTCATCCAGTCGTCATCAGACTACCAGAATGATGGTCTGTTTGGAAGACATTGCTCACAGTTTGTGGTTTGGAGGTCTGCAGACTTCCAGGGTACTCTCTTCTATCCCAGCAGTATTCTTTACTCCAGGCTTTCCTGAGAAAATATGCAGGTAAATTTTTAATGTATGGGCTTTACAACTTGCCCACACAGATGAGACTAGCATTGTATTGACTTACAAATCAGTCAAATGACCACAAGTAACTTGTAGGCAACCAGGAAGTATTATCTGTGTCTGGGTATCTGCTTCCTAGGAATCTTTTTTCCAACATGAGCACACATTACACAAGACAGCTAACCTTTTCACTAACACAAAACACTAATGTTTTGATATGTAATAGACTTTGGTCATATTAATTTTTGTTGTTAAATATTTGGCAAAATTGTAATACTAATGGACAAATTAACAAATTAACAAATTAACAAATATTTCAAGTTTCTAGCACTAAGGCTGTGTTTAATGAAAACCCTTGCCAATCCCACAAAAGCAGCTAATAGAGCTGCAGAAGCTGGGAGCAATGTGTCCACAAGCCAGTGCTGGAGTTGGGTTGCTGGACTGCCTGAGAGCCCAGTGAATGCCTGCAGGAATCCAGAAAGTAGAACGGAATCCTGCATGACTGTCCTGAGGCCAGGCCCCCTTAACAGCAGCTGGGCCATCTGACCAAAGTACCCTCACCCAGAGGTTCTGGTTCAGTTCTCCCTCATTATTACTACACAAAACTCCTACACTAAACTGGGAGGATAAGTGAATATCAAAGCTAATACTTTCCAGATTAAAGAAAAAATAAAAAAAGAGAGAGATTTCTTACAGCTTTTGTAAGCTGTAATGAAGAAAGTGATAAGTAAAAAAAAAAATTAAATGTGTACCGTTCTTTGAAATATTTTTACAGATGAAATAAGTCTTATTATTATGATTTTAGCTACACTGAATATTCTTCAAGAGATGGGAATACCAGACCACCTGAGCTGCCTCTTGAGAAACCTATATGCAGGTCAGGAAGCAACAGTTAGAACTGGACATGGAACAGACTGGTTTCAAATAGGAAAAGGAGTATGTCATGGCTGTATATTGTCACCCTGCTTACTTAACTTATATACAGAGTACATCATGAGAAACACTGGGATGGAGGAAGCACAAGCTGGAATCAAGATTGCTGGGAGAAATGTCAAACACCTCAGATATGCAGATGGCATCACCCTTATGGTAGAAAGTGAAGAACTAAAGGGCATCTTGATACTAGTGAAAGAGGAGCGTGAAAACGTTGGCTTAAAGCTGAACATTAAGAAAACTAAGATCATGGCATCTGGTCCCATCACTTCATGGCAAATAGATGGGGAAACCGTGGAAACAGTGGCTGACTTTATTTTTCTCGCCTCCAAAATCACTGCAGATGGTGACTGCAGCCATGAAATTAAAAGACGTTTACTCCTTGGAAGGAAAGTTATGACCAATCTAGACAGCATATTAAAAAACAGAGACATCACTCTTTAAAGAAAGGTCCGCCTAGTCAAGGATATTATTTTTCCAGTGGTCATGGATGGATGTGAGAGTTGGACTGTAAAGAAAGCTGAGTGCCAAAGAATTGATGCTTTTGAATAGTGGTGTTGGAAAAGATGATTTAGAGTCCCTTGGACCGCAAGGAGATCCAACCACTCCATCCTAAAGGAGATCAGTCCTGGGTGTTCATTGGAAGGACTGATGTTGAAGCTGAAACTCCAATACTTTGGCCACCTGATGCGAAGAACTGACTCATTTGAAAAGACCCTGATTCTGGGAAAGATTGAGGGCAGGAGGATAAGGGAAAGACAGAGGATGAAACGGTTGGATGGCATCACATGGGGTCACAAAGAGTCGGACACGACTGAGCGACTGAACTGAACTGAACTGAACAGTGAATATTCTAATTCTTCCTTGTTCAGTTAGGCAGCTGGGCTGCATTTAAAAGTTAAAGGTTATTTTCTCTTCAGTATGGTAAGACTTTCACACAGAGGAATATATAGAAAATAAAGAAAAATAGAGATAAGAAATATAAAGTCTTCTATATGAATTGAAGTCACTCAGTCGTGTCTGATAGTTTGCGACCCCATGGACTGTAGCCTATCAGGCTCCTCCGTCCATGGGATTCTCCAGGCAAGAATACTGGAGTAGGTGGCCATTTCCTTCTGCAGGGGATCTTCCCAACCCATGGATCAACTAGGTCTCCTGCATTGCAGGCAGTTGCTTTAACCTCCGACCCACCAGCTCAAATTCAGAAAAAGTCTTCTATAGTCCTTCCATTAAAAGTCAACCAATTTTACTGTTTTGATCTATTTTGTTGGCATTGTTTTATATCACTTTTTTTTTCTTCTGAATTTGGTAGAAATCACATGGTGTGTTTATGTTAGTTGCTCAGTCATATGGGATTCTGTGACTCCATGGACTGTAGCCTGTCAGGCTCCTCTGTCCATGTAATTTTCCAGGCGAGAATACATGAATGGGTTACCATACCCTTCTCCGAGGAATCTTCCTGACCCAAATATTAAATGCAAGTATCATGAATTGCAGGAGGATTCTGAACCCTCTGAGCCACCAGGGAATCTCTAAAAGCACATAACATATGATAAATTGAAATATTGAAAAACATTTTTTTCTAAATTGTCATCATGATAATCAGTGCAGTTCAGTCTGTCACTCATGCCACACTCTTTGCAACCCCATGGGCTGCAGCATGCCAGACT
The DNA here is from genome assembly GCF_023091745.1 of Budorcas taxicolor. Taxonomy (NCBI): domain Eukaryota; kingdom Metazoa; phylum Chordata; class Mammalia; order Artiodactyla; family Bovidae; genus Budorcas; species Budorcas taxicolor. The sequence goes on from NC_068923.1 coordinate 9,383,834, forward strand.
TCCCTGTCCATCATCAACTCCCAGAGCTTGCTCAAACTCATGTCCATTGAGTCGGTGATGCCATCCAATCACATCTCAGAGGATGAGTTTTCATCGTCTGCCATCCCCTTCTCCTCCTGCCTTTAATCTTTCCCAGCATCAAGGTCTTTTCCAATGAGTCAGTTCTTCTCATCAGATGGCCAAAATATTGGAGCTTCAGCACCAGCACCATTACTTCCAATAAATATTCAGGACTGATTTTCATTAGGATTGATGGACTTGATCTCCTTGCAATCCAAGAAACTATCAAAAGTCTTATCTAACACCAGATTTCTAAAGTATCAATTCTTCAGCACTCTGCTTTCTTTATGGCTCAACTCTCACATCCATACATGACTATTGTGAAAATCATACGTTTTACTAGACAGAAATTTGTCAGCAAAGTAACGTCTCTGCTTTTAAATATACTGTCTAGATTGATCATAGTTTTTCTTCCAAGGATCAAGCATCTTTTAATCTCATGGCTGCAGTCACCATCTGGAATGATTTTGGAGGCCAAGAAAATAGACACTGACACTGTTTCCATTGTTTCCTCATTTGCTTGCCATGAAATGATGGGACTGGATGCCATGATCTTAGTTTTTTGAATGTTGAGTTTTAAGCCAGCTTTTTCACTCTCCTCTTTTACCTTCATCAAGAGGCCCTTTGTCTCCTTTTTTCCTTCCGCCATAAGGTGTGGTGTCATCTGCATATCTGAGGTTATTGATATTTCTCCCAGCAACCTTGATTCCAACCTGTGCATCATCCAGCCTGGCATGTTGCATGATGTACTCTGCATATAAGTTAAATAAGCAGGGTGACAATATACAGGCTTGACATACTCCTTTCCCAATTTGGAACCAGTCCATTGTTCCATGTCTGGTTCTAACTGTTGCTTCTTGACCTGCATACAGATTTCTCAGGTGTCAGGTAAGGTGATTTGGTATTCTGATCACTTTAAGAATTTTCCACAGTATATTGTGATCCACACAGTCAAAGGCTTTGGCATAGTCAATAAAGTAAAAGTTGATTTTTTTTTTTCCTAGAACTCTCTTGCTTTTTCCATGATCCAGGGGATGTTGGCAATTTGATCTCTGATTCCTCTGCATTTTCTAAAAACCAGCTTGAACATCTGGGATTTCTTAGTTCAGGTACTGCTGAAGTCTAGCTTGGAGAATTTTGAGCATTTTTATGTTAGCACGTCAGCTGAGTGTAATTGTGCAGCAGTTTGAAGATTCTTTCGCATTGTTTTTCTTTTGAATTGAAATGAAAACTAACCTCTTCCAGTCTGTGGCCACTGTTGAGTTTTCCAAATTTGCTGGCATATTAAGTACAGCACTTTAACAGTATTGTCTTTTAAGATTTTAAATAAAGCAGCTGCAATTCCATCACCTCCACTAGCTTTGTTCATAGTCATACTTCCTAAGGCCCATTTGACTTTACATTCCAGGATGTCTGGCTCTAGGTGCGTGATCATACCACTGTGCTAACCTGGCTCATTAAGATCTTTTTATAGTTCTTCTGTGTATTCTTGTCACGTCTTCTTAATATCTTCTGCTTCTGTTAGGTTCACACCATTTCTGTCTTTTATTGTGACCATATTTGCATGACATATTCCCTTGGTATCTCCAGTTTTCTTGAGGAGATTTTTAGTCTTTCTCATTCTATTGTTTTCCTCTATTTCTTTGCATTGATCACTTAGGAAGACTTTCTTATCTATCTCCTTGCTATTCATTGGAATTGACTATTCAGTTGGGTATATCTTTGCTTTCTCCCTTACCTTTAGATTCTCTTCTTCTCTCAGCTATTTGAAAGGTCTCCTCAGACAACCATTTTACCTTTTTGCATTTCTTTTTTCTTTTTTTTTTTGGAGGGGGGGTTGATCACAGCCTTCTGTACAATGTTACAAACCATTTTCCATAGTTCTTCAGGTATTCTATGAGATTTAATCTCTTAAATCTATTTTTCACTGTATGATGATACCAGTACTCTTGCCTGGAAAATCCCATGGAAACTGAGTGACTTCACTTTCACTTTTCAGTTTCATGCGTTGGAGAAGGAAATAGCAACCCACTCCAGTGTTCTTGCCTGGAGAATCCCAGGGACAGAGGAGCTTGGTGGGCTGCCATCTGTGGGGTTGCACAGAGTCGGACACGACTGAAGTGACTTAGCAGCAGTATAATCACAACGGATTTGATTTCGTTCATAACCAAATGATCTAGTAGTTTTCCCTACTTTCTTCAATTTAACTCTGATTTTTGCAATAAGGAGTTCATGAACTGAACCACAGTCTGCTCCCAGTTTTATTTTTGCTGACTATATAGAGCCTCTCCATCTTCAGCTACAAAAAATATAAGCAATCTGATTTAGATACTGACCATCTGGTGAAGTCCATATATAGAGTTGTCTCTTGTGTTGTTGGAAGAGGTTGCTTGCCATAGCCAGTGCATTCTCTTGGCAAAACTCTGTTAGCCTTTGCCCTGTGTCATTTTGTACTCCAAAGCCAAACTTGTCTCCAGATATCTCTTGATTTCTTACTTTTGCATCAATCCCCTATGATGAAAATTACTTTTTTTTTTTTTTCTTTTTTTTTTGGTGCTAATTCTAGATGCTCATGTAGGTCTTCATAGAATTTTTCAACTTCAGCTTCTTCAGCATTGGTGGTTGGGGCATAGACTTGGATTAATGTGATATTGAATTGTTTGCCTTGGAAATGAACATAAATCATTCTGTCAATTTTGAGATTGCACCCAAATACTGCATTCAGACTATTTTGTTAACTATAAGGGATACTTCATTACTTCTAATGGATCCTTGCCCACAGTAGTAGATGTAAGGGTCATCTGAGTTGTATCACCATAATAATATCTTAACATGATAGTCTTGGGGAGGTGGGTCGATGCTAGTCAAATAAAGAATAATTTGGGGAATAAATGATTTCATTTGGGAGTAGCATTTTATAGGGAATATTGATGTATTATAGTATTGGATAAATTTGGCTGAGCTTCGAGGGAAAACAAAATAAATAAATTTAGGGCTCAACTTTTTCTGCTACAGAAATTGGCAACCTAAGGCTTGTAGGGCAGATCTAGCAACTACATGTCTTCATCTGCTTTATATGAATACATCCATTCAATTACATATTGTCATGACTGCTTTCACACTGCAATTGCAGAGCTGAGTATTTATAAGAGGGACACTATATTCCACAAAGATGAAAATATTTACTATGTGTCCTTTTATGGCAAAAGTTTGTGTAACCTGCTCCAGTAGGCTATGGAATAAAATCTAGTAATTCAATGAAAATAAACAATAATTGTAATACTTATTCTTTGAGTGTTCAATGAGGAAAGTTAAACTTCCCATGACTAATTAAGTAGAATTAAGATACAACCCAAGCAAATGACTTTAGTTCGTGCAAGATTAACTGTGTTCTATCTAACATTTGATTCCAAAATGCTTTTACTTTGCTAATTTCCTGTAGTTGTCTATTTGAAGGACCCATATGCACTTCTTCCTTTTGTTGTTAGGTTCGTTTCAATTCCTAGTATTGTGGATGTAACCTTATTATTATTAGTTATTATTTTTGTATAGAATAGCTTGTTCTAAGTGTTCACTTTAATAATCAACTGTTTCCAAATTTACACACAAAAAGGTTTTGGTATCATTCTTATATATGAAAGTAATGAGCCTTTATGTTAGTCACTTTTCCTCAGTGGATATATCTTGATTTGTGTGAGTTTATTTTATATAATTATTTCCACCCTAGTGATGGAGAGCCTACACTGTCCAATAACTTTAACTATGCTACCATATCATAGTTATTTTCTGTATATTGTCATGGTTATTTCTGTCATATGAATATGCTGTGTAGAAGTTTTCTATTAATGTTTTTAAATGATCAAACTGAAAATTAAGCTTTATGAACTTTTATTTTCAGTCCATATAATTTAAATCATGATTTATTTATTGTATTTTGAAATGAAGGGATTTGCAAATGCTCAGATTTCAGCTCATAGTTCAATAAATCAGAGTATCAGAATGCAAGTTCAGAAAGAAAAGAAGGGTGACAAAAGGAAATCTTTCATTTGTCTTTGCAGTTTTCACCCCTTTATAAAGGCATACTTTATTAAAATATAGATGATTCACAATGTTGTGTTAATTTCTGCTTAATCAAAGTGGTTCAGTTGTACATATATATACATATATACACACATAATATAGCTGCTTGTGCTATACAATAGGAGCTTATTGTTTATCTATTCTCTATATAATAGTCAACCCTGTTTTTTTTTTTTTTTAACCTACTTTAATCTCAAATATCTCTGCCTAAGACTGACACTTTGCAGTTTGTTTATACTTATCCTATAACTCTGGAATTTTTATTTCATAGCTTGGTTTATGGTTTCCAACTCTCCACATGTGGTTATAATTTAATTATGTATCTGTACCCTTTGCTCTGTGAGTTTTCCAGTGGTTCCCACCAGAATATCCAAAGTAAACCTTTGCTTTCAATGTGCATTAGCGATTAGTCTTGACTTTTCAGGGTTCCCGGTCTTTGCCTGGGATAAAATATGTCACAGGTGTCCATTCTCTCTGGATCACAGATTGAAAACACAAGGAAAGATCTAAATTAGTGTTTCCTTACTTTTACTATGCTTAAGATTCGCTAATGAAGTTTTTAGATATATTTTCCCCGATTAACTTATCCCACCCATGAAATTTTAACATCATAGGTATATTGATTTTGCTTCTATAATGTGGTCCTTTGCTGCTGCTTCTGTTTAGTTGCTAAGTCATTTCAAAGTGTTTGTGACCTTATGGGCTATAACCCACCAGGTTCCTCTGTCCATGGGATTTCCCAGGAAAGACTATTGGAGTGGGTTGTCATTTCCTTCTCCAGGGGATCTTCCTAACCCAGGGTTCAAACCCATGTCTTCTACTTGACAGGCAGATTATTTACCACTGAGTCACCTGGGAATGTCTTGTGGTCCTTTGGAAGAACAACAATAATTGCAAACTCTAAATTCCATACATACATCAAAAACAAGTTTTTACTCCATTGGGACCATTATTGCTTGTCTTGATGGTGCATAATTTGAACCCAACTTTAAGCTAGAAGCTTGGACTTATTTATCCAAGACCGATACGAGCAGTCAAACCATATCTGACAGACAGCCCCAGGATAGTGAAGTAACTTTTTATTTGTAGGTCACTGAAATTTGTTGGTTATGTGGCTATTTTTCAGGTAACACAAATATATTACTCTTCATTACACTAATATTCACTTATTCAACAAATATTTAGTGAGAACCTGTAGAGCATCAGACACTTTGCATAACAATAGATATGAAAGTAAAGCTTATTATGGCTTGGAAAGTACATGATAACCAAATAACTACATTGGTGGCCAATTTGTTGCTCAGAAAGGAAAATAATAGCAGAACAAAATATGTCTCAGGGAGACTTTTAAGCAGATGCTTTATGAATGTACTGAAAAGTTCTGATGTTCTTAGGAATTACACAATTTGGGAAAATTGTGCATAAAGCCTCTGAAGTTAGAGGAAATTGCATTCAAATGACGAGAAAAGTAATGAAAATGAGTCAGGATAGAACTGGGGGCTTCTGAAGACAAACTCTGGAGGTCTGCTTTAACTTGTAGCTGTTGAAATGACTTTTGGTATGGAGTTTATGTGCCCCTCAGAAGATGTGAATAAATGAGCCTCAGCCCCATACATTTCCTAAAAGTTTATATATCAAAAATTATGGCTTATAAGTGTCTTTATTTTTTAAGAAGAAAGTCCAAACCTTAAAAAAAAAAAAAATTCTCATGGAGTTCTGTGACCCAGCTAAGATTAACACACATTTAATCAAAGATTTTTTGTAAAGGGGGTGTCCTTTTTAATTTTATGCTTTAGAAAGATTGCTTTGGAAAAACAAACTTAAGGAACCAAGGTTTAGACAGAAGGGAGTCAGAAGGAAGTGGACATTGAGGGAAGAGTGCAGATGGCAGAAATCATGAAGGTTCCAGTATGTGAGGGACAGTTTAAAGAGATACTTATGAAACAGGATTGCTAGGGCTTGTTAACATTGTTTTGGAATAAATTGGGACAAATTGGAGAAGACAGATAATTTCATGTTTCAGTTTTTGAAAAGTGGAAGGGACGAATTGGAGAAGACAGATAATTTCATGTTTCAGTTTTTGAAAAGTGGAAGGGATGGTCATACCATTGCTAAGTAAGGGCAGAATTTGAAGCCAGGGTAATAGTGACATGGCTAGAGTAAAGGTTTCTAGGGAGTTAACTTGGGGAGACATTATTCAGTCCCATTTCTATCCATATGGACAGCACAACTTCATCAATTAAAGGAAAATCATCCTGATGGATAGAGGTGTTAGGAGAATTATAGATGCTTTATTATTAAGTGGATAATTTTCCTGAAATAGCTATTATCACCCTGCTTGTTTATTTTATATGCAGAGTACATCAAGAGAAATGCCAGCCTGGATATAACATGTGCTGGAATCAAGATTGCTGGGAGAAATATCAATAACCTCAGATATGCAGATGACACCACCCTTATGGCAGAAAGCAAAAAGGAGCTAAAAATCCTCTTGATGAAAGTGAAGGAAGAGAGTGAAAAAGCTGGTTTAAAATTCAACATTCAAAAAACTAAGATCATGGCATCTAGTCCTATCACTTCATGGCAAATAGATGGGGAAACGATGGAAAGTGTCAGGCTTTATTTTCTTGGGCTCCAAAATCACAGTAGATGGTGACTGCAACCATGAAATTAAAAGATGCTTGTTCCTTGGAAGAAAAGTTCTGTCCAACCTAGACAGCATATTAAAAAACACAGACATTAATTTGCTGAGAAAGGTCCGTCCAATGAAAGTTATGATTTTTCCAATAGTCATGTATTAATATGAGAGTTCGGCCATAAAAATGGCTCAATGCTAAATAATTGATGCTTTTGAAATGTAATGTTGGAGAAGACTCTTGAGAATCCCGTGGACTTCAAGAAAATCAAACCAGCCAATGCCAAAGGAAATATATCCTACATATTCCTTTGAAGTACTGATACTGAAGCTCCAATACTTCAGCCACCTGATTAGAAGAACTGACTCATTGGAAAAAAAAAAAACAAAAACAAAACCCTGATGCTGGGAAAGATTGAAGGCAGGAAGAGAAGGGGACAGCTGAGGATGAGATGGTTGGATGGGTTCACCAACTCAAGAGACATGAGTTTGAGCAAGCTCTGGGTGATGATAAAGGATAGGGAAGGCTGGCTTGCTGCAGTCCACGGGGTCACAAAGAGTCGGACACAACTGAGTGACTGAATAGCAATATCTTCTCAAGTTCAGGGAGTGCTTGTAACCTGTGGATTTCATGCTGCTGAGCAGGAAGCTGAGGAATGGTTCCACATGCCTTACTTTCCTATGTTGTTCTCAAACCCATGTGACCTGTGATCACTGCTCCATGAATATCTTAGCCTTCTTATATGGTTTACTGTCTACCATGCTGTTTCTGAATTGTTTTTACCTTACACTTCCCTTTGCCTGGTTTGTGACTAAATTTACTTAACTTTTATAACTCCTGCTAATTCGTCAGAAATACTTGAACCGTGAACTTCCAGATGTTCATGCTGGTTTTAGAAAAACCAGAGATCAAATTACCAACATCTTCTGGACCATCGAAAAAAGCAAGAAAGTTCCAGAAAAGCATCTATTTCTGCTTTATTGACTATGTCAAAGCCTTTGACTGTGTGGATCACAATAAACTGTGAAAAATTCTGAAAGAGATGGAAATACCAGACCACCTGACCTGCCTCTTGAGAAACCAGTATGCAGATCAGGAATCAACCATTGGAACTGTACATAGAACAACAGGCTAGCTCCAAATAAGAAAAGGAGTACTTCAAGGCTGTATATTGTCACCCTTCTTCTTTAACTTGTATGCAGAGTACATCATAAGAAATGCTGGGCTGGAGGAAGCACAAGCTGGAATCAAGATTGCTGGGAGAAATATCAATAACCTCAGATATGCAGATGACACCACCCTTATGGCAGAAAGTGAAGAGTAACTACAGAGCTTCTTGATGAAAGTGAAAGAGGAGAGTGAAAAAGTTGTCTTAAAGCTCAATATTCAGAAAACTAAGATCGTGACATCTGGTCCCATCATTTCATGGCAAATAGACAGGGAAACAGTGGAAATAGTGGCTGATTTTATTTTTCTGGGCTGCAAAATCATTACAGATGGTGACTGCAGCCATGAAATAAAAGGAAGCTTACAGCCATGAAATTAAAAGACACTTACTCCTTGGAAGGAAAGTTTTGACCAACCTAGATAGCATATTAAAAAGTGGAGACATTAGTTCTTCAACAAAGGTCCATCTAGTCTAGGCTATGATTTTTCCAGTGGTCATGTATGGATGTGAGGTTTGGACTGTGAAGAAAGCTGAGCACCGAAGAGTTGATGCTTTTGAACTGTGGTGTTGGAGAAGACTCTTGAGAGTCTCTTGGACTGCAAGGAGATCCAACTAATCCATCCTAAAGGAGACCAGTCCTGGATGTTCATTGGTAGGAGTCATTTTGAAGCTGAAGCTCCAATACTTTTGCTACCTGATGAGAACAGCTGACTCATTTGAAAAGACCCTAATGTTGGGAAAGATTGAGGGCAGAAGAAGAAACAGATGGCAGAGGATGAAATTGTTGGATGGCATCACTAACTCAATGGACGTGGGTTTGGGTGGACTCCAGGAGTTGGTGATGGACAAGGAGGTTTGGTGTACTGCAGTTCATGGGGTCGCAAAGAGTTGAACACAACTAAACAACTGAATTGATCTGAACTGAACTAATTCTCTGAAAATCTAATAACTTAAAACTTGGCTTTGAGCTTCACCCTTATCCATTAATAACAAACTGTTTGTACTTTTATGGCTGAAGTGAAAAATTTGCTACTTTTCAACACGTATGCAATTCTCTTTCTAAACTGTGATTATCTGTGGTGTACATACCTACTTGTTTTCAATCTCTCGTTCACACTGTACTGCCTGGGAAATAGTTATTTCCTACTTGTCTTGTTAAAGAGATGACTTGCTGTTAACAAAATGACATCACATATTTTCCCTAACAAATTCATCTTCTGAATTGTGCCCCAAGTGCCACCTTCTATGTAGCTTTCCAGGTCCTCCTTGTCTCAGTCTGTTGGAGCGTCTAGACTACATTATGACAGAGTGGGTGATTTATAAACACAAGAATTCATTCCTCACAGTTCTGGAGGCTGGAAGTCTGAGATCAGGGTGCCAGCACGATCAGGTGAGAGCTCTCTTCCAGTCAAAGATTTCTCACTGGGTGCTCGCAGGGAACAGGAAGTCATCAAGCTCTCTAAGACCCCTTTTATAAGAGCACTGATCCCTTGCATGGGCTTCCCTGGTGGCACTAGTGGTAAAGAATCCTCCTGTCAGTGCAGAAAACATAAAAATACGTGGATTCAATCATTGAGTCAGGAAGATCCCCTGGAGGAGAGCATTGCAACCCACTCTTGCCTGCAGAATCCTATGGACAGAGGAGTCTAATGGGCTTCAGTCCATAATGATGTAAAAAGCTGAACATGGTGAAGTAAATTAGCACAGCACACATAGCACACCCTTGTATGAGGGCTCTACCCTCATGAACCAACAATTTCCTAGAGGTAACATCTCATCTCCTACCATCATGTTTTGGGGAGAAGATATCAACATATGAGTTTTGAAGGGACACAAGTATTTAGACAATTTATATTCTGTGTTAGAATCAACCTTTCCTTAACTACAATCTTATAACAAGTTTGGGCTCAATTCTAGAAATGATAATATCTGACTCTATCTAAGCCTTATCATAGTATTTGTTAGAAATACTTTGTTAAGTAAATATTATTACTTTGCCAACTAAAGTCCGTTTAGTCAAGGCTATGGTTTTTCCAGTAGTCATGTATGGATGTGAGAGTTGAACTGTGAAGAAGTCTGAACGCCGAATAATTGATGCTTTTGAACTATGGTGTTGGAGAAGACTCTTGAGAGTCCCTTGGACTGAAAAGAGATCCAACTAGTCCATTCTGAAGGAAATCAACCCTGGGATTTCTTTGGAAGGAATGATGCTAAGGCTGAAACCCCAGTACTTTGGCCACTTCATGTGAAGAATTGATTCATTGAAAAAGACTCTGATGCTGGGAGGGATTGGGGGCAGAAGAAGAAGGGGACGACAGAGGATGACATGGCTAGATGGCATCACTGACTCGATGGACTCGAGTCTGAATGAACTCCGGGAGTTGGTGATGGACAGGGAGGCCTGGCTTTCTGTGATTCATGGGGTCGCAAAGAGTTGGACACGACTGAGGGACGGAACTGAATTTATATATACATATATATATACAGACACATATACTTTTTAAAACTTATCTGTATTGAAAATTAAAACCAATTTTTTTACATATGCACAATGCTTGACATAGAACTTTATGGATAATACATAATTATCAAAATTCAACATACATGAATAATTTTCATGTAAGGGTCAGTATATTACATTTATATTTTGAATTCTTTAGAAAACTATTTTGGCTAACTTTATTAGATTTAGGAAGGCTTTACTATGACTTTGAAGAAATTCTTATTTACCACTAATAATTTGATTTCTGATTTTTCATTGATAACACCGCCATTGTTATATTATATTGAAATTGTTCAATGTATATTTATGGTGGAAATGGGGAATCAAGCCAATCCCTTTGTTATTTCAAATGTGCTGTTTATCACAATCATTTCCAATATTTTTAACTGCAATAGATTTGTCACAAGATTTTTAGTTCACATACCTGTAATAATAAAATATTAATTGAAGTTAAGGGACAGATGAAACTTTATTTTAGCAATAATCTAAAATCATCCTAAATTTGATTTAAAAAAAAATACTGTGGGTAATTGGTGAATTCTTTTTGAAAACTATCTTTTTTCAGTTCTTTGAGTAGAATATTTTCTTCTTTCTTTGGTATATGAGTCTATGTTCTCATGCATTACCTAAATTTGCTACTCTTGAAACAAGTGAATTTCTCACAGTAGGAAGCTGAGTTTTCCCGGAATAAAGGACCTATTCTATAACATAAGCTTAGTGAAAACACTTTAAGTTCTACAAGCTTGAATCATTTAATGAATAAAACATGAAGCTTGTAAAGAAAAGTACATTGTCCTTTAGCAAGGGACTTCAAAACTGTTGTCTAGAATGTAATTTCATTTTCTTTTTCTAATCTTTTAAAAAGAGTTGGTTCTGCAAATTTCTCTCCTCCATATTCCCTTTCATGTTTCAGCCACTGGTTTATTTAATTGCATTTCATTGTCATTCCATAAATCACAAATGTAGTCAGTGCTGTATTTTCAAGCTATAAAGAAAATGAGATCTTGTTTATAGCTAGTAAACCTCATAGTGGTTATAGTAAAGTACAATATCTTAGGGACTGCCTGAGCATAGTTTTGTGACCTATACAATATATTCAGTGACAAACCTTTGCTATCTTGCTTGTTACTATTCACACTTATGTTTTTAAAAGATTAAAAAAAATTAAAATAAAACCCACATTTTTGGCATATCATGATTACAAGAGTCTATAATTCCATGATACTGATTAAAGTCTAAGAGGATATAAACGACTCTGACTTTAATGTGTGTTCCTGCACAGAATCTCAGTGGGCTCATCAACTGATGGTTTTGCTCAGCTCCATTAACCATTAGTTAAATTAGTCATAACTTTCTTAACATTACTGACTAATTGCTTTGTGATTCTGAGGTAACTCTAGAGTGTACTAAAACTTCAAACTTATGCAATACACTTTTCCTTCATAGTGTGACATCATGCTATTTAAATCATGACTGATGACTTTCCTTCAAGATAACATAGAAATTCCTGACATAATCATCAAACAAGAACTAGAGAATTCAGTGGAACATGCAAATACATGTTTCTTTATACATTAAAGTAATTATTTTAAAGGTTACGAATGTTCTCAAAGGCATTCTTTTGAAAGCATCCTATGATTGCCTAAGTAAAACACTGATTTAATGAGGAATAATTTTTCTTGTATTACTACTGAATTTAATTATTCCCTTTTGAAATGTGCCTGTCATTTGGAACTCTATGGGGGATGAATAATAACCAGAAATTAAACTCTTGTTGGATGAGAAGACTACAGATAACTTTTATAGGCATACAATGCTATAGCTACCACTTGGTTCCTTCAGATGTATTTATCTTAAAGAATATGGCATAAATATAACTATATATCTTAACTATTTGGTAAAATTATTTCCTAATATGTATTTGCTAGATTAACTAGAATGTTAAATAGAAATGGAAATGGAAAATAATTAAATCTAATATATAAATAAAGCTTCCCGAAGTTTTAAATCTATTCTGTTTCTTAATGATTTTTCAGTCATATCAATTTATTTGTTCTTTTACTTGTACATAATGATTTGATACATGTATATAATGCAAAATTATTGCCATAATAAGGCTAGTTAACATATCCATCACCTCACATAGTTTCTTCTTCTTTTTTTTTTTTTGTGGTGAGAATTTTTGGCATCTACTCTCTTAGTATCATTCAGGTACATAATGCAGTATTGTAAACTATAGTCACCATGTTATACATTAGATCCCCAGAACTTATTCATTTCATAATTGTAAGTTTGAACTTTTTGACCAACATTTCCCCCATTTTCCCCACCTCTCAGCAGCTGGGAACAACGAACTTACTGTTTCTATGAGTTTGACTTCATGAAATTCTACATACAAGTGAGAACATACAGTAACAAAAGATAATTAGTTTTTTACACAGAAGAAAAAATGAGATCTCACAGAATAGTGGGGACACTGAGACATAAGTCAATTCCTATTTAGATATCTACTGATAGTTTCAAGAAAAATAGGACTTCCCTGGTGGCTGAAATGGTAAAAAATTTGCCTGCAATGCAGGAGACCCAGGTTTGACCCCTGGGCCAGGAAGATCCCCTGGGGAAGAAAATGCCAACCCATTGCAATACTCTTGCTTGGAGAATTCCATGAACAGAGGAGCTAACATGGTGCAGTCCATAGTGTTGCAAAGAGTCAGACATGACTAAGAGAGTAACACTTAGAAGAAAAATAAAAAGAGGGTAAATATTAGAGTGACTACAGTGGGGTTTTGGAATACGGGTCTTTTTTGAAGTTAGTCAGGGAAGGCCTCACTCTTAAAATTACATTTAAACAGAAAGCTGGGTAAATGTTATGAGGAAGAAAATTTTGTGGGAATGACTTGTGGCCTGGGCTTCTTGGTGTTTTGGTTTTGTTGTTTAGTCCCTAAGTCATGTCTGACTGTCACCTCATGGACTGTAGCCTGACAAGTTCCTCTGTGCATGGGATTTTCCAGGAATTAATACTGGAGTAAGTTGCCATTTACTCCTCCAGGGGGTCTTCATGACCTAGGGATTGAACCTGAGTCTCCTGCATTGAAAAGTGGATTCTTTAGTGCTGAGCCACCAAGGAAAACTTGTTTGTTATTTGGATACTATTTGAACAGAGTGATCAAATGAGTGAGGAGAAATGAGTAAGAGATGTGCTAAGAGGGGCTGCTGAAAGCCAAACGAGGAGAACTGGAGAGTATACCTGCATTGAAACAACATTTTGCTTTGAGTTCTTTTATTTTTTTTGATCAAAGGATACATGCTTTAGAGAATTTTGTTGTTTTCTGTCAAGCCTCAACTGAATCAGCCATAGGTATACTTATATCCCCTCCCTTTTGAACCTCCCTCCCATCACCCTTCCAATCCCAACCCATTTAGGTTGATAAAGAGCCCCTGTTTGCATTACCTGAGCCATACAGCAAATTTGTGTGACTATCTGTTTTACATAGGGTAATGTAAGTCCCCATGTTCCTCTTTCCATACATCTAATCCTCTCCATCCCTCTCCCATTGTCCATAAGTCTATTTTCTATGTCTGTTTTTCCATTGCTGGCCTGTAAATAGGTTCTTTGGTACCATTTTTCTAGATTCCATATACGTGTTAGAGTACAACATTTATCTTTTTCTTTCTGACTCACTTCACTGTGAATAATAGGTTCTAGGATCATCCAACTCATTAGACTGATTCAAATGTGTTCCTATTTGTGGCTGTGTAAATTCTGACACAGATGTAAATACCAGACCATCTGACCTGCCTCTTGAGAAATCTGTATGCAGGCCAGGAAGCAACAGTTGGAACTGGACATGGAACAACAGACAGGCTCCAAATAGGAAAAGGAGTACGTCAAGGCTGTATATTCTCACCCTGCTTATTTAACTTATATGCACAGTACATCATGAGAAAGGCTGGACTGGAAGAAACAAAAGCTGGAATCAGGATTGCAGGGAGAAATATCAATAAACTCAGATATGCAGAAGACATCACCCTTATGGCAGAAAGTGAAGAACTAAAAAGCCTCTTGATGAAAGTGAAAGAGGAAAGTGAAAAGTTGGCTTAGAGCTCAACATTTAGAAAACAAAGATCATGGCATCTGGTCCCATCACTTCATGGGAAATAGATGGGGAAACAGTGGAAACAGTGTCAGACTTTATTGTTTGGGGCTCCAAAATCACTTCAGATGGTGACTGCAGCCATGAAATTAAAAGATGCTTACTCCTTGGAAGAAAAGTTATGACCAACCTAGATAGCATACTCAAAAGCAGAGACAATAGTTTGCTGACTAAGGGTCGTCTAGTCAAGGCTATGGTTTTTCCAGTAGTCATGTAGGGATGTGAGAGTTGGACTGTGAAGAAGGCTGAGCACCATAGAATTGATGCTTTTGAACTGTGGTGTTGGAGAAGACTCTTGAAAGTCCCTTGGACTGCAAGGAGATCCAATCAGTCCATTCTGAAGGAGATCAACCCTGGGATTTCTTTTGAAGGACTGATGCTAAAGCTGAAAGTCCAGTACTTTGGCCACCTCATGTGAAGAATTGATTCATTGAAAAAGACTCTGATGCTGGGAGGGATTGGGAGCAGGAGAAGCAGGGGACGACAAAGGATGACATGGCTGGAGTGCATCACTGATGCAATGGACATGAATCTGAGTGAACTCTGGGAGTTGGTATTGGACAGGGAGGCCTGGCGTGCTGTGATTCTTGGGGTCACAAAGAGTCAGACACGACTGAGCAATGGAACAGAACTGAATATTCCATTGTGTATATGTACCACAACTTCTTTATCCATTCATCTGTCAGTGGACATATAGGTTGCTTCCATGTTCTAGCTATTGTAAATAGTGGTGCAGAATATGGCTGTCTTGGGAAGCCTTATAAATAGCTGTGAAAAGAAGAGAAGTGAAAAGCCAAGGAGAAAGTGAAAGATATAAGCATCTGAATGCAGAGTTTCAAAGACTAGCAAGAAGAGATAAGAAAGCCTTCTTTAGCGATCAATGCAAAGAAATAGAGGAAAAGAACAGAATGGGAAAGACTAGAGATCTCTTCAAGAAAATTAGAGATATCAAGGGAATATTTCATGCAAAGATGGGCTTGATAAAGGAAAAAATGGTATTGACTGAACAGAAGCAGAAGATACTAAGAATAGATGGCAAGAATACACAGAAGAACGGTACAAAAAAGATCTTCCTGACCCGGATAATCACGATGGTGTTATCACTCATTTAGAGCCAGACATCCTGGAATGTGAAGTCAAGTCGGCCTTAGAAAGCATCATTAAAAACAAAGCTAGTGGAGGTGATGGAATTCCTGTTCAGCTATTTCAAATCCTGAAAGATGATCCTGTGAAAGTGCTGCACTCAATATGCCAGAAAATTTGGAAAACTCAGCAGTGGCCACAGGACTGGAAGAGTCAGTTTTGATTCCAATTCGTAAGAAAGGCAATGCCAAAGAATGCTCAAACTACCATGCAATTGTGCTCATCTCACACGCTAGTAAAATAATGCTCAAAATTCTCCAAGCCAGGCTTCAGGAATACGTGAACCATGAACTTCCTGATGTTCAAGCTGGTTTTAGAAAAGGCAGAGGAACCAGAGATCACATTGCCAACATCTGCTGGATCATGGAAAAAGCAAGAGAGTTCCAGAAAAACATCTATTTCTGCTTTATTGACTATGCCAAAGCCTTTGACTGTATGGATCAAAATAAACTGTGAAAAATTCTGAAAGAGATGGGAACAGCAGACCACCTTACCTGCCTCTTGAGAAATCTGTATGCAGGCCAGGAAGCAACAGTTAGAACTGGACATGGAACAACAGACTGGTTCCAGATAGGAAAAGGAGTACGTCAAGGCTGTATATTGTCACCCTACTTATTTAACTTATATGCAGAGTACATCATGATAAATGCTGGGCTGGAAGAAACACATGCTGGAATCAAGATTGCCAGGAGAAACATCAATAAACTCAGATATGCAGATGACACCACCCTTATGGCAGAAAGTGAAGAGGAACTAAAAAGCCTCTTGATGAAAGTAAAAGAGGAGAGTGAAAAAGTTGGCCTAAAGCTCAACATTCAGAAAATGAAGATCATGGCATCTGGTTCCATCACTCCATGGGAAATAGATGGGGAAACAGTGGAAACAGTGTCAGACTTTATTTTGGGGCCTCCAAAATCACTTCAGATGGTGATTGCAGCCATGAAATTAAAAGACGCTTACTCCTTGGAAGAAAAGTTAAGACCAACATAGTAAGTATATTCAAAAGCAGAGACATTAGTTTGCTGACTAAGGTCTGTCTAGTCAAAGCTATGTTTTATCCAGTAGTCATGTATGGATGTGAGTGTTGGACTGTGAAGAAGGCTGAGAGCTGAAGAATTGATGCTTTTGAACTGTGGTGTTGGAGAAGACTCTTGAGAGTTCCTTGGACTGCAAGGAGATCCAACCGGTCCATTCTGAAGGAGATCAGCCCTGGGATTTCTTTGGAAGGAATGATGCTAAGGCTGAAAGTCCAGTACTTTGGCCACCTCATGCGAAGAGCTGACTCACTGGAAAAGACTTTGATGCTGGGAGGGATTGGGGGCAGGAGAAGAAGGGGACGACAGAGGATGAGATGGCTGGATGGCGTCACTGACTTGATTGACGCGAGTCTGAATGAACTCCGGGAATTGGTGATGGACAGGGAGGCCTGGCGTGCCGTGATTCATGGGGTCCCAAAGAGTCAGACACGACTGAGCGACTGAATTGAACTGATCTGAAACAGTGTGATACATGAGTCTTTTTCAATTTTGCTTTCCTTAGGGTATATGCCTAGGAATAGGATTGCTAAATCATATGATAGTTTTATTCATATTTCTTTAAGGAATCGCCATACCATCTTCCGTAGTGGCTGTTTCAATTTATATTCCCACCAACAGTGCAAGAGTGTTTCCTTTTCTTCACTTCCTCTCCAGCTTTTATTGTTTGTAGACATTTTGATAATGGCCATTCTGACTGGTGTGAGGTGATATATCATTGTGGTTTTGATTTGCATTTCTCTAATAATGAGTAATGTTGAGCATCTTTTCATTTGTTTGTTAGCCATCTGTATGTCTTCTTTGGAGAAATGTCAGTTTAGGTCTTTTTCCCACTTTTTGATTGGCTTTTTTTTTTTCTTTCTGGCATTGGGTTGTATGAGCTGCTTATCTATTTTGGAAATTAATCCTTTATCTGTTGTTTCATCTGCTATTATTTTCTCCCATTTTGAGGGTTGTCTTTTCACCTTGATTATAGTTTCCTTTGCCGGCAAAAGCTTTTAAATTTAATCAGGTGTTACTTGTTTACTTTTTTTTTTTTCTTTAATTTCTGTTACTCTAGGAGGTGGGTCATAGAAGATATTGCTTTGATTTATATCACTGAGTGTTCTGCCTATGTTTTTCTCTAAGAATTTTACAGTTTCTGGTCTGACATTTAGATCTTTAATCTATTTTGAGTTTATCTTGTGCATGGTGTTAGGAAATGCTCTAATTTCATCTTTTTTTTTTTTTTTTTTTTTTGCTTGTAGTTGTCCAATTTTCTCAGCAACATTTATTGAAGAGGGTTTCTTTGCCCCATCCTATATTCTTGCCTCCTTTGTTAAAAATAAGGTACCCATAGGTGCATGGGTTTATCTCTGGGCTTTCTATCTTGTTTCATTGGTCTGCATTTCTCTTTTTGTGCCAGTATCATACTGTCTTGATGACTGTAGCTTTATAGTATAATCTGAAGTCAGGAAGGTTGATTCCTCCAGCTCCATTCTTCTTTCACAAGACTGCTTTGGCTATTCGGAATCTTTTGTGTTTCTACATGAATTGTGAAAAATTTTTGTTCTGGTTCCATGAAATCTGTGATTGGTAATTTGATAGGGATCACATTGAAACTGTAGATTGCATTTGATAGTATAGTCATTTTCATAGTATTGAGTCTTCCTACCCAGGAACACGGAATATCTCTCCATCTGTTTAAGTCATCTTTGACTTCTTTCATCAGCATCTTATAATTTTCTGTGTATGGGTCTTTTGTCTCCTTAGGTAGTTTTATTCCTAGATTTTTAATTATTTTTCTTCCAATGGTGATTGTGAATGATTCCTTAATTTCTCTTTCTGATTTTTCATTGTTAGTACATATAGAAATGCAAGTGATTTCTGTGTATTGATTTTGTATCCTGTAACTTTGCTAAATTAACAGATCAGTTTCAGTAATTTTCTGATACTATCTTAAGGGTTTTCTACGTACAGAATCATGTCATCTTGCAAACAGTGAGAGCTTTACTTCTTCTTTTCTGATCTGGATTTCTTTTCTTTATTTTTCTTCTCTGATTGCTATAGCTAGGACTTCCAAAACTATATTGGGTAATAGTGGTGAAAGTTGACACCCTTGTCTTGTTCCTGATCTTAGAGGGAATGCTTTCAGTTTTTCAGCATTGAGAATAATGTTTGCTGTAGGCTTATCATACATGGACTTTACTACATTGAGGTAGGTCCCTTCTAGGCTGATTTTTTGAAGAGTTTTAATCATAAATGGGTGCTGAATTTTGTCAAAGGCTTTTTCTGCCTCTATTGTGATTATCACATGATTTTTATCTTTCAATTTGTTAATATGGTGTCACACATCAATTGATTTGCATATGTGGAAGAATCCTTGATCCCTGGAATAAACCCAACCTGATCATGCTGTGTGAGCTTTTTGATGTGTTGCTGAATTATGTTGGCTAAAATTTTGTTGAGGATTTTTACATCTATGTTCATCAGTGATATTGGCCTCTAGTGTTCCTTTGCTGAGTTGTCTTTGTCTGGTTTTGGTATCAGGGTGATGGTCACCTCATGGAGTGAGTTTGGAAGTCTTCCTTCCTCTGCAGTTTTTGAAAGAGTTTTAGAAGGCAAGACATTCGCTCTTCTCTGAATATTTGATAGAATTCTCCTGTGAAGCCACATGGCCCTTCACCTTTTTTTTTTTTTTTTTTTTGGAGGTTTTGGATCACAGCTTCAATTTTAGTGCTTGTAATTCAGTGGTTCATAATTTATATTTCTTGGTTCAGTCTTAGAAGATTAAACTTTTCTAAGAATCTTCCATTGCTTCCAGATTATCCATTTTATTGCCATATAGTTATTCAAAATAATCTCTTATAATCCTTTGTATTTCTGCATTTTCTGTTGTAACCACGCCTTTTTCATTTCTAATTTGGTTGATTTGATTCTTCTCTCTCTCTCTTTATTTTTTTTTTTCTGATGAATCTGAAGAACAGTTTGTTAGTTTTATCTTCTCAAAGATCCAGCTTTTAGTTTTATTATTTTTACTCTTTTTTTTTGTTGTTGTTGTTGTTGTTTGTTTGTTTGTTTCTTTTTCACTTATTTCTGCTTGGATCTTTATGATTTCTTTCCTTCTGCTATTTTTTTTTTTCCTTTTTTTCCAGTTGTTTTAGGTGTAAAATTAGGTTGTCTACTTGATGTTTTTCTTGTTTCCTGAGGTAGGATTGCATTGTTATAAACTTCCCTCTTAGAACTGCTTTTGCTGCATCCCATAGGTTTTGAGTTGTCATGTTTTCATTATCATTTGTTTCTAGAATTTTTTTTTATTTCCTTTTAATTTCTTTAGCAACCTGTTGGTTATTTAGAAATATGTTGTTTGATCTCTGTGTGTTTGTGTATCTTAACAATATTTTTCTTGTAATTGATATATTGCCTCATAATGTTCTGGTCAAAGAAAATGCTTGATACAATTTTAATTTTCTTTAATTTACTGAGGTTTGATTTCTGACCCAAAATGTGGTCTATCCTGGAGAATACTTCATGTGCACTTGAGAAGATATATTCTTCTGCATTTGGATGGGGTGTCTTGAAGATATCAATGAGATCCATCTCATCTAATGTAGCATTTAAGACTTCTGTTTCCTTGTTAACTTTCTGTTTTATTGATCTGTCCATTGGTGTGAGTGGGGTGTTAATATATCCCACTATTACGGTGTTACTGTCAGTTTCTCCTTTTGTGTTTGTTAGTGCTTATCATATATATTGAGGTGCTCCTATGTTGGGTGCCTAGATATCTACAATTGTTATATCTTCTTCCTGGATTGATCCCTTGATCATCATGTAGCATCCTTCCTTATCTCTTGCAATTTTCTTTAAGACCCGTTTTATCTGATATGAGGACTGCTACTCCAGATTTCTTTTGCTTGCCATTTTCACGGAATATAATTTTCCACCTTCTCATTTTCAGTCTATATGCGTCTTTAGGGCTGAAGTGGGTTACTTGTAGACTATATATATATGGGTCTTATTTTTGTATCCATTCAGCCAGTCTGTGTCTTTATTGGAGCATTTAAACCATTTACATTTAAAGTAATTATTAATATATATGTTCCTATTGTTATTTTAATTATTTGGGGTTGATTTTGTAGATCTTTTTCTTTTTCATTGTATTTCTTGACTCTATAAGTCCCTTTAATGTTTGTAAAGCTGGTTTGGTGGTACTGAATTCTGTTAAATTTTGCTTGTCTGAAAAGTTTTTTTTCTTTCATCAATTTTGAATGACATCCTTGCCAGGTACAGTGATCTTGTTTGTAGATTTTTCCCTTTCAGTAGTTTAAATATATCTTACCATTCCTTTCTGGCCTCTAGAATTTCTTCTGAAAGGTCAGCTGTTAGGTGTTTGGGGTTTCCCTTTTATGGTGCTTGTTGCTTCTTCCTTGCTGCCTTTATACTTTCTTTGTGTTAAGTCTTTGTTACTTTTGTTAGTATGTGTCTTGGTATGTTTCCCCTAAAGTTTATACTGTATGGGACACTTTGGGCCTCTTGAGCTTGACTGACTATTTCCTTTTCCATGTTTGGAAAATTTTCAACTATAATCCTTGGACTGCAAAGAGATCCAACCAATCCATTCTGAAGGAGATCAGCCCTGGGATTTCTTTGGAAGAAATGATGCAAAGCTGAAACTCCAGTACTTTAGCCACCTAATGCGAATAGTTGACTCATTGGAAAAGACTCTGATGCTGGGAGGGATTGGGGGCAAGAGGAGAAGGGGACGACAGAGGATGAGATGGCTGGATGGCATCACTGACTTGATGGACGTGAGTCTGAGTGAACTCCGGGAGTTCTTGATGGACAGGGAGGCATGGCTTGCTGCGATTCATGGCATCACAAAGAGTTGGACACGACTGAGCGACTGAACTTAACTGAACTGATAATCTCTTAAAATATGTTTTCATACTCATCCTTTGTCTCTTCTTCTTTATCTTCCTTATAATTTGAGTGTTTGTGTGTTTAATATTGTCCCAAAGGTCTCTGAGCCTATCCTCAGTTCTTTTGATTGTTTTTACTTTAATCTGCTCTTTAGATATTATTTCCAACATTTTATCTTCCAGCCCACTGATTTGTTATTATGCTTCATATGTTCAGCTATTTATTCCTTCTAGAGTATTTTTAACTTAAGTAATTGTATTGTTTGCCTTTGTATGTTTATTCTTTAATTCTTCTAAGTCTTTGCTAATTGATTCTTGCATCTTCTCCATTTTGTTTCCAAGGTTTTCAATCATCTTTGCTATCATTATTCTGAATTCTTTTTCAGGCAGTTTGCCTATTTCCTCTTCATTTATTTGGACTTCTGTGTTTCTAGTTTTCTCCTTCATTTGTGTAGTCTTTCTCTGCCTTTTCATTATTATTAATATTTTTAAACTTATTGTGTTTGAGGTCTCTTTTCCCGGACTTCAAGGTTGAATTCTTTCTCCTTTGTTTTCTGCCCTCTTAAGTTTGGTCCATTGGTTTGTGTAAACTTCATATACAGTGATATTTGTGCTAAGTTTTTGTTTGCTTTTCCTCTGATAAGAAAGGCTGATTGAGGTGGTAATCCTATCTGCTGAAAGGTTAGTATTTTTGTTTTGTTTGTTGTTTGGATGAAGTGTCCTGCACAGGGTGCTACTGGTGGTGGGGTGATGCCAAGTCTTGTATTCAGGTGGTTTCCTTTGTGTGAGTTCTCACTATTTGATACTCTCTAGGGTTAGTGCTCTGGTAGTCTAGGGTCTTGGAGTCAGTGCTCCCACACCAAAGACTCAGACCTTGTTCTCTGGTAAGGAATGAAAATTCCACAGGTGTTATTTTATGGCGTTAAGTGAAATTAAAATAAATATCTATTATAAATGAAGGAGAAACCAAAGATGAACCCCAGAGTAATGGCAGTTACAAAATCAGGTAAATAATAATTAAAATAATTAAATAAACACATATACATATACACCCATGAGCAATGTCAAAACAGTGCATCAAAAACAAAGTACAGTAGATTGATCTAGTGAGCAAAGGAAATTAAAAATTATATTTCCCATTTAAGTACAAAAACATCTAATACACAAACTAGAAAACAAAACTAAATCAAAGTGCCAAGTGGGGAATAAAGCAATGAAAACAAAACTAACAAATACATTGAAATGAAGGGAAAGATGAGATGAAAGGGAAGAAAGAATAAATATGCAAAGTTAAATTGAGATGAAAGGAAAGAAAAAATACATATGCAAAGTTAAATTGAGGTAGATGAAGAAGATTTGTATATATTAAAGATTAACTGCAAGGGGGAAAGAACAGTAGGAAAGTCAAACAAAGGAACAAATTCAAAAAAAAGATTATAATAGGTTAAAAAAATTTTAAATTATAAAACATAGAAAAAAAGGGAAGAAAAAGATAAAGAAAGAAAATTCCACAGAACTACAAAAGCCAAACATATAGACAGAAATTTATAATAAAAATAAAATAATTTGACTGAATATACATATGACATATACATATACACCCATAAGCAAAATCAAAGCAGTCTAATAAAAATAAAGTACAATAGATTTACCGAGTGAACAAAGGAAACCAAAAATTATGTCTACGAGAATGAAACTAACTAAAGCACAACCTGAAAAACAAAACTAAAGCAAGGTACCAACTGAGGAATAAAGAAATGAAAATAATGTTAACAAACATTTTAAGAAGAAAGGAAAGAAAAGAAAGAATATATATATAAAGTTAAATAAAGATAGATGAACAAGGTTTATATACATTAAATATTAAATGCAAGGGGAAAAGAACAGTAGGAAGAGTAAACAAAGGAATAAATGTAGAAAAAAATAATAGGTTTAAAAATTTAAAATTAAAAAAGAGGAAAAAAAAGGAAAGCACCACAGAACTGCAAAAGTCCAACATAAAGGCAGAGGTTTATACTAACTATTAAAAAAAAAAATGACTGAGAAAAAAAAATAAAGCTCAAAAGCTTAATTAGATTTCATAGTGCCAATAAAATCGACAACTACAACGGGGTGAGGGGAGGGGAAAAAAAGAAAAAAAAAATCCAAAAGAATCTACAGAACAAGTCAAAATATAAGAATAACATGCTTTTCTTGAGTCACTGTTGTCAGAGTCCTTTGCCTCGCTGGGAGTCACAGTCTATCTCACCTCACTAGGATGCCCTCCAACACTTTGCTGATCTCTGGTCCTGCTGTGGGGGCAGCTCAAAGTCTAATCTGGTCCTACTCTTGTGTGTTCTTGCCTCCCGTGTCTACAGCTATCAGAACTAGTGTGTTTTCTTTGGTGGGAGCTCTCAGTGACTTTTATATATTCCGTAGACATAGAATATGCCTAGTTGATCATGTGGATTTAATCTGCAGCTTGTACAGCTGTGGGAAGGTTTTGGGTCTTCTTCCTTAGCCACACTGCCCCTGGGTTTCAAATTGTGGCTTTATTTTCACCTCTGCTTGTGGGTCATTCACTTGGGTTTGCTCCAGAGGCTGCCCTAGAGGAATTGGGTCTGCCCTGTGAGGTCCAGGTGTGGAGGTGGTGAAACTATATAAGTTGCAGGGGTTCTGGCAGACCCAGTATTCAGGGGAGTTGGTGGCTAGGGTAGCAGGGAATATAGTGCTCTAGTAGGGTATGGCAACCAGTAGGGGCCCATACACTCCAGTATTCTTGCCTGGAGAACCCCTCTCTCACAGACAAGCCTGGCAGGCCACAGTCTACAGGGGCACAAAGAGTCAGACACTATCGAGGTGACCCTGTGCTCACAGGTGTAAGACTTTTTTTGCCTGTGGCAGCTCTACCCCAGTGAGAATTGAGAATGAAGGTCGTGCAGCTGCTTGGCTTGCAGGGACTCTGATGGCCCCAAATATGCAGGGACATGGACCGCTTCCACCATAGTAGTTATGGCCCTATCAAAGTCTTGTAGCTGGATATCAGAAGGCCTCTTTGGCCAATCTTTCTCCATAGGTCTGCCTGTTCAGGCACTTAAAGGGCTCCTTTGCCTGGAATTATTTTCTGTTGTTCAGCATGTCAGGCACATAGAGGGGCCCCCCTGGCTAGGGTCCTACTCTGTATATCTGCACATCAGGCACTTAAAGGGGCACCCTGGGGGTGGGTCCTACTTTGTAGTTCAGTGTGTCTGTTGTTTGATGGGCTAGCCTCTCTATTGTTCAGCTGCCAGTGCTGGCATGTGGGGAGAGAGAGGCTATGGTGATGGCTCCACCCCTTACACATGACTCACCAGTATTGCCTTGGATCCATGGCTGCCCCACTTTCCTCCACAGGCATTTCCCACCACAAGCTCGTCCCTCACATCCCTCAATCTGTCTCTCCACAGTAAACAACAGCCCTCTCCCTGGTATTGCTCCACAATCCCTAAACTCCAGCTCCCAGCTCCTATGCCTTCCAGGGGACCTGTATTCCTGTCTAGGGTATGTATGGCTGCAACAAGTACTGTCTGATTCTCATTCCATTTAGGCTGCCACAGATCAGCTGTTTCACTCTCAGCCTTAAGTATTTCTCCTCTGACTCAGACAATTACTCCGATGTGGGGATTGGAACCCCCACTAGCCAAGGGCAGGTCCAGTCCTCCTAACACTTGCATTTTTTCCGCCTAGTTCCTTCATCCTACTGAATTTTGCATGGTATATATATATTCTATTCCACTGGTATAGATATATTCTACCACATGGTATGTGTGTGTGTATATATATATATATATATATATTTTTTTTTTTTTTCTATTCCACTGGTCAGGTACTCCTGTCCACTCTCAGCTGGTGTTCTGCATTAAATTCTGCGTCTGAAGGTGTATTCCTGATATATCCATGGAGAGAGATGTACTCCACATCCACCTACTCCTTCACCATCTTGTTCTCCCTTGCATCTTTTTAAAATAAGTGACATGAGAGATTCCCAAATGATTTTTAAAGGATGAGAGAGGGGGAGGTTCAGGATGGGGAACATGTGTATACCTGTGGTGGATTCATGTTGCTGTATGGCAAAACCAATACAATATTGTAAAGTAAAAATATAAATAAATAAAATAAATTTAGATATACAGCAGAGTTTTAAAGGTAGAATTGAGTGTTTCCTTACATCTTTTTCCACTTTCCTAAAATGTTAAAATCATAAATAACCATGGTACTTGTGTCAAAGTTTTTTAAAAAAGAAATATTATTGGTACAGTGCCATTAGTTAAACTACAGACTTTATTCAGAATTCTCCCGTGCACCATGCTGCATTTGTTTGTTAAATCTTCTGTGATAATTTGTCCATTCTTCACTTTGTTTCATGACCTTAATCTGTTTGAAAAATGCTAGTCTGGTGATTTGCAACATGTCACTCAATTGAGATTTTTCTGATGTTTCTTCACGATAAAACTGAAGCTGTGACTTTGGGGAGGCACATTGAGAGGTGGCATGACCTTCTTATAGGATAGTTTCCATCAACATGATTTATTGCTGGTAAATGTTCATCTTGATTTCTATTTGAAAAGTGATGTGACCTGACTTGTATTTAAAAGTGCTATGCTGGCTGCTGGTTTGAGAACAGACTGTAGAGGGAGAAGGGTATAGCAGGGAGATCAGTTAGGATGCTTTATTAGATTGTTTTGATTTATTAAAAATAGCCCAAGTGAAAGACATAATTTCCACAGGAATGTTAGTAATGAACATGTTAAGAAGTGGCGGCATAGACTCCAGAAGGAACTCTTCATATATCCTGGAAGGAATATAGGAAAGATTTTCTGATGTAAACAAGGAACAGGAACATCTGGGATTTTATATGGAGAAACAGAAATAATGAAGTCATTTACTAGGAATATTCATGAAAGGAAAAGATGGGGGTACAAGTAGAAATTTGCTTTTAGTCATGTGAATTTTGAAGCACCTACTCAGTGCCCAGATGGACTAATTTCATAGAGTATGTTATAAGACACTGGAGTTTGTATTTGGACTGGAAATACACATTTAGGAGTCATTTGTGTATAAATCATATAGAAAATCATGAAACTACATGAGTTCACCTAGATAGTGAGTGAATGTATGAAACCTAAAGACACAGACTCAAAATCATTTCCTACATTTAACCCTATTTATTATCCTTTATTAGCAAGCACAGTGTTATGGTATGTCATTAAGACACGAATAGTAGTCAGTTTATTTATTGAACAACTATTTGTTGACTGCCCAGGACACAATTGTGAACCAATTAGGAAGGTTTTCTGTTCACATTGCACTTGTACTCTATACGCAGAGAATACAGAAGACAGTCAGCCAACAATGACATGAGGTTAAATCACTTGGTGTATTGGCAAGGATGAACATAAAACAATGAGAAGAAAGAAACTCACTGTTTTGTCCATGAAGGCCTGAGGGGATGGTATCAAGCTGAAACTTCAGTGTCAAGGAAGCGACTGAGAGGAAATATAAGTGGGATGGGTGAGTATAAAGATCTTTACAAGCACAAAATGAAGGGCCCCAGAAAATTAACGTCTAGGAGTTTATTCTGTGGAAACTTTCAATGCAAGGAACTTCAAAGAAGAAATTGCATCCTACTCAAGGAGAAAAATCTAGAAACACTTTAATGTTGTTAATATGAAACTAGGTAAACAATTAAGAATCTCTGTAGTGGGAGGTATGATATAATGTTATTTAATTACCTAAGTTGTGTCTGACTGTTTGGGACCTCATGTACTTGTAGCCCACCAGGCTCCTCTATCCACGGGATTTCCCAGGCAAGAATAGTGGGTTGCTATTTCCTTCTATAGGGGATCTTCCCAACCCAGGGATTGAACCCAGGTCTCCTGCATTGTTGCCAGACATTTGATCTACTAGGGAAGTCCCAGTGGAAGGTATGGTAACCATTGAACAAGACAAAATATATCTATATGTGTTCATATATTAGCATACATTTTTTATGTTTTTAAATATTATTTAGGTATGAAAAATATTATTTGATAATATGTGGTCATAAACTCATTATTTTTGCTTTAAGAATAAAGATTCTATCCATATAATATTTCTCAAGGAATCTAAAGAAACCATTAGTAATGATTATCCATGAGTAAAACATCTTGAGTCTTGCTCCTCCTTAGAAAGACTTCTGGGTAATTTCCAATATGTACCTAGTTTGTTTATAAGGTAATTCCAGAAAGATTACTTTAAATGAGAAATATCATTGAAACCATGCAATGTGGACAGATCCAACTTGCACTGACATTTCCCTCTATATGCTGTTTCATTTTGTCCTTTTGTTTTCCTATTTAGCCCACATTCACACAGCTCCATCTCTGAAATAGCTTTATGGCCTGTCGTCATGTCTTTCTTAGATGGAATTTGCACTATGTCAATAATGCTCATGGTGAGCTGTTTGCAGCTGGTTAGCAGTTGCTGGACTGGGCTTGGAGAACAACCTAGATGCCCAAGACAGCAATGTTAATCTTGATACATATATTGAAAATAGGAACAGGAAGGATAAGTAACAGAGGAGTAATCTGAAAAAGCTTAGAGGGTTTAAATTGACAATAAGTATAAAGAAGAGATTAAAAATGAATGAGTACATGGGATACAGAAAAGATATTTTCATCGGTTATTGCAAGAAAATGACATTTTAAATTCAAAGTTTTGAGATGGAAAATATTGTGGAATATTGCTGAAAATTCAAGGTGTTCAGAAGTATTTTCCAAAGAGAAATGGGAGTGATTTTCTTCATAAACCTCTAGACAGAATTCTAATGTATATATTTCTTTTTTTTAAAAAAATTAATATTTAATATTTCATTCTAGTATAATTGATTTAAAATATGTGTTACTTTTAGGTGTACAGCAAACTGATTCTGTTCTACATGCATATATCTATTTTTCAGGTTCTTTTCCCAAATAGGTTATAAAATATTGAGTAGAGTTCCCTGTGCTGTACAGTATGTTCTTGTAGGTTACCTATAACATGTATAGTACTGCGTATTTATTAATCCCAAATTCCTAATTTATCTCTTTGCTCATTCCCCTTTGGTAACCATAAGTTTGTTTTCTATCTGTGAGTCATTTCTGTTTTGCAGATAAGTTCATTTGTATAATTATTTTTAGACTCCATATGTACACATTTTCTTGTGATATCTGTATTTTTCTGTCTGGTTTACTTCATTTAGTACGAAAATATCTAAGCATATGTTTTTGTGTTACAGGTATTTCCCATCTTTCAGGAAACAAAGAGTATCCTGTGATTGGAAACTCCTTAGAGTAGAGGAAGTGAGCCCTCAACAAGCCACTCTTGTGGTCATAAGCCAGTCCAGAAAGCTCTGCCAACTGCAGCCACCTAAGTGAGTTTTCAGTTTCCTCAAGATGCTTTGCTGACTGACACCCACTTCAGTCCCTCAGCCTTCGTGCTGGGCCAGGGTCAGGGGTGCACCTGAGATAGTGAGCTGATACTCTTTACAAGATGTGCTTCTGTGCCTGAGACTCATCCTTTTATTTCCAGTGCAGTGGAGCTGAATATCCGAGATCTCTGTTTTAAATTTTTCATAGCTTCAGCTGTTTTAAATGCTTAAGAGATTGTGAGGATTGACATGTAGATAATGAATATTTTAAATAGTTGATTTTTATAGGGTGACTAAATTTCTGATCTTAATTATACTTTCAAATATCCTTGTAGTTCATGGTACTTTGCTTAAATTGTATTTCTTTTTGCCTATGAAGAATATTGAATGACTGGCAGTGACCCCTAAGAATAAATGAGTATTTAATGGCAATATTGCAAATGAAGAGGGACTCAAACTTGCATTATGAACTAGGAATTATTGTTAAAAATACAACCATACAACAATCTTAATACATATTAATATGGTATATATTACAGTTAATAATATATTATTGATGTGTATTAAACATTCTTGAATGATTGAACAAGTGTCTATATTAAATTTCTTCTGGCAAAGACAAAATGTTCATAGCAGCACTGTTTATAATAGCCAGGACATGGAACAAACCTAGATGTCCATCAGCAGATGAATGGATAAGAAAGCTGTGGTACATATACACAATGGAGTATTACTCAGCCATTAAAAAGAATATATTTGAATCAGTTCTAATGAGGTGGATGAAACTGGAGCCTATTATACAGAGTGAAGTAAGCCAGAAAGAAAAACACCAATATAGTATACTAACACATATATATGGAATTTAGAAAGATGGCAATGATAACCCTATATGCGAGACAACAAAAGAGAAACAGATGTATAGAATGGACTTTTGGACTCTGTGGGAGAGGGAGAGAGTGGGATGATATGGGAGAATGACATTGAAACATTTATACTATCATGTAAGAAACGAATCGCCAGTCTAGGTTCGATACAGGGTACAGGATGGTTGGGGCTGGTGCACGGGGATGATCCAGAGAGATGATATGGAGTGGGAGGTGGGAGGGGGGCTCAGGATTGAGAACTCATGTACACCCGTGGCTGATTCATGTCAATGTATGGCAAAACCAATACAGTATTGTAAAGCAAAATAAAGTAAAAATAAAAATTAAAAAAAAAAAAACAACTAATGCCTTCCATCAAAACAAGTGAACATCACATAGTCAGAACTTTGGCTGAAGACTGAAATGTCACAAAGAGACAGATAAATTAAAAATATATATATGAGAACATCGTTTTCAAACACATTCTTAAATGAGAAGTATAGAATTCTGATACTTATACCAAATCCCAATAAGAATCCTATATTCATGGAAGCCAATCTATAAGACTTAGCTCAATGGCAACTTTGTTACATAGGTATGTACGGACTATTTCACCACAGTTAGCTTTCATTTGAAAGAAACTAGAATTTTTCATATTTTGTGTAAGGAAATTTGAGTCTCCTCTTTGAAGCCTAAGATATGTGAAAAAGAAAATTATTTTTAGTCATTTTGATTTATGAATAGGTTTTTCTAATACACAAAGTAGTTTACTGAGTTAATTTATTTTTGACCTGAAATGAAACTTTACATGATATTTCTTTGTTTACTTTTTATTTTTATGTTATTTTATTTTTGCTCTTTATTTTTTATTTATTTATTTTACTTTACAATACTGTGTTGGTTTTGCCATACATTGACATGAATCCACCACGGGTGTACATGAGTTCTCAATCCTGAACGCCCCTCCCACCATCCTCCCCATATCATCTCTCTGGGTCATCCCAGTGATGTTTCAACTGAAAATAAAATACTATATTAACCCACTAATTTTCACAATTTAAGAATTTACAGAAAATGCATTATCTACTAAAGCAATCAAAGATTCATCTTCTATAGAGATGATTTAATATCACTGAGGAATATATATTAAGTGGTTTAGCTTTCATCTTTTAGTGATATTCTCTGACTGAATATATATTGTGTTGTATGGGTACAATTTAACCAATTATAACTCAAGTGTCAGTAGCTTTGTTCTGTAGGACATATGATTTATTTCAATACACATTTAGCGACTGCATTTGCAATTGCTTATGTTTATTAAATACTGACAGTATCTGTGAAAATAAAACAAACAGTAAAGCTATACAATCATTTTTATTAATAGGGTGCGTTACACAATTGTAAAATAAATTCTAACCATTAAAACAAATGAGAAGTTTTTAAATATGATAAGACATAGACTTCATAGTTACTGAAATCCATACACAAAGAAAACCCATTCATAGCTTTAAAAATACTCATTCATATTTTGGTAATTCATAACAGAAGAACAATAATTCCCCGGATTAGCAATATAGGCATCATCTGAAAATATGCTATAAATACAAATTCTAGTCCCATTCCATGAAGAAGGCTCTTGAGAGTCCTTTGGACTGCAAGCAGCTTAAACCAGTTAAAGGATATCAACGCTGCCTATTTATTGGAAGAACTGATGCTGACACTGAAGCTCCAGTACTTTGGCCACCTCATGAGGAGAGCTGACTCATTAGAAAAGACCCTGATGCTGGGAAAGATTGAAGGGAGGAGGAGAAGGGAGAGACAGAGGATAAGATGGTGGGATGGCATCACTGACTTAATGGGCATGAGTTTGAGTAAGCTCCTGGAACATGGTGAAAGACAGAGAAGCTTGGCATGCTGCAGTCCACAGCATCACAAAGCATCGGACATGACTGAGCTACTGAACAATGAAAAACAAAGCCCCAGTCAAGACTCACTGAATCAGAAACTCCAGAAATAAACAGAGTAATCTGATATACTCTTAATATAGAAGAAAAATGTGCCACTACAGTGGACCGAAGGAAATTCAGACAACAAAACCAAATGCACCTATATATCACTATCATTAGTCGTCTTCCTTCTGAAATAATCCTTGTTGTTAGCAGTAGGTAATTTAAGATCTGACTCAGCATCATTGTTACCTTATACCCTTTACCACATCTGGCTGACAGGACGTGTGTACTTCCACCAGCCAGCACTAGATCTTTGTCTGAAGGTAGCCTTCAGGCTGCCAGAATTTCTCTGTTTCACCTTAGCTGAGCATTTATGGAAAGTGAGAGCACCCGTATTACCTTGCAGGTTTAATGAATAATTAGGGTGTGTAAATGCTCTTGCTCTCTTACTTTTCCTAAAGACATTCTGAAAGATGATTCACACCATCTCCAGATCTCCCTGGTGAGATCCAGCCAGTGATTATTCCCCAGACTTTTCTTGGGAGCACCCTCCCCACTTCCTGCCTTATTCATTCTCTCTCTCCTAGTTCTACTTCTCACCTCTCCACCAGCTCTCCTAGGAATAATTCTTATTCTCTATCACATGAACCCTTATCTCGGTATCAACTTTTTGGAAACTGAACCTAAAGCAGAAGGAATCCTTATTTCTCTAGAGAAAAAGCAAAACAAAACAAAAAACAGCTTTATATTAAAGATCATCTGAACTTTTGTCATGATACCCTGTTTCCATGAGTGTTTTGTGTTTTTATGACACTTTGTTTTAAATAGACTTTGTTTTTTAAAACAATGTAAATATACAGAAATATTGACAGAAATGGTACAGAAAATTCCCATATGCCCTGTACTTTGTTTCCACTATTGTTAATATTATGTTGGTATCATGCACTAGTGACATTTAACAAAATAATATTTATACATTATTGATATTATCTAGTAAGGACTGTGTTTTTGGCTAAGTTTTACTCATCCTCCAATTCTTAGCTCATGCCTAATATTGGTTCTTATTTGTCTTCAATTCATTCACTTAAATTTCACCCACTTAACATTCACTCATCACCCTCCTTCCTTTATTTTACTAAACTCTTATTATACATACCAAAAATCGTTCTAATAGGTATAAGGCAGTGAATCAAGTATACTGGGTCTAAACTATCTTATTCTAAGCTATCCATTCTAAAAAATTGAATAAATGTATACAAATATAACTTCATATAGTAATAAGTGCTACAAAGAAAATAATAATAAAGTACAGTAGTTTTAGAGAAAAGTGGAGCTTCCCTGGTAGATCAGTTGGTAAAGAATCTGCCTGCAATGTAGGAGACCCCAGCTTGATTCCTGGGTTATGAAGATCCCCTGGAGAAAGGAAAGACTATCCACTCCAGTATCTTTGCCTGGAGAACTCCATGGAAAGAGGAGCATGGCAGGCTACGCTCCATGGGAGTCACAAAGAGTCAGATATGAGTGAGCAATTTTCACTCTACTTTAGAGAAAAAGATCCTTTGGGAGAGGAAGTTCTGTATAAATTCTGTGCAGTGCCATCAGAGTTGACACCTGAATGCTTAGTGTGAGGCAACCATGGGAAAATCTGCAGAATAGAG
This sequence comes from Budorcas taxicolor, assembly GCF_023091745.1. Taxonomy (NCBI): domain Eukaryota; kingdom Metazoa; phylum Chordata; class Mammalia; order Artiodactyla; family Bovidae; genus Budorcas; species Budorcas taxicolor. The sequence goes on from NC_068923.1 coordinate 9,417,385, forward strand.
GTTCCGAAAGAGGGAATGAAAATTCCAAGGGGTCTAAAGTATATCCAATGTATCTGGAAACAGTCAAAAACAAAAGCAAACAACAACAACAACAACAAAACCAGTGTGTCTAGAAGGCAAGGGGGAAGAGGAGTACTAGGTAAGGAGGGAGACTTAAGTGAGGGCTAATCTCATGAGGTTGTCAGAAAGAGAAAGCACTATTGAACTGATTCCAAGTCAATGAGAAATAAATGAAAAGTGAAAGTGTTGCTTTCTTAGTCATGTCTAACTTTGCTACCCCATGGACTGTAGCCTATCAGGCTTCTCTGTCCATGGAATTCTTCAGGCAGGAACACTGGAATGGGCATCCATTCCCTTCTCCAGGGGATCATCCCAACACAGGGATTGAACCTGGGTCTCCTGCATTGCAGGTGAATTCAGAGAAACGAGAGAGATATTAATAATTATGGAATGAATTGCAAAGGGTATCATATGAGGTGTGCTCCTGCTTAGTTGATCAGTTGTGTCCTCCTCTTTGTGACCTTTTGGACTGTAGGGGATTTTACAGGCAAGAATACTGGAGTAAGCTGTCATTTCCTCCTCCAGGAGATATTCTCAACCCAGGAATGGACCATGCATCTCCTGTGTCTCCTGCATTGCAGGCAGATTCTTTTCCCACTGAACCATTGGGGAAGTTCAATGATTATATGAGGTTATCAACTTTTAAAAATGTCATTCTGAAGAATAGAGTGGGGCATATAGGAGTAAAGTGAGAGGAAGGAGGCTAGATGGAGATCTCATGCTTATCTTTTCAAATATGTGTAGCTCTTGGTTCTCATTTGTGGCATAATTCTGTATTTCTTCTTAGAATAAGAACCATTTATATATAGGGGCCAATTCTAATATTGCTTGTCCTCAACATATCTAATATATTTGATACTCATTGTTGAAAGAAGAAGTAAAGTATTTCTAAAACCTAAGAGCTAGTTAATACCAGTAACAATTGTGTATTTTTTTTAAATGGGTTCTTTTTTTAAATATAAAGTAAAAAAATAATAATAATTTATTTATTTTAATTGAAGGTTAATTACTTTACTATATTGTATTAGTTTTGCCATACATCAGCATGAATCTGCCACAGGTATACACGTGTTCCCCATCCTGAACCCCTCTCCCTCCCCGTACCATCCCTCTGCATCATCCCAGTGCACCAGCCCCAAACATCCAGTATCATGCATCGAACTTGGACTGGCGATTTGTTTCATATATGATATTATACATGTTTCAATGACATTCTCCCAAACGATCCCACCCTTTCCCTCTCCCACCGAGTCCAAAGCCTGTTCTATACATCTGTGTCTCTTTTGCTGTCTCACATACAGGGCGAGACAATTGTTTTTATTTTTAGAGGGAGACAACTCAGCAAATCAAAATCTTTTGCTAACTCATATTCACCAAATCTACTGTATCAATAAATTTTATATTTAATTTCCTCTCAGTCATTTTTCCTCAGTGAGTTAGAACAGAATTACTCAAGCATGTCCTACTTGGTTTTATTTATTTCTCAGCTGTTCAAAAACCTTGATACATTTTTAATGCTCTCTTTGCTAATTCATCACATGATTTTAATAGGAAAATCTCAGAAGCACATGAATATTCTATATATATTTGATAGGGGATAAGGGCAGTTGCCTTACATGGGGATCTATATTTATACTCTACATTTTCATCTGAGAATCTTGATTGCCTTCTTTCTTTTCACAATAACTCTAAATTGTTGATGTTAAATTAGATGATTAATAATTAATAATGATTAATAATTTATCACCTTGAGTTTTGTATGTTTATTATATATTTATATGTATATCCACTTATATTTAATTTATATTTATAATCTTACCTTTTCACTTCATTTAAAACTTAGAAAACAAGCTATTAACTTGACTTTTTTGTTTTTAAGTGGCAAGCTAATAAATAGTATAAAGTTTTATTGTACTATATACTAAAGCATTTTTTTTTTAAATTCTGGTTGTTTTTGAAAATCCAAAATTATTTTTAAGAACAAATAATTCATTCTTTCTAATTTTTTTCACTTGGATTTTCACACAAATTTATTTAACTGACTTCAGATATATTTAAAATAATGGAATACTGAGACTCAATAAGCTTACTTCCATTATTCATGAGCCAGGGGAGTGATCTCTGAATAAAGTATACACTCCTGTGGTCAGAAAAATATGTAAGTAAGAAGATAACCATTCCTTGTCCCTTTCCTCAAATGATATTCCCCAAAGGGCATTTCATATTATTTGCTACAATATGACTTTGAGTATTGATTTCTTCTGAATTTTAAAACTATTTGATACTGGATGTTTGGGGCTGGTGCACTTGAGATGACCCAGAGGGATGGTATGGGGAGGAAGGAGGGAGGAGGGTTCAGGATGGGGAACACATGTATACCTGTGGCAGATTCATGTTGATGTGTGGCAAAACCAGTACAATATTGTAATGTAATTAACCTCCAATTAAATAAATAAATTTATATTAAAAATTATTTGGTTGAAATGTCTTATATATTCATCAATGTTGATTATGAACAGTCATCATAATAGGAATATTTCCCCTGGGATGATATCAGAGTAGCAGAAATTTTATATTGTTTCTCACTAATTCCTATACAGCAACAAAATTATAAATGAAAATGTTTACTAAATTTGACAGTGTCAAATTGTCTTTCTAGATTATCTGGCTCCTGTTTTATTTTTTTCAGTGAAATGAAAAAAAATTAGAGTCAGTCATTTTCCTGTGGTTGCTTAAATAAAATAGGCAAAAATTAAATTTTAAATTAATTTTAACATACTTTTGCCCTTATAAAATTATTAATTTATTTCTAAATTAGATCCATGTTTTATTTTGATATAAATTTCTATTTTATACTTAATTAGATATTTCAATACAGTACATTGCTTAAAATCCTTTCTCATTAATGGCATCCCATACACTATAAATGCATGTATTAATTAAAACATAAATCCACTGATTAAAACAAATAGGCTAAATTTTTGTCTCTGACTATATGTCAAACATTTTTAAGGGTTGAATGGCTTTGCATATCATCTTCCTAAGTTAAAAGTATTTGTTATAAAGCAATTGTACTCTAAGGAAAAAACAAGCTAGAGATACTTAAGGGAGATAGTTTATTTAATGAAAATTACCTACGTTTATGTGGTTGAATTAGCTGATTCAAAGTAAGGTCAAATTTGTGTGATTTATTTAATTTTTAAGTTACTTTCAACCCGCTGAAAAGCTGTGACCAAACACTGCTTAAGAACTGATCAAGAAAATTAATCAGTGGCTCAGATGGCAAAGAACCTTCCTGCAATGTGGAAGAGCTGGGTTCGATCCATGTGCTGGCAAACCACTCCAGTATTCTTGCCTGGAGAATCCCCATGAACAGAGGAGCCTGGTGGACTATGGTCCTGCCAATCGGGTTGCAAAGAATCAGACATAGCTGAGCAACTAAACACTCACACACAGTCTCAAAACTATATGTACATATATGTTGGAAAATAAAAATGGCCTGAAAATTCATTCTCAAAAGACATTTAGTAAAGTATTAAATATACAAAATAGAAAATAAAAATATAAATATTTCATCATTATGTGTTTGTTTATATGTTGATGTAGAACATTATTTATAAAATAATTTAAATACAAGTGAAAGTGTTAGTCGCTCAGTCATGTCCTACTCTTTGCAACCCCATGGACTGCAGCCCATCAGTCGCCTCTGTTCATGGGATTCTCCAGGCAAGAGTACTGGAGTGGGTTGCCATTCCCTTCTCCAGGGTATCTTCCCAACTCAGGAATTGAACCTGGATCTCCTAAATTGCAGGCAGATTCTTTACCATTTGAACCAACAGGGAAGTTCCCATTTCAATAACAAACTGTCATAAAATTGAATGTAGAGCTATATGTTTTAGAAATGATGCAGTCAAGTCAAGAAGTCTCCAGGGGTTGTCATGAATAGAAAAGAAGAAAAGTGTAGGATGGAAAATGAAAGAGAAAAGAATAAAGCATTATTCTGACAGGTTACAGGTAAATATTGAATTGACTTTCTTTTATATATTTGATTATCTTTCATGATAGAGAAGAAAGTATGAGTTGAGAGGTGACTATTTTGAAATAAACTGATTTTAAACCTTATTGGACTAATGATTGCTACTGAACCATTCACCAACAAAGAACAACTTGAAAGTGGTTTAATGACAACAAAAAAATCTGCTTCCAACACATGAAATGAGGCAATGGCAGTGCCTCTGATTTGCAGATTACATTTATCCACACAGTGATTCAGGGAACCCAATTCTTTTTATCTTGTGGTTTTACATTGCTGTCACATTTCTGTAGGTCCTTGTCAGCTTCTTCCCTAGCCAGGAGAAGGAAAGAGATAATTATAAGGAAGTCCAACAACTTCTAAAAATCGGGTCCCACAAATCTGAAAATGTGTCGAAAAGACATAGAAGATGGAAGTAAAGAAGCAGCAGAGTCAATGCCTGAAACCCCAGTGGGAAGCAGAGCCTCAGCCTCAGAGAATGTGATAGCAGCAGCTGGCACCTCTCAGTGGTCTCGTGACTCTGGCCTCCCAGCCTCGGAATTGCCTAAAGGCAAAAGTAGCAGAGCATGGGTTTTGTTCCTCCAGACACGTGGACACAACTTCAGCTCCCATCTGCAGTAGCAGAGAACCTGCAAACCTGATGACAGATACAGCAGGGGTACTCACGTGACCTCAGCTAACCCCACAAATTCTCCACCTCTCCTCATGGTGGCAAAGCGTGCATCTCAGGAGATCCCGTGTGTGGCAGAAGAGCCCACCATCTCAGTGCCTCACATAATGAATCAACAAGAGTGGCAGCAGTGAAGCATCAATGACTCTGGAGGCATAGGGTACACCTCTAACAGAAGTGGTAGAAGCTATAAAGTGCTACCTCTCAGATACAATCAGAGGAAGCTCAGATAAGATAAAGCAAGAACTATCACACCTCCTACTGGAAAACAGAAGATAGCACTCTGATTTCTAATCTGTCGAATCCTTAGAATCAGGTAGAAAGATGTTTGAGATTTCTAATGAGCCAAAGGAGTAACAACTTATCAAGCACCATGAAGAACCATAGCAACACAGCATCATGAAAGGAAAATGACTGTTCTCTGAAACTAAACTTAAAAGTTATGAAACATCGTGATACAACTGATAGATAACTCAAAAGAACTGTCATGAAAAAACTAAGCAAAGTCACAGGAAAACAAACAAGCAAACAAAAAACAGTTCAATGAGCTAAGAAACAAATTTAGCAAACAGAAGTATTATACTGAAGAGATTGAGTTTAATCTCAATCTCAAAGAATTTCAATCTCTGCAAAAGGACACAACAAATTCTGGAGGTGAAGAACTCAATAAACAAGATAAAGAATACATTAGAAAGCATTAGAAACACAGAAGACCATATGGAAAAGAGAATTACTGAGCAGGAAGACAAAGGTCTAGACTTCCCACAAATAAAAGAAGAAAGAGGATCAAAATATTTTTTAAAATGAGAAAATTATACAAGAGCTATCTCTTTTAAGAACAACTTTAGGGCAATGGTGTTCCAGGAGGAGGAGAGTAAGAGAAGGAAGTAGAAAGTGTATTTGAAAAACTTAGTAGCTGAGAAGTTCCCAATCATGAGAAGAAACTGGGTATAAAATCCATGAAGCTAAGAGAACATCTAGTTATTTCAATGTAAAATGAACATTTCCAAGACATATTAAAACTGTCAAAAGTTAATCACAAAGGAAGAATTTTAAAGGCAGCCAAGGGAAATTGATACCAACCTACAAATTATTGCCTATTTAGACAATGAACATATTTCTCAGCAGAAATTCTACAGACCATTAGGGAATTTAATGTCATTCCCAAAATACTGAGAAATAAAAGCTGTCATCCAAGAATATTCTACTCAGCAAAGTTATCCCTTATGTATAAAGGACAAATAAAGGTTTTTCCAGACAAAAGTTGAGGGTGTTCAGCACCACTAGATCTGCCTCAGACAAAATTGAAAGGAGCTCTAGTACTTGAAATGAAAACACAGAAGTACAGGACATTTTGAGTAAAGTGATGAAAAGACAGAAATATACAATTGTAAATCCATATCAGAATACCTTTTTCAACATTTTATTACAGCATAACAGTTAAAAGAGAAAAAAAAAAAAAGGCAAAAAATACCCACTTCAATTTGGTTACAAACTCACAACAAGAAGGGATAATTTGAGATCCCCAAAGCAAAAATGAGCAGGGGGAAAAGAATGAAACATTTAAAGGTAAATGAAAATAAGATGCTATCAGCAGGAAAAAACTGAGATATTGAGACATCTTTAGAAGCCACAGTATAATCATAATACATAAATCTAAATTACAGAGATGAAAGCACACACACACAAAGAAACCAAGAATAACATCACAGAAAGCCACCAATAAAAATGTCAGCAAGAAGCATAAGTAAAAAAGAAGAAATGAAAGTATGGAGCAACCAGAAAATAAAAGATAAAAGGGCAGCACTAAATCTTCATCTATCCATATTCACCCTAAATATAAATGGATTGATCATGAATCAACAGACACAGAGTGGTTAAACTGATCTAAAAACAATATCCAAGTATATGCTGACTTCAGGAGTCTCATCTGAGCTCTCAGGGAAAACATAGCCTCAATGTGAAATGACTGAAGATGATACTTCGAGAAAATGACAGCCAAACAAAACTGCAGCAACCACACTCAGGTCAAACAAAACAGACTTCAAGTCAGAAAAGATGAATGGTGTATAGCGATGAGAAAAATTCATTAAAAGATACAATAGTCATTAATACGTAGGTACCTAATATAGAAAGTTATTATGAAACTAATAACCAAAGGAGGATTTAGTAGTAAACTAAGAATAGAGTGCTTATTTGAATTAGGCCATGAAGCATGCACACACCACCCATCACCGTCCTCAAATAAATATGATGCACTTAAACCTATTCACACATATCAATTATATGAGAGGAGACAAGTCATAACAAGGTAAGCATACTGGAAAGTGTGCTTGGACAAACCAAGATATAGCTTAAACAAAGCACCTGTTTTACACCTAAGAAGATTTCATGTATTATGAATATCTTGGACTAAACCTAGCCCATAACTCTATTGCCAATTAAATAACAAAAGTAAGATAAAACATCGGCCCACTACTCTATAGTGTAGGAGATAGAAATTTTAAACATGGTGCTATAGAGAAATTTATATTAAAGAAATAATAAAAGAAATTAAAAAAAGAAAGTACTGCAAGGGAACAATGAAAAAGTAAAGTACAAAAAAGCAAAGATTATCCCTTGTACCTTTTGCATAATGAATTAACTAGCAAAGGCTTAACAAAATGAACTTTAACTAAGTAACCTAAGCAGTTTACGAAGAACCAACTCATCTATGTGGCAAAATAGTGAGAAGATTTGTAAGTAGAGGTGACATGCCCAACGAGCCTGGTGATAGCTGGTTGTTCAGCTTTAAAAATACCAAAAAATCCAAATAAATAAAGAAATCCCACCGTATGTTTAAAAGTTAGTCTAAAAAGGTACAGCCTTTTAGAAATGGATCCAACCTTAACTAGAGAGTAAGATCCAAAAACACCATAGTAGGCCTAAAAGCAGCCACCAATTAAGAAAGCATTAAAGCTCAACAATAAAATGACATTAATCCCAATAATAAATAATCAACTCCTAGTCCTAATACTAGACTAATCTATTAAAAAATAGAAGTAATAATGCTAACAGGAGTAACAAGAAGCACCTTCTCCTTGCATAAGTTTAAGTTGTTATCTGATAATACTCTATTAACAGTGAATAAAGATAACCCAACAGTAAACAATTTATTAGCTATACTGTTAATCCAACACAGGAATGCACTCCAGGAGAGATTAAAATAAGTAAAAGGAACTTGGCAAACATAAACCCCACATGTTTACCAAAAACATCACCTCCAGCATCCCCAGTTTTGGAGGCACTGCCAGCCCAGTGACAATCGTTAAAGGGCTGCAGTATCCTGACAGTGCAAAGGTAGCATGATCATTTGTTCTCTAAATAAGGACTTGTATGAATGGCTACACGAGGGATTTACTATCTCTTACTTCCAATCAGTTAAATTGACCTTCCCATGAAGAGGTGGGAATAGACTAATAAGATGAGAAGAGCCTATGGAGCTTTAACTAACTAGTCCAAAGAAAATAACCTCAACCACCAGGGGATAACAACACTCTTTATGGACTAACAGTTTTGGTTGGGGTGACTTCAGGGATCAAAAAAAATCCTCTGAGCGATTTTAAAGACTAGACCCACAAGTCAAATCACACTATCGCTTATTGATCCAAAAATTTGATCAACGGAACAAGTTACTCTAGGGATAACAGTGAAATCCTATTCAAGAGTCCATATCGACAATAGGGTTTAAGACCTCGATGTTGGATCAGGACATCCCAATGGTGCAACCGCTATCAAAGGTTCACTTGTTCAACGATTAAAGTCCTACGTGATCTGAGTTCAGACCGGAGCAATCCAGGTTGGTTTCTATCTATTATGCATTTCTCCTAGTACGAAAGGACAAGAGAAATAAGGCCAACTTCAAACAAGCACCTTAAATCAATTAATGATTTCACCTCAATTAATTCCACAAACAGACCCTGTCCTAGAAAATGGCTCAGTTAAGGTGGCAGAGGCCGGTAATTGCATAAAACTTAAACCTTTATAATCAGAGATTCAAATCATCTCCTTAACGAAATGTTTATAATTAATATTCTGATGCTAATCATTCCCATTCTCCTAGCTGTGGCATTTCTTTCACTGGTAGAGTGAAAAGTTCTAGGGTATATGCAATTCTGAAAAGGCCCTAATGTCGTAAGCCCATACGGCCTACTCCAACCCATTGCTGATGCAATTAAACTTTTCATCAAAGAACCACTACAGCCTGCCACATCCTCAATCTCAATATTTATCCTAGCACCCATCCTGGCCCTAAGCCTAGCCCTAACCATATGAATTTCTCTACTCATACCCTACCTCCTCATCAGCATCAACCTAGGAGTCCTATTTATACTAGCCATATCAAGCTTAGCTGTATATTCCATGCTCTGATCAGGCTGAGCCTCCAATTCAAAATATATACTAACTGGAGCCTTACGAGCAGTAGCGCAAACAATCTCATATGAATTCACATTAGTAATTATTCTGCTATCAGTCCTCCTAATAAGTGGATACTTTACCCTCTCCACCCTAATCATCACACAAGAGCAAGTATGACTAATCTTTCCAGCATGACCCCTAGCAATAATATGATTTATCTCAATACCGTGAAAGAAGCTCAGTTGTGTCCGACTCTTTGCAACCCTGTGGACTGTAGTCCACCAGGCTCCTCAGTCCATGGAATTCTCCAGGCAAGAATACTGGAGTGGGTTTCCATTTCCTTCTCCAGGGGATCTTTCCAACCCAGGGATCGAACCCAGGTCTCCTGCATTGCGGGCAGACGCTTTAACCTCTGAGCCACCTGGGAAACCTAGCAGAAACAAAGTGAGCTCCATTTGACCTGACAGGAGAAGCAGAACTAGTCTCAGGCTTTAATGTAGAATACACAGCAGGACCATTCACCCTATTTTTCATAGCAGAACATGCAAACATCATTATAATAAATGTTTTTACAATAATCCTGTTCCTAGGGGCATTTCATTATCCATGCATACCAGAAATATACACAATCAGCTTCACCATCAAGTCACTGCTACTCACAATCTCTTTCCTATGAATTCAAGCATCCTATCCCTGATTCTGTTATGACCAACTAATACACCTACTATGAAAATTGTTTCTATCCTTTACAGTAGCCTTATGTATGTGGCATATCACTACCCATTCTCCTATCAAGCATGTCCATACAAACATAAGAAATATATCTGATAAAAGAATTACTTTGGTAGAGTAAATAATAGAGGTTTAAACCCTCTTATTTCTAGAACTATAGGAATTGAACCTACTCCTAACAGTCCAAAACTCTTCGTGCTCCCAATTACACCAAAGTCTAATAGTAAGATCAGCTAATTAAGCTTTTGGGGCCCATACCCCCAAAAATGTAGGTTTATATCCGTCCCATACTAATAAACCCAATTATCTTTATCATTATCCTATCAACTATCATTCTGGGAACTATCATTGTCATAATCAGCTCCCGTTGACTACTCATCTGAATCAGATTTGAAATAAATATGCTTGCTGTTATCTCCTTTATAATAAAAAAAATACAACCCACGAGCCACAGAAGCACCAACCAAATACTTTCTAACCCAATCAACAGCTTCGATATTACTAATAATAGCCATTATCATTAACTTAATGTTCTCAGGCCAATAAAATTATTTAACCCAACAGCATCCATACTCATAACAATAGCTGTCACCATAAAACTAGGAATAGCCCCATTCCACTTCTGAGCCCCAGATGTAGCACAAGGCATCTCCTTATCATCTGGCCTAATCTTGCTTACATGACAAAAACTAGCACCCATACCCATACTTTATCAAATTACCCCATCCATCAACCTAAACCTAATCCTAACCCTATCCATTCTATCAATTATAATTGGAGGTTGAGGAGGACTAAATCAAACCCAGCTACAAAAATATATGGCCTACTCATCAATCACCCATATAGGCTGAATAACAGCATTCCTATTATATAACCCCACTATAATACTACTAAACTTAGTCATCTACATTATCATAACCTCTACCATATTCACACTATTTATAACCAACTCAACCACCACCACCCTATCACTATCACACACGTGAAATAAAACACCTGTTATGACCGTCCTATTTCTCGTCACCCTCCTATCAATAGGAGGACTTCCCCCACTGTCAGGATTTATACCAAAAAGAATAATTATTCAAGCAATGACAAAAAGTATGGCACCCCACTCTAGCACTCTTGCCTGGAAAATCCCATGGATGGAGGAGTCTGGTGGGCCGGAGTCCATGGGGTCGCTAAGAGTCAGACACGACTGAGCGACTTCAGTTTCATTTTTCACTTTCATGCATTGGAGAAGGAAATGGCAACTCACTTCAGTGTTCTTCCCTGGAGAATCCTAGGGACGGGAGAGCCTCGTGGGCTTCTGTCTATGGGGTTGCACAGAGTCGGACATGACTGAAGCAACTTAGCAGCAGCAGCAGCAACCCACCCTTATAGCAATTACAGCACTATTAAACTTATACTTTTACATAAGACTCATATATTCCACTACATAAACAATATTTCCCTCCACAAACAACATAAGAATAAAATGACAATTCTCCACCACAAAACAAATAATCCTCCTACCAACAATAGTTGTACTATCTACCATACTACTACCACTCACACCAATCCTATCAGTACTAGAATAGGAATTTAGGTTAGACAGACCAAGAGCCTTCAAAGCCCTAAGCAAGTACAGTTTACTTAATTCCTGATAAGGATTGCAAGACTACATCTTTACATCAACTGAACTCAAATTAACCACTTTAATTAAGCTAAATCCTCACTAGATTGGTGGGCTCTATCCTCACGAAATTTTAGTTAACAGCTAAATACCCTAATCAACTGGCTTCATGCTTCTTCTCAAGGAAAAAAAAAAAAAAAAAAAAAAAGGCAGGAGAAGCCCATGAAGAATTGAAACTCCTTTTTTGAATTTGCAATTCAACTTGTAAATTCACCACAGGACTTGGTAAAAAGAGGAATTAAACTTCTGTCTTTAGATTTAGTCTAATGCTTTACTCAGCCATTCTACCCATGTTCATTAACCACTGATTATTCTCAACTAATCATAAAGATATTGGTACCCTATACTTAGTATTTGGTGCCTCAGCCAACATAGTAGGAACAGCCCTAAGCCTGCTGATTCGTGCTGAACTAGGTCAGTGTGGAACCTTGCTCAGAGACGACCAGATTCATAATGTAATTGTAACTGCACACGTGTTTGTAATAATCTTCTTTATAGTGATGTCAATCATAATTGGAGAGTTTGATAACTGACTAGTTCCTCTAATAATTGGCTCCCCCCACATAGCATTTCCCCAAATAAATAACATGAGCTTCTGACTTCTCCCCGCTTCTTTCCTACTACTTCTAACATCATCTATAGTCGAAGCTGGGACGGGAACGGTCTGAGCTGTGTACCCTCCTCTAGCCGGCAACCTAGCCCATGCAGGAACCTCAGTAGACCTAACCATTTTTTCTTTGCACCTGACTGGTGTTTCCTCAGTTTTAGGGACTATTAACTTCATCACAACATTTATTAATATTAAACCCCATGCAGTATCACAATATCAAACTCCCCTGTTGGTGTGATCTGTGCTAATTACTGCCATATTATTACTCCTCTCACTCCCTGTAATAGCAGCTGGTATTACAATATTATTAACAGACTGGAATCTAGACCCAGCAGGAAGAAGGGACCTCATCCTGTACCAACCCTTATTCTGATTCTTCGGACACCTTGAGGAATATATTCTTATTTTACCCAGATTTGGAATAATTTCCCATATCGTAACTTATTATTCAGGAAACAAAGAGCCATTTGGCTATATGGGAATGGTCTGAGCTATGACATCAATTGGGTTCTTAAGAGTTATCGTATGAGCTCACCATATGTTCACAGTCTGAATAGACATTGACACACGGGCTTACTTCACATCAGCTACTATAATTATTGCAATCTCAACTGGAGTAAAAGTCTTTAGTTGATTGGGAACACTTCATGGGGGTAACATTAAATGATTTTCCACTATAATATGAGCCCTAGGCTTCATTTTCCTTTTTACAGTAGGAGGCTTAACTGGAATTGCTCTAGCCAACTCTTCCCTTGACATTGTTCTCCATGACACATATTATGTAGTCATACATTTCCATTAGGTGTTATCAATAGGGGGTGTGTTTGCTAATATAGGGGGATTTTTGCACTGATTCTCATTATTTTCAGGCTACACTCTTAACACTACATGAGCCAAAATCCATTTTGTGATTATATTTGTACGTGTAAATATAATCTTCCCACAAAACTTCTTAGGGCTATCTGGTATACCACAACACTATTCTGATTCCCCAGATGCATATACAATATGAACCACCATTTTATCCATAGGCTCATTTATCTCTCTAACAGCAGTTATACTAATAATCTTCATTATCTGAGAGGTATTCACATCTAAGTGAGAAGTCTTGACTGTTTATTTAACCACAACAAATTTAGAGTGATTAAATGAATGCCCTCCACCATACCATACATTTGAAGAACCTACATACGTCAAATTAAAATAAAAAAGGAAGGAATCGAACCCTCTATTACTGGTTTCAAGCCAACATCATAGCCACTATGTCTTTCTCGATTAATGAGATGTTAGTAAAAGATTACATAACTTTGTTGAAGTTTAAGTTATAGGTGAAAACTCTATACATCTCATATGGCATATCCCATACAAGTAGGCTTCCAAGATGCAACATCACCCATTTATAGAAGAATTTTTGCATTTTCATGACCACACACTAATAATTGTCTTTTTAATTAGCTCGCTAGAACTTTACATTATTTCACTAATGTTAACAAAAAAACTAACTCTTACTAGCACAATAGATGCACAGGAGGTGGAAACAATTTGAACTATTCTGCCAACCATTATCTTCATTTTAATTGCCCTTCCATCTTTAAGAATTTTATATATAATAGGTGAGATTGACAATCCACCCCTTACAGTAAAAACTATAGGACATCAATGATATTGAAGTTATGAATATACAGATTATGAAGATTTAAGCTTTGACTCCTATATAATTCCAACATCAGAATTAAAACCAGGAGAACTAAGGTTACTAGAAGTAGACAACTGGGTTCTACTACCAATAGAAATAAAAATTCAAATATTAATTTATTCTGAAGATGTACTACACTCATAAGCTGTGCCTTCTTTAGGATTAAAAACAGATGCAATCCCAGGTCATCTAAATCAAACAACCCTCATGTCAACCTGACCAGACTTATATTATGGACAATGTTCAGAAATCTGCAGGTCAAATCATAGTTTCATGCCCATTTTTCTTGAACTAGTCCCACTAAAATACTTTGAAAAATGATCTGCATTGATACTATAAAATTGTCAAGAATCTAAATTAGCACTAACGTTTTAAGTTAGAGATTGAGGGTATAATGCTCTCCTTGAGGACATGCCACAACTAGACACATCAACATGATTTACAATAAACCTATCAATATTTCTAGTTCTTTTTATTATTTTTCAACTAAAAATCTCAAAACAGTTTTTATTATAACCCAGAACCAACATTAACCAAAACACAAAAACAAAGCACCCCTTGAGAAACAAAATGAATGAAAATCTATTTGCCTCTTTCATTACCCCTATAATTCTAGACCTCTTCCTCATTACTCTTATCACCATATTCCCTAGCTTATTATTCCCAGCATCAAATCGATTAGTAAATAACCACCTCATTTCTCTCCAACAAGGAATGCTCCAACTTTTATCAAAACAAATAATGGGAATTAACATCAAAGGACACACAAGGATATTAATACTAATGTCCTTAATCCTATTTATTGGATCAACAAATCTACTAGGTGTACTACCTCACTCATTTACACCAACCACACAACTAGCAGTGAAGCTGGGCATAGCTCTCCCCCTATGAGCAGGGGCTGTAATTACAGGCTTCCACAACAAAACTAAAGTATCCCTTGCTCACTTTTTACCACAAGAAACAGCAACCACATTAATTCCGATACTAGTTATCATCAAAATTATCAGTCTTTTCATTTAACCAATAGCCCTAGCCATAGGACTAACAGCCAATATTACTACAGGACATTTACTAATTCACCTAATTGGAGGAGCTACACTCACAGTAATAAGCATTAGCACCATAACAGCTCTTATTACATTTATTATTCTAGTTCTACTAACAATTCTTGAATTTGCAGTAGCTATATTTCAAACCTATGTATTTACCCTCTTAGTCTTATAACACATAATGACACACCAAACCCACACCTATCATATTGTAAATCCAAGTCCTTTACCCCTTATAGGAGCCCTATCAGCCCTCTTAATAACATCCGGCGTATATGATTTCACTTCAAATTGATTGCCCTATTAATACTTGGCTTAACAACAAATGTACTCAATATATCAATAGTGACGAGATATTGTCCGAGAGAGCACATTTCAGGGACATCACACTCCAACTGTCTAAAAAGGCCTCCGCTATGGAATGATCCCTTTCATTATCTCTGAAGTCTTATTCTTTACCGGGTTTTTCTGAGCATTCTAACACTCCAGTCTCGTCCCTACACCCGAGCTAGGCGGCTGCCGACCCTGAACAGGCATTCATCCATTTAACGCCCTAGAAATCCCACTACTTAACACTTCTGTCTTAGTAGCCTCAGGAGTCTCTACTACCTGGACCCATCACAGCCTTATAGAAGGAAACCACAATCACATATTACAAGCTCTATTTATTACTATTGCACTAGGTGTGTATTTCACATTATTACAAGCCTCAGAATACTATGAAGCACGTTTTACCATCTCAGATGAGGCTTATGGTTCAACCTTTTTCATAGCCACTGGTTTCCATGGCATCCACGTCATTATTGGATCTACTTTCCCAATTGTCTGCTTCTTCCACCAACTGAAATCCCACTTCACTTACATCCATTACTTTGGCTTTGAAGCTGCCACCTGATATTGACACTTCACAGACATAGTATGACTCTTTCTCTATGTATCTATCTATTGATGAGGTTCATATTCTTTTAGTATTAACTAGTACAACTGACTTCCAATCAGTTAGTTTCAGTCTTGTCCAAAAAAGAATAATAAATCTAATACTAGCCCTCCTAACTAACCTTACGCTAGCTACACTACTTTTCATTATTGTATTCTGACTTCCCCAACTAAATGTGTATTCAGAAAAAACAAGTCACTGTGACTGTGGATTCTACCCCGTGGGATCAGTTTGCCTACCTTTCTCCATAAAATTTTTCCTAGTAGCCATCATATTTCTCCTCTTTGACCTGGAAATTGCACTCCTTTTACCACTACCTGGGGCCTCACAAATAATCTAAACACAATGCTCACCATGACCCTCTTCCCAATCCTACTATTAGCTGTAAGCCTAACCTACGAATGAACTTAAAAAGGACTAGAATGAACTTTGTATGGTATTTAGTTTAAAATAAATGATTTTGACTCATTAGATTATGATTGAACTCATAATTACCAAATGTCTCTAGCATACATAAACATTATAATAGCATTCACAGTATCCCTTGCAGGACTATTAATATACTGATCCCACCTAATATCATCTCTTCTATGCCTAGAAGGAATAATATTATCTCTATTTGTTATAGCCACCCTAATAATCTTAAACTCACATTTTACCTTAGCTAGTATATTACCTGTTATCTTGCTGGTCTTCATGGCCTGTGAAGCAGCACTAGGCTTATCCCTACTAGTAATAGTATCAAACACATATGGTACTGATTATGTACAAAAGCTTAATCTACTCCAATGCTAAAATATATTATCCCCACAGTAATACTTATACCCCTAACCTGACTATCAAAAGGTAATATAATCTGGATTAATTCTACAACCCATAGCCTGCTAATCAGCCTCAGAAGCCTACTCCTCATAAATCAATTTAGTGACAACAGCCTCAACATTTCGCTAGTTTTCTTCTCCTATTCTCTATCAACACCACTATTAACCCTAACCATGTTGCCTCTTTCCCTAATATTAATAGCTAGCGAACATCACCTATCAAAAGAAAATCTAACCCCCCAAAAACTACACATCACCATACTAATCTTACTACAACTATTCCTAATCATAACCTTCACCACCATAGAGCTAATCCTCTTTTATATTCTATTTGAAGCAGCACTAGTCCTACCACTTATTATTATCACCCAATGGGGAAAACAAACAGAGCGCCTAAACACTGGCCTCTACTTCCTATTTTATACAGTAGCAGATTCCCTCCTGCTGCTGGTTACATTAGCCTACATCCAAAATACCGTAAGATCCCTAAACTTCTTAATACTTCAATACTGAGTACAACCAACACCTAGTTCCTGTTCAAATATTTGTGTATGTGTGTGTGTGTGTTTGATTAGCATGCATAATAGCTTTCATAGTAAAAATACCACTATATGGCCTCCACATTTGACTACCCAAAGCCCATGTAGAATCCCCCATTGCAGGCTCCATAGTTATTGCAGCAGTCCTACTGAAACTAGGAGGATATGGCATACTACGAATTACAATACTCCTAAACCCAATAACCAACATCATAGCATATCCATTCATTATGCTGTCCTAATGGGGTATAATCATGACTAGCTCAATTTGCCTTCTTCAAACAGACTTAAAATCACTCATCGCATACTCCTCTGTCAGCCACATGACACTTGTATCTTAGCCATTCTTATCCAAACACCTTGAAGCTACATAGGCACTACAGCCCTAATAATCGCCCATGGTCTTACATCCTCTATACTTTTCTGCCTAGCAAACTCTAACTACAAATGAATCCACAGCCAAAAAATAATTCTAGCCCAAGGCCTACAAACATTCTTCCCACTAATGGCCACATGATGACTCTTAGCAAGCTTGACTAATCTAGCTCTGCCTCCAACAATTAACCTAATCAGGGAACTATTTGTAGTAATATTGACTTTTTCATGATCCAACATCACAATTATTCTAATAGGAGCACATATAGTAATTACTGCTCTATACTCCCTGTATATGCTAATCACAACACAACTAGCTAAATACACCCACCACATCAATAATATCACACCCTCCTTTACATGAGAGAATGTCACTATGTCATTACACATTTTACCTGTATTACTACTATAATAAGTAGTTATTATATTTATTAATAACTACATATATATCAAATATTAATAGATCTAAAGGGAAAATTGTCACAATCCACTAATCCTAGGGAACATTAGCATCCTACTTATATCAGCAGAATAATTATACCTAGAGAAAATCAATAAGAAAACCATGACCTTAAGTGAAACATTAGACCAGTGGATTTGGATGGGTTTATATAGAACATTCCATCCAAATGTAGCATAGTGCACATTTTTTCTCAAATACTCATGGAAGGTTCTCAAGTATAGACTATATGGTAGGTTATATAACAAGTCTCAGTAAATTAAAAAAAAATTGGAATAATTTTAAGCATAGTTTCTGATGACAATGGCACGAAACTAAAAATCAATTAAAAGAAGAAGGCCAAAAATATAAAAAGTATATGGAGACTGAACAACATACTAATGAATAACAATCGTGTCAAGGAAGAAATGAAAGGAGGAAAAAAAAAAAAAAACTACCTGAGGACAAATCAAAGTATGACACACCAAACTCTTTGGAATGTTAAAAAGCAACAAAAAAGTTTACAGCAATACTGTCCTATCTCAATAAACAAGAAAAAAAAAAAATCAGGTAAGTCTAATCTTACCCCTAAATGAACTAGAAAAACAACAAAATAGAACAATGAGAAGCAGTCCCAAGATGGTGGAGAAATAGAATGTGGAGACCACTTTCTTCTTCACAAATTCATCACCCATCCTGGGGAAGCAGTCATGAAGGAGGAGAAGTTTCCACACAATAGGGGACCCTTTCACATGCAGGGCCTGTGGAGAGATTTGGAATCTCAGCGGCAATATAATTGGAAACAAAAACAAATAAACAAACAAACACACACAAAATATGCACTTAACCTCAACTACCAGGTGATGAACAGGGAGGTCTGGCGTCCTGAGGTTCATGGGGTTGCAAAGAGTCAGACACGACTGAGCAACTGAACTGAACTGAACCAGTGGAGAAGTGGCTCAGAGACTCATGTCCACAAGCAGTGAGTGGGGGTTTGATGTGGAAGAATGAGATGCATCATCTATCCTTAGGGTAAGTACTGGGTTTAAATGTCCTGAGGATAATCTGAAGGGTTTAATGTGAGATAGCTACCCAAACCATGGGATTGCCAGAGAGAGGAAAAAAAGCACCATTCCCTTAAAAAATCTCTAAGGAGGCATGGTGACCCTTGGAGCACTCACAGAACAAAGTATTGCTCCCTGGCAAATACCAAAGGAGAGCGGATGATTGTCGTCTACCACCCTCCCTCCCAGGGGCAAAGGGGCAGGTGTACAACAGCCAGAGGCAGAAGGCAAGGGGCTGCTGCAATCTCAGCCCCAGAGGCCAAATTTTCCACCAAACTGTGAACAGGCTGTCTGTTGTAAACCAAGACTTCCTGGGATCCTGGGAGGTTCACATCAACCAGTACCAGGAAAGTCATAGCCTGAGATCAACACCCCAAAGGACACACACCACATACCAGGGACTGTGCCCTTGTGGCCAATCTAGCAAACTGAGTTGTCAGGACCAGGAAGGTTCATAACATGTATGGCCCAACTGGGACATTGCACTCACCAAGAACTTGCTCAACTGAGCAGCTTGGACTTGGGAAGGGTACAAAATGCACAGCCCTTCTGTGACCTTATGGAGTACCCAAGAACCTGAGTGTCTTAGACCTGGGAAGAGCATTAAAGGCAAGGCTCACTTCAGACAGTGCCCTCACAGAACACACAGGAGCTTGAATAGTGTGGACCCAGGAGGTACAAGATGACTCGGGCTGTGGCAAACCCAGTGAGTTCCATCCAAGGGGAGCGCTCCTCACATATGCCAGCAGAATTTGTTTGCAGTGTCCCTCTTTCTCCACAGCACAACTGAGCAAGTGAAGCATGAGTAACTGGCTACCTGTGCTCCCTGGTGTCTGGGGGAAATTAGACACTGAAGAGACTTGTAAACAGAGGAAGACAAAATAAGCAAATAAAGGAAAACCACCTAGAAAGTGACAGGTGCAACACTTTAAAATCCTGAAGTTAATGATGAGACTATGCATTTGAGGGGTAAATACAGAAATTAAAGACAAGTACAAGCCAGAACAAGGGACTATCTGAAACTGAACTGACTCAACACTGCTCACATCAGCCTCAGAGAAATTCCTAGATATATTTTTACTATTATCACTTTTTGTTTAATTTTTAAAATTTTAGATCTTTATTTCTCCTCTAGCTTTCATTTTTATAGCCTATTGTTACTGTTCTAAAAAATAACCCTACATTTTAAAAACATATATATATATATATATATATATATATATATATATATATATATAATTTTTTAGGATTGATTTTGTTTCATTTTTTATGTTGCACTTTTGAGAGTCTAATCTCTAATCTAGGTCTTTAATTTTCCCCATTTGCTATTTGTTATCAATTTTCTACCTTTAAAAACCTAATCTTTAGTATGCATTTTCACTTAATAATTTGTCTGCTGGCTTGATTTCTCTCACCCTTTTGACACTCTTATTTCTCCTCCTGGTCATCTCTATCTCCCTCCTCCCTCTTTCTTCTCTATATAACTCTGTGAATCACTCTGTGTTTTTGGCTGTGGAGGTTTCTTCAGCATTAACCTAGGGCCTTTGGTTTCTGTGCTGTGTGGATGGAGAAGTCTTGAGATTAATGTAAGAGAGGGACTGAAACCCTGAGGCAGGACACTCAATTCCAGAATGTTAGACCATCATAGATCTCCTGACCATGGGGAACAAAAATAGGCAAGAGCTGACCCAAAAGTCTCCATACCTATGCCGAATCCAAACTTGATGGCCCAAGATGCAGCAAGTTCCAGTGAAATGCCCCCACATTGATTCTCCAGCAAAACAGGAACACAGCCCTGAACATTAAAAGATGGGCTGACCAAAATCATACCAAACTCAAAGACACCTCACAACTCTTTATTGGACACTTCATTACACTCCAGAGAAAAGAGATACAGATCCACTCATCAGAACACAGACACAAATTCTCCCAACCAAAAAAACTTGACAAGCCACTGGTCCAATCACAACCACAGGGAGCAGACTTCGCAATAAAGAGGAACCATGGGCCCCAAGCCTGTAGAAAAGGGACCCCAAACACAGAAATCTAAATGAAATGAAATCACAGAGAAATATACAACAGGTGAAGAAATATAATAAAAATCCATCAGTCCAAAACAAACAAACAGAAACAAACAAAAAAAGAAGTGGCAGAAATAGGAAGTCTACCTGAAAAATAATTCAGAATAATGATACTAAAGATGAGCTAAAATCTTGAAAAAGAAAGGATTTACAGATAAACAGACTGGTGACACAGATTGAGAAGATGCAAGATATCCTTAACAAGGACCTAGGAGAAATAAAGAGGAGTCAATCAATAATATACAATGCAGTAACTAAGACTAAAAACACTCTGGAGGGAACCAATAGCAGAATAACTGAGGCAGAAGAAAGGATAAGTGAGGTGGAAAGTAAAATGGTGGAAATAAATGAAGCATGATGGGGAAAAAAAAAAGTGTTAAAAGAAATGAGAAAAACTACAGAGACCTCTGGGACAATGTCAAATGCCCTATCATTTGAATTATAGGTGTCCCAAAAGAAGAAGCCAAAAGGAAAGGACATGAGATAAAACTTGAGTAGATAATAGTTGAAAATTACCCTAAAAGGCAGAAGGAAATAACTACCCAATTTTAGGAAACTCAGAGAGTTCCAAATAGGATAAACCCAAGATGAAACACACCAAGATTCATAGTTATTAAACTAACAACAATTAAACACAAAGAGCAAATATTAAAAGTAGCAAGGGAAAAGAAACAAATAGCTTACAAGAGAATCTTCATAAGGATAATGGCTGATCTTTCAATAGAAACTCTTCAAGCCAGAGAGAATGGAAGGACATATTTAAATTGATGAAAGAGAAAAAAACTACACCTAAGATTACTCTATCCAGAAAACACTTTATTCTGATTGGAAAGAGAAATAAAAAGCTTTACAGATAAGCAAAAGCTGAGAGAATTCAGCACAACCACATCAGTTCTTCAACAAATTAAAAAAGGATTTTCTCTAGATAAACACACACAAAAAAAATTCATAAAAACAAACCCAAAACAAAAAGCAAATGGTAACAGGATCATCAGTTCAGTTCAGTTCAGTCGCTCAGTCGTGTCTGACTCTTTGTGACCACATGAATCACAGCACGCCAGGCCTGCCTGTCCATCATCAACTCCCGGAGTTCACTCAGACTTGCATCCATCGAGTCAGTGATGCCATTCAGGCAACTCATCCTCTGTCGTCCCCTTCTTCTCCTGCCCCCAATCCCTCCAAGCATCAGAGTGTTTTCCAATGAGTCAACTCTTTGCATGAGGTGGCCAAAGTACTGGAGTTTCAGCTTTAGCATCATTCCTTCCAAAGAAATCCCAGGGTTGATTTCCTTCAGAATGGACTGGTTGGATCTCCTTGCAGTCCAAGGGACTCTCAAGAGTCTTCTCCAACACCACAGTTGAAAAGCATCAATTATTTGGTGCTCAGCCTTCTTCACAGTCCAACTCTCATATCCATACATGACTACTGGAAAAACTGTAGCCTTGACTAGATGGGCCTTAGTCAGCAAAGTAATGTCTCTACTTTTGAATATACTGTCTAGGTTGCTCATAACTTTTCTTCCAAGGAGTAAGTGTCTTTTAATTTCATGGCTGCAATCACCATCTGCAGTGATTTTGAAGCCCCAAAAAATAAAGTCTGATGATGTTTCCCCATCTATTTCCCATGAAGTGATGCGACCAGATGCCATGATCTTCGGTTTCTGAATGTTGAGCTTTAGGCCAACTTTTTCACTCTCCTCTTTTACTTTCATCAGGAAGCTTTTTAGTTCCTCTTCACTTTCTGCCATAAGGGTGGTGTCATCTGCATATCTGAGGTTATTGATATTTCTCCCGGCAATCTTGATTCCAGCTTGTGTTTCTTCCAGCCCAGCGTTTCTCATGATGTACTCTGCATAGACGTTAAATAAGCAGGGTGACAATATACAGCCTTGACGAACTCCTTTTCCTATTTGGAACCAGTCTGTTTTTCCATGTCCAGTTCTAACTGTTGCTTCCTGGCCTGCATATAGATTTCTCAAGAGGCAGGTCAGGTGGTATGGTATTTCCATCTCTTTCAGAATTTTCCACAGTTTATTGTGATCCACACAGTCAAAGGCTTTAGCATAGTCAATAAAGCAGATATAGATGTTTTTCTGGAACTCTCTTGCTTTCTCCATGATCCAGCGAATGTTGGAAATTTGATTTCTGGTTCCTCTGCCTTATCTAAAACCATCTTGAACATCAGGAAGTTCACGGTTCACGTAATGCTTAAGCCTGGCTTGGAGAATTTTGAGCATTACTTTACTAGCATGTGAGATGAGTGCAACTGTGTGGTAGTTTGAGCATTCTTTTGCATTGCCTTTCTTTGGGATTGGAATGAAAATAGGATCATACTTATCAATAATTACATTAAATATAAATGGGCTAAATGCTCCAAATAAAAGACAAAAACTGGACAAGTGGATTAAAATATATATTTTAATCCACTTATATATATATATATATATATATATATATATATATATATATATATGCTGTCTACAACAGAATCTCAAACCTAGGGACATATACGGACTGAAAGCGAAGGGGTAGGAAAGAATATTTCATGCAAAAGGAGATCACAAGAAAGTAGGAGTGGCAATACTCATATCAGTCAAAACAGACTTTGAAATAAAGACTGTGATAAGAGACAGTGAAAGACACTAAATTATTATCAAGGGTTCAACCCAAGAAGAAGATATTACAATTATAAATACATATGCACCCAATATAGGAGCACCTTAATATACAAGGCAAATGCTAACAAGTATGAGAGGGGAAATTAGCAGTAACACAGTAATAGTGGTGAACTTTAATACCCCACTCACACCTATGATGGATCATCCAAACAGAATTAAGTAGGAAACACAAGCTTTGAATGACACACTAGACCAGTTAGACCTAATAGTTAGCTAGAAGGCATTTCATCCAAAAACCATGGATTTCACCTTTTTCTCAAGTGCACACAGAGCATTCTTCAGAATAGATCACATCCTGGGCCACAAATCTAGCTTTGATAAATTGTAAAAACTGAAATCATGTCAGGCATCTTTTCTGTTAACAATGCAGCATGATTAAATATCAACTACAGAAAAAAAAAAACTATATAAAACACAAACAAATGGTGGCTAAACAACATGCTTCTGAATAATTGATATCATGCAATAAATCATGTGAGGAATCAAAAAGGAAATCTAAATATACATGGAAATAAATGACAATGGAAACATGACAACCCAAAACCTATGGGATTCAGAAAATCAGTGCTAAGAGGGATTTGTTCACAGCAATACAAATCTACTCCAGGAAAGAAGAGAAACATCAAACAAACAACCTAAGTTTCCACGTAAAATAACTAGAGAAAGAAGAAGAACAATAACAACAACAAAAGCAAAGTTACTAGAAGGAAAGAAATCATAAAACAGCATAAATAAATGAAAAAACAAAACAAACAAACAACAACAACAACAAAAAAAAAAGGAGACTACAGCAATGATCAACAACACTAAAAGCCAGTTCTTTGAGAAGATAAACAAAATAGATAAGCCATAGCCAGACTCATAAAGAAAACAAATGATGAAATCAATAAAATTAGAATTGAAAACAGAGAAATCAGAACAGATAACATAGAAATAAAATAGGTCACAAGAGTGGGCTATGAGCAACTGTATTCCAATAAGAAGGACAAACTGGAAAATATGGACATATTCTTAGAAAAATATAACTTTTGAAAACTGAACCAGGGAAAAATTTAAAAATATATATATCTATATATATATATATGAACATATATATATATATATATATATATATATATGAACAGAGCAACCACAAGCTTGGAAATAGAAACTGTAATAAAAAATCTTACAACAAACAAAAGTCCACGACCAGATGGCTTCACAGGCAAATTCTACCAAAAATGTAGAGAGAGCTGATACCTATCTTACTCAAACTCTTCCAGAAAATTGCAGAAGAGGTTAAACTTCCAAATTCATTCTACAAGGCCACCAACACTATGATTTGAAAACCAAACGAAGAAGCCACAAAAGAAGAAAACTACAGGTTAACATCACAGATGAACATAGATGATAAAATCCACAAACAAAATTCTACCAGATAGAATCCAAGAGCCTGGGAAAAAGATCATACATCATGACCGAGTAGGCTTTATTTCAGGAATGCAAGGATTATTCTACAGGGTACTCAGGGCTGGTCCACTGGGATGACCCAGAGGGATGGGATGGGGAGGGAGGTAGGAGGGGGTTCAGGATGGGGAACACATGTACACCCATGGCTGATTCATGTCAATGTATGACAAAAAGCACTACAATATTGTAAAGTAATTAGCTTCCAATTAAATTAAATACATTTATAAAATTACCAAATCAATCAATGTCATACAACATATTAACAAATTGAATGATAAAAATCATAAAATTATCTCCATAAATACATAGAAAATTTTGACATAATTAAAAGCCAATTTATGATTAACAAACAAACAAACAAACAAATAAAACCCTCTCCAGAAGGTAAGCATAGAAGGAACATAAGTTCAGTGGCTTAGCCATGTCTGACTCTTTGCACCCTCAGGGACTGCAGCACGCCAGGCGTTCCTGTCCATCACTCACTCCTGGAGCTTACTCAAACTCATGTCCATCAAGTTGGTAATGCCATCCAACTATCTCATCCTCTCTCCTCCCCTTCTCCTCACAGCTTCAGTCTTACCTAGCATCAGGGTCTTCTCCAATGAGGCAGTTCTTCACATCAAGTGGCCAAAGTTTTGGAGTTTCAGCTTCAGCATCAGCCCTTCCAATGAATATTCAGGACTGATTTCCTTTAGGATGGACTGGTTGGGTCTCCTTGCAGTCTAAGGGACTCTAAAGAGTCTTCTCCAACACCAGAGTTCAAAACCATCAACTCTTCAGCACTCAGCTTTCTTTATAGTCCAACTCTCACACCCACACATGACTACTGGTAAAACTATTGCTTTGTCTAGATGGACCCTTTTGGCAAAGTCATGTACTTGATTTTTATCATTCTGTCTAGATTGGACATAGCTCTTCCTCCAAGGAGCAAGTGCCTTAATTTCATGACTGCCATCACCATCTGCAGTGATTTTGGAGCCCCACAAAAATAAATAAATAAATAAATAAATAAAGCCTCTCACTGTTTCCTATGTTTCCCCATCTATTTACCACGAAATGATGGGACTGGATACCATGATCTTAATTTTCTTGATGGTGAGTTTTAAGCAAATATTTTAACTCTCCTGTTTCACTTTCATCAAGAGGCCCCTTAGGTCTTCTTCGCATTCTGTCATG
Source organism: Budorcas taxicolor (assembly GCF_023091745.1). NCBI lineage: Eukaryota > Metazoa > Chordata > Mammalia > Artiodactyla > Bovidae > Budorcas > Budorcas taxicolor. The sequence continues at coordinate 9,443,869 of NC_068923.1, forward strand.
ATGGTAGTGTCATCTGTATATTTGAGGTTATTTATATGTCTCCCAGCAAGCTCAATTCCAGTTTGTGCTTCATCCAGACTGTCATTTTTCATGATGTACTCTGCATATAAGTTAAATATGCAGGGTGACAACATACAACCTTGATATACTGCTTTCCTAATTTAGAACCAATCTCGTATTCTATGTCCAGTTCTAACTGTTGCTTCTTGAACTGGATGCAGATTTCTCAAGAGGCAGGTCAGGTGGTCTGGTTTTTCCATCTCTTGAAGAATTTTCCAGTTTGTTGTGATCCACATAGTCAAAAGCTTTCGTGTAGTCAATAAGGCAGAAGTAGATGCTTTTCTGGAACTCTCTTGCTTTTTCAGTGATCCAATTGATATTGGCAACTTGATCTCTGGTTCTTCTGACTTCTTTGAATCTAGGTTGAACTTCTGGAAGTTCATCATTCATGTACTGTTGAAGCCTGACTTGGAGAATTGTTGAGAATTATTTTGCTAGAGTGTCAGATAAGTGCAATTGTGCAGTAGTTTGAACATTCTTTGGCATTGCCTTTCTTTGGGATTGGAATGAAGACTGACCTTTTCCAGTACTGTGGCCACTGCTGAGTTTTCCAAGTTTCTTGGTATATTGAATGCAGCACTTTAACAGCATCATCTTTTAGGATTTGAAATAGCTCAACTGGATTTAAATCATATATCCTTTCTATGTAGAGGATCATATCATCTGCAAATAGTGAGAATTTTACTTCTTCTATTCCAATCTGGATTCCTTTTAATTATTTTTCTTCTCTGATTCTTATGGCTTTTATTATGTTGAAGTATGTTTCTTCTTTACCTACTTTCTGGAGAGTTTTCATCATACATTTTTGCTGAATGGAGATTAAGTCTTTGCCAGAGGATTTCTTTGCATCCACTGAAATAATCATATGGTTTTGATCTTTCAGTTTGTTAACATAGTATATTACAATAATTTTCAAATCCTGAAGAATCCTTGCATCCTTGGAATAAAGAAACAAAAAAGCTGCTTATAGAAAACTATAAAAAAACGATAAAATAAAAGTCAAATATGACACAAAGAAATGGAAAAATATACCATGTCTGTGGATTGGAAGAATCAATATAGTGAAAATGTTTATAGTACCCTAAGCAATCTCTGAATTTGATGCAATCCCTATCAAGTGACCAATGGCATTTTTCACAGAGCTAGAACAAATAATTTCACATTTTGTAGGGAAAGAAAAAATCCTTAAACAGCCAAAACAATCTTGAGAAATAAGAATGAAATTGAAGGAATCAACCTTTCTGACTTTAGATTATACTACAAAGCTACAGTCAACAAGGCAATATGGTACTGGCACAAAGACAGAAATATAGGTCAGTGGAACAAAATAGAAAGTCCAGAGATAAATCCACACACCTACAGAAACCTTATTTTTAACAAAAGAGGCAGAAATATACAATGAAGAAAAGACAGTCTCTTTAAAAACTGAGGCTGGAAAAACTGGTTAATCGTGTGTAAAAGGATGACACTAGAACACCTTCTAATGCCATAGAGAAAAATAAACTCAAATGGATTAAAAATCTAAATGTAAGACCAGAAACTATAAAACTCTTGGATGAAAACATAGAATACTCTGTGACATAAATCACAGCAAGACCCTCTATGCCCCACCTCCAAAAGTAATGAAAATAAAAGCAAAAATAAACAAATGGGACCTATTTAAACTTAAATATTTTGCACATCAAAGGAAACTATACACAAGGTAAAAATATAGTTTTCATAGTGGGAGAAAATAACAAACGTAACAACTGACAAAGACTTAATCTCAAAAATATACAAGCAGCTCATGTAGTTCAATACCAAAAAATGAACAACCCAATCAGAAAGGGGCCAAAAGAACTAAATAGAATTTTCTCCAAAGAAGACATACACATAATTAATACACATGAAAAGATGCTCCATGTCATTCATTATTAGAAAAATGCAAATCAAAACCACAACGAGGTATCATCTCATGCAGGTCAGAGTGGCAATCATCAAAAAGTCTACAATAATAAATGCCAGGGAGAGTGAGGAGAAAATGAAACCCTCTTACAGTGTTGCTAGGAATGAAAACTGATACAGCCACGTTGGAGAACAGTGTGGAGATTCCTTAAAAAACTGGGAATAGAATTGCCATATGACCCAGCAATCCCACTGCTGGGCATACACCCCAAGGACACCATACTTTAAAGAGACACATGTACCTCAGTATTCATCTCTGCACTATTTTCAGTAGCTAGGACATGGAAGCAATCTAGATATCCATCAGCAGAGGAATGGAAAAGGGAGTTTTGGTACGTATACACGGTGGAATATTAGCTATAAAAGAACACATTTGAATCAGTTCTAATGAGGGGGATGACTCTGGAGTGTATTATATAGAGTGAAGTAATTCAGAAAGAGAAACATAAATATTGTATATTAATGCATATGTATGGAATTTAGAAAGATGGTAACTATGATCCTATATGCAAGACAGCAAAAGAGACATAGATATAAACAACAGACTTTTTTCACTCTGTGGGAGAAGGGAAGGAGGGATGAGTTGAAAGAATAGCATTGAAACATTTATATTGGTCTTCCCTGGTGACTCAGATGGTAAGAAAAAAAAAAAAAAAAAATCTGCCTGTAATGTGGGAGACCTGGGTTCAATTCCTGGTTTGGGAAGATCCCTTGGAGAAGGGAATGACTACCCAGTTCAGTATTATTCCTGGAGAATTCAACAGACCTACTACCATATGTAAGTTAGATAACAAATGCAAGTTTTGATTCATGAATCAGGGCAAGTGCTCTGAGACAGCCCAGAGGGATGGGTTGAGGAGTGAGGTGGCTGGGGGGATTCAGAATGGGGGGACACATGTGTATCCATGGATGGTTCATGTCAATCTATGACAAAATTCATCACAATATTGTAAACTAATTATCCTCTAATTAAAGTAAATCAATAAGAGAAAGAACAAGAAAAGCCTAATATCAGTAGAAGGAAGAAAAAAGTATTTAAGATCACAGTGTAAATACATGAAACAGCCACTAAAAAGACAAATAGATTAATAAAACTATGTTCTATTTATTAGAAAATGAGAAGAAAAATGACAAATATTCAGTTAGGCCTACAAAGACAACATGGGAGAAGGCTCTGATAAATAAAATAAAAAAACAAAGAGGTGAAGTAGCAATGGATACTGCACAGATGCAAAACAATGTAAGAGAATATTATGAACAGATGGATGCCATTTAAGTGGACAGTTTAAGAGAAATGGATTCATTCTTAGAATCACACAGCTTTCCAAGACTGAATTATGGAGTGGAAAATCTGAATAAGATGGACATCCATAAAAATATTAAAAGAAGAGTAATAAAAAACTTCCACAAAATCAAAAGCTCAATGACCTTCACAGGAGAATCATATCAACCATTCAAAGATTTATCTATACTTCTCAAACTTCCAAAAAAATTAAGAGGAGGAAATGCTTCCTAACTTATTTTACAAGGCCAACATTACCCTGATAACAAAATCAAAGACAACACAAAGAGAAAATATTACAGGACAATATAATGAAGATAATCCTCATATATATAAGCACAATACATGTATTAAAAGGATCAAGATGAGAATATATTAACAAGCTGCATATATTAAATATTAGCAAACTGTATATATTTAAAGGATCAGAGAACATTGAAAAGATTTTATGCATGATAAATTGGAGTTTATTTCAGAGATGTCAAGATAGTTCGACATTCATAAATCAACCAACGTGGTTCACCATATCAATAAAATAAAAGTCACATGATCTTCTCTTCTCAATAGATTAAGGAAAAAAAAAAAAGATGACAACATTCAAAACCCATTCATGTTTTCAAAAAATCAACTCAGCGAAACAGGCACAGAAAAAATTATCTCAAGTAACATGGGTTACTTATGACAAAATCACAGCTAAAATCAGATTCAGCAGTGGAAAACTGAAAACGTATCTTTAAAACCAGGATCAAGACAAAGAGGCCCATTCTCACCTCTCAGCATAGTATTAGAAGTCCTAGCCAGAGAAATTAAGCAAAAAGAAAAAAAAAAAATAAAAGAGAGAGAGAGAGAAATCCAAGTGGAAATGAAAGTAGTAAATCAGATAACTTTCCAAAAACTTAAGCAGCAGTTGGATTTTTCTTAACAGCACTGAGGAACATCTATTAGATTGACATTTTGGGGAAAAAAAAAAAAAAAACTTTCTGAAATTTGAATAGATTAAAAAAAAGATGTGGGGAGTGTCATCAAGGTCAAGTTAGGAGGACATTATAGTAATCTCGTTACAGTAACAAAATGAGTGAAATTGAGGATGAATGTGTACAGATTCAGAAACCATTCAAGAGGTCAGATTAAAATGGAGAGAGAAAAAAAATCTAATTAATTAGTTCTTGTAACCTGTAACAATCCAAGAAAATACTTATTTTGTTGTTTTCACTTTTTATCTGTCTTTTTAAGAACTGAGGAAAAGGAAGGATCATTGAACAGTTACATAGAAATTTATTCTAGGTCCAACCCGGTTTAACATCAGCATATGTTCTTTTTTTTTTTTTTTTTTTTAATTTTTACTTTATTTTACTTTACAATACTGTATTGGTTTTGCCATACATTGACATGAATCCACCACGGGTGTACATGCGTTCCCAAACCTGAACCCCCCTCCCACCTCCCACACCATAACATCTCTCTGGGTCATCCCCATGCACCAGCCCCAAGCATGCTGTATCCTGCATCGGACATAGACTGGCGATTTGATTCTTACATGATAGTATACATGTTTCAATGCCATTCTCCCAAATCATTCCACAGGTTAGAACCTCAGTGAACTTCAATGCACCTTAAAAATGCCCTAAATACTCTCTGAGCTTCTTGCCTCACAACACTGTGGAGAGGCACAATGAAACGATGTCTGTGGACTATATACACATGCCAAGCTTAAAGTTATACATGGTAGCTTTTCTCATGATAGTAGATAATTTTTTTTAGTAACAAAAATGTTAATTATATTTGAAAACATTTCAAGGAGGACAGATTCCACAAGCTATTGATTCAATTATGGTCTTCCTCATAAATAGAATATTCTTCATTGAATACACTCTGATGACTTTTTTATTTCTTCTCCTAATATAGGTTGATTTTACCCAGTATGACACTAAAAAGTGATTGGAGCTGATTAGCTTTTTGAAATAAATGAATGTTATAAAAATTGTTGATGACCAAGAGAAGACAAATTTGGATGCAAAGTTTTAACATCCACCTTGACTAAATATATTAAATATCACATTAGCAGAAATGTGGATACACTAAACATATATATCCAGCCTGATAAGTAGGTGTATGTCTGTAATATAGATGTGTGTTTCACATGCATGCATAATTGGGTTTAAAAAGAATAAATTTAGGTTGATTATTATTGGAGCAATTTATGTAATGAATTGTACATGGAACAACAAACTGGTTCCAAATAGGAAAAGGAGTACATGAAGGCTGTATATTGTCACCCTGCTTATTTAACTTATATGCAGAGGACATCATGAGAAATGCTGGGCTAGAGGAAGTACAAGCTGGAATCAAGATTGCTGGTAGAAATACCAATAATCTCAGATATGCAGATAACATCACCCTTATGGCAGAAAGGGAAGAAGAACTAAAGAGTCTCTTGATGAAAGTGAAAGAGGAGAGTGAAAAAGTTGCTTAAAGCTCAACATTCAGAAAACAAAGATAATGGCATCTGGTCCCATCACTTCATGGCAAATAGATGGGGAAACTGGCTGATTTTATTTTTCTGGGCTCCAAAATAACTGCAGATGATGAGTGCAGCCATGAAATTGAAAGATGCTTACTCCTTGGAAGGAAAGTTATGACCAACCTTCAGTCCAGTTCAGTCGCTCAGTCGTGTCCAACTCTTTGTGACCCCACGAATCACAGCACGCCAGGCCTCCCTGTCCATCATCAACTCCTGGAGTTCACTCAGACTCACGTCCATCGAGTCAGTGATGCCATTCAGCCATCTCATCCTCAGACGTCCCCTTCTCCTCCTGCCCCAAATCCTTTCCAGCATCAGAGTCTTTTCCAATGAGTCAACGCTTCCCATGAGGTGGCCAAAGTACTGGAGTTTCAGCTTTAGCATCATTCCTTCCAAAGAAACCCCAGGGCTGATCTCCTTCAAAATAGACTGGTTGGATCTCCTTGCAGTCCAACCGACTCTCAAGAGCCTTCTCCAACACCACAGTTCAAAAGCATCAATTCTTCGGCGCTCAGCCTTCTTCACAGTCCAACTTGAACATCCATACATGACAACAGGAAAAACCATAGCCTTGACTAGATGGACCTTAGTCGGCAAAATAATGTCTCTACTTTTCAATACGCTATCTAGTTTGGTCATAACTTTTCTTCCAAGGAGTAAACATCTTTAAATTTCAAGGCTGCAATCACCATCTGCAGTGATTTTGGAGCCCCCAAAAATAAACTCTGACACTGTTTCCACTGTTTCTCCATCTATTTCCCATGAAGTGATGGGCCTGGATGCCATGATCTTCGTTTCCTGAATGTTGTGGTTTAAGCCAACTTTTACACTCTCCTCTTTCACTTTCATCAAGAGGCTTTTTAGTTCTTCTTCACTTTCTGCCATAAGGGTGTTGTCATCTGCATAGTTGAGGTTATAGATATTTCTCCCAGCAATCTTTATTCCAGCTTGTGTTTCTTCCAGCCCAGCGTTTTTCATGATGTCCTCTGCATATAAGTTAAATAAGCAGGGTGACAATATACAGCCTTGAAGTACTCCTTTTCCTATTTGAAACCAGTCTCATGTTCCATGTCGAGTTTTAACTGTTGCTTCCTGGCCTGCATACAGATTTCTCAAGAGGCAGGTCAGGTGGTCTGGTATTTCCATCTCTTTCAGAATTTTCCACAGTTTACTGTGATCCACACAGTCAAAGGCTTTGGCATAATCAAGAAAGCAAAAATAGTTGTTTTGTTTTGTTTTGTTTTGTTTTGTTTTTCTGGAACTCTCTTGCTTTTTTCCATGATCCAGCAGATGTTGGCAATTTAATCTCAGGTTCCTCTGCCTTTTCTAAAACTAGCTAGAACATCAGTAAGTTCATGGTTCATGTATTGGTGAAGACTGGCTTGGAGAATTTTGAGCATTACTATACTAGTCTGTGGGATAAGTGCAATTGTACAGTAGTTTGAGCATTCTTTGGTATTGCCTTTCTTTGAGATTGGAATGAAACCTGACCTTTTCCAGTCTTGTGGCCATTGCTGAGTTTTCCAAATTTGCTGTCATATTGAGTGCAGCACTTTCACAGCATTATCTTCCATGATTTGAAATAGCTCAACTGGAATTCCATCCTCTCCACTAGCTTTGTTCCTAGTGATGCTTTCTAAGGCCCACTTGACTTCACATTTCAGGATGTCTGGCTCTAGATGAGTGATCACACCATCATGATTATCTGGGTCATGAAGATCTTTTTTGTACAGTTCTTCTGTGTATGCTTGCCACCTCTTAATATCTCCTGCTTCTGTTAAGTCCATACCATTTCTGTCCTTTGTCGAGCCCATCTTTGCATGAAATGTTCCCTTGGTATTTCTAATTTTCTTAAAGAGATCTGTAATCTTTTCCATCCTGTTCTTTTCCTCTTTTTCTTTGCATTGATCGCTGAAGAAAGCTTTCTTATCTCTTCTTGCTCTTCTTTGGAACTCTGCATTCAGATGATTATCTCGTTCCTTTTCTCCTTTGCTTTTCGCCTCTCTTCTTTTCACAGCTATTTGTAAGGCCTCTCCAGACAGCATTTTGCTTTTCTGCATTTCTTTTCCATGTGAATGATAGTGATCCCTGTCTCCTGTACAATGTCACGAACCTGATTCCATAGTTCATCAGACACTCTAACTGTCAGATCTAGGCCCTTAATCTAATTCTCACTTCCACTGTAAAATCATAAGGTATTTGATTTAGGTCATACGTGAATATTCTAGTGGTTTTCCTTACTTTCTTCAATTTAAGTCTGAATTTGGTAATAAGGAGTTCATGATCTAAGCCACAGTCAGCTCCTGGTCTTGTTTTTGTTGACTGTATAAAGCTTCTCCATCTTTGGCTGCACATAATACAATCAATCTGATTTTGGTGTTGACCATCTGGTGATGTCCATGTGTAAAGTCTTCTCTTGTGTTGTTGGAAGAAGGTGTTTGCTATGACCAGTGTGTTCTTTTGGCAAAACTCTATTAGTCTTTGCCCTGCTTCATTCCACATTCCAGGGCCAAATTTGCCTGTTGTTCCAGTTGTTTCTTGACTTCCTACTTTTGCATTCCAGTCCCCTATAATGAAAGGACATCTTTGGGGGGTGTTAGTTCTAAAAGGTTTTGTAGATCTTCATAGAACCATTCAACTTCAGCTTCTTCAGCGTTACTGGTTGGGGCATAGACTTGGATAACTGTGATATTGAATGGTTTGCCTTGGAAACAGAGATCATTCTTTCGTTTTTGAGATTGCATCCAAGTATTGCATTTCGGACTGTTTTGTTGACCATGATGGCTACTCCATTTCTTCTGAGGGATTCCTGCCTGCAGTAGTAGATATAATGGTCATCTAAGTTAAATTCACCCATTCCAGTCCATTTTAGTTCACTGATTCCTAGAATGTTGACTTTCACTCTTGTCATGTCTTGTTTGACCACTTCCAATATTCATTGATTCATGGACCTGACATTCCAGGTTCCTATGCAATAATTGCTCTTTACAGCATTGGGCCTTGCTTCTATCACCAGTCACATCCACAACTGAGTATTGTTTTTGCTTTGGCTCCGTCCCTTCATTCTTTCTGGAATTATTTCTCCACTGATAGCCAGTAGTGTGTTGGGCACCTACTGATCTGGGGAGTTCCTCTTTCAGTATCCTATCATTTTGCCTTTTCATACTGTTCATGGGGTTCTCAAGGCAAGAATACTGAAGTGGTTAGCCATTCCCTCCTCCAGTGGACCACATTCTGTCAGACCTCTCCACCATTACCTGCCCATCTTGGGTTGCCCCACGGTCAAGGCTTAGTTTCATTGAGTTAGACAAGGCTGTGGTCCTAGTGTGATTTGATTGACTAGTTTTCTGTGATTATGGTTTCAGTGTGTCTGCCCTCTGATGCCCTCTTGCAACACCTACCATCTTACTTGGATTTCTCTTACCTTGGGCATGGAGTATCTCTTCATGGCTGTTCCAGCATAGCGCAGCCACTGCTCCTTACCTTGGACGAATGGTATCTCCTAACCGCTGCTCTTTCTGATCTTCAATGTGGGATAGCTCCTCTAGGCCCTCCTGCATTTGTGCAGCCATGGCTACTTGGACTCGGGGTTGTTCCTCCCGGCTGCCACCCCTGGCCTCGGGCTCGAGGTGGCTCATCCCGACCACCCCTGACCTCGACGCCAGGTTGCTCCTCCCGGCTGCTGCCCCTAACCTCGGACATGGGATAGCTCCTCTCTGCCATTCCTGCACAGTTGCAGCCTGGCACTCTTGGCCACTGCCCCTGACCTCAGACGTGGGGTAACTCCTCTTGGACCCCGCCCTTTGGGCATAGGGTCCTCTCTGCTTCTGCCCCTGACCTTGGACATTGGGTAGCTCCTCTTGGCCTCACTTAGCGTGCGGGTGGCAACCACCAGCGCTTAGGGTGCTGATCTCAGCCACTCGCACTTAGTGCGCCTAGCTACAATAAAATATACCCAAACATTGCCAAATGCCCCCTGCGCTCACCATCATCCTGGCTGAGAACTGTTCTACATACATAGCTATTGTTTTATATAACAATGCTTTTTCAACCTCATGTCTTTTAAAATTATTGTTTTCTTCCTGAAATGCTCCTTCTGTACTGCTACTGGTTTTCTTACTGAATTAGTCATTTCCTCCCAATGCAGTACACTTGTTTAGTTTTACTCTCTGACATCTTTTTTATTTCATTTTTTTCAAATTCTCTGTCTTTAATTCCCAAGTCATTTTATCAATTTCTTCAGTGTAATCTCTCTGCTCATCACCTGGCCTGTGCTCCTGCTCTTTCCACTTCTCTAATAATTGTCCATCTTTTGTCTCAATGTATCTTCACAACCTGTGTCACTTCCTTCAGAAAAACTTCCTAAGCACCACAAATAGCATTGGTCTGATTTTTGTTGTCACTAACATGGATATCAATAATTGTCTTCCTTTTCCTGAGAACACTTGTCTATATTTTTCTTTTTATATGTACTTGTTTAATGATCTAGCTTAGCCCCATCACTTCATGGGAATAGATGGGGAAACAGTGGGAACAGTATCAGACTTTATTTTGGGGGGCTCCAAAATCACTGCAGATGGTGACTGCAGCCATGAAATTAAAAGATGCCTACTCCTTGGAAGAAAAGTTATGACCAACCTAGATAGCATATTTAAAAGCAGAGACATTACTTTGCCAACAAAGGTCCATCTAGTCAACGCTATGGTTTTTCCAGTGGTCATGTATGGATGTGAGAGTTGGACTGTGAAGAAAGCTGAGCACCGAGAATTGATGCTTTTGCACTGTGGTGTTGGAGAAGACTCTTGAGAGTCCCTTGGACTACACCAAGATTCAACCAGTCCATCCTAAAGGAGATCAGTCCTGGGTGTTCATTGGAAGGAATGATGCTAAAGCTGAAACTCCAGTACTTTGACCACCTCATGCGTAGAGTTGACTCATTGGAAAAGACTGATGCTGGGAGGGATTGGGGATAGGAGGAGAAGGGGACGACAGAGGATGAGATGCCTGGAATCCATTATCAACTCGATGGACATGAGTTTGAGTGAACTCTTGGAGTTGCTGATGGACAGGGAGGCCTTGCATGCTGTGATTCATGGGGTTGGACAGAGTTGGACATGACTGAGTGACTGAACTGAACTGAACTGACTGTATTCTTCACCCAGGAATTCTTTTATTCAGTAAGAACAAGAACCATGACGTGTGTGTGTGTGTGTGTGTGTGTGTGTGTCTGTTTGTGTCCGTGTGTGTGTGTGTGTTTGGTACCACTGTATTTCCAGCACTTACCACAGAGTCTGGCACGTAATAGACTATGCATTTGGTGAATGAGAATAAATGTGGGACACTGCTCACACTTATGATCAGATGATTACCTGTATCATGATATTTCTACTATGGCTTATAAGCTACCTGAGAGCTGGGACCTTGCCCTTGTTTAGAACTACTATACATACAGTATGGACTTCCCTGTTGCTCAATTGGTAGATAATCTTCCTGCAATGCAGGAGACCAGTATTCAATCCATGAGTCAGGGAGATCCTCTGGAAAAGGGAATGACAATCCACTCCAGTTTTCTTCCCTGGAAATTCCCATGGACAGAGAAGCCTGGTGGGCTACAGTCTGTGGGGTTGCAAAGAGTCTGATATGACTGAGCAACACTCACACACACATACATACATTACAGAATGCACATTCAGAAAAATATTATTATCAAGGAATGAGTGTTTTCTAAAAGTAACTTCACATATAAATTGTAACATTTATAAAGTTTCAGTTTAAAGAAATGAATCTAAGATATCTGCTGGCCCATTTTTCTGTATTTTTCATCTTGTAGATGAAGAATATAAATTAATGGTAGGATAATACTTAAAGCTGAAATTCCAGTACTTTGGCCACGTCATGCAGAGTTGACTCATTGGAAAAGACTCTGATGCTGGGAGGGACTGGGGGCAGGAGGAGAAGGGGACAACAGAGGATAAGATGGCTGGATGGCATCACCGACTCAATGGACGTGAGTCTGAGTGAACTCTGGGAGTTGGTGATGGACAGGGAGGCCTGGCGTGCTGTGATTCATGGGGTCACAAAGAGTCAGACACGACTGAGCGACTGATCTGAACTGAACTAAATACTTAAATCTGGTCTCCTGACACTTAGTTAAATATTCCTTTCTTAGTAGCTTAATATCACCTGTCAGATGTCGCTGAAAATTACAATATGCTCTGTTACATTTGTGTTAGCAACTCTAATACACCAACAAATACTCTTAATTTCTTAATAGATAGTGTGCAATACTTGTCATTTTACCTATATACCACTAATTTGCTTTCTTATTAGGTCTTTGTGTAGCTTTCTTAAGAATTTTTTCAATAACTCCTTTTGCAATAAGTTGATATCACAGTAGTATCACAGAAAAAACATACAGTTTACTATAAATAAAACTTTGATTGTTGTCATGTTTAATACATTTCTTTACACAATATAAATATAGCCTCAGATCTATAAACAACAAATACATTTTTAAACATATACATTAATATAAACTTATTTATTTTAGTTGGAGGTTAATTACTTTACAATATTGTATTGGTTTTGCCATACATTGGTGCTGGATCATTTATTACCCCCAATATCTTTTAAACTTATGGAATATGAAACAGTATTATCAATCTCAGTATTTTGGACAATCATACTACTGATTTCCTAAAAATGTAGGGAGCCCTTTATTAGCTTTAACTTAGCCAATCTTAACCACTCTGGATGACCAATGTTTTTTCTATCAGGAGAAAGGGTCATTAATGAATGAAAAGCATTAGCATGACTCAGAGCCTGAAGAGAACATGCATAACAGGAAAATTTAATTAGTCCAGCCCTGCTGTATCGAGCGTCGAATGGCAGAACTTACAAAGCATGCTCACAATTACTTGACAAACTGATGTCAGCATGCCTTCTCTAGAAAATAACTCTAGGCTGGCAGGGTGAATCATTCTTTACATTACTAACCATGAAAATGGTGTCGTGTAGGTCTGGTGGGGTGAAATATATCTGAGAAGGGACTGTCTTCTAGCCCTTGCAGGACTAGGATAAAAATTTATCTCATGTTAACATTTTATTCTTAGGGGGTTGATGCTTGCTTCACCAAAAGCTTTTTACCCATCACATTCTGGGGGCCTTTGATAATATACACATCTTTTTGCAAACTATAGATGGATATTAAATTTGGAAGAAACAATAGCATTCTGTCAAAAAAAAAGTTTTTCTCAAAATAGAGATCAGCAATGCACTCCCTTAATTTATTGATTTCACTACTTACCCATCAAAAAAAAATGACTTAAAAAATACATGCTTTGTTCTAAAATAACAGTATATATAACAAGGAACTTTTGAAAATAAGTCCTATTAAGCACATTTCCAGTTACATAAAAGTAGTAAGTGACTCATTTCCTCAAGTGCTGTTCTTTAAAGTTAAATATTTACATTTAACCAAAAAGGATTTCATTCCCCATGGTTTATTGGAATCAGTTCAGTTCAGTTCAGTCGCTCAGTCATGTCCGACAATTTGCGAACCCATGAATCGCAGCATGCCAGGCCTTCCTGTCCATCACCAACCTCCAGAGTTCACTCAGACTCACGTCCATCGAGTCAGTGATGCCATCCAGCCATCTCATCCTCTGTCGTCCTCTTCTCCTCCTGCCCCCAGTCCCTCCCAGCATCTGAGTCTTTTCCAATGAGTCAACTCTTTGCATGATGTGGCCAAAGTGCTGGATTTTCAGCTTTAAGTATTATCCTGCCATTAATTTATATTCTTCATCTACAAGACGAAAAATATATATATATATGTTGGTTGCTTGGGTTTCCACACAAATAATTCAAAACTGCAAAATAATATAATTATGGAAATATAAAATCTTGTCTATATTACTTTCGCTTTAAAGAAAGCACTTGTCATCTGTTTCTCAGGTTATATATAGATCTATTTCATTTTTTAATTTCTTCTTATATATCATTTTAAAAGAGTGAAATGATTTCTGTCTTATGTCCCTCTCTACATGAAACAATGCATAGACATTGCAGGTATATCTTGAATGTAATGAATAGTATGAAGCCATCAGATCAAAGAAGCTTAGATCAAACCGCTAACTTAACAGCCACATAATCAAACAAAGGCAGATGACAGGAAAGTGCAGATCACTTTTTGTATGAAAAGCAAAATAAATAAAGTGAAATTTCTGCCCTTCTCTCTCTTGTTTCTGAAAAAATAACACAATGGACCAGAATGAAGAGGGTTTTCTGGAAGCCCCAGAGATTTAAATTAAACAGTCTACTGCAGCAAACTCCAGCTTTTTCTTGCTTGGTTTGTTTCTTGCCATGGATTGCAGTCTTTCAATCACAGTTCAGCTCTGCCAGACTAGCAGTCCTTGCTAATTAGTAAACTAAAAGATAGAAGAATTTTTAGTAAATACATCAGAAATTAAAGACATTAACTAAGCCAAGAAGGAAGTGTGATCTGAATCTTAATTACTGCTGTCTATAATCTTCACTTTCTCAGAGAAAGATCAGATGTCTTGACACTGCTTTGGATTAAAAAGGACCCCAAATAAAAAAGACAAGAAGCTAATGAAAATATTGGGTTTCTAACAATTAACAAAATTGGTACAAATTCTAAATATTCCATCTCTGACATCATCCACTAAATAAATTAAAAGTCCTAAATATGAATATCAGCAGTTTCAATATCAGGGAGTTTTTGACAAGCACTACCAAAAGGGCTCAGAAAAGGTGTTTTAACAAAGAGAATTGTTGATTCAGTGTAGCTGTGTTTTTAATCTGTAACATCTGGCTTGCCTCTCAGTACAGTCTTTCTAAACATCAAAAATATTTTCTTTTTCTTGTCTTGATTATTACATCAACTCTTAATTAGCAATACATTTTTCTTCCTTTCAATCATTACTAAAAGATGTTGGAAGATCAAGAGAATGCAGCAGACCCCTTGTCTATTATATCAACGGCCTCCTAGTTCCCCTGAGAGCTCTGTTTGCCTGTCCTCACAGGCACAATGGGACCACAGGCACATCAGAGACAACTTTCATCTAATTCAGTGTGCCTTTTCTATCCTGCCTTATTCTGTTAAGTATTCTGAGTGCTTGTAGTAAAAGCAGCTAAAATTTATTGAAATGCTTTACTTCCATAGATACACTGAAATAAAATCAGTAGAGTGTTACTTACATCCTGTAATTTTTATTTGCACTAATTTGTATGGCACATAATTGGCTTAATTATCTAAATGCTTTGCAACAGAAAGAAAAATACATCTAATATTTTCTCATGCAAAGATGAATAAGCTTTGCTGTGTCTAAATAATTCAAAGCAAAGCAAAGACTTGACAGATATCTGGTTAGAAGGATCATCAAGAAAATGGATTATTTAATACATAAATTCCTCAAATGCAAGTCTAGTTTGTTGAAGCACATTAATAGATTATTTTAGCTTTAGCAAATAAAAAATTATATAACAAAATATTTAAGAAAATATTACTTTGGGAAATCAAAATTTACCACATATCAAAGAAGAATTGAGGTTTGAAAATTTAAATTTTCTACATATATGTGGAATCTGAATAATTTATCTTATTTTATAAAAATATGAAAATTGAATTCAATTACACAGTTTCCAAGACATGTTAAAGCAAATAAATTGATAACTATTGAAAAGTCCAAGTGCAGAATTGCACAAAACAAAGTAAATGTCACAGAAAGACATATTTAAACATTTTGCTAAGGAGAATAATGTAGAAAAATTAAAAAAAAAATGAGTATTAGTTATTCCCATATTTTACTCCTGTTTTACATTTCAATGTAAAGTTTATTCAATAAAGATTAATAAAATTGAATAAACTTTAAATTAAAATGCAGGATCTATAATATGTATTTGTCCATTTAAATGCAGCATTAAGTAAAATTATTTGTTAATGATAATAAAAATCAAGTAAAATTTTAAAATGTACATATCTGTCTTGGAAGAAATCCATCTTCCCACTTAGCTGATTTTTGTTCTGCACTTACTCTTTCATTTTAGTTTCTATTAGTTAATTGAAAACATAATAATAATAGATTTAAAAATCTAATCTGTATAATGACATTAAAATAAAATGTATACAAATATATTCCCCTTTGTGTTACTAATTTACTGACATTCTTTGTACATTTTAAAACCTAACATTCTTGATTTTTTTTTTTCTATTTGCAGTGAATTGTTCCACTTAATTTCACAGCAACATCAGTTAATATGCTTGTAAATAAATGATACACATTTTACCAATACCTCAAGTCCCCTTCTTTACCCTTCTTTCCACATTGAAGACAATGAGGAAAGCTCTCCTTTGGCAAACTGTTAACTTTAAGTAAATTGTAATATAATTTTTTTTTAATGGTTGCTATCAAAAGGTTTCAAAGAAGAAACAACACTGTAACACTGTGCTTGTTTCTAGTAGATTAAGCCACAGTATTGGCATGAGAAGTAAAGTGGTTTCAATTCCCTGTACTATGCTCCAACTGCATAATCTTATAGAAATAATTTATTCTTCTCTATCCAGGAATCCAACTGGGATCTTCTACATTGCAGGTGGATTCTTTACCAACTGAGTTATCAGGGAAGCCCCTGGCTGAGAGTTGGCTCCATTTACACACCGTCCTTCAATGGTCAACTTCATTTATGTGTTCAGTACCATATGTATTTTCAGACACCCACAAGAGATCCTGTGACAGATCCCAGGATGGGGATGGGGTATTGGTTGTGTGTGCAACATATTTGTAAGCTAAAACTGCTAGTTACATGACCCTGCAACTGCTGGGTCAGAGATGATTTCATTACTTGTGTCATTGCAAGTAGCTTAGATTCCTGTTTGTCAGTTCTTGCAAATATTAATGTTTTAGTGCATTTCTAACTTTTATACATGGTGCATAATTATAACTAATATACGTGGTGTTCTTGTGTATCTGTCAAGTCATGTGTTCTATATGCTGCATATTAAATACTTCATCACATTATATAAAATAACTTTTCATATTGAGAGAAGTAGTTCTGAAATTCTTTGGTTTCAAGATATTTTTACATCCTTAAAAAATTTAGAATGTCAAAGAGCATTTGTATTATATATATATAGATAGATATTTAATGTATTAAAATTATAAAGAAAATTATCCATCTTACAACTTGAATGCATCTTTTACTGATTTACATTATAACATCATGCGTTGTCATTTAGAAATTATATGTCCATTTAGTTATGCAAATAGTCTGAATATAGAATTTGTATAGGCAATTTAACTGCTTTGATTATTAACTGAATTTTGGGAAATTATTAGTATGCTGAGAAATTATATCTTAAGGTTTTATTAGGTTTATTTTAAGGAAAATGGGCTTTCCTAGTGGCTCAGAGGGTAAAGAATCCACTTGTAATGCAAGAAATCAGGATTCCATTCCTGGGATGGGAAGCTACCCTGGAGAAGGAAAGGGCAACCTGCTTCAGTATTCTTACCTCGAAAATTCTGTCAACAAAGGAACCTGGCAGGCTACAGTCAAGGTATCACAAAATGTTGCACGCAACTGAGTGACTAACCTTTTCACGTTCAGTGAAAACTGTAGAGTATTTGTGATTTGTCTTTAAGTACTGTGGGGGTTGGACTATGAAGAAGGCTGAGCACTGAAGAATTGATGCTTTTGAACTGTGGTGTTGAAGAAGACTCTTTAGAGTCCCTTGGACTGCAAGGAGATCCAACCAATCCATTCTGAAGGAAATCAGCCCTGGGATTTCTTCGGAAGGAATGATGCTAAAGCTGAAACTCCAGTACTTTGGCCACCTCATGTGAAGTGTTGACTCACTGGAAAAGACTCTGATGCTGGGAGGGATTGGGGGCAGGAGGAGAAGGGGACAACCCAGGATGAGATGGCTGAATGGCATCACTGACTCAATGGACGTGAGTCTGAGTGAACTCTGGGAGCTGGTGATGGACAGAGAGGCCTGGCGTGCTGCGATTCATGGGGTTGCAAAGAGTCAGACACGACTGAACGACTTAACTGAACTGAACTGAACTACCTACTGGTACTTAAGTAATATGGATCATATTTTTTTTCTTTATGTTCTTAAATAAAATAGAAAATTATTTCTTAAAATAACGTAAGATACAAGAAATTATTTACACGACCTTATGTCACAATAGCAGCACCAAAGATCAAAGAAAAAAGGATCTTTTAGACTGAGTTAAAAAAAAAAAAAAAAGAGAGAGATTATGCATAGTTGAAACTTCTGCAATGATCCTGGTTATATCATACACATGGTTGATGTTTCTGGAGACATAGGCTTACGTATTCAGAGCAGGGTCCTTTGTGCACAGTGCAGTTTAGTTCAGTTGCTCAGTTGTGTCCAACTCTTTGCTACCCCATGAATCACAGCACTCCAGGCCTCCCTGTCCATCATCATCTCCCGGCGTTCACTCAGACTCATGTCCATTGAGTCGGTGATGCTATCCAGCCATCTCATCCTCTGTCGTACCCTTCTCCTCCTACCCCCAATCCCTACCAGCATCAGAGTCTTTTCCAATGAGTTAACTCTTCCCATGAGGCGGCCAAAGTACTGGAGTTTCAGCTTTAGCATCATTCCTTCCAAAGAACACCCAGGGTTGATCTACTTTAAATGGACTGATTGGATCTCCTTGCAGTCCAAGGGACTCTCAAGAGTCTTTTCCAATACCTCAGTTTGAAAGCATCAATTCTTCAGCTCTCAGGTTTCTTCACAGTCCAACTCTCACATCCATACATGACCACTGGAAAAACCATAGCCGTGAGTAGACAGACCTTTGTTGGCAAAGTAATGTCTCTGCTTTTCATTATGCTATCTCGATTGGTCATAACTATTCTTCCAAGGAGTAAGCATCTTTTAATTTCATGGCTGCAGTCACCATCTGCAGTGATTTTGGAGCCCCCAAAAATAAAGTCTGACACTGTTTCCACTGTTTCCCCATTTTTTCCCATGGAGTGATGGAACCGGATGCCATGATCTTAGTTTTCTGAATGTTGAGCTTTAAGCCAACTTTTTCACTCCCCTCTTTCACTTTCATCAGGAGACTTTTTAGTTCCTCTTCACTTTCTGTCATAAGGGTGGTGTCATCTGCACATCTGAGGTTATTGATATTTCTCTTGGCAATCTTGATTCCAGGTTGTGCTTTCCAGCTCAGCGTTTCTCATGATGTACTCTGCATAGAAGTTAAATAAGCAGGGTGACAATACACAGACTTGACATGCTCCTTTTCCTATTTGGAACCAGTCTGTTTTTCCATGTCCAGTTCTAACTGTTGCTTCCTGACGTGCATATAGGTTTCTCAAGAGGCAGATCAGGTTGTCTGGCATCCCCGTCTCTTTCAGAATTTTTTACAGTTTACTGTGATCCACACAGTCAAAGGATTTGGCATAATCAATTAAGCAGAAATAGATTATTTTCTGGAACTCTCTTGCTTTTCCGATGATCCAGCAGATATTGACAATTTGATATCTGGTTCCTCTGCCGTTTCTAAAACCAGCTTGAACAGCTGGAAGTTCAGAGTTCGCATTTTGCTGAAGCCTGTCTTGGAGAATTTTGAGCATTATTTTACTAGTGTGTGGGATGAGTGCAATTGTGCAGTAGTTCGAATATTTTTGACATTGACTTTCTTTGGGACGGGAGTGAAAACTGACCTTTTCCAGTCCTGTGGCCACTGCTGAGTTTTCCAAATTTGCTGGCATATTGAGTGCAGCACTTTCACAGCATCATCTTTCAGGATTTGAAATAGTTCAACTGAAATTCCATCACCTCCACTATCTTTGTTCATAGTAATGCTTTCTAAGGCCCACTTGACTTCACATTCCAGGATGTCTGGCTCTAGGTGAGGGACCATACCGTCATGATTATCTTGGTCATAAAAATCTTTTTTGTACAGTTTTTCTGTGTATTCTTGCCACCTCTTCTTAATATCTTCTGCTTCTGTTAGATCCAGACTATTTCTGTCCTTTATTGAGCCCATCTTTGCATGAAATGTTCCCTTGGTATCTCTGATTTTCTTGAAGTGATCTCTAGTCTTTCACATTTTATTGTTTTCCTCTGTTTCTTTGCATTGATCACTGAGTAAGTCTTTCTTATCTCTCCTTGCTATTCTTTGGAACTTTACATTCAGATGCTTAAATCTTTCCTTTTCTCCTTTGCTTTTCACTTGTCTTGCATTTTCACAGCTATTTGCAAGGCCTACCAGACAGCTATTTTACTTTTTTGCATTTCGTTTCCATTGGGATGGTCATGATCCCTGTCTCCTGTACAATGTCACTAACCTCCGCCCATAGTACATCAGGCACTCTGTCTATCAGATCTAGTTCCTTAAATCTATTTCTCACTTCCATTGTTTAATCATAAAGTATTTGATTTAGGTCATACCTGAATGGTCTAGTGGTTTTCCCTACTTTCTTCAATTTAAGTCTGAATTTGGCAATAAGGAGATTTGTGCCCAGATGATGCCATTACACAGAGGATTTTTGAATAAATATAATCATAGAAACCTAGACCTGAATACATTCTCAGAGACTATTGAGGCCTAAGTTATTATATTGTTCATGAAGAACCTATGAGCTGAAAAATAATTTGACTTACTGAAGGTAATAGCTGCTTAGTGATACAGCTGAAACCAGAATATAGACAAATGTTTCTCTTAAAGTGTTATATTATTTTCCCCTCAAATAAGAGTTATGGTTAGTTTCAGTTAATCTTGAAAATAGGATGAAAAATGCATGGTCATATATTTTATAAATTAATCAGCTTAAAAATAGAGTCATATGAAGGTTACAAAAATAAATATATATTTATGCTTGTAACTATAGCTATGGTTCTGTTAGTACAAGAGAATAAAATCTGTTTTTATTTATACATAATATATGATGGTATAAAATATCAAACACATAAGTGAAGTTATCCAAATACCTGCCTGTAAATATTAATATAAGTATGAAATTGCATTTTCTTTGGGAATCTAACTTCATTTGTTTTTGCTGTTCAGTCATTCAGTCATGTCTGACAAAGGGACTCCATGGAATGAAGTATGCCAGACTTCTGTGTCTTTCACAGTCTCCTGGAGTTTGCTAAGATTCATGTCCATTGAGTCAGTGATAATATCTAACCATCTCATCCTCTGCTGTCCCCTTTTCTTTTTGTCTTCAATCTTTTCCCACATCAGGGTATTTTCTAATGAGTCAGCTTTCCACATAAGGTAGCCAAAATATCGGAACTTCAGCCTCAATATTTTTTTCCAATGAGGATTTGGCTTTGATTTCCTTTAGGATTGACTGGTTTGATCTCCTGGCAGTCTAAGAGACTATCAAGAGTCCTGTCCAGCACTACAGTTCGAAAGTATTGATTCTTTGGCACTGAGCTTTCTTTATTGTCCCACCTTCACATTCATACATGGCTACTGGAGAAAACATAGTTTTGACTATAAACACTTTTGTTGGCAAAGTGATGTATCCACTTTTTAATACACTGTCTAGGTTTGTCATAACTTTCTTTCCAAGTAGCAAATGTCTTTTATTTTCATGGCTCTAGTCACTGCTCATGGTGATTTTGAAGGGCAAGAACATAAAATGTCACTGCTGCTCCTTTTTTCCTTTTTTATTTGCCATGAAGTGATGGGACTGGATCCCATAATCTTGTTTTATTAGTGTTGAATTTGAAGCCAATTTCATTTACCATAACTTAAAAGACAAATTCCTAACCTTTGAGCTTGGATTTTGATTAGCTGGATGCGACTGTTCTCATTCACCATTATATAGAAATATGCAAAAATGAAGAAAAATAATACAAATGTAGAGCGGTAATTAAATGTTCACTATTTTCTTGTAGAAATTAACTCAATATAATTAACAAAAGCCAGATATGAAAAAAAAAAGATCTGTTTATGAATAAACCAGCAATAGACCTATGAAAGGGCTTCCCTGGTGGCTCAGATGGTAAACAATCTGCCTGCAATGTGGGAGGCCCAGTTTCATTCCCTGGATTGAGAAGATCCTCTGGAGAAGTGCACGGCAACCCACTCCGGTATTCCTGCCTGGAGAATCCCCATGGACAGAGGAGCTTGACAAGCTACAGTCCACGGGGTTGCAAACAGACAGACACGACTTAGTGACTAAGCACACACACAGAATTATGAAAGAGAACAATTCATTGTTTCCACTGAATGCTAACCCATAAGAGGACTGGGACTGAGCCTTTATGTGGAGTGGCCAATCTATTACTCCTTCTTGTTCCACTCCAAAATTATATCTGTTTTGCATTCATTTAGAAGAAATGAAAATGAATAATGACCATGGAATCCTAAAAGATATGGCCAACTACAAGTAAGGGCAGAGAGAGTAAGATAACTGTTAGCAGTGTATTCTATATACTTTATTTTCAATATTTCTTTCTTTCTTTTTTTTTTTACATGTTAATGTGTTTTATTCCTTCTTTTACCAGGTAATAATAAAGTCTAGCCTTCCTTGTCCACCCTCTGGAGGATCATCTTGTTCTGATATACTTGCCAGGAGGAGGGTTTCTTTATTTCCACTCCTGGAACACTTATGGTCACCAGGTATGGGTGTGCAGATTGTACAATGCAGAATCTGGAAGGGAGCTCATCTTTTCACTGTTTTCAATATTTGAATTCAAATACATAAATTGCATGCCACTTCATATCCTACACAGAAATACGATCTCCATTTCCTCACAGATTACAAACAAAGCAGACTGAGTAAGAGAAGTTTAGCAACAGACCTGAAGAATTGATACTTTTCTGTGACTAGAGAAGGAATCTTAAAGGATAACACATCAGTATTTCTCACTTTCTCCATGTAATAAGAAGCACAGTTGTCTGCTATGAATGATAGAGTGGAGATTGGATATGGCACTTATGAAGATTCATTGAAGTTTAAAATAATCATCTTTGGAAAACCACTTTGTAGATTAATACTGAAGGTTCTGCAGGTGTTTGAGACCTTGCTTTACATTTAGGGAAGAATCAGTCTATCCATTTATTTGCATTTCTACATCACATAGGAACAAGGGAGACCAATGAAAGCATTTAGTATGGTTTGAGAGTAAGAATTTGGCTGTGATTCTTAAATGGGGAGTGATAGGCAATGTAATTTCAAGCTACTGGTGTAGGGCAGATTCATATCAGAAGTTAGAGTAGAAAGTAGGCTGAGAAAAAAGGGAGGAAAATACAATGGAAGAATATAGCATGAAATAAATGTTAAAAATTTATAATAAATCTAGAAAGGTGACTTAAAAGAAAATTGGCCGGATATGGAAGTGTAAAAATGATTTTGTAAATCTAGTTTTGAATCCAAGTTTCAAAAATGTGTAAAATGTGGCTATAGGGAATTAGACATGGGAGATAAGGAAAAGATTTCATATAGGTCATCTTCATGATGATAAAATAACTCCAGCCCCAGGAGATGAGCTGAATAACGAAGAAACACAAGGGCAGAGCATAATTTCTACAGAGGATGTTGATGTATAAGCAGGTTAGTGTTAAATTACAGATTCAAGAAAAGTGAGAAAATGTATTTCAAAGAAACCTGCAAATTGAAAATGAGCAGTAGAGTGATGATGAGAAAGGTACAACAGGACATCATAAGGTTGCTGGCTCCAATTCCACTCTAAGGCTGATCAGGGGTCCACAAGTGTTCGGTGCCCAGTGCAGAAGGCTTCAGGAAGTGGCAGTTCAAAGGCTTCCTTTTTCATTTTGTTCAAAGCAGAGGCCTTTTCCTAATTCCTTTCTCTGATTTTTATAGTTATTTCAATTTTTTTTGTCTCTCAGAATATCCAAGAATTCTGGTTACTTTCTTTGTTTTAATAAATAAAAACCCTGGGAAGTTTAGAAAGCTTAAAGTTGACTAATTAATATTTGAAGACTTATGCTACAGAAATAAGACACTATGTCAACTATAAATTATGTGGATAAATATTAGTTTGTAACATTATTTGTGCTAATGAAAATTTGGCCATAATTTAAATAATTAAATAGTAATACAAAACTATATATTTTTATACCTATTTTGTATGAGTTAAAATATAAAGCATGACTTTATGATTTCATACAGTTTCAAAGTGTTTCAGCATAATGTAAATTACTTAATTGTTGTGTGAAAACTAGAATTATACTAACATACTAAAAGTAAAATATATTATTTCTTTATATGATATATTCAAGGAACAAAATGATTGCACCAAAGCTAAAAAAGCAGTTTTCACTGGATGGTGTAATTATGAAAGTTATTCCCCTCTCCCTCCCCACCCCATGGGCTTTCACACTTTACAAAGCACAGATGGGTCAAATTGAAAACAGCATAATAATAAAATCAACCTAACTTAATTAATAATCACATTAAATGCAATTGGTCTTGCATTTCAGTTCAGTTCAGTTGCTTAGTCGTGTCTGACTCTTTGTGACCCCATGAACCACAGCACACCAGGCCTCCCTGTCCATCACCAACTCCCGCAGTCCACCCAAACTCATGTCAATTGAGTCAGTGATGCCATCCAAACATCTCATCTTCTGTTGAACACTGTACAATTGATACTAGAACAATATTTTAAATTAACTGTACTTAAAAAATAAAAAGAATAAAAGAGTACATAATATAACCTTGAGAAAAGAAAATAAGGATAGAACACAAGTGGAGATGACAACAGAGATTGATGGGGGTGATTGGAAAGGGGGAATGCATATCTTTCAAAACACTGTACCACAGCACATTATTTATATATAAAATGTACTGCATATACTTTCCAAAGTTAAAAAAATATTAACTTTTAAAGTAATGCATATTTATTTATATTAAAAAGAACTTCCACAGTTATATATTTATGATATATAATTATCTGCAGAAATATTGCACCTTCTTCAAAAATATTCATTATTTAAAATAAGATTTGCAATCATATTAGCAAATATGATCACGATTCTTCATGACTCCAAATGTAATACACCATTTTTCAAAGAGAAAAATAAAGCAATTTTTCAAAATAAAGTAAGTATGATATTCAACTCATATATATATATATATATATATATATATATTTTAGAAAATAGCAATGTTTGGGATCTTTGAGAACGTCACAATTCACTCAGTTTTTTTTTTTTTGTGAGATATAACTAATATTAAATTTGCTTTTTTATAGTTCTTGATGATAAAATGTGATTAGGATTTCATTGCTGTAAGTTTTTTTCAGAAACATCTACCATTTACTTAAATAAGAAACCTGTCTTGTAAAAGAAGACCAAATTACCCCAAACATTCCATATACTCATTTGGTCCAGGGGGGATTTTTAAAAGGAAACTCACATGATAGTTATCAGGTGCTTCCTGTTGGCAGATACCTTATTTCAGAAACACAGACCTTGTGATGTCTCCTGTAATATATTCTGTAATTCTATTGTCAATAAAAAAAGACTACATTTAAATTAAATTTATAGAAATAATGATTCAATGTTTAAGTACCTATATGGCAAGTTTTAGGAGAAGCAAATAAACACAGCCAAGATATAAATCATTCAGTGAGATGATTTGTTATGGAAAAAATAAGCTGACTTTAACTATAGTTTCTCTGCTGGGTGAGGCTCTATAGAACAGTTATAATAAGACAAGCAATGAATGAACAGAAAATATAATTCTTTTAACTTCCTAAGGATAAGGCCCTGAGACTTCTCTTTCACTCTGTGTACTTATGCATGCACGTCTCTTTTATCAGTAAAGGTATTTTATGCTGTACTGACTGCACCATATTAACTTATTCCTGAAAACAAATCTGAGATCAGATGGACATTTGTGGTCTAGTTTTATTTTAAGTTTGAATATTATGGATTTGTAGATACATTATTAGATTTTCATCACATTCTGCTAAAAGAAAACACTATTACCTGACCATCATAGAAGAACCCATGGAAAGCATGTTTTGTGTCCTTAGGAACACCATTTGTGATTTTATCAGTAACTGATATATAATTTAAAATATTTTATTTTCAAAATTCTAGTGTTCATTTTGAGATTTATTGAAATAGTTTTCCTTTTGAATCATTGATGCTAAATCCATCTTATGAAATAAATTTCCTTAACAGGCATTCATGGATAGGGCTGTACAATTTTTTCATAACCAATATAGCTTTTTTCACCTCCCCTTACATTAATCAAAAGTTTGCAAGCTTTAAGAAAAAAAAAAAAAGTTGCTAGAAGTAAGCAAGTAAAGAAATGGTAGACGAGAGAGAAGATAGGAAATGAGGTGAAAGAAGAGTGGGGGCAGGGAGAAGGGTCTGCAATGACAGATGAAGACAATAATCTGAAAGAAATATAAGGAAAAGCAGCACTATATCTTCAAAATACAGTTATCTTGGGCTTCCAATGTAGCACTAGTAGTAAAAATCTGCCGGTCAATGCAGGAGATGCAAGAGATGTAGGTTTGATGCCTGGGTCTGGAAGACCCCCTGAAGGAGGTCATGGTAACCCACTCCAATGTTCTTGCCTGGATAATCATATGGACAGAGGAGCCTGGCAGGCTACAGTCTATGGGGCTGCAAAGACTCAGACATGACCGAAATAACTTAGCATGCATGCACAGTTGTCTTGGTATTAAATCTTTCAGATAGCTTTGTGGACATTTACCACCTAATAAAATGGAATGGACATCAAAATGTTCAGAAAAACAAAAACAAACAACAACAAAAAAAAAAGAGAATAACTAAAAGGAAACAAAAATTTAAAAGTTCATGTTTCTGAAGTTTTCCTATGGATTTAACAACTACCTATTAGCTCTATTTTTAAAAGTTAAAAATGCCATGAAATACCTTTTTATGCAGTGTCTTGGATTCACAAAGTTATAACAAATTTGTTGCTTTCATATATATTTTTAAATAGGTTAACAAGAGTGATTATTTCCAAAGGAAAACCATTTTCAAATAATTTGTTTCAAATTTTCAATCAAACAACGATTTTGTGCTAACTAAAGTGAATATTATCACAGACTTCAAGCATGAGGCCTTTCTGCTCATCCCCCAGGTGGTGAACAAAGGATCTAGCAGGCCAAAGTACTTCCTAAGAACAGTGTTTCCTCAGAGGGAAGAGATCAGGAAAGGATACCTAACTCAATCTATGTATATGTCAAAGTTTTCAGCAGAGACAATAGAAAGAGCTTTGGGAAGCTCACTGTCTGTGAATCTCTTCCAATGATTGCTCTTGAATATGAAGCGAGGAACTGGAAGAAAGCTTAATGCTAGGTGGGCAGATTCAGGAGAGAAGACAACGTGACAAGAGTGGAAACACCACATTATTCTTGATTTCAATGGAACTCAGTTTCAGCAAACAGCAGAATGCAGCAGGAGGGGGAAAGAGATATGTCCCGGGCTAAGCTATAGTGTCAGCTTCACTGAAACATATTTGACTAGATGCATAGGCAATTACATGTTCATTAATTGACAACTAGCAGCCTACATAATTAGAAAAGACTGCCTCAATGTTTCCATGAAACTGTTTGTAAGAAACATCAACACTTTGTGTTTTTAAAGATGTATGTAAGAAATATAATAAAATGAAAATAAATGCTCATAAAGTAAGGTGCTATTTCACACAGCAAGATTTAACTTTTGACCCACTGTCAGCATGTGCAACAGATAAAGGGAAAAATGCGATAGACCTAGAATCAGGAGACCAGTGTTTCCATCTTGCTGTTGCCACTAGCTATCTGACCTAGAGCATCTCAGTGTCTTTGTTTTGTTTTGTTTGTTGTTTCTCTCTCTCTCTCTCTCTCTCTCTTTTTTTAACTTTTTCCTCTGTAAAATGAGGTACTGGTTGATCTCTAAAATCCTGGCCAGTGCTGAAAATCTATATACTTTGAATTCTCTTTTCTAACAGCGTAGATAGATTTATGTTGATCTATTCATGTGTACGTTTCCAGTCTTTTGTGAGTAGTGCTATGCTCCATTATTTTGACTGACAATGTTTATAGGTATACACTGTGTGACAGAAGGACTCAAAGTGATTCATTTAAAAATCAAAATCCCCACCACTGCCAATTAGCAAAGGCCCTAATCAATGAAGTGCCCTGTAGATACTGTCATGCCACTATTTCCTCAGGATGTGTTTCCAAGGATGTTTATTTGACCAAGAAAGAATGCATACACAGAGAAACAATCACTTAGAATGTCAATAACCTGTGGACTAAATATGTTCTTTTGAGAGCAAAATTACAGCTTACATTGCTTCCTTGTATACTTATAATACACATGGAAAAGATGAAAAGAGATTAGTGAATTATAGAGATTACAAATAAGCATTCATGAAATTAAGTGTACTCATGTGAGCTAAAGTAATATGCGTAAATATACCTAAGTTGTAATGACTCAATTGAGAGAGAATAGACATACTTATCTATATAAAATAGTATATATACATATACACAATTGTATTCATATAATTATATGTCATCATATGTAACACAAATATATATGACAGAGAACAGAAACGCTATAATTGTCTATTGAACTTACTATGAGATTCCAAGTTTTGGTTTCAGTTTTATCTCAAAATCACTGACATGTCTGTGCCATAGTATATTTTAGAAATACTGGTATGTTTAAGTTAAATTTTAATAAATGTGTCCAATTTGTGCTGCATTTAACAACTTTAAAATAAAATGATAAGTGACAAATGATATTTCAATAATGCCTTTGAAATATGATACAAATAGTAGTAGTTTTGCCCTCATTAACCCATTTATCTAGGGCACAGTGTTTACGAGAAGGTCGTGAATTTGAAACCAATGCCAACTTTGCTGTGTAGTTACAAGCTTCATTACTGGTGTCTTCAAAAGCTCTTTTCCAAAAGGCTTTCTTTTATCCAGAAAGAACGTGGATAAACTAGCAACAAATATTCATGTATGTATCAAGAATGGTATACTAACAATTGTCAGTACTGGCATAGAATTCAAGTTTACATATACAAGACAGGATTCAACATATGATCCTACCCATTGTCTATGGACCAACGAAAGCAAATTGTACTTCCGTTTTCTCCATTTATTTTTTCACTTCACTCCTAGGTACTCTATTATATAATTTAAGGGTTTTACCACTCTGAAATAAAAATTGACTTGAAAAATACTATGCGTGCATGCTTAGTCACATACTCACGTCTGACTCTACAACTTTTTAGACTGTAGCTTGCCAGGCTCCTCTGTTCATTGGAATTTTCAGGAAAGAATATTGGAGTGGGTTGCCATTTCATTTTCCAGGGAATTTTCCTGAACCAGGGATCCAACCTGCATCTCCTAGGTCTTCTGAGTGGCAGGCAGATTCTTTACTTGCTGAAGCCATTTGAAAAATACTTCTTCAACCTATTATATTACAGATGAATATCTTGAGTTTTAAAGAGTATAAGTGACTATCTAGAATCACCTAATTTACTAGTATCACAGTTGAAACTTTGGTCTCATGACTTCAAATGTAGCAATTATCTTTCAGTCTTTTATTTAACTGGCTAAAATAAAGAACAATTATTCTAATATGTTCTTCTTGTTGGTATAAAAATTGTGAGTTTATTCAGTAAGTTAGAGTTATAATTTTTACAGAAAGTAGGTTCTTGCTCAGAAGTTGAAATTAATCAAGTGAGAAAGGAGAAGTTATGGGTTTTAATAATTGGAAATAGAACCACTAATCTAGAAACTTTCCTGCACAAATGTCCTAGAGACTATTCTCAGGACTTTTCAAGTAGGGAGTAACACAGTCACCAATCAACCTTATAAAGACAAGTGGCAATTAGCAGAGGCTTTTCCCTTCACAGACCAATGTGTATTTACAACCAATGAACAGAAACATAAAGGGTGATCCTAATGAGGACATAGGTAAATGGGCAGTAGGGTTTTTAAATGCCCAGGAAGGTAGGTTTATGTAAAGTTCACAATTTGAAAGGACAGAAGGAAGAAGGTTTTAATTGGCATAGTTATATGAGCAGAACAACTGCATGATATTTGACAAAGGAGCACTGATTAAGAATTCTTTTGCGTTGGCCTTTGGCCAGTTTTGCACAATTTGGAGTCTGCCCCAAATGCCTCTCAGGGTTTGTAACCAGATACTTTGACATATACAGAATGAACCTATTTAAAATGTATTCAATTAGAACACTTATACTAAAATCCCCACCTTTTTTGGTAGGTCAGTATAAAACCAAATCTAATTTAAAACTTATTTTATAAGTATATAGTCAGGACTAAGTATGTGATGATATAGACTTTATATTTTTAGCACTTTATTTTGAAATAATCTTGTACAAAATTCCTGAAAAATAAAGTAAGTGTTTAATAGCATCAAGATAAATGAGCTTGATGAATTTATCTTCACACTGAGAATAATATTGTCCATATGACTGGTATATCCATAGTATGATGGCTGAATGTGCCAGTTTTTACCTCTGTGATGCTCATTTTGCTTTTTAGCCCAATCCATTTATAAAAAGCCAACTATCAGCATGACATGCTGTATGCCATTTGGATTGTCTCCATGTTCAGCCTCTGAGTTGATTCATGTTTTCATCCTAATGAGACAGAAAACTGTAAGTAAAAATTGAAAGAGAGGACCTATTACCCTAAACCCTCTTTGTGAGATACTGGAACACATACTCAGTTAAATTGATGCTTAACTAAGAGAACATATTAATAGGAATGAAAAATCTCCCATGACTTTCCCCCAAAGCCAACTGTGTTGGGAGGTGGCAGCTTTCAGAATTGTCAGGAGTGGGTAATGGGGTGCTGTTATCTGGTGGAAGATTGTGGTGAAGCCATAGAAGATGCTGTACCTGGAATACATTACACTTGAGGCTGACCTAATTTCATTGATGACAAAGCTTCATGAGGAATTCCTTGGCATCCCTGGAAATACTTTGAGAGTGTTACATTGAGAATGTAGATGAGCATGAGCAAATTAGGGCAACAACCTATAAAATGTATGTTATTATTGATAATATGACACTATTTCATCCTTTGGCTATTAAAGACTATGGAAACTTATTTGTTAATACTTTAACTTTCAAAGGAATACTTTACATCTTCGTGTATCAATCACTTGAGTCATATAACACTTCACTATTCTTAATCTTGTGTGACAGTATGTCCTGCAACACCACTCTTTACCCTACAATCCTGGAGAATTCCTCTGTTGTTGGACAACTCAGGGGAGCACAGCAATGCAAAGACTCGCGTGGGATCCTGGGCAACAGTCTGAAATGTAGCACCTTAGTTACTCTGGGCATTTTAGGATTATGGAACTAATCTCCCAGTATTTGGGTCCCACTAGATCAAACATGCATTCTTCCAGCAGCTCACTAGAGGACCAAGTTATCCAGTCAAAGTCAATTGCTGAGAGGAAAATGGAGACTTCTAATTTGTCAGCAAAGTGCAGCATTTTTGAATGACATTCCTGGGACTGATGAATGGTGGAAATATTTATTAATTCAATCATTACAATTTTAAATTATTTGAAGGGGGAATGCTAATTCCATTAAACACTAAAGATTGGGAGAAAATTACCATTCATAAGACTATTAATACATTATTTTAATGGGAGCATTATACTCACAGAATTGTTACTAATTTCCATCCAACTATCCTCTCAAATTATCATACATCTTAATATCCTAACCATTCGGACAATGCCTACAGGAATCTGCATGGTTTTAGCTAGTAGAATTCTACAGTTTTCCTATGTAGTTATATAGCGTTAAGACATAAAGTTAAGATTACTAAGATTTACTTATATTTATGCCCCAGTGTATTTTTGCAAGGTGAATTTGTTAAAAAAATTAAATGACTCATTAAAACTAATGAATTACAAGGAGGAAAAAAATGAGTTTTATGTAAAAATGTTCCAAATGTGATGAAAGTGAGTTGCTAAAAAAATTTAGTGAATGAGTATATAACTGTATTTTTTTTAATGAAAGAAAGTAAAGGAATTCCATATTCAATGTGTTTTATAAGTATTAGTTCATTTTTAAACATTGCAATTCAAGTCATAGATTTCATTTATTGAAGTTACATTTGTTTGTAAGAAAGGTAATGACAAAATTATCCTTAAGCAAATAAATCATGCTCTTATTTATAACTATAACCTACACCTGCTGCTGCTAGTGTCAGTTAATAAACATATATATTTTAATTCTAAAAAAATATATAATATGTTCTTATGTTTTCCTGTTCAGTAGCAAGTTAAATATTTGAAAGAGTTGTAAAAGTTAGGTAAACTTTTAAATAATTATTATGCTAAGGCTTCTGCAATCCTATTGTTGTTTTGCAC
The DNA here is from genome assembly GCF_023091745.1 of Budorcas taxicolor. Classification (NCBI taxonomy): domain Eukaryota; kingdom Metazoa; phylum Chordata; class Mammalia; order Artiodactyla; family Bovidae; genus Budorcas; species Budorcas taxicolor. Next base: position 9,476,057 of record NC_068923.1, read on the forward strand.
CCAACATAAAAGATATAAATTAGGAAAACGTGTCCATCTATATATGCCAATCTATATTGAGCAATATCTTTTTATATTAAGAATATAAATTTTCTCAGTTTTTCCAATTAAAAGTCTTGAAGATCAACTGTACTTAGAATGTTTACACACATTGCTTAAATACGGAAATTATTAATTTCACAGATGATAAATTCCCATTGTGATACCATATTTACTTATCTTTTCAGAACATTAAGATGATTTTTAAGAGAGACCACAGAGGGATGTATCATTATGTATAAACAGATTTAAGCATAGAGAAGTAATGTTAACTAAAAGTCACTGAGAAACATGGTCAGCAATGCAGGAAGTGAAAAACATAACAAAATAATAGAACACATGTTGTTTTAAGATTCAGTATTCTATTTTGAGGTTCAGGAGTAAATGAATAACTGTTATAATAATGAGTTGAAAACAGTTTTAACTTCCTATAATGAAGCTGAAACCGAATTTGGATGTATGTAGTTTTTAGTATCAATTCGTTGCAAAAATATTTCTGGTTATTGTTGTGACATCCTTGTCCACCTCCTGCTTTATTGGAAAGCCTGCACAGAGTTATTCAATAATAAAGAAGAAACAGGGTATGCTGTTTTTATTTTTTCTTTTCTGTACTAAAACATGGTAGAAATCTCATCTTTAAAGCTCTGGAATAAAAACCTTATGAACTATACTACAACATTGTGGATAGTGAAATAACAAAGTAGTTTAAGATAGCTAACCAGCATTTGGAGGGCAAATCTTTTCAACATTCTCATTACGGATTTTTAACTCTTTGGAACATTTGGTTTGGATTCTAAAGCACAAATCACACAGCAGAATATCTTATCTCTTTTGTCTAAAGCCAGAGAAACCACACTGTCATGTTTTGGATGACCAATTCAAAAGTTGTAAATCAGTTTCAGCGTGACTTTTGCATGGAATCTGGAACAGAGAAGACAATGTTGATGAGGAGGCTCCTAGAAAGGTTAAAGGTCAGCACAACACTGAGGATGAAACAGGCTTTGCAAATAGCTTCTCAACTGAGAAGTAAAACAGTATCTCCAGAAGCATTCTACATTAAATTTTCTTCTCCCAGGCAGATAAGTAACTTGAGTTTGTTCTCAAAGAACACTTAACAATACTATTTTCCAATTATTATATGCATGTCAGAACAGAAAAAAAATAATAAATTATATTCTATAAATTTAACATTTGACTTCTTTTTCTTCTATTTTACAAAGAATTTTATTTTCTAAACAATACAATATTAAAATACTAGAACAAAGTCACAAAACTGCTTATACACATTATAATATATATATCGTTCCTGACAACTCCTAAAACACTTGAAAAATAAAATGGTTAGGAGAATCTTCCTCTCGAACATTTAGTCCTTGACCTCAGTCTTGACACAGAGCTCTTGAAACCTTTGTAATTTTCCGAGTAATAGAGGCTTCTGTCATCAAGCTCCTAAATCCCTTGGAATATCCTGGGGGATAAGAATATCGCTTCTTGTATAGGGTAGCGCTTGGTGGGCTCTTACTTGGGGGCTGGTCACCAGAAAGGCCAGCCATTAATAGAAACTTGAGACTTTCATCTGCAGAGAGAGGAGAGGGGCTGAAATTGAGTTAATTGTTGATAATACCTCGGTGACAAAGCCTCCATTAAAACCCAAATAGTATAGGGTTTGAGGAGTTTCAGGTTGGTGAACACCCCTTTATACTGGGAGGGTCGTGCACCCCAACTCCACAGGAACAGCAGCTCTTTCATTCAAGACCCTTACAAACCCTGTCCTATGCGTCTCTTCATGGAGCTCTTCATCAGTATCCTTTATCATATCATTCAGTTAAATCTCTCAGTGGTGTCTGACCCTGTGACCCCATGGACTGCAGCATGCCAGGTTTCCCTGTTCGTCACCAACTCCCAGTGCTTTCTCAAACTCATGTCCATCAATTTAGCAAAGCCATCCAACCATCTCATCCTCTGTCGTCCACTTCTCCTCCTGCCTTCAATCTTTCCCATCTTCAGGGACTTTTCTAATGAGTCAGTTCTTCTCATCATATGGCCAAAGTATTGGAGCTTCAGCTTCAGCATCAGTCTTTTCAATGAATATTCAAGATTGCTTTCCATTAGGATTGACTGGTTTGATCTCCTTTAAGTCCAAGGAACTCTCAGGAGTCTTCTCTAACACCAGAGTTAGAAAGTATCAATTCTTCGGTGTTCAACTTGTTTTATGGTCCTACTCTTACATCCATACATGACTACTGAAAAAAAAAAAACATAGCTTTGACTAGATGGACTTTTGTTGGCAAAATCATGTCTCTGCTTTTTATTATGCTGTCTAGGTTTGCCATAGCTTTTCTTTCTAGGAGGAAGCATCTTTTCATTTCATGGCTGCAGTCTCTACCCACAGCAATTTTGAAGCCCCCCAAAATAAAGTCTGTCACTGTTTCCATTACTTCCCCTTCTATTTGCCATAAGGTGATGGAGCTGGATGCCATGATCTTAGTTTTCTGAATGTTGAGTTTTATGTCAGCTTATTCACTTTCTTTCACTTTCATCAAGAGGCTCTTTATGAACCAGTAAAACTAAATGAATGCTTTCCTGAATTCTGTGAGCTATTGTGACAAATTATTGAACCCCAGGAGGGGGCTGTGAGATCTCTGATTTATAGTCAATAGCTCAGAAATACAGGCAACAACCTGAAACTTCCAATTACTAAGAAGTAATATTCCTTATTACTTAAAAAAGTATGAGTGATTTTTGTAAAATTGCTCTTATATTTATAAAATTATATTGTTTGGCAAAAGGAAAAAAAAAAGCCTTTGTAAAATAGAAGATAAATAGATCAAATGCTAAGTGGATTAATTTGAGGGTATCTTGTGGGACTGAGCCCTTAACTCATAGATATGAATTTATGAAGTTGTGTCAAAATCAAATTGAAGTATAGGACACTTGGGCTTCCCTGGTAGCTCAGCTGGTAAAGAATCTGTCTTCAATGCAGGAGACCCCAGTTTGATTCCTGGGTAGGGGAATTCCCCTCAAGAAGAAAGGCAACCCATTCCTGTATTCTTGGGCTTTTATGATGGCTCACATGGTAAAGAATTACCTGCAATGCAGGAAACCTGGGTTTTATCTCTAGTTTGGGAAGATCCCCTGGAGGAGGGCCTTGCAACCCACTCCAGTATTCTTGTCTGGAGAAACCTGATGGACAGAGGAGCCAGAGTCAGACACGACTGAGAGACTAAGCACAGGACACAGAACACCCATCTCATATCCCAGAGAACTGCTTTGTATGGGACAAACCTCCATACACTTGATTACCAGTGATAGTGTTTCTTCATTTGGACAAACCTTAGGCACACTCCCAAACCTTCTCCTTGGCCTATCTGTGCACTTACTTCCTTGTGAAATCTGGTTTTAACAAGATCCCTGCCAAGTCAGTTGAAAGAGAACCCTCAACTCTCAATAACTGATCAGCTTTTATATCTGATAAAGTTCATTCTCCATCATACTCTAGGCCTCAGCATGAATTGTTAGGTCAGTGTAAACAGCCTTCCTCCTACTCCTGATGTTTGCTCTTAATAATTTTCCACTCACTGCTTCCCATACTGCTCCTTCACTGTAAATTCTCACTTGTTTGTGTTATTTTTTTGGAACTGAGCCTAACTTTCTCCCACTTTAATATCCCTCTGCAGTTGTCCTTATCTATCATGATGGGCCTAAACAAAGTCTGCTTTATGATCTTTAACAAGTGTCATTGAATTAGTTTTTATTTAACACAGAAGTGTTCACAACAACAACAACAAAATTGCTAGTAGTAAAAGGGGGCCACACAGGAGTCATAACTTTTTCTCTTGCACAATTATATAGAGGACTCAAGTTTCAAAATTAAAATGATTTAAATGTTTTTAACTCATTTTTATTATGTGAGTTTAAAGACTATACCAACATGACAAATAGTTCACAAAGAATTCTCTATTAAATGTATTATTTTATCTACTGCTGTAAAACTCAAGCATTCACAAAATAATTTAAAATGTTTAGAAAATAACATTGAAGAAAAAGTTTGTGTAGTCCATTATAGTGGACATGAAAAAGCAGCAAAATTCCAGGTTATTACAGCTGGCTTTTTGTTAGGGGGCATGCCTTATAATGTCATGAAGCAACTGACATAGAATCAATTTCTTCGGCTCAGTAGGGAAGACTTATTTTCAGTTAACCTCTAAGCTATTTTCTTCCCTAAACTCTTAAATTCAGATCCCTCCTACCATTGCCCAAGAGCTGGGGAAAGAGAAGATTCAGAGCAAAGAGTCAAGACACAAAGGACAGTCCATTCCTGCACATCCAGAAGTCAGTGTAATTTTGTTGAAAGCCCCTAAAGAAGAGCAAGCCTAACACTTCTGCATTGCATAGATCTCTGAAGAATGATATCAAGAAAAGCAGTAGCTAGATATTTGACACGTACTTAAGGAAGACTCCATTTTCATCTTTGTTAATAATAGCTGAATTTTAAAATAGCTATCTCATCTGAGTTGGAGAGAATTAATAACCACGATGTATAAAGAACTGCAACAAATGACCAGAAACAAGTCAACCCATAAACAAATATCAAATTATGTGAACTAAATAGAGACAAAAAACAAACATATTAAAAGAAACCAATCTAAGTGACAAGGCATAACTTCCCTGGTTGTGCATGCCCAGATTAGGCAGGTATATTAATGCTATTAAACCCAAACTCACTAAATAATGTTATAATAAAATGTGCATGTGGTTTTGTGCTCCTCAGGGTGGGCTTTTCTTAGAAAACCAAGGGTAAGGGCATGTGTAATAATGACATTGCTACAGAACTGGAGACAATCAATCCAATAGCAATTCCTTGTCACTCAATTATGATTGCACCTATCCTCTCAAAGAGGATAACACTGTTAAGCCTAAACAGAAGAGCTGGTTTTACCTCGCAGAAACAACCCACTCTACCTCTGAGTGTATTTTTGCTTTAATAAACGTTGCTTTGCACTTAAATCTCAAATGGAAGTTTGCAAATTTTTACTTGCTATGCTAAAGACCAAGATTGCTGATCCCAGTCTTCATTGGGATCCTCAGTTGGAGCTGTCTGACCCAATGCACATTAACCTAGTAACATTAGTAATCAGAAAAACAAGGAATTGAGAGAAACACATTGAGATATAAATTTATATTCCATAAATATAAAATTAATTTAAAAGGTGATCAACACATTGGAAAAGTTTTGGAGAAATGGATGATCCCTTATCTTGTTGGGAAAGAGTAAATTGGTACATACACTGTATGGTATGTCAGAGAATTTCTTAGATAATTGTTTTTTTAAACATGAATAAATGTGTACTTCTAGATAAATCATCTACATAAATGTTTATAAAAATGCATAGAAAATCTTTATAGGGATACTTATTGAATCATTTTTTGTAAAGAAAAAAAAACTGGAAGAAAAAAAAATCATTCATCTGATGAAATGTAGATATACTAAGGGGTATGCTAATAAAATAAATTATAATCCAGCAATTAAAATAAGTAAATTAAGTCCCTTTGTATCAATATGTTTATAAAGATAGATGAGACTATTAAATTATGTAATAATGACAAATTATTCCATACAATTATAGATTTATTAAGCATATATTTGGAAAGTAGCAAAGAAAATGGACCAAGGAGAGCAATAGAGGACATTTCTATTTTTCTCCAATTTATTAAAAAATTGTGAAGCTAATATAAGATGTATTTATATCTACTATTAATTAATTAAATATTTATATTTGAAAATTTAAATATTAAAACCTTTATATTTATGTTATACACTACAATTTATTAAAGAATGATAAAATATGGAAAAAAGTGAAAGGTAAGACATTTTCAGTTATGTAGATTCACAAAAGATTTGTGGAAGAAGGGAAATTTAGTGCACACAGGAAAAAAGAGATACTATATTATAGAAAAATGACACTACTCCAAAAAAACTATTAAACAAGCAATATGTATTTTGAATTAGAAAACTAATGTCCTAGAACATTTCATAGCCACTTATGAGCAGAAGTGTATTAGTATGCTATAGCTGTCAAATACTAAAAATATCATTCCTTTAGCCATAGCTCCACATATACTTTGGATATAGTTATAGAATTACAAGTCATTCTTATCCAATTTTGCTTTGATTTTAAACATTAATGTTAAAAATGAGTGTAATAATAATGTATACATATGTATAATGTATAATGAAATAAGAAGTATGTATATTGATATTTAAGGTCTTACCAGATGGCTCAGTCATAAAGAATCTACCTGCTAATGCAGGAGATGTAGGAGACCCAGGTTTGATCCCTGGGTTAGGGAGATCCCCTGTAGAAGGAAATGGCAACCCGCTCCAGTATTCTTGCTTGGAAAATCCCATGGAAAGAGGAGCCTGGCGGGCTACAGTCCATCGAGTCACAGAAGAGTCAGACACAACTGAGTAACTGAGCATGCATGTATGATAAGATTAAATCAATCAATCTATTTGTGTTACTCAGTTTCTCTAGTAGAATTTTGTTTGTTTGTTTTAAATTTCAATCCAAGGAAGAATTTAAAACTGTCTAAAAAGCAGTGTATACGCTACTGGCTTATTTAATGACACAACTTGGTGTACAATGCCAGTTTCATGATGTTATGTCTGTTGTTCAGTTGCTAAGTTGGGTCCAACTGTTTGAGATCCCATGGACTGATACCAGATTTTCCTGTCCTCCACTATCTCCCAGAGTTTGCTCGATTTCACATCCATTGAACTGGTGATTCTATGTAACCATTTCATCCCCTGTCACTAACTTGTTTTGCCTTCAATCTTTCCCAGCATCAGGGCCTTTTCCAATGAGTAGCTCTTCACATCAGGGGGCCAAAGTATTGGAGCTTCAGGTTCAGCATGAGTTCTTTTGATGAATATTCAGGATTTACTTCCTTTAGAGCTGACTGATTTGATACACATTATATAATATGTTTGGCCACAATTTCTAAGGTTCAGTATTGTAAAATAATACAACAATTGATGAGTTATATTAAAATGGTCTTTTTTAAATGCCAATTTTTTTATTTTAATTGGAGGCTAATTATTTTACAATATTATATTGGTTTCGCCGTACATCAACATGAATCTGAAATAGATGTACACATGTTTTCTATCCTGAATGCCCCCCTCCCACTTCCTCCCCCATCCCAAACCTCTGGGTCATCCCAGTGCAACAGCCCTGAGCATCCTGTGTCATGCATTGAAGCTGAATTGGGAATTTGTTTCATATATCACACTATACATGTTTCAATGCCATTCTCCCAAATCATCCCACCCTCGCCCTCTCCCACAGAGTCCAAAAGACTGTTCTATATATCTGAGTCTTTTTTGCTGTCTCACATACAGGGTTAGTGTTACCAATTTTCTAAATTCCATATATATGCATTAGTATACTGTCTTTGTGTTTTTCTTTCTGGCTTACTTCACTGTATAATAGGTTCCAGTTTCATCCACCTCATTAGAACTGATTCAAATGTATTCTTTTTAGTGGCTGTGTAATACTCCATTGTGTATATGTACCACAGCTTTCTTATCCATTCGTCTGCAATGGACAATGAGGTTGATTCCATGTCTTGGCTATTATAAACAGTGCTGTGATGAATATTGGGGTACACGTGTCTCTTTCAATTCTGGTTTTCTTGGTGTGTATGAACAGCAGTGGGATTGCTGGGTTGTATTGCAGTTCTATTTCCAGTTTTTTAAGGAATCTCCATACTGTTCTCCATAGTGGCTGAACTACTTTGCATTCCCACCAACGATATAAGAGGGTTTCCTTTTCTCCACACCCTCTCTAGCACTTATTGCTTGTAGACATTTGGATTGCAGCAATTCTGACTGGTCTGAAATGGTACCTCATTGCGGTCTTGATTTGCATTTCTCTGACAATGAATGATGTTGAGCATCTTTTCATGTGTTTGTTAGCTATCAATATGTCTTTGGAGAAACGTCTGTTTAGTTCTTTGGCCCATTTTCTGATTCAGTTCAGTTCAGTTCAGTTCAGTTGATCAGTCGTGTCTGACTGTTTGTGACCCCATGAATCGCAGCACGCCAGGCCTCCCATTCCATCACCAGCTCCCAGAGTTCACTCAGACTCATGTCCATCGGGTCAGTGATGCCATCCAGCCATCTCATCCTCTGTCTTCCCCTTCTCCTCCTGCCCCCAATCCCTCCAGCATCAGAGTCTATTCCAATGAGTCAACTCTTCACATGAGGTGGCCAAAGTACTGGAGCTTCAGCTTTAGCATCATTCCTTCCAATGAAATCCCAGGGCTGCTCTCCTTCAGAATGGACTGGATCTCCTTGCAGTCCAAGGGACTCTCAAGAGTCTCCTCCAACACCACAGTTCAAAAGCATCAATTCTTCGGCTCTCAGCTTTCTTCACAGTCCAACTCTCACATCCATATATGACCACAGGAAAAAACATAGCCTTGACTAGACGGACCTTAGTCGGCAAAGTAATGTCTCTGCTTTTGAATATACTATATATGTTGGTCATAAATTTTCTTCCAAAGAGTCAGTGTCTTTTAATTTCATGGCTGCAATCACCATCTGCAGTGATTTTGGAGCCCCCACAAAAAAAGCCTGACACTGTTTCCACTGTTTCCCCATCTATTTCCCATGAAGTGATGGGACTGGATGCCGTGATCTTCGTTTTCTGAATGTTGAGAATTAGGCCAACTTTTTCACTCTCCGCTTTCACTTTCATCAACAAGCTTTTTAGTTCCTCTTCATTTTCTGCCATAATGGTGGTGTCATCTGCATATCTGAGGTTATTGATATTTCTCCCTGCAATCTTGATTGCAGCTTGTGATTCTTCCAGCCCAGCGTTTCTCATGATGTACTCTACATAGAAGCAGTTAAATAAGCAGGGTGACAACATACAGCCTTGACTTAATCCTGTTCCTATTTGGAACCAGTCTGTTGTTCCTTGTCCAGTTTTAACTGTTGCTTCCTGACCTGCATACAGATTTCTCAAGAGGCAGGTCAGGTGGTCTGGTATTCCCATCTGTTTCAGAATTTTCAACAGTTTACTGTGATCCTCACAGTCAAAGGCTTTGGCATAGTCAATAAAGCAGAAATAGATGTTTTTTTCCTGGAACTCTCTTGCTTTATCCATGATCCAGGGGATGTTGGCAATTTGATCTCTGGTTCCTCTGCCTTTTTTAAAACCAGCTTGAACATCAGGAATTTCACAGTTCACATATTGCTGAAGCCAGGCTTGGAGAATTTTGAGCATTACTTTACTAGCATGTGAGATGAGTGCAACTGTGTGGTAGTTTGAGCATTCTTTTGGCATTGCCTTTCTTTGGAATTGGAATGAAAACTAACTTTTTCCAGTCCGGTGGCCACTGCTGAGTCTTCCAAATTTGTTGGCATATTGAATGCAGCACTTTCACAGCATCATCTTTCAGGATTCGAAATATCTCAACTGGAATTCCATCATCTCCACTAGCTTTGTTCATAGTGATGTTTTCTAAGGCCCACTTGACTTCACATTCCAGGATGTCTGGCTCTAGATGAGTGATCACATCATCGTGATTATCCGAGTTGTGAAGATCCTTTTTACAAGTTTTTCTGTGTATTCTTGCCACCTCTTCTTAATATCTTCTGTTTCTGTTGGGTCCATACCATTTCTGTCATTTATCAAGCCCATCTTTGCATGAAATGTTTCCTTGGTATCTCTAATTTTCTTGAAGAGATCTCTAGTCTTTCCCCTTCTGTTCTTTTCCTCTGTTTCTTTGCATTGATCACTGAAGAAGGCTTTCTTATCACTTCTTGCTTACTCCATTTCTTCTGAGGGATTCCTGCCTGCAGTGGTAGATATGATGGTCATCTGAGTTAAATTCACCCATTTCCATCCATTTTAGTTTGCTGATTCCTAGAATGTCGATGTTCACTCTTGCCAGCTCCTGTTTGACCACTTCCAAATGGAGTATCAATCATGGTCAACAAAAGAGTCCGAAATGCAGTACTTCAATGCAATCTCAAAAATGGCAGAATGATCTCTGTTCATCTCCAAGGCAAACTATTCAATATTACACTTAACCAAGTCTATGCCCCAACCAGTAATGCTGAAGAAGCTGAAGTTGAACAGTTTTATGAAGACCTACAAGACCTTTTAGAACTAACACCCAAAAAAGGTATTCTTTTCATTATAGTGGACTGGAATGAAAAGTATGAAGTCAAGAAACACCTGGAGTAACAGGCAAATTTGGCCTTGGAATGTGGAATGAATCAGGGCAAAGAAGAATAGAGGTGTGCCAAGAAAATGCACTGGTCATAGCAAACAACCTCTTCCAACAACACAGGAGAAAACTCTACAATGGACATCACCAGATGGTCAATACTGAAATCAGATTGATTATATTCTTTGCAGCCAAAGATGGAGAAGCTCTATACAGTCAACAAAAACAAGACCAAGAGCTGACTGTGGCTCAGATCATGAACTCCTTATTACCAAATTCAGACTTAAATTGAACAAAGTAGGGAAACCGCTAGACCATTCAGGTATGATCTCAATCAAATCCCTTATGATTATACAGTGGAAGTGAGAAATAGATTTAAGGGCCTAGATCTGATAGACAGAGTGCCTGATGAACTATGGACGGAGGTTCATTACATTGTACACGAGACAGGGATCAAGATCATCCCCATGGAAAAGAAATCCTAAAAAGCAAAATGGCTGTCTGGGGAGGCCTTACAAATAACTGTGAAGAGAAGAGAGGTGAAAAGCAAAGGAGCAAAGGAAAGATATAGGCATCTAAATGCAGAATTCCAAAGAATAGCAAGAAGAGATAAGAAAGTCTTCTTCAGCAATCAATGCAAAGAAATAGAGGAAAACAACAGAATGGGAAAGATTAGAGATCTCTTCAAGAAAATTAGAGATACCAAGGGACAATTTCATGCAAAGATGGGCTCGATAAAGGACAGAAATTGTATGGACCCAACAGAAGCAGAAGATATTAAGAAGAGGTGGCAAAAATACATGGAAGAACTGTACAAAAAAGATCTTCACGACCCAAATAGTCACAATGATGTGATCACTAATCTAGTACCAGACATCTTGGAATTTGAAGTCAAGTGGGCCTTAGAAAGCATCACTACAAACAAAGGTAATGGAGGTGATGGAATTCCAGTTGAGCTATTTCAAATCCTGAAAGATGATCCTGTGAAATTGCTACACTGAATATGTCAGCAAATTTGGAAAACTCAGCAGTAGCCACAGGACTGGAAAAGTCCGTTTTCATTCCAATTCCAAAGAAAGGCAATGCCAAAGAATGTTCAAACTACCACACAATTGCACTTATCTCACATGCTAGTAAAATAATGCTCAAAATTCTCCAAGCCAGGCTTCAGCAATACATGAACCGTGAACTCCCTGACGTTCAAGCTGGTTTTAGAAAAGGCAGAGGAACCACAGATTACATTGTCAATATCTGCTGGATCATGGAAAAAGCAAGAGAGTTCCAGAAAAACGTCTATTTCTGCTTTATTGACTATTCCAAAGCCTTTGACCGTGTGGATCAAAATAAACTGTGGAAAATTCTGAAAGAGATGGGAATACAAGAGCACCTGACCTGCTTCTTGAGAGATCTGTTTGCAGGTCAGGAAGCAATAATTAGAACTGGATATGGAACAACAGACTGGTTCCAAATGGGAAAAGGAGTACATCAAGGGTGTATATTGTCACCCTGCTTATTTAACTTCTATGCAGAGTACATCATGAGAAACGCTGGGCTGGAAGAAACACAAGCTGGAATCAAGATTGCAAGGAGAAATATCAATAACCTCAGATATGCAGATGACACCACCCTTATGGCAGAAAGTAAAGAGGAGCTATAAAGCCTCTTGATGAAAGTGAAAGTGGAGAGTGAAAAAGTTGGCTTAAATCTCAACATTCAGAAAACGAAGATCATGGCATCCAGTCCCATCACTTCATGGGAAATAGATGGGGAAACAGTGGAAACGGCATCAGACTTTATTTTTGGGGCTCCAGAATCACTGCAGATGGTGATTGCAGCCTTGAAATTTAAAGACAATTACTCCTTGGAAGAAAAGTTATGACCAACCTAGATGGCATATTCAAAAGCAGAGACATTACTTTGCCGACTGAGGTCCATCTAGTCCAGGCTGTGGTTTTTCCTGTGGTCATGTATGGATGTGAGAGTGGGACTGTGAAGAAGGCTGAGCACTGAAGAATTGATGCTTTTGAACTGTGGTGGTGGAGAAGACTCTTGAGAGTCCCTTGGACTGCAAGGAGATCCAACCAGTCCATTCTGAAGGAAATCAACCCTGGGATTTCTTTGGAAGGAATGATGATAAAGCTGAAACTCCAGTTCTTTGGCCACCTCATGAGAAGTGTTGACTCATTCGAAAAAACCCTGATGCTGGAGGGATTGAGGGCAGGAGGAGAAGGGGACGACCGAGGATGAGGTGGCTTTATGGCATCACGGACTCGATGGACGTGAGTCTGAGTGAACTCTGGGAGATAGTGATGAACAGGGAGGTCTGACGTGCTGCGATTCATTGGGTTGCAAACAGTCGGACACGACTCAGCGACTGAACTTAACTGAACTGAATTTGCCTTGATTCATGGACATGACATTCCAGGTTCCTATGCAATATTTCTCTTTATAGCATTGGACCTTGCTTCTATCACCAGTCAAATCCACAGTTGGATATTGTTTTGCTTTGGCTCCATCCCTTCATTCTTCCTGGAGTTATTTCTCCACTGATCTCCAGTAGCATATTGGGCACCTACTGACCTGGAAAGTTCTTCTTTTAGTATCCTACCATTTTGCCTTTTCATACTGTTCATGGGATTCTCAAGGCAAGAATACTGAAGTGGTTTGCCATTCCTTTCTCCAGTGGATCACTTTCAGTCAAACCTCTGCACCATGACCCGCCCGTCTTGGGTTGCCCCGTGGGCATATCTTGGTTTCATTGAGTTAGACAAGGCTGTGGTCCTAGTGTGATTTGATTGACTAGTTTTCTGTGAGTATGATTCCAGTGTGTCTGCCCTCTGATGCCCTCTTGCAACACTTGCCATTTTACTTGGTTTTCTCTTACCTTTGGCATAGAGTATCTCTTCACAGCTGCTCCAGCAAAGCACAGTCACTGCTTCTTACCTTGAATGAGGGGTATCTCCTCACTGCCACCCTTCCTGACCTTCAACATGAGATGGCTCCTCTAGGCCCTCCTGCACCTGCACAGCCACTGCTCCTTGGGTTGCTCCTCTTAGCCTCCACCCCTGGCCTCAGGCGCCGCCCCTGGCCTCCATCGCGTGGCGGCTCCTCAGGGCTACTGCCCCTGGCTTCGGGTGTGTGGTGGCTTCTTCCGGTGTCCCATGGCCTCAAATGCAGGGTAGCTTCTCTTGGCTGCCGCCCCTGACCCTGGACGCGGGGTGTCTCCTCCCGGCCACCACTAACCTCAGACGCGGGGTAGGTTCTCTCAGACACCACCCCTGAACCTCGGAAACACATTGTCTCCTCACGGCTGCCACTGACCTCGGACGAAGAGGTAGCTCCTCCAGGCCGCCGCCCATGACCTCGGACTTGGGTAGCTCCTCTCGGCTGTTCCTGTGCCATTGCAGCCTGGCATTCTCGGCTGCTGCCCCTGACCTCGGATGTGTGGTAACTCCTCTCAGCCATGCTTAGTGCACCGTGTCACAGATTGGGTCATTCATTTTTCTGGAATTGAGCTGCAGGAGTTGCTTGTATATTTTTGAGATTAATTCTTTGTCAGTTGCTCATTTGCTATTATTTTTTCCCATTCTGAAGGCTGTCTTTTCACCTTGCTTATAGTGTTCTTTGTTATGCAGAAGATTTTAATTTTAATTAGGTCCCATTTGTTTATTTTTGCTTTTATTTCTGGGAGGTGGGTCATAGAGGATCCTGCTGTGATTTTTGTCAGAGAGTGTTTTGGCTATGTTCTCCTCTAGGAGTTTTATAGTTTCTGGTCTTATGTTTAAATCTTTAATCGATTTTGAGTTTATTTTTGTGTATGGTGTTAGAAAGTGTTCTAGTTTCATTCTTTTACAAGTGGTTGACCAGTTTTCCCAGGACCACTTGTTAAAGAAATTGTCTTTACTCCATTGTAATTCTTGCCTCCTTTGTCGAAGAGAAGGTGTCCATAGGTGCGTGGATATATCTCTGGGCTTTCTATTTTGTTCCATTGATCTATATTTCTGTCTTTGTACCAGTACCATACTGTCTTGATGACTGTGGCTTTGTAGTAGAGCCTGAAGTCAGGCAGGTTGAATCCTCCAGTACCATTATTCTTTCTCAAGATTGCTTTGGCTATTCTAGGTTTTTTGTATTTCCATACAAATTGTGAAATTATTTGTTCTACCTCTGTGAAAAATACCATTGGTAGCTTGATAAGGATTGCATTGATTCTATAGATTGTTTTGGATAGAATACTAATTTTCACTATATTGATTCTCCCAATCCATGAACAGGGTATATTTCTCCACCTATTAGTGTCCTCTTTGATTTTTTTTTTTTTTTTCACCAGTGTTTTATAGTTTTCTATATATAGGTCTTTTATTTCTTTAGGTAGCTATATTCCAAAGTTTTTTTTTTTTTTTTTTTTCCTTTTTCTTGCAGTGGTGAATGGAATTGTTTTCTTGATTTCTCTATTGTCTCATTATTATTGTATAGGAATGCAAGGGATTTCTGTGTGTTTATTTCATATCATGCAATTTTACTATATTCATTGATTAGCTCTAGTAATTTTCTGGTGGAATCTTTAGGATTTTCTTTGGAAAGGATCATGTCATCTGCAAACAATGAGAGTTTGAATACTTTTACAATCTGGATTCCTTTATTTCTCTTTCAGTTCAGATTCCTGTGGCCCAAAATTCCAAAACTATGTTGAATAATAGTGGTGAAATCTGGCATCCTTATCTTGTTCCTGACTTTAGGGGAAATGCTTTCAATTTTTCACCATTGAGGATAACGTTTGCTGTGTGTTTGTCATATATAGCTTTCATTATGTTGATGTATGTTCCTTCTATTCCTACTTTCTGGAGAGTTTTTATCATAAATGGATGTTGAATTTTATCAAAGTCTTTCTCTGAATCTATTGAAATAATCATATGGCTTTATTTTTCAATTTGTTAATGTGGTGTATTACATTGATTGATTAGTGGATATTGAAGAATACTTGCATCTGTGGGATAAAGCCCACTTGATCATGGTGTATGATCTTTTTAACGTGTTGTTGGATTCTTATTGTTAGAATTTTGTTAAGGATTTTGGCATCTATGTTCATCAGTGATATTGGCCTGTAGTTTTCTTTTCTTTCTTTCTTTTCTTTTCTTTCTTTCTTTTTTTGTGGCATCTTTGTCAAGTTTTTGTATTAGTGTGATGGTAGCCTCATAGAATGAGTTTGCCAGTTTATCTTCCTATGCAATTTTCTGGAAGAGTTTGAGTAGGATATGTGTTAAGTCTTCTCTAAGTTTTTGGTAGAATTCAGCTGTGAAGACGTCTGGACATGAGCTTTTGTTTTCTGGGAGATTTCTGAATACAGTTTCAATTTCCTTGCTTGTGATAGGTCTGTTAAGATTTTCTATATCTTCCTGGTTCAATTTTGGAAAGTTGTACTTTTCTAAGAATGTATCCATTTCTTCTAAGTTGTCCATTTTATTGGCATATAATTGCTGATAGTAGTCTCTTATGATCCTTTTGTATTTCTGTTGTGATCTCTGCATTTTCATTTCTAATTTTATTGATTTGATTTTTCTCCCTTTGTTTCTTGATGAGTTTGGCTAATGGTTTGTCACTTTTAATTATCTTCTCAAAGAACCAGCTGTTGGCTTTGCTGATTTTTGCTATGGTCTCTTTTATTTCTTTTCATTTATATCTGCCCTAATATTTAAGATTTCTTTCCCTCTACTATCCCTGGGGTTCTTCATTTTTTCCTTTTCTAGTTGCTTTAGATGTAGAGTTAGGTTGTTTATTTAACTTTTTTTCTTGTTTCTTGTGATAAGCCTCTATTGCTATGAACCTTCCCCTTATCACTGCTTTTAAAGTGTCCCACATGTTTGGGGTTGTTGTGTTTTCATTTTCATTCATTTCTATGCATATTTTGATTTTTTTTTTATTTCTTTTGTGATTTGTTCGTTATTCAGGAGCATGTTATTCAGCCTCCATATGTTGGAATTTTTAATAGTTTTTCTCCTGTAATTGAGATCTAATCTTACTGCATTGTGGTCAGAAAAGATGCTTGGAAAGATTTCAATTTTTTTTTTTTTTTTTTGAATTTACCAAAGCTATATTTATGGCCCAGGATGTGATCTATCCCGGAGAAGGTTCCATGTGCACTTGAGAAAAAGCTGAAATTCATGGCTTTGGGGTGAAATGTCCTATAGGTTTCAATTAGGTCCAACTGGTCTATTGTATCATTTAAAGTTTGTGTTTCCTTTATAGTTTTCTGTTTAGTTGATCTATCCATAGGCGTGAGTGGGGTATTAAAGTCTCCCACTATTATTGTGTTATTGTTAATTCCTCCTTTCATACTTATTAGCATTTGCCTTACATATTGAGGTGCTCCTATGTTGGGTGCATATATATTTATAATTGTTATATCTTCTTCTTGGATTGATCCTTTGATCATTATGTAGTGTCCTTCTTTGTCTCTTTTCATAGCCTTCATTTTAAAGTCTAGTTTATCTGAAATGGGTATTGCTACTCCAGCTTTCTTTGGTCTCTATTTGGGTGGACTATCTTTTTCCAGTTCTTCACTCTCAGGCTGTATGTGTCCCTCATTTTGAGGTGAGTCCCTTGTAGACAACATATATGGGTCTTGTTATTGTATCCATTCAGCCAGTCTTTGACTTTTGGTTGGGGCATTCAACCCATTTACATTTAAGGTAATTATTGATAAATATGTATTGGAGAAGACTTTTGAGAGCCCCTTGGACTGCAAGGAGATCTAACCAGTCCATTCTGAAGGAGATCAGCTCTGGGATTTCCTTGGAAGGAAACAGATTTAAGGACATAGATCTGATAGATAGAGTGCCTGATGAACTATGTAATGAGGTTCATGACATTGTACAGGAGACAGGGATCAAGACCATCCCCATGGGGGAAAAAAAAATGCAAAAAAACAAAATGGCTGTGTGGGGAAGCTTTACAAATAGCTGTGAAAAGAAGAGAAGTGAAAGCCAAGGAGAAAATGAAAGATATTAGCATCGGAATGCAAAATTTCAAAGAACAGCAAGAAGAGAGAAGAAAGCCTTCTTCAGCAACCAATGCAAAGAAATAGAGGAAAAGAACAGAATGGGAAAGACTAGAGATCTCTTCAAGAAAATTAGAGATACCAAGGGAAAATTTCATGCAAAGATGGGCTCGATAAAGGACAGAAATTGTATGGACCCAACAGAAGCAGAAGATATTAAGAAGAGGTGGCAAGAATACACAGAAGAAGAGTACAAAAAGAATCTTCAAAACTCGGAAAATCACGATGGTGTGATCACTCACCTAGAGCCAGACATCCTGGAATGTGAAGTCAAGTGGGCCTTAGAAAGCATCACTATGAACAAACCTGGTGGAGGTGATGGAATTCCAGTTAAGCTATTTCAAATCCTGAAAGATGATGCTGTGAAAGTGCTGCACTCAATATGCCAGCAAATTTGGAAAACTCAGCGGTGGCCACAGGACTGGAAAATGTCAGTTTTCATTCCAATTCTAAAGAAAGGCAATGCCAAAGAATGCTCAAACTACCACACAATTGCACTCATCTAACATGCTAGTAAAGTAATGCTCAAAATTCTCCAAGCCAGGCTTCAGCAATACATGAACTGTGAAATTCCTGATGTTCAAGCTGGTTTTAGAAAAGGCAGAGGAACCAGAGATCAAACTGCCAATATCCGCTGGATCATGGAAAAAGCAAGAGAGTTGCAGAAAAACATCTATTTCTGCTTTATTGACTATGCCAAAGCATTTGACTGTGTGGATCACAATAAACTGTGGATAATTCTGAAAGAGATGGAAATACCAAATCATCTAACCTGCCTCTTGAGAAATCTGAATGCAGGCCAGGAAGCAACAGTTAGAACTGGACATGGAACAACAGACTGGCTCCAATAGGAAAAGGAGTACATCAGGGCTGTATATTTTCACCTTGCTTATTTAACTTCTATGCAGAGTACATCATGAGAAACGCTGGAGTGGAAGAAACACAAGCTGGAATCAAGATTGCTGGGAGAAATATCAATCACCTCAGATATGCAGATGACATCATCTTTATAGCAGAAAGTGAAGAGGAACTAAAAAGCCTCTTGATGAAAGTAAAAGAGAAAAGTAAAAATGTTTCCTTAAAGCTCAACATTCAGAAAACGAAGATCATGGCATCCGGTCCCATCACTTCATGGGAAATAGATGGAGAAACAGTGGAAACAGTGTCAGATTTCGTTTTTTGGGGCTCCAAAATCACTGCAGATGGTGATTGCAGCCATGAAATTAAAAGACACTGACTCTTTGGAAGAAAATTTATGAACAACCTAGATAGCATATTCAAAAGCAGAGACATTACTTTGCCAACTAAGGTCCGTCTAGTCAAGGCTATGGTTTTTCTAGTAGTCTTGTATGGATGTGAGAGTTGGACTGTGAAGAAAGCTGAGAGCCGAAGAATTGATGCTTTTGAACTGTGGTGTTGGAGAAGACTCTTGAGAGTCCCTTGGACTGCAAGGAGTTCCAACCCATTTGATGGAGATCAGCCCTGTGATTTCTTTGGAAGGAATGATGCTAAAGCTGAAACTCCAGTACTTTGGCCGCCTCATGCAAAGAGTTGACTCATTGGAAAAACTCTGATGCTGGGAGGGATTAGGGGCAGGAGGAGAAGGGGACTACAGAGGATGAGATGGCTCAATGGCATTGCTCACTTGATGGACATGAGTAGGTATGAACTCCCTTAGTGGGTGATGGACAGGGAGGCCTTGTGTGCTGTGATTCATGGGGTCACAAAGAGTTGGACATGACTGAGCGACTGAACTGAACTGAACTGAATGATGCTAAAGCTGATACTCCAGTACTTTGGCCACCTTATGCGAAGGGATAACTCATTGGAAAAGACTCTGATGCTGGGAGGAATTGGGAGCAGGAGGAGAAGGGGACGACAATGGATGAAATGGCTGGATGGCATCACTGACTCAATGGACGTGAGTCTGAGTGGACTCTGGGGGTTGGTGATGGACAGGGAGGCCTGGCATGCTGCGATTCATGGGGTCGAAAAGAGTCAGACACGACTGATGACTGAGCTGAACTTAACTGAACTGATGATCCCGTTGCCACTTACTTTATTGTTTTGGGTTCGAGTTTATACATCCTTTTTTTTTTTGTTTCCTGTCTAGAGAAGATCCTTTAGCATTTGTTGGAGAGCTGGTTTGGTAGTGCTGAATTCTCTCAGCTCTCGCTTGTCTGTAATGCTTTTGATTTCCACTTCATATTTGAATGAGATCCTTGCTGGGTACAGTGATCTGGCTGTAGGTTATATTCTTTCATCACTTTAAGTAGGTCCTGCCATTCCCTCCGGACGGAAGAGTTTCTACTGAAAGATCAGCTATCATCCTCATGAAATTCCCTTTGTGTATTGTCTGTTGTTTTTCCCTTGCTGCTTTTAATATTTGTTCTTTATGTTTGATCTTTGTAAATTTGATTAATATGTATCTTGGGGTGTTTCACCTTGGGTTTATCCTATTTGGGACTATCTGGGTTTCTCGGACTTCGGTGACAATTTCCTTGACCATTTTAGGGAAATTTTCAACTATTATCTCCACAAGTATTTTCTCATAATCTTTCTTTTTTTCTTCTTCTCCTGGGACTCCTATGATTCGAATGTTGGTGTCTTTAACATTGTCCCAGAGGTCTCTGAGATTGTCCTCATTTCTTTTAATTTGTTTTACTTTTTTCCTCTCTGATTCATTTATTTCTACCATACTATCATCTACCTCACTAATCCTAACTTCTGCCTCCGTTTTTGTACTATTTGTTCCCGCCAGACTGTTTTTGATCCCATTTATTGCATTATTCATTATATATTGACTCTTTTTTATTTATTCTAGGTCCTTGTTAAACATTTCTTGCATCTTTTCAATCCTTGTCTCCAAGCTATTTTTCTGTGATTCCATTTTTGTTTTAAAGATTTTGTATCATTTTCACTATCATTATCTGGTATTCTTTATCAGGTAAATTCCCTATTTCCTCCTCTTTTGTTTGGTTCGGTGGGCATTTATTCTATTCCTTTACCTGCTGGGTATTCCTCTGTCTCTTCATCTTGTTTATATTTCTGTGTTTGTTGTGGCCTTTCAGTATTCTGGCAGTTTGTGGATTTCTCTTTATTGTGGAGTTCCTCACTGTGGGTGGGGTTGTATGGGTGGCTTATCAAGGTTTCCTGGTTAGGTAAGCTTGTGTAGGTGTTCTGGTGGGTGGGGCTGGACTTCTTCTCTCTGGAGTGCAATGAAGTGTCCAGTAATGAGTTATGCAATGTCAATGGGTTTTGAGTGACTTTGGGCAGCCTGTATAATGAAGCTCAGGGCTATGTTCCTGTGTTGCTGGAGAACTTGTGTGGTATGTCTTGCTCTGGAAATTGTTGGCTCTTGGGTGGTGCTTGGTTTCAGTGTAGGTATGGAGGCGTTTGATGAGCTCCTGTTGATTGATGTTACCTGGAGTCAGGAGTTCTTTGGTGGTCTCAGGATTTAGACTTAAGCCTCCGGCTTCTGATTTTCAGTCATATTTTTACAGTAGCCTGATGACTTCTCCATCTATACAGCACCACTGATAAAACATCTCCTTTCAAAGACAATGGGCTGCTTTTCTGGGTGACTGATGTCCTCTGCGGCATTCAAAAGTTGTTTTGTGGATTTTCTCACTGTTCAAATGTTCTTCTGAAGAATTTGTGGAGGAGAAAGTGGTCTCCCCGTCCTATTCCTCTTTCATCTTAGGATCGCCCTCCAAAAAAAGTTTTTTATATTTTCCTTCTTGCCAACAGATACTGCCAGTAAGTTAATGAAATTAATTTATGTATGATACATTACTTTGAAGAGTCAAAAAATCATTGATTAGTCTCATTCTTTCCATTTTTTGAAGTCACCTATTATCTTTATAAACTGTCAAAAGGAAAAGTATCACAGCAGTAAAATGGTTTACTTTATTACACTGATGTTCAGCTCACAGCACAGCAATTCTATAGATAAGGAGATCCAGAAAGAGAAGAATTATAGAAAATCAAAGCCATAGTTAAGGACATAGAAAAAAAAAAAGATTTTTCAAGAAATGTATTAGACAAGGCAGGCTTCAAAAATATGGTGTAATGCCACCAATCAAGGTTGATTTATAGAACACGTGTGAAACCACATTTTAAACCTTTTTTTAATTTATGTCAGTTCATCTTTTTTCCATATCGAATTCCTTTGAACATATTTTCTAAGGTGGTTTTATTATTTTTATCATTTGGTAAGGATCAACTGCAGTATTCCAGGAAATTTGAAAATGTCCTTTCATATTTGTTCAAAAGATATAAGAATGAATTTCAATACCCATATTTTGTCTGGAAAGAAAATAATAGAAAGTCACTTTTATACATTTTGAAGTTGAGAATTTTTTTTAAGTAAAACAAAAAATCTATATTTCATTCAACATATACTCAATCACTACAAATGGAATAGTAGCATTCATCTTTATCTTTTCATCTCATTTTCTTTCTTTGACCATTTTGAAATTTATTATCATTTATTCATTAAAACAACTGAGTGACTGACACACACTATCATTTTAGGATTTTAAGGCTTTTCCTGATGGCTCAGATGATAAAGAATCTTCCTACAATGAAGGAGTTCTGGGTTCGATCCCTAGGTCGGGAGGATCCCTGGAGAACAGAATGGCTACCCACTCCAATATCCTGGCCTAAAGAATTCCACAGATTAAGGAATCTGGTGGTTTTCAGTCTATGGGTTCATAAAGAGCTAGACACTTAGCAACTAACACACACACACACAAACATATTCATTAATCAAACAGAATGTTAGAGAAACACATGAATTTTTTAATAAATTTTTGGTAACTTATTTGCACGGGACTGGTATTATTATTATCGAGCTTCCCTGGTGGCTTAGCTGTAAGAATCCAGCTGCAATGCAGGAGACCTGTGTTCAATCCCTGGGTTGGGACAATCCCATAGAGAAGGAAACAGCTATCCTCTCCAGTATTCTGGCCTGCAGAATTCCATGTGTAGTCCAAAGATTCAGACATGACTGAGCGACTTTTATTTTCACATTGTTATTAATAAATTAGGAGTTAAATTTGTTGTCTGGTGTAGTTTCAGAGATCCATGAATATGCATTCTCCATGTCTGGCACACACACCTTTGAAAAAGCGAAAAACAAACATACCAAAAACCAAGCTATAGGGGTTAATTCCTCTCCAAAATAATTGTTCATGCCATTTACATTTTTAATGAAACTAATCATATTATTCTACCTATCAGTCAGTTCAGTTAAGTCACTCAGTCGTGTCTGACTCTTTGCGACCCCATGAATTGCAGTACGCCAGGCCTCCCTGTCCATCACCAACTCCCAGAGTTCACTCAGACTCACGCCCATTGAGTCAGTGATGCCATCCAGCCATCTCATCCTCTGTTGTCCCCTTCTCCTCCTGCCCCCAATCTCTCCCAGCATCAGAGTATTTCCCAATGAGTCAACTCTTTGCATGAGGTGGCCAAAGTGCTGGAGTTTCAGCTTTAGCATCATTCTACCTGTAACTGTTTGAAAACTGGAAATTAATTGGCTAGGAACAATGGTCACCATATAAAAGATCAGAGATCTTAGATTTAATCCATTTAGCAAGAGCTTCTGCTGCTGCTGCTGCTGCTGTTCTTGCTGCTGCTGCTACTGCTAAGTCGCTTCAGTAGTGTCGACTCTGTGTGATGCTATAGACGGCCTCCCACAGGCTCCTCCGTCCCTGGGATTCTCCAGGCAAGAACACTCCATTTCCTTCTCCAATGCATGAAACTGAAAAATGAAAGTGAATTCACACAGTTGTGTCCGACTCTTAGTGACCTCGTGGACTGCAGCCTACCAAACTTCTCCGTCCATGGGATTTTCCAGGCAAGAGTACTGGAGTGGGGTTAGTAAGAGTACTACAGATTAAATGGATGCAGATGTGCTCAGTTAAATCCTCTTGTCTGGAAAGTGTAAATGGAATGCAAAAATCTAGGTCTTTTCTACTTACTTTGCTGCCTCAATGATACTAAGAATTTCATCTGACTTCTATAAAACCAAGTGTGTTCACAAGTTTCAGTATACAGTCCACACTGTCTGGGATATAAAAGTGTTGTGTCATATTCTTTTATACATTTGTATGAAACACATTCATCAAAGGGGATCTGTGATTATTTTTCCTTGAAAACTTTAAAAAGAGCCCTGTTAAAAGCTATGTGTCACTAGATAATAAGAACCCCTTCTCACTAGTCAGTTTTATAAATATATATCTGCTATTTTGTGTTTTATAGAATAGATATCTCCTTTCTTTATAATGAGTTGAAAATACTTTGATCACTTAAGGTAGAGCAAAATAATCATGGAAAGGTTTTCCCTTGCAGATCTATTTTGCTTGCATGGCACATCATATATTATTACTATAAACACAATAATGTGGCTGAGAGTTGTAATTTAAGATCAAAAGATTTTAGTTTTAATTCCAGCTCTTCCATTTACTAGCTGTAAGATTCAGAACAACTTATAAAATGCCTGACAATCTGTTTCTTCTCAGAAAAAAAAAAAAAGAGAGAGAGAGATAATAATACCAAGTGCTAGAGGTAATACATTCGAGGCATTTAATAGCTCAGAAAATACAACAACCACTCTCCAAATGGTTACAGTTATTACTGTTGTTAAAAGAAAGTCTGAAGATAACTAGAAGATGAACATTATCAATATGGAAATTGAAAATGTGAATCAGTACACAAGAAGAAAGACAAATAGGATAAAGGAATTAGCATTCAGTGAAAAAAATTACATTGCCGAGATCTAAATATTATCACAACCATTTGCTTTTGAAAATAATGATTCCCTCCAACTATCAAGGCCTCTCTGTTAAAAAAAAAAAAAAAAAATCCACTCCTACTTGGGCTTGCAAGTCATTTATACATACTTACACCAGTGCTCTTCACAGTGCTTGAGACTAGCAATACCACAATGAAATAATTACTGTCTCACATCAAAAGGTCATGATAAGAAATAGACTATGTCACGCATGTTCTGTTGAAATAATTTGGATGGATCCACATAGCTGCCTATGATACACACTCGTCATTTTTCTCTGAGGTTATAAACACATTCAGGAGAGGCAAACCTACTTACTACGCCAGCCATCTTCAAAACAATGTCATCCATATTCCACCTCTTAATAATATCTTAAGGGGATTCTTTAGCTTTCTTCTTCTTCTTCTTTTTTTTTTTTTTTTTTTTTTTTTTAACAACAGTTCAGTTCAGTCACTCAGTCATGTCCAGATCCATGGACTGCAGCATCTAAGCTTCCCAGTACATCACTAACTCTTGGAGCTTGCTCCAACTCATGTCCATTATGTCAGTGATGCCATCCAACCAATTCATCCTCGGTTTTCCCCTTCTCCTCCTGCCTTCAATCTTTCCCAGCATCACGGTCTTTTCTAATGGGTCAGTTCTTCACATCAGGTTGCCAAATTTTTAGAGGTTCAAAATATTGGAACATGTCTTATCTCTCAATTTAATTAGTTCTCTTGTAATATATTTCAGTAATATTTTATAATATTTGATATAAAGATGATAAATGTCTTAGTTCTGATTTATACCTAAATATTTTACATTTTAGATACTATCTTAAAATGACAATTCTTTATTAACACAATTTCCAACTTCTTGTTGTAAGCAGAAAAAATACAAGTGATTTTTTATATCAATGTTTTATTCTGCAACCTTGATAACTACACCAATTCGTTCTAGTCACATTTTAATAGATCACATAATTTTTTCTACTATAGATTACCAAGTTGTCTGTTAAGACAGTTTTGTTCTTTTTAGTTTATTTTAATTATTTATTTAGTTGATGTATAGTTGATTTATAATAATGTTTAAGTATATGGTGCATAGTTAGTGATTCATTTATATATCTATCAGATTATTTTCCATTGTAAGTTATTATAAAATACTGAACATATTATCTTGTTCTTTACAGTTAATCCTTGTTGTTTATCTGTCTTATGTATAGTAGCTTATTTCTGTTACTCTTATGCTTTTATTTTATCCTTTCCCCCTTTTATTTCCCATTTAGTAATGGCAAATTTGCCTTCTATGTCTGCATCTATATGAAAAAATACCTCTTTGATAAGTTGTGTTAGAAAAACTGAACAGAGTCTTTAATGCATTTTGAGATTAATTTTGTATATGTTGTGAGAAAGTTGTCCAGTTTCCAAGACTTAAATGTAAGATGTGAAACCATACAATGCTAAAAGAAAACTGGAATTGGCATTGATTTTAGCAATTTTTTTAAAATCACTTTCTTCAGGCAAAATAATCAAAAGCAAAAATAAACAAATGTAGCCTAATCAAAAGCCTTACCACGGGTAAATGAATCATCAACAAAAGAAAAAAAAACACAATTTCCCTATTGTTTGCATGAGATTTTTGCAAATAATACATCTGACAAAGTGTTAATATCCAAAATATATGAAGAATTAATAGAACTCAACATCAAAAATAAAACAACAGCAACAATAACAACAACAACAAAAACAAAAACAACCTGACTATAAATGGGCAAAGAGCCTGAATAGATATTTCCCAAATAAGACACACAAATGGGAAATAAGCACATTAAAAGATGATCAATATCCTTACAGGTCAGAAAAATGCAAATCAAATCCATAATAAGACCTCATCTTACACCCATCAGAATAGCCATTATCAAAGAGGAAATAAATAACATGCTGATAAGGATGTAGAGAAGGCGATCCCTCACACACTCTTTAAAACTGAAAACTGAAACTGAAGTAGCTCAGTCCTATCCGACTCTCTGACACCTCATGGACTGTAGCCTACCAGGCTCCTCAGTTCATGGGATTTCCCATGGAGTGGGTTGTCATTTCCTTCTCCAGGTGATCTTCCTGACCCAGGGATCAAACCCAGGTCTCCCACATTGCAGGTAGATGCTTTACCATCTGAGCCACCAGGGAAGCCCCACAAACTGTTGGTGAGAATTTATATTTGCACAATCACTATGGAAAAGAGTATGGAGGCTTCTCAAAAATTAAAAATGGAACCACCATATGGTCTAGCAATTCCACTCCTGAATATTTGTCCTAAGAAAAAGAAAATACTAATTCAAAAAGACATATCCACATCTATGTTCATTGCAGCATTATTTGTAGTAACCAAGATATGGAAACCACATAAGTTCTCACTGATAGAAATTATATACAGACAAAGTACAGTACTGTGCAGCACTGGCACGGTGAGCAGCAGAGAGGAGATGCCCCACTTCCAGGGTCAGGAGCAGCAGGTCTGTGGAGATACCCCATGACCAAGGTCAGAAAAACGCCAGTAACAAGGTAGGCTCTGAAGCAATTGTGAGGTGATGCCCCATGTCCAAGGGCAAAGGAGAAGCCCCAGTAAGATGGTGGGAGGGGTGAATTCATGTTTAGAATCAAGTCCCATTCATGTCAGAGATGCTAAAAGGGCTCAAATAAACCATGTGCACACCAGGACCCAGGAACCCCACAGAGACTGAAACGGAACTGTGTTGCAGTGTCTTCTGTGGAGGTACAGGTCGACAGTGGTCTGTCACAAGGACAGGGGCTCTGGGTACAGCAGACCTGAGTAGGACATAATCCCTCTTGGAGAAAGTGGCATTTACCCCACTATAGAGCTACCAGAACTTCAGAACAGAACATTGTGCACCAGGACCAAGGAGAAAAGTACAGTGACCCTCACAGAAGACTTGCCTGTGTGTGTCTGGGGGTCTCTGGCAAAGGTGTGGGTCAGTGGTGACCTGCTGCAGGCTTGGGGGCATGGACTGTAGCAGTACATATATGGGATTTTTTGACAGAGGTCCCATTATCTTCATTGTTTCCACCATAGTTTGGCCCCAGGTAAATAGTAAGATGAAAAGGAAAAATGATAGGACACCAAGAGAGGAATTCCCCAGGTGAGTACATGCCCAGTATGCTACTGGAGATCAGTGGAGAAATAACTCCAGAAAGAATGAAGGGATGGAGCCAAAGGAAAAAACAATGCTCAGTTGTGGGTATGATTGGTGATAGAAGCAAGGTCCAATGCTGTAAAGAGCAATATTGCATAGGAAACTGGAATATTAGGTCCATGAATCAAGGCAAATTGGAAGTGATCAAACAGGAGATGGCAAGAGTAAATGTCGACATTCTAGAAATCAGCAAACTAAAATGGATGGGAATGGGTGAGTTCAACTCAGATGACCATTATATCTACTACTGTGGGCAGGAATCCCTTAGAAGAAATGGAGTAGCCATCATCGTCAGCAAAAGAGTCTGAAATGCAGTACTTCGATGCAATTTCAAAAACGACAGAATGATTACTGTTCGTTTCCAATGCAAACGATTCAATATCACAGTAATCCAAGTCTAAGCCCCAACCAGCAATGCTGAAGAAGCTGAAGTTGAATGGTTCTATGAAGACCTACAAGATCTTTGAGAACTAACACCCCCCCAAAAAAAGAGGTATTTTTTACTATAGCAGACTGGAATGCAAAAATAAAAAGTCAAGAAACACCTTTGGTAACAGGCAAATTTGGTCCTGTAACACAGAATGAACCAGGGCAAAGACTAATAGAATTTTGCCAAGAGAACACACTGGTCATCGCAAACACTCTCTTCCAACAACACAAGAGAAGACTACACATGGGCTTCACTAGGTGGTCAACACTGAAATCAGATAGATTACATCCTTTGCAGCCAAAGATAGGGAAGCTCTATATGGTCAGCAAAAAACAAGACCGGGAGCTGACTGGCTCAGACCATGAACTCTTTATTGTCAAGTTTAGACTTAAATTGAAGAAATTAGGAAAAACCACTAGACCATTCAGGTATGACCCAAATCAAATCCCTTATGATTATACAGTGGAAGTGAGAAATAGATTTAAGGGACTAGATCTGATAGATAGAGTGAATGATGAGGTTCATGGCATTGTACAGGAGACAGGGATCAGGACCATCCGTATGGAAAAGAAATGCAAAAAAGCAAAATGGCTGTCTAGGGAGGCTCTAAAAAAAGCTGTGAAAAGAAGAGAAGTGAAAAGCAAAGGAGAAAGGGAAAGATATAAGCATCTGAATGCAGAGTTCCAAAGAATAGCAAGGAGAGATAAGAAAGCCTTCCTCAGCGATCAATGCAAAGATATAAAGGAAAACAACAGAATGGGAAAGACTGGAGATATCTTCAAGAAAATTATAGATAGCATGGGAACATTTCATGCAAAGATGGGCTCAATAAAGGACAGAAAAGATATGGGCCTAACAGAAGGAGAAGATATTAAAAAGAGGTGGCAGGAAAACACAGAACTGTACAAAAAAGAGTTTCACAACCAAGATAATCATGAAGGTGTGATCACTGACCTAGAGCCAGACATCCTGGAATGTGAAATCAAGTGGGCCTTAGAAAGCATCTATGAACAAAGATAGTGGAGATGATCAAATTCCAGTAGAGCTATTTCAAATCCTGAAAGATGATACTGTGAAAGTGCTGCACTCAATATGTCAGCAAATTTGGAAAACTCAGCAGTGGCCACAGGACTGGAAATGGTCAGTTTTCATTACAATCCCAAAGAAAGGCAATACAAAAGAATGTTCAAACTACCGCACAGTTGCACTCATCTCACATGCTAGTAAAGTAATGCTCAAGATTCTCCAAGCCAGGCTTCAGTAATATATGAACTATAAACTCCCAGTTGTTCAAGCTGGTTTTAGAAAAGGCAGAGGAACCAGAGATCAAATCGCCAACATCCACTGGATCATGGAAAAAGGCAGAGAGTTCCAAAAAAATCTATTTGGGCTTTATTGACTATGCCAAAGCCTTTAATTGTGTGGATCACAATAAACTGTGGAAAATTCTGAAAGAGATGGGAATACCAGACCACCTGAGCTGCCTCTTGAGGAACTTTTATGAAGATCAGGAAGGAACAGTTAGAACTGGACATGGAACAATAGACTGGTTCCAAATAGGAAAAGGAGTATGTCAAAGCTTTGTATTGTAATTCTGCTTATTTAACTTATATGCAGAGTACATCATGAAAAATGCTGGGCTGGAAGAAGCACAAGCTGGAATTAAGATTGCCAGGAGAAATATCAATAACCTCAAATATGCAGATGACACCATCCTTATGGGAGAAAGTGAAGAGGAACTAAGGAGCCTCTTGATGAAAGTGAAAGAGGAGAGTCAAAAAGTTGGCTTAAATCTCAACGTTCAGAAAATGAAGATCACAGCATCCTGTCTCATCAGTTCAGTTCATTTCAGTCTCTCAGTCGTGTCCAACTCTTTGCGACCCCATAAATCACAGCACGCCAGGCCTCCCTGTACATTACAAACACCCGGAGTTCACTCAGACTCACATCCATCGAGTCAGTGATGCCATCCAGCCATCTCATCCTCGGTCGTCCCCTTCTCCACCTGCCCCCAATCCCTCCCAGCATCAGAGTCTTTTCCAATGACTCAACTCTTTGCATGAGGTGGCCGAAGTACTGGAGTTTCAGCTTTAGCATCATTCCTTCCAAAGAAATCACAGGACTGATCTCCTTCAGAATGGACTGGTTGCATCTGCTTGCAGTCCAAGGGACCCTCAAGAGTCTTCTCCAACACCACACTTCAAAAGTATCAATTAATTCTTTGGTGCTCAGCCTTCTTCACAGTCCAACTCTCACATCCATACATGATCACAGAGAAGACTAGACTAGACGGATGTGTGTTGGCAAAGTAATGTCTCTGCTTTTGAATATGCTATCTAAGTGGGTCATAACTTTTCTTCCAAGGAGTAAGCATATTTTAAATTCATGGTTGGAGTCACCACTGCAGTGATTCTGAAGCCCAAAAAAATAAAGTCTGACATTGTTTCTACAGTTTCCCCCTCTATTTCCCATGAAGTGATGGGACCAGATTGCATGATCTTCGTTTTCTGAATGTTGAGATTTAATCTAACTTTTTCGCTCTCGTCTTTCACTTTCATGGAGGCTTTGGAATGTCGCCTAAGCTGAAACTCCAGTAGTTTGGCCAATTCACATGAAGAGTTGACTCATTGGAAGAGACTCTGATGCTGGGAGGGATTGAGGGCAGGAGGAGAAGGGGATGACAGAGGATGAGATGGCTGGATGGCATCACTGACTCAATGAATGTGAGTCTGAGTGAACTCTGGGAGTTGGTGATCTACAGGGAAGCCTGGTGTGCTGTGATTCATGGAGTCACAAAGAGTTGGACACGACTGAGTGACTGAACTGAACTGAGACACTATGTTAAGAAGCAGAGAGATTACTTTGCTAACAAAGTTCCGTCCAGTCAAGGCTATGGTTTTCCCAGTAGTCATGTATGGATGTTAGAGATGGACTATAAAGAAAGCTGAGCACCAAAGAATTGATTCCTTTGAACTGTGGTGTTGGTGGAGACTCTTGAGAGTCCCTTGGATTGCAAGGAGATTCAAACGTTCCATAGTAAAGGAAATCAGTCTTACGGTTCATTGGAAGGACTGATGTTGAAGGTGAAATTGCAGTACTTGGTCGCCTGATGCAAAGAACTGACTGATTTCAGAAGCCCTGATGCTGGGAACGGTTGAGGATGGTCGGAGAAAGGGATGGCAGAGGATGAGATGGTTAGATGGCATCACCGGCTCAGTGGACATAAGTTTTGGTAAACCCCAGGAGTTCCTGATGTACAGGGAGTTCTGGCTTGCTGCAATCCATGGTGTCACAAGGAGTCGGACACAACTGAACTGAAAGTACATATATATCTATATCTATATAATATTTATGTGTCATATATATATATATGAAAAAGTGAAAGTGTTTGTGGCTTAGTGGTGTCCAACTATTTGCAACCCCATTAAGTCTAGCCCACTTAGTTCCACTTTTCATGGAATTCTCCAGTTAAGAATACTTTGTATAGATAATTGGACACAAAGTCTACACACACACACACACACACATATATATATAGACATACACACACAAACAGTGGAAGATTACTGAGCCCTTGTTATTGTTCAGTCACTCAGTTGTGTCTGACCCTTTGAGACCCCATAGACTGTAACATTCAGGATTCCCTGTGTTTCACTGTCTCCTGGAGTCTGCTCAAACTCATATCCATTTAGTCAGTGATATCATCCAACCGTCTCATCCTCTGTTGCCCCCTTCTCCTCCTGCCTTCAATCTTTCCCAGCATCAGGGTCTTTTCCAATGGGTCAGCTCTTCATTTCAGGTAGCCAAAATATTGGAACTTCAGCTTCAGGATCAATTCTTCCAATGATTATTCAGGATTGATTTCCTTTATAATTGGTTGATTTCCTTTATAATCTGTTTGCTGTGCAAGGGACTTTCAGGAGTCCTCAAGCAACACAGATCGAAAACATCAATTCTTCAGCACTCAGCCTTCTTTATGTTCCAATTCTCACAAGCAAACAAAATATTTCCACTTTTGACAACATGAATGAATCTAAAATATTATGTTACACTAAATGCATCTGACCGGGAAGAAAAACACTGCATAATTTCACTTATATGTGATATAAAAAAAATGCAAATACAACAAAACAGAAGCAGACTCATAGACACAGAGAACAGACACGTGACTGCCTGAGGAGAGGAAGAGGAAGATGAGAAAAATAAGTTGAGAGAAATTAATAGGTACAGACTTCCAGTTGCAAAATAAATGAGTCATGGATATGAAATAACAATGTGGAGAATACACTCAATAATAAAGTCATATCTTTGCACAGTGACAGGTTGTAACTAGACATTGTGAAATATATAGATATACGAAATCAGTATGCTGTGCACCAGGAATTAACTTTGTTTTATAAGCCAGTTAAACTTCAAAAACAAGCAAACAGACAACAAACTAATAGAAAAGGAGATTAGATTTGTCGTTACAAGAGTAGAATATGGAGTGAGAGGAAATGTCAATTTTTTAGTTATAAAATAAATTCCTATGAATATAATGTGTAACATGATTAATATAATTAATAGTGCTCCATGTTAAATATGAAAGTTGTAAAGAAAGTGAATTTTAAAAGTTCCCCTTACAAGTGAATTATTTTTCTGTTTATTTATTTTGTATCTTAATGAGATGACAGATGCTAATTAAAATTCTTTTAGTAATCATTTCATGATATATGCAAACCAAATCATTCTGCTGTAAACCTTAAACTTACATCTCAATAAAATTCAAATAAAAAAGTAATAATGCAGAATATGTTATTTTTCATTAAGAATTTATTAGAGTTCACCTGCTAAGCTGAGCTATAATAGTGAGTCACACACACACACACACACACACACACACACACACACACATTGTATAGGATAAATAACCTGGACAGACAAAACAATTTTGAAAGAAGAAAGGTCACTGGCCAAAATTTATATCTTGAAAAACTAAAATCCAAAAGCAAAGGAAACCAGTGGCAAGGAAAACAAATAAAACAGTAAGGGTCAGAGCAGGAATTAATAAAACAAAACCAAAAACCATTCAGAAATATTTATGAAATCTGGTGCCTTAAAAAAATAAATAAATAAAAGATGAAAATGTAAGATCATTGTGTTCCACATAGATATCTAGCGTTCCCAACACTGGTGAAAAGGCCATCTTATCCCTACATTGTCACCCTTGTCAAAAATCATTTGACCACGTATGTGAGGACTTAATTTTGGGCTTTGCAGTAAGTTCTAAAATCAGGAAGTGAGTCTTCCAACTTTGACCTTTTTCAAAATTGTTTTGGTTATCCAGGATCCATTAATATACTAAAGAAATTTTAGGATGATATTTTTTATCTTTGCAAAATAATCATTCAGTTCAGTTCACTCAGTTGTGCCCAACTCTTTGCGACCCCAAGAATCGCAGCACACCAGGCCTCCCTGTCCATCACCAACTCCCGGAGTTCACTCAGACTCTCGTCCATCGAGTCAGTGATGCCATTCAGCCATCTCATCCTCGGTCGTCCCCTTCTCCTCCTGCCCCCAATCCCTCCCAGCATCAAAGTCTTTTCCAATCAGTCAACTCTTTGCATGAGGTGGCCAAAGAACTGGAGTTTCAGCTTTAGCATCATTCCTTCCAAAGAAATCCCAGGGTTAATCTCCTTCAAATTAGTTGGATCTCCTTGCAGTCCAAGGGACTCTCAAGAGTCTTCTCCACCACCACAGTTCAAAAGCATCAATTCTTCAGCGCTCAGCCTTCTTCACAGTCAACTCTCATATCCATACATGACTACTGGAAAAACCATAGCCTTGACTAGACGGACCTTAGTCAGCAAAGTAACGTCTCTGTTTTTGAATATGCTATCTAGGTTGGTCATAACTGTTCTTCCAAGGAGCAAGCGTCCTTTAATTTCATGGCTGCAATCACCATCTGCAGTGATTTTGGAGCCCCCCAAATTAAAGTCTGACACTGTTTCCACTGTTTCCCCATCCATTTCCCATAAAGTGATGGGACCGGATGCTTTGATCTTCATTTTCTGAATGTTGAGATTTAAGCCAACTTTTTCACTCTCTTCTTTCACTTTCCTCAAGAGATTTTTTAGTTCCTCTTCACTTTCTGCCATAAGGGTGGTGTCATCTTCATATCCGAGGTTTTTGATATTTCTCCTGTTGATTCCAGCTTGTGTTTCTTCCAGTCCAGGGTTTCTCATGATGTACTCTGCATATAAGTTTAATAAGCAGGATGACAATATACAGCCTAGATTTAATCTTGTTTCTATTTGGAACTAGTCAGTTGTTCCATGTCCAGTTCTAACTGTTGCTTCCTGACCTGCATTCAGATTTCTCAAGAGGCAGGTCAGGTGGTCTGGTATTCCCATCTTTCTCAGAATTTTCTAAAGTTTATTGTGATCCACACAGTCAAAGGCTTTGGCATAGTCAATAAAGCAGAAATACATGTTTTTCTGGAATTCTCTTTCTTTTTCCATGATCCAGCGGATGTTGGCAATTTGATCTCTGGTTCCTCTGCTTTTTCTAAAACCAGTTTGAACATCTGGGAGTTCACGGTTCACGTATTGCTGAAGCTTGGCTTGGAGAATTTTGAGCATTACTTTACTAGCATGTTAGATGAGTGCAATTGCACAGTAGTTTGAGCATTCTTTGGCATTGCCTTTCTTTGGGATTGGAATGAAAACTGACCTTTTCCAGTCCTGTGGCCACTGCTGAATCTTCCAAATTTGCTGGCATATTGAGTGCAGCACTTTCACAGCATCATCTTTCATGATTTGAAACAGCTCAACTGGAATTCCATCACCTCCACTAGCTTTGTTCATAGTGATGCTTTCTAAGGCCCACTTGACTTCATAGTCCAGGCTATCTGACACTACATGAGTGATCACATCATCATGATTATCTGGGTCATAAAGATCTTTTTTGTACAGTTCTTCTGTGTATTCTTGCTACCTCTTCTTAATATCTTCTGCTTCTGTTAGGTCCATACCATTTCTGTCCTTTATCGAGCCCATCTTTGCATGAAATGTTCCTGTGATATCTCTAATTTTTTTGAAGAGATCTCTAGTCTTTTCCATTCTGTTGTTTTCCTCTATTTCTTTGCATTGATTGCTGAAATAGGTTTTCTTATCTCTTCTTACTGCTCAGAAATATACAATAAACAAAAACATTTCTTTAACGTATTTTTTGACTTTGAAACAGAAACCATCCTTAAAAGAAATCATAATTATACAAAAAAGAAAGATGTTTAAACTTGTTAGATTTATAGCACAACAGATGGCAGATTGAAGAGTAGAAGTCATTTTAGATGATAAATAGGGAAGCCCAGGGGGGAAAATATATATATATATATATATTTTTCTCTTGTCTTGACATGCTCTGTGGATATGCCAATTTGAAGGTCTTTTAAAAAAATAAATAGGGATGGCTTCATAAAATTTATGTTGACTCAACCACTTTAAAATGTATGCCCTTTGTTTTTGATAGTTTGATCATATTTTGTTTGGTTCATCTGAGGAAATAAATATACAGAACTCAGCATACCATAGCAATTACCATCCTTCCTAGTATCATACATTTTCCACTGCTCCTGAATTTCTCTGTCATTGTCATTGAGTAATATAATTACTATACTGGGTGTTCTTTTTTTTTTTTTCCAAGTTATTCTTTATCTCCTGTTTTACATTGCAGTTGAAAATATGCTATATATTCAAAAAATTCTCAGTGTAAATTGTATATATCCCAGTTTGCTTATTTTTAAGAGTGAATAATATTTTCTTAATAGTATGATTTCAACCTGTGTAGTCATTTATACAGATTATATAAGAGGGC
This sequence comes from Budorcas taxicolor, assembly GCF_023091745.1. NCBI lineage: Eukaryota > Metazoa > Chordata > Mammalia > Artiodactyla > Bovidae > Budorcas > Budorcas taxicolor. Next base: position 9,511,671 of record NC_068923.1, read on the forward strand.
TTTTACTATCAAAATCAAGAGAATGATTAAACAAACTAAGGATTAGAAACAGAAAACTGTAAAGTTCTACATGAATGTAATGTTTAAATCTGTTCCTGCAGTTATTGCTTATATGTTTGTGTGATTAGTCACTCTGGCGTGTCCAGTTATTTGTAACACCATGGGCTGCCACTCCTCAGGCTCCTCTTTCCATGAAATTCTCCAGGCAAGTGTACTGGAGTGGGTGGTCAATTCCTCCTCCATACTTGTCATATACATGCTTGTAATTTTAATAGTAATCATTTAAATAATTTCCCTGAGAAAATTTAGATTCTGTAACTTGAAAAATTAACACATTTGCATTGTTCTATAATGCATAATGTTGAAGATATATAAAAGAGCAATTTTGCTAAACTAAAATTTTAACCAGATATGCCCTCAAAACCACTTTAAGACAAATGAATTATCATAATTGTTTAATAGTTTTTCTTTTCTAATTAAAAAAAAATAGTATACACCAGAATAAAATATGAGGTTGGTGGACTGTTATATTTAATGTCCTCTTCTTGTTGCCTTTGTAGTCTTCTGTGACACTGACTTTTTGTATCTTTTATGGGGCAAATATACTCTAACAAGCACAAGTTTTTGCCTTATTATAGGGGAGGCCAATTAGGTAAAGTTGAAACATTTTGCCACTTTTAAATTAATATGTTCTATTTCAATACAAAATGGGCTAACTAGTTGCCATGAAAATGTGCATAAACAATGAATTTTTTTTTTTTTTAATTTCAAGTTCAGTTTTTGGGATCCAACTGTTTCCAAATTTCTGTTTTTGAGGTTAACACAAACAACCAGAAGATAAGTTAATGAATGTTATTATGGAAGAAAGCATCAGTTCTTAAGGGAATGTAAGGTGTTTCTCAGCTCTACATAGGAAAGGACAGAATTAAAAAAAGAAATATTTCATTTCAGCATGAGTAGAATGACTAGAAGACAAAAAAGATCTTTTTGAGATCAAACCAAATCTAAGCCAATACACACATTCACAAATACAGTTAGACAGGACCATCTCTCATTGGCTTAAGCATGCAATTTAAGTTTAATCATACAATTTGTTTTTCCTTAATCACCTCTCCCACACATTCCTCACCAAACTCAGCAACCTAGAAAAACATAAATTTAAATAGATAGATGAGAGATAGAAGATAGATTAAGTGTGTATGTCCATAATTAGTACATATACAGTAGAAACAGATAAATCAAAAACACAGGAACCTGGGAAGAAAGTTTAAATAACAAATAGCATTTCCACTTTACTCTGCTTGATCACTTAGGAGCTGAGTGTGTGTGTCTGAGGGTAAGGCATGTGTGTGTTCTCTAGATTTTTTTTTTTTTTTTTTTTTTGGAGCGGGGGGATGCACTGCAAGATCTCTTTTAATCTATTTTCTTAATGAAAATGTTCAACTCAGGCCTCCAAGAATTGCAGGAATGAGACCAAGCAGACTCTGACTCATTCTATCCTAGAAAAAAATTCTACATTTTGAAACATACTAAAGTTTTCTTAGTGGAGAATCTGAACCTTTTGCATTCCAGACCTGCATAGCATCTTTCCAGAGAGGAAACCAGAGGATAAGTTAAACAGCACAATGTTAGAAAAAAATATTATCAAAGGAACATTGATTGAAATTTACAGAAGTTCTTGTGTACCCAAAACTCTCATCTACAAACATGTGCTAAACTCTGTGACTGTAATAACCACTGAGAGTATATTGGTATTATGTGTTTTAAACTAAGATAACTATGGTTTTTCTCTGTGGTCATGTATGGATGTGAGAGTTGGACTGTGAAGAAGACTGAGTGCTGAAGAATTGATGCCTTTGAACTGTGATGTTGGAGATGACTCTTGAGGGTTCCTTGGACTGCAAGGAGATCCAACCAGTCCATTCTGAAAGAGATCAGCCCTGGGATTTCTTTGGAAGGAATAACACTACAGCTGAAACTCCAATACTTTGGCCACGCTCATGCAAAGAGTTGACTCATTGGAAAAGACTTTGATGTTGGGAGCAATTAGGCGGCAGGAGGAGAAGGGGACGACAGAGGATGAGATGGCTGGATGGCATCACTGGCTCGATGGACGTGAATCTGAGTGAACTCCGGGAGTTGGTGATGGACAGGGAGGCCTGGCGTGCTGCGATTCATGGGGTCGCAAAGATTTGGACACGACTGAACGACTGAACTGAACTGAACTGCTAAAGAAAACTTACCTATTCTCCAACTGGCCCATTCTTCCATTACCCTGCTCATGGTTTAATTCATTTATGTGGACCAGATCATACAGACTCTAGCAGGGTCCTAGCAAAAGCCAACATTGCTGCCCTTTCTCCTGTGCTTGGATCCCTGAATTTTCACTTTAGAAAAATGTTTTGAGAGTGAAATTAGTAGCTTCAAGTTGGGGACAATTTACATGAAGAAGGACACACATTTTTCTTGTAGCAAACCTAACTTTATGTATATTATGTGCACCTTTGCCCTTATCTGTTGGCATCACTGGTACCAGATGTTAGCACAATACCAGTATTCCGTCCAATTTGATCAAATTTCTCCTGGTGATATGCTTAAGAACATAGAAAGAAATAATATGAAGTCGCTCAGTCATGTCTGACTCTTTGCGACCCCATGGACAGTAGCCTACACCAGGCTTATCCATCCATGGGATTTTCCAGGCAAGAGTACCAGAGTGGGTTGCTATTTCCTTCTCAAGGGGATCTTTCCAACCCAGAGATTGAACTCAGGCTTGGGTCTCCCACCTTGCTTGCAGACGCTTTAATCTCTGAGCTGAATATAGAGTCAATATATATTATATTAAACTTTCACTCAGCTTATTGTAAAAGTTAATGTACAAATTATTTTTAAGGAACATAAACAAACAAAACACCTGATATTTTGAAGAGGTTAAGTGTGTGTGTATGTAAAGTAAATACATGTGAGTGTGCGCATAGTGGCAAGACACTTCATTTTCCAACTTATTTTTTAACTTGTCTAAGGAAAGAAAGAAAATGAAACGTTTTACAGTCCTTCAAACTTGCATTTTCTTACCTTTGTGTAAACAGGATGCCTAAATTCTTGTGTGTTTTCAGGTAATCTTATAAACTTGGCCAAAAAATGGAGATGTGATTTTGAAGTTGCTCCTTAAGATTGTTGAATATTTGTAAATTGGAATCCTCCACTTTACAGGATATATATATTTCATTTGAAGAAAACAGTAAATAATACTCTCTCTCTCTCTCTCTCTCTCTCTCTCTATATATATATATATATATATATATATATATATATATATAATCTATGTTTTAAAGGGAAGAATCCAGTTCATTACTCTGAGATTATGAAGCGGATGCTTTCAATCTCCAAGCATTTTAGTAATATTGTAGAAGTCCTAAACAAAGAGTTTTGTCAATGTTTATTTTTGTGCATTCCCATTAATTTTATTTATTGCCTCTCCAAATATAATGTACATGCCTATGTTCCTTTCTCTCTGTTTTTAAAATTGCATGGTTCTAAGCTAGTCTTTAAATATAAATTCTGAATATTCTTATCAACTGAATCTTGAAATATTCCAGAAAAAATAAATAAATCACTTTGTATTAAGATTGAGGAAACATCTCTTCAGATCAATCAATTGGCTACTAAAATGACTTCTGTGATAAAAGTAAATAATTCTTAAAATAATAACTATGGTTAAGAAGCATACTTGAGAAAATAAAGAAGCATTCCATTTTTTGCTTTCAAAGTTTGAATCAAAGCTAAACACTTTCTGAAAGACTAGACATTCCACCAGAATTGCAGGAAGTGTCTTCAGCAATTAGTATCACCCTCAAATAACCACTTTTTTGTACAAAATTTTAAACTTTCATCCTGAAAATAATGATATTAGCTCAATGTATTTCAGCTAGTTTCTTTAATCATCCTGACCTCTCTGTAAAAAACTTTCATATAGTTTTAAATAATTAAATATGTGTGTTTGTAGTACAGTTTCATACTAATTGATTCAGACAATTACTATGACTTGTAGGTAGAAAAATGCATATGAAGAAGAAATCCAATTTCTAATTAAGCAGTCCAAATTGAGGTGGTCTGCCAGATATGAACTAGTCCTAAGGGCATTGAAAAAAAGATATTGGTTTTAGAATATTCGTGTCCATATTCTCATAGTCAGGGAATTATTTAACAAAATTCTGGCACAATTCTTCTGCTGTGAGCAAGCGAGGTGCTTGCTCTCCTTACTTGTTTTTCGACATTATTGACAGCTAAGTGGGCGTATCTATCCATACTTTAGCCCTGAGAAGTAATTCTAATCAAAGAATTTTAGAAGAGATAATCAAAGGCAGTGATACATAGTAAGTGTGAAAGGAAATTTCTAGCAGGTAGAAACTTTCTAAACATTTCTAAGCATTTCATCATGAGGATTAGGCCACCTAAAAGGGTATTATATATATATATTTTTCATTTTTCTCCAGATCCTAAATAAGGACTTATAAGTCCTGGAAGATTTGGTGCTATTCTGCATCCAATAATTGCAAAGATTCCTCTACATATATATGCTCTGTTTCCTCTATATATAGGCTCTGTTTCCTCTCTATATAGGCTCTGTTTCCTCTCTATATAGGCTATGTTTCCTCTATATATAGGCTATGTTTCCTCTATATATATGCTATGTTTCCGCTATATGTATGCTACGTTTCCTGTCTATATATGCTACATTTCCTGTATATGTCCTATATATCTTATGTCTGTATGCATGTATATTCTATATTCTATGCATACATGTATATAGACATAGAATACATATATCCAAAAGTCTTTTCAATACTCTGACATTGATATTTTCAATTTAATCATTTAGAAGTCTTTTCTTCTTACCTCCTGAATTATTCCAGGCCACCCCACTGCTGGGCAGGTTTTAAAGAATTGATCTTTAGAAAAATAGAATATATAGCAATCCAATATGGAATGAATTGGTATGACAGGAAGCATTGACAGTGGCATTGGTGAACTGGACAAAAGAGGCAAGGACAGTAAGTTACAGAATGAATATATTTGAAAATTGATTTGAATTTTTGCCCTTTTAAAAACTTTGCTCCAAGTTTTCATTACAAATGAATAATAGCAGTCATCATTATTGGGTGATTGTTTGAAACACAGATTGAAAAGTATTTTAATACTAACAAAGAAGTTAATCAACTATAATTTACTTTTCTTTAATGAAATTTAAAACATTCAATCTTTACTGAATGCTGATAGACTTATTGAAAGCATTAAAAGCACTGTATTGCTGTTCCTTTAATTAAAAAAAAAAAACAGATAACTTTACCGGATATACAATTTTATAATTACAGAAATTTTTAAGAGAATATGATAAAAGAAAGATATGTGTTAAGATTTAATATTTACATGAAGTTGAACTATTCATGTATAATAGATCAAATTTAGATAAAATATACTTTTGTAAAATATAGTGACTACCAATTGAAAGTCAATTTAAACTGCCAATTGTTCTGAGATATACATTTTTAAATTTTGAAAGTTATTTATTGTATAATATTGAGAAGCAAGTAATATTTAGGAACAACCATATTTACTATTATTTGTATTAGTGAGTAAAACATTAGAAGGTTAAACTTACCTAATTAAAAGTATTGACAACTGAATGTTAATTTTTTAATTAATTAATTAATTTAAATTGGAGGCTAATTTCTTTACAATATTGTGGTGGTTTTTGCCATACATTGACATGAATAACCCACAAGTATACATGTGTTCCCCCATCCTGAATCTCCCTCCCAACTCCCTACCCATCCAACCCCTCTAGGTTGTCCCAGAGCACTAACTTTGAGTGCCCTGTTTCATGCACTGAACTTGCACTGGTCATCTATTTTACATATGTTAATATACATGTTCCAATAATTTCTCTCAAGTCGTCCCACCCTCGCCTTCTCCAACATAGTCCTAAAAGTCTGTTCTTTACATCTGTGTCTCTTTTGCTGTTTTGCATATAAGGTCATCATTAACAACTCTCTAATTGCTATATGTATATATATGTGTGTGTGTGTTAATTTAATGTATTGATGTTTCTCTTTTTGGCCTACTTCACTGTATAATATGCTCCAGTTTCATCTACCATATAAGAACTGATTCAAATGTGTTTTTTTTTTTTTTAATAAATAATACTCCATTCTGTATATGTACCACAACTCCCTTATCCATTCATCTTCTGATGGGCATTTAGGCTGCTTCTATGTCCTAGCTGTTTAAACAGTAATTAACAGCGACAATGAACGTTGGGATACATGTGTCTTTTTCAGTTATGGTTTCTTCAGTGTGTGTGACAAACAGGGGGATTGTTGGGTCATATGGCAGTTCTATTTTCAGTTTTTTAAGCAATCTCCTCATTGTTCTCCATAATGGCTGTGCTAGTCTGCATTCCCACCAACAGTGTAAGAGGATTCCTTTTTCTCCACACCCTCTCCAGCATTTATTGTTTGTAGGCTTTTTGATCACAGCCATTCTGAATGACATGAGATGGTACCTCATTGTGGTTTTGATTTGCATGTCTCTAATAATGAGTGATGTTGAGCATCTTTTCATGTATTTAGCCATCTGTATGTCTTCTTTGCAGAAATATCTGTTTTAGTTCTTTGGCCAATTTTTTTTGATTAGGTCATTTATTCTTGTGGAATTAAGATGCATGAGCTGCTTGTATATTTTGTATATTAATTCTTTGTCAGCTGTTTCATTTGCTATTATTTTATCCAGTTCTGAAGGCTGCCTTTTCACCTTCTTTATAGTTTCCTTCATTGTGTTTTGCCTATGTTTTCCTCTAGGAGTTTTATAGTTTCTGGTCTTACACTTTTAGATTATAAATCCATTTTGAGTTTATTTTTATGTATGGTGTTAGAAAGTGTTCTAGTTTCATTTCTCTACAAGTGGTTGACCAGTTTTCCCAGCACCACTTGTTAAAGAGTTGTCTTTAGTCTATTGTATATCTTGCCTCCTTTGTAGAAGATAAGGTGTCCATGTTGCTGCTGCTGCTAAGTCGCTTCAGTCGTGTCCGACTCTGTGCGACCCTATAGATGGCAGCCCGCCAGGCTCCTCCATCCCCGGGATTCTCCAGGCAAGAACACTGGAGTGGGTTGCCAATAGGTTCATGGATTTATCTATGGGGCTTATATTTTATTCCATTGTTCTATATTTCTGTCTTTGTGCCAGTACCATGCTGTCTTGATAACTGTGGCTTTGTAGTAGAGTCTAAAGTCAGGCAGGTTGATTCCTCTAGTTCCATTCTTCTTTCTCAAGATTGCTTTGGCTATTCGAGGTTTTTTGTATTTCCATAAAAATTGTGAAATTATTCGTTCTAGCTCTGTGAAAAATACCGCTGGTAGCTTGATAGGGATTGCATTGAATCTGTAGATTGCTTTGGGTAGTATACTCATTTTCACTATATTGATTCTTCCAATCCATGAACATGGTCTATTTCTCCATCTATTAGTGTCCTCTTTGATTTCTTTCACCAGTCTGTTATAGTTTTCTATATATAGGTCTTTAGTTTCTTTAGATAGATATATCCCTAAGTATTTTATTCTTTTCGTTGCAATGATGAATGGAATTGTTTCCCTAGTTTCTTTTTCTACTTTCTCATTATTAGTGTATAGGAATTCAAGGGATACAGAAAATCTTAGCAGACCCATCACATGCATAGAAATTGAAACTGTAATCAGAAATCTTCCAGCAAACAAAAAAAGCCCAGGTCCAGACGGCTTCACAGCTGAATTCTACCAAAAATTTAGAGAAGAGCTAACACCTATCCTAGTCAAACTCTTCCAGAAAATTGCACAGGAAGGTAAACTTCCAAACTTATTCTATGAGGCCACCATCAGCCTAATACTGAAACCCGACAAAGATGCCCCAAAAAAGAGAACTATAGGCCAACATCACTGATGAACATAGATGCAAAAATCCTTAACAAAATTCTAATAATCAGAATCCAACAACACATTAAAAAGACCATACACCATGATCTAGTTGGCTTTATCCCAGGGATGCAAGGATTCTTCAATATCTGCAAATCAATCAATGTAATTCATCACATTAACGAATTGAAAAGTAAAAGCCATATGATTACCTCAATAGATGCAGAGAAAGCCTTTGACAAAATTAAGCATCCATTTATGATAAAAACTTTCCAGAAAGCAGGAATAGAAGGAACATACCTCAACATAATAAAAGCTATATATGACAAACCGACAGCAAACATTATCCTCAATGGTGAAAAATTGAAAGCATTCCCTCTAAAGTCAGGAACAAGACAAGGGTGCCCACTTTCACTGCTACTATTCAACATAGTTTTGGAAATTTTGACCACCACAATCAGAGCACAAAAAGAAATAAAAGGAATCCAAATTGGAAAAGAAGAAGTAAAACTCTCACTGTTTGCAGATGACATGATCCTCTATATAGAAAACCCTAAAGACTCCACCAGAAAATTGCTAGGGCTAATCAATGAATATAGTAAAGTTTCAGGATGTAAAATCAACACACATAAATCCCTTGCATTCCTTATATGTCTCTTATCAGTTTTTGATACAAAGTATATTTTATCTGGTATGAGTATTGCTACTTCTGCTTTCTTTTTGTCCCTGTTTCCATGAAATGTCTTTTCCAGCCTTTCACTTTTAGTCTGTATGTGTCCCTAGATTTGAGGTGAGTTTCTTGTAGACAGCATATATAGGGGTCTTGTTTTTGTATCCCTCAGCCCATCGTTGTCTTTTGGTTGGAAGATTTAACCCAGTTACATTTAAGGTAACTATTGATAAATATGAACCTGTTATCATTTACTTGGCTGTTTTGGGTTCATTTTTATAAATGAAACTCAAACTCTTTACTGTGTTTTCTGTCTAGAGGAGATCCTTTATCATTTGTTGAAAAGTTGGTGTTGTGGTGCTGAATTCTCTCAGCTTTTGCTTGCCTATAAAACTTTTGATTTCTCTTTCATATCTGAATGAGATCCTTGCTAGGTTGAGTAATCTTGGTTGTAGCATTTTTTTTTTTTTTCTCTTTCATTACTTTAAGTATGTCCTGCCATTCTCTTTTGGCCTGAAGAATTTCTATTGAAAGATCAGCTGTTACCTTTATGTGGATCCCCTTGTGTGTTTGTTGCTTTTCCCATGCTGCTTTCGATATTTGCTCTTTGTGTTTGATCTTTGTTAGTTTACTTGATATGTGTCTTGGGGTATTTAACCATGGGTTTATTCTGTTTGGGACTCTCTAGGTTTCTTAGACTTGGTTGGTTGTTTCCTGCCACATACTAGGGAAGTTTTTGACTGTTATCTCCTCAAGTATTTTCCTATGCCTTTCTTTTCATTTTCTTCTTCTGGACACCTATGATTGAAATGTTGGGGTGTTTAACATTGTCCCAGAGGTCTCTGAGATTGTCTACATTTCTTTAATTCTTTTCTTTTTTCTTCTCTGCTTCATTTATTTCCATCATTCTATTTTCCACTTCACTTCTCCTCTCTTCTGCCTTTGTTATTCTACTATTGGTTCCCCCCAGAGTGCTTTTGATCTCAATAATTGGATTATTTATTATTAATTGATTCTTCTTTATTACTTCTAAGTCCTTGTTAAACATTTCTTGCAATTTCTCAATGCTTAACTTTAGTCTATTTATCTGTAACTCCAATTTCTTTTCAGGATTTTGGATCTTTTTTACTATAATTATTCTGAAAAAAATTTTTAGGTAGACTCCCTATCTTCTCTTCTTTTGTTTGATGTGATGGGTTTTTAGCATGTTCCTTAACCTGCTGAATATGTCTATGCCTTTCATTTTGTTTAGGTTACTGTTTTGGGGGTGCCCTTTCTGCATGCTGGAAGTTCATAGGTCCTCTTAACTGTGGAGTCTGCTCTCTGTGTGTGGGGTGGAACTAGCGGTTTGTTAAGGTTTCCTGTTTGGGGGAGCTTGTGTCTGTGTTCTGGTGTGTGGAGCTGGATCTATTCTCTCTGGAGTGCAATGAAGTATCCAGTAGTGTGTTTTGGGGTGTTAATGGGTTTGGCATAGCTTTGGACAGCCTGTCTTTGAATGTCCAGGGCTTTGTTACTGTTTTGCTGTATAATTAGCATGATGTGACTTGCAGAGAATCTCGCTGGCTCTTGAGTGGAATTTGATTTCATTGTAGTGTGGAGACATTTAGGTGAACTCTTCTCTATACTGAAATACTGGTTTTGGTCAACACCAAAATCAAATTAATTATATTCTTTGCAGCGAAAAATGTAGAGGCTCTATACAGTCAGCATAAACAAGATGGGATCCTGACTATGGTTCAGATCATAAACTCCTTAATGCCAAGTTCAGACTTAAATTGAAAAAAGTATGGAAAACCACTAGACCATTCAGGTATGACTTAAATAAAATCCCTTACTACTACACAATGGAAGTGACAAATAGGTTCAGGGGATTAAATCTGGTAGACAAAGTGCCTGAAAAACCTATGGATGGAGGTTCATGACATTGTACAGGAAACAGTGATCAAAACCATCTCCAAGAAAAACAAATGAAAAAGGCAAAATGGTTTTCTGAGGAGGCCTTACAAAAGGCTATGAAAGGAGGAGAAAAGAAAGACAAAGAAGAAAAAGAAATATATACCCACTAGAATGTGGAGTTCCAACGAATAGCAAGGAGAGATAAGAAAGCCTTCCTCAGTGATTAATGCAAAGAAATAGAGGAAAGCAATAGATTGGGAAAGATTAGAGATCTTTTAAAGAAAACTAGACATATCAAGGTAACATTTCAGGCAAATATGGGCACAAAAAAGGACAGAAATGTTATGGACCTAACAGAAACAAAACAAAATATTAGGAAGAGGTGGTAAGAATACACCCAAATAAGAAAAATCCAAATAAGAAAAAGAGTATGTCAAGGCTGTATATTGTCATCCTGCTTATTTAACTTATATGCAGACTACATCATGAGAAACGCAGGGCTGGAAGAAGCACAAGCTGGAATCAAGATTGCTGAGAGAAATATCAATAACCTCAGACATACAGATGACACCACCCTTATGGCAGAAAGTGAAGAGGAACTCAAAAGCCTCTTGATGAAAGTAAAAGAGGAGAGTGAAAAAGTTGGCTCAAAACTCAACATTCAGAAAACGAAGATCATGGCATCTGGTCCCATCATTTCATGGGAAGTAGATGGGGAAACAGTGGAAACCATGTCAGACATTATTTTTTGGGGCTCCAAAATCACTTCAGATGGTGATTGCAGCCATGAAATTAAGACACTTACTCCTTGGAAGAAAAGTTATGACCAACCCAGATAGTATATTGACAAGCAGAGACATTACTTTGCCAACAAAGGTCCGTCTATTTAAGGCTATGGTTTTTCCAGTGGTCATGTATGGATGTGAGAGTTGGACTGTGAAGAAAGCTGAATGCCGAAGAACTGATGCTTTTGAACTGTTGTGTTGGAGAAGACTCTTGAGAGTCTCTTGGACTGCAAGGAGTTCCAACCAGTCCATTCTAAAGGAGATCAGTCCTGGGTGTTCTTTGGAAGGACTGATGCTAAAGCTGAAACTCCAATACTTTGGTCACCTCATGCAAAAAGTTGACTCATTGGAAAAAAAACCCTGATGCTGGGAGGGATTAGGGGCAGGAGGAGAAGGGGAAGACAGGGGATGAGATGGCTGGATGGCATCATCAACTCGGTGAACATGAGTTTGCTTGAACTCCGGGAGTTGGTGATGGATGGACAGGGAGGCCTGGCGTGCTGCAATTCATGGAGTCACAAAGAGCCGGAAGTGACTGAGCGACTGAAGTGAACTGATACAAAAAAAAAAAAAAAAAAAAAGTAAAAGAAAAACCCTCATGACTCAGATAATCACGATGATGTGACCACTCACCTAGAGCCAGACATCCTGAAATGTGAATTCAAGTGGGCCTTAGGAAGCATCACTATGAACACAGTTAGTGGAGGTGATGGACTTCCAGTTGAACTCTTTCAAATCCTAAAAGATGATGTTGCGAAAGTGCTGCACTCAATATGCCAGGAAATTGGAGAATTGTCTTGTGGCACTGGCCACAAGACAGGAAAAGGTCAGTTTTCATTCCAATCCCAAAGAAAATCAATGCTAAAGAATGCTCAAACTACTTACAAAACTTCACTCATTTTACATGCTAGGAAAGTAATGCTCAACATTCTCCAAGACAGGCTTCAGCAGTATGTGAATCATGAATATCCAGATGTTCAAGCTGGTTTTAGAAGAGACAGAGGAACCAGAAATCAAATTGCCAACATCCATTGGATCATAGAAAAAGCAAGAGCATTCCAGAAAAGCATCTAGTTCTGCTTTATTAAATATGCCAAAGCCTTTGACACTGTGGATCACATTAAACTGCAAATTTGTGAAAGAGATGGGAATAACAGACCACCTGACCTGCCTCCTGAGAAATCTGTATGTAGGTCAAGAAGCTACAGTTAGAACTGAACATAAAACAACTGACTAGTTCCAAATTGGGAAAGGAGTACGTCAAAGCTTGTATTATCACTCTGCTTATTTAACTTACATATAAAGCATATTATGCAAAATGCTGAACTGGATGAAGCACAAGCTGGAATCAAGATTGCTGGGAGAAATATCAATAACCTCAGATATACCAATGATAACACTCTTATGGCAGAAAATGAAGAACTAAAGAGTTTCTTGATGAAAGTGAAAGAGGAGAGTGAAAAAGTTGGTGTAAAACTCAGCATTCAGAAAACCAAGATCATGTCATCTGGTCCCATCACTTCTTGGCAAATAGATGGAAAAACAATGGAAACAGTGAGAACCTTAATTTTTTTGGCTCCCAAATCACTGCCGATGGTGACTGTAGCCATGAAATTAAAAGATGTTTCCTCCTTGGAAGAAAAGTTATGACCAACCTAGACAGCTTAATAAAAAGCAAAAGACATTACTTTGCCAACAAAGGTCCATCTAATCAAAGTCATGGTTTTCCCAGTAGTCATTTATGGATGTAAGAGCTGAACTATAAAGAATCTGAGTACTGAATAATTGATGCTTTTGAACAGTGATGTTGGAGAAGACTCTCGAGAGTCCCTTGAACAGCAAGAATATCCAATTAGTCCATCCCAAAGGAAATCAGTCCTGAGTATACATTGGAAGGACTGATGTTGACAATGATACTCCAGTTCTTTGGCCACCTGATGCGAAGAGCTGACTCATTGGAACAGACCTGATGCTGGGAAAGATTGAAGGCAGAAGAAGAAAACGACGAGAGAGGATGAGATGGTTGCATGGCATACCTGACTCAATGGAATGAGTTTAAGTAAACCCCAGGAGTTGTGATGGACATGAAGCCCTGGAGTGCTGTAGTCCACGGGGTCACACAGAATCCAACATGAAAGAGTGATTGAACTCAACTGAACTTGTCTTAATTTTCATTGCAGTCAGGAGTACTCTGATGTTTTAAAGTTTTCAAGTTAGGCCTCCTGTCTGTATGAATCAGTCTTTCTCTTACAGTAGCTTCATGACTTCTCCATCCATACAGCATTGAAGTAAAAATCACTAGGTTATTAATAAAACAGTTATTTACAGGCAGGACCAGCCAGAGAGAGAGAGAGAGAGAGAGAGAGAAGATAAGAGGGAATAGGTAGCTAGAGGTGATCAAGAGGAGAAAAGTGGAAGTCAGAACTGGAGAGAGCAATATAGCCAGTAATCAAATCCCAACTGCTCTCCATAGCCTGTAACACCCAGATAGATTCATAGATACGTAGAGAAGAGGGAGGAAGGAGATAAAGGTGACCTGGAGGAGAAAAGGGAGAGTCCAAAAGGTAGAGAGCAATCAAACTGATAATCAAATCCTTATGTAAAAATTGATCCTGAAGATTAGATTCTTAGCAGTACAAAATTGATAACAAATATCAAAAAGCAAAGATTAAAAACCTAGAATGGAAGTTAGACTCTCAAAAATACAATATAAAAATGCAAAGCACAACTAGTCACAAAAAATAAAATAATATATATATATGGAATTTGTTTTAAAAATAGTTTTGTTTTTTTTTTTTTTTGGAAAGTTAATAGTAGGCTATAAAAATGAAAGTTAAAGGAGTAATAAAGGACTAACTAAAAAAATTAAAAAATGATAATAGCAAAAATATGTCTGTGACTTTCTCTAGAGCTGTTGTGAGCAGTGTGGGGTCAGCTCATGTCGGATAGTCCCTTGTTCAGCCTTGTACTTGTTCTCAAGTTTTACAGGTGCCCCTCAAATGCAGTCTCCAGTATTAAATTCAGGGTTTTAAGCTGTTGGATCTGTCACTTTCAGAGAAGTTCTCCCTCTTTGTTTATTTTGGCTTCCTCTGTTTACAAGTCTCTTTAATGCCTTATTTCCGCCCTGACACAAGGGGGCAAAGGTAGCCACTTATTTAGGCTCGCTTGCTCAGTTTTGTTGTGGGGAAGGAAGGACACTGCAAAAAGACTCTGCTGGCATGTGTGGGGAGTGCTCACAGTGGATGGACCACACTAGTTTTGCCCCAGTCCAAGGCAGTGTGTACTTCCCGCATCTACACTGCTCAGTCTCTAGGGTGCTCTGCAAGGGCACCATTCCAAGCAGGCCCTGCATTTCATGCAGTTCCCAGGACTAAGCAGCGCATGTTCTCAGGCACTTTACAAAGGCAGACACCCAGATGGGCTGTGCGTTCTGTGTTCTTCCCAGGTCCAAGCAGCTGAGACCAGGTGTTTCATGAGCACACTGTCCCAGGTGGGCCAGGAGTCTATTCCTCTGCCTGGTCCCAGCTGCTGTTTCCTGGGTGTGCTATGAGGGCACAGTCCCAAGTGTGGCGTGTGTCTCCTCTGGGGACCTGATCTCAGGCTGCAACCCTCCTGAAAGATGTCAACTGTCCAGGATCCCAGGAAGACGTGGTGAGCAGCTGGGATTCTGCTTACAGTTTGGTGGAAGATGTGGACTCAGGGGACGAGATTGCAGGAGCCGCTTGCCTGACGGCTCTGGCTGTCGCACTCCAGCCTCTCAGCCTCTGGGGAGGTAAGGCCTTATAGGGCATCCCACTTGCTCTCTTTCATTTTCCCAATCCTTTTTTCTGTGAGTGCATGCATTAGGGACTTTCAGGTGAAAGATCTTTTTTTTTCTCTCTGGAAATCCCAAGGTTTGGGTGCTATCTCACATTAGTTCCCTCAGATTGTCCTCAGGGAATTCAGGCCTGGTCCTTACCCTAAGGACTGATGATGTAGCCTGCATCTCCCTGCCCATCCCTCACTGTCTTGTGAATGATACAAGCATCTGGGCCACTTCTCCACTGGCAGTTGCAATTAGATGTGCATTCTGTGTTTGTTGTTGTTTTTCTCTTTTTCCTAGTAATGTTGCCCTCTGAGATTCCAAAACTCCACACAGACTTGCCCATGAGAGGATTTCCTACTGTGTGGAAACTTGTCCTCCTTCATGACTCCCTCCCCAGGGCGGGTTTCCATCCCTAAATCTTTGTCTCTGTGTTTGTCTTTTATATTTGTCCTATCTCCTTTTGAAGAGATTGGACTGCCTTTCTGGGTGACCCATGTTCTCCACCAATATTTAGAAGTTGTTTTGTGAAGGTTACTCAACATTCAAATGATCTTTTGATGAATTTGTGAGGGAGAAAGTGGTCCTTCCATCCTATTCCTCCACTGTCTTGGGCCCCCTCCCCCATTTCCTGTTTTAAATTTGTTACTCCCTCTTTTACAGTTTTTGTATTGTTTGGTGACCTACTTTCCATTTCATTTGTTTTAGTAGTCACCGCTATGTAATTTAAAACTTAGAGAGTTTTACAATTAGAGATTTTTGTCATAGTAACCAGTCTAATACTAATGACAAACTTGCTGTTTGAATTGATTCATCCACATTATATATCCTCCCTATTTGTGTAACATAAGATATACAAGACACTTCCCTGTGGCTCAGATGGTAAAGTGTCTGCATGCAATGCGGGAGACCCAGGTTCTATCCCTGGGTCAGGAAGAACCCCTGGAGAAGGAAATGGCAAACCACTCCAGTACTCTTGCCTGCAAAACTCCATGGACTGTCGCCTGAGGAGCCTGGTAGGCAACAGTCCATGGAGTCGCAAAGAGTCAGATATGACTGAGTAATTGCACTCACTTCACTCAAGCTATACATAGAAGCAAAGTACTCAGAATAAGATGTCTCATATTCATTCTAACAGTGTGTGTGTGTGTGTGTGTGTGTGCATGTAATCAATAAAGCTTTCTATATAGATATATCACTAGCCAATGAGATAGTTTACTTATTCTTTTCTGTTTGTATGTCTTTTATTTATTTTTCTTGGATAATATCTCTAGCTATATCTCCATCTATGTTGACTAGAAGTAGCAAGATTGGGCATTCTTGTCTAGTTCCTAATCTTAGAAATATATTTATCATATTTTTACCACTCAGTATAAAATCAGTTTTGGGCTCTTCATTTATAGGCTTTCTTATATTGAAATGTTTATTCTATATACAGAAAATGTTATAAAGGTTCAGCATAAAAAGTAAACACATAAAAATCAATGACATTTCTATACACAAACAACAAACTGTCTGAAAAGGAAATTAACAAAAAATAATTTCAATGACATACTGTAAAAAAGAATAAAACACTTGGGCTAAACCAAAGAGACAAAAGACTTGTACATTTAAAATGACTTGACATTGATGGCATAAATTAAAGTAGACACACATAAATGAAAAGACATCTCATATTCGTGGATTAGGTGGTATAACAATTTCAAAATATTCATAGAAAGAATTCTATAGGTTCAATACAATCCTTATCAAAATCCCAGCGATATTTTAATGTATTAATGCATAAAAGAGAATCTTAAAAGACATATGAAGCCAAAAAAGGCCCTGGATAATCAAAGCAAATTTGAAAAAGAAGTGATATCTTACTTCTTGTTTTCCAAATACAATGCAAAGTTATTAATTAAAACAGTATGATATTGCCTTAAAATAGACATATAAACCATTGGAAAATAATTAAGAGCCCAGAAATAAGGCAATGTATACATACAATAGGGCCTTCCTGGCTGCTCAACTGGTAAAGAATTCTCAAGCAATGTATAAGACTCTGGTTTGATTCATTAGTCAGAAAGATAGCCTTAAGAAGGGATCGGCTACCCTCTACAGTGATTTACGCTTCCCTGGTGGCTCAGATGGTTAAGAATCCACCTGCAGTATAGAAGACCTGGATTTGATCCCTGGTTTGGGAAGATCCCCTGGAGGAGGGCATGCTAATCCACTCCAATATTCTTGCCTGTAGAATCCCCATGGACAGAGGAACTTGGCAAGCTACAGTTCATGGAGTTGCAAAGAGTCAGACAAAACTGAATGACTAAGCACGTCTCATAAACACAATCATTTGGTCTCTGACAAAGCGGCAAGAATACACAAAGGGGAAAAGGATAGTCTTGTTAACAAATAGTATTCCACATACAGCAGAATAAGCCACACACAAATATTAACTCAAAATACAGACTTTAAGAATTATGATTGAGAATGCCTAAAAATAATTGGGTAAAAGTAAAAATTACACTATTATTAAAAAATTGATATCACTCTTAACATGGATTTGTTAATAAAATGTATTATATGTGAATGTTATCTACACCTATCACAGAATTTCTCTATTTCAGTGACTGATGGAATCGCTATCAGCAGAGCTGGTTTACATGGAATTTCATTTCATTATTTTTTTCTTTTATATTTATCAGCATATACCTTATTTTGATTGATCTTCACAGCATTCTTTGAGTTTCCCTCCACTTATTTTTTGTTATAATATGCAATATATTATAATAAATACTCTGTATATAAACATGAACATTGTTTACTGCATTCTTTCCACAATGGCAAGAGTGTTATGTCTGCCTGCAATTTGCTTTCACATCTACGTGTTGTCATCATATCTATTCCTATTTTCAAACTTTCCAAACCTTCACTGTAAAGGCCTGTCTTCCTTCATTTAATCTAGCAAGATTAACTTTTCACAAAAGTGTATTCCAAAGGAAGTTGTCTCTATACATATATTTATAAATATAAAATTGAACAAATATTTATTATTATTATTACAAAGGTATTAAGATGTTAGTACACGTAGTAAAAGATGAAATAGAAGGAAGGGAATAAAACAAGTAGTTCTCACATTAATTTAATGATGAAGATACTTCAACTCTCTATCCCAAGGCACACAATTTGAGAATTGCTCATTTAAATCTATGCAGACTGAATTTGTATTATTTTAGCAATTATTTGGTAAGTTTGCAATATTTGGATTTAGAATTTGCCCTAAATCTTTCTTTATGTGATTTTATATGTGCATGTGTACATATGTTTGTGCATCAGTGTATATGCTGGGAGATAAAATAATTCTGCCAACAGAAGACTCTTAACAATAAGAGAGAAAATAGAAAACTTACTACTCGTTGGCATTAACAAACTCATATGCATAAAAAATGCATGAAAATGGCCATGAAGTTAACACAAAATATCATACATTCTAAAACATTCTAAAAAGAAGGGAAAGTGGATGGAAATTTATTTGTCTTTATATATTCAATATTTCCTATGGCTCCACAGGTTTTAAACTTAGCAAAGCAAACTATTTCTTGATTTTTTAATCATATTTCTGCCTGATTGTTACAACTCATTTCTGTATATTCTACTTTATTGAGCACTATTCTTCATTCAATTCAGTTCAATTCAGTTGCTGAGTCATGTCCAACTATTTGCGACCCCATGAATCACAGCATGCCAGGCCTTCCTTACTCAGTACACTGCTATATAGAGTGGACCCTTCCTAAGTATTGTTCAGTAACTCACTTACCCAATTAAATCCCACTGGGATTAAAATAACAGACTAAAAGTTTAACTATTATTGATAGCAATAATGTTAATTAGTAGTAATAATATAATTATATATTATAATTATATAATTTGATCAATATATTAATATAGTATTAATAGTAAAATATAGCTATAATTTACTACAGATAGCTCTCTAGTAAAAATTACTCTAAAATTTTTAAGCATAATGTAGATGAAAGGTAAACCATTCCACATTAATAGTGAGATAGTATAATTTTCATTAAATTAGATTATTATATAAAAAGTGTCAATAAATTAACAACAGAGATTAAATTTTAAAATGAAGCTTTTATACCATATATTCTAGATGATAATCACTGGTAAGTCTCATTGAGTGAATGAAATTATCCAACAAAATATATTTAAAGTGAACACATTAGACATTATCCTGGACAAAACACTAAATAATATTCATGTTTTGTATGCTAAATGATCTGCTTTTCATAATTTAATTATTGTAAGAATGTACAAATTGTCAATACATTTAGTTTGCAGATAATACAAATTTAGGAAGCATTGGACCAGGAAATAAGCAAGGAGTGAAATTAAAAATAATTGTGTCCTTATCTGCTATGTAGCTGCTAAAACAAGTTACTTCAAATGCTGGAGAACTGTGAGGTTGGTTTATTTCTCTCCCCTGGTTATTGTCTTGTTATAAGAAAAAATTGAAACAACGTACTAAAGTTACAGCTCAAACAAATGTTGTATTAAACAGCCATTCCCAAGAAAAGAGAGCAGGCCAACCCAAAGGAGTTGTCATAACCATCCCTCCTGGCTTTCCCGTTTTTGTACTTGACTCTCCTCCTTTTGGCTGTGCCCTGTGCAAAATAGGGCTTGTACCCACTACAATTCATGAAAGGGAAGACAAATAGACATGCATTCAAAGCTGAAAGGCATTGCTAGTTGCATAACAACAGGGTTTTTTTGTGATGTCTTCCCATAATTCAGATTGTCACTTCTTGTTGTTGTTCAGTCCCTCAGTCGTGTCCAACTGTTTCTGACTTCAGGCAGCAAGCTGGACTTCCCTGTCCTTCACCATCACCTGAAGCTTGCTCAAACTCATGTCCATAAAGTTGGCGATGCCATCCAACCATCTCATCCTCTGTTGTCCCCTTCTCCTCCTGCCTTCAATCTTTTCCAGAATCAGGGTCTTTTCTAATGAGTCAGTTCTTCTCATCAGGTGGCCAAAGTATTGGAGCTTCAGCTTTAGCATCAGTCCTTAGAAGTAATATTCAGGATTGAAATCCTTTAGTATTGAATGGTTCAATCTCTTTGCAGTCCAAGGGACTCACAAGAGTCTTCTCCAACACCACTGTACAAAAGCATCAGATCTTTGGTGCTCAGCTTTCTTTATGGCCCAAGTCTCACATACATGCATGACTACTGGAAATACCATAGCTCTGACTATATGAACTTCTGTTGGCAATGTCTCTGCTTTTTAATAGGATGTCTAGGTTTGTCATAGCTTTTCTTCCAAGAAGCAAGTGTATTTTAATTTCATGGCAGCAGTCACCATCTGCAGTGCTTTTGGAGCAAAAGAAAAGTAGAGTCTGTCACTGATTCTATCTATTTGCCATGAAGTGATGGGACCAGATCACAAATTTTCCAGTTTTTTTGTGATCTACACAGTCAAAGGCTTTAGTGTAGTCAATGGGGCAGAAGTGGATGTTTTTTCTGGAAGTCTCCTTTTTTTTTGGTTTTAATCACAATCCTACAGATGTCAATTTGATCTCTTGTTCCTCTGCCTTTTCTAACACTTGTACCCCAATATTCATCACAGCACTGTTTATAATAGCCAGGACATGGAAGCAACCTAGATGTCCATCAGCAGATGAGTGGATAAGAAATCTGTGGTGCATATACACAATGGAGTATTACTCAGCCATTAAAAAGAATACATTTGAATCAGTTCTAATGAGGTGGATGAAACTGGAGCCTATTATACAGAGTGAAGTAAGCCAGAAAGAAAAACACCAATACAGTATATTAATGCATATATATGGAATTTAGAAAGATGGCAACGATAACCCTGCATGTGAGACAGCAAAAGAGACACAGATGTTTAGAACTGTCTTTTGGACTCTGTGGGTAAGGGAGAGGGTGGGATGATTTGGGGGAATGGCATTGAAACATGTATAATATCATATATTGAAAGGTTGCTGTTGAATCACTCAAAGACGCAGGGATTCTTGGCCCCTGGAGGAGAAGAATTCAACCCGGGGCCAGAGACGAGCCTTTATCACTCAGAGTTTTGTGTAATAAAGTTTTATTCAAGTATAAAGGAGATAGAGAAACCTTCTGACATAGACATCAGAAGGGGGGCAGAAAGAGTAGCCCCCTGCTAGTCTTCAGCTGGATGTTATACAGTCACTGCTGCTATTGCTAAGTCACTTCAGTCGTATCCGACTCTGTGTGACCCCATAGACAGCAGCCCACCAGGCTCACCAGTCCCTGGGATTCTCCAGGCAAGAATGCTGGAACGGGTTGCCATTTCCTTCTCCAATGCCTGAAAGTGAAAAGTAAAAGGGAAGTCACTAAGTCATGTCCGATCCTTCGCGACCCCATGGACTGCAGCCCACCAGGCACCTCATTCCATGGGATTTTCCAGGCAAGAGTACTGGAGTGGGGTGCCATTGCCTTCTCCGATACAGTCACTAGAAGTCTGTTAACGAAAGAAAGGAATGTCTTAAAACTCAGAATGGCACCAGACCCCTCACCCATAAGATGCATTTTGGGGTAATCTTGGCACCAAATGGTTCATCCTGAACCATAAAATGATAAACTTGAATCTTGAAGAAGGGCAGATCACCATACAAATAGTTCCATTTACACAGATTAGAGGAACAATATCTGAGTATAACATATTGGTTTGTCAAGTAGGTTCTGAGCCAAGAGGCGGAACCAACTTGAAGACAGAGTTTGGGGTAAATGCATAGTACATTAGCATAGCTTAAGATAAACATTTCCATAAGAAAAAGGCATTGGTTATCTCTAGGTTTGAGAATAGTTAACTTCAGGTGAAACCAGGTGTCATTACGGCAACACAGTATTTTAAGAGAAACCGCTTTTTAAATTTGTAGAGAGAAGGAAATAATATTGCTAATTTGTTTCCTCCTGCTGCTTAAGAGAGATAAAAATGTCTGACACTTGCAGGCTATTTCCTCCATTTGGAGACCACTGGCCTTCCTGCCTGTTACCCTCTCAATATGAAATGAATCGCCTGTCCAGGTTCCATGCATGATAATGGATGCTTGGGACTGGTGCACTGAGATGACCCATAGAGAAGGCATGGGGAGGGAGGAGGGAGGGGAGTTCAGGATGGGGAACACGTGTATACCTGTGGTGGATTCATGCTGATGTATGGCAAAACCAATACAATATTTAAAGTAATTAGCCTTCAATTAAAATAAATTTTTATTAAAAAAAAAATCTGGAAGTTCTCTGTACATGCACTGTTGAAGCCTCACTTAGAGAATTTTGAGCATTAGTCTGCTAGCTTGTGAAATGAGTGCAACTGTGTGGTAGTTTGAACATTCTTTGGGATTTCCCATGTTTGGGATAGGAATGAAAACTGACCTTCTCCAGTCCTATGGCCATTTGCTGAATCTTCCAAATTTGCTGGCATATTGAGTGCAACATTTTCACATCATCTTTTAACTTGAAATAGCTCAACTGACATTCCGTCACCCCCAATAGCTTTGTTCATAGTGGTACTTCCTAAGGCCTACTTGACTTCACATTCCAAGATGTCTGGCTCTAGGTGAGTGATCACACCATCGTGGTTATCTGGATCATTAAGATCTTTTTTGTATAATTCCTTTTTTTTTTTGTATTCTTGCCACTTCTTAATACCTTCTGCTTCTGTTTGGTCCACATAAGTTCTTTTCTTTATTGTTCCCATCTTTGCATGAAATGTTCCCTTGGTATCTATAATTTTCTTGAAAAGACCTCTAGTGTTTCCCAATTTATCATTTTCCTCTCTCTTTGCTTGTTCACTTTGACAGGTTTTCTTTTCTCTCCTTGCTATTCTTTGTAACTCTGTACTTAGATGAGTATATAGTTCATTTTCCATTTTTTTCTCTTCTTTTCTAAGCTCTTTGTAAGACCTCTTCAGACAATCTTTTTGCCTTGTTGATTTTTTTTTTTCCCCCCTTGGGCATGGTTTTGATCACTGCTTCCTGTACATTTTACAAACCTCTGTCCATAGTTCTTCAGGCACTTTATATATCAGATCTAGTCCCTTGAATCTCTTTGTCATTTCCACTCTATACTCCTAAAGCATTTGGTTTAGGTCATACTTTAATGGCCTAAGAGTTCAAGATGAGACCCACAGCCAGTTTCTGGTCATGTTTTTGAGGACTATGTAAATATTCTCTATTTTTGCCTGCAAATAATATAATGAATCTGCTTTTGATAGACCATCTGCTGATGTCTATGTGTAGAGTTATTTTCTGTATTGTTGGAAGATGGTGTTTGCTATAATCAGTGTGTTCTCTTGGCAAAACTCTATTAGTCTTTGCCTTGCATCGTTTTGTTCCAAGGCCAAACTTGTCTGTTACTCCAGGTATCTCTTGACTTCCTACTTTTGCATTCCAGTCCCCTATGATGAAAAGGGCATTTTTTTTTTTTTTTTTTGGTATTAGTTCTAGAAGGTCTTGTATGTATTCATAGAACCATTCAACTTCAGTTTCTTCTGCATTAGTGGTTGGAGCATAGTCCTGGATTACTGTGACATTGAATGGTTTGCCTTGAAAACAAACAGAGATCATTTTGTCATTTTTGAGACTGGACCCAAGTACTGCATTTTTTGACTACTTTGTTGACTATGAGGACTACCCCATTTTTTCTAAGCGATTCTTGCCCACATTAGTAGATATAATGGTCATCTGAATTAAATTCTCCTTTTCTTGTCCACTTTAGTTCATTGTTTCCTAAAATGTCAATGTTCACTTTTGTCATTGCCCGTTTGATCACTTCCAATTTACCTTGATTCATGGACCTAACACTCCAGGTTCCTTTGCAATATTTTTCTTTACAACATCAGACTTCACTTTCACTACCAGACACATCCACAACTGGATATTTTTTCCACTTTGGCTCAAACTCTTCATTTCTTCTGGAGCTATTTCTCCACTCTTCTCTACTAGCATATTGAAGGGAGGTGTTCATCTTTCAGTGTCATATCTTTTAGTCATTTCATACTGTTCATGGGGTTCTCAAGACAAGAAGGATGAAGTGATGGGAGGGGCTGGCTTTGGAAAAAGCTGCGTCTTGGTATGGTGGGCAAGGCTATGCTCAGTAAATCTTGAGTCTGATTTTCTGCTGATGTGTAGGGATGTATTCCCTCCCTATAGTTTGTTATGAGTTCAAACCATGCTATGGTAAAGTTATGTGTGTCCTTGTGTGCTTAGTAACTCAGTCATGTCCAGTTCTTTGCTACCCCATGGCCTGTAGCCCACCAGGCTCCTCTGTCCATAGGATTCTACAGGCAAAAATGCTGGAATGGGTTGCCATGTGCTCCTCCAGGGGATCTTCCCAACGAGGGATTAAATTCAGGTCTGTCACATTGCAGGCAGATTATTTACCATCTGAGCCATCAAGGAAGCCTAGATATATATATATACATACAGAATATGTATGAACACTTACTTGACTCAGCTGCCTAAGTTTACTTGAGAAAACCCCTGTGGTTAGTTAGGGTTTGCTTAGGGCACATATACTGGAGTTGGAGAAGCCCCTGTGACTAGTTTGTACCCATTGTGTGCCTAGGGTGCATGCAGAATAGCCAGAAAAGTTTCTGTGGTTATTTCTGTACCATATCTGAAAGCTCTCCTGGGTGTGTCTGGATGAGGTTTAGAGATAAGCTTGTGTCCTTTTCAGCCAGTCCACCCCTCATTACTCTTGCCTGACTTCCTACCTAAAAATTGTGATAAACTTAGCACATTCATAAAATTTAGGGTGCTTTTACATTTTGAGAAAAAAAATGGATTTGCGGTCACTCACTTTACAGGGATTAAAGAAAAGGGGAAAAAATTGAGGGAGCTTTTGCATACACCAATTACAGAAACTTAACTTTTCTTTTGATTAGAGTCACAGAGGTGATGGAAGTGATTGATAATGTTCATGCATTTTAAAGGAACACAAATATTATTTATCTAGATGTATAAGACCAAAAAAAAAAAGAAAGAAAGAAAGACAGAAATTAGAAACTCAGGGACCTAAAATTGACCCCAAACTGTACAGCTTTTATGAGATTCTTGTATTCTACATACACATTAACATTGCAAGGATTGATATGCAGGTTGAAACTCTTTAGGAATGCCATAAATAGCATATTTCTCTATGAGATGACAGATGGTAATGGGATATTAGCAATAGCCAAGTCTGTTGCTTTGCATTTTTATAAGTGTATAAAGCATTTTTACAAAGTGTGTATTCTGAAAAAAAAAATGTATTTGATTACTCACATTCATGCCAGAGACTTCTGTGAATGTCTTTAAGAAAATTATTTTATGTAAGGGTGTACATATGTTATATATCAAAATTAATATGCCATTTATATAATATGCTAACTAAATATGTAACCAAATAAATGAGCCTTAAAATTAAAAAAAAAAAAAAGTGTGTAAAGATGCCTGGGTATAAAGCACCCTAAGAAGAAAGGCAATGTAACTACTCAGAATAAGAGTCTATTTTTTTTTTCTGAAATTTTCATTAATTAAAAAATAAATAAGATTATTCCCTGAAGTTATTCATATTTATGAAAAAATCTGATTATGTCCATTGTCTTTACACTATTTGACAATTATGATGTATACTTGCTTATCATTTTTATACTACGTCTTTTCCTTTGGGTTGTTTATTAGTTACAACCTCATTAAGATTTTTTTTTTTTTGTACTATTAACTCTCAGAAATCTAAGAGTTTGATTTCTGTTGCTCTTGGGAGGAAGATTCAATTTACATTGCAATTGACTTTTTCTGCAGGTCTTCAATGAAAAGTTTTGGAGAAAGTCATAAAACTGATTTTAAAAAATTATCTTTGATGGAGTCAACATAAAATAGAAATAGTACAAACTGAGTATCAGAGAATCTGCATATTTGAACTTCTTCTGCAGTAAGTAGATTTCAAGTACTAATTGTGCAATAGGCTCTGTGCTAAGTGGTATGAATATGAAAATAAAAAAGTACAAAGTGCAATCTATATTTTCAATGCAAACAAAATAAGTGGGAAAGAGACCTATAAAGCAGATCATTACTATTCAACATGCTAAGTACAGTGTTTATACAAAATGCCAAGAAAAATACTGACAGAAACTAACTACACATAAGGATTATGGGAAAGGAGCTACAGGAAGTTATGTCAGATGAGCTGTGAAAATAAGTAAGAATTTCCCAGTGAGAGAAAAATTATTGAGGAAAAGTAATTCCATGAAGAGAATTGCACACACAAAACCTCACACATTAGAGAAATATGAACTGATTTTTTGAAAGACCCACAGGAGTAGTTGAATATGTAGCCTTCTTAGAGGGCTCATATCTTAATCTCTGAGAGATTTCAAATGTGCAGAGAATTTGAACTAGCATATTCATGATGACAGCTCCTAATATCATTTTTTTAAGGTACTGCTATTTCACAGAATCAAACTTTGCATTTCTATTCATTTCTTCAGAACCACAGAGATTTCCTACTGAATTACAGTGTTTTGTAAACTTTTTAAGTTTTTCTTTTGATGTTGTTGTTGTTCTTGTTGTTGTTCATCCATTACTTATTGAGAGAGTGCCAATTGTTGAGGGAAAATGGTGGTCCAACATTCTTTTATTTATTTTTGCTTGAGTCAGAGATTCAGCATAGCTAAGAGTATACTGAATAATTTAAAAATACATATTTGCATGGAAAAACTTTTTCCAGCCCCTCACTTTCAGTCTGTATGTGTCCCCTGTTTTGAGGTGGGTCTCTTGTAGACAACGTATATAGGGGTCCTGTTTTTGTATCCATTCAGCCAGTCTTTGTCTTTTGGTTGGAGCATTCAACCGATTTACATTTAAGGTAATTATTAATAATAGAGGCCAAAAGAAAGCAGGAGTAGCAATACTCATATCAGATAAAATAGACTTTAAAACAAAGGCAGTGAAAAGAGACAAAGAAGGTCACTACATAATGATCAAAGGATCAATCCAAGAAGAAGATATAACAATTAGAAATATATATGCACCCAACATAGGAGCATCACAATATGTAAGACAAATGCTAACAAGTATGAAAGGGGAAATTAACAATAACACAATAAGAGTGGGAGACTTTAATACCCCACTTGCACCTATGGATAGATCAACTAAACAGAAAATTAATAAGGAAACACAAACTTTAAATGATACAATAGGCCAGTGAGACCTAAGTGATATCTATAGGACATTTCACCCCAAAACAATGAATTTCATCTTTTTCTCAAGCGCACATGGAACCTTCTCTAGGATAGATCACAACCTGGGCCATAAATCTAACCTTGAAAAATTTAAAAAAAAAAAATTGAAATCATTCCAAGATCTTTTCAGACCACAATGCAGTAAGATTAGATCTCAATTACAGGAGAAAAACTATTAAAAATTCCAACATATGGAGGCTGAAAAACACTCTCCTGAATAACCAACAAATCACAGAAGCAATCAAAAAGGAAAACAAAATATGCATAGAAATGAATGAAAATGAAAACCAAACAACCCCAAACCTCTGGGAACTGTAAAAGAAGTGCTAAGGGGAAAGTCCATAGCAACACAGGCATCCCTCAAGAAACAAGACAAAAGTCAAATAAATAATCTAACTCTACAACTAAAGCAACTAGAAAAGGAAGAAATGGAGAATCCCAGGGTTAGTAGAA
The DNA here is from genome assembly GCF_023091745.1 of Budorcas taxicolor. Classification (NCBI taxonomy): domain Eukaryota; kingdom Metazoa; phylum Chordata; class Mammalia; order Artiodactyla; family Bovidae; genus Budorcas; species Budorcas taxicolor. The sequence continues at coordinate 9,539,488 of NC_068923.1, forward strand.
GGACAGAAATCTTAAAAATTAGGGCAGAAATAAATGCAAAAGAAACAAAAGAGACCATAGCAAAAATCAACAAAGCCAAAAACTGGTTCTTCAAAACGATACATAAAATTGACAAATCATTATCCAGACTCATCAAGAAACAAAGGGAGAAAAATCAAATCAATAAAATTAGAAATGAAAATGGGGAGATCACAACAGACAACACGGAAATACAAAAGATCATAAGAGACTACCATCAGCAATCATATGCCAATAAAATGCACAACGTGGAAGAAATGGACAAATTCTAAGAAAAGTACAACTTTTGGAAACTGAACCAGGAAGAAATAGAAAATCTTTACAGACCCATCACAAGCACGGAAATTGAAACTGTAATCAGAAATCTTCCAGCAAACGTCCAGATGGCTTCACAGCTGAATTCTACCAAAAATTTAGAGAAGAGCTAACACCTACCCTACTCAAACTCTTCCAGAAAATTGCACAGGAAGGTAAACGTACAAACTCATTCTATGAGGCCACCATCACCCTAATACCAAAACCTGGCAAAGACGCCACAAAAAAAGAAAACTACAGTCCAATATCACTGATGAACATAGATGCAAAAATCCTTAATAAAATTCTAGCAATCAGAATCCAACAGCACATTAAAAAGATCATACACCATGACCAAGTGGCTTTATTCCAGGGATGCAAGGATTCTTCAATATCCGCAAATCAATCAATGTAATTCATCACATTAACAAGTTAAAAAATAAAAGCCATATGATTATCTCAATAGATGCAGAGAAAGCCTTTGACAAAATTCAACATCCATTTATGATAAAAACTCTCCAGAAAGCAGGAATAGAAGGAACATACCTCAACATAATAAAAGTTATATATGACAAATCCACAGCAAACAGTATCCTCAATGGGGAAAAATTGAAAGCATTCCCCCTAAAGTCAGGAACAAGACAAGGGTGCCCATTTTCACCGCTACTATTCAACATAGTTCTGGAAGTTTGGCCACAGCAATCAGAGCAGAAAGAGAAATAAAAGGAATCCAAATTGGAAAAGAAGAAGTAAAACTCTCACTGTTTGCAGATGACATGATCCTCTATATAGAAAACCCTAAAGACTCCACCAGAAAATTACAAGAGCTAATTAATAAATATAGTAAATTTGCAGGATATGAAATCAACACACAGAAATCCCTTGCATCCTATACACTAATAATGAGAAAATAGAAAATTTAAGGAAACAATTTCATTCACCATTGCAACAAAAAGAATAAAATACTTAGGGATATATCTACCTAAAGAAACTAAAGACATATATATATAAAACTATAACAGACTGGTGAAAGAAATCAAAGAGGATACTAATAGATGGAGAAATATGCCATGTTCATAGATCAGAAGAATCAATATAATCAAGATGAGTATACTACTCAAAGCAATCTATAGATTCAATGCAATCCCTATCAAGCTACCAATGGCATTTTTCACAGAGCTAGAACAAATAATTTCACAATTTCTGTGGAAATACAAAAAAACTCGAATAGCAGATGCAATCTTGAGAAAGAAGAATGGAATTGGAGGAATCAACCTGCCTGACTTCAGGCTCTACTACAAAGCCACAGTCATCAAGACAGTATGGTACTGGCACAAAGACAGAAATATAGATCAATGGAACAAAATAGAAAGACCAGAGACAAATCCACGTACCTATAGACACCTTATTTTTGACAAAGGAGGCAAGAATATACAATGGAGAAAAGACAATCTCTTTAACAAGTGGTGCTGGGAAAACTGGTCAACCACATGTAAAACAATGAAACTAGAACACTTTCTAACACCATACACAAAAATAAACTCTAAATGTATTAAAGATCTAAATGTAAGACCAGAATCTATAAAACTCCTAGGGGAGAACATAGGCAAAACACTCTCCGACATACATCACAGCAGGATCCTCTATGACCCACCTCCCAGAATAATGGAAATAAAAGCAAACATATACAAATGGGACCTAAATAAATTTAAAAGCTTCTGCACAACAAAGGAAAATATAAGCAAGGTGAAAAGACAGCCTTCTGAATGGGAAAAAAATAATAACAAATGAAGCAACTGACAAAACTAATTTCAAAAATATACAAGCAACTCCTGCAGCTCAAATCCAGAAAAAAAAAAAAAAATGACCCAATCAAAAAATGGGCCAAAGAACTTAATAGACATTTCTCCAAAGACATATAGATGGCTAACAAACACGTGAGAAGGTGCTCAACATCACTCATTATCAGAGTAATGCAAATCAAAACCACAATGAGGTACTATTTCATGTCAGTCAGAATGGCTGCAATCCAAAAGTTTACAAGCAATAAAGGCTGGAGAGGGTGTGGGGAAAAGGGAACCCTCTTACTCTGTTGGTGGTAATGCAAACTAGTATAGCCACGATGGAGAACAGTGTGGAGATTACTTAAATACCTGGAAATAGAACTGCCTTATACACAGCAATCTAACTGCTGGGCATACACACCGAGGAAACCAGAATTGAAAGAGACACGCATACCCCAATGTTCATCACAGCACTGTTTATAATAGCCAGGACATGGAAGCAACCTAGATGTTCATCAGCAGATGAATGGATAGGAAAGCTTTGGTATATATACACAATGGAGTATGATTTAGCCATTAAAAAGAATACATTTGAATCAGTTCTAATGAGGTGGATGAAACTGAAGCCTATTATACAGAGTGAAGTAAGCCAGGAAGAAAAACACAAGTACAACTTCCACTGGATAATGGAAAAAGCAAGAGAGTTCCAGAAAAACATCTATAGCTGCTTTACTGACTATGCCAAAACCATTCACTGTGTGGATCACAATAAACTGTGGAAAATTCTGAAAGAGATGGTGTTGGTTACTACGAGTGAAATGACACAGAACATACAAGACATACAAAAGACAGACAGGACACCACTCTGGCCAGAGGAACAACTGGGCAAACTAATTGCCATTTATTATTATAAAGCCATCCTTAGGCAGAATTCCAGATTGTAAGTATAAGCCTTTTCAGTACAGTGCAGGTGCATACATGTTATCGTATAGCAAAGGGGAGTGAAATCTCTGTCTACTGAAGAGTCTGCCCAAAGCCCTCATCTCCTTCTTATCTCAAGAAGGGAATGCTCCCTCGTTTGCAAGGGACCATTAAACTCAAAGCTGTGTCCAGACTCTTTGGCAGAACGCCTCGCATGCAAGGACGCTCAGCCTGAGCAGAGAGACCCATTTGCAGGCACATCTCTGCTACCCTATTAACCCTTCAAGATGGGAATACCAGACCACCTAACCTGCTTCTTGAGAAATCTGTATGCAGGTAAGGAAGCAGCAGTTAGAACTGAACATGGAACAACAGACTGGATCCAAATAGGAAAAGGAGTATGTCAAGGCTGTATATTGTCACCCTGCTTATTTAACTTATATGCACAGTACATCATGAGAAACCCTGGACGGGAAGAAACACAAGCTGGAATCAAGATTGCCAAGAGAAATCAATAACCTCAGATATGCAGATGACACCACCCTTATGGCAGAGAGTGAAGAGGAACTGAAAAGCCTCTTGATGAAAGTGAAAGAGGAGAGTGAAAAAGTTGGCTTAAAGCTAAACATTCAGAAAACGAAGATCACGGCATCTGGTCCCATTACTTCATGGGAAATAGATGGGGAAACAGTGGAAACAGTGTCAGACTTTTATTTTTGAGGCTCAAAAATCACTGCAGATGGTGACTGCAGCCATGAAATTAAAAGATGCTTACTCCTTGGAAGAAAAGTTATGACCAATCTAGATAGCATATTAAAAAGCAGAGACATTACTTTGCTGACTAAGGTCTGTCTAGTCAAGGCTATAGTTTTTTCTGTGGTCATGTATGGATGTGAGAGTTGGACTGTGAAGAAGGCTGAGCACCGAAGAATTGATGCTTTTGAACTGTGGTGTTGGAGAAGGCACTTGAGAATCCCTTGGACTGCAAGGAGTTCCAACCAGCCCATTCTGAAGGAGATCAGCCCTGTGATTTCTTTGGAAGGAATGGTGCTAAAGCTGAAACTCCAGTACTTTGGCCACCTCATGTGAAGAGTTGACATTTTAGAAAAGACTCTTATTCCGGTGAGGGATTGGGGGCAGGAGGAGAAGGGGATGACCGAGGATGAGATGGCTGGATGGCATCACGGACTCGATGGACATGAATCTGAGTGAACTCCAGGAGTTGGTGATGGACAAGGAGGCCTGGCGTGCTGAGATTCATGGGGTCAAAAAGAGTCAGGCCCAACTGAGCTACTGAACTGAACGAACAGTATATTAAGGCATATATGTGGAATTTAGAAAGATGGTAACAATAACCCTGTATGTGAGATAGCAAAAGAGACACAGATGTATATAACAGTCTTTTGGACTCTGTGGGAGAGGACAAGGTTGGGATGATTTGGGAGAATGACATTGAAATATGTATAATATCATATATGAAACAAATTGACGGTCCAGGTCCGATGCATGATACTGGATGCTTGGGGCTGGTGCACTGAGATGAACCAGAGGGATGGTACGGGGAGGGATGTAGGAGGGGGGTTCAGGATGGGGAACACGTGTATACCTGTGGCGGATTCATGTTGATGTATTGCAAAACCAATACAATATTGTAAATTAATTAAGCTCCAATTAAAATAAATACATTTATATTTTATAATAAAATAATAGAAATACATATTTAAAAAGTCACAGTCAATAAGAACTTTTACTAAAATTTTAACTCACAAAATTAGTAAAATCTTTCAATTCCCAAACATGTAAGTAACAAAAGAAATGTTGTGTTTGATATTTAAAGTTAGTTTGAACCCCAATTGAACACCAGAGATTATAACTAAATTATTTAAGATATTTCTCTCTGAGAGATTTCACGGCTTCAAAAAATAAGACTGGTGGCCTTGATTGTTTCTGATCAGGAGAATGTGCATGTTCTACTAAATACAGATCTGAAGGTACTAAGATTATTTTTTTAATTTTGGACAAGTACATAAAAATTGAATATTCATGATATTTCTTTTCCATTGAAGGACTCAGATGTGATAACATTTATAACATGATTCTAAATGCAGTTATTAAAACACTAACAGTTTAGAAAACAAATTGTTTCAAAAGTTAGTTGCATCAAGTTATCTAATAAGGGAAGAACACAACTGAAAATTTGATGATTCATACATCACCACATCATCATATTAAAATGTATTTCTAGTTTCTATAGAAAATCATAAATACATTTAAAATAAAGCATGACATCCATCTTAACATTGGGTTTTCAACATAATCCTCCTTAATGGAAAAAACAAAACCTAAAACTACACTTCTCCTTGACTAATAAATTGAATAAATGAGAATAAAATATTATCTAACTGTCAAAATTTAGAATGTTTCTTATTAAATTTTCACTTTAAGAACTTTAAATATGGTCATTATAAACATGGCATTATTGGCTTGGTGACTTCACAAAATATGCTCTTTTGACAATAGCAATTATTATGATACTATACAGTTTATTTAAACATTTACAATTAACACAAAATGATCAGTGTTATTGTAGAATATGTTCAACCAAAACAAGAAAATATAAATGGGAATATTTGTTTTTCAATCTAATTTTCATGGTTATGACTCAATCAAGTAAATTCTCAGAAATAAATTACAATCATATAATTCCAGTCATTGATAAACATTTGAAAACAAATATATTAATGACAAATATTAGCTTCATAAATATGTTTTATTGATGTATAGGTGATATACAGTTTTAAGTAAATATTTGAATATATTTTTCTAATGACAGAATGATCTCTGTTCATTTCCAAGGCAAACCATTCAATATCACAGTAAGTCTATGCCCCAACCAGTAACGCTGAAGAAGCTGAAGTTGAATGGTTCTATGAAGACCTACAAGACCTTTTAGAACTACCACACATAAAAGATGTCCTTTTCATTATAGGGGACTGGAATGCAAAAGTAGAAACTCAAGAAACACCTGGAGTAACAAGTAAGTTTGGCCTTGGAATGCAGAATGAAGCAGAGCAAAGGCTACTAGAGTTTTGCCAAGAAAATGCACTGGTCATAGCAAACACACTCTTCCAACAACACAAGAGAAGACTCTACACATGGACATCATCAGGTGGTCAACACCGAAATCAGATTGATTATATTCTTTGCAGCCAAAGATGGAGAAGCTCACACAGTCAACAAAAACAAGACCAGGACCTGACTGTGGCTCAGATCATGAACTCCTTATTGCCAAATTCAAACTCAAATTGAAGAAAATAGGGAAAACCACTAGACCATTCAGGTATGACCTCAATCAAATCCCTTATGATTATACAGTGGAAGTGAGAAATAGATTTAAGGGCCTAGATCTGATAGATAGAGTGCCTGATGAACTATGGAATGAGGTTCATGACATTGCACAGGAGACAGGGATCAAGACTATCCTCATTGAAAAGAAATGCAAAAAAGCCAAATGGCTGTCTGGGGAGGCCTTACAAATAGCTGTGAAAAGAGAGGTGAAAAGCAAAGGAGAAAAGGAAGGATATAAGCGTCTGAATGCAGAGTTCCAAGGAATAGCAAGAAGAGATAAGAAAGCCTTCTTCAGCGATCAATGCAAAGAAATAGAGGAAGAGAACAGAATGGGAAAGACTAGAGATCACTTTAAGAAAATTAGAGATACCAAGGGAACATTTCAGGCAAAGAAGGGCTCGATAAAGGACAGAAATGGTATGGACCTAAAAGAAGCAGAAGATATTAAGAAGAGGTGGCAAGAATACACAGAAGAACTGTACAAAAAAGATCTTCATGATCCAGGCAATGACAATGGTGTTATCACTCATCTAGAGCCAGACATCCTGGAATGTGAAGTCAAGTGGGCCTTAGAAAGCATCACTATGAACAAAGCTAGTGGAGGTGATAGAATTTCAGCTGAGCTATTTCAAATCCTGAAAGATGATGCTGTGAACGTGCTACACTCAATATCCCAGCAAATTTGGAAAACTCAGCAGTGGTCACAGGCCTGGAAAAGGTCAGTTTTCATTCCAGTCCCAAAGTACGCTCAAACTACCACACAATTGCACTCATCTCACATACTAGTATGGAGAAGGCAATGGCACCCCACTCCAGTACTCTTGCCTGGAACATCCCATGGACAGAGGACCCTGGTAGGCTGTAGTCCATGGGGTCACTAAGAGTTGGACATGACTGAGCAACTTCACTTTCACTTTTAAGTTTCATGCATTGGAGAACAAAATGGCAACCCACTCCAGTGTTCTTGCTTAGAGAATCCCAGATACATGGGAGCCTGGTGGGCTGCCGTCTATGGTGTTGCACAGAGTCGGACATGATTGAGTGACTTTGCAACAGCAGCAGAACATGCTAGTAAAGTAATGTTCACAATTCTCCAAGCCAGTCTTCAGCAATACGTGAACTGTGAACTCCCAGATGTTCAAGCTGGTTTTAGAAAAGGCAGAGGAACCAGAGATCAAATTGCCAACACTTGCTGAATCATGGAAAAAGCGAGAGAGTTCCAGAAAAACATCTATTTCTGCTTTATTAACTATGCCAAAGACTTTGACGGTGTGGATCACAATAAACTGTGGAAAATTCTCAACGAGATGGGAATACAAGAGCACCTGACCTGCCTCTTGAGAAATCTATGCAGGTCAGGAAGCAACAGTAAGAACTGAACATGGAACAACAGACTGGTTCCAAATAGGAAAAGGAGTAAGTCAAGACTATATACTGTCACCCTGATTATTTAAATTCAATGCAGAGTACATCATGAGAAACGCTGGGCTGAAAGAAACACAAGCCGGAATCAAGATTGCCAAGAGAAATATCAGTAACCTCAGATATGCAGATGACACCACCCTTATGGCAGAAAGTGAAGAGGAACTATAAAGAGCCTCTTGATGAAATTGAAAGAGGAGAGTGAAAAAGTTGGCTTAAAGCTCAACATTCAGAAAACGAAGATCATGGCATCTGGTCCCATCACTTCATGGCAAATAGATGGGGAAACAATGGAAAAAGTGTCAGACTTTATTGTTTGGGGCTTCAAAATCACTGCAGATGGTGACTGCAGCCATGAAATTAAAAGACGCTTACTCCTTGAAAGAAAAGTTATGACCAACCTAGATAGCATATTCAAAAGCAGAGACATTACTTTGCCAACAAAGGTCTGTCTAGTCAAGGCTATGGTTTTTCCAGTGGTCAAGTATGGATGTGAGAGTTGGACTGTGAAGAAGGCTGAGCACTGAAGAATTGATGCTTTTGAACTGTGGTGCTGGAGAAGACTCTTGACAGTCCCTTGGACTGCAGCGAGATACAACCAGTCCATTCTGAAGGAGATCAGCCCTGGGATTTCTTTGGGGGGAATGATGCTAAAGCTGAAACTCCAGTACTTTGGCCACCTCATGTGAAAAGTTCACTCTTTGGAAAAGACTCTGATTCTGGGAGGGATTGGGGGCAGGAGGAGAAGGGGAGGACAGAGAATGAGATGGCTGGATGGCACCACTGACTCATTGGACATGAGTCTGAGTGAACTCCGGGAGTTGTTGATGGACAGGGAGGCCTGGCGTGCTGCGAATTATGGGGTCGCAAAGAGTCGGACGTGACTGAGCGACTGACCTGAGCTGTAAATGCAGTTAACATAATTAGAACTTCCTTTTTGGTTGACAACTTCCATTTTTCAAACAAATCTAATATCTAGACATAGAAAGGTAAATCAAATTGATTTTCACACATATTATGCAATCTCTTTTAAAGAAATGACCTCACTTTATGAATATCATTTTCAATACATGGGTATAAATAATTAAACAAAATAAAAATTCTGATATTTATGTTTAATCTTTTCCCAAAATTCATTTATTAAAGGAATATAGTATGATAAATCTGCCAGGCATTTTTCTAGATTTTTTTATGGTTAAATGAGATAAGGTTAGGTTTAACTCCTAACCACCTGATAAGAGTTCTTCTACTATAAAATTCAGGAAGTCTAACACTTCTAAATATTAGATATAATACTAAGGATATATGGATTTGTAAATTGTAAAGAATACAGAAGAAAAAAGTTTGTTTTTATTTCCTTTTAATAATTAACCTGGCACTAAAATTTAAAAACTATTGCCCTAGGGAGCAATTTTGGACTAAATATAAATGTTATATTAACATTTTTAAAATTGCATATTTTTCTTGAGAATGAGCTTATATTTCATTGTTTTGTGGAAGATTCCTATAAGTCATTTATATTAGAAATGCTGATGTAACATCATAATCAGTTTCCAACCCCCAAGAAACTTCCTCAAAACTAAGTAAATAGTAAATTCATCTTTGGTTATTTATGCTTTGCAGGTTAAATGGCTGCTTTGATTTGACAAATTAAGTACTTCAGAATTTATTATTGAGTCTCGGCTTTAATGGTGTAATTTCATTGCTGTTCTTTCAGTGCTCATATAAAAGATAAACTGTCTTGATGTTTTATATAAGATTAAAATATTAAAGTGTCGATCATATTATCAAAGAAGACATCTGGTAAACAAGCAAGATTTTTAAAGTAAACAATTTCATCTTTTTTTAAGCTTTTCTTTATAAAAGCAATTTTATGTGATCAAAATAACTAAAAGTGTTAAATATAAAAGAATCTAAGGTTTATTAAATTCATATGATGTGTTAAATAAATATATCTTAATAGGCATCATGAGTTGAAATCATACGTAATTAAACCTGAGCTTGGAAATATACTTAGTATAACAAACCTGACTCTCTGTTGGATCTATTCTTTTAGCTCTAACTTTTATGCTCTTTTGGCTGTGCTTATTTGTGCAGGCTCTGAGACTTCGTCGAAGAATATTGCCTATAGCCTGAGTTATCCATGATAGCCATTCTCAAGTTTCTGAACTTTAAGGGTATAATACTTTTCCATTCATATAGAGACAAAATATTTCAGAACAGAGAATAGCACTGATTTTCTTGGAGGTTTATAGGAACATCATGATTTGACCTATGTGGACAGTTGTGAGAACAAAGAATCCAAGCATCAAGAAATTTGCTACAACCAGTGACACTCCCTCCTCTTTTGATACTGAGGTAGTCTTTGGGGCACTAGTCTACCATCTTCTTGGTTTGCTGGCGTTCTGAATAAGGTCACTATTCCTTGCCGTAGCACTTTGTCTCTCAGTTTATGAGCTATGTATGGTCATGGACTTGGTAACAAAAGAATTAATTTTCTTAGGACTCTATGGTTCAGTCTACTTTGATTCTCCAAAGTCATCAGTGGAGAAATAGTTTCTAGTAGGAGAAATACTCTACTCTTATGTAATTGTGTGTACGTAATCACATACATAACCATAATCTTTACTGCATTTTATTAGCAGTAAAGATTATGTTTCTTCCCATATACACTCAAATGGGAGGTACCATACAAAAATCACAAACACCAGGAATTGAGGTTTACAGGGGCCACTTTAAAGCTTGCATGCCACATTAACTAATTTGTGTAAAATTCTGAAAATTTTTTATAGTGAAAATAATTTTATTAAAACATGTATGTTCAATTTATTATACTGAAATCTGCTAAACTAGAACTTTCCTATTATGTTAGGGTTTATGGAACTCATTCACATAGCATTTTATGAAGTAGAAAAGCTGATGATTATATTTTATCATCATTTCAGGATGAAAAATGTATTTAGGTTTAGAAAATGCAAATGACTAGCATGAAAGGATGTAGCTTCTTACTGAAGTGGTCTTCTGGCTGTCAATAAAATGATGCAGCTCAGCCTTGGATTCCCTGCATCATTGATCCTGATTTGGGAAAATTTTAAGCAAACACCTATTTCATGTTTTTCTTTTAAAGGTGATATGTTTATTTTACTTAGAATTGCTTAATGAACTATAAATTTATTGGAATGCCTTACTGAAATTGTAACTAACTGTTTAGCTGTGTTTATAATATGTTATTAAGTAAAATATTATAAATAATAAGAATGATTTCATTAGACAAGATTTTTCACTTTAAAAACTTTAGAATATATTTTATATGACAATTGAATTATAGAATATATATATGTACCCTTATGTTTTACCTTCTTTGCTGTTCTTTTTTTAATATAAATTTATTTATTTTAATTGGAGGTTAATTACTTTACAATATTGTATTGGTTTTGCCATACATCAACATGAATCTGCCACAGGTATACATGTGTTCCCCATCCTGAACACCCTTCCCTCCTCCCTCCCCATACCATCCCTCTGGGTCATCCCAGCACACCAGCCCCAAGCATCCAGTATCATGCATTGAACCTGGACTGGCAATTCTTTTCATATATGATATCATACATGTTTCAATGCCATTCTCCCAAATCATCCCACCCTTGCCCTCTCCCACAGAGTCCAAAAGACTGTTCTATGATATTTTGACAAGGGTAAGTTCAGCTTCATTTTCCAAAATAATGAGAAAAGATAGGGATAGAAACAAAGACATTTCTAGTTTCCCATGCTAATTCTCAGATAGTTAATTATGAGATAACTCCTTGAATGAATCAACTTTATCTGGGGGCTATTTCCATAGCCAGGGTGTTTGTATAATCTGAATCTTTGGGGTGCATTAAGTTAGATTTGTATTACAGAAAAAGTCAATTAAGCATTCAAGGCAAAAAAAAATCAGCAAGAAACATAATTTTACAAGATAAGATCCTTTTGTATTCAAATTTGTTATACATCTAAGCATTGTTATAGCCATCTCTGGTAAATCTTTTTTTTCCCATATATTTCATTAATGTTGGGTTTTGGGGGCACTTTAAAATCAACTGAATATAATAATTCAGGTTGACTTTTCTATTTAAATTTTTAAACTGGAATTCATTTGGTGCTTCAGTTTCAGTGTTTGTGAGGAAACTATCATAATATTGAAATCAGGCCAACTTTCCGAAAAGCTTCTAAACAAAGATGTTATGCATGGCTCCAACAGGTAGATTTCAAGCTTATTTGGTATGTTCTATTCACATCTCCCTTCAAATTTCCCCCACAAGCTGCTTCTTTCAGGGTAAGTTGTGGTATCTAGATAGAAAGAGAAATAGCATATTTTTACTGAAGAATGACATAAAACAACAGGAAAATATGAGGCATTCATGTAACCAGAACTCAGATAGACAAATATAACCTGAAAACACCATTGAAAACTTTCTGTGTCATCGTTATTTTTTTCACACTTATGCTAGTTATATTCATGTTCTTGCATATAATTCTAGAGGGTGTATCCTCATTGATATATCAGTTCAGTTGAATACTGTCACTAAGTCTTGTCCAACTCTTTGTGACCCCATGGACTGCAGCATACCAGGCTTTCCTGTCCATCACCATCTCACAGAGCTTGCTCAAACTCATGTCCATCAAGTCGATGATAAAGGAGAAAAGCATGGATGGAAAGCAACAGAAATTTAAATAATGAAATATTTTTCTTTTTTCCATGAAAAAGGCTGAATCTCATTGCCACAAGAAGAAAACCAAAAAAGCACTTTACCTATGGGACTCTAAGTTTGAAAAATTAGGACAATCAGGAACATTAAAAGTTGGGGTGGAATGACAAAGTTTGGAATTAGAGTTTAATTTTGAAACCCAGATCCTTTTCCTCCAACACACATTGCTGTTAGACACTCACCCATCATAAAAGAATAGCAGCGCTTTTTTTTTTTTTTAATTTTTGGAGTAGAGGAACTTGCCTTTGAGACTGAAGCCACATGTGAAATGTTTTCTTAAAATCAATAAATGCAAGAATCTCTATTATAATTAATGGTATCATTCCCACCCGTTGCCCTAGCCTTAGTTATCATTTGTAGGTATGGTAAGTCAATTGAGTCATGTCCAACTCTCTGTGACACTATGGAACCTGCCTGGCTCCTCTGTCCATGGAATTCTCCAAGCAAGAATAAATTAAATTTGCATAAGTGCATGAAAACATATTTATAATAATGATAATAACTTTATTTGCATTAGTCCCTAGGTGGCGACTACCTAGACTTCCAGATGTTCAAGTAGAATTTAGAAAAAGCAGAAGAACCAGAGGTCAAATTGCCAACATCCACTGGATCATAGAAAAAGCAAGAGAATTTCAGAGAAACATGCCATCCAATCAGTTCATCCACTGTTGTCCCCATTTCTCCTGCCTTCAATCTTTCCCAGCTCAGAGTCTTTTCTAATGAGCCAATTATTTGCATTAGGTGGCCAAAATATTGGGGCTCAGCTTCAGCATCAGTCCTTCCATAGAATGTTCAGGATTGATTTCCTTTAGGATTGACTGGTTTGACAACTTGGCAGTTCAAGAGATTCCAAACAGACTTCTTCAACACCAATAGATTCTTGCCTGCTTTAAGTTTGCTGGTTTATTTGTTTTTAATTTAACTAAGAGTTTATTTAAGGGGAAAGGTGACATTTCCTCTGTGCTTTCTGATCACATTTCTGTCAAAGGAAGCTCATCATTTCTTAACTGTACTCCATTTAGACCTAGATACCCCAATAGTTATACTTTTTAATAACAGATTTTTTCATTGTAACACTATGTAAATGCTGTTATTATGATACATTTAACTTTTGATAAAAATTACTGAATATTTCCATGAAAGTGTAAGGTCTTGGCCTATTCATTCTTTATTAAGATTCCCAGAATAACTCTATTCCTCTTTCCCCTCCATGAAAGCATATAAATTATCCTATTTCAAAAATAATTTTTCATATGTTCTATGAGACTTAATTTCAGTATATAAAAGAATTTTCAAAAAATATGATACAGCCAATACTGACAAACATTTTGATAACTATGATATCATAGAAAGTTATGTAAATGTAATATGTTAGGAGAAATTGTTTTAATGAAGAAGTAACTAAAATTCATTGGATGTTCATTGGAATATTCATTGAATATTCATTGGGAGGACTGATGCTGAAGCTGAAACTGCACTAGTTTGGCCAGTTGATGCAAAGAACTGACTCATTTGAAAACACCCTGATGTGGGGAAAGATTGAAGGCAGAAGAAGGGGATGACAGATTTCACTTTCACTTTTCACTTTCATGCATTGGAGAAGGAAATGGCAAACCACTCCAGTGTTCTTGCCTGGAGAATCCCAGGGATAGGGGGGCCTGGTGGGCTGCCATCTATGAGATCACACAGAGTCAACATGCCTGAAGTGACTTAGCAGCAGCAGTAGCAAAATTGGAATAAACAAAGTATGTGATTGAGTGGATATTTGAAATCAATACTGAATCTGCCATGTTTTTATGTGTCATACACTGTTAACAAATCATCTCTTTTTCCTCTCAAAAAAGAGTGAGTCAACATGAACCTTAGCATTTTATTGTTCTGAATAGCATGACAACTCTGAACACAAATATCATGGAATATACCAGAAGAAAAAATGAGAGAATTCAGCATTCTTTAATACCAAAATGAGAGAGGGTTTAGCTGGTTGCTGAAAACATTTTGGTGGAGAATCCTTTGTTTCAGTTCAGTCCAGTTCAGTCACTCAGTCGTGTCTTAATCTCTGTGACCCCATGAATCACAGCACGCCAGGCTTCCCTGTCCATCACCAATTCCCGGATTTCACTGAGACTCATGTCCATCGAGTCTGTGATGCCATCCAGCCATCTCATCCTCTGTTGTCCCCTTTTCCTCCTGCCCGCAATCCCTCCCAGCATCACCGTCTTTTCCAATGAGTCAACTCTTCGCATGAGGTGGCCAAAATACTGGAGTTTCAGCTTTAGCATCATTTCCTCCAAAGAAATCCCAGGGCTGATCTCCTTCAGAATGGGCTGGCTGGATCTCCTTGCAGTCCAAAGGACTCTCAAGAGTCTTCTCCAACACCATGGTTCAGAAGCATCAATTCTTCGGCGCTCAGCTTTCTTCACAGTCCAACTCTCACATCCATACATGACCACAGGAAAAACCATAGCCTTGACTAGACGGACCTTAGTCAGCAAATTAATGTGTCTCCTTTCAATATGCTATCTAGGTTGGTCATAACTTTTCTTTCAAGGAGTAAGCATCTTTTAATTTCATGGCAGCAGTCACCATCTGCAGTGATTGTGGAGCCCCAAAAAATAAAGTCTGACACTGTTTTCACTGTTTCCCCATCTATTTCCCATGAAGTGATGAGACCAGATGCCATGATCTTCGTTTTCTGAATGTTGAGCTTTAAGCCAATTTTTTTCACTCTCCTCTTTCACTTTTATCAAGAGGCTTTTAAGTTCCTCTTCAATTTCTGCCATAAGGGTGGTGTCATCTGCATATCTGAGGTTCTTGATATTTCTCCCAGCAATCTTGATTCCAACTTGTGCTTCTTCCAGTCCAGCATTTCTCATCATGTACTCTGCATATAAGTTAAATAAGCAGAGTGACAATATACAGCCTTTATGTACTCCTTTTCCTATTTGGAACCAGTCTGCTGTTCCATAATTAACTTTTAGCAAAAACAACAGAATACAAAGGTTACAATAAAAGAAACAAACCCAATGTAGACTGAGATCTATCCATCCCTATTGCACTCCCATGTGAAATCATGTCTGGATGAAGCACAAGCTGGAATCAAGAATGCTGGAAGAAACACCAATAACCTCAGATAAACAGAAATTGTAAAAGATTTGATGAAAGTGAAAGAGGAAAGTGAAAAAGTTGGCTTAAAGCTCAGTATTCAGAAAACTAAAATGATGGCCTTTGGTCCCATCACTTCATGGGAAATAGATGGGGAAAAAAATTGAAACAGTGACAGACTATTTTCTTGGGCTCCAAAATCACTGCAGATGGTGACTGCAACCATGGAATTAAAAAACACTTGCACCTTGGGAGAAAAGCTATGACAAATCTAGACAACACATTAAAAAGTAGAGACATTACTTTGCCAACAAAGGTCCATCGAATCAAAGTGATGGCTTTTCTAGTAGTCATGTATGGATGTGAGAGTTGGAACATAAAGAAAGCTGAGTGCCTAAGAACTGATGCTTTTGAAATGTGGTGTTGGAGAAGACTCTTGAGAGTCTTTGAACTGTGGGAGATCAAACCAGTCAATCCTGGTTTGGGAAATTAGTCCTGAATATTCATTGGAAGGACTGATGCTGAAACTGAAACTCCAATACTTTGCCCAACTGATGTGAAGAACTGACTCATTGGAAAAGACCCTGATGCTGGGAAAGATTGAACGTGAGAGGAGAAGGGGATGAAAGAGAATGAGATGGTTCGATGACATCAATGACTGGATGGAGATGAGTCTGAGCAAGCTCCAGGAGTTGATGATGGACAGGGAAGCCTGGCATTCTCCAGTCCACGGGGTCACAAAGAGTCAGACATGACTGAGTGACTGAACTGAACTTACTGAGTGGCATAAAGTGAAGAGCAACTAAAGAGTTTCTTGATGAGGGAGAAAAATGAGAGTGAAGAAGCTGGCTTAAAATTCAATATTAAAAAAAAATACTAAAATCATAGAATCCTGTCCTATCACGTCATTGCAAATAGAAAGGGAAAAGTTGGAAACAGTGACAGATTTCCTCTTCTTGAGCTCTAAAAATCACTGTGGATGGTAACTGCAACTATGAAATAAGAAAATGTTTGTTTCTTGAAAGGAAAGCTATGACAAACCAAGCAGTGTATTATAAAGCAAAGATATCACTTTGCTTGCAAAGTTCCACACAGTCAAGTCTATGGTCTTTCCAGTAGTCATGTACAGATGTGAGAGTTGGACCATAAAGAAGTCAGAGGAGAAAAGAATTGATGGTTTCAAACTGTGGTGCTGGAAAAGACTCTTGAGAATCCCTTGGACAGCAAAGAGATCAAAAGAGTCAATTATAAAGAAAATTAAATCCAAATATTCATTGGAAGGACTGATGCTATAGCTGAAGTTCCAAAACTTTGACCACCTGATGTGAAGAGCTGACTCATGGGAAAAGATCCTAATTCTGGGAAAGACTGAGGGCAAAGAGGAGAAGGGAGCAACAAAGGATGAGACAGCTGGAATGCATTGCTGATTTAGTGGACATGAGTTTGAGCAATTTCGGGGAGATAGTGAAGGACAGGGAAGGCTGGTTTGCTGTAATTCATGTAGTCTCAAAGAATTGGACAGGAATTAGTGACTGAACAACAATAACCTAAGACAACCACTTTGCCTTTTTGCATTTCTTTTTCTCTGTTATGGTTTTGGTCCTTGCCTCCTGTACCATGTTATGAATCTCTGTCCATCATTCTTCAGGTACTCTTTCTATTAGATCTAAACCCTTGAATCTATTCGTCACATCCATTGTATAATCAAAAGGCATTTGATTTAGATCATACCTGAATTATATAGTGATTTACCCTACTTTCTTAAATGTAAGCCCCATGCAATAAGGAGTTTATGATCTGAGCCAAAATCAGCTTCATATGTTGTTTTTGCTGACTTCTCCATCTTCAACTGCAAATAATATAATTAATCTGGTTTTGGTATTTACCATCTGGTGATCTCCACGTGTAGAATCATCTCATGTGTTTGGAAGAGAGTGTTTGCTATGAACAGTATATTCTCTTGACAAAGCTCTGTTAGCCTTTACCCTGCTTCATTTTGTACTCCAAGTCAAATTTGCCTGTTATTCCGGATATCTCTTGACTTCCTACTTTTATGTTCCAATGCTCCATGATGAAAAGTAAATCTTTTTTTTTTTTTTTTTTTTGATATTACTTCTAGAAAGTCTTTTAGGTCCTCATAAACCCAGTCAACTTCACCTTCTTCAGTATCAGTGGTTGGAACATAGGATTGGATCACTGTGATGTTGAATGTTTTAGCTTGGAAACAAATTGAGGTCTTTCTGTCTGTTTTGAGAGTGCACCCATATACAGCACTAAAGGGATTTCCTTAATGGCACTAGTGGTAAAGAACCTGCTTGTCAGTGGACGAGATGAAAGAGATGTGTGTTAGATCACTAGGTCAGGAAGATTTCTGGAGGAGGGCATGGCAATCCACTCTAGTATTCTTGCCTGCAGAATCCTATGCACAGAGGAGCCTTCCAGGCTACAGTTCAGGGGGTCACACAGAGTCAGATATGACTGAAGTGACTTAGCATGCATGCGTGCTCTGCATTTCAGACTCTTGTTGACTATGGGCACTACTTCACTTCTTCTAACAGGCAACAGTATTATATATAATGGTCATCTGAATTAAATTCCCCCATTCTCATTTAAATGTTAATGTTCATTCTTGCCATCTCCTGCTTGAACATGTCCATTTACCTTGATTCATGAACCTAAAATTCCCTGTTCCTATGCAATATTGTTCTTTTTTAATATAAATTTATTTATTTTAGTCGGAGGTTAATTACTTTACAATATTGTATTGGTTTTGCCATACATCAACATGAATCCACCACATTTATACACGTGTTCCCCACCCTGAATCCCCTTCCCTCCTCCCTCCCCGTACCATCCCTCTGGGTCGTCTCAGTGCACCAGCCCCATGCATCCAGTATCATGCATCGAATTTGGACTGGCGATTCGTTTCATATATGATATTATACATGTTTCAATGCCAGTCTCCCAAATCATCACACCCTCATCCTCTCCCACAGAGTCCAAAAGACTGTTTTATACATCTGTGTCTCTTTTGCTGTCTCACATGCAGGGTTATTGTTACCATCTTTCTAAATTCCATATATATTCCTTAGTATACTGTTTTGGTGTTTTTCTTTCTGGCTTACTTCACTCTGTATAATAGGCTCCAGTTTCATCCACCTCATTAGAACTGATTCAAATTATTATTTTTAATGGCTGAGTAATTCTCCATTGTGTATATGTACCACAGCATTCTTATCCATTCATCTGCTGATGGACATCTAGGTTGCTTCCATGTCCTGGCTATTATGAACAGTGTTGCGATGAACATTGGGGTACACGTGCCTCTTTCAATTCTGGTTTCCTCCGTGTGTATGCCCAGCAGTGGGATTGCTGGGTCGTAAGGCAGTTCTGTTTCCAGTTTTTTAAGGAATCTCCACACTGTTCTCCACAGTGGCTATACTAGTTTGCATTCCCACCAACAGTGTAAGAGGGTTCCCCTTCTCCACACCCTCTCCAGCATTAATTGCTTGTAGACTTTTGGATCACAGCCATTCTGACTAGTGTGAAATGGTACCTCATTGTGGTTTTGATTTGCATTTTTCTGATAATGAGTGATGTTGAGCACCTTTTCATGTGTTTGTTAGCCATCTGTATGACTTCTTTGGAGAAAAGCCTGTTTAGTTCTTTGGCCCATTTTTTAATTGGGTCGTTTATTTTTCTGGAATTGAGCTGCATGTTTTGCTTGTATATTTTTGAGATTAGTTGTTTGTCAGTTGCTTCTTTACAGCAGCAGATTTAACTTTAACCACCAGACACATTCACAGTTGTGTGTCATTTTCACTTTGGCCTAGTTGCTTCATTTTTTCTGGAGCCACTAGTAATTGACTTCTACTCTTTTCCAGTAGCTTAATGGATACTTCTAAACTGGGGGTCTCATCTTCCTGTGTCATATATTTTTGCATTTTCATACAGTTCATAGTGTTCTCATAGCAAAAATACTGGAATGGTTTGCCATTCCCTCCACCTTTGACCAATTTTTTTTGGTCAGAATTCTTCACTATGACCTGCCCATCTTTGCATGTTATGGCCCATAGCTTTATTGAGTTACACAAGACCCTTCACTATGACAAGGCTTTGATCCATGAAGGGGGCTATAGTGTCTGTATATATATATATATAAACACACTGTATTAGAAATTAAAATTGATTTTGGAAAATTTTAAAATAATTTAAAAATATTGGTAAGTTCATTTCATGCAAACATATATGACATGCTTATGAAAAATTACTGTGCTTTCCGGTAACATTTAGTTATATGGTTGGCATTACTTTTACAATGTTGTAAATATCTTAAGGAGTGTGTCAAGGCTGAATATTGTCACCCCGCTTATTTAACTTATATGCAGAGTACATCATGAGAAACCCTGGACTGGAAGAAACACAAATTGGAATCAAGATTGCTGGGAGAAATA
The DNA here is from genome assembly GCF_023091745.1 of Budorcas taxicolor. NCBI lineage: Eukaryota > Metazoa > Chordata > Mammalia > Artiodactyla > Bovidae > Budorcas > Budorcas taxicolor. The sequence continues at coordinate 9,559,582 of NC_068923.1, forward strand.
TCAATAACCTCAGATATGCAGATGACACCACCCTTATGGCAGAAAGTGAAGAGGACCTAAAAAGACTCTTGATGAAAGTGAAAGAGGAGACTGGAAAAGTTGGCTTAAAGCGCAACATTCAGAAAACGAAGATCATGGCATCTGGTCTCATCACTTCATGGGAAATAGATGGGGAAACAGTAGAAAAAGTGTCAGACTTTATATTTTTGGGCTCCAAAATCACTGCAGATGGTGACTGCCGCCATGAAATTAAAAGATGCTTACTCCTTGGAAGAAAAGTTATGACCAACCTAGATAGCATATTGAAAAGCAGAGACATTACTTTGCCAACAAAGCTCCTTGTAGTAAAGGCTATTTCCTGTGATCATGTATGGATGTGAGAGTTGGACTGTGAAGAAGGCTGAGTGCTGAAGAATTGATGCTTTTGAACTGTGATGTTGGAGAAGACTCTTTAGAGTCCCTTTGACTGCAAGAAGATCCAACCAGTCCATTCTGAAGGAGATCAGTCCTGGGATTTCTTTGGAAGGAATAATGCTAAAGCTGAAACTCCAGTACTTTGGCCACCTCATGCGAAGAGTTGACTCATTGGCAAAACTTTGATGCTGGGAAGGATTGGGGGCAGGAGGAGAAGGTGACAACTGAGGATGAGATGGCTGGACGTCATCACTGACTCGATGGACGTGAATCTGAGTGAATTCCTGGAGTTGGTGATGGACAGGGAGACCTGGTATGCTGTGATTCATGGGGTCTCAAAGAGTTGGACAACAATGAGCAACTTAACTGAACTGAAATATCTTAAATATCTGACTTAGTAGATCATGGTTGGATTTTTCTGTCAGTTTCTGCATCGAATCTGTTGTCATATATTGTTTTAATTATAGTTCATGAAAAATATTTATCTGTTTTCAAAAGCATGCAGTTGTAAAAAACAACAATATCTTCGTGAGCTTTTTGCACATTCTTGGATATTCTCCTTTGTTCATGCTCATGCTCAGTTCATGTTTATTTTCATTCACTCATTTGTGTCCTACTTTTTGTGACCCTATGCATTGTACTCCACCAGGCTGCTCTGTCCATGAGATTTTCCTGTAAGGATATTAGAATGTGTTGCCAGTTTTTCCTCTAGGGGATCTTCCCAACCACGAGATTGAACCTGAGAATCTCTGTTCTCCTTTGTTACTATACCACTATGCAAACTATGGTAGATTTTTAATGCTCAGTTGAAATATGAAATGTGACATTTTATTAATATGTTTCATTCTCTGTTGCAATAAAAATTACTTGATCTTTCTCACATTTTAAACACCCCTTTTCCATGCGTTGATTGCTTGGGAAATAAGATTTAGTGAGTTATTTGATAAAGTTTTCCAGATGCTCAGATATCCTTTATCATTATCAAAAATTCACATTCACCAATATCAACATGAAACTTATCAGAAAGTCTTTGAAGTGTTGAGAAGCTGTCAAGCTCATAGTTTTAGCTACAAGTTTTGAAAAAAATTAATTTAGATTTGGGATCTTGAGAGTTATTATTGGTAATAAATAATGTCAACATATTCTTTCAAGTTTGAGAAGTGCCTTCATGTTAAAAGTGTGTAGTTCAAATAAAAAGTTATTGCACTACTGTGTACTCAAAGTAAGCAAGTTATGAAATAGTTGCAGTTTCTGCTGCTGCTGCTTCTAAGTCGTTTCAGTCGTGTCCAAATCTGTGCAACTCCATAGATAGCAGCCCATCAGGCTCCTCCATCCATGGGATTTTCCAGGCAAGAGTACTGGAGTGGGGTGCCACTGCCTTCTCCGAGTTTCAGTATAAGCAACTATAAAAGTTTTAATATTCTCATTGCATAATGCAATTTGTAAAGATCATCTATGTAGTTTCCAGATGGTACTAGTGATAAAAAAACCACCTGCTGATGCAGGAGAACTGAGTTCACTCCCTGGTTGGGAAGATCCCCTAGTGGAGGGCATAGCAAACCTTTCCAGTATTCTTGCTTGGAAGCCTGGGAGGATACAGTCCTTATGGTGAAGAAAAGTCAGACATGATAGAAGCAACTTAGCACAGCTACACAAAAGTCATCAATATCAATATTTTTGAAGTATGAATGAAAATAAAATGCCCAGTAAATATATATAATGCTCAACCCACTATTATAGTAAAAAAAAAAATTATTTTCCAATTACGTACATATATAAGGGTTTTTTTTTTAACTGTCCAAATTGAGGTATATCTATATATACATACACACACACACACACACACACACACACACACACACACACACACACATATATATGTATATATGCATACAATTGTGTATCACAATAAACTGTGGAAAATTGTGAAAGAGATGGGAATACCAGATCACCTGACCTGCGTCTTGAGAAACCTATATGCAGGTCAAGAAGCAACAGTTAGAACTGGACATGGAAAAACAGACTGGTTACAAATAGGAAAAGGAGTACGTCAAGGCTGTTTCTTGTCACCCTGCTTATTTAACTTACATGCAGATTACATCATGAGAAACGCTGGGCTGGAGGAAGCACAAGCTGGAATTAAGATTGCTGGGAGAAATATCAATAACCTCAGATATGCAGATGACACAACCCTTATGGCAAAAAGTAAAGAATTAAAGAGCCTCTTGATGAAAGTGAAAGAGGAGAGTGAAAATGTTGGCTTAAAGCTCAATATTCAGAAAACTAAGATCATGGCATCCAGTCCCATCACTTCATGGCAAATAGATGGGGAAACAGTGGGAAAATGGCTGACTTTTTTGGGGGGGGGCTCCAAAATTACTGCAGATGGTGATTGCAGCCATGAAGTTAAAATATGCTTAATCCTTACAAGGAAAGTTACGAGCAACATAGACAGCATATTCAAAAGCAGAGACATTACTTTGCCAACAAAGGTCCATCTAGTAAAGGCTATTGTTTTTGCAGTGGTCATGTATGGATGTGAGAGTTGGACTGTAAAGAAATCTGAGCACAGAAGAATTAATGCTTTTGAACTGTGGTGTTGTAGAAGACTCTTGAGAGTCCCCTGCAGTGCAAGGAGATTCAATCAGTCCATCCTAAAGACCAGTCCTGGTTGTTCATTGGAGGGACTGATGTTGAAGCTGAAACTACAATACTTCGGCCACCTGATGTGGACAGCTGACTCATCTGAAAATACCCTGATGCTGTGAAGGACTGAGGGCAGGAGGAGAAGGGGACAACAGAGAATGAGATAGTTGGATCACATCACCAACTCAACGGACATGGGTTTGGGTGAACCTCAGGAGTTGGTGATGGACAGGGAGGCCTGGCATGCTGCAATTCATGGCGTCACAAACAGTTGGACACGACTGAGTGACTGAACTGAACTGAACTGATATATACATATATGCTATTGATGTAGCTCATATGTATATAGGTATCTCAGGGAAAAAATGTATGTTGAGAATTTTGTGAAAATTTGGCTTCCGAATTTATGTGGGAATAAAAATGAGAAAATGTCCATAGGCAGTTCAAAATTTGTAAAAAATAAATAAATAAGAAGAAGAAGACTGTTTTATTCAACACATTAATTATATGAAATAAACTGTGTATTAAAACATATGTCCCCAACCTCAGGCCCAGACTGGTACCAGTACCTGTTAGGAACAGGACCACAGAGCAGGAGGTGAGTGGCAGGTAAGTTAGTGAAGCTTAATCTGCAGTTTCCCATTGCTCTTCACCTTTCACATTTCTACCTGAGACTTTCACCCCCAGTTGGTGGAAAAATCATCACCCATGAATCCATTTCCTCATGCCAAAATGGTTGGGGACCACTGTATTAAGATATGACATTGCTAGATATGTTTAATATTAACATGACCAAAATATTATGTGGCCTTCAGAAATCTTGTTTTTGCTTGGCACACTGTTATTAAATATGCACAATAGTAAAGAAAGTAAACCAGAGTGTTGAATACCATTTTCTCAAAGATATCCTCTGATGTATGTAATAGTCACTCATAATCACCTTTATCATCTATTTAAGTTTATCTTGACAACAAAGTGTTTCTTTGCTTATTTTAAATATTTTTATCAGGTAAATATAAGTTTCATGAGGGAATGTATTTTTACTGTTTATTCCTTTATTTCCTAGCAGATACACAGAATCTGGAATCTGGTAGAAAGAATTGGAATAATTGTTATGTTAATGATTAGATGAAAATTAAAAACATGATATAAATTTGGGAATGAGAAACTTTTTTTTTTTATATAGCTTTATGAGATTGTTTTATTTATTTATTTTTTAACAAATTATTTTCCAGGACAGTTTTGCATGCTGCAATTACTAAAACTGAATGTTTGATAAAGCACAATCTTTTGAACAGTTATTCCATATCTTAGTTGTTTTTATTTTTGTTTTTGTTTTTTTTCCAAATTGGAAATTCTTTTATTACTCAGTGTAAGGGATGTTTGATTGCTAATGGAGCTCTTCTATATTCAAAGTAAGTACTTTAATTCTCTCTGTATTTACTCAATTCCTACCATGCTTGTGTTTCTGTTTTTGTTTGTTTGTTTTGCTTCTCACAGGGGACAATTCTGTTTTTACCATGGGATAAGACTTTCTATATCTCTAAAATTGCCCTCCTGAGTATATTTTCTGGAATGTAAGGTTATTATTGATTTCTGAACCTTTACTAGGGCATTTTGAAGACATTAAGCAATTACTGTGAATTTTCACTGTAATTACCCTGTGGTGTCTTTATTTTGCTTAGAAGAAAACCCCAGGTGGCACAATGGAACATTTTTTAAAATATAAATTTATTTATTTTAATTGGAGGTTAATTACTTTACAATATTGTATTGGTTTTACCATACATCAACATGAATCTGCCACAGGTATACACGTGTTCCCCATCCTGAACACCCCTCTCTTCTCCCTCCCCATACCATCCCTCTGGGTCGTCCCAATGCACCAGCCCCAAGCATCCAGTGTCATGCATCGAACCTGGACTGGTCCAGGTTAACTCTCTGAAACACTGCTACATAACAAATGAAATTTCACACAAATTGACAAAGAATTCTTACTCTAATTATACAGTCAACAAGAATATTTTCAGCTTTATTTATTGCCTTGCCATTATCATTTCTTATACATCACAAGATAATTTTGTAACTCATATAGATACAATGCTGTCCTTAATTATCTCTTTGATATCCAGGGCATACATAGATTTAAAGGGATGTTTATTTTTATTTATTTATTAAAATAAATAAATAAAGGAATGTTTAAAGTTTATGCCATGTGTTAACTGACATTTTGTACTCAGATTTTACTATGTTACCTTCTTTAGAACACTGTTTCACACAACCCTTCCCCATTCTAGAAATTCCAGTTGTCTGTATACTAAGCTGAATGTATTGAGGGTGGAGCGATCAAAATACTATAGAGTAGTCTGCCTCTTTCCTTATAGAATTTCCAGAGTTATATGCAGGATCATTCTGTTAAAAAAAAAAAAAAAAAAAAAAAAAAGGAAAGCAAGCAAGAAAGTGGCCCCTGAGCTCTGGAAAGAGTGGATGAAGCACCATAAAATTGTCATCAGTTCCAGGCATATGACTTAGGGCAGGTTTTTTGTTTCTATCATATCATATTAACATGTTTGTCAAAAAGATTGTTTTTTGTAGGACCTGGATTATACATTACAGGCTATAAAGACACACCCCTACCCACTAGATAAAGCAATATTTCTTACCCCCCTGGATGGCAACCAAAATAGACTCTAGATATTCACAGAAGTTCCCTGATAAAATCTTTTAGCACTTCAGGTGAGAACCACAATTTTAGGCATTAAAACACACAACAACAGCAAAACAAACAAACAACAACAACAACATAAACCTTTCATAATCACAAGGGTTCTCAAACTGTGGACAACATCAATTAAAGGCAAAATCACCCTGATTTCTTGGCCAACAGCATTTTTCAAAAGTTGGATCCAATTATAAGGTTGAAGGTCCGGGTTTTGAAACTTTAATGTACATACAAATTATCTAGGTTTTCATTTAAAATAAAGATACTTGGACTCCAATTTGTAAGAAATTTTAATTCAATAGCTTTTCAGTAAAGTCTATCAAATAGAGTATTTATTTTTAAATAATGGGATCTATAGAATTACAGTATAAATGAGTTACTTCATAGAAAGTTTAAGAAATTGAATAAGAGTTTTTAAAACTGAAGATACAAATTAATGCAGGCAATAAACTGTGGGATTGGGTGGAGGTCCAGAGAAGTGCCCTGCTTTAGTGGGTAGAAAGTTTTTTTTTTTTTTTTTTAATCTGTGCATGAAGAAGCTTCAAAAAATATGTTTTCCTTCTATTCCTCTGGAATAAATGAGGTGATTTAGAAATACATGTCATGCACAAACATTGAACACTGTTTTTGTGGGGGAAATTATAGCTGTTATCTTGAAAGGTAAAATATTTTCTTGACTACATTTAAAGTAACAGAGGGTGAATTGTCTTTTACACAAAGCTTTAGTTAGAAGCTGTATCTTGTCATTGCAAAAGATTTTGAAGTAGAAAAGATGTAACTGAACATAGCACTTGCCAAGTTAGTTACATTTCAGTGGGACAAAAATAAACCAGTGGAGGCTTTACACTGATTTTGTCTGACCAGTCTCAGGAAAGAGCTCACTGACTAGATTTGTTTGGAGTATTCAGTGTTCCTTTCCAAACCTCTGCTGACACAATCCTGTCTGTTCTTCGGAAACTGTGATTACTACACACAATAATCTCTGTCAGCTGAATACAGAGTTCTAGTAAAAGAAACATTATCCAAGATATTTCCTACATGCTTCTTTTTTTCAGCAAGTAGTTACGCTGAAATTTCAACAAAGACAAGTAGGACTACACTAAAGTGACTTTCTTTGGAGATATTGGACTAACATTGTAGCTTTTTCTTATCCTTCAATTTGTTTTTCAAATTCAATAGCTTTGTTAAAAGGCAAACATCATGAAGTTAGCACTGCTTTTAACCTGTTTCCTTTGCTGCTGTGTTCCCACCTGTTAAAAATAGTTCCTAAGGCATAGAAGCTGCTACAAAAAAAAAGAAAAAAAAATTGCTAAGTGAACAAATAAACAAACTCATTGTGTTGAATTCAAAGGAGAGAAGTTATTTAGTTATCTCTCAAGCACTTCTGAGCAGACTTAACTACAGATAAATACATTATGTGGTCATTTAAATCCCACCCTCCACTGTTGCCTTTCTCTTTGTTTGGAAGAAGGGGATGTTCTTATCTTATTGTAAAAAGAATTCAGAGACAATACAGGGAGATCAAGAAAGTAAAGTGAGAATTTATTTGCAAGAATACACTCAGAGGAAGAGTGAGTAGACAGGCGAGGAAAAGCTGTCCTGTGTGTGTGTGTGATTTGGTTGTTGTTGTTATTGTCATCTGTTTGTTTGTTTGTTTTTTGACAAGCCAATTATGAGGGATGTATAAATGAAAGGGGACTTTTGGTAGTTCAGTTGGCAAAGAATCCACCTGCAATGCAGGAGTTCCTAGTTCAATTCCTGAGTTGGGAAGATCCCCTGGAGGAGGGCATGGCAACCAACTCCAATATTCTTGTCTGGAGACTCCCCATGGACAGAGGAATCTGGTGTGCTACTGTCCATAGGGTCACAAAGAGTCAGACATGACCGAGTGCCTAATCACAGCACATAAATGAAAGGATTGGATGTTCACTGGAGAAGGATGTGTTTGGGGTTTGTATTCCTTGATTTTCACCCCATCTTCACCTTTCCAAGGGAAGGAGAGATTTTATCCTTATTTAGCTTTCATTGAAAGTGTCATGGTGTTGGTGCATGTTGGAAATTTCTTATCTGTAAGGTTAAATTTATTGTAATGAGAGCATAATGAGCAATGGATTACTCTTTTTTTCTTTTCTAATTTTTATTGGAGTGCAGCTGCTTTACAATGTTGTATAATTTTCTATTGTACAGCAAAGTGAATCAGCTATACATACACAGGATTTTATTCCCATTTAAGTCACCACAGAGCATTGAGTAAAGTTCCACTACTAGGTATATACACAGAGAAAACCATAATTCATCAAGACATATGCACCCAAATGTTCACTGCAACATTATTTACAATAGCCAGGACAGAAGCTATCTAATTGTCCATCAACAGAGGAAAGGATAAAGATGTGGTACACACACACACACACACACACACACACACACACACACACACACACACTGGACTATTACTCTGCCATAAAAGGAATGAAATTAGATCATTTATAGAGATGTGGGTGGACTTAGAGACTGTCATACAAGGCAACATGTTACATTCTGATGCAGGAGATTCCCCCCTTCTCCCATGTTTCTTTATCTGCCATTAAGACTTTATCACTCAAAATATGTGGTTTCCTATCAGTCTGGAGGTTCCTACTTTTTTCTGTCTGCTCATGGAAGCCTGCTGTTAACAAGATGAGTGATTTCCTGACACCTGGTTCATGCCTCCATTTGTCTGCTTTTTCTAGCTACCTGCTTGCTGTAACATCCTCACCTACACAAAGCCACCAATTTCTGCTCCCTGATGCATCACTATCCTTTCCTTTTCTAAGGAGGCATCCAGATAAAATACATGTGAGCTGTTTTACATCCTTGTGGGAAAAAAATAAAATAAAAGCTCATATAAGAGAAAGGAAAGACAAAACTTCCTCTTGTCTTCCCCTTATTCTCCAACTATATTCTCACTTCTCTTTCTATTTACAAAAAGGATTGTTTGAGCTTTCAGTTTTAATTCCTCCCTATCTAGTTTTTCTTGAACTTTCTCTAGTCAGGAATTCACTCTTACAAATTCACTGAAGGTGAATTTCACTGAAAGTGTAGGTTAGCAGATGTCCGTAGGATGCTAAATCCAGTATGCAATTCCAATTCTCACCTTACTTGGTGAAGTAGCAGAAACCTTTGTCAAAATTAATTTTTAATTAACCCTCTTCTCCTTGAAACATTCCTTACATGGTCTCTAGTTCACAGAATTTTTAAATCTCATCAGGTTCTTCTCAACATTTTTTCTTCCTTCTACTTATTTTTCCATCCAGTTAAATTTGGAATGTTCTAGCCTTCACTCCCTGGACACCGTTTCTTTCTCTACTTTCTTTCTCTACTCTGAAATCTTCATCTCTTTTTCTGGTTTCTCCCTTCACCTATACACTGATGCCATCGCATATTTATCCACACCAAAGGGCTCCCTAGTGAAGTCTTGGCTGTCCAGTTGTGATGCCCACCAAGAACTGTGACTGCTTCAGATAAACTTTCAGATTCACAAGAATGTCTTGTGCCTTAGCTGGCACCCCTGCACAGAAAGATGTGGATCAGCTACCTCAGATATCCATCAGTGTTGTCAAGCTTCCTCATCGACAGGTGTCTAAATAGTCTCCTTTGTAGCAGTTTGCACAGTCCAGTTACAAGGGCATAAAATTATTTCCAGGAAGACTCATGATCCCTCCCTTGTTGCAATAAAGGGCATATGAGGGTTAGTAGGGTATCTCAAAAAGGGGGAGGTATTGAAGGACACGTAAGATTTTGAGGTCTGGAGTTAATCACAGGATGATTTTCCTAGTTATGTTTGAGGTTTTGCAAACTAGAATAGTATCAGAACAGTCAGTGATCTCTATTTTTAGAATATACACATTCACCTAGAGGTAGTTTAATTTCAGTTTGTTGATGGCTTTATCTTGAAGTATATGGTTCTCAAAGAGCTTGTGTTAAAAGAATTTGAGAATGGAGCATCTGTGTTGAACATCATAGCTTTAGTTTCGTGCCTTTATGGATTTTATGTGTCATAATGCAGACTGCTTTGAAATAATTTAGCTTTCACTTCAATTTTCAGTTTCACCTACTATCTATCAGGATAGTAACATTTTATTATTAGTAATACCATTAGTATATTATCTTTATGAGCTTCCCAGGAAAACAAAATGACAGAACAAAAATCAAATTTTATTATCATGCAGGGAAAGTTTTGTTAACTCTTTCTCACAATATCTAATTACCTACTTTACACTTCTAATGGAGATAGATCACAGATGACATTCACAGTAAATTTAAGATTTCCATATTTAACATTCCATCCTTCACCAGAAAGCAAATAAGCTAACAAAGAGCAAAACCAAAGAAAACACACACAACCCAGCCTTGCTTCTTCTACAGGTTGCTATCTCATTAATAGAAAGTCCAAACTTTCAGTTTTACAAGTTAAACACCTTTCTCTCACTACTCAATCTAGTCTCATATTCTATTAGGTTTATCTTAAAAACAAATCCAGTATTTAATCAGTTTATGATTTTTATCTTGCCTGGATGTTTGCCATATCCCCTTCAGCCTATTGTGACTATTGCACCTAAGATGATTTTTTTTTAAGTATCATCAGATTTTCCCTCTCCTTCTCAGAAGTCTTCCGTGGCTCCCATGTCACTCAGAGTAATAGTCAGAGCTATTAAAACGACTTTTAGGTCCGTAGGGAAATTTGCCAGCAAAACTTCTTTAACCTTTGCTCTTAAATGGCCATGGTTTCCCCAGCATCTCTTTGTGTTCCTTTTGAATGATCTAATAATTTTTAATGAAAAAAGAGAAGGCTCAAGAGGGAGAGGATATGTGTATAATTATCGCTGATTCACATTGTATGGCAGAAACCATCATAACACTGTAAAGTCAAACAAACAAAAGATAAAGAAAAGACTAAATAGGCAAAGATTTCCTTAAATCTGGGGAAACAAAACATTTAAAAAATCAACAATATTTCAAGTTTAAAAATTCATTAAAAATTATGATCATTTTCTTCTGTTTACTTAATTTCATGTAATTAACTGATGTTTCACTTTATCTTTTGCTAGGAGTTTGATGAAACAATCAGTCTTTTATTAAGATTCTATAATTTGTTACTCAGTTTAGCAGTATGATTTGGTATTCACCAGAAACTTGTACTGTAGAGTGCTTATGGAACTTCTTTCCATGAATTTCTCTGAAGCTGAATCACTTGCAGATAGACTTTGTAAAAGCATCTGAATAAAACAATGTATTTAAATTGTAAAAGATGTACACATGTACATTATTAAAGGTTATAATGGAATTAACAAGGAAATTTGATATTTCTGTGTCACACCTTTAAAATAATAACGAATTATGAATGGAGAAGGAAATGACAACCCACTCCAGTATTTTTGCCTGGAGAATCCTATGGACAGAGCAGCCTGGCAGAGTACAGTCCATGGGGTTGTGAGGGTCAGACGCAACTTAGTGACTAAACCACCACCATGAATGATAGCATTATATTAGGACATATCCGCATTTTAGGAATTTTATATACATTTCTAGAAAATTTATGTTACTTAATAATGTTTTACATGTAATTTAACATACCAAATAAACCTAATTAGTTTAATATTTCACTTTTTTAAAGAGAGAAAAAAATCTTTTGAGGTGTTCCAGAAAGCCCTCTGGAAATTTCCAAAGTTATTTATAGATCAATCAAGACTCATTTAGTACTTAATTTTTGAGAACTTTGTATAAAATATATATTTTTTTAAATGATTGGTCCAATATGTTCATAAATTGCTGTGAAACAAGACAGTCATCTATTTAATTAAAGTTTCAAAGACTTTGCAGGCAAATACAAAAAGTTAAATATCAGTTGGCCCTTGAACAACATGGAGTATGGGTGTGAAGACCCTGCACACAGTAAAAAATCCATATGCAGTTGTTGGACCTCTATGGATGCAGTTTCTCTGTATCTGCAGTTTTCCATGTCCACAGATTCAACCAAATGCAGATTGTGTAGTACTGTAGTATTTAGTATTAAAAATATCTGCATATAGGTGGAATCATGCAGCTTTTTCTTTTCCTTATATACAGAAAATGTTTTGCTTATACTTAGTACATTTAATTGCATATTCTAGAATTCTTAACCATTAGAAGTTATTCCCTGGTGGCTCAGTGATGAAGAATCTGACTGCTAATGCAGGAGATGCTATAAGATGCTGTACTAGAAGGACAGGCTGTGTGCTCATTTTCTCCTGTGAGAACTTCAAAATTTTAACTTGCTGCTGACCAACCACTGACAGGAGAACGTTGGAACCCACCCAAAATAGACACCCCATGTCCAAGGGCAAAGAAGTCCCAACAAGACATTAGGAAGGGCAAAATTGCATTTAGAATAAAGTCCCATACTTGACAGAGATGCTTGGAGGGTTCAAAAAAAATCTTGTGTGCACCAGGACCCAGAGGCCCCACAGAGACTGAGCCAGACCTGCCTTTGAGTGTTTGAGTGTCTCAAACTATTTATTCATCTTGTATGAATAGTATATCATGTTTATTTAACTTATATGCAGAGCACATCATGTCAAATGCCAGGCTGGATGAGGCACAAGCTGCAATCAAGATTCCTGGGAGAAATATCAATAACCCCAGATGTGCAGCTGGCACCAACGTTATGGCAGAAAGTTAAGTGGAACTAAAGATCCTCTTGATGAAATTGAAAGAGGAGAGTGAAAAAGCTGGCTTAAAACTCAACATTCAAAAAACAAAAATCATGGCATCCAGTCCCATCACTTCATGGCAAATAGATAGGGAAACAATGGAAATAATGAGAGACTTCATTTCCTTGGGCTCCAAGATTACTACAGATGGTGACTACAGCCATGAAATTAAGACTCTTGCTCCTTGGAAGAAAAGCTATGATCAAACTAGACAGCATACTGTAAAGCAGGGACATTGCTTTACCAACAAACTTCCATCTAGTCAAAGCTATGTTTTTCTAGTAGTCATGTATGGATGTGAGAGTTGGAATATAAAGAAAGCTGAGCAGTGAAGAACTGATTGTTTTGAACTGTAATCTTGGAGAAGACTCTTATTAATAAACCAATATATCATTTATTCCTCTTTAATAAGATGTCAAAAGTGGATACAATTAAGTTTATTTAGTAATCAACGTTTCAGCATATTATATCACTTGGAAATGGTCTAAACATTCAATAAAGTTTCATCATTTAATTTAATTCTGTTAGGTAGAAAGGAATCCAAAATGGCAGTGGCTAAAAGACAATGAAAGGAAAAGCCCGTGAAAAGGGAAGAAAAGAAAACCCGAGGACTGGAGTGAGAACTTCAGGTGGAAAAAACATCCTTCCTGGCTAGCCCAATTTACATAGGGCAGGCTCAGGGGGAAGAGACAAAAGGTATAAAAAGAGAAAGCTAAGATGGATTGAGGAGTCACTCTTTTGGGTCAGCTCACACTCACACCTCCAGGGTGCACTAACCTTTGCTTGTTGAATAAAACTTAGCTATAAGTGACATGTAACGCTGGTCTGCCACTTCAGTTTTTTTGCTGTGGTGAGACAAAACCAATGAAATTACACACTCCCCCAACAATTATAAGGGGTCTAAGATGACTGAGCGACTGAACTGAACTGAACTGAACTGAAGGGGATAAGTTACCAAAGAGATTTGGGAAACTACTAGTAAACCATTAAACAATCATTTCTAAAAAATTCACCCAAAAGTTGTCTCAGTTGCATCTATTTAATTCATTTCTTAACAATCATGAGACATGAGACATGAAAGCAATTAGTCATTCTTTTAAGGATTTTTCTTTTTCTTTTTTTTGACAGGCATTGCAGCAGAGACAAACATGAGTCCATTTAACTAGCAAATTCAAGTAGAACAGAGGTTAACTGAATTATTGCTACTGATGCTCTGAAAACACAGCCATATTAATTAAACCTGCAAACTTAAACTTAGATTTATTTATCAAAGATTATCATAGATGGCATGACGTAAAAAAAAAAAAAAAAACATTTGGATTAACATTTATTATATCTCTGACAGAAATAATTTATAACTGATTTTTATTCTCATTAAATAAAGCTCTTTTACAAGTTAATTTGGCAATGGTATCTGAAAGTAGAAAAATACGTTATCTATAATGTGTATACATAGACAAACACAGTCAGGGGCAAATATTTCACATCTTTATTTTAAAACTTTAGTCTGGGGGATCATATAGTTGAGGGCTTCAAGTTAGAGATAGGCAATGAGGGACAAAGGTTTAAGGATCTCATATTCTTCCTCTGGAGAAGGCAATGGCACCCCACTCCAGTACTCTTGCTTGGAAAATCCCATGGACTGAGGAGCCTGGTAGGCTGCAATACATGGGTTTGCTAAGAGTCAGTCACGACTGAGCGACTTCATTTTCACATTTCACTTTCATGCATTGGAGAAGGAAATGGCAACCCACTCCAGTGTTCTTGCCTGGAGAATCCCAGGGATGGCAGAGCCTGGCGGGCTGCAGTCTGTGGGGTCGCACAGAGTCGGACACGACTGAAGTGACTTAGCAGCAGCAGCAGCAGCATTCTTCCTCTTGCATTGTTTCAAAATCAATCATAGGCTGACATCAGGTAGTCCAATAATCGGGTCTGGCAATCCAGTAGCCTGTAATTGAGTCCATTTTCTTTTGTGTATTTTATTGGAGCTTTCTTTCTGCAGAACGAGAAAAACTACAAGGGGTAATCTGAAATGAGAGTGCTGTAAAGGTGAGCACCAGATACAGGATGTAATTAGCATAGAATTAAAGAATAATAACTGCAGAATGTAGCTCACACAGAGTTAGGGGTCAGAAAAGCAAACAGTTACAGACCACAGACTGAGCAACTGAACTGAACAGATTAGGAACGATTAAACTTAAAAAAAAAAAAAAAAAAAAAAAAAGAGTGATAGGACAGTTCACTGTTTTCTTTATCTTCTTTGTCCTCAGGAAATAAAAGAACACATTCCTCTTTTTTTCCTTTCCACTGAAACAGTTTTGCTTCAATATGCCTATCTTTCATACCTATAAACACTTTGAGGGAAATAGGTGAGGTCTTTGAATTGATAAAGATATGTGGATTTTGACATTTCTGGAGTTGCATTTCTGTTTCTGTAAAGGGTTACAAGACAAAGACAGTTGCTTCTATTAGCTGTTGAATACTCGCTTCTGCTGATACATTTCTTGATTTTTTGTAGGTGAGCAGGAGGCCCTGGAGAATTATGAGGAGGTGGAACATTTTTATAATTTCTTTTTAAAGGTATTCATATTGGATCTTTAAGTCGAATTTCTTTCTTTCTTTTTTTTTTTTCCCCCTCAGCTTAATAAAGGTTTAAGCACTAAGGCTAGCCATTATATACTGTGTGCACGTATGTGTGTTTTACTTTCAATCTGTCCTCCCTAAGTACCAGTAAAACAACTATTTAGGATAAGAGCTCTCAGGGTTTGTTTGTTTGTTTTTTTTTTCCCTCTCTTCAAATATAGTCAGTTTAAAGAATCGATCATCTGTCTATTGATGAGTAGAAACTGATATCAATTTCAAATATCAACTTAAACTGATATGCTTTCTTTACAGCTTAACCAAACAAATAAGAGGCATCTTACAGGAGTCTAACACTAACTTTTTCAGCACTAACAAGCAATGAAGGTTGAAATGATAAAGGCCCTTCCTTATGGACTATGATGCCTGATGACAAATACCCAGAGAGCTGGCACAACTGGACACAGTTCTGCTTATGACTTTGTGTCTTGGAATCTCAGTCTATTTGACTGAAGAGACCCTGCTAAGTGCACCTTCTGAATGGTGGAGACCACAGAAAATATTCTCATTGGTCACCAAGCCAAGCTCTTGAGACACAGAAGAAGATGTAACAAAACACCTCATTCAGTTCCACATAGCAGGCCCAAAGCACTGTTTTTCTATAGACACTAGTCTGTGAGGCTGGCTTGAATAGCAGGCTCATAATAAAAAGCCTCTGCCCTCTGTTCTTCCCCAAGGAAATCATCCCCTTCCTTATGACAAAGAGCACAAGAGAGAAGAAGAAAATCAATGACCATCTGTGGAAGAAAGGATCAATCAAAAGTACTAGTTTACCAAAGAACAGAGTTCTATATCTGAAGTAACCAATTCCAGAAATATTTCCTCCTACTAATCTAAGTTTAGAAGGAGAGAAAAAGGACTCTCACTGTTATAGCAGGCAAGTAGCTAGGTATAAGCAGAGACAGGTATCTCTGGATTGTTTACAGTGGTGGAGGTAGAGAGTGGGGAGTGGAAGAAGTCAGCAACTTTGTCCAATGAGTGTTGATGGTCTCCTTCTTCAGGGGAGTGTTGAAATCTCTGGTATGACTTCATTGGAAGATAGCATTGTATTCCAGAGTATGGGTATCTATCTAGGCAGTTAAAAATACAAGGTCCAAAGAGAAGGATGTGAGTAGTGGCTATGAAATCTAGAAATTGGAGAAGCCAAGTACATCCTGGGAACCACTCCTTAACATCTTCACTACATTCTTGTTTCCCTTGATTATACCTGGGTAGCAAGGAAGTCTCTTTGTACAGTTCTTTCACATTTACTTCTACTTATCCTATGACATTAATACATGGGCAGCACATTTAATTTATGCCAGTACAAATCCCTCCTTGACTTACTAGGAGATAGTCTAGGGCTTGATGGTTGTCAAACGCCACCCCTGTCAAGGAATCTAGGTATTTTTGAATAATTTTGAGAGTGTCTACAGTTTTCTTTAATGCTCTATCTAGGGAGGAAAATAGTTTTCCTCATGGTAGGGAGATTTTTTTCCCAGGGGGCAGCTATAGTTTCCATAATCCCTGTCAGCAATAGACCAAATCCCCAACTCTTTTTACCTTACATGAGGAAACATTGGGCTGAAGCCACAGATCCCAAGGTGCAATTCCCATAATGAAATGTGTTGTCTAAAAGATGTAAGAGACTAATGGCTTTGGTCATTATGAGATGGTTGCCTGAGGTCCCATATAGCCATAATAATCCAGGCACTGCTGATAGGACAGTGTGATTGATTTGGTTATATAGCTGCAGAAAAATTCTGGGAGGTAGGAAACAGCTGGGGAGGGATCTCAACCATATTTTGGCTTTGGTCCCTGGTTTATCATGTACGAGGTGGGGAGAGTCTATATTCAGAAAGTGTTGTGGTCAGAGGGTATTATATAATAGCTAGCACAAGATGTTTGGTTGGCATTAGTTTTTGATCTATCATAACACGTGTTTTTTGTTAAGGGTGCAGGGTGAAGTGTAAATAGCAACTCACTATGTCACTCTAATCTATAGGCTTAAAGATATCAAGGGGCAGGCTTATGTTTCTGTTAGAGAGAGTCTCAGGGTCTAAAGAGGAGTCTGTGCTACACAATTGGGTATTTTTGTATCAAGGCATACATTTTAGGGTTTGATAGAACATTAGGGAAATTTTGGTGATATTTATAGACCTTGGATTAGGAAGTAGGTTGTGGTAACAAGGTGGAGGTGGCCTATCCCACGTAACAATAATAATAAAAAAAATCTTGTCTAGAGTAATTAAAAGAGGATTGTTTAAAAGATGAGAAGAGATATGGTTTTTGACTGGGTAAGCTTTGAGGGTGGTGCTTATGTCTCCCAGGATGCTAAGCTGGGGATGGCAAATCGAACAGAAAGAGAGATTTTCCAATTTAGCAATAACTGGGAGATTTTGACTATTATGTTGTCATTCCATGTTAAGTTTTGGAAACAAAGAGATTGGTAGAGAAGACAAGAACAAGTAAGAGCAGAGGTAGGGTCCCCGGCACCTTTCAGAACAGAGGCTGTGGGTCAAAACAAGTCTGTTATATACTTATATATATATATACATATATATATATTTAGATAAATATATACATATATATTTACATATATATATACATATATATATTTACATATATATATATATTTAGATAAATAAATAATTACTTGTGAAGGTTTAGCAAAACAGGGCTTGTGCTTAGGGTAGTAGACTAATGAAGAAGTGATGCGAGTTTGCCTTCTTTGCCTTGAATTCCTTAAGTCTGGTGATCAGGAGGCTTTCAAGCCTCCTACTGTGAAAAGGGTATCATTATGTGGGAGATTTAATTCACACTTTCAGGGGGAAAGAGATGATCATAATGTTTTATGAAGTATTATTTTTTTCCACTGCTGTTTCTCAGGTAAGTTTAATTCAAAATAATTACATATGGAATTGAGGCATATTTAAGGAGAACCTGGCCTGAACCCCAACCCTCTTCTGCCCTCTCACTCTGCCCTTTGGCCACACTGGCTTCTTTGTTTACCTGGAATACACATGGGAAGTTCTTCCAGATTTATGCATGGCTTGCTACTCTACCTTTCAAATCATAGTTCATTGTTTTCCCCACTCTACTAGCTGGTCTCTCCTTATATCTCACTGCTTTGCATTCCTCCCTAGCCTTTACATGTTTTTCTTGTTCCACATTTGTTTATTTTGTTTTTCTGCATCATATTGTATGCACATGAGGAAATACTTTTTTTTTCTGTTGCAGGATTCTATGTGTGCCTGGGATCTATTAAGTATCTGCTAAGTGGAGTTTTTGAAATTAAAAGTATATTATAGTGTTTAGCATACTTATATAATACTTATAGCATGAATGAATAATACTGCCTGTTATGCCTGTAAACCTAAGATCTTGTGGACGTCAAGCCATCATATTGCAGTTGTTCTGATGGAGAGCCCTGCGGCAACTCAGGATAGAGACAAATGGTCTGCCCAGCTGTCAAACACTCAGCTGCTGCAGACACTCTTAACTGTGCATCTTAAGGGAATAGAAGATGGAGAAAAGCAGGAATCTGGGCCAGAAAGCTGAAGTGCATATGAAAGGAATGATTTCAGTGAACCCAGACTCTTGAATCTTCCCATAAATAGAAAAGTGCTAAATTATTTAATTTGAGATATCTGCTTTCATTAATTAAATATAATCTGTTGACGTTCTAGCTGCCTGTCCTTTGTTGCAAAAACATAAATACCCTGGCTCCCCTACCTTGCCTCTTCACACCAGTCTCTCAGAGTTATCTGAGATGCAATGTGGTATCTTGGGCTTAAGTCCTCAGTTTTGCCAGCTAAATAAAATGTGCCTTAACTTCCAGGCTGCACTTTTTTTTTGTTTTGTTTTTTTTTTTCAGTCAACAATAGTATAAGGGAAAGACGATAATAGCCTAAGTATATTTGGAGGTTTAAATGCAATGTTAAATGAAAGCCTATTAACTATTATTATCATTTTCCTTATGTATAATACAACAGTTAGTGTTTCCATATACATGAACATGCATATAATAGCATTCAGTTCAGTTCAGTTCAGTTGCCCAGTCATGTCCGACTCTTTGTGACCCCATGAATCACAGCACGCCAGGCCTCCCTGTCCATCACCACTCACGGAGTTCACTCAAACTTACATCCACTGAATTGGTAATGCATTCCAGCCATCTCATCTTCTGTCATGCCCTTCTCCTCCTGCCCCCAGTCCTTTCCAGCATCAGAGTCTTTTCCAATGAGTAAACTCTTCGTGTGAGGTGGCCAAAGTACTGGAGTTTCAGCTTCAGCATCAGTCCTTCCAATGAACATCATTCTAAAGGACTGATCTCCTTTAGAATGGACTGATTGGATCTCCTTGCAGTCCAAGGGACTCTCAAGAGTCTTCTCCAACACCACAATTCAAAAGCATCAATTCTTCAGCGCTCAGCTTTCTTCACAGTTCAACTCTCACATCCATACATGACCACAGGAAAACCATGGCCTTGACTAGATGGGACTTTCTTGGAAAACTAATGTCTCTGCTTTTCAATATGCTGTCTAGGTTGGTCATAACTTTCCTTCCAAGGAGTAAGAGTCTTTTAATTTCATGGCTGCAATCACCATCTTCAGTGATTTTGGAGAACAAAAAAATAAAGTCTGACACTGTTTCCACTGTTTCCCCATCTATTTCCCATGAAATGATGGGACCAGATGCCATGATCTTCATTTTCTGAATGTGGAGCTTTAAGCCAACTTTTTCATTCTCCACTTTCACTTTCATCAAGAGGCTTTCTATTTCCTCTTCACTTTCTGCCATAAGGGTGGTGTCATCTGCATATCTGAGGTTATTGATATTTCTCCTGGCAATCTTGATTCCAGCTTGTGCTTCTTCCAGCCCAGCACTTCTCATGATGTACTCTGCATAGAAGTTAAATAAGCAGGGAGACAATATATTGCCTTGACATACTCTTTTTCCTATTTGGAATCAGTCTATTTTTCCATGTCCAGTTTTAACTGTTGCTTCCTGACCTGCATATAGGTTTCTCAAGAGGCAGGTCAGATGGTCTGGTATTTCCATCTCTTTCAGAATTTTCCACAGTTTATTGTGACCCACACAGTCAAAGGCTTTGACATAGTCAATCAAGCAGAAATAGATGTTTTTCTGGAACTCTCTTGCTTTTTCCATGATCCAGCGGATGTTGACAATTTGATCTCTTGTTCTTCTGCCTTTTCTAAAAGCTGCTTGAACATCTGTATTATCATTATAATTAGGTGTTGCCTAACATTAGAACCACAGTTTTCTCTCACTGTCATAGATGATATATCAGGGTGAAAAGACAAATTTTGATACAAAGGAAGATAATTTCTTGGTGAAAGTGAAAGTGTTAGTTTCTCAGTCATCCCAGACTCTGGAATTGGATTCCGCTGCAATTCAATTCCATGAATTGTAGCCCACCGGCTCCTATGTCCATGGAATTCTCCAGGCAAGAATACTGGAGTGGGCTACCATTATCTTCTCCAGAGGAACCCAACCCAGGGATCAAATACAGGCCTCCTGCATTCCAGGCAAGTTCTTTACCACCTGAACCACCTCATTAAAGTTATGATTTTCCCTCACTCCAACAAAGATAGCAGATTCATGTTATGACCAAGCATGTATGTTTATGTGTATGTCTGTATATGTGTTTTATGTGTGTGCTTATCTAGCTGTAAGTGCTTATTACAAATATGTAGACTGATGATTAATGTAAGCATTAGAATGGCAAAGGTAAAAGAAGAAAGAGCCTTAACAAGGCAAGCAAATTCTAAATTTGGGAACAGGAAAACTGATAATAAGATTGCATACAGCTGTCAAAAATAGAACAGAAATGAAGTATCCCTTGACTTATATTTAATAGCTTTATAACAAATTTTTCTCTTCAGGTGGACTTGGACTGTGTCTAAGTATATCAAGTATGCCTTGTGGAAGGCAGATTTTTATCAAATGTCAGCCGTGAAGTTTACATAGCTATATGAACTATACAGGTTAATTTCCTGGGCAGGCAGAGTTCTCTGGCTTCCAGTTTAAAACTAGATTTCCTCCTCATGCTAGGTTGATGGAAGTGTATCTATGGACATCCATAGAGACCATGATTTAATGCATCCTGGGCTCCATTATTCTCTGGATATAGATCTTAATGAGCTATTGCTGCTAGAGAACATGATATATCTGACAATCCAACTAAGACCTAGACACACTGCATGTACTATATCCTGAGTATTTTACTTATGATACATAAACCTGGCCGTAGGCCATGTCTGTACAATAGAATTCTGCCTCACTGAACAATTCATTTGATATGATTTGTTGTGATCTGTCTGCACAGCTCTTGAGTAGAGGATGTCTTAATGAGCCACAGCAAATTGGAAGGGCCAGTTTCTAGCTTCTGTCAAATACTATAGCAATGACCTCAATTAAAGTTATAGATTGTTTCTAAGCATTATTCATTGTTAGTGACTCAAGCCATAGCTTGGCAAACTCTCATTAATACCTTAACTGAATGGAGAACATATATATCAGACAGCTCTGCGCTGAAGATGCTACTCTACCTACTGGGATATTGTATAATTTGATTGACAGTAATTGCTGCCATATGTTTTTAATTATCTAATTAGTGATTGCCACTACATATGTTACCAATTACATACAGCTAGCATTGCTTTAATGCTTCCATTCAGAACTGTCACAGAATCTCTGAATGTTGCACTGAGTCTGCCTTGAAAAATGCTTCTTGAATTGATGCATATGTGGACTATGAAGAGTTTTATTTGAGATAATGATAGTAATATTTTAAGCTAGCATAACTTTTTAGTTAGCATAAAATTATTGAAAATAAAATTTGAAAAGTAAAAGAGATAATACACATATTAAAGATAAATTCTAAAGCAATCTCAATATCTGATTAACAATCCATAACGCTAAGATTTCTGCCTCAGTTCTTTTAATTGTGGAAGAAGATTAAGGAATTATTAAAACATCATGTTTTTCTTCTTTAATTTATTCATTTAATGAACACATATTAATTAAGGATCATTGCACACAAAGTATTAGATATAAAAACAATAGCAGATATAAAGATTAAAGACAACTTTGTAAAATTAGTGGACACCAATGCACAAATATTATAAATCATGATTCAATAGTTTATAAGATACAGGTACTAAACTTTATACTCATTAAAGATTAGATTTAGTTCAATGGAGATAAATATGTTTAAACTGATAGGGTAAAATTTCAATTAATGCTTGAAAAATAAAATTCCATTTGCTAAAAATAGGAGAAGATTTAGGTTGCTTCAGAAAGAGGGAATAAGAAGGGCAAAGGTGATTCATTTACAAAGGATACAATGACACTGAATCATATGTCTTGCCTAGCATACCAACCTAGCCAAATATCAGAATTTTAGTAGTCTGCAAATATGATGCTAGTCATTTGAAAGTTGTCTCCTCTTTGTTTCTACTATGTCTTGGAGAAATACCAGAAATACACAGTTGACATTTCAAAGTAAAAGCCAGTAAAAGGTGCAATATAAATAATAAAAATTGTCAGAAATCATTGGGAATAGTGACATACATTCATTTTTATAATTGTTTGTTCATCTTTTCCTTTTTTATTGGCATTCACTTATGTAATTCCAGTGTATCAAAGCTATTCACTAAAATTGCATAATTTTCCTTTTTCAATTCATATTTTATGCCATGTCCTGATTAATCTTTTAAAAATAATTTATGTTTTCATTTATGCAATGCTTATGTACTGATCATCTATTGTGCATCAGCTTTTTCCTAAAACTGGGAGGATTATGGTCCTTGTGGACTAAAATTCTACAACTTGAACTTGCCATTCTCTTACAACAAAGGCTAAAATGGACTATCCTTGCCTAGAACAGTGTTTTTCCATTATCGATTTCATTCTGAGTCATATTCCTGAAAATTTGTATTTTTAACAAGGGTAATGGGTATTTTATTATATGCATAACTGAAAAATGCACAACCTAGAAGTTGATAGTTATGTTTTATTTAGTGGAAATTCTTAGGACTTCAAGCCTTGGAGACAAAATCTCAAATAATCCTGAGAATTCTGCTCTGAGGAGGCAAGTGGAGAAGCCAGGATATATAGAATTTTTTGCAACAAATGGCAGGTAGTTGGAACACCAAAAATTACTGTAAATTCAAGGAAATCATATATCTCAAGTTAAGGAATGTAATACTTTTCTATATATGGGAAGATTCAAAAGTCTGGGCTCACTGACATCATTCTTTTGATATGCACCTCAGCTATCTGGGACCAGTATTCTATGCTTTCTCATCCTCAGTTTCCTCAAGATACACCATAGAGGATGCTGTAGCTTGATGACTGCTAGATGGCAGACATTGTTGATTTCCTTCTTTCCTGTGTTCCTTTAGGACTCACAATCAGGGAAGCTGTAATGTAATGGCTCGATGGGCATAGCATTCTTTGATTATTGATATGATAAGAAGGTTAGAGTCTTAATCTAATTAATAAGCTCAAACTAGGACCATGCAACTTTAAGACTCATGCACAATAGGGCCTTTCATTTTATTTATGTATGAAGTAAATTAAATCAAGGTCAATTTTGATAGATAGTTTTTAAAAATTTCAGGGTATAAATTCCAGCTGAAGGGAAAGCTAATAATGTTAAAAGTTTTGATTAGATAAGAAGGACAGTATTGAAAAATAACCATTTGGACCTGTAATAAGTGAGGGTCTTATGACTGGTAGCAGATACTAAGTTGCAGTCTATATTCCTACTCCAGGACCAACTTCTTCACAATCTGCCAGCTCTAAAGTCAATTCTGAAAGAACTGTTTTACAGCACAATTATATTAAATACAACACAGGACAAAAGTTAAAAGAAACAATTTCAAGAAATCTAAAAAAGCATCAATTGTATTAGGGGAACCACTGACTGAAACTGCCCTCCCTGGTCAGACACAATAGTAACCATGTGCATGAGTTTACTTACAACAAAGTTCTGCTAAGAAACTTGAAAATAACAAGGTGCCACCAACAAGAAGAATTTGAGAAAGGACTAAAGGAGAGAGGAGAACCAGTCTATATGTCTTACCAACCTCCCATTATCCTTCTCACTGGAATTTATCTTGGCTGAGTGATGCATGCATCACTGAAAACGACGCTGAGTCAGAATGAATGACCAGAAACAACCAGGAAACTAATCCTATTACCATAAAGCCCAAGACTGTGAGCCATGTGGCAGAGTATTTCTCCTGAGTTTCCTTACCCTCCTGCTCTCTGCCTGGGCACCCCTTCCTAACAGTCTCTTGCTTTCTCAGCATATGAGTCTCCTTGGAAAATTCATTTCTGAGTGTTAGGTAAGAGTCCACTCTTGGGCCCTACAAAGGGTCCTCCTTTCTCTAACAGTGGCATGAAGCTGAAGGTATAGCTATGGACTGAATTGTGTGTCCTTATAATCTCGCTGTGCAGATGACACCACCCTAAAGGCAAAAACGAAAAGGAATTAAAACGCCTCTTGATGAAGGTGAAAGAGGAGAGTGAAAAAGCTGGCTTAAAACTCAACATTCAAACACTAAAATCATGGAATCCAGTCCCATTATTTCATGGCAAATAGATGGGGGAAAATTGGAAACAGTGAAATTATTTTCTTGGTCTTCAAAATCACTGCAGATGGTGACTGCAGCCATGAAATAAAAAGACACTTGCTCCTTGGAAGAAAAGCTATGACAAACCTAGACAGGCAGAAGTCTGTATAGTCAAAACTATGGCTTTTCCAGTAGTCATGCACAATGTGAAAGTTGGACCATAAAGAAGGCTAAGTGTTGAAAATTTATGCTTTCAAACTGTGGTGCTAGAGAAGATTCTTGAGAGTCCTTTGAATATCAAGGAGATCAAACCAGTCAATACTGAAAGAAATCACCCCTAAATTTTTATTGGAAAGACTGATAGCTTCAGCATTAGCCTCTTGGCTACCTGGTGCATAGAGCTGACTCTTTGGGAAAGACCTATTTGCTGGGAAACATTTAGGGCAGGAGGAGAAAGGGGTGATAGAGGATAAGATGATTGGATGGCATCACCGACTCAATGGACATGAGTTTGAGCAAACTCCAAGAGTTGGTAATAGACAGAGAATCCTGGTGTGCTGAAGTCCATGAGGTTTCAATGAGTTGGACATGACTGTGTGACTGAACAGCAAAAATAAATTCATGTGTTGAAGCCCTAGCCATTTCTAGCCACCTGCAGAGGTGATTCCCTGATCATTCAGATGATAGAGAACTCTCCTGCTAATGTAGAAGACATAAGAGACACAGGTTTGATCCCTGAGTCAGGAAGATCCCCTGGAGAAAGAAATGGCAACTCACTCCAGTATTCTTGCCTGGAAAATTCCATGGACAGAGGAGCCTGATGGGCTCACAAAAATTCAGATATTACTGAGTGACTAACACATACTTAGAGGTGATTAGATTTAGATAGGGCTTCCCAGGTGGGTCAGTGGTAAAGGATCTGCTTGCCTATGCAGGAGACATGGGCTTGATCCTTGGATCAGGAAGATCCCTAGAGAAGAAAGCAGCAACTCACTCTAGTATTCTTGCTTGGGAAATGGACAGGAGGGCCTGGCAGGCTATATTCTATAGGACCACAGAGGAGTTGGATACTACTGAGTGACTAAACAACAGCAAACACAGATTCAGATGATGTCTGGTATCTGGGACCTTCAACAGGGTATCAGGCCCTTATAGGAAGAGACACCAGACAGCATTCTCTCTCTCTTTGACAGGTGAGAATGCAGGAAGTTAGCTATGTGCTGACCAGGGAGTAAATTCTCAAAAGGACCTAACCATGCTGGTACCCTGCCCTCAGGTTTCTAGCCTCTAGAACTGTGGGAAAATAAATTTCTGTTTTTGAAGTCACCCAGTTAATGACACTTTCATGGCATCCTAATTAGACTAATGCAGCTACGTACAATCTGGGATATGGCAAAGCCCTGGAGCAAATATGTCACATTCTGTTTAAGATAAAATATTTAAACTTGAAAATAAATAAAATAATAAATAGAACTTTTTTTATTTCAACAGCAAGAAAAAAATCAACCCATGCTTAGACGCATGAGAAGGATGTGACTAATCATTAACAGAAGCATACTTCTAATTAAAAGAAAGGAACCACACAAAATTATGCTGTAAAGATGCTACATCTTTATGAATAAATTGAAAAGGAAAACCAACATTAGTTTATACAATGATAACAGCAACTAATATTTACCAACTTAACCATGAACGTATGGCAGGACATTTTTATAATTATATACATTTGGATTTCCAGTGATTTTGCTTTTATTTCAAGGTGCCAATCATGTATCATCAATTTTGATCAAATTGTAACACATTAAAATTATAATTTTTATTTCGTTAGTGAAGTGTATTTTTAAAAATACACGAGGTACTATTTAACTTTTTTCTTCAGCATTCAGTTCAGTTCAGTCGCTCAGTCGTGTCCAACTCTTCCCGACCCCATGAATCACAGCATGCAAGGCCTCCCTGTCCATCACCAACTCCCGGAGTTCACTCAAACTCATGTCCATTGAATCGGTGATGCCATCCAGCCATCTCACCTTCTACCATCCCCTCTTCTCCTGCCCCCAATCCCTCCCAGCGCCAATGAGTCAACTCTTTGCATGAGGTGGCCAAAATATTGGAGTTTCAGCTTTAGCTTCAGTCCTTCCAAAGAACACCCAGGACTGATCTCCTTTAGGATGGACTGGTTGGATCTCCTTGCATTCCAAGGGACTTTAGATAAGTAATTTATTTTTAACAATTTTAGTAATGCTGAAGCAAAACAGATGTTTATAAAATATATCCAAACTTAAAATCTCAAACATTGTAAGGGATTATTGTTTTAATTACTATAAAACTGCTTTTGAAATATACATTTTCATTGGGGGTAAACATTCTACATAATGACATCTAAGTTAGTCTATTATTTTCTAAAATGAAAAGCAGGCAATGCTGAAAAATGTGTGGAAACCACCTGCAAGTAAAGCACACTAAAAATAAAGTTGGCATAAATGTGCTATATGCTGATTATAATTTCACCTGATATTTCCTCCAGAAATTTAAAGAATCTAAAATATGCACGAACTTGTAGTCAGAATTATTTCTTGGAGAAAAGATATGCCATCCCCACTTGTCAAGGTGGTACAAATAAGTACAATAGTTATCAATCTTTTGTTCTGCTGACAGAAACATCTCTTGGAAATATGCTATATTTGTAGAAACATAAATTAACTACATTAAGAAAAAGCAACTGATAATGTGTCTAATGTATTTGATGTGTTTCTTTTTCAAGTGAAAATACAAAGAAACTGCTGTTCCTCATGGTCTCTTTTTATGTAGAGTATCTTCCATTTGTTGTGAGCATGTGTATTACAGCCTATCCCCTTTATGCATGGTCTCATGTTATGAAAAGTGTATTGAATGAGTAGTTTTAAAATGAAAGGAGAATTATGTTCAGGAATTAGAATAACTTGAATCAAGACAAATTGTACCTGTTAAAAAAATGCTCACTTCTTTTTTTTGTTTGTTTTATTAATTTTTTTATTTTATTATTATTTTTTATTTTTTATTTTTACTTTATAATACTGTATTTGTTTTGCCATACATTGACATGAATCCACCACGGGTGTACATGTGTTCCCAAACATGAACCCCCCTCCCACCTCCCTCCCCACAACAAAAAATGCTCACTTCTAAAGTAAATGACTGCTACCAAAAAAACAAGAGATGGGGGTATGTATTATACTGCAATAGGTTCCACATTCTTAAAGATGATCAAGTTCAATTCTGAGCTTGTTGAAGCTGAAAACAAGGTTGTAAGAAATCTTAATTAGTAACATGGAAACATGGAAAGTCCATGATTCCTCTAGACCAAAGATATATAAAGCTAATTATCACATTTTGCTTTAACTCTGTTCATTTTCTTTTGTTTTAGTACTATAAGTATTAATTTGAATAATTCAAGAGCCTTGTAAATAAAGAAGTTTGAAATTTTTTTAACATTTTGTCAATAGAGTTAACTTTCCAAAAATTATCTTAATCAAGTCTAAGTTAAGGTTGAAAGGATTTTTTTAATCAAATTGAGGAGGCTTTATTAATGACATGCTTCTTATTATGAATAATACATATAACAAATTATTTATTAAATGAAAGTTGTCAATATTTATATTATTTTTCATTACTTATTTCCATAAGCTCAAAAAGTATTAGATAAGCATTTGTGTAAATTTATAAAACATAATCTCATTAAATACACTATGACTGCCACTGAGTTTCAGAGAGGGCTGTGTGTGTGTGTGTATGTGTGTGCGTGTGTGTTTTAAAGAAGAGTGGGAGGAAAGAGGAGAAAAACTTGTATAATCATATACTGTAGGACACAATTTTGAAATTCAAATTTTAACTCACTATATGTTGTACATAGGCAAAAGACTCAGTCTAAATGACTTAATATCAAAAAGGCAGTTTGCAAGTGGTTGTACTCAGTTTTCTAGAAATGATTTGCAGCAATTACAAGTGGTTGTACTCAGTTTTCTAGAAATGATTTGCAGCAATTACTGCAAATTTGTCAAAGCAAATCATAGAAAAAGCTCTCATTTAAATTATTGTCTTGAACAAAAGATACTTAGCTAATGTCCTCTCTCCCTGGTGTAAGCAGGATATTGAACCATAGAGTCCATTTGTTTAGCACACCAAGATTCCAGGACAGGGAAGGGAAGGGATGTGGCTGGGTTTTGCTTTTGACATTAAATTGTCTTTATAATAAAGAACTCTCTCCATGTAGACCTTAATATACAATAGCTTTATTTAAAATAACTAAACCACAAGACACTCCAAAAGTCACAGAAAGAAACCACAAAAAATGCAGGAAAATTACATGATGCAGAGGAATAATAGCAGTGTTTATAAAATAGCCCCACTCTAGGTGTTTCCCCTTTTTTATTTTGCAAGGGTTTCTTGTTAGTTTTTATTCAATCAGAGTGAAATTTTCAGTTTTGTTATAGTAAGTTATTACAAGTTGCTTAGGAAATTCCAGGCTAAAAGTAATCATATGGGGTACTAGCTAATAATGCTTTAATGCATGTTTTACTCTTTACTTGCATAGACAGATTTCCTTCCTACCCTACTGCTTTATTTATTTATTTTTATTTTCAGTTATATTTATCACTAGTTATGCATTTACATACATTAAAATTTTATTTTTGTACCATTCATTTCTATGAGCTTGGTGTATAGAGTTACAGGTTCATCACCACAGGCATGATACAGAATAGTTTCACCACATCAAAAATTTCCTTGTTCATCTCATTTTAACCAATCATCAACTGTATTTCCTACCCCTGGAAGCCATTAATCTGCTTTGAGTCCCATAGTTTTGACATTTTTGAAATGCTAGAAAAATAGAAGTAGGCAATCTGGAGTCTTTTGGCATTGGCTCCTTGTAAATGTAAAATGTACATTGTTGCATGCACCAGCAGTTTTTCTTTTTATTGCTAAAAACTATTACTATGTATAGATGAATCATAGTTTTGTTAAGGGAAGCACAGTGATTGAAACTGCCCACTCTGGCCAGTCACCACAGTAACCATTTGCATGAGTTGTTTTAGGGCAGGAAGTCCTGGTAAGGAACACTGAACTAATAAACCTCCCCCAACTAGAAGAGCTTGGGAAAGGTCAAAAGGAGACACCACATGTCTGACTACCCCCTCCAAATCCTCTCTACTATCCGTCTTGGCTGAACAAGGCATACACTAGCAGGAAGGACTCTGAGTCAGAATGATGGGCTAAAGACAACCTGGAAACTAATCCCATCACCTTAAAACCCGAGACTGCAAGCCACGTGGCAGAGCAGTTCTCTTGGGTTCCCTTACCCTCCTGCTCTCCACCTTGGGCACCATTTCCCAATAAAATCTCTTGCTTTGTCAGCACATGTGTCTCCTCGGACAATTCATTTCTGAGTGTTAGAGAAAAGCCCGGTTCTGGACCCTGGAAGGGGTCTCCTTCCTGCAATAGCTTGTCCATTCAGTGATTAAAGGGCATCTGTCTTGTTTCCAGATTTTGTTGACTATGAATAGAGTTGCTATAAACATTTAAGCACAGTTGTTGTTGTTTTCTTTCTCTAAATCTGTTCATATTTTTCTCAAATGAATTTCTGGAATGAGATTATAGAGTTATGCAATAGATATTTGTTTAATTTTGTAAGAAAGTACAAAACCATTTCCCCAAGTTGCTGTACAATTTTGCCTTCTCACTCTCAAGGTAGGAGCATTCCAGCTACTTCATGTCCTTTTTAGTACTTGGTATGATTAGTTACACTCATTTTAATTGGCATCTATTTGTGCTTATTTGGATTATTTTTATTTCCCTAAAAGTATATGATGTTCAGCACTCTTATAACAGGGGAATTGGCACCCTATCCAGCTCTTTGTGTTCTGAATACATGAGAGGAATTTCAACTGATTAGTTTGATTTATTTTTTTACCAAAATAATAATAATATTACATTTTCAAGAGAATTCAGTGTCTTAAAAATTACTAGATCGTTAATGTTGATAATTATTTAAAGAGATAATATAGTCAATAGCAAAGTTATATTTTTGTAATTGATTTTTTTCTTTTTTTATTGTGCTAGAGTTGATTAACAATGTGTTAATTTCTGCTCTACAACAAAGTGATTCAGTTGTACATGTATGTAAATTATTTTCAAATATTCTTTTCCATTATGATTTGTCATAATTTATTGTATACAGTTCTTTGTGCTATGGATTAGGATCTTGCCATCGTTAAGACATTGTTATATTATGACAATGTCATTGTTATGTTATACTTTTGACATTCTGACTCTTAAGTTACAATGGTTTAAAGAATTAATTTCCTGACTAAGGTAAAAACATGCATAGAGGTTTGATTCTGCTAGGGTATTTGAAAGCCAAAAGAGAGAATATTATTTCCACCTTAACAATGAGAGCAAGTCAAACAAAATAATACAAAATGAGAGGTTTCAAACTGTGGTGCTGGAGAAGACTCTTGAGAGTTCCTTGGACAGCAAGGGGATCAACCTGTCATTCCTAAAGAAAATCAACCCTAAATTTTCATTGGAAGGACTGATGCAATGAAGTGATGGGACCGGATGCCATTATCTTAGTTTTTTGAATGCTGAATTTTAAGCCATTTTTTACCTCTTCTTTTCCACTCTCATCAAGAGACTCTTTAGTTCCTCTTCACTTTCTCCCATTAGGTGGTATAATCTGCATGGCTGAGGTTGTTGATATTTCTCTGGAAATCTTGATTCCAGCTTGTGAGTCATCCAGCCTAGCATTTCCCAAGTTGTACCCTACATATAAATTAAATAAGCAGGGTGGCAATATACAGCTTTCATATACTCTTTTCCCTATTTGGAACCAGTCCATTGTTCCATGTAGTTCTAACTATTGCTTCTGATCCTGTACACAGGTTTCTCAGCAGCCAGGTAATATGGTCTGGTATTCCCATCTCTTTAAGAATTTTCCACAGTTTGTTGTGATCCACATAGTCAAAGCCTTTAACATAGTCAATGAAGAAGTCAGTGTTTTACTGGAATTCCTTTGCTTTTTCTATGATTCAAAAGATGTTGGCTCTTTGATCTCTGATTCCTATGTCTTCTATAAATAAAGCTTATACATATGAAAGTTCTAGGTCCACACAGCTAGCATGTGAAGTAAGCACAACTGTACGGTGCTCTGAACATTCTTTGATATTGCCTTTCTTTAGGATTGGAATGAAAACTGACATTTTCTAGTCCTGTGGCCACTTCTGAGTTTTCCTAATTTGCTGTCATATTGAGTGAAACACTTTCACAGTATCATCTTTTAGGATTTGAAATAGCTCTGGAATTCCATCAACTTCACCAGCTTTGTTCATAGTAACTCTTGACTTGACTTCACAATCCAGTATTTATCTGCTTCTAGGTGAGTGATCACACCATCTTGATTATCAGAGTCATTAACATATTTTTTGTGTAGTTTGTCTTTGCATTCTTAACACCTCTTCTTAAATCTTTTTTACATTTGTTACTTGCTTACCATTTCTGTCCTTTATTGTGCCCAGTTCAATTCAGTTCAGTCACTCAGTTGTGTTCGACTCTGCGACCCCATGGACTGCAGCACGCCATGCCTCCTTGTCCACCACCAACCCCTGGAGTTTACACAAACTGATGTCCATTGAGTCGGTGATTCCAAACAGCCATCTCATCCTCTGTCGTCCCCTTCTCCTCCTGCCCCCAATCCCTCCCAGCATCAGAATCTTTTCCATTGAGTCAACACTTTGCATGAGATGGCCAAAGTTTCAGCTTTAGCATCAGTCCTTCCAATGAACACCCAGGGCTGATCTCCTTTAGAATGGACTGTTTGGATCTCCTTGCAGTCCAAGGGACTCTCAAGAGTCTTCTCCAACACCACAGTTCAAAAGCATCGATTCTTTGGTGCTCAAATTTCGTCACAGTCCAACTCTCACATTCACACATGACTACTGGAAAAACCATAACCTTGACTAGACAGAACTTGGTTGGCAAAGTAATGTCTCTGCTTTTTAATATGCTATCTAGGTTGGTCATAACTTTTCTTCAAAGAGTAAGCATCTTTTAATTTCATGGCTGCAGTCACCATCTACAGTGATTTTGGAGCCCAAAAAATAAAGTCTGACACTGTTTCCACTGTTTTCCCATCTATTTCCCATAAAGTGTTGGGACAGGATGCCATGATCTTAGTTTTCTTAATGTTGAGCTTTAAGCCAACTTTTTCACTCTCCTCTTTCACTTTCATCTAGAGTCTTTTTAGTTCCTCTTCATTTTTGGCCATAAGGGTGTGTCATCTGCATTTCTGAGGTTATTGATATTAGTCCCAGCAATCTTGATTCCAGCTTGTGCTTCTTCCAGCCCAGTGTTTCTCATAATGTACTCTGCATATAAGTTAAATAAGCAGGGTGACAATACACAGCCTTGATGTACTCCTTTTCCTATTTGGAACCAGTCTGTTGTTCCATGTCCAGTTCTAACTGTTGTTTCCTGACCTGCATATAGGTTTCTTAAGAGGCAGGTCAGGTGGTCTGGTATTCCCATTTCTTTCAGAATTTTCCTCAGTTTATTTTGATCCACACAGTCAAAGGCTTTGACATAGTCAATCAAGCAGAAATAGATGTTTTTCTGGAACTCTCTTGCTTTTTCCATGATCCAGCGGATGTTGGCAATTTGATCTCTGGTTCCTCTGCCTTTTCTAAAACCGTCTTGAAAATCTGGAATTTCATGGTTCACGTATTGCTAAAGCCTGGCTTGGAGAATTTTGAGCGTTACTTTACTAAAGTGTGAGATGCATGCAATTGTGCAGTAGTCTAAGCATTATTTGGCATTGCCTTTCTTTGGGATTGTGCCCATCTTTGCATAAAATATTCCCTGGATAAATCCAACTTTCTTGAAGATATTCCTAGTCTATCCCATTTTATTTTTACCTCTATTTTTTGCACTGTTCACATAAGAAGGCTATCTTATCTCTCCTTGCTATTCTCTGGAACCCTGTACTGAGTTATATAAATTTCCCTTTCTCCATTGCCTTTTGTTTGTCTTTTTTCTCAGCCACTTGTTAGGCTTACTTAGACTACCACTTTGCCTTCCTGCATTTCTTTTTCTTGGGGATGGTTTTCATCACCAACTCCTGTACATTATTATGAAGCTCTGTCCATAGTTGTTCAGGCATTCTGTCTACCAGATTTAATCCCTTGAGTTTATTTATCAACTCCACTGTGTAATCATGAGGGATTTGATTTAGGCCATACCTGGGTGGTCTAGTTGTTTTGCATACTTTCCTGAAAAAAAAAAAAAATAGAGATACAACTCAGAGGGTATTGGCTAATGTCTGCTTTTAGTATTCTAAGACTTAGAATACATATTACAAAAAATAACATAACATTAATCTATCTTCAGATTTTTAAAGTATTCCAATATTATGCTTCCATTCAAATTTCTGAAAAAGATATTTCATGAATTTCTTTTCTTTTTCTTTTTTTTTTTTTTTTATCATTTTGCGTTCAGTTCAGTTCAGTCGATCAGTCGTGTCCGACTCTTTGTGACCCCATGAATGGCAGCACGCCAGGCCTCCCTGTCCATCACCAACTCCCGGAGTTTACTCAGACTCATGTCCATCGAGTCAGTGATGCCATCTAACCATCTCATCCTCTGTCGTCCCCTTCTCCTACTGCCCTTAATCCCTCCCAGCATCAGAGACTTTTCCAATGACTCAACTCTTTGCATGAGGTGGCCAAAGTACTGGAGTTTCAGCTTTAGCATCCTTCCTTCCAAAGAAATCCCAGGGCTGATCTCCTTCAGAATGGACTGGTTGGATCTCCTTGCAGTCCAAGGGACTCTCAATAGTCTTCTCCAACACCACAGTTCAAAAGCATCAGTTCTTTGGCGCTCAGCCTTCTTCACAGTCCAACTCTCACATCCATTTTGTGTTAGACCATCTAAAATAATGATTGAGGTCAGGGAACTCTATGCTGCTTGACTTTTAAAAACAGTTTTTCTTTAAGCCATTGCATCTTTATTTAGCATGGATGTGTGTGTGTGTGTGTGTGTGTGTGTGTGTGTGTGTGTATGTGGTTTATGGTGATTTGTGGGAAGACACCTTTGTCTCTTTCTATGATTTTATGACAAGAGACACAATTGTCTCTAGTTTTGTAGTCTTGCTTTTGTAGTTCTTCATCTAAGGTAAAACAAACAAACAGAAAGCAATTTCATACAGGAATATCTCAGGAATAAATTATGATTGTCCCAGACCATATCATGTGCCATTATCAGAATTGTAGGAGAGGGTTGCCATGATTGATCCTCCTAGGGTACCCACATAGCTTTGGCAAAAATTAATTCTCAACATGAAAGATGTATGAACAGAAGTGATAGCAACTATGTAGAGGGATTGATGGATAGATTAACAGTGGATATACCGTATCAATGATGTGTTCATTTTAGAAAGCCATGTATCCCATGCTCTTCAATCTTGGTTAAATTCCTGTTCCTTATATGCCCCAACCCCTCCCCTTTTTTGTGTTACTTGGCACCAGAAGAAGCTCTCTCCTTCAGGCTTTTTTATCAGCTGTCTTTGGGATGAGTTTAATCAAGGCACTGACAGGGAATAGGAAAGCAGAAGAAAGAAAGAAGACTAAGGATTTATCTCTTTGTTGTACTTAAAGATCCTGTCTCACCCCTGAGGTGACCTTGAATCTCCTGGACTTTGATACCACTGCCTGATTCCTTAGGTTTTTCAACTTGATGGTGGCAGTGGCTTCCTGTTGCTACTAATCTCAAAGTTGCATCACTATCTGGGTTGAATTAGCAACTCTTTTTAAAGGGTAATCATTTCAGTAATTAAATTTCCATTTTCTCCTTAGATTGTAACTAATATTATATATATATATTATTCCATAAGAATATTATCTATTCTCCAAAGACCAACTTAAATAATTTTCTTGTTAAAATACAGTCTTTCTTAGCACTTTTTTCATCTATGTGTGAAGATGAACACCTATGTTCATCTTAACACATTCTTATATTCATGCTAGTTTTGTATAAGCCTATTTTAATGACTCTTTGAAGAGAACTACACTTTTCCTTTTATCTCTCAATACATAAAAATTATGTCGAAGTGGTACTGTCTTTCCAAGACTACATTCTTATATATAATATAGAGTTAACAAATGTGTACTATAGCAGTGTGTGGTAGATATCCATTATATGCTGATGTCATAAATGAAAAAAAAATGATGCTAAATTTGGAATTTGTTGAAGACGGAGACAATCATCAATTAGATTATGGCAATGTCTAATATTATATTATATATAACTCAGATTATAATTTTGATGTGGATACTGCTGGTTTATACCTATTTTTGCTACCTACTTTTGTAACACATTTCATTCTCAAAAATGTCCCATTTGGGCAGTAAAAGTATATATTATCCCAGTTATAACCCAGAGAGTTAAATCTAACAGAATGTAATTTTATGTACAATATTTATATACAACAAAGTGTATTTTAATATCATAAGGCCTGGGATCAAGTTCAAGAATGGACAATGAGAGATAAAGAGAAGAATAATGACTCCTATATGTTAACGATTTTTCAAAACTTCTATTAAAGATTTGAAGCTATTAAAAAATCCATGAATAAATTGAAATGAGAGAGAAAAATTAATGTTGTAAATAGTTCTGATAAAGAGTATCTTCCATTCATAGTAGATGGGAATTGTGCATTTGACTGACTTGCATGTGTAGATGGCTTAGACAGGATTTGCAGAAAACAATAAATTAGAGAAAACTAAAAGCTAGAGCACAGACCATAAAAGTGTCCCCTTACTGGATGAGGCAGTATTTATAAGTATCCCATGGATATTTAGGCAGAGGTGAGGGAAAAATTAGAAAGTATAAGTGATCAATTCTAAGAATAACTATCACTCAGGTAATCTTCCTAAGACATTCAATAATATCCAACATTCTGATAAATTCAATGATATTATGTCTATCATTCAATGAAGATTGTATGCCTACACAGAAGATTAATATGATGCCAGATGCTTGACGTAGAGTATTCAATAAAGCAAAAATGATGCCTCTCCTAGAAATTACCATCTCATGCAGACAATGTCACTGAACCAATAAAGAAAGCAAAAGGTGTGATTATATAATATGAAATGTACCTTCATATTTCATTTTAGTTGTTAACTTTCATTGATTAGTCTTTGAATTGCCATTTGCACTTGGGGATTAAAAATAGTTGAATGAGATTCATTTCTCACACTGGTGATGCTCATGTATAGACCAAGTTTATTATAGAATTGTTTATTATAACATTGAATTTATTGAAATAGGAAACGGAGAAAGGGTCATTTAAAAATATCTGGCAGAAGTGAAAATTCATATAAGGAACTCAAATCGATGAAAGTTTTTGGAAAAATAATGTAGTAGTGTGATTTCCAAGGATTTTTGCATAAAATAAGGGCAAACAACAATAGGAAGCATCTGCTCCAGGCATTCCCAGGATATATGATGTCATGAAGAAGTAGAAGCCTATTTTAAGATAACATTTCTTGAAAATAAGAAGTCCTTCACCCAGAGTACAAAGACAGATAGATGAATAGATAGATATAGATTTAAATAATGAGAAGGAGATGCTTGTTTTGTGAAGAAAAGCTGAGGACAGAAGATAATGATTTTCGATACTACTAAGAAAATAAATTTTATCTTTTCTGCCTTCATTTTTTTTTTCCAGTCCAGGTGAAATATCGATCTTACAACTTTTAGCTTTAGCAGTAAATTTCAGAATATCTGTAGGGCAAATCCTTTGAATTTGATTTACTCAAGGTTATTCAAAGACAAAGTCAGGGAGTTTGATCTCAAATCTCCCTTCTATTACATTCGGATGATGAGGTTTATTCAGAACTTCAAAAACAAAATACCATGGAATTAGATCCTGTTCTCTAGAACTCTGAAGTTATTGCCAGGTTAAAATTGGAAAGTATTAGTATATGAGTACCAGATAAAAGTGAATTTCCATGGATCTTAACTCAATTTGTATAGTCAATTTCTCCACTCTGACTGTTCCATCCTATAAATCTGTTGTTGTTATTTAGTCACTAGTTCAGTTCAGTTCAGTCACTGAGTTGTGTCTGACTCTCTGCAATCCTGTGGACTGCAGCACACCAGCCTCCCTCTCCATCACCAAATCCTGGAGTTTGCTCAAACTCATGTCCATTGAGTCGGTCATGTCATCCAACCATCTCATCCTCTATCGTCCCCTTCTCCTCCTTCCTTCAGTCTTTCCCAGCGTGAGGGTCTTTTCAGATGAGTCAATTCTTCACAATAGGTGGCCAATGTATTGGAGTTTCAGCTTCAGCATCAGTCCTTCCAATGAATATTCAGGACTGATTTCCTTTAGGGTGGACTGGTTGGATCTCTTTTCTGTCCAGCAGACTCTCAAGAGTCTTTTCCAATACCACAATTCAAAAGTATTAATTCTTTAATGTTCAATTTTCTTTATAGTCCAACTCTCACATATATACATAACTAATAGAAAAACCATACCTTTGACTAGAAGGACTTTCATTGGCAAAGTAACATCTCTGATTTTTAATATGTTGTCTAAATTGGTCATAACTTTTAGTTTAGTCACTAAGTAATGTCCAAGTCTTTTGCAAACACATGGGCTACAGTCTTTCAGGCTCCTCTCTCCATGGGATTTCCCAGGCAAGAATAGTAAAGTGGATTGCCATTTCCTTCTCCAGGGAATCTTCTCAATGCAGGAATCAAACCCATGTCTCCTGCATTGCCAGACAGGTTCTTTACCACTGAGCCCTCAAGGAAGCCCCCATATATCTATTCACCCCCTAAAATTGTTTCTAACCATTCCATCCCACAGGGCCCTTGCTTTATTGAAACATATATAGCATTTACCATTTATGTAATGTGTAGAATACACTCTTATTCTACATGTTTTTACATAGCATGTAGAATATACTCTTAATCATGCCTCTACCATTTTCGCTCACCACTGTTCCATATATAACAAATTAATTTCGAGTAGGGTAGAATCCATCATTAATATTCTGGGGATTAATTTTTATCTATTAAGCAGGTACATTAATTTTGATCCAATTTTTAAAATATAAGTAGGGGTTCATTTATTGTTACAAGCTAATCAGCTTCATTTCTTAAGTTTAACTTAAATCTCTTTACAGTTGTATTCATTTTCACTTTTCTATCCATCTACTTTATGAATTTAAATATATTTGCATTCAGATCTGTTTTAATGCAATATAAACATGGTATAAATATAAACTCATCACAACCGTTGACAGTTTTGTAATAATAAACAATTGAAGACAAGACTTCTCCGGTGGTATAGTGAATTAGAATTCACCTGCCAATGCAGTGGACATGGGTTCACCACTGGTTTGGGAAGATTTCTCATTTCACATGCCATGGAGCAACTAAGACTGTGGGCTGCAACTATTAAAGTCTAGGAAATCTAGGACCCAAAAGCCGCTACTACTGAGCCCAACTGCTGCGACTACCGAAGCCCATGGACACATAGAGCCTGTTCTCTGAGGCAAGAGGAGCCACCACAATGAGAAGCCCGTGCAACACAACAAAGATTAGCCCCTGCTCTTCACAACTAGAAAAAAGCCACACACAGCAACAAACATCCAGTGTAGCCAAAAGTAAGTAAATGATTAGTTTTTAAAAATTAAAGACAAATTTATGTTTAAATGATAGCTGTTAAGTATTTACATTTTCTTACCACTTATCCCTCACATCTAACATGATGATTTTTTTTCCTTTTTTTTAATATGCAGAATAAGTAAATATTTTTTTCCTTTTATTTTATTTTTCTCAAATGATAAATTAATTAGATTGTATGCATGGACAGTTGCATAAAAACATTAAAGACAAACATAAATATTATTTCCTTAACTTATGCAAACATTTATTAATTCTGAGTGGTTATTTCTGTTAAGTAGGGAAAGTAGAAAAAAGAAAACCCTCTATAAATTATGTTATTCTTTATAATCATGATGGTGTGATCACTCATCTAGAGCCAGACATCCTGGAATGTGAAGTCAAGTCGGCCTTAGAAAGCATCCCTATGAACAAAGCTATTGGAGGTGATGGATTTCAGGAGCTATTTCAAATCCTGAAAGATGATGCTGTGAAAGTGTTGCACTCAGTATGCCAGCAAATTTGGAAAACTCAGCAGTGGCCACAGGACTGGAAAAGCTGAGTTTTCATTCCAATCCCAAAGAAAGGCAATGCCAAAGATTGCTCAAATTACCGAACAATTACACTCATCTCACACGCTAGTAAAGTAATACTCAAAATTCTCCAAGCCAGGCTTCAACAATATGTGAACCGTGAACTCCCTGATGTTCAAGCTGATTTTAGAAAAGGCAGAGGAACCAGAGATCAAATTGTCAACATCTGCTGGATCATGGAAAAAGCAAGAGAGTTCCAGAAAAACATCTATTTCTGCTTTATTAACTATGCCAAAGACTTTGACGGTGTGGATCACAATAAACTGTGGAAAATTCTCAACGAGATGGGAATACCAGACCACCTGACCACCTGACCTGCCTCTTGAGAAATTTGTATCCAGGTCAGGAAGCAACAGTTAGAACTGGACATGGAACAACAGACTGGTTCCAAATAGGAAAAGGAGTACGTCAAGACTATATACTGTCACCCTGATTATTTAAATTCAATGCAGAGTACATCATGAGAAACGCTGGGCTGGAAGAACACAAGCTGGAATCAAGATTGCCCGGAGAAATATCAATAACCTCAGATATGCAGATGACACCACCCTTATGGCAGAAAGTGAAGAGGAACTAAAAAGCCTCTTGATGAATGTGAAAGAGGAGAGTGAGAAAGTTGGCTTAAAGCTCAACATTCAGAAAACGAAGATCATGGCATCCGGTCCCATCACTTCATGGGAAATAGATGGGGAAACAGTAGAAACAGTGTCAGACTTTATTTTTGGGGCTCCAAAATCACTGCAGATGGTGACTGCAGCCATCTCTGACTCGATGGACGTGAGTCTGAGTGAACTCCAGGAGTTGGTGATGGACAGGGAGGCCTGGCATGCTTCAATTTATGGGGTCGCAAAGAGTCGGACACGAATGAGTGACTGAACTGAACTGAACTTAGCAACTAACATAGTCAACACTGTTTATCTCAGATAATCATTCATGATTGATTTATGGTAGCAATCTAGCAAAAAGCGTCAGTAGTTCTTTTGGTTTGGATCTCCTTTCCCAATAAGTGTCTTTCTTTCTTTTCTCTCTCTCTCTCTCTCTTTTTTTTTTTTTTTTCCAATACGTTTCTTGTTTTATTTGTGGGTGTAGAAAGGTATTGTCTTTGTTATAAACAATCACAAATTCACAAAATATATTTAATCTGTATTTCGTTTTATTACTTTGCATCAGTTACCATTTCTATAAAAAGTTCTTCATCATAGAGAAGATTCTGTTGTTGCTATGTTTGCAATGTCACGTTTGATTTATTTATAAACATGTTTGTCATATTGTGAAGCATATTTCAATATGCTTATGACTGTGTATTTCAAGTATATTTTGTGCATTTTGAGTTATCTGCAGCCTTAGTTCAGCTCAGTTCAGTCGCTCAATCGTGTCGAACTCTCTTTGACCCCATGAATAGCAGCACGCCAGGCCTCCCTGTCCATCACCAACTCCAGGAGTTCACTCAGACTCACATCCATCGAGTTAGTGATGCCATCCAGCCATCTCACCTTCTGTCGTCCCCTTCTCCTCCTGACGCCAATCCCTCCCAGCATCAGAGTCTTTTCCAATCAGTCAATTCTTCGCATGAGGTGGCCAAAGTACTGGAGTTTCAGCTTTAGCATCTTTCCTTACAAAGAAATCCCAGGGATGATCTCCTTCAGAATGGACTGGTTGGATCTCCTTGAAGTCCAAGGGACTCTCAAAATTCTCCAACACCACAGTTCAAAAGCATCAGTTCTTCGGTGCTCAGCTTTTGTCACAGTCCAATTCTCACATCCATACATGACCACAGGAAAAACCATAGCCTTGACTAGATGGACCTTTGTTGGCAAAGTAATGTCTCTGCTTTTCAATATGCTATCTAGGTTGGTCATAACTTTTCTTCCAAGGAGTAAGTGTCTTTTAATTTCATGGCTGCAGTCACCATCTTCACTGATTTTGGAGCCCCAAAATATAAAGTCTGACACTGTTTACACTGTTTCCCCATCTATTTCCCATGAAGTGATGGGACCAGATGCCATGATCTTAGTTTTCTGAATGTTGAGCTTTAAGCCAAATTTTTCACTCTCCTCTTTCAATTTCTTCAAGAGGCTTTTTAGTTTCTCTTCACTTTCTGCCATAAGAGCAGCCTTAAAACATTAATTAATGATCAAAATCAATAAAATTGTTTTCAATTTTTCTAGAAAGAATAGCTTATGTGGAGATATGACAACCTAACACACCTGTGAAATTTTGCTTAATGGAAAGATAACTCAAGTGTCTTCCTTCCTTTTAGCAGGGTCCTTTCCATCATCACATATTGGAGTATTCTTGATGTTATTGAGCAAACTTCAGTTTTCAAACTTGTCCAAACTTGTTTTTAGTCTCTTCCATCCAGCTCTGGATATTTTAAAGAGAAAAGTCAGCCAGCGATACGTGGTGCCAACTCCCTTAGTTGGGCCACTCAGGAAGGAGCAGAAACATACTGCATTAAAGGCCACCATACCCAGAATATAGTTGCAAGCTCTGTGATTCTATAGTTTCATTGAATTAGACAAAGCTGGGATTCATGTGAACAGTTTGGTTAGTTTCCTGTGATTGTGCTTTTCATTCTGTCTGCCCTCTGATGGATGAGAATAAGAGGTTTGAGGAAGCCTCCTGATGAAAGGGACTGGCTGTGGGGAAAACTGAGTCTTGCTCTGGTAGGCAAGGCCATGTTCAGTAAATCTTTAATTCAAATGTCTGCTAATGAGTGGGGCTGTGGTCCCTCCTCATAATTTGGGCTGAGACCAAATATGGTAGGGATAATGACAGTAATGATGATAAAATTCTTCAAGAGTACTTATGCCAGCACCCCTCGGCTCCCAAGACGGTTGTAGTCAGGGTTCTGACCTCACGACAGGCCACTGTTGATCTATGCCTCCATGGGAGATTTCTGGACATTCAAAGGCAAGTCTGACTCAGTCTCTTGTGGGGTCACTGCTCCTTTTTCTAGGTCCTATTGCACACAGGTTTTCATTTTATTTTTGGTCCCTCCAAGAGCCTGTTTCCCTAATCCTATGGAAGTTCTGTAATCAAATCCCACTGGCCTTCAAATCCCACTGGGTGTTCTCAGTTCCTTGCTGGGTCTCCAGGCTGGGAAATATGTTGTGGGCCCTAGAATTTTTGCAACATTGTGGAAACTTCTTTGGTGTAATTGTTCTCCAGTCTGTGGGGTGTCTGCTTGGTGGCTCTATGATGGTCTAATGCTGACCTCCTCAAAGAGGACTTACACCACGTACCACACCTCCTTGGTCTGCAGCAGCAAGAGCTGCTCTTCCTGTTGCAGGGTCACTGCTGACCCGTGCCTCCAGAGGAGACACTCAAAGACTCAAAAGCAGGTCTTTCTCAGTCTCTTGTGGAGGTCACTGCTCCTTTCTCCAGTTCCTGGTGCACACAAGGCTTTGTTTGCACCCTCTGAGTGTCTTGGTGGGTCTGAGATTTGATTTTAAATGCAATTGCACCCTCCTACAATTTTGTTGGGTTTCTCATTTGCCCTTGGACATGGGGCATCATTTTTTGGTGGGATCTAACATTTTCTTC
This sequence comes from Budorcas taxicolor, assembly GCF_023091745.1. Taxonomy (NCBI): domain Eukaryota; kingdom Metazoa; phylum Chordata; class Mammalia; order Artiodactyla; family Bovidae; genus Budorcas; species Budorcas taxicolor. Next base: position 9,603,164 of record NC_068923.1, read on the forward strand.
TAATGGTTATTCAGCAACTAGTTGTAATTTTGGTGTTCTCACAGAAGATGAGCACACATCCTCTACTCTGGCATCTGAGACTATATATTTTCTAATGGAAATAGTGACCGATTTTATTTTCTTGGGCTCCAAAATCACTGAAGATGGTGATTAAAGTCATGAAAGTCAAAGACACTTGCTGCTTGGAAGAAAAGCTATGACCACCAACCTAGACAGCATACTAAAAAGCAAATATATTACTTTGCCAACAAAGGTCCATCTTGTCAAAGCTATGGCTTTTCCAGTAGTCATGCATGGATGTGACAGTTGGACCATAAAGAAGGCTAAGTGCCAAGAATTAATGTTTGTGAACTGTGGTGTTGGAGAAGACTCTTGAGAGTCCCTTGGACAGCAAGGCAATCAAATTACTCAATCCTAAAGGAAATCAGTCCTGAATATTCATTGGAAGGGCTGATGCTGAAGCTGAAGCCACACTTTGGCCTCCTGATGCATACAGCTGACTCTTTAGAAAAGATCCTGATGCTGGAAAAGATGGAAGACAGGAGGAGAAGGGGATAACATATGGTACAGATAATGACAATAATGCTGATAAACTTCTTCAAGAGGTCTTATGCCAGCACACGTCGGCTCCCAGGACAGTTGTAGTCAGGGCCCTGACCTCACGGCAGACCAGGATGAGATGGTTGGTTGGCATCACTGACTCAATGGACATGAGTTAGAGCAAGTTCTGGGAGATGGTGAAGGACAAGGAAGCCTGGCATATTGCAGTCCATGGGGTCGTAAAGAGTCAGACATGACTGTGTGACTGAACAACAGCAATATTTAATTCCATTCTATCCTAGAACATATTGCAAAATATATTCCTTATTAGAGCATTGATGAAGTTGAAGCAACCTGTTTAGATATTTTTGCTTATACTCAAATATCGTTAGAATGACCAAAGTAATTCTTCTATTAAGATTGATCATCTTCTTTGACAATGATGGATAAACAAAAGTTTTATTTGTTCCTTGGATGTACTATATGTTTATGGGAAATAATATCAGACATTTGTTGGTAAATTTATGAAAGGGAGAACATATGGATGACTCTGAAATGAAATATTGTTACCAGTCTACTGAATTTTTTTAAACGTTTTTGTTTGTTTGTTTGTTTGTATTTACTTTAACTTAGCAACAAAACAGTGTAGGACTGTGTGAGGGATGTTCAAGATGGAGGGGATATATGTATATGTATAGCTGATTCATGCTGTTGTACAGCAGAAACTAACACAGCAGTTTAAAGCAATTATCCATGTATATTAAGTAAGAAACATTCCATTTACTCACACTTTTATAGTAGATAACACCACAGAAACCAAACAAATGCAAAATAAATTTGCAAGTCAAATTAGTTATTGAAGAGTTTTTCTGCCAAAAATTTAGGTCAGTTCAGTTGCTCAGTTCTGTTGGACTATGTGCGACCCTATGCATCGCAGCATGCCAAGCCTCCCTGTACATCACCAACTCCCAGAGATTACCCAAATTCGTGTCAATTGAGTCTGTGATGCCATCTAACCACCTCATCCTCTGTCGTCCCCTTCTCCTGCCCCCAATCCCTCCCAGCATCAGAGTCTTTTCCAATGAGTCAGCTCTTCACATGAGGTGTCCAAAATACTGGAGATTCAGCTTTAGCATCAGTCCTTCCGATGAACACCCGGGACTGATCTCCTTTATGATTGACTCTTTGGATCTCCTTGCAGTCCAAAGGACTCTCAAGAGTCTTCTCCAACAACGCAGTTCAAAAGCATCAATTTTTGGAACTCAGCTTTCTTCACAGTTCAACTTTCACATCCGTACATGACCACTGGAAAAACCATAGCCTTGACTAGATGAACTTTTGTTGGCAAAATAATATATCTGCTTTTAACCAGGGATGGGGGAGCCTGGTGGACTGCTGTCTATGGGGTTGCACTGAGTCAGACACGACTGAAGCGACTTAGCAGCAGCAGCAGGTTGGTCATAATTTTTCCTTCCAAGGAATAAGCATCTTTTAATTCATGGCTGCAACCACCATCTGCAGTGATTTTGGAGCCCCCTCAAAATAAAGTCTGACACTGTTTCCCCATCTATTTCCCATGATGTGATGGGAACAGATGCCATGATCTTTGTTTTCTGAATGTAGAGCTTTAAGCCAACTTTTTCAGCCCCCCCCCCCCCCCCGCCCCTGCCGCTTTCACTTTCATCAAGAGGCTCTTTAGTTCCTCTTCACTTTCTGCCATAAGGGTGGTGTCATCTGCATATCTGAGGTTATTGATATTTCTCCAGGAAATCTTGATTCCAGCTTATGCTTCTTCCAGCCCAACGTTTCTCATGATGTACTCTGCATAGAATTTAAATAATCAGGGTGATAATATACAGCCTTGACGTACTCCTTTTCCTGTTTGGAACCAGTCTGTTGTCCCATGGCCAGTTCTAACTGTTGCTTCAATTCACTTCAGTTGCTCAGTCTGAAACTGAGTGTCCTCTTGAGTGTCTGACTCTTTGCAACTCCATGAATGACAGCACGCCAGGCTCCTTGTCCACCACCAACTCCCGGAGTTCACTCAGATTCATGTCCATCGAGTCAATGATGCCATCCAGCCATCTCATCCTCTGTTATCCCCTTCTCCTCCTGCCCTCAATCCCTCCCAGCATCAAAGTCTTTTCCAATGAGTCGACTCTTCACATGAGGTGGCCAAAGTACTGGAGTTTCAGCTTTAGCATCATTCCTTCCAAAGAAATCCCAGGGTTGGTCTCCTTCAGAATGGAATTGTTAGATCTCCTTGCAGTCCAAGGGAGTCTCAAGAGTCTTCTCCAACATCACAGTTCAAAAGTATCGATTCTTCGGCGCTCAGCCTTCTTCACAGTCCTACTCTCACATCCATACATGATTACTGGAAAAACCAATGCTTTCTGACCAGCATATAGGTTTCTCAAGAGGCAAGTCAGGTGGTCTGGTATTCCCATATCTTTCAGAATTTTCCACAGTTTATTGTGATCCACACAGTCAAAGGCTTTGGCATAGTCAATAAACCAGAAATAGATGTTTTTCTGGAACTCTCTTGCTTTTTCTATGATCCAGCAGATGTTGGCAATTTGATCTCTGATTCATCTGCCTTTTCTAAAACCAGCTTGAACATCTGGAAGTTCACCGTTCATGTATTGCTGAAGCCTGGCTTGGAGAATTTTGAGCATTTCTTTACTAGTGTGTGAATTGAGTGCAATTGTGCGGTTTGAGAAATTTGCAGGTTTCTTATCCCACTCTGATAAATCATAGTGCTGGGTTTCTCAAATTAAAAGATACATTAGAAATGCCAACATAATAATACTCTAAGTATTTACATAAAATGTAATAGTTCATTTTGAATTATAGGCCACAATTATGTGATTCAACTTTGATCCTAAATTCCAGACTTAAACGAGCTTCTTTTCCAAATACAGAACTGCACTGATGTATACATCTGTGAAGGATGGAAATATCATTCCCAAAGTAACAGTTCATTTCAATGAGCCATGTTACTGTGGTTAATTATATGTGAACCAGTGTGGTCCTATGAAAACTTCCATGAATCTTGTTGCTAATCAGAGATTATTTCCATAATGGGCTCTGTCAGTTTTAAAATGATTGCCCCTGTTCAAATTTTCTTCCTCACGTGTGAGTTTCCCTGTGGTGAAGTTGAAATAACGTTTCCTTAACCATATCTATGCAAGTTATACTTTATAATGTATTGAAAATGTTAGGCTCAAAAATAGGCTGTTAGGAAGTAACACAATATTCTCGTTTTATTTTATGAATATATGCATATATTTAATAATTAAATTTATCATTCACTCACTATCAATGTCCTGTTAATGGCTGTATTTTCCTAAGATTTACTTTCAGAAAAATTAATAAGGAAGTAAGGTATTTGTACTAAATAGTAAAAAGTTCCCAAAGCCTTTGGAATTAGTTGTTGAAACTAATAGCTGCTGAGAAGATGATATAAACCTCTACCAAGAAGAAGAGTGACAACTGTTGTGTGTATATGATGAGTATCTTCATTGTAATACAGGCATCAGTTTCTCAAGTCAATTATTATAAGAAATCTAAGAAAATCAGTAATAAACAATTCTATGAAAGGATTTTATTTTTACATGATACTTCTATGTCTGAATTAAAAGTAACTCCACTTGTGAACAAAATACTCAGTGGAGAATCAAATGATTGTTATTTTCAGACAGGAATCAACTTTATTATCAAGCTACCAACAGTATTTTTCACAGAGCTAGAACAAATAATTTCACAATTTGTATGGAAATACAAAAAAAACTCAAATAGCCAAAGCAATCTTGAGAAAGAAGAACGGAACTGGAGGAATCAACTAGCCTGACTTCAGGCTCTACTACAAAGCCACAGTCATCAAGACAGTATGGCACTGGCACAAAGACAGAAATATAGATCAATGGAACAAAATAGAAAGCCCAGAGATAATTCCACACACCTATGGACACCTTATCTTTGACAAAGAAGGCAAGAATATACAGTGGAATAAAGACAATCTCTTTAACAAGTGGTGCTGGGAAAACTGGTCAACCACTTGTAAAAGAATGAAACTAGAACACTTTCTAATACCACACACAAAAATGAATTCAAAATGTATTAAAGATCTAAATGTAAAACCAGAAACTATAAAACTCCTAGAGGAGAACATAGGCAAAACACTCTCCGACATACATCACACCAGATTCCTCTATGATCCACCTCCCAGAATATTGGAAATAAAAGCAAACATAAACCAATGGGACCTAATCAAACTTAAAAGCTTCTGCACAACAAAGGAAATTATAAGCAAGGTGAAAAGACAGCCTTCAGAATGCGAGAAAGTGATAGCAAATGAAGCAACTGACAAAGAACTAATCGCAAAAATATACAAGCAACTTCTGCAGCTCAATTCCAGAGAAATAAACGACCCAATCAAAAAGTGGGCCCAAGAACTAAACACACATTTCTCCAAAGAAGACATACAGATGGCTAACAAACACATGAAAAGATGCTCAATGTCATTCATTATCAGAGAAATGCAAATTAAAACCACAATGAGGTACCATTTCACGTCAGTCAGAATGGCTGTGATCCTAAAGTCTGCAAGCAATAAATGCTGGAGAGGGTGTGGAGAAAAGGCAACCCTCTTGCACTGTTGGTGGGAATGGAAACAAGTACAGCCACTATGGGGAACAGTGTGGTGATTCCTTAAAAACTGGAAATAGAACTGCTTTATGACCCAGCAATGACACTGCTGGGCATACACACCGAAGAAACCAGAATTGAAAGAGACACGTGTATCCCAATGTTCATCGCAGCACTGTTTATAATAGCCAGGACATGGAAGCAACCTAGATGTCCATCAGCAGACGAATGTATAAGAAAGTGTGGTACATATACACAATGGAGTATTAGCCATTAAAAAGAATACATTTGAATCAGTTCTAATGAGGTGGATGAAAATGGAGCCTATTATACAGAGTGAAGTAAGATAAAAAGAAAAACACCAATACAGTATATTAAGGCATATATATGGAATTTAGAAAGATGGTAACAATAACCCTGCATGTGAGACAGCAAAAGAGACACAGATGTATAGAACAGTCTTTTGGACTCTGTGGGAGAGGGAGAGGGTGGGATGATTTGGGAGAATGTCACTGAAACATGTATAATATCATATATGAAACGAATTGCCAGTCCAGGTTTGATGCATGATACAGGATGCTTGGGGCTGGTGCATTGAGACTACCCAGAGGGATGGTATGGGGAGGGAGGAGCGAGGGGGGTCCAGGATGGGGAACACTTGTATACCTGTGGCAGATTCAGGCTGATGTATGGCAAAACCAATACAATGTTGTAAAGTAATTAACCTCCAATTAAAATAAATAAATTTATATTAAAAATTTTAAATAGAAAAAAATATATATTTTGGGAAATAGGAATTTTCTTTTAGGGTGTAAAGTGATCAATAATCACAAATAAACTAAAATTGAGCCAGATAACTAAGTTTTTTTTTTTCTTTTTTTCAACATTCACTTTGATTTCCTTTCTGTAGCCCTTTCTAATCCTGACTGCATTGATATTGTGGGTGAAAGCATGCAATTGTGCCCCTCTGAGAGTTTTAATTCCGTGTAGTAACTAGTTGGAGTGTCCATCTGGCACAGTATCAAAAAAACACATTTAGCGGTTTAGTTATAAAAATATTCAGGTGACAGTATGCCAGATGTTTTGCATCATTGTCATCTTTGTTTCCTCTTATTTTATCACCTAACAGAAGCTTAGTATAATGACCTTCATGTTCATATGCTTTCTACTTTTTCTTTTGACCTACACAAAATCAGAAAAATTAGCACTATAAAGAAAACATTTAAAATACAAACCTCCAGACACATGTTATTCTCTTGTAATTCAGTCAGTAAAGAACCTGCCTCCAATGCAGGAGACCAGGGTTCAATCCCTGGGTCAAGAAGATCCCTTGGAGAAGGAAATGGAAACCCACTCTAGTATTCTTTCCTGGAAAATCCCATGGACGGAGGAGCCTGGGAGGCTACAGTCCTTGAGGTCAGAAAGAGTCAGACACGACTGAGCAACTTCACTTTCCTTTCCAGTGCTCTTGCCTAGAGAATTCCATGGACAAAGGCAGGCTGCAATACATGGAATAGCAAGAGTCGAATAGAAGTTAGTGACTAAACCACCACACCAGGCAGAAATACTTACAAGTAGAGAAATAATATAGCTTATATTATTACATAGCTTCTTATGTAGTTGTGTTTGTATTTAATCATACTCATTAAGAAATATATTATTCCTTAAATGGAAATGCAAAATGAATTAAATGTGGTAAACACTCTCTGTTGTATCCACATAACCCTGTGAATTCACCTGAGTCTGGATAATCCTGGTAGTGATGCACAGAGAAAGTTTTGAATTTGGATCCTATGTAATTTTTCTCCAATTCCTTTTCTTTATTTTTCACTTTGTTATCTTTGATCAGTATCAATAAATTTTATATAGCCATTTTCAAGTCTATGATTAAGACCTATTCAAAACTAGAGTCTTAAGTAGTCGGAGTCATGATGTTTCCTTTGCACAAAGTACCATCTACATGGGGTTCACTAGAACAGAATTAGCTGCCTAAAAGGAAAGGACTAAGTCAACAAATGTTATAGTGATCATAATTTATGGTTCTTTGTATTTAGATCACTAGGAATATATGTAAGAAATATCTAACTTATGAGTTTTCCAAGTTAATAGTAATGAAATATGTTTGAATAAATTGTGTCATGTTGTCATTGTTGCTTCCAAAGTTCACTCTTCATTTTGACACAAAAGCCCACCTTTGGGTTATATAAGATTCCTGAATGCTTTCAGGCCTTCTATTTTCTATACTGAAAATTGTGGCTGCAGAACTCACTGAAATGTTGAACTTAAAAATGATCCAGCAGTCAAAGAAAGTGACATCAATAAATTTTCTCTGTTTCTCAAGAGTCGTATCTTGAGGAACACACTGGTTATCTGATACTGGTCTTTTGAAGGACAGGCAACCCTATCAATCTAGGCAGAAAAAAAAAATAGTAATTCCATACCCATCCATCAAGGCTACAAGTGTGTAGTGATTTTGCTCTTACAGATAAATATTATAAATGATGAGTTTGGTCTTTCTTTTATCTAATTCCATTATTCATACACCTTAGGTACAGAGCCACTCTTCTCCTGGCAAGTGGCTGTTCTGCTCACATTAAGTTAAAATAGAGAAGAACAGTTTTAGGGACTTGGAACAATCAATATGTCTGCTTATTGTGCTTCTCTGTTTGATTGTTTGTGATAGCCATAAAAATTTGGAGAAAATACTAAACTTTTCTAAGCATATTTTTTTTCATTACAGAGAATATTTAATCAAAATAATACATTTATTTTTTAAATAAATTATGTGTCAAAATATTTTTTAGTTGTATAAAAATACTGCAGCAGTGCCCCTATGATATAAATATGTCCTTTATACTTTCATTAGATTGCAAGAAATAATGAATTAGAGAAACAGCAACATGGAGCAAATTGTCACCTTTCTAGAGAAATTTCAACCTGGGTTACAAGAGTAACCACTGTGAACTGACATGGTTTATACACCTATGGAATATACTAGGCTAACATACATTTGATTATTGTGAAACTGAAGATTAATGACTTTTTCTAATCATTAAATTTGACCTAACAATAGAGGTTTACTAACCATAAATACCTAAATAGTATGCTGCTGCTGCTAAGTCCCCTCAGTCATGTCTGACTCTTTACAACCCCATAGACAGCAGCCCACCAGGCTCTGCTTTCCTTGGGATTCTCCAGGCAAGAACACTGGAGTGGGTTGCCAATTCCTTCTTCAATGAATGAAAGTCAAAAGTGAAAGTGAAGTTGCTCAGTCATGTCCGACTCTTCACAACCCCATGGATTGCAGCCTACCAGGTTCTTCCGTCCATGGGATTTTCCAGGCCAGAGTACTGGAGTGGGGTGCCATTGCCTTCTCCGGCCTATATAGTATAGTGCTTTTAAAATTTATCTTTGGAACAAAACAATTTCTTCAATTAGAATGTAGCAAAGCAGGCTCCAGAAATTTGTAGTATAAGACAAAAATTAAAACCAAAGCCAAGGGAAACAAAGACTTATTGGTTGATATTAGGGTCTGAAAAGAGTCTTAACGTGTTAAAAATCAAGAAAAAATGTGTCAAAATATAGGATAATTCATTAATACTCTATTTGGAGCTAAGATACAAGTTCCAAGACTGAAAATGTAATTTTAGAACAGTACAAATTTTACCAAATAATAAATACTGCTGCTACTGCTATGTTGCTTCAGTCATATCCGACTCTGTGCAACCCCATAGACAGCAGCCCACTAGGCTCCCCCGTCCCTGGGATTCTCCACCAAGAACACTGGAATGGGTTGCCATTTCCTAGAATCAATGTACTGGCTTGTTCCAAATCATACAGTTATTAATGACCGGAAATGAAAGTAAACCCTAGATCAACCCATTCAGATTCTAGTATACACTCTACCACAGCATGTATCATTCCAAGAAAGAAATGACACTCAAAATGGGTCCATCTCACGTCTGCTACATGTAAGGGAGCCTGAGTGGTGATCAGTTTGAAGACAAGGAAAGTCTAGGGTAGACAGCATGGAAAGAAAAAATAAGAACTTGACACGATAGTTATTAAAAGAACTCTTAAAATACAATACAATTTTTACTAAGACTTTCCTAAAGTATATCACTTACCATTTGTCAGAGAATCAAATGTATTGATGTACTATTCTACATTCCTTCTTTTGTTCAGAAAGTAAAATGAAGTCGCTCAGTTGTGCCCGACTCTTTGCGACCCCATGGATAGCAGCTTGCACCAAGCTCCTCCCTCCACAGGATTTTCAAGGCAAGAGTACTGGAGTGGGTTGCCATTTCCTTCGCCAGGGAATCTTCCCAACCCAGGGATCGAACCCAGGTCTCTCACATTGTAGACAGACGCTTTTACCTTCTGAGCCACTAGGGAAGTACTCTGTAACTCACAGTATTCACAGCAACAACACAAACACCAAAACCCATATACTCATTTCCCACACATTACTTTGCAGTTTATGAAGCAATATTTTCCTATGTCTAATGGTACATTTATAGTTAAAGTTGCACTTTTTACCAGTTTTATATCTTGTGGCACTGTGGGGGAAAGGAAGATATATTTTCTTATCAATATATGTAGTATAGTGGCAAGTATTCTGTTTGTGTGTATGTAGGTGTGTGTATATGTGTGTATACTAGAATGTGCTTCTTCCAGTTATCTTTTGTATTGCATGCATTTTGATAAAAATAGTTTTAAATATTGGTATGACAGCTTGTATTGTGTTATATGTAAATTATGGTAGTTCAGTTCAGTTCAGTAGCTCAGTCGTGTCTGACTCTTTGTAATCCCATGAATTGCAGCACGCCAGAGGGTAGTCTTATTTAAAAATATAATTACAAATAAATTAATTAGTTAAATAACTGACTTTTTAAAAAGTGACTAACAATTTCACTTTCAAAAAAATCTTTACTCCAACAAAACACACTTTTATGTAGAAAAAAAATCGAGGACAATAAATAATGCTGAAATTTTTTGAAGATATCAAAAACATATATCTCAAAATTAATTTTGCATTTTTAAAACCAGGCATGATCTTAAGGTATAAATAAAATTATTTTACATAATAAAGGAAGATCTGCCATAAAGAAATTGTGAGTTGTACTGAAAGTCAGCTTTGCCTGGTGGGGGTGGGGGGTAGTGGGGGGAATCTTAATTCTTCATCTTCAGAAGTAGAGTATGGACACTAGGAAATAGATGCTTATGTATTTTTTTCACATGTTATCTAAATCCTTGATTCAAAGGGAAAACATAGAAAGAAGGAACACTTCCTGAATTTGTAAACCTTTCTGTGGAGTTTCAGTTTCATAAAGCCAAAATATATTGTTCAGGCCTCATATAAAAGCATGATACTCCTGTTTATAATTGTGTATCATTTTAAATATAATTTTAAATACAATTTTGTTTGTAAACTTTCACAAATCAGGGCAATTAATTTTACAGAACTAAATATTTTGAAGAATGACATAATTATTATTGAATTACAGCATTTTCTGAAGAAATCTAATGCTTTAATTAAACTTTTTTATAATTCTGAATTTAAATGAATAGTAAAAGAAAGGAAAGAGGAAAGTAAAAATGATGGTTATTTAGAGGAAAATGTTGAAGTTAATAATTCTGTAGAGTCAAAGAAAATAATTCAGAGAAAGATATGTTTCAGGATAAGAAAGATAAAAATAAGAAAACATAGGCAGATTTAAACTTCCAGTTTTATTAAAATCTACATCCATCCATCCATGCACAGTAATTCTTAACTTAAGAAGAGGTTAAATTTTAAAATATCAACTTCTATGATTACCAAACGACAGAAAATATAACTAAAATGAAAGAGCAAAATTTTAAGCAAAGAGTCGAAGAGGAGAGTGCAGAAAAAAAAGGGTTTAACCATCATCAAATTACCAAGATGATCATCAACAAATTTTTTTTTTTTTTTTTTTAGATATGTTCCTCCTTTTCATTACCACCACTTTGAAAAAGCGGCTTCCCTGGTGGCTCAGTTGTAAAGAATCCACTGAGCAGTCAATGTGAGTTTGATCTCTGGGTCAGAAAGATCTCCTGGAGAAGGAAAGGGCAACCCACTCCACTATTACTGTTTGGGAAATTCCATAGACAGAGAAGCCTGGTGGACTACAATCATGGGGTCAGAAAAGATCCAGACAAAACTTAGTGATAACATAACAACAATAACTCTGATTAAAATATATCCTGAGAGATCTTTACAACGTTAGGCCATAACACTGTTTCTTGTTTTCAAAAGGTGTGGATAAATTCCCCATGAAGAGCTCTGAATTAAGAGTTCTCAGGAATCTATAAATATTTTAAATTTATCGGACATAAAACTGAGTAATTGGAATCATTCCAGAACTTGATTTCTCATTTGAATTTGGAGTGTGGGGAAAAGTACTTATTACTAGGTGACTGGTTAGAGTGGCAAAAATAACAAAATAAAGCCAAACAGAAAAAGGGAAGCAATTTTACAGTGAGAATATTTTACATGCTTCAAAAACTGTGGTCTGTTCCTAGTACTGTGAAAGAAGCAACCAAGATGTCTATCAGCAGATGAATGGATAAGAAAGCTGTGGTACATATACACAATGGAGTATTACTCAGCTATTAAAAAGAATACATTTGAATCAGTTCTAATGAGGTGGATGAAACTGGAGCCTATTATACAGAGTGAAGCAAGCCAGAAAGAAAAACACCAATGGAGTATGCTCCTGCTGCTGCTAAGTCGCCTCAGTCGTGTATGACTCTGTGCGACCCCATAGATGGCAGCCCACCAGGCTCCCCCGTCCCTGGGATTCTCCAGGCAAGAACATTGGAGTGGGTTGCTATTTCCTTCTCCAATGCATGAAAGTGAAAAGTGAAAGTGAAGTCGCTCAGTCTGTCCGACTCGTAGCGGCCCCATGGACTGTAGCCTACCAGGCTCCTCCCTCCATGGGATTTTCCAGGCAAGAGTACTGGAGTGGGGTGCCATTGCCTTCTCCACCAATAGAGTATACTAAGGCATATATATGGAATTTAGAAAGATGGTAACGATAACCTTGTATGCAAGACAGCAAAAGAGACACAGATGTATAGAACAGTGTTTTGGACTCTGTGGAAGAGGGAGAGGGTGGGATGATTTGGGAGAATGGCATTGAAACATATATAATATCATATAAGAAACAAATCCCCATTCTAGGTTCGATGCATGATACAGGATGCTTGGGGCTGGTGCACTGGGATCACCCAGAGGGATGGTACGGGGAGGGAGGTGGGATGGAAGTTCAGGATGGGGAACAAGTGTATACCTGTGGCAGATTCATGCTGACGTATGGAAAAACCAATATAATATTGTAAACTAATTAACCTCCAATTAAAATAAATAATAAATAAAATTTTTGTCAAGAAAAAAAAATCTGCCTATACATCTTAGGTTATCGAGTATAAGAAATGAAAATATTTGTTAAATTTTGTCAGCAATCAGAACAAAATAGACAGACAAACACGTACTTAAGGGGAACAAAACTTTGTTTTCTGGGTGTATTATTTTCAATATGCTAAAATGTTTTAATCAACATTCCCAAAAGTGTACAATATATAATTTATAGTCTATATATTTTCTTATTGTGGAATATTCAATATAAACATTTACTTATTCTTCCAGATATATATCCATACCCCTCCACACACAATGCATACACATCTTACATACTCGTATATCAATGCATAAATATATGCCATAACAGGAATTCCACTCTATGTGTTGGACAGAGGAGCTGGCTTGATACTAAATTTCGATGTGAAGCTCAATTTTCAGTTATGGAGTGGCAAAAATAAACACCATTTAGGGAAAATTTATTTTTTAAATTGTTAATTTCTTGAGTTATTTTCTTTATTATTATTCCAGTTTTGTTGAGGTCTAATTGACCTCAATTATAGCATTAAGTAAGATTGAGATGTGCAGTGTAGTGATTGCACTTAACACATCAAAAAACAATTATCACAGTAAGCTTGGTGAGTATCCATCATTTCATATAGATACACTGACCTGTATCTGTTTACTTATGTTTCTTGATCTGTTTTGTTGTTTATATTCACATGTGAGTAAAACCATACAGTATGATATTTCTCTAACTTATTTCATTCAGCATAAGCCTTTAGCTCTAGCCATGTTACCATACATGAAAATAATTTATTTTTTATATAGATGAGTATTCCATTGTATACATATTTTTTCAAGTTAGGTGATTTAGTGTTGTTGTTGTTGTTTTTCAGATAAATACCCAGGAGTGTAATTACATTACCTGGTGGTAGTTATATTTTTAATTTTTGGAGGAACTTCCATACTGATTTCCATAGTGTCCATCCCAGTTTACATTCCCATCAAAAGTACACGTGTTGGCTTTTTTCCTACATCTTTACCAGCACTTCTTATTTGTTGTCTTTTTCATAATAGATATTTTGATTGGTACGAGGTGATGCCTAATTGTGGTTTTGATCTGCATTTTACTGTTTATTAGATATATTTAGCATCTTTTTCGTGTACATATTGGACATCTGTGTGTATTCTTTTGAAAAATATCAATTCATATCCTCTCTCATTTTTAATTGGTTTGTTTTCTGATGTTGAGTTGTATGAATTCTTTGTATAATTGGGATATTAACCCCTTTCAAAAATAACATTTACAAGTATCTTCTGACATTTATTAGTTAGCCTTTAAAAATAATAATTTCTTTTTCTATGAAAATCTGTTTAGTTAATGTAGTTTTACCTACAACTACATTATCTGTAGTTACTGTATCTGTTTATTTTTGCTTGTGATTCTCTTTCCAGAGTAGATGCATCAAAACAAATATTGTTAAGACTGATATTAAAACTGATGACTAAGAGTTTAGTGCCTTTTATTTTTATAGTTTTATGATTTCATGCCTTACATGTAAGTCTTTAATCCATTTGAGTTTATTTTTCTATATGAGGCAAGAAAGTAGTTCTATTTCTTTCTTTTGCATGCAGCTGCCCAGTTTTCCCAGTGTCATTTTTTTAGAGAAGTTATTTATTTCTCATTATATATTCCTGGCTTCTTTATCACAGATTAATTACACAGATAATTTTGGGTTCATTTCTATGCCTCTCTATTTTCTTTCATTGAACTGTGTAGTAGCTGTTTTTGTGCCAGTACTATATACAATACAATAAAAAGTAATACTTTGTGTTACTGCAGATGGTGACTGCAGCCATAAAATTTAAAGATCTTTGCTCCTTGGAAGAAAAGCTATGACAAACCTAGATTACATATTAAAAAGCAGAGACATTACTTGGCCAATAAAGGTCTGTATAGTCAAAGCTATGGTTTAAAAAAAAAAAAACTATGGTTTTTCCAGTAGTCATTTATGTATGTGAGAGTTGGACCATAAAGAAGGCTCAGTGCCAAGAATTGATACTTTTGAACTATCATGTTGGAGAAGACTCTTGACAGTCCCTTGGACTGCAAGGAGATCAAACCAGTCCATCCTAAAGGAAATCAGTCCTGAATATACATTGGAAGGACTGATGCTGAAGCTGAAGCCCCAGTATTTTGGCCACCTGATGTGAAGAGCTGACTCTTTAGATAATACCCTAATGTCGGGAAAGATTGAAAGCAGGAGGAAAAGGGAATGACAGAGGATGAGATGGTTGGCTGGCATCACTGACTCAATGGATATGAGTTTGAGCAAGCTCTGAGAGATGGTGAAGGACAGGGTAGTATGGTGCGCTGAAGTCCATGGGGTCACAAAGAGTCAGACATGACTGAGTGACTAAACAGCAACCAAAAGTCTACGTTCATTTTTGTGCTCTCTATTTTGTTCCACTAATCCTTGTAACTGTTTTGTTTTGTTTTGTTTTTGCCAATACTATACTCTTTCGGTTACAATAACTTTGAAGTATAGTTTGAAATATACACATGGGGTACCTACAGTTATGCTCTTCTTTCTGAAGAATGATTTTGGTCATATGCAGAGTACATCATGAGAAATGCTGGGCTGGAAGAAGCACAAGCTGGAATCAAGATTGCTGGGAGAAATATCAGTAACCTCAGATATGCAGATGAAACCACCCTAATGGCAGAAAGTGAAGAGGAACTAAAAGGCCTCTTGATGAAAGTAAAAGTGGAGAGTGAAAAAGTTGGCTTAAAGCTCAACATTCAGAATCACTTCATGGGAAATAGATGGGAAAACAGTGGAAACAGTGTCAGACTTTATTTTTGGGCACTCCATAATCACTGTAGATAGTGACTGCAGCCATGAAATTAAAAGACACTTACTCCTTGGAAGAAAAGTTATGATCAACCTAGATAGCATATTCAAAAGCAGAGACATTACTTTGCCAACAAAGGTCTATCTAGTCAAGGCTATGGTTTTTCCTGTGGTCATGTATGAATGTGAGAGTTGGACTGTGAAGAAGGCTGAGCCCTGAAGAATTGATGCTTTTGAACTGTGGTGTTGGAGAAGACTCTTGAGAGTCCCTTGGACTGCAAGGAGATCCAACCAGTCCATTCTGAAGGAGATCAGGCCTAGGGTTTCTTTGGAGGGAATGATGCTGAAGTTGAAACTCCAGTACTTTGGCCACCTCATGGGTCGAATTGAGTCATTGGAAAAGACTCTGATGCTGGGAGGGATTGGAGGAAGGAGGAGAAGGGGACGACAGAAGATGAGATGGCTGGATGGCATCACTGACTCGATGGACATGAGTCTGAGTGAACTCCTGGAGTTGGTGATGGACAGGGAGGCCTGGCGTGCTGCAATTTATGGGGTCGCAAAGAGTTGGACACGACTGAGCGACTGAACTGAACTGAACTGAAGGGTCTACTGTATTTCTATACAAATTCTAGAATTATTTGTTCTAGCTCTGTTGAAAATGCCATGGGTATTTCGATAAGCATTGAATTGAATTTGTAAATTGCCTTAGGTTGTAGGTATATTTTAACAATCTTACTTATTATAAACAATGAGCTTAGTATATCTTTCCCCTTGTTTATGTCATCTTTAATTTCTTTCAACAGTATCTATTAGTTGCCTAATTACAGGCCTTTTACTTTCTTAGTTCAATTTATTCATAAATATTTTATTAATTTTGATGCAATGCAAATGAGATTAAACATATTTTTCTGGTAGTGTATTTTTAGTGTATAGAAACACAGGCTTCCCTGGTAGGTAAATTGGTGAAGAATATGCCTCCAATGCAGGAGACCCCAGTTTAATTTCTGGGTTGGGAAGATCTGCTGGAGAAGGGATAGTCTATTTACTCCTCTATTCTTGGGTTTCCCTGGTGGCTCAGACCATAAAGAATCTTCCTGCAATGTGGGAGACCTGAGTTTGATCCCTGAGTTAGGAAGATCCCCTGGAGAAGGGAATGGCTATACCCGCTCCAATATTCTGGCCTGGAAAATTCCATGGACAGAGGAGCATGGCAGGCTACAGTCCCTGGAGTCACAAAGGGTTGGGCACAACTAAGCGCCTTTTGCTTTCATAGAAACACAACAGACTTCTGTATATTAATTTTGTATCTCACAACCTTATTAAATTCACCGATGAGTCCTAGTGACATTTTGCTGATATATTTAGGCCTTTTATTTTTTTTTTTCTTAATGAGTCCTACTTCCCTGGTGGCTCAGATGGTAAAGTGTCTGTCTACAATGCGGGATACCTGGGTTCAAGCCCTGGGTTAGGAAGATCACCTGGAGAAAGAAATGGCAATCCACTCCTGTACTATTGCCTAGAAAATCCCATGCACAGAGGAGCCTAGTAGGCCCCAATCTATGGGGTTGTAAACAGTCGGACACGACTGAGCGACTTCACTTCACTTCACTTCATTAATATTAAGCCATTTGTAGAGTAATCAGTTCAGTTCAGTTCAGTCGCTCAGTCGTGTCTGACTCTATGCAACCCCATGAATCGCAGCACACCAGGCCTCCCTGTCCATCACCATCTCCCGGAGTTCACTCAGACTCATGTCCATTGAGTCTGAGATTCGATCCAGCCATCTCATCCTCAGTCGTCCTCTTCTCCTCCTGCCCCCAATCCTTCCCAGCATCAGAGTCTTTTCCAATGACTCAACTCTTCACATGAGGTGACCAAAGTACTGGAGCTTCAGCTTTAGCATCATTTCTTCCAAAGAAATCCCAGGGCTGATCTCCTTCAGAATGGACTGGTTGGATCTCCTTGCAGTCCAAGGGACTCTCAAGAGTCTTCTCCAACACCACAGTTCAAAAGCATCAACTATTCGGTGCTCAGCCTTCTTCACAGTCCAACTCTCACTTCCATACATGACCACAGGAAAAACCATAGCCTTGACTAGATGGACCTTAGTCGGCAAAGTAATGTCTCTGCTTTTGAATATACTATCTAGGTTGGTAATAACTTTTCTTCCAAGGAGTAAGCGTCTTTTAATTTCATGGCTGCAGTCACTATCTGCAGTGATTCTGGAACCCCCCCAAAAATAAAGTCTGACACTGTTTCTCCACCTATTTCCCATGAAGTGATGGGACTTGATGCCATAATCTTCATTTTTTGACTGTTGAGCTTTAAGCCAACTTTTTCATTCTCCTCTTTCACTTTCATCAAGAGGCTTTTTATTTCCTCTCCACTTTCTGCCATAAGGGTGGTGTTATTTGCATATCTGACGTTATTGATATTTCTCCCAGCAATTTTAATTTGGGCTTGTGTTTCTTCCAGTTCAGCATTTCTAATGATTTACTCTGCATATAAGTTAAATAAGCAGGGAGACAATATACAGCCTTGACCTACTTCTTTTCCTATTTGGAACCAGTCTGTTGTTCCATGTCCAGTTCTAACTGTTGCTTCCTGACCTCCATACAGATTTCTCAAGAGGCAGGTCAGGTAGTCTGGTATTCCCCCCTCTCTCAGAATTTTCCACAGTTTATTGTGATCCACACAGTCAAAGGCTTTGGCATAGTCAATAAAGCAGAAATAGATGTTTTTCTGGAACTCTCTTGCTTTTTCCATGATCCAGCGGATGTTGGCAATTTGATCTCTGGTTCCTCTGCCTTTTCTAAAACCAGCTTGAACATCAGGGAGTTCACGGTTCACGTATTGTTGAAGCCTGGCTTGGAGAATTTTGAGCATTACTTTACTAGCATGTGAGATAAGTGCAATTGTGTGCTAACTTGAGCATTTTTTGGCATTGCCTTTCTTTGGAACTGGAATGAAAACTGACCTTTTCCAGTCCTGTTGCCACTGCTGAGTTTTCCAAATTTGCTGCCATATTGGGTGCAGCACTTTCACAGCATCATCTTTCAGGATTTGAAATAGCTCCACTGGCATTCCATCACCTCCAATAGCTTTGTTCATAGTGATGCTTTCTAAGGCCCACTTGACTTCACATTCCAAGATGTCTAGCTCTAGATTAGTGATCACATCATCATGATTATCTGTGTCATGAAAATCTTCTTTGTACAGTTCTTCTGTGTATGCTTGCAACCTCTTCTTAATATCTTCTGCTTCTGTTAGGTCCATACCATTTCTGTCCTTTATCGAGCCCATCTTTGCATGAAATGTTCCTTTGGTATATCCTATTTTCTTGAAAAAATATCTAGTCTTTCCCATTCTGTTCTTTTCCTCTATTTCTTTGCATTGATTGCTGAAGAAGGCTTTCTTATCTCTTCTTGCTATTCTTTGGAACTCTGCATTCAGATGCTTATATGCTTCCTTTTCTCCATTGCTTTTCACCTCTCTTCTTTTCACAGCTATTTGCAAGGCCTCTCCAGATAGCCATTTTACTGTTTTGCATTTCTTTCCATGGGGATGGTCTTGATCCCTCTCTCCTGCACAATGTCACGAACCTCATTCCGTATTTCATCAGGCACTCTATCTATCAGATCTAGTCCTTTAAATCTATTTCTCACTTCCACTGTATAATCATAAGGGATTTGATTTACGTCATACCTGAATGGTCTAGCGGTTTTTTCTACTTTCTTCAATTTGAGTCTGAATTTGGTAATAAGGAGTTCATGATCTGAGCCACAGTCCGCTACTTGTCTTGTTTTTGTTGACTGTATAGAGCTTTTCCATCTTTGGCTGCAAAGAATATAATCAATCTGATTTCGGTGTTTACCATCTGGTGATTTCCATGTGTAGAGTCTTCTTTTGTGTTTTTGGAAGATGGTGTTTACTATGACCAGTACATTTTCTTGGCAAAATTCTATTCTTCTTTACCCTGCTTCATTCCACATTCCAAGGCCAAATTTATCTGTTACTCCAGTGTTTCTTGACTTCCTACTTTTGCTTTCCAGCCCCATAGAATGAAAAGGACATCTTTTTTGGGTGTTAGTTCTAAAAAGTCTTGTAGGTTTTCATAAAACTGTTGAACTGCAGTTTCTTCAGCATTACTGGTTGGGCATAGACTTGGATAACTGTGATATTGAGTGGTTTGCCTTGGAGATGAACAGAGATCATTCTGTCATTTTTGAGATTGCATCCAAGTACTGCATTTTGGACTCTTTTGTTGACCATGAGGGCTACTCCATTTCTTCTGAGGGATTCCTGCCTGCAGTAGTAGATATAATGGCCATTTGAGTAAAATTCACCCATTCCAGTCCGTTTCAGTTCGCTGATTTCTAGAATGTCGATGTTCACCCCTGCCATCTCTTGTTTGACCACTTCCAATTTGCCATGATTCATGGACCTGACATTCTAGGTTCCTACGCAATATTGCTCTTTACAGCATTGGATCTTGCTTCTATCACCAATCACATCCACAGCTGGGTATTGTTTTTGCTTTGGCGCCATCCCTTCATTCTTTCCGGAGTTATTTCTCCACTGATCTCCAGTAACATATTGGGCACCTAATATGTTACCTCTTTTGGTATCCTATCATTTTGCCTTTTCATACTGTTCCTGGGGTTCTCAAAGCAAGAATACTGAAGTGGCTTGCCATTCCCTTCTCCAGTGGACCACATTCTGTCAGACTTCTCCACCATGACCCGCCCATCTTGGTTTCATTGAGTTAGACAAGGCTGTGGTCCTAGTGTGATTAGATTGACTATTTTTCTGTGAGTATGGTTTCAGTGTGTGTGCCCTCTGATGCCCTCTTGCAACAGCTACCATCTTACTTGGGTTTCTCCCACCTTGGGCGTGGGGTATCTCTTCAGGTCTGCTCCAGCAAAGCACAGCTGCTGCCCCTTACCATGGACGAGGGGTATCTCTTTACCGCCACCCTTCCTGACCTTCAACGTGGAATAGCTCCTCTAGGCCCCCCTGTGCCCGCGCAGCCACTGCTCCTCATGTTGCTCCTCCAGTCCACCGGCCCTGGCCTCTGGCTTGGTGTGGCTCCTCAGGGTCACCGCCCCTGGCCTCAGGCACAAGGTGGCTTCTCCGGGCAGCCCCTGACCTCGGACGCAGGGTTTTTCCTCCCCTCCACCGCCCCTGACCTCGGACACAGGGCAGCTCCTCTCGGCTGCGCTTAGAGTAATATTTTACTTCTATTCTAATGTGGATTCAATTTATTTATTTTTCTTTCCTGATTGGTGTTCCCAAAATTTTCAATACTATTTTGATGAATATAGTATTGTTCAGTGGCAATATTTTGCTAAGGATTTATATTTGTGTTCATGAGTGATATTGGTCTGACATTTTCTTTTATGTGGTATATTTGTCTGCTTTTAGTATCAGGTTGATCCTGGACTCTTAGAATGGGTTTGAAAGTGTTCCTATCACTGCAATTAAGAGAGATATTTTGAAAAGGATAGGCGTTAGCTATTCTCCAAATGTTTGGTAGAATTCTACTGTGAAGCTGTCGAGTCCTGCACTTTTGTTTGATGATAGTTTTATTGATTATATTTTATTATTGGTGGTTGGTCTGTTCATATTTTCTATTTCTTCCTAATTCAGTTTTAGGAGATTGTATTTAATGTCCATTATTTCTGGGTGTTATTTTTATTGGTATACAGTTATTTGTAGCTTATGGTTCTTTGCATTTCTATGGTATCAATTGTAACCACTCTTCTCTTATTTCTAGTTTTATTCATTTGGATTTTTTCTCTTTTCTTGTTGATAAAAAAGGCTTAATGTTTACCAATTTTGTTTATCTTTTCCAAGAATTAGCTCTTAGCTTCAATGATGATTTCGTTGCTTCTTTAGTCTATTTTTCATTTACCTATGATATGATCTCTATAACTTCCTTGACTATGCTTGGATTTTGCCTTTTCTTTTGTTTATAGTTCCTTTTTCAAAAAGATTAGGTTGTTTATTTTAAATTTTACCTATTCCCTGAGGTACATTTGTATCACTATAAACTTTCATCTTATAATTACTTTCACTTTGTTATATAGATTTTGGACTGCTATGTTTCATTTCATTTGCATCCCCATATTTTTTATTCTGTCTGTAATTTCTTCAGGGCTCATTTGCAATTTAGAAGCATATTGTATAGCCATAACATATTTGTATTTTTGCATTTTAAATTTTAATTTATTTCCAGTTTTATAGTGTTGTAATAAAAAATATTCTTGATATCATTTTCAATTTTATTTTTATATTTGTTGAGTCTTGTTTTGGGGTCTAGCATGAAATCTGTATCGTAGAATATAATCTGCTGCTTTGGGATGCAATATTACACACACACACACACACACACACACACACACACATATATATAGCTATTAATTTATCACATCTAATGTTTCATTTAAGACCAATTTTCATTATTGATTTTCTGTATGCATGGTCCACGCATTAACATAAATTTGATTTTAAAGTCCCCTACTATTGCTATGTTGCTGTCTATCCACGGCCAAACCAATGTCTGTTTTTAATTGAATTATGTACTTAGGTGATCTTATGTTAGTTACATATATATACACAGGCTTCCCTTGTGGCTCAGCTGTTAAACAGTCTGTCTGCAATGTGGGAGACCTAGATTCAATCCCTGGGTTGGGAAGATCCCCTGAAGAAGGGAAAGGCTACCCACTCCAATACACACACACACACACACACACACACACACACACACAGAGACACACATATAGCTGTTATATCAACTTCTTAGATTTATCTTTTCATTGTTATGTAATATCCTTCTTTTTGTCTTGATACAATCTTTGTTTCCAAGGATATCTTTTTCTGATATAATTATTGCTCCCCCAGAATTTTTTCCTTCTATTTTCATGGAATACGTTTTTCTATCCCTTCATTTTCAGTGCTTGTGTCTATTTCAATCTGAAGTGATTTTCTTGTAAGCAGCATACTTATGGGTCTTCTTGAAATCATTCAGTTACTTTATGTCTTTTGATTTTATTTATAGGGCATCCCTATAAATATAAATTTATATATATTATATATTTCTATAATATAATATACTTATATACTTTATAATTTATATAATCTATTATATATTTATATATATTTATTATATTTATATTAATATATATTTCCAGCTCAGCTGGAAAAGAATCTGTCTGCAATGCAGGAGATGCTGGTTCATTTCTGTGTTGAGAAGGTCCCCTGCAGGGGGACATGACCACCCACTCCTGTGTTCTTATCTGGAGAATCCCCATGGACAGAGGATCCTGGTGGGCTACAATCAATGGAGTTGCAAAGAGTCAGACATGACTGAGTGACTAAGAACAGACATAGTATTTATATTTAAAATAATTTTGTTTATAGTCCATTATATTTAAAGTAATCTTGACAGGTGTGTACTTATTGTCATTTTGTAGTTTGGGGATTATTTTTGCAGTTCTTTTTGACACTTTCTTCTTTTGCAATCTTCCTTTTGACTTGATTTCTATGTTCAGTGTAAATGGGAACCCTTTCTTATTTTCTTGTATGTGTACCTGCAATAGACTTTTACTTTGTGGTTACTGTGGAGTTTATATATAGCAATCTATATACATATGTAATTCTTTAAGCTTCTAATCTGCTAAATTCAAACATACTTTAACATTCCTACGTTTTACTCTCACCCTGTGTTTATTGTTTTCCACATTATATTTTATATTTTATGCTTTATACATCTTTTAGCTACTTATTATGGATATAGATCATTTAACTGCTTTTGTCTTTTAGGCTTCCTACAAACTTTATAAGAGGTTGATCTAGTACCTTTACTATGTATTTGCTTTACTGTGTATTTGCTTTTATCAGTAATATTTTCTTCTTTTATAATTTTTATGTTTTTGGTTGTAGCCTTTACTATTTTGAGAACGCTTTTCGACATTCCTTGTTAAGTTGGTTCATGATGCTAAACTCTTTTAGCATTTGCTTGTCCACAAAACTATTTGCTCTTTTAAAAATTTAGATAAAAGCCTTGTTTTTAATAAATAAACCTCAGGATTATTCTTGATTTCATTTTTTCTGCATTATCATTTAATTATATCATACTATTTTTTTCTGGCCTTCATAGTTTCTTCAGAATGTTTGTGGACAAAGGCACTGTCATATTAATTTCTAAGAAGTATTTTTCTAACAAACAACAAAATAAGTGCAAGTATTTGCAAGTTGGCAATGATCCAAAGAAAAATCATGAAAACATTTATTCCTTAAGCTTTCATTTTCTTAGAAAGATCACATCTACCTATAACTTTCACATATGAACAAAGTTAGAATACAGATTTTAGCCTTCACATTCAGTTCAGTTTTAGTTCAGTTCAGTCGCTCAGTCATGTCTGAATCTTTGTGACCCCATGAATCATACCACTCCAGGCCTCCCTGTCCATCACCAATCCCCGGAGTTCACTCAGACTCATGTCTATCGAGTCAGTGATGCCATCCAGCCATCTCACACTATGTCGTCCCCTTTTCTTCCTATCCCCAATCCCTCATAGGATCAGAGCCTTTTCCTATGACTCAATTCGACCCATGTGGTGGCCAAAGTACTGGAGTTTCAGCTTTAACATCATTCCGTATAAAGAACATCCAGGGCTGATCTCCTTTAGAATGGACTGGTTGGATCTCCTTGCAGTCCAAGGGACTCTCAAGATTCTTCTCCAACACCACAGTTCAAAAGCATCAATTCCTCAGTTCTCAGCTTTCTTCACAGTCCAACTCTCACATCCATACATGACCACAGGATAAACCATAGCCTTGACCAGACGGCCTGTGTTGGCAAAGTAATGTCTCTATTTTTCAATATGCTGTCTAGGTTGCTCATAACTTTCCTTCCAAGGAGTAAGTGTCTTTTAATTTCATTGCTGCAGTCACCATCTTCAGTGAGTTTGGAGCCCCCCAGAAATAAAGCCTGACAATGTTTCCACTGTTTCCCCATCTATTCCCCATGAAGTGATGGGACCAGATGCCATGGTCTTCGTTTTCTGAATGTTGAGCTTTAAGCCAAATTTTTCACTCTCCTCTTTCACTCTCATCAAGAGGCTTTTTAGTTCCTCTTCATTTTCTGCCATAAGGGTGGTATCATCTGCATATTTGAGTTTACTGATATTTCTCCTAGCAATCTTGATTCCAGCTTGTGCTTCTTCCAGCCCAGAGTTTCTCATGATGTACACTGCATATAAGTTAAATATGCAGAGTCACAATATACAGTCTTGACGTACTCCTTTTCCTATTTGGAACCAGTCAGTTGTTCCATGTCCAGCTCTAACTGTTGCCTCCTGACCTGCATATAGGTTTCTCATGAGGCAGGTCAGGTGGTCCGGTAGTCCCATATCTTTCAGAATTTTCCACAGTTTATTGTGATCCACACAGTCAAAGGCTTTGGCATAGTCAATAAAGCAGAAAAAGATGTTTTTCTGGAACTCTCTTGCTTTTTCCATGATCGATCAGATGTTGACAATTAGATCTCTGCTTTCTGCGCTTTTTTTTAAACCAACTTGAGCATCAGGAAGTTCACGGTTCACGTATTGCTGAAGCCTGGCTTGGAGAATTTTGAGCATTACTTTACTAGCATGGGAGATGAGTGCAATTGTGTGGTAGTTTGAGCATTCTTTGGCATTGCCTTTCTTTGGGATTGCAATGAAAACTGACCTTTTCCAGGCCTGTGGCCACTGCTGAGATTTCCAAATTTGCTGGCATATTGAGTGCAGCACTTTCACAGCATCATCTTTCAGGATTTGAAATAGCTCTACTGGAATTCCATCACCTCCACTAGCTTTGTTTTTAATGATGCTTTCTAAGGCCCACTTGACTTCACTTTTCAGAATATCTGGGTCTAGGTGAGTGATCATACCATCGTGATTATCTTGGTCATGAAAATCTTTTTTGTACAGTTCTTCCATGTATTCTTTCCACCTCTTCTTAATATCTTCTGCTTCTGTTAGGTCCATACCATTTCTGTCCTTTATCGAGCCCATCTTTGCATGAAATGTTCCCTTGGTATCTCTAATTTTCTTGAAGAGATCTCTAGTCTTTCCCATTCTGTTGTTTTCCTCTATTTCTTTACACTGATCACTGAGGAAGGCTTTCACATCTCTTCTTGCTATTCTTTGGAACTCTGCATTCAGATGCTTATACCTTTCCTTTTCTCCTTTGCTGCTCACTTCTCTTCTTGTCACAGCTATTTGTAAGGTCTCCCCAGACAGTCATTTTGCTTTTTTACATTTCTTTTCCATGTGGATGGTCTTGATCCCTGACTCCTGTGCAGTGTCACGAACCTCAGTCCATAGTTCATCAGACACTCTATCAGATCTAGTCCCTTAAATCTCTTCCTCACTTTCACTGTATAATCATAAGGGATTTGATTTAGGTCTTACCTGAATGGTCTAGTGGTTTTCCCTACTTTCTTTATTTTAAGTCTGAATGTGAAAATAAGTAGCTCATAATCTGAGCCACAGTCAGCTCCCAGTCTGGCTTCTACTGACTGTATACAGCTTCTCCATTTTTGGCTTCAAATACTATAATCAATCTGATTTTGGTGTTGATCATCTGGTGATGTCCATGTTTAGAGTCTTCTCTTGTATTGTTGGAAGATGGTGTTTGTTATGACCAGTGTGTTCTCTTGGCAAAACTCTATTAGCCTTTGCCTTGCTTCATTGTGCATTCCAAGGCCAAATTTGCCTGTTACTCCTGGTGTTTCTTGACTTCCTACTTTTGCATTCCAGTCCCCTATAATGAAAAGGACATCTTTTTGGGGTGTTAGTTCTAAAAGGTCTTGTAGGTCTTCATAGAGCTGTTCAACTTCAGCTTCTTCAGCATTACTGGTTGGGGCATAGACTTGGATTACTGTAATATTGAATGGTTTGCCTTGGAAACAAACAGAGATCATTCTGTTGTTTTTGAGATTGCATCCAAGTACTGCATTTCAGACTCTTTTGCTGACCATGATGGTTACTCCATTTCTTCTAAGGGATTCCTGCCCACACTTGTACGTGTAATGGTCATCTGAGTTAAATTCACCCGTTCCATTCCATTTTAGTTTGCTGATTCCTAGTTTGTCAACATTCACTCTTGCCATCTCCTATTTGACCACTTCCAATTTGCCTTGATTCATGAAACTGGCATTCCAGGTTCTTTTGTTGACCATGATGGTTACTCCATTTCTTCTAAGGGATTCCTGCCCACAGTAGTAGATATAATGGTCATCTGAGTTGAATTCACCCATTCTGGTCCATTTTAGTTCGCTGAGTCCTAGAATGTTAATCTTCACTCTTGTCATCTCCTGTTTGACCACTTCCAATTTGCCTTGATTCATGGACCTGACATTCCAGGTTCCTAAGCAATCTTTACAGCATCATCCCTTGCTTCTATCACAAGTCACATCCACAGCTGGCTATTGTTTCTGCTTTGGCTCCATCCCTTCATTCTTTCTGGAGTTATTTCTCCACTGATCTCCAGTAGCATATTGGGTACCTACTGACCCAGGGAGTTCCTCTTTCAGTATACTATTATTTTGCATTTTCATACTGTTCATGGGGTTCTCAAGGCAAGAATACTGAGGTGGTTTGCCATTCCCTTCTCCAGTGGACCACATTCTGTCAGACCTCTCCACCATGATCCGCCTCTCTTTGGTGGCCCCACAGGGCATGGCTTAGTTTCATTGAGTTAGACAAGGCTGTGTTCCTAGTGTGATTAGATTGACTAGTTTTCTGTGAATATGGTTACAGTGTGTCTGCCCTCTGATGCCCTCTTGCAACACCTACTGTCTTGCTTGGGTTTCTCTTACCTTGGATGATGATTATCTCCTCACTGCCGTCCCTCCTGACCTTGAACATGGAGTAGCTCCTTCAGCCCCTCCTGTGCCCACAGACACCACTCCTTGGGATGTGGGTTTGCTCCTCTTTGCTGCAGCCCCAACCTCGGGCAGGAGGTAGCTACTCCTGGCCGCTGTCCCTGGCCTCAGGCCGGGGTAGCTCCTTCCAACCGCAACCCCTGAACTCGGACGGGGGTGGGGGGTGTAGGTCCTCCCAGCCGCTGCCCCTGACCTCAGACTTTGAGTAGCTCCTCTCGGCCGCGCTTGCGCACCGTCACAGCCACCCATGCTTACAACTGAAGCTGCCTTCACATTACAAGTGTAAAATTTGCCATTGCATTCCATACATAGCTGACTTTTACACTTCATCTTCTGACAGAAATTTCTGACAAATGGATACCCTATGGAATCATCACTGTAATCACATGTATACAATAGTTCCATTAACGTCCAAATTCCCTTTTGTAAATTTGCAGTCACCCTTCCCAAACACAAAGCCTATGGCAACATTTGGTATGTTTTCTGCCCTCATAATGTTGATAAATACAAAATGTTTATAAACAGAATATGCATATTATATTTATTAAAATAATTTTAAAAATGCATGTGTTTTAATCACTCAGTTGTTTCCAAATCTTTGCTGGAGCAAAAATACTGGAATGGTTTGACATTCTCTTCTCCAAGGGATCTTCCCAAGCCTGGAATCAAGTCCAGGTCTTCCACATCGCAGGCAGAGTTTTTACTGTCTGAGCCAACAGGCAGTTAATATGTACACGCTGCTGCTGCTGCTAAGTCACTTCAGTCGTGTCCAACTCTGTGCAGTCCCATAGACGGCAGTCCACCAGGCTCCCCCATCCCTGGGATTCTCCACGCAAGAACACTGGAGTGGGTTGCCATTTCCTTCTCCAACAAATGAAAGTGAAAAGTGAAAGTGAAGTCACTCAGTCGTGTCCGACTCTTCGAGACCCCATGGACTGCAGCCTACCAGGCTCCTCTGTCCGTGGGATTTTCCAGGCAAGAGTACTGGAGTGGGGTGCCATTGCCTTCTCCAAATATGTACATATGTTTGTATAAATATGGGCTTCCCAGGTGGCTCAGTGGGTAAAGAATCAACCTGACATACAAGTGATACAGGAGACATGGATTTGATCTTTGAGTCTAGAAGATTCACTGGAGGGTATGGCAACCCATGACAGTGTTTTTGCCTGAAAAATCCCACGGGCAGCAGAGACTGGCAGGCTGCTGTCCGTGGGATCGCAAAGAGTCAGACAAATCTGAACCAACTGAGCATGCATGAACATGTATAAATATACATGTTCTCTGCCTCCTTTTTCACTTGTAAAACTACTCTGTTTTCATCCACTTAAGTTATTTTTTGGTGATAATAATTTGTCACTTTCAATTATTGAATAATATTCCATTATATGGATGTATCCATTTGTTTAACCATTTACTGGATTAATATTAAGGACTTTTAGGCTGTTTCCAGTTTTTCATGACTATAAAAAGCATCACTGTAAATATTTGTGTTAATGAACACATTTTCTGCTTTCTAATTTTAAAAAAATTCCATCATTAATCATGAATTTTTATATTAGCCATAAAATTAACTATTCATGTCTCTGATAATGTTAAATAAATTATTTTTTTCTACTTTCCTCAATGTGTTTATTATGATTG
The DNA here is from genome assembly GCF_023091745.1 of Budorcas taxicolor. Classification (NCBI taxonomy): domain Eukaryota; kingdom Metazoa; phylum Chordata; class Mammalia; order Artiodactyla; family Bovidae; genus Budorcas; species Budorcas taxicolor. Next base: position 9,632,169 of record NC_068923.1, read on the forward strand.
GATGTTCGGTTTTGTCAGCTATTTTATATTCCTCCACTTAGATGTTCATGTACTTACTTTATTTAGTCTACTGATACTATGTTAGATAGAATAAATGTTGAATTAGCTTTGCATTCTCAGAATAATACACATTTTTTCTTGATATATTATCTATTCATGAATTTTGAAATTCTATTTGCTATTGTTACTTGATTTTTGCACTGAAATTCATGAGGGATATTAATCTTATAGATCTACTTTTTTAGAATATTTTTTAAATTTTGATATCAATATATAGTGGGCTCAAAGATAAATTTGTATAGAATTGATGTAATCTTCAAATATTTTATAGAATTCTCAGATGAATTGATTTGAGCCACAAAATTTCTTTTTGGAAATCTCCATCGATGAGTTGAATTTCTTTAAGAGGAGAAACGCTTTAAACTTTTTATTTAGGTCTCACATTACAGTGCAGTTCAGTTGCTCAGTCATATCCAACTCTTTCTGACCCCATGGAATGAAGAATGCCAGGTTTCCCTGTCCATCACCAACACCCAGAGCTTCCTCAAACTCATGTCCATCAAGTCGGTGTTGCCATCCAACCATCTGATCCTCTTATCCTCCCCTTCTCCTCCTGCCTTCAATCTTTCCCAGCATCACGGTCTTTTCCAATGACTCAGTTCTTCAGGTGGCTGAACCATTGGAGTTTTCAGCTTCAGCATCAGTTCTTCCAATGAATATTCAAGACTGATTTCCTTTAGGGTGGACTGGTTGGATCTCCTTGCAGTTTAAGGGACTCTCAAGAGTCTTCTCCAATAACACAGTTGAAAAGCATAAATTCTTTGGTACTCAGGTTTCTATGTGGTCCAACTTTCATACCTATACATGACTACTAGAAAAACCATAGCTTTGACTAGATGGACCTTTGTCGGCAAAGTCAAGTCTCTGTTTTTTAATATGCTGTCTAGGTTGGTCATAAATTTTCTTCCAAGAAGCAAGCGTCTTTTAATTTCATGGTGGCAGTCACCATTTGCAATGATTTTGGAGCCCAAGAACATGAAGTTTTTCACTGTTTCCATTGTTTCCTCATCTATTTGCATGAAGTGATGGGACTGGATGCCATGATTTTAGTTTTATGAATCTTGAGTTTTACACCAGGTTTTTCACTCTCCTCATTCATTTGTCTCCTCATTCACTTTCATCAAGAGGCTCTTTAATTCCTCTTCATAAGGGTGCTGTCATCTGAATATCTGAGGTTATTGATAATTCTCCCGGCAATCTTGATCCAGCTTGTGCTCCATCCAGCCCGGCATTTCACATGATGTACTCTATACATAGGTTAAAAAAGGAAGGAGACAGAATACAGCCTTGACATATTCCTTTCCCAGTTTGGAACCAGTCTTTTGTTCCATATCCAGTTCTAACTGTTGCTTCTTGACCTGTCTATAGAATTCTCAGGAGGCAGGTAAGGTGGTATGGTGTTCACATATCTTGAAGAATTTTCCAAAGTTTGTTATGATCTACACAGTTCAAAGCTTTGGAGTAATCAATAAAGCAGAAGTAGATGTTTTTTTCTGGGATTCTCTTGCTTTTTCTATGATCCAACAAATAATGGCAATTTGATCTTTGGTTCCTCTTCCTTTCTAAATCCGGCTTGAACATAAGGATGTTCAAGGTTCATGTACTGTTGAAACATGGCTTGGATGATTTTGAGCATTACTTTGCTTGCATGTGAGATGAGTGCAATTATGCAGTAGTTTGAACATTCTTTGGGATTCCCCTTTTTTGGGATAGGAATGAAAACTGACCCTTTCCATTCCTGTGGCCACTGCTGAGTTTTCCAAATTTGCTGACATATTGAGTGCAGCACTTTCACAACATTATCATTAGGATTTGAAATAGCTCAACTGAAATTCCATCAACTCCACTAGCTTTGTTCATAATGCTGTTTTCTAAGACCCACTTGACTTTGCACTCCAGACTGGCTCTAGGTGAGTGATGACACTGTCATGGTTATCTGAGTCATGAAGATATTTTTTGTACAGTTCATCCTTGTATTCTTGCCACCTCTTCTTAATATCTTCTGCTTCTGTTAGGTCCCTATCTTTTCTTTCATTTATTATGCCCATTTTGCATGAAATGTTCCTTTGTTATTTCTAATTTTCTTGAAGAGATCTCTATTCTCTTCCATTCTATTGTTTTCTTGTATCTCTTTGCATTGATCACTGAGGAAGACTTTCTTACTTCTCCTTGCTGTTCTTGGAACTCTGCATTCAAATGGATATATCTTTCCTTTTCTCCTTTGCCTTTAGCTTCTCTTCTATTCTCAGGTATTTGTAAGGCCTCCTCAGACAACCATGTTACCTTTGAGCATTTCTTTTTTCTTGGGGATTGTCTTGATCACTGCCTCCTGTACAGTGTCATGAACCAGTGTCCGTAGTTCTTTGTGCACTCTGTCTATCAGATCTAATCCCTTCAATCTATTTGTCACTTCCACTATATTATCCTAAGGGATTTGATTTAGGTCATACCTGAATGGTCTAGTGATTTTCTCTACTTTCAACAATTAACGTCTGAACTTTGCAATAAGATATCACTCTTATGCTCTCTTTTGTCTTTCTTTTTGAATGGATACTGTGCTTTTCAGCAAAAAAAAAAAAAAAAAAAAAAAAAAAACATACTACAAATTTATTGGCATAAACATAGTTCACATTTTTCTCTGATGATCATTTTGCACTCTATAGTGTTTGTAGTGATTTGGGGGACAGCTTGGCTAGAAGTTTATCAAATGGATTAATTTTATTTTTATTCATATTTGCATTGTTTGTTTGTTCTTATTTTTATTATTTAATTCTTCTGTTGATTTGGGTTCAATTTTCTTTCTTATTCTGATGTGTCAAAACATAAATTTAAATAGATGACCTGCAGATCCTAGGATGAGTCTCTGTTTCTTTTCCTTTTTTTATTACATGCTTCAACTAGGTTCATACTTGGAAAGAGTTAACAGTCATACTAAAATATTTTTGACATCCCTAGGTATCATAATTCTATAAGTCCACATGATAATTACATAAATACAAGTTGTCAGTATATGATTGCTTCTGCCTGTAATATTTGGTAACTACATAATTTGGCATGATTGCAATTATAAAGAGTACACAGTAATTGACTAAAATTGATTTTTTTTTCTGAAAAACAAAAGTTTTCTATATTAAGAAAAGTAACAAAATATGCAATTTGATGAAAATTCAGAGGGATACTCTATTATTCTTCAGAATGTGAGAAACTTTTTTGTCTTTTTATAATATTTGATAAGATGTATAACTGCACTACATCTATCTAAAGTTATGCATAATCTAATAAAATGTACATAATTGTTCAAAATTTTGTTTATGGAAGAAACTTTTAAACTTCTTTAATTATTATTTTAATAATGTAAAATTATTTTGGCATCTCAGGGAAACAAATAATTCAAAGAAGAAACAATGATAAATTTGACATTGTCACTGATAGCTGCATTCTTTATACTCCTTTCATGAAACTCAAGGTTACCTAGTAACATACATTAAACTTGTCTATATAAATCGTACTTGACCTTTAATATTACGTATTTGATGACTTGGACGGCATGATTTTAAAATAATAGAAATTAATTTAAAAATATTTGTGATAAGCAAAGGCAGCTTCATGATTCTGACTTGCAGCTTCAAAAAATAATTATCGACACATTGGGAACAAACCAACAAAAATTGTTGGCGATGAATTGGAATGTCTCTAAAAGGAGATAGAGTAGAGAAAGCAGAATGATGAAAACTTTATAACTAAACATGTGAGATATTTGAAATAGGTTCAACAGCATAATATAAACAATAGAGGAAAATAAATGAATTGGCAGAAAGTTAAACATCATCTACTCTGAATGACAAAAGAAAGTAAACTAGAAACAAAATATACAGATACTCAAAAGCTATGGAACTATAACAAATGATATGAAATTATTTTTATTGAAGTCCACAAACAGAAGAGAGAGAAAAAATAAAATAAAATTTAAAAGCACTCAAAGAAATAGTGAATGAACACTTTAATTTAGCAAGAGACATAAACCAACTTATTAAAAAATAGTTGAATACCAAACCAAAAGAAAATATGTATCAAGACAACACATAACTACTTACCTACATATATTACCTGAAAAACTAAAGACAAATAAAATACATGGAGAAAGGGAAAATGACACCTTACCTATAGGGGAAAACAATTTGAATGATAGCAAAATTTGTGGCAGAAAACAAGCCACAAGGAAGTGGGAGAATATTTTTCAAATATTTAATTAAAAAACAGTCAATCCATAAACCAATACCAAGTAAAAAATATTCTTCTGAAAAAAAAAAAAAAAAAAAAAAAAAACCTTTCAGAAAGATAATTTATCACCAATAGAAGACACAGGTTCGGTCGGTGGATCAGGAAGATCCCCTGTAGAAGGAAATAACAATCAAGTCCAGTAATCTTTCCTGGGAAATTCTATGGACAGAAAAGATGGCAGGCTACAGTCTATGGGGTTACAAAAATATTGGACACAATTTAATGACTCAACAACAACACCATCAATCAAATGAATCTAATCAGCATTCATAAGGAACTCTCCAAATCTGTGGCAACATAGCAAATTCTGAGAAATGATGAGTCTAACAAGAGGAGTTATGAAACAAATATCATATTGTAAATTAACTGTACTTCAAATTTAAAAATATGTACATGTATATGTATATTCATATGGAGAGATAGATAGATGTATTTTAAAGGAAAGGAAAATATATCAAATTTGTGGAAAGTGCTAGAGTTGAAAGGATCATTTATAGTTTTAAATACATATATTAAAAATAGATGAAAAGTGTCAAATCAATAATCTGAACATTCAACCTCAAAAACCTAGAAAAAGAAGAATAAACCCCAAGTAAATCAAGGAAATAGTAAAAATAAAAGCATAAATAAATAAAACTATAAACAGGAAAATAATAGTGAATATCATATTAACAAATAACTAACATGTTCAAAAAATGAAAAAAAACTTCTTACTAGACTGATACATTAAATAGAGAGAATATGAAATTACAAAATATGAGGAACAATACAAGATATATCATGACAAGCTTCACAAAGGCTAAAAGAATAACTAAGGAATACTAAAAAGAGCTCTGTACACATTGACAGTCATGATGAAACAGACAAATCACCAGAAAAAATAAGCCCTATCACATTCCACTTAATAAGAACTAGATAATCAGTATATCTCTGTAACTACTGAGAAAATTAGATTCCCGGTCTTAAAATACCCATGAAAGAACATCACAGACACCACTGATTTCACTGGAAAGTTCCATCAACTGAAGGGTTAACAGTAATATGGTACAATCTCTCAGGAGATAGCAAAGGGCAGATATTTTTTCTTAATTTATCTTCTGAAGCTGTTATTTTATCAAAACCAGATAAGTTAACTACACAAAAATGAAGATAAAAGAAAAATTAAAAAGAAATATATCAATGTCCCAGCTAATAGGGACAAAAATTCTTAACAAAATATCAGTAGAATGAATGCAACATACAAGAATAATTATTCACTACGAGAAAATGGGGTTTATTCCAGAAATGCAAGACTGGTTCAATATTGAAAAAACCAATCAGGACAATTACACAAGATTATTATTTTAAAATATATTTTAATTGGAAAATAATTTCTTTACAATGTTGTTTTGGTTCTTTCCATACAACAACATGAGTCAACCATAACTATACATACATCCCTCCCACTTCCCACCCTATCTCATCCCTCTAGGTTGTCACAGAGCAACAGGTTGAGCTCACTCTGTTAAACAACAACTTTCTCCTAGCTATTTTACATATGGTGATACCTATGTCTCAATGCCACTCTTTCAATTTGTCCCACTCTGTCTTTCCACTGCTCTGTCCACAAGTCTGTTAACTGTGTCCACATTTCTATTCCTGACCTGCAAATATGTTCATCAGAAAATTTTTTCTAGGTTCCATATATATGCATTAATATATGGTACTTCTTTTACTCTTTCTGATTTAATTCACTCTCTATGACAAGTCTGTGCAAATGATCCCATATTGTTCCTTTTTACGGCCATGTAATATTCCTTTGTGGGCTTCTCTGGTGGCTCAGAAGTTAAAGTATCTGCCTGCAATGCTGGAGACCTGGGTTTGATTCCTGGGTCAGAAGATGCCCTGGAGAAGGAAATGGCAACCCACTCCTGTATTCTTGTCTGGAGAATACTGTAGACGGCTTCTTTTACTATTTCTCTTTTGATTTACCTAGCAACCATTTAGGTTGCTTCCATATCCTATATGGTAAATAGTGCTGCAATAAACATAGGGGTGCATGTGTCTTTTTGAATAATTGTTTTCTCAGGGCATATTCCCAGAAGCAGGATTGCCAGGTCACGGGGTAGTTGCATTTTTTATTTTTGTTTAAGGAATCTCTGCACTGTTCTCTAAAGAGGCTGTATTAATGTACATTCCCATCAACAATGCAAGAAGGGTTCGTTTTCTCCACACCCTCTCCAGCATTTACTTTTTGTGAATATTTTTGGTGATGCCTTTCTACTGGTATGAGGCAATACACATTGTAGTTTTGATTTGGATTTCTCTAATAATGAGCAATGTTGGCCTTTTTTTTTTTTTTTTTTTTCCATGTGTTTGTTGACCATCTGCATGTCTTCTTTAGGTATTTTGCCTTTTTTTTTTTTTTAATTGGGTTGTTTGTTTTCCTGATATTGAGTTGCATGAACTGTTCATATATTTTGGAGATTATTGGCAAACATTGGCAAATGTTTTCTTCCATTCTCAGTGTCATCTTTTCATCTGTTTAAAGTGTCCTTTGGTGTGCAAAAGTTTTTTTCATTTAGGTCCCCTTTATTTATTTATTTACTTTTTTAATTTCCATTACTCTAAGAGGTGGGTCAAGGAGGATCTTGCTGCAATTTAGGTCAATGAGTGTTCTATGTTTTCCTTTAAAGTTTACAGTTTCTGCCTTACATTTAGGTCTCTAAGCCAATTTCAGACTTCCCTGATGGCTCACTTGGTAAAGAAACTGTCTGCAGTGCAGGAGACTCTGGTTCAATTCCTGGGTCAGGAAGAACTGCTGGAGAAGGGATGGGCCACCCACTCCAGTATTCTTGGGCTTCCCTGTGGCTCAGCTGGTAAATAATCAGCCTACAATGCCTGAGAACTGGGTTTGATCCCTGGTTTGGGAAGATCCCTTGGAGAAGGGAATAGCTACCCACTCCAGTATTCTGGCCTGGAGAAGTCTATGGACTATATAGTCCATGGTGTCACAAAGAGACAGACATGACTGAGCAACTTTTACTTTACTTTCTTTCAAACTATTTCGAGTTTATTTCTGTGTATGGTGTTCAGTTCAGTTCAGTCGCTCAATCATGTCCAACTCTTTGCGACCCCATGTATTGCAGCAAGCCAATTCTCCCTGTCCATCACCAACTCACGGAGCGCACTCAGATTCATGTCCATCGAGTCAGTGATGCCATCCAGCCATCTCATCCTCTGTCGTCCCCTTCTCCTCCTGCCCCCAATCCCTCTCAGCATCAGAGTCTTTTCCAGTGAGTCAACTCTTCACTTGAAGTGGCCAAATTACTGGAGTTTCAGCTTTAGCATCATTTCTTCCAAAGAAATCTCAGGGCTGATCTCCTTCAGAATGGACTGGTTGGATCTCCTTGCAGTCCAAGGGACTTTCAAGAGTCTTCTCCAACATGACAGTTCAAAAACATCAATTCTTCAATGTTCAGCTTTCTTCACAGTCCAAATCTCACATTCATACATGAACACAGGGAAAAACATAGCCTTGACTAGACGGACCTTAGTCAGCAAAGTAATGTCTCTGCTTTTGAATATGCTATCTAGGTTGGTCATAACTTTCTTCCAAGGAGTAAGCGTCTTTTAATTTCATGGCTGCAATCACCATCTGCAGTGATTTTGGAGAACAAAAAAATAAAGTCTGACACTGTTTCCACTGTTTCTCCATCTATTTCCCATGAAGTGATGGGGCCAGATTGCATGATATTTGTTTTCTGCATGTTGAGCTTTAAGCCAACGTTTTCACTCTCCACTTTCACTTTCATCAAGAGGCTTTTTAGTTCCTCTTCCCTTTCAGCCATAAGGATGGTGTCATCTGCATATCTGAGGTTATTGATATTTCTCCTGAAAATCTTGATTCCAGCTTGTGCTTCTTCCAGCCCAGCGTTTCTCATGATGTACTCTGCATTTAAGTTAAATAAGCAGGGTGACAATATACAGCCTTGACATACTCCTTTACCTTTTTGGAACCAGTCTATTGTTCCATGTCCAGTTCTAACTGTTGCTTCCTGACCTGCATACAGATTTCTCAAGAGGCAGGTCAGGTGGTCTGGTATTCCCATCTTTCTCAGAATTTTCCACAGTTTATTGTGATCCACACAGTCAAAGGCTTTGGCATAGTCAATAAAGCAGAAATATATGTTTTTCTGGAACTCTCTTGCTTTCTCCATGATGCAGCGGATGTAGGTAATTTGATCTCTGGTTCCTCTGCCTTTTATAAAACCAGCTTCAAAATCAGGAAATTCATGGTTCCTGTATTGCTGAAGCCTGGCTTGGAGAATTTTGAGCATTACTTTACTAGCATGTGAGATGAGTGCAATTGTGTGGTAGTTGGAGCATTCTTTGGCATTGCCTTTCTTTGGGATTGGAATGAAAACTGACATTTTTCTAGTCCTGTGGCCACTGCTGAGTTTACCAAATTGGCTGGCATATTGAGTGTAGCACTTTCACAGCATCATCTTTCAGGATTTGAAATAGCTCAACTGGAATTCCGTCACCTCAACTAGCTTTGTTCATAGTGATGCTTTCTAATGCCCACTTGACTTCACATTCCAGGATGTCTGGCTCTAGATGAGTGATCACACCATCGTGATTATCTGGGTCGTGAAGTTCTTTTTTGTACAGTTCTTCTGTGTATTCTTGCCACCTCTTCTTAATATCTTCTGCTTCTCTTAGGTTCATACCATTTCTGTCCTTTGTCGAGCCCATCTTTGCATGAAATGTTCCCTTGGTATCTTTTATTTTCTTGAAGAGATCTCTAGTCTTTTCCATTATGTTCTCTTCCTCTATTCCTTTTCTTTAGTCACTGAAGAAGGCTTTCTTATCTCTTCTTGCTATTCCTTGGAACTCTGCATTCAGATGCTTATATCCTTCCTTTTCTCCTTTGCTTTTCACCTCTCTTTTTTTTCACAGCTATTTGTAAGGCCTCCCCAGACAACCATTTTGCTTTTTGGCCTTGCTTTTCCTTGGGGATAGTCTCGATCCCTGTCCTCTGCACAATGTCACAAACTCAGTCCATAGTTCATCAGGCATTCTATCTGTCATATCTAGGCCCTTAAATCTATTTCTCACTTCCACTGTATAATCATAAGGGATTTGATTTAGGTCATACCTGAATGATCTAGTGCTTTTCCCTGCTTTCTTCAATTTGAGTCTGAATTTGCGAAGAAGGAGCTCATGATCTGAGCCATAGTCAGCTCCTGGTTTGTTTTTGTTGATTGTATAGAACTTCTCCATCTTTGGCTGCAAAGAATATAATAAATCTGATTTTGGTGTTGATCATCTGGTGATGTCATATGTAGAGTCTTCTCTTGTGTTTTTGGAAGACGGTGTTTGCTATGACCATTGTATTTTCTTGGCAAAACTCTATTAGTCTTTGCCCTGCTTCATTCTTCATTCCAAGGCCAAATTTGCATGTTACTCCAGGTGTTTCTTGACTTCCTACTTTTGCATTCAGTCCCCTATAATGAAAAAGACATCTTTTTTGGGTGCTAGTTCTAAAAGGTCTTGTAGGTCTTCATAGAACCGTTTAACTTCAGCTTCTTCAGTGTTACTGGTTGGGGCTTAGACTTGGATTACTGTGATATTGAATGGTTTGCCTTGGAAACGAACAGAGATCATTCTGTTGTTTTAGAGATTGCATCCAAGTCCTGCATTTCAGACTCCTTTGTGGACCATGAGGGCTACTCCATTTCTTCTGAGGGATTCCTGCCCACAGTAGTAGATAAAATCATCATCTGAGTTAAATTCACCCATTCCAGCCCATTTTAGTTTGCTCAGTCTTAGAATGTCGACATTCACTCTTGCTATCTCTTGTTTGACCACTTCCAATTTGCCTTGATTCATGGACCTGACATTCCAGGTTCCTATGCAATATTGCTCTTTACCACATCAGACCTTGCTTCTATCACCAGTCACATCCATAGCTGGGTATTGTTTCTGCTTTGGCTCCATCCCTTCATTCTTTCTGGAGTTATTTCTCCACTGATTTCCAGTAGTGTGTTGGGCACTTACTGACCTGGGGAATTCCTCATTCAGTATCCTATCATTTTGCCTTTTCATACTGCTCATGGGGTTCTCAAGGCAAGAATACTGAAGTGGTTTGCCATTCCCTTCTCCAGTGGACCACATTCTGTCAGATCTGTCCACCATGACCCACCCATCTTGGGTTGCCCTGTGGGCATGGCTTAGTTTCATTGAGTTAGACAAGGCTGTAGTCTAGTTTTCTGTGATTATGGTTTCAGTGTGTCTGCCCTCTGATGCCCTCTTGCAACAGCTACCATCTTACTTAGGTTTCTCTTACCTTGAGCATGGGATATCTCTTCACAGCTGCTCCAGCAAAGTGCAACCACTGCTCCTTACCTTAGATGAAGGACATCTCCTTACCACTGCCCTTCCTGAGCTTCAACGTGGGATAGCTCCTCTAGGCCCTCCTGCGCCCATGCAGCCACTGCTCCTTGGATGTGGGGTTGCTCCTCCCAGCCACTGCCCCTGGCCTCGGGCATGGGGTTGCTCCTCCAGGCCGCCCCTGACCTCAACTGCGGGGTAGCTCCTCTTGGCTCTTCCTGCGCAATCGCGGCCTGGCACTCTCGGCTGCTGCCCCTGCCCTCGGATGTGGGGTAGCTCCTCTCAGCCATGCTTAGTGCGCTGGTTGCAGCTGCCCATGCTTAGTGCGCTGTTTGCATGGTGTTAGAAGTGTTCTAACTTCATTATTTTACATGTAGCTCTCTTTGTTCCCACCACCACTTATTGAAGAAAATGTTTATTCTCCATTGTATATTCTTTCCTCCTTGGCCTATAGGTGCTTGAGTTTATCTCTGGGATTCTTATCTTGTTTCACTGATCTACTTTTCTGTTTTTGTTCCAGTACTATATTGCTTTGATTATTGTATGTTTGTAGTATAATCTGAAATCTGGCAGGTTGATTCCTCCAGCTCTGTTTTTCTTTCTCAAGACTAATTTGACTATTTGGAGTCTTCTATATTTCCATACAAATTGAGAAATTTTTTTTTGTTGTTGTTGTTCTAGTTCTTTGAAAGATGCAGTTGGTCATTTAGTAGGGATTGCATTGACTCTGTAGATTGCTTTTCCCATGTCAAGTTGCTTCAATCTTGTTTGACTTTTTGTGACCCTCTTGACTGTAGCCTGCCAGGGTCCACTGTCCATAGGATTCTCCAGGCAAGATTACTGAGATGGGTTGCCATGTCCTCCTCCAGGAGATTTTCCTGACCCAGGGACTGAACTTGCATTTCTATCTCTCTTCCATTGTCAGGTAGGTTCTTTACCACTAGCACTACCATCCAAGAACATGATATATCTCTCCATCTGTTTATGTCATTTTTGATTTCTTTCATTATTGTCTTACAGTTTTCTGCATACAGGTTTTTGTGTACTTATGTAGGTTTATTCCTATATTATTTTTATGTATGGTTAAGATTATTCTAAAATTTATATAAAAATCAACATAAGTTCAAAAACTAAAACAATTTTTAAAAAATAAACTGTAAATTAGAAGAAAATGTTATCTACCTTGTTTCAAAGTTTATGCTAAATGTGTAATAATTAAGATTGTGTGGTATTATAAAAGTATAGCTACTTTTATATGTCAGTGGAAAAGAATCAAGAGCATGAAAGTATATCCATGCATATTCTGCACTGATTTATTTTTACAGATTCAAATGCAGTTTAATGAAGCAAAGATATCCTTTTCCACAAATTATGATAAAACAAGTGGACATCTATTAGCAAACAAACAGGTAAAATTAACAACAACAAAAAAAATTGACATAAGTCTTGGATCTTTAACCTAAATGTATCACACCATATATCTGGGACCTACAGTTAGATGATTGGAAAATTAGGTACCAACATTAGAATGAGTCAACATACACTGTGGCAGATTCATGTCAATGTATGGCAAAACAAATACAGTATTGTAAAGTAAAATAAAAAAATAAGAAAATGAAATGTTGAACTTCATTAAAGTTAAAAACATTTGATCGTTAAAAAATTCTGAAAAAAAAAAAAAAAACACGGCAATGTACAGGCAGTGAAAAGGATATTTATAAACCATACAGCCAAAAAAATGACTGGTTATTGAATATATAAAGAACTCTTGAAACTAAAGAAACCTAAACTCTGTAAACTGAAATAAATCCAATTAGAAAATGGGAAATAACATGAAGAGACATTTCAGGGAAAATAAAATCCAGATAACAAATAAGAGCATAAACATAATTAAATATCACTAGACATCTGCAAAATGGAAATTCAAACTGCAATGGAGATATCAATACACATGACTGATATGAGAATGGAAGGCTGAAAGAAAAAATGGTGACAAAACAAAATACTGACAAGAGAGTAAGTGACCAGGATCACTTACATATTGTTTGTAGGAATTTAATATGCCACATTCACTCTGGAAAATTATTATTATTATTATTTTGTTATCTGGTTTTGATTTATAAAATTATATATACATGCAAATGAACTCCTGGGCACTTATTCCAGAAAAAAATAGAATTGTATCTCATAAAATCTCAAACATGAAAGCATTTCTGTGTTAATTTATGTAAGCATATATGAATAAACATTTATCATTATATAACTATACAATTTTTTTTTTTTTGGCATTTTAAGCAATGTACTTCCAAAAGTGATTTTTATTCTAGGCAAGATTATAGATTCATTTATTAAGAGTCTGGTTAGGATAACTTAGGAGGAAAAATATGATGAAAGAAACCAACAGAATGTTAATGGGACCACATCATGTTCATTGAAATTTATGTTTTTTTCCTGCAAAATTTGGATATACATGCATCAGAAGACAGCATTTGAATATGTGTAAAGATATTAGTATCTGTCAATAAATTATAGATAAGATAGAAAAATATCAGAATGATTTTATAGTTGGTGATATTTATAATGTTCTGATCTACTTTCATGGGAAGCTATTTCTAGAGAGATCATTCCAGCACACAGATTTATCACATGATTTTCTTCACTTTTTCTGGTAAAAGGTTTTCAAGTATTTTGATAAAAATATTTAGCATGCTTGTATTTGATTAAAAGAATGGAAGAAATAATGAAAGCATTGGACATAATGTCATGGTCTGAAAAGAACTTAAGGAAATTTAAATGATCAGTTAAAAAGCAAGATACAATTAATGAGAATAATAAAAAAAAACACATAAAGCACCACACTATATTAAAAATAGAAAATAAATGATTGGATATCAATATATGTGAAGAAAATTAAGATATTTTAGTCTTCTAAAAGTATAAATAAATCACTATATATATGATGTTGCCCTTAAAAAATTAGGCAATTTTCTGCAATCTTAATCCAGAACAAGAGAAGTACTGACCCCACTCTAGTCTTCAAGCTTCTACTATAACCCAGAGCAATACAATCATTTTTGGAACTTAGACTTAATAGAAGTAAAGGGGCAGGAATCAATCAACTGACCAACCAAAGAAATACATCTTGAAATTCTATGGCAAAGGGAATGATGAATAGAAGAGTAATTCAAGAGGATTCAAGGGAACAGGACTTGAAGAACCACCACAAAAATTCATTTTACACTTGTTCTTCATATTCCCAGGAGAGTAGGTTGTAATCAATGGAGAGGACATACAGCAAACAGGCTTTTCACCCTACAATAAGGAAGGACAACCCTAACAAATGGATACTTCCAAAATTATTTGACATGAACTATTCAGAAATATATTCTATTCCTTGTTACTAAAGTTAGCTGAAAGGTCAGTTGAGGAAGACATAATAAGGAAGAGCTTAACTGAAACTGGATGCATCTCTTCCAGGTGTGTTTTCAAAGGTTAACTAGTCACAGAGCATCCTAATTTTTCTATTAAACAAAACAAAACAAAACGAAACTCACTGTATTCTCCATTCTATATATTCCTCTCCTTTTTTTATTCTCATAGAATGTATAACTGATCTATATAATATAGATTTTACTTATCTTTAAATTATCTGCCTCTCCCTACAAAACATAACTCCTTTAAAAATAGTGTTTTGCCTATTTGTCCTCTGCAGTAACCCTAGAAATTAGAACAGCACTTGACACATGTTTTATATTTCAAATAAATGTAGGCATTCACAAAAGAATTGAAAATGAATAAATAAACATATACATAAATAAATAAATGGGCTAAAAAACATTAAGCTCCATTTCAGGTGTAAATTCTAAGACATATTTATTTTTAAGTTATCTTTTAAATGAAACTGATAATTGTTTCTTATTTATTGTGAATAGAGCAATCAAAAGCCATGCTAGCTATATTTTTGAAAAAAAAAATCTTGGAAAAAATTATGCTTATGTATATAATATATATGCTTATGTATAAGATTTTGTAAAAAAGAGATGTACAGATAAACACAGGCAATCATTAGACTTATGGGGGCTAAGATTATATTAAATTCAGTATCTGTTAAATGTTTATTAGTACATTCTATTCCTTTGTCTTTTTCATTATATATTTTATTTTGAGAAAATTTCTCACTCGTGTTTACTTAATGTAATGATATACTGCTGCTGTTTAGTTTCTAAGTCATGTCCAAATCTTTTGCAATCCCATGGACTGTAGCCCACCAGGTTCCTCTGTCCATGGTATTTCTCAGGCAATAATATTGGAGTTGGTTGCCATTTCCTTCTTCAGGTGATCTTCCTGACTCAGGGAATGAATCCATGTCTACTGCATTGGCAGGTACATTCCTTACCACTGAGCCACCATGGAAGTCCAAGTATATGTATGTATATATATATATATATATATATATATATATATATAGAAAGAGAGAGAGAGTCTAGCAGTGAATATTTAATATTTTTTGCATTTACATAATATCCTTGTCATAGATAATTTTATACATATTTCTGGTATACAAATTTTATCTGGCATACTTTAGTTTTGAGCCTACATTCCTGCTAGCATTCTTGCCAATATGCTTAAACATAGTATTAAGGAATCTTAGATTTACATTAAATACTGTTTTTAATCACCATTGATGTGAACCCTTTATGCTTCTTTGATTAATAATCTCTTCTTTGTAATATTCTCTATATTGTTAATATTGTTTTAGCTTCTTCTTTTCTTTTTCATAGGTCATGATCAAACCCTGTTGTTGATGAGCTAGAGAATCACAAATCAGTATTTGTAAATGATTCAAGTTATTACATACAATCATATATTGTTAGCATGCATTTCTTAATTATGTATATATTTTCATTTGTTTTATTATATTGGTGATGCATGTACATATGGAAGTGCAAACTCAACTAATGCTCAAGTATTTGAAATATAAGGTAAATTTCACTTTTCTTATCAACTCCACAAGGAATTGATGAAGAAGAAAAAGAAACTGAAAGGATTGGCCTAACTATATGTCAACATATACTTTAAATTTGCCATATTTAAGGTGGTGTGATACAGGTAAAGGCAGATCAATCATCCAACAGAACAAAAGAGAGGATCATAAGCATTTTGATGCCAGGATCTGTTTATATTCTTGGAAAATTACTGAAAGGTCAGAGAGTCCTTTTTTATCTCTATATTTATTATATTCAAAACTAAGATAGATAAAAATTAAAACTAAATTTATTCATTTATAGATGACAGTATATATCCAAATGTATTGTCACAAACATCATTCTTATGAAAACAACTGCTTTCCATAACAAAAGAAACAAACATTTAAAAATTTTTGCAAATCTATTCAATGTCTACTTTAAGTGAAGTCTTATCAAGTGGCTCAGGTAAAGAATCCACCTACCAATGCAGGAAACACACGTTCCATCCCTGGATTGGGAAGATCCCCTGGAAGAGGGCATGGAACCCATTCCAGTATTCTGGCCTGGAGAATCCCATAGACAGAGGAGCCTTGTGGGCTATGGTCCCTAGGGTCACAGAGAATAGGGCATGACTGAAGCTTCTAGCACACAACACACAGCTTAAGTGAAGGCAGCTAAATCCTTATATCTATTTAGCATTTGTCACTTGTTATGTATTGTTTTGTTCAAAGTATATGAAGAAAATCTGGGCTCACACACACAAAAAAATATGTAGTTGGTAAAAGAAAGACTATCTTAATAGCTTTTCAGATAATTATGAATAGTCTCCTTCCTTATCACAGGAAAATTTAACCTATGGTATTTTCTTAATGGTGAAATGAAATAAGGAATCTTAAGTCCCCACAAACATCTATGACAGTAGTGGGTAAGTTCAGCTGGTGAAAGGGATCATCCTTGAAATAAATCACACAAAACCACCTTCTGATGTGGTTGACAGTTTCATATCCATCCTAATGATCAGCTTAGGAGTTCTAATTTCCATAACACACACAGGGATTAAGAAGACATTCATATTTTAGAAAGATGTTCTTCAGAGCTCACAATGTCCAGCAGATGTGTGACCTGCTCAGCAGAAAATTAAGACTGAAAACAGAAATTTTTAATATTTAACTTGCATTTATTATATTACTATTATTATCTCTTTTTTTTATCTCTTTTTTTGAAGCTAGACTGCCTTCACAACAACACAGGTACAGTTTTCTGGTATTTGTGTAACAAATATAGTCTGAAAGTAGAATGATACATGTTTAGTAAGTATCCAACTTCATAAAATCATTTCAGTTCACTCGCTCAGTTGTGTCCAACTCTTTGTGACTGCATAGATTGCAGCATGCCAGGCCTCCCTGTCCATCACCAACCCACTCCCAAAGCTTACTCAAACTCATGTCCATCGAGTCGGTGTGCCATATAACCATCTTATCCTCTGTCATACTTTTCTCCTCCTGCCTTCAACCTTCACAGCATCAGGGTCTCTTTCAATGAGTCAGTTCTTTGCATCAGGTGGCCAAAGTATTGGAGTGTCAGCTGGTGCTGTCAGCTTCAGTAATATTCCAATCAATATTCAGGACTGATTTCCTTTAGGATGAACTGGTTGGATCTCCTTGCAGTCCAAGAGACTCCCAAGAGTCTCCTCCAACAACATAGCACAGAAGCATCAATTCTTCAGCACTCAATTTATTTACAGTCCAATTTTCACATCCATATATGACTATCGGAAAAACCAGAGCTTTGACTAGATGGACCTTTGTCAGCAAAGTAATGTCACTGCTTTTTAATATGCTGTTTAGGTTTGTCATAGTTTTTCTTCCAAGGAGCAAGGGTCTTTTAATTTCATGGCTGCAGTCATGATCTGCAGTGATTTTGGGGCCCCCAAATATAAAGTCTCTCACTTTTTCCTTTGTTTACCCTACTATTTGCCATGAAGTGATGGGACCAGATGCCATGATCTTTGCTTTATGAATGTTGAGTTTTAAGCCAGTTTTTTCACTATCCTCTTTTACTTTCATCAAGAGGCTCTTCAGTTCTCTTTCTGCCATAGGGTAGTGTCATCCGTTGGAGAAGGCAATGGCACCCCACTCCAGCACTCATGCCTGGAAAATCCCATGGACGGAGGAGCCTGGTAGGCTGCAGTCCATGTGGTCTTGAAGAGTCGGACACCACTGAGTGACTTCTCTTTCACTTTTCACTTTCATGCACTGGAGAAGGAAATGGCAGCCCACTCCAGTGTTCTTGCCTGGAGAATCCCAGGGATGGGGGAGCCTGGTGGGCTGCCGTCTATGGGGTCACACAGAGTCGAACACGACTGAAGCAACTTAGCAGTGGCAGCAACAGTGTCATCTGTATATCTGAGATTATTGATATTTCACTGGGAATCTAGATTTGAGCTTGTGCTTCATCTAGCCTGGAATTTCACGTGATGTACTCTTCATATAAGTTAAATAATCAGGGTGACAATATACAGCCTTGAGTTACTCCTTTTCCAATTAGGAATCATTCTGTTGTTCCCTGCCAATTCTATTTTTTCTTGACCTGTATGCAGATTTCTCAGGAGGTAGATACCTCAGGAGGCAATATTCCCATCTGTTTCAGAATTTTCCATAGTTTATTGTGATCCACACAGTCAAAGGCTTAGATGTAGTCAATAAAGCAGAAGTAGATGTTTTTCTGGAACTCTCTTGCTTTTTGTATGAGCCACCAAATTTTGGCAATTTGATCTCTGGTTTCTCTGCCTTTTCTAAATCCAGCTCGAATATCTGGCAATTCATGGTTCATGTACTCTTGAAGCCTGTCTTGGAGAATTTTGAGCATTATTTTGCTAGCATGTGAGATGAGTGTGATCGTGCAGTAGTTTGAACATTCTTTGGCATTGCCTTTCTTTGGGATTGGAACGAAAACTGACCTTTTCCAGTTCTGGGGCCACTGCTAAGTTTTCCAATTTTGCTATCACATTGAGTGCAGCACTTCCGTAGCATCATCTTTTAGGATTTAAAATAGCTCAGCTGGATTTCTATCACCTCCACTAGCTTTGTTCCTAGTGATGCTTCCTCAGGCTCACTTGACTTCATATTCCAGGATGTCTGGCTCTAGGTGAGTGATCGTCATGGTTATCTGGTTCATGATCCTTTTTGTATAGTTATTCTGTGAATTCTTGCCACCTCTTCTTAAAATCTTCTGCTTTGTTTAGGTCCATTTCATTTATCTCCTTTATTGTGCCCACATTTGCATTAAACTTTTCTTTGGTATCTCTAATTTTCATAGTGATCTCATATTTTTTTTAGCATAAGAATTCTAAAATTAGAATATTAGTTTGGGGAGAAGATTAACTAGGCCATCCTACCTGCCTCAGTTTACCTTTTTTTCTGTTACTTGATAGAATGCAATTATTTTGAATACATATGAAAGATCTTAGGTAATTTTTACTTTCCTCCCAGTTTAATGATTGTGATTTGTTTTTGCCAATTTATTTAATTATTTAGATGGAAAATTCCATCCACACTTACAAACTTTATCATACACTTCCATATAGCACAGTTGTAAAACTAAATATGTTGACCTACTTTACCACAATATCTATATATACACACAATAATTATTTAAAAGCTTTCTTCCTATATTTATTTTGTAACTGGTGAAGTTGAAACCAGCAAAGGCATATAAACTACTGTCTACATGTGAATAATATTCTATTTATTTTCATAAAATTTCAATAAAATTTTAACATAATACAATTTTAATTCTTCAAAGTATATCGCTTTACTATATGAACAGCATACTTCTACTGCATAAATATATAGTGGTAGATCAAACATAGTCCTTATTTAACATTTGAGATAGTGAACCATTCCACATGTAGAAGTTTAATCTATGTACACTGACAGGACAGGTTGAAGAGATGATATAGAAGGAAAGAGAAAAAAAAAAAAAAAAAACCCTAAAATATGAGCATATACACAGATACAAGTAAAATGTTTGAGATGAAAGTAGTTATAATTTACATAACTGATGAGAGTTACAATTAAGGAAGAAAACAATGCATTTTGACTATTGCAGAAATCCTTCATTACGTGAATATGCATAAGTAGATTATATTCATTCTCTGCTCAGTCCATAGCCCATAGTAAGCCACTTCCATCATTCTGCTACCTGCACTATGAAATTTCTTTGCAATTACTCCTGCTGTGGAAACTATCAACGGTACATGGGGCTTATTTTAGTCAACAAGTAGAGCAGAGCAGTGTGTGGTTTATTGAGAGACTGGGCTCTACCCACTTGTGTGAGCTGGTTATGTGGGTCCATATGAGTTTGTTGGATCTGGCTCTGGTACAGAGAACTTAAATCTTAAAAGGAAGTGATCAGGAAGAGAAGATGCAGATGAAACAAAGCAAATGACCATAACGTGGGTCTTATAAGATGAGCTATAGTTTGTGAGACTAGATAGGTCTCCCCATGCCTCCAGGCCTCCAATTTTGATGATGGGGATGTCTGGCAGAAGAAGTTGGTGGTACTCATAAAGGCACAGCTGGTTCAAGAATAGAAGATGCTGAAGTAGGATTTGGCAGGATCTATGGAAGTTGTGGGCCTGGATGCTAACTTTTAAATTGGTTGTATATGTGGACAGCAATAGGACCTTGTGACTTGCACAGACCTTCAGAGCTTTCTGTGTATGATTAGTTCACTCATTCAGTCATGTCTGACTCTTTGTGACCCAATGGACTGCAGCATGCCAAGCTTCGCTGTTGGTGGTGGTGGTCAGCGAAGCCTGACATGCTGTGGTTCATGGGGTCACAAAGAGTCAGACATGACTGAGCGACTGAACGAACTATATATAATTTATGTATATAATTATATCTATCTGTAAATATATCTGTTGTTTCACTGCTTCATTTTCATTCATTCTTTCAAATCTTGAGCAAAATATCTCTTGTTCGTACTAACATGAAATTATTCAGGGTAAGACATTTGGGGATAAGTAGTGTTTATGTAGCTAACCTGACAAGTTGCAAATTTTCATATATTCTGTATTCTATTTTGTGCCCTGATATCACAGTAACTATTCACTTCAGGTGGGAAACAAATAATTAGAGATGTATCAGTTCTATCTGGTATGCATGGTTTTAATTTTTAATTTTTATTTATTTATTTATTTTTTACCTTTGTTTTTTTAACAATATTGTATTAATTTTGCCATACATCAACATGAATCCACCACAGGTGTACACGTGTTCCCAATCCTGAACTTCCCTCTCACCTCCCTCCCCATACCATCCCCCTGGGTCATCCCAGTGCACCAGCCCCAAACATCCTGTATCCTGCATCGAACCTGGACTGGCAATTCATTTCTTATATGATATTATACATGTTTCAACGCCATTCTCCCAAATCATCCCACCCTATCCCACTCCCAAGCAGTCTAAAAGACTGTTTTATACATCTGTGTCTCTTTTGCTGTCTTGCATAAAAGGTTATTGTTACCATCTTTCTAAATTCCATATATATGCCTTAATATACTATATTGGTGTTTTACTTTCTGGCTTACTTCACTCTGTATAATCGGCTCTAGTTTCATCCACCTCATTAGAACTGATTCAAATGTATTCTTTTTAATGGCTGAGTAACACTCCATTGTGTATATGTACCACACTTTCTTATACATTCGTCTGCTGATGGATATCTAGGTCGCTTCCATGTCCTGGCTATTATAAACAGTGCCGTGATGAACACTGGGATACATGTGTCTCTTTCAATTCTTGTTTCTTCAGTGTGCATGCCCAGGAGTGGCATTGCCTGGTCATAAGGCAGTTCTATTTCCAGTTTTTTAAGGAATCTCCACACTGTTCTCCATAGTGGCTGTACTTGTTTGCATTCCCACCAACAGTATAAGACAGTTCCCTTTTCTCCACACCCTCTCCAGCATTTATTGCTTGTAGACTTTTGGATCACAGCCATTCTGACTGGCGTGAAATGGTACCTCACTGTGGTTTTGATTTGCATTTCTCTGATAATGAGTGATGTTGAGCATCTTTTCATGTGTTTGTTAGCCATCTGTATGTCTTCTTTGGAGAAATGTCTGTTTAGTTTTTGGGCCCATTTTTTGATTGGGTCGTTTATTTTTCTAGAATTGAGCTGCAGGAGTTGCTTGTGTATTTTTGAGATTAGTTGTTTATCAGTTGCTTCATTTGCTATTATTTTCTCCCATTCTGAAGGCTGTCTTTTCACCGTGCTTGTAGTTTCCTTTGTTGTGCAGAAGCTTTTAAGTTTAATTAGGTCCCATTGGTTTATGTTTGCTTTTATTTCCATTATTCTGGGAGGTGGGTCATAGAGGAATCTGGTGTGATGTATGTCGGAGAGTGTTTTGCCTATGTTCTCCTCTAGGAGTTTTATAGTTTCTGGACTTACATTTAGATCTTTAATCCATTTTGAGTTTATTTTTGTGTGTGGTGTTAGAAGGTGATCTAGTTTCATTCTTTTACAAGTGGTTGACCAGTTTTCCCAGCACCACTTGTTAAACAGATTGTCTTTTCTCCATTGTATATTCTTGCCTCCTTTGTCGAAGATAAGGTGTGCATAGGTGTGTGGATTTATCTCTGGGCTTTCTATTTTGTTCCATTGATCTATATTTCTGTCTTTGTGCCAGTACCATGCTGTCTTGATGACTGTGGCTTTGTAGTAGAGCTTGAAGTCAGGCAGGTTAATTCCTCCAGTTCCATGTTTCTGTGCATGGTTTTTAAACTTAACTAGGTCCTCATCACCTTCTTTATTATCACGGGTCTCATTTCTCCCTCTACAGACCTTTATGACTCATCAAATTCTTCTTACAATTTTCTCAACACCCCTGAACAGCCAAGAACAGATGACTTGTTTTCTGATGGACAAATGGAAATCAGGACGGATTTCAAATTCCCACATATCAGTGAAATTTTTTGTCAGTATTTGTATATTTCACCACATAAGATTAAGAAAATACTCTTCTTCTCCATTTCATAGATAATTCCTTAAGTTTTCCTCTGTACAAATCCCATTTTTTCATGCTTTTTGATGTCCACAATCTGCAATTAAATACTATCAATCCTGAATTATATCAACAGGGAAAAGTTATGACCAACCTAGATAGTATATTCAAAAGCAGAGACATTACTTTGCTGACTAAGGTCCGTCTAGCTAAGGCTATGGTTTTTCCTGTGGTTATGTACGAATGTGAGAGTTGGACTGAGAAAAAGGCAGAGCACCAAAGAATTGATGCTGTTGAACTGTGGTGTTGGAGAAGACTCTTGAGAGTCCCTTGGACTGCAAGGAGATCCAACCAGTCCATTCTGAAGGAGATCAGCCCTGTTATTTCTTTGGAAGGAAAGATGTTAAAGCTGAAACTCCAGTACTTTGACCACCTCATGTGAAGAGTTGGCTCATTGGAAAAGGCTCTGATGCTGGGAAGGACTCGGGGCAGGAGGAGAAGGGGATGACAGTGGATGAGATAGCTGAATGGCATCACTGCCTAGATGGATGTGAGTCTGAGTGAACTCCGGGAGTTGGTGATAGACAGGGAGGCCTGGCGTGCTGCGATTCATGGGGTCACAAAGAGTCGGACACGACTGAGCAACTGAACTCAGCTGAATATTATAGTTGTCTGAGTATAAGTTGCTTTAAAATATTTTTAAAAAATCAATGCCTGTGGACTGATCTTAAGCTAATACCATCTTTGGTTGGAATTTAAGAATGCCACCTTTCAGGTAAATTATCTCTGAAGACTGTCTGCTTTGACCAGGTTAGGTATAAATTACTCTACCTGGCACTCAGAGCTGTTTACAATATTGCTACATCCTAGATTCATGGACTTATTTTCAAGTGTGTATTTCACAAGTATCAGTCAAAATCAACTTACTGCTCATGAGATATGGCCCATGCTTTTTAATCATAACTTTGGCTACTTGTAATGTGCCAATGTTTACTCTTTAGCCAACAGACATTTATCAAATGCAAAGTGGCAAGTACTGTAGGATGCAAAATGAACAGGACAGAAATCTTGCCATAACAGAGGTAACTGTGTAGTAACAAGGTATTCCTAAATAGTTGTCATTTAAAGTCATAACTTCCATCATGTTGAAACATATGGGGCAATGAAAACAAAAGGAAAAATCTTTCTGGAGGAAAAGGAAGGGTGCAGAAAACTTCTCAGACTAGTTAACTCTTGAGCTGAGTATTAAATAATAATTATGTTTTGGTAAGCAAGGAAATGGGTAACAGACCCTCAATGTTTTAATCTGTGGGAAATCTGTTTAGCTTATATTTTCTGTTTCCAGTATTACCTACTTTAGACAGCTTTTCCTATGTCATGAATTCACAAGAATTCTCCCTATGTTGATTCCTTGTGACCTGATTTCATATAACCCTCTGACATATGTTAGCACTTGGCTGCACTCATCTTCTGATTGGTAGGAAACACACTGAAGCTCTTGTATCAGTTACTTCCCTAAAATATTTAATAACTGAGTTCTTTTGTAAGTGTTCCTATTTATTCTTTTCACATATCACTTTCTATTTTTTTCTAGAAAATTATGCAATGGGTGAATGCAATCTGTATAATATTATGCATCATACAGATGATTTGAATCGATACATTATTTTTCAAAGTCAGTGTTTAAGCCTGAGGAAGAAGACTCTGAATAAGAAAATATAAAAGTTATTTTGGGCAGTGAAGCAGGGGGTATCCTGTAGCCTTGAGACACATGATATTAAGAACAGACTTGTGTGCCTTTGTTACTGTTCTGATGTGTTAATATAGGAAAGTAGTGCTTCCATTGCATTGCTTTGGTGTAAAACTCAGCATTTGAGAGTCATTAGGAACTGCTGCATGTATTTTCTTTATCAGAGTTGGATTTACAAGAGTTATTGAGGAGAAGGTTCAGGACGCTCCTTTTCTTGGAGCTCTTCTAAATATATTGGGGTTCTCTTGATGGGTTTGCTGTGGCTCAAAACTCCAGGTGGTCAGGATTATTGTCTCTTTTTACCCCCAATGTGTTCACTGTACCATTTTTCCACAGAATTTAAATGTATAAAGACCTTTTTGGGGTGTGTGTGTGTGTGTGTGTGTGTGTGATATGGAAAAGGGAAATTTAGTGTGGTTTCAGTGAAATGTCATTTGCAGTTCCCACCTTGCAAGCAGTTACTGCTAACCCTCCAGGTCTAGGTAGGGGATGGGTCCCAGGATACCTTGGCATTCACTGGGATGACTCATACAGCATCCTAATAGGAAAGTAGAGGACACAAGATTGTGCAGGGATGAGAACAGGCCGTAGACTACACTATACATATTTGTGAATTGGAGAAATAAGGTCTGAAAGACATGGACTCAGTAAATATCCCACAGAAACTTTTCCAGTCTTCAGACATAAAATTCCAAGCAGAAGATTAGGTTCCTAGGAAGATTTTGTTGACTTGAATGTTCTCTCATCAGAAAGATACTCAGCAATGTGGAAAAAGCAATCATAATCACACCACATATTTTTCTTTGCTTTTTAATTGAAATTTTCTAACATAAAATTTTTATATTTTCTATTATTTGAAACCATCCTATATACAGAAAATATGTTGCTGTGTGAAAACACATATTTTATACAACCCTAAGCATCAGGATTACTTTATAGAATACCTGACATCTCTTGTTGTTGTTTTGCAGTTTCTAAGTCTTATCCAACTTCTTTGCGACTCCATGAACTTTAGCCCATCAGACAAGAATACTAGACTGGGTGCCATTTCCTTCTCCATCAAATGTTTCCAACTTAAGGATCAAATGCGTATATCCTGCATTGGCAGGGAAGTTCTTCATCTCTGAGTCACCAGGTATATCTCTTAAAGTCATTAAACAAAAGCCATGCAATTTGCTTCTGTAGTATAAAAATAATGCAAAGAAACATGTATTCCACTAACAAAATTTATACACATATTCACCAGGAATTCAATATAAGTATTGGAATTAGTTTTAAGCTTAATACAACATGGCTTAATGTTAAAATTCACTACAATTTCTTTCAACTGATTATAATTTAGAATTAATTTTGTATTTGTATCAGAATTATTGGAATGTAGAATTTTTTTTCAGAGTTCTGATATGGTAGAAAAAGAAGAATCTTACTGGAAGAACAAATATAACTTTAAAGAAAATACTTGTGATTTTATCTGTTTAAATATTATTTTTGTGAACTATTTCCACAGAATAAAATCATTATTTGCATTGTTACTAATATCATATTTGTAATCTTGAATCATTTCAACTTAAAAGAGCTTCCACAAATTATATGCTAGTTCACAAAACCCAGATCAAAATCTCCTGATTGTATATGTTTCATGTTTGATATTAATAATAAAATTAATTCTCACAATTTGTCTAACACATTAATCCAACTAGGACAGTGGATAGAAAAATCAGATTGACCACAGTAATTTAAGAAAAATGAGTTTTTTTGCACATTAAATTTGTTTGCCATATCTGATTGTATTTTTTCTAAAAGACTCTTTATAATACAAGAGAAAATCAATCATAGAATAAAAATAAAAAAGAGACATATACACATATTTTTACTGAATTTATCAAATTATGAATCTTTGAGTTTAATTTGAGAAAGTGTTAAATTATACTATTGTCTATTATTAAAGATCTTAAAGAATATTCTCAATTTAAATTTTAAAAATATATTAGTTATTTTAAGCAAATAAGATATCAGTTCAATTCAGTTCAGTCACTCAGTCGTGTTCGACTCTTTGTGACCCTATGAACCACAGCATGCCAGGCCTCCCTGTCCATCACCAACTCCTGGAGTCCACCCAAACCCATGTCCATGGTGTAAGTGATGCCATCATCTCTTAGAATTTGAAATAGCTCAATTGGAATTCCATCGCCTCCATAGCTTTGTTCATAGTGATGCCTATAAGATATAAATAGGTTAAAATGATTCAATTATGAAATGGTGATTAATTGATTAATTTGTTTTACTACACTGTCTTTTTATTTTATGAAAGTGTTAATTGCTCAGTTGTGTCTGCCTCTTTGTGACCTCATCGACTGTAGTCCATCTGGGCCATCTGTCCATGGGATTCTCCAGGCAAGAATACTGGAGTGGTTGCCCTGTACTTCTCCAGGGATACTTCTGGCCCCAGAGATTCTTCCTATTTCAAGGATAGAACCTGGACTCCCATATTGACAGCAAATATTTCACTGTCTAATTCAACAAGGAAGCCCAAATTTATATTATATTTAAGTAGCAATTATTATCAACAGCATATTTCAAATTCATATTTTTCTAGACTATTAATTTAATGTTAAAGTAGTTAATAACTATTAGCTTTATATTCTGTATAGTCTGGAAAATAAACTATATTTAATAGTAAAAATGATTTGGAATATAAAGAAGGCCATCTAATCTTTTTAAAACTAGAAAAAGTTAGAATGGTTGACAGTTAAAAACTAAATATGTAACTTTTGAAAATTTGTTCATTTCCATTGTTCCAGATATATTTTATTCTGCTGAACTACTTGGGATGGAGGTTCATGACATTGTACCAGAGACAGGCATCAAGATGATCCCCATGGAAAAGAAATGCAAAGAAAACAAAATGGCTGTGTGAGGAGGCCTTACAAATAGCTGTGAAAAGAAAAGAAGCAAAAAACAAAGGAGAAAAGGAAAGATATAAGCGTCTGAATGCAGAGTTCCAAAGAATAGCAAGGAGAGATAAGAAAGCCTTCCTCAATGATCAATGCAAAGAAATAGAGGGAAACAACAGAATGGAATGATGAGAGATCTCTTCAAGAAAATTAGAGATACAAAGGGAACATTTCATGCAAAGATGGGCACGATAAAGGACAAAAATTGTATGGACCTAAAAAATCCTGATAGATGCTGCTGTGAAAGTGCTGCACTCAATATGCTAGCAAATTTGGAAAGCTCAGCAGTGGCCACAGGACTGGAAAAGGTCAGTTTTCATTCCAATCCCAAAGAAAGGCAATGCCAAAGAATGCTCAGACTATCGCACAATTGCACTCATCTCCCATGCTAATAAAGTAATGCTCAAAATTCTCCAAGCCAGGCTTCAACAATACATGAACTGTGAAATCCCTGATGGTCAAGCTGGTTTTAGAAAAGGCCAAGGAACCAGAGATCAAATTGACAACATCTGCTGGATCATGGAAAAGCAAGAGAATTCCAGAAAAACATCTATTTCTTCTTTATTGACTATGCCAAAGACTTTGACTGTGTGGATCACAATAAACTGTGGAAAATTCTGAAAGAGATGGACATACCAGACCACCTAATCTTCCTCTTGTGAAAATGTATACAGGTCAGGAAGCAACAGTTAGAACTGGACATGGAACGACAGACTGGTTCCAAATAGGAAAAGGAGTATGTCAAGGCTGTACATTGTCACCCTGCTTATTTAACTTCTAATACAGAGTACATCATGAGAAACGCTGGTCTGGAAAAAGCACCAGTTGGAATCAAGATTGCTGGGAGATATACCAAACCTTAAATATGCAGATGATACCACCTTTATGGAAGAAAATGAAGAGGAACTAAAAAGCCTCTTGATGAATGTGAAAGAGGAGAGTGAAAAATTTGACTTAAAACTCAACATTCAGGAAACGAAGATCATGGCATCTGGTCCCATCACTTCATGGGAAATAGATGAGGAAACAGTGGAAACAGTGTTAGACTTTATTTGGGGCGGGGGGGGACTTCAAAATCACTGCAGATGGTGATTGCAGCCATGAAATTAAAAGACACTTTTTTCTTGGAAGGAAAGGTATGACCACCCTAGATAGCATATTCAAAAGCAGAGACATTACTTTGCCAACAAAGGTCTGTCTAGTCAAGGCTATGGTTTTTCCAGTAGTCATGTATGGATGTGAAAGTTGGACTGTGAAGAAAGCTGAGAGTCAAAGAATTGATGCTTTTGAAATATGGTGTTGGAGAAGACTCTTGAGAGTCCCGTGGGCTGCAAGGAGATTCAACCAGTCAATCCTAAAGGAGATCAGTCCTGCGTGTTCAATGAAGGGAGTGATGCTGAAGCTGAAACTCCAATACTTTTCCCACCTCAGGAGAAGAGTTGACTCATTGGGAAAGACCCTGATGCTTGAAGAGATTGGTGGCAAGAGGAGAAGGGGACAGAGGATGAGATGGCTGGCTGGCATCACCGACTCAATGGACATGAATTTGGGTAAACTCCCAGAGTCGGTGATGGAGAGGGAGGCCTGGAGTGCTGCGATTCATGGGTTCACAAAGAGTCAGACACGACTGAGCAGCTGAACTGAACTGCAGTGCACTGTACTCCTTGAGACACAAAGTTGAAGGAAGAGCTGTAAAAGTTCAGCTACCTAGCTAAAGAGAAGCACTACATTTAAAAGTTCTGTTAATTTCAAGAAGGTTGTATGCAAAGAATTATACATAAAGTTATTTATTTTAATTAGAGGTTAAATACTTTACAATACTGTAAATACTTTAAAATGTGAAAATAATTCAAGAATAGGATATTTAAAAATCTTTTTTTTCTGTGATTTCATTGACAGGTTTCAAACGATGATACATTAATCAAACTGAAGTCTCTTCCAGGAATCAATCACATTGACCAAGTATTCTCTTGATATTTGCCTTATACTTAAAAAATAATCCAGAAACCCTACAGCCCTTCATCTACCTGTCCTCTTGACGTTCCTTCATTTATTTATTTACTATTCCTTTCCCACTTCTCTGTGTAATTTTTTTTCTTAATTATTCTGAGCATTTGTATATTTTATTGGCTAAAATGTCTAAATTTTCAAAGTTTTCATTTTACAGCAGTCAGCCATTTTTTGTTTGTTTTAGATATTTATTTTATTTATTATTTTTAATGTAAATTTATTTATTTTAATTGGAGGTTAATTACTTTTTAATTGTATACAGTGATTTTTTTAGAGTTCAGAAATCTTGGGTCTCTGATCTTATAGGTTAACTTGGTATGATATCAAAGACATCACGGACTGTTTCCATGTTTCAGACCTTTGAGATTATATTTCCTTTTTCAATTTTTGAATTTGCTTAAATTTGTTTACCTAACAGTTGATCATTGTAGATATATCCTATTATTGTTGATATTGTTATCATGTTTAATTACACTTGAATTCTTTTATTTCTTTGCTTGACTAAGAAATAATTTTTAGTATCTTTTTAAACATTAATGTTCAGTAAGAGATAAAACCTTGTGTATGTGAACAGATCTGTATTTCAGTTAACTAAAATATGACATTGATGACTGTATCAAAATTTAAATTCAATGTGATGGATCCATTCCATGAAATAATGACAGCAGATAAAAAGATTAGAGGAGTATGTAGATCAGGGGCAGAACTTACAAACTTGGTTTTCAGTTAAATATATATATATACACGCACACACACAAATATAGCACAACGTTTTACATAAACTGATGCACATGAAACAAGATCTATTTTATAAGACGGTATGTAAAAAGAAGTTCATTAAAACATTAGATTCATTGCTTATAGGAGGTGGTGATGGGAAGGAAGATAAAATGGAATCAATCCATTAGTTATTAGACAATAATATAATAGTAGCTACTTGCACAGGCCAGGGATG
Organism: Budorcas taxicolor; assembly: GCF_023091745.1. Lineage (NCBI taxonomy): Eukaryota > Metazoa > Chordata > Mammalia > Artiodactyla > Bovidae > Budorcas > Budorcas taxicolor. The sequence continues at coordinate 9,662,530 of NC_068923.1, forward strand.
AAAAGTAATTGGGGGGAGGGGGGTGGCAGTTAATTAACTTTCGTGTGAAGTTCAGCTGGACAAAAGTAACTTGGATCAGTTTACTAGGTTTGAAGTAAAGGGGCAATAAGAAAATATGTGATGAGAAGGACTAAGCATAAAATAGTTGGAACTATACATTTCTTCAGTATCATTGTTATGAACTGAATTATGTCCACCAAATTCCTTATGGTGAAACTCTAATTCCTAATGTGACTCTATTTGGAAACAGGATCTTATGATATGTAATTCATCCTAAAATAAGTCATAAGAGTGAGACCCTGATTTAGTGGGACTGCTGTCCTCATCAGTAGAGGAAGAAGAAGAAAACCAAGGGCACACAAACACAGAGGGACAACCATGTGAAGACACAGCAGGAACAGAGTGGCCATCTACAAACCAAAGAGAGAGCTCTTGGTGAAAACCAGTTCTGCCTGTACTTTGCTGGATTCCCAAACCCTAGAACTGTGAGAAATAAGTTTTTGCTTCTGTCACTCAGTCTTTAACACATCGATGAATTTCAAAGGAATGCCACCTCTTTCCTGAACTCTAAAAAAGTTTCTAATTCATTAGAATGAAAGAAGGTAATACTTTCTGAATCTGGTTAGTTGGCCTTTCTCTTTTGCATTTCCTCATATGAAATATTCTTCCTCATCAGCCAAGACATCTATCTCTCTTAAGGCTTGGTGAGGAGGGAATGTTAGTGATAAATGTGAATTGAGAGTGTGGTTGATTAATTCTGATATAACTGGAATGCTTAGAGCAAAAAAAAGAATCAGCGTTTAGCATTTGTTTACTAAAAGAAGATATTAGTGTTAGATCTGCCTACTTAGAGATTATTAGACAGGGGCGAATTAGAATATTATCTAGGAGAAGTACCTTTCCCCCACCCAGGGCTCTGGGAGATAGTGGAAAAATGAAAATCAGAAATGAGATAGTGAGCTTAGGGGATGGACATACCTGCACACCCAGGGAAAATATCCCTAGAAGGAAGCGAGAAAATCAAGGAAAATACATGAGTTTTTGTCTTGATTTTCATTTGATTATCTGATAGGAAATTTTATTGAAGGCTGTCCTTTTCTTGCTACAATTTGGGCTAAGTAGATCCAAGTACAATGTGATGTGGTGTGTGTGTGAGAGAGATACTACTCAAAGGAGAGGAGATCTGGGAGAGCTTGAGATTTAAATGAAAGATGTTCGCATTTTCTACATGTTCAGAGAAATCATGTTGAGAAAATTTCAGTATAAAACCTAGTTGTGTTGTGAGCTTAGTGATTCTGCAACCTGAGCCTCTTGAATTCACCACTCAAGACAAAACAAATAAGTAAGTAAAAAACAAATAAAAGATATAATCCATATTATGTCAGAGTTAATAAGAGCTGAAGAAGGTCCAACATGGGTGAGGCAGTCATCAGTGGATCACAAAAGGACTGAAAAAGACAAAACAAGTATTAGAACTCACATTGTCCAGAATTCAGCATCAGGCACAGAAGGATCCATTGATACAATTCAGTGTCAGACACCAGCATAAAGTTCAGATGTTTAACCCAAGCAAATCACACAAGGGTCAACCACCCCAATATCCAGAACACTAAAAACCACAGATCCACTGACTAGTCCATCTATTGGGCTAGATGGTCACACACAATTAAAAGTCACATGCAATGAAACTGTGTACTTAATGGTGAGAGGGAGATTTCTTTTTTAGGTGAGTGAAAACTAGGCTCTAAGAATTAGACAAAACATCAGCTTTTTAGAACTAACAAAGCTTTAAAATCCATTTTATCTAAAGAAAATAAAGCAAAAAAAAAAAAGCTTGAAGTAAACATGAAGATAATTTTTAGCTTTTTTTTCAAATCATCTTCCAAATGTTCATCAAATAAAAGCAGAAACATATTTATTTAATCATTTCCAAGAAAATGGCGATCTTTAAAGATTATTAATCCAATAATAGGAGCACATAATGTGCTAAAAAGGATGCCACTTAAGTGAGTTTTTTCTTTCCTTCCCTCAGTGTTTTCTTTATTTTTACCTTCCTTTGCATTTTCTATTTTGTTCCCATTTAAATTAACAAAATGGGAAGAGCTACTAATTTTAAAAGATCTATCTTATTTTTAATAACCAGATTATAATTTTCATAATATTAATTGTTGGAAACATTTGCTTCTCATTTTTTTTTTCTTGTGGGAAAACTCCAAACAAGTATGATGATACCATCTCAAATATTTACTGGCTTTATCATATCTCCTCTATATTAATTTGCTATTTGCCCAGGGGTACTATAACAAAATAAAAACTCTGTTGCTAAAAAAAGAGAAAGTTTTCTTCTCATAGCTATTTTTTCCCTTAGTTTGGGTATAATTGCTTTACAATGTTGTATTAGTTTCTGTTCTACAATAAAATGAATTAGCTATATGTATATATGTAGATCCTTTCTGTCTTGGACCTCCCTCCACCACCCCATCCCACTTATCTAGGTCACCATAGAGCACTGAACTGGGTTCCCTGTGCTATAGAGCAAGTTCCCACTAGCTATCTGCTTTACACACAGTACTGTATATATGTCAATCCTAATCTCCCAATTTGTCCCACGCTTTTTCTCCTCCAAAGCCAAACAAAAGGACAACCCTCAGAATGGGAGAAAATATTTGGAAATGGAGCAAATGAAAAGAGTCTAATCTCTAAAATACAGCACATGAAACTCAATATCAAGAAAACAAACAAGCTAAAAGAAAAAAACAAAAACGGGCAGAAGACCTCAATAGACCTTTCAACAAAGAAGACATACAGATGGCCAACAGGCAGATGAAAACATGCTCAACATCACTAATAGAGAAATTCAGATCAAAACTACAGTGAGGTATCACCTCACAATCATCAGAATGGCCATCATGAAAAAATTTAAAAACAATAAATTGTGGAGAGGGTTTGGAGAAAAGAGAAACCTCTTGCACTGTTAGTAGGAATATAAATTGATACAACCACCATGGAGGACAGTAGGGCTTCCCAGGTGGCACTAGTGATAAAGAACACACCTGTCAATGCAGGAGACAAAAGAGATGCAGTTTCAGTCCCTGGGTGGGGAAGATCTTGTGGAGGAGTAAATGCTAACCCACTCAGTATTGTTGCCTGGAAAATCCCACGGACAGAGAAGCCTGTCAGGCAACAGTTCATAAGGTCCCGAAGAATTGAATACTATTGAACCTTTGTTGATTATCTATTTTTTAAATATAAACTTATTTATTTTAATTGGAGGTTAATTACTTTACAATAATTTATTGGAACCAACAAAGACCTATTACATAGCAGAGGGAACACTGCTTAATGTTATGTGCCAGTCTGGGTGGGAGGGGGGCTTGAGGAAGAATGGATACATATATACACATGGCTGAGTCCCTTCATTGTTCACCTGAAACTATTGCAATATTGTTAATCAGCTATACAACAATACACACAGTTTTTGGTGTTAAAAATAAATAAATAAATAAAATTCAAATAAAAGAAACAATTATTTTAAATGCAAAACAAAGTACCAATGAATAGAGATTATTGGCTAATCAAAGGTCAGAACATTAAGGGGACATCATTTGTATTGTGGAATATCCTAACTGTGAAACCAAGTTAAAGGAAGTTTAATAGGTTAGATCCTTTGTTAGACCTTTTTTGGTGGGTATGAAAATTATTATAATTATTTGTGTAATCTCAAAAAATTGTTTCATAAAAATGCCAAATATATTTAAAAAAATTTTGAATACTATTGAACCAATTTAGCACCCATAGAGAACAGTTGGGAATTTCTTGGGGAAAAAAAAAGATAAGAAATCTAAACATAGAGCTACTATAGGACTCAACAATCTCACTCGTGGCTAAATACCCTGAGAACAACATAATTCAGATACATGCATCCCAATATTCATTGCAGTACTATTTACAATAATCAGGACATGAAAACAACCTAGATATCCATTGACAGATGAATGGATAGAGAACATGTAGTAATATACGCAATGGAATATATACAGTGGCTATACAAAAAAAAAAAAAAATTGTGTTATTTGTAGAGATGTGGATGGATCTAGAGAGTGTCGTACAAAGTGAAGTAGTCAGAAAGAAAAAAAATCTTACATTAACATATATAATTGGAATTTCTCATAGTTCTTGATGATAGAATTCATAAATCAAGGTGACTAGAGAGTTTGTTTCCTCTGAGTCCTCTCTCCTTTGTGTGCAGACAGCTGCTCTCTTACTTTGTCCTCACATGGTCATTGTTCATGCAGGACACTTCCCTGGTGTCTTTTTCTGTATATGTCTTTCTCTTCTTATAAGGTTACATGTCATATAGAATTAGGGCTCCAGTCTAAGGTCCTCATATTAACTTACTTACCTCTGTAAATACCTTATTTCCAAATATGGTTGTTTCTGATAAACTGAGGATTAGAATTTCAAAAACTATGATTTTAAAATGACACAATTCAACCCCAGACATCCATTCTTAATTTTATCTCCTGCAGGATATATTTCTTCAGTTCTTTCACCTATTCCTGGTAAAGTTTTAAGGCCTTTTTCTCCCAAAGTGAATCCACTTTTTCTAGACAAATGATAATTCCTAGTGTCTCTCATATTGAAAAATCATACACAGGAATCTAAACAATACCGATGATTGATGAGGGAACAGGGAGACAGTGACTTTTTTATGAGAGTCAATGCTTGTATGTTTCATGGAGATAAACACATTGATGTGATTTTAGTCAAACTTGATTGTGAATACTTTTTCAGTAATGAAAGACATAAAGGATCAGAGAGTCATTTGGATTCCTCTAGAAAACAGAAGGTGCACCAACCAACTTCAGATGGAGGGTTGGAATCATATAACCTGTCTCTGTGTTTAACACATCGTGAATATACCAAAATTAGTGACTTCTTTCATTTCTTTCTCCTTGCTTATTACTACTGCATTCCTACCTGTTTCTCTTGATAATTGTGACCAACTCTTCCCATGTCCCATCTTATTTATATATTTTTAGTGAAGTCAGACCTTCTCAATCATAAACTTATTAAATTACTTTTATAAATTAAAGGCAATTTTTCTCCTATGACTTTAGTAGTATCTAATGCTAAAATTTATTTTATGTATCTATACTACTGCATTGAGATTTTAATACTTATGTATTGATATAACCCATGTATATTCCTAAGCATAATATTGTACTTAAAGATTTTTGTTTTGTTTTCTTTGTTCAAGTTGAGCAAATTGCCTTTAATTTCCAGTTTTCTGTGAGTTTCTAGGACATATGGGTGTTGTATTTTGTCAAATGTTTTTCATATGTTGAGCCAGTCATGCATACCTGGAGTAAAACCCACTTTGGCATGATACATGTCTTTATACTTTCTTCAGTACAATTTTCTAATAACTTGGTAATAAATTTGAGATTAAAATCATTCAAAGAATCTTTTTTGACCACACTAGAATGAAAAAAAAAAAAAGCTTACAAATTGAAAATAACAACAACAGCAGCAATACATGGAAATTAATCAACACACTCTTAAATAACCATTAGATCAAAGAAGAAATCAAAAGTAAATGTAAAAAAAAATCTAAAAAATCTCAACACAAACAAAAATAAAGACACAACATACCAACGTTTATAAGACAGCAGAAGCAATATTAAGAGGGAAGTTTACAGCTATAAACACCTACATTAAAAAAAAAAGAAACTTAAATGAATAATCTCAAGAAAATATCAAAAGACTGAGCTAAGCTCAAAGTATTCAGAAGAAATGAAATTATTTAATTAGAGCAGAAATAAATAAAAGGAGGCTTTATAGACAATAGACAAGAACAAAATACTGAGTTATGTTTCTGGACAGATGAGCAAATCAACAAACCTTAGCAAGACTAACCAAGAAAAAATGAAAAGAGACTCAAATAAATGAAACTAAAAGTGAAAGCAGATACATTACAACTGATACCACAAAACAAAACAAAATTTAAAAATATATATATAGGGGCTATTATGAACAATTATACGCCAGCAAATTAGACAATCAAAATAAAACAGATATATTTATAAAAACATACATTCTACCAAGACTGAATCAAGAATAAATAGAAAGCTTGGACAGATCAAGAATGAAAATGGAGATCAAATTATTAAGCAAAATCTCCCAACAATGAAAAGCCCAGGACCAGATGACTTCACAGGTGACTTTTACCAAACATTTAAGGAAGAATTGATGCCAACCCTTTTAAAACTCTATCCAAAAATAATTGAAGAAGAACACTTTAAGACTTATTTTATAAAGCCTGTGTCACCTGGAAACCAAAACTTAATAACATCACAAAAGAGAACTACTATACAATATTCTTGATATATCTGAGTGAAAAACTACACAACAGATTTTAGAAAACTGAATTCAATAAGACATTAAAAGGATCATATAATAGACCATTTGGTATTTGTTCCTGGGACACAAGGATGTGCAGGATGGGTCAAAATCCCTAAATCAATCAGTGTGATACACCACACAATAAAATGAAGGATAAAAGCTACATGATTGTGTTGATACAGAAGAAGCATTTGACGAAAATTCAACACCCGTTCTTGATAAAAGCTCTCAACAAATTAGGTATAGAAGGAACTTATCTACAACACTCAAAAGGCTGTATATTAAAATGTATAGTTATACTTAATGGTGAAAAACAAAGCCTTTTCTCCACAGTTTATAGCAAGACAAAGATATCCTTACTCACCTCTTCTATTCAATATAGTGCAAGGTACAAATCAATTTAACAAAACCGATCGCTTTCCCATACAATGACAATGAACAATCAGCAAGTAAAATTAAAGAAACAAATCCAGTTACTTTAGAATCAAAATTAATAAAATATTTAGAAATCAACTAAAGATAAAATGTACTTTACATGAAAAACTATAAAATATTGATGAAAGAAATTAAAGTAGACACGGGGAGGGAAGGGAGAGCGGGGTTCAGGATTGGGAACACGTACGTGTATACCTGTGGCAGATTCATGTTGATATATTGCAAAACCAATACAATATTGTAAAGTAATTAACCTCCAATTAAAATAAACAAATTTTAAAAAGTCATAACCAAAAAAAAAATAAAGTATACACACACTTGCTCATAATTATTTTAATTAAAAATTTAAAAGTTAAGTATTAGTAATCAATGATAATTAATATTTTTTCTAAAACCAGCTTGAGCACTCATCTCACATGCTAGTAAAGTGAGGCTTAAAATTCTCCAAGCCAGGTTTCAGCAATACGTGAATAGTGAACTTCCAGATGTTCAAGCTGGTTTTAGAAAAGGCAGAGGAACCAGAGATCAAATTGCCAACATCTGCTGGATCTTTGAAAAAACAAGAGACTTCCAGAAAAACATCTATTTCTGCTTTATTGACTATGCCAAAGCCTTTGACTGTGTGGATCACAGTAAACTGTGGAAAATTCTGAGAGAGATGTGCATACCAGACCACCTGACCTGTCTCTTGAGAAATCCGTATGCTGGTCAGGAAGCAACAGTTAGAACTGGACATGGAACAACAAACTGATTCCAAATAGGAAAAGGAGTACATCAAGGCTGTATATTGTCACCCTGCTTATTTAACTTCTATGCAGGGTACATCATGAGAAACGCTTTGCTGGAAGAAACACAAGCTGGAATCAAGGTTGCCGGGAGAAATATCAGTAACCTCAGATATGCAGATGACACCACCCTTATGGCAGAAAGTGAAGAGGAACTAAAGAGCTTCTTAATGAAAATGAAAGAGGAGAGTGGTAAAGTTGGCTTAAAGCTCAACATTCAGAAAACGAAGATCATGGCATCTCGTCCAATCACTTTATGGGATATAGATGGTGAAACAGTGGAGACAGTGTCAGATTTTATTTTCAGGGGCTCCAAAAGGATTGCAGATGGTGATTGCAGCCATGAAATTAAAAGACGCTTACTTTTTGGAAGTAAAGTTATGGCCAAACTAGATAGCATATTCAAAAGCAAAGACATTATTTTGCCAACAAAAGTCTGTCTAGTCAAGGTTATGGTTTTTCCACTGGTCATGTATGGATGTGAGAGTTGGACTGTGAAGAATTGATGCTGAAGAATTGATGCTTTTGAACTGTGATGTTGGAGAAGACTCTTGAGAGTCCCTTGGAATGCAATAAGGTCCAACCAGTTCATCCTAAAGGAAATCAGTCCTGAGTGTGCATTGGAAGGACTTATCCTAAAGCTGAAACTCCAATACTTTGGCCACCTCATGCAAAAAGTTTACTCATTGGAAAAGACTCTGATGCTGGGAGGAATTGGGGGCAGGAGGAGAAGGGGACGACAGAGGATGAGATGGCTGGATGGCATCACCAACTTGATGGACATAAGTTTGTATGAACGCCGTGAGTTGTTGATGTACGGGGAGGCGTGACGTGCTGCAATTCAAGGGTTCGCAATGAGTCAGACACGATTGAGTGACAGAACTGAACTGAATTGAACCTTGACTATTAGTGATGTTTAAAACCTTCTCATGCGCTTTTTGCCCAAATGTATGCTTTCTTTGGAGTAATATCTATTCAGTCACTTTTCCTATTCTAACTGGGTCATTTATTTGTTTCTTTTTGTTTAATATTTATTTATGGGAAAACCTTATATATTTTTGATTTTGACTGTTTATCATAAGTATGGTTGCAGTTATCTTCTCCCATTCCATATATTATCATTTCATTTTGCTGATTGTTTTCTTTGTCAAGCAGAAACTTCTTAGATAAATGTAATCCTACTTTTATATTTTTGCTTTTTCTTTTTTTGGTGTCATATTCAATAAATCATTGCCAAAGCCAATGTCAAGAAAGGTTTTCCCCATGTATACTTCCAGGAGTTTTACAATTTTAAGACTTATGTGTATATATTTTTTTCTCAAAGCATTGGTTAGTTTATTTAAAATATTTTGATTCTGAAAAGGATGGTTTTTTGAAGTTTATTATGAAAGTTTAAAAAGTTTAAAGGAAATTAAAGAAAATATACTCAATCTCAGATACTGTGGGGAAACCTCTTCTAAATGTTTGACATTTTTTCCTTCTAGTATGATTTCTACCTAAGTTTATACATTAACTAAAATATAGCTGAATATCAAACACATATCCTTCTGTTTACAGTTTCTGCTAAACATCAGCACGAATCAGCCAGAAGTACACATAAGACTTATGTTTAAACCTTTAGTTCATTTTGAGTTAACCATGGCTATAGTATAAGGATCCAATTTTATTATTTTACATGTGCATGTCTATTTTTTCCAGTACCATTTATTTAAGAAACTATCCTTTTGCTCATTGTGTCCTTGGCACTCTCATTGAGTATCATTTGACTGTATATATATGAGGTCTTTTCAAGTCTATTTATTCTATTTCATGAGTCTATATATATGTTTTTATGGTAGTACTATATTGTTTTTATTACTATAACTTTGTAATGCACATTGGAACCAGAAGGGTGATACCACCAGGTTTGTTCTTCTTGCTTAAAATTGCTTTGTTATTCTTTTTTTTTTTTTGTAATTACATATGAAATTTTTGAGTTGTTCTATTTATCTAAAAAAATACCACTGAGACTTTGATATGGATGGAATTGAATTTGTAGATTGCTTTGGTTGGTGTGAACATTTAAAAATAATTATTATTAATAACTAATACTTAACTTTTAAATTTTAATAATAATAATTATGAGCATGTGATGTATGTATACTTTTTTTTGGTTATAACTTTTATTTTTTTAAATTTATTTATTTAAATTGGAGGTTAATTACTTTACAATATTGTATTGGTTTTGCCATACATCAACATGAATCCGCCACAACTATACATGTGTTCCCCATCCTGAATCCTCCTCCTTCTTCCCTCCCCATGTCTACTTTAATTTCTTTCATCAATATTTTATAGTTTTTCGTGTAAAATACATTATATCTTTGGTTGATTCCTAAATGTTTTATTAATTTTGGTTCTATAGTAACTGGATTTGTTTCCTTAATTTTATTTGCTGATTGTTCACTGTCATTGTATGGGAAAGCAATCGGTTTTGTTAAATTGATTTGTACCTTGCACTATATTGAATAGAAGAGGTGAGTGAGGATATCTTTGTGTTGTTGGAAGGAGGGTATTTGCTATGACCAGTATGTTCTCTTGGTAAAACTGCATTAGCCTTTTCCCTGCTTCAGTCTGTACTCCAAGGCCAAATTTACCTGTTACTCCATGTGTTTTGTGACTTCCTATTTTTGCATTCCAGTCCCATATAATGAAAAGAACATTGTTTGGGGGTTTTAGTTCTAGCAGGTCTTATAGGTCTTCATAGAGCTGTTCAACTTCAGCTTCTTCAGCATTACTGGCTGGGCATAGACTTGGATTACTGTGGTATTGAATGGGTTGCCCCAGAAACAAACAGAGATTATTCTGTCATTTTTGATACGGCATCCAAGTATTGTATTTTGGACTCTTGCTGACTATGATGGCTACTCTATTTCTTAAGGTTTTCTTGCTCACAGTAGTAGATATAACAGTTATCTGAATTAAATTCACCCATTCCAGTCCATTTTAATTCGCTGATTCCTAAAAGGTCAATATGAAAGAGGAGAGTGAAAAAGTTGGCTTAAAACTCAACATTCAGAAAACTAAGATCATGGCATCCAGTCCGATTACTTCATGGCAAATAGATGAGGAAACAGAGGCAGACTTGATGTTTTGGGGCTCCAAAATAGCTGCAAATCATGACTGCAGCCACGAAATTAAAAGACATTTACTCCTTGGAAGAAAAACTATAACCAATATAGATGGCACATTAAAAAACAGAGACATTACTTTTCCAACAAAGTTCTGTCTAGTCACAGCTATGGGTTTTTTTTCAGTAGTCATCAGTGGATGTGAGAGTTGGACTATAAAGAAAGCTGAGTGCCAAAGAATTGATACTTTTGAACTGTGGTGTTGGAGAAGACTCTTGAGAGTCCTCTGGACTGCAAGGTGATCCAACCAGTCCATCCTAAAGGAGATCAGTCCTGAGTGTTCATTGAAAAGACTGAGGTTGAAGCTGAAACTCCAATACTTTGGTCACTTGATGCGAAGAACAGACTCACTGGAAAAGACCCTGATGCTGGGAAAGACTGAAGGCAGGAGGAGAAGGGGACGAGAGAGGATGAGATGGTTAGAGGGCATTGCCGACTCAATGGACATGAATTTGGGTAAACTCCAAGAGTTGGTGATGGACAGGGAGCCTGGTGTGTTCCAGTCCATAGGGTCGCGAAGAGTCAGACAGGACTGAGTGACTATACTGACTGATTGACTTTTGCCATCTTCTGTTTGATTTCTTCCAATTTGCCTTGATTCATGGGCTTAACATTCTAGGTTCCTTTGAATATTGCTCTTAACAACATCGGACTTTGCTTCCATCACCTGTCATATCCACAACTGGGGGTTGTTTTTGCTTTGGCTCCATCTCTTCATTCTTTTTGGAGTTATTTCTCCACTGATCTCCAGTAGCATATTGGGCACCTACCGACCTAGTGATGTCATCTTTCAGTGTCCTGTTTTTTTGTTTTTTTTTTTTTGGCTTTTTCATACTGTTCATCGGGTTCTCAAGGCAAGAATATTGAAGTGGTTTGCCATTCCCTTCTCCAGTGGACAACATTTTGAATGAAGTATAGACTTTAGTCAATAATAATGTGTCAACATTGACTCATTAACTGCAATAATAATAACTAATAATTAACTGCAATAATAATAACTAATAATTAACTGCAATAATAACTGCAATTATTATACTAATGCAAAATAAAATGACAATAGAAATTAATTGTGAATATATGGGAATACTGTTCAAAAAAACTGTGCAAATTTTCAATAAATATAAATTAAGATATATACGTACATATATATGATGTAAATATATGCACACGCTGCAAATATACAATTGCTTATCTATCTGTCTATCTATCTATCCATCCTGTATCAAACACAGACTGGCGATTCGTTTCTTACATGATGGTATACATATTTCAATGCCACTCTTCCACATCATCCCACCCTCTCCCTCTCCCTCAGAGTCCAAAAGTCCATTAGCCATCTGTATGTCTTCTTTGGAGAAATGTCTGTTTAGTTCTTTGGCCCATTTTTTGATGGGTCGTTTATTTTTCTGGAATTGAGCTGCATGTGTTGCTTATATATATATTTTTTTTTTGCTTATATATTTTTGAGATTAGTTTTTTGTCACTAGAGAGAGTGAAAGTACAATTTGCAGGCTTCATTGTGGAACTTTCTGTTAACCCCCTTCAATGACATGCAAAACATTTTTTTGTGTAGTTATTAGTCAGAGATATTCTAATCCATTGTGTGTGTGTGCAAGGATGCTTCAGTTGTGTCTGTCTCTGTGAGACCCTATGGGCTGTAGCCTATCAGATTCTTCTGTCTGTGGTATTCTTCAGGCAAGAACACTTTGGTAAACTTGAGGCTGAATACTTGAGGTTGTCATACCCTCCTCCAAGAGATCTTCCTGACCCAGGGATCAAACCCACATCTCTTATGTCTCCTGCATTGGCAGCCACTTTATGTACCACTAGTGCCACATGGAAAGCCAATTCTAACCCAATAAATAAGCCTGAATCTAAAGACAGATTTAATAGAAATACAAGTTCAGAAGAACTTTAGAATTTACTATTCTATGCCAGTGTTTGGATTAAGCATAATTTTTTTGTTTAGGTATTTTGTTTTGTTCCATTATTTTCATATGGAAATCTAGTCATTCCAGCAACATTTGTTGAAAAGACTGTCCTTTCTTTTTTTCTTTTTCTTTTTTTTTAGGATCCCTCTTTCCTTTTTTTTTTTTTTTAATTTTTATCTTTACTTATTTTACTTTAAAATACCGTATTGGTTTTGCCATACATTGACATGAATCCACCACGGGTGTCCATGAGTTCCCAATACTGAACTCCCCTCCCACCTCCCACCCCATATCATCTTTCTGGATCATCCCCGTGCACCAGTCCCAAGCATCCTGTATCCTATATCGAACACAGACTGGCGATTCGTTTCTTACATGATAGTATACATGTTTCAATGCCACTCTTCCACATCATCCCACCCTCTCCCTCTCCCTCAGAGTCCAAAAGTCCGTTCTACACATCTGTGTTTCTTTTGCTGTCTTGCATACAGGGTTACCATTAACATCTTTCTAAATTCCATACATATTTGTTAGTATACTGTATTGGTGTTTTTCTTTCTGGCTTACTTCACTCTGTATAATCGGCTCCAGTTTCATCCATCTCATTAGAACGGATTCAAATGTATTCTTTTTAATGGCTGAGTAACACTCCATTGTGTATATGTACTACAGCTTTCTTATCCATTCATCTGCTAATGGACATCTAGGTTTTTTCCATGTCTTGGCCATTATAAACATGCTGCAATGAACACTGGGGTACTTGTGTCTCTTTCAATTCTGGTTTCTTCCATGTGTATGTCCAGCAGTGGGACTGCTGAGTCATAAGGCAGTTCTATTTGCAATTTTTTTAAGGAATCTCCACACTGTTCTCCATAGTGGCTGTACTAGTTTGCATTTCCACCAACAGTGTAAGACAGTTCCCTTTTCTCCACACCCTCTCCAGCATTTATTGCTTGTAGACTTTTGGATCGCAGCCATTCTGACTGGTATGACATGGTACCTCATTGTGGTCTTGATTTGCATTTCTCTGATAATGAGTGATGTTGAGCATCTTTTCATGTGTTTGTTAGCCATCTGTATGTCTTCTTTGGGGAAATGTCTGTTTAGTTATTTGGCCCATGTTTTGATAGGTCGTTAATTTTTCTGGAATTGAGCTGCCTGTGTTGCTTGTATATTTTGGAGATTAGTTGTTTGTCAGTTGCTTCATTTGCTATTATTTTCTCCCATTCAGAAGGCTGTCTTTTCACCTTGCTTATCCGTCTAGTCAAGGCTATGATTTTTCCTGTGGTCATGTATGGATGTGAGAGTTGGACTGTGAAGAAGGCTGAGTGCCAACGAATTGATGCTTTTGAACTGTGGTGTTGGAGAAGACTCTTGAGAGTCCCTTGGACTGCAGGGAGATCCAACCAGTCCGTTCTGAAGGAGATCAACCTTGGGATTTCTTTGGAAGGAATGATGCTAAAGCTGAAACTCCAGTACTTTGGCCACCTCATGCGAAGAGTTGACTCATTGGAAGAGACTCTGATGCTGGGAGGGATTGGGGGCAGGAGGAGAAGGGGACGACTGAGGATGAGATGGCTGGATCGCATCACAGACTCGATGGACGTGAGTTTGAGTGAACTCCGGGAGATGGTGATGAACAGGGAGGCCTGGCGTGCTGCGATTCATGGGGTTGCAAAGAGTCGGACACGACTGAGCAACTGAACTGAACTGAACTGATAGTTTCCTCTGTTGTGCAGAAGCTTTATTTTTAATTAGGTCCCATTTGTTTATTTTTGCTTTTATTTCCAGTATTCTGGGAGGTGGATCTTAGAGGATCTTGCTGTGATTTATATCAGATTGTGTTTTGCCTATATTCTCCTCTAGGAGTTTTATAGTTTCTGGTCTTACATTTAGATCTTTAATCCATTTTGAGTTTATTTTTGTGTGTGGTGTTAGAAAGCGATCTAGGTTCATTCTTTTACATGTGGTTGACCAGTTTTCCCAGCACCACTTGTTAAAGAGATTGTCTTTTCTCCATTGTATATTCTTGCCTCCTTTGTCAAAGATAAGGTGTCCATAGGTGTGTGCATTTATCTCTGGGCTTCCTATTTTGTTCCATTGATCTATATTTCTATCTTTTTGCCAGTACCATACTGTCTTGATGGCTGTGGCTTTGTAGTAGAGCCTGAAGTCAGGCGAGTTGATTCCTCCAGTTCCATTCTTCTTTCTCAAGATTGCTTTGGCTATTCGAGGTTTTTTGTGTTTCCATACAAATCTTGAAATTATTTGTTCTAGTTCTGTGAAAAATACCGCTGGTAACTTGATAGGGATTGCATTGAATCTGTAGATTGCTTTGGTAGTATACTAATTTTCACTATATTGATTCTTCTGATCCATGAACATGGTATATTTCTCCATCTATTAGTGTCCTCTTTGATTTTTTTCATCAGTGTTTTATAGTTTTCTATACATAGGTCTTTAGTTTCTTTAGGTAGATATATTCCTAAGTATTTTATTCTTTTCATTGCAATGGTGAATGGAATTGTTTCCTTAATTTCTTTTTCTACTTTCTCATTCTTAGTGTATAGGAATGCAAGGGATTTCTGTGTGTTTATTTTATATCCTGAAACTTTACTATATTCATTGGGTTAGCTCTAGTAATTTTCTGGTGGAGTCTTTAGAGTTTTCTATGTAGAGGATCTTGTCATCTGCAAACAGTGAGAGTTTTACTTCTTCTTTTCCAATTTGGATTCCTTTTATTTCTTTTTCTGCTCTGATTGCTGTGGCCAAAACTTTCAGAACTATGTTGAATAGTAGCGGTGAAAGTGGGCACACTTGTCTTGTTCCTGACTTTAGGGGAAATGCTTTCAATTTTTCACCATTGAGGATAATGTTTGCTGTGGGTTTGTCATATATAGCTTTTCTTATGTTGAGGTATGTTCCTTCTATTTCTGATTTCTGGAGAGTTTTTACCATAAATGGATGTTGAACTTTGTCAAAGGCCTTCTCTGCATCTATTGAGATAATCATACGGCTTTTATTTTTCAATTTGTTAATGTGGTGAATTACATTGATTGATTTGTGGATATTGAAGAATCCTTGCATCCCTTGGATAAAGCCCACTTGATCATGGTGTATGATCTTTTTAATGTGTTGTTGGATTCTGATTGCTAGAAATCTGTTAAGGATTTTTGTATTTATGTTCATCAGTGATATTGGACTGTAGTTTTCTTTTTTTGTGGCATCTTTGTCAGGTTTTGGTATTAAGGTGATGGTGGCCTCATAGAATGAGTTTGGAAGTTTACCTTCCTCTGCAATTTTCTGGAAGAGTTTGACTAGGATAGGTGTTAGCTCTTCTCTAAATGTTTGGTAGAGTTCAGCTGTGAAGCCATCTGGATCTGGGCTTTTGTTTGCTGGATGATTTCTGATTACAGTTTCAATTTCCATGCTTGTGATGGGTCTGTTAAGATTTTCTCTTTCTTCCTGGTTCAGCTTTGGAAAGTTAAACTTTTCTAACAATTTGCCCATTGCTTCCACATTGTCCATTTTATCGGCATATAATTGCTGATAGTAGTCTCTTATGATCCTTTGTATTTCTGTGTTGTCTGTTGTGATCTCTCCATTTTCATTTCTAATTTTATTGATTTGATTTTTCTCTCTTTGTTTCTTGATGTGTCTGGCTAATGGTTTGTCAATTTTATTTATCCTTTCAAAGAACCATCTTTTGGCTTTGTTGATTTTTGCTATGGTCTCTTTTGTTTCTTTTGAATTTATTTCTGCCCTAATTTTTAAGGTTTCTTTCCTTCTACTAACTCAGGGGTTCTCCATTTCTTCCTTTTCTAGTTGCTTTAGGTGTAGAGTAATGTTATTTATTTGACTTTTTTCTTGTTTCTTGAGGTATGCCTGTATTGCTATGAACTTTCCTCTTAGCACTGCTTTTATAGTGTCCCACAGGTTTGTGTTGTTGTGTTTTCATTTTCATTTGTTTCTATGCATATTTTGATTTCTTTTTTGATTTCTTCTGTGATTTGTTGGTTATTCAGAAGTGTGTTGTTCAGCCTCCACATGTTGGAATTTTTAATAGTTTTTCTCCTGTAATTGAGATCTAATCTTAATGCATTATGGTCAGAAAAGATGCTTGGAATTATTTCGATTTTTTAAATTTATCAGGGTTAGACTTATGGCCCAGGATGTGATGTATCCTGGAGAAGGTTCCGTGCGCACTTGAGAAAAAGGTGAGATTCATTGTTTTGGGGTGAAATGTCCTATAGATATCAATTAGGTCTAACTGGTCTATTGTATCATTTAAAGTTTGTGTTTCTTTGTTAATTTTCTGTTTAGTTGATCTGTCCATAGGCGTGAGTGGGGTATCAAAGTCTCCCACTATTATTGTGTTTTTGTTAATTTTCCCTTTCATACCTGTTAGCATTTGTCTTACATATAAAGTATATTTTATCGGATATGAGTATTGGTACTCCTGCTTTCTTTTGGTCTCTATTTGCGTGGAATATCTTTTTCCAGCCCTTCACTTTCAGTCTGTATGTGTCCCTTGTTTTGAGGTGGGTCTCTTGTAGGCAGCACATATAGGGATCTTGTTTTTGTATCCATTCAGCCAGTCTTTGCCTTTTGGTTGGGGCATTCAACCGATTTAAGTTTAAGGTAATTATTGCTAAGTATGATCATGTTGCCATTTACTTTATTGTTTTGGGTTTGGGTTTATATGCCTTTTTAGTGTTCCCTGTCTAGCGAACATCCTTTACCATTTGTTGGAGAGCTGGTTTGGTGTTGCTGAATTCTCTCAGCTTTTGCTTGTCTGTAAAGCTTTTGATTTTTCCTTCATATTTGAATGAGATCCTTGCTGGGTACAGTAATCTGGGCTGTAGGTTATTTTCTTTCATCACTTTAAGTATGTCTTGCCATTCCCTCCTGGCCTGAAGCATTTCTATTGAAAGATGAGCTGTTATCCTTATGGGAATCCCCTTGTGTGTTATTTGTTGTTTTTCCCTTGCTGCTTTTAATATTTGTTCTTTGTGTTTGATCTTTGTTAATTTGATTAATATGTGTCTTGGGGTGTTTCACCTTGGGTTTATCCTGTTTGGAACTCTCTGGGTTTCTTGGATTTGGGTGATTATTTCCTTCCCCATTTCAGGGAAGTTTTCAACTATTATCTCCTCAAGTATTTTCTCATGGTCTTTCTTTTTGTCTTCTTCTGGGACTCCTATAATTCAGATGGTGGAGTGTTTCATATTGTCCTGGAGGTCTCTGAGATTGTCCTCATTTCTTTTAATTCGTTTTTCTTTTTTCCTCTCTGATTCATTTATTTCTACCATTCTATCTTCTATTTCACTAATTCTATCTTCTGCCTCCGTTATTCTACTATTTGTTGCCTCCAGAGTGTTTCTGATCTCATTTATTGCATTATTCATTATATATTGGCTCTTTTTTATTTCTTCTAGGTCCTTGTTAAAACTTTCTTGCATCTTCTCAATCCTTGTCCTCAGGCTATTTATCTGTGATTCCATTTTGATTTCAAGATTTTGGATCACTTTCACTATCAATATTAGGAATTTCTTCTCAGGTAAATTCCTTATCTCTTCCTCTTTTGTTTGGTTTGATGGGCATTTCTCCTTTGGTGGGCATTTCTCTTTATAATTATTTTTGAAAATCCAACATAATCAAATGTTGACTGTGTCTAACATGTAAACTCCTGTTAAAATAAACATACCTGTCACTCACAAAAATTTGTACAGCCGTGAGCTTGAATGAATAAGGAGGAATGGGTGTGACTTGCATAGAACCTGCTTACCTTACTCTGGCTTGATTACTAGAAGCAGCGGCTTCCTCGAGCTGAAGAATACTGACTCACATCACCATAAGTGCAAATTTACTAAACAGAGGTGTGTATGAGTTTGGACTTCAGAGTTGCATGAAGTTGGAAATATCCAACCTCCTTGTGCCTCAGTTTAAAATAATGCTTAGCACACAGAAAGTAGGAGTGTTCAAAATTATCTTATGATCTCAATATTATTCACTCTTCCTGTCACTACTTCTACTACTTTATTATTTGTTTAACTCTTATTTGTCAAATGCTTGTAATATATTATATCTGGCACTGTGGTAAGCACTTTCAATACATTAGATCATTTACCTTTACAGGAACCTAGGCAAACACAAACTTGTAAACTTACAAAACTCATATGTTATACTAGCATATGAATTTGACAAAGATAACAGCAAGGGAAGTATTCTTTTGTCTTTAAAAAACCTGCAATTTTTCAAAGTGAATTTAGGGGGAAATAGAAATATCCAGAATGAAGTAACTAGAATCAGCGTCTGTGTGTGTATGTGTGTGTTCAATCAGTCAGTCATCTCCAACTTTTTGCAACTCCAGGGATTGGAACCTGCCAGGCTCCAGGCTCCTCTGTCCATGGAATTCTCCAGGCAAGAATACTGGATTGGATTGCCATTCCCTTCTCCAGGGTATCTTCCCCACCCAGAGATTGAAACTGTATTTCCTACATCCTGTGCATTGGCAAGCAAATTCTTTACCACTGAGCCATCTGGTCAGCCCAGGTTAAAATATTATCTACTGTAATTACGGAGAAGACAATGATACCCCACTCCAGTACTCTTGCCTGGAAAATCTCATGGACAGAGGAGCCTGATAGGCTGCAGTCCATAGGGTCGCACAGAGTCAGACACGACTGAAGTGACTTAGGGGCAACTGTAATTAATTAGTAGACTGGTAGCCTGGGGCAAATCAATTTATCTCTCTGTGCCTCACATGTCCTTTTTGAAAAGAAAGTAAGATAGAGCTGTAGACATCTAGCTCAATGACTCGATATCTAAATAAAACAATAAGAAGAGTCCCTGATATAGAGTAAGGTGGGCTATCATGATTCTTATAAGTTTCTTTACAATTATTTAAAGATAAACTTAAGCAAAGAATCAATATACTTATTAGAAAATTGTTGACAGAAAAATAATTTCTGTAGCTTGTGCCACACTTGAAACATATTTTGTCATTTTCAACTTGTAATGATCGCTTGCCTGTAATGTTCAGTAACATCCTCTCTACCTTTATAAATACAGCTATTATAATTATCAAGTTCTTCCACAAAAACCACACTATCCTCTGTCCTGAATTTATTATATCCCTACAATACATATGGTCAAAACAATTTCTCATATGATGTTTTTGAATTTTTATGTAAATTTCAGACTGGTATTAAAAGTTTTGAATACATTTGTCATTTCCCCTTTAACATTAAAGGACGTCCTCTGAAGTCAGAACTCTATATCTTCACTTATACAAACTTTAAGTATTTTGCATGTGCAAATGAAATGACTATAATTTGATGGTCAAGTCTTAAACTCAAATGGTATAGATTTTTATATGTTGTCTAATTATTGTAGCATTTATTATGTATATGCCTATGAAATACTGCTATACTGAATGTAGAAAAAAATTGACTATGTAACAATAGAAATTGTTGGAGAATATTTCTTGATTGCAAAGAAAAATCTTTTAGAAACTTTTTTATACTAATTTCATCAACATCAGAAAATAAAGGCTCTGCAATGCCCTACTATGCTTACTCATATGCCACAATTGCCAACTTCAGTGTCAGATATTTAGTAGATATTTAGGTCAATAAATTGCTCAGTTGAGAATGACTAATAAATTATATATGTGCGTATACATACATTTATTATATATCTGTAATATATATATATATGTATATGTATGCTTCATTTTGGAATGAATATAAATTATGTGCATATATGTAGATTTGGAAAGTTATGACCAACAAAGATAGCATATTCAAAAGCAGAGACATTACTTTGCCAACAAAGGTCCGTCTAGTCAAGGCTATGGTTTTTCCAGTAGTCATGTATGGATGTGAGAGTTGGACTGTGAAGAAAGCTGAGAGCCAAAGAATTGATGCTTTTGAAGTGTGGTGTTGGAGAAGACTCCCTTGGATTGCAAAGAGATCCAACCAGTTCATTCTGAAGGAGATCAGTCCTGGGTGTTCTTTGGAAGGAATGATGCTAAAGCTGAAACTCTAGTACTTTGGCCACCTTATGTGAAGAGTTGACCCATTGGAAAAGACTCTGAGTCTAGGAGGGATTGGGGGCAGGAGCAGAAGGGGACACCATATGGCTGAATGACATCACTGACTTGATGGACGTTAGTTTGTGTGAACTCCACGAGTTGGTGATGGACAGGAAAGCCTGGCATGGTGCAATTCATGTAGTCACAACGACATGCTGACATATCTCGAACATGACTGAGCAACTGAACTGAACTGAACTGATGTAGGTTTGGGGTTTCCATGGTGGTTTAGCTGGTAAAGAATCCTCCTTCAATGCAGGAGGCTTGGGTTCAATTTCTGGGTTGCAGAGATCCCCTGGAGAAAGGAATGGCTACCTACTTCAGTATTCTTGACTGGAGCATGCAATTGTCAGAGGAGCCTGGCAGGCTGAATCCATGGGGTTTCCAACAGTCAGACATGACTGAGTAACTAAACACACATACATACATATGTAGGTTTAATTTAGAATAATTATCAAAGTAAAACATGTTCAAAATACAGAAATAAAAATATGTAATTGTACGATCTTTTTTTTTTTTTAATCATGCTTTTTTATAAGTCTGTACTAATCAACCTTGGGATTCCTAGGTGGTGGTAGTGGTTAAGAACATGCCTGTCAATGCAAGAGACATAAGAGATTCTGGTTCAATCCCTGGGTTGGAAAGATCCCCAGGAGAAGGAAACAGCAACCCACTCCAGTATTCTTGCTTGAAGAATCCCATGGGAGGAGGAGTTCGGCAGGCTATGGTCTCTAGGATTGTAAAGAGTTGGACACAACCAAAGCGACTTAGCACACAGCACAGCACAATCAGTATGATAATTTTTAAATTCACTGAACATTTTTTCTAATGAATAAGTTTCCCTGTTTATACTATGTATATAGTATAGACCGTCTATGAGATCTCTGAAAAAGGTCATCTGTTTCTTTTAAGAAAGTAGTAATGCATTCTATCAAATCAGTATGTTTGTTAATTTTACTCAGTCATTTCTTAAATTTTGGGATAGTCTTGTCCATATCATTGATATGATAAAACTTTGAATGCTTTGGTTAAGATTTTTTTTTTTTAATTTTTTAATTTTTTTTAATTTTTATTTTTACTTTATTTTACTTTACATGGTTAAGAAATTTTAACATGCTATATAAAGAGAAAACTTTTTGTGATTCAAATAAAATAACCCATCATCAGCCTTGATTTTATTTTTGCTGTGATCCATGTCCCCATCATTCTAGCATGATGTTTTGCCCAGTATTAAGTCCTACTGAATAATATCTTTCAGAGAAATCTCAACATACTGAACTTGCTTTTGATATCAATTTATGATAAACAAAAATATAAATTAAGACAAAGCCACATTAAGCAATTATCTCCAACATAAGAATACAATATCAATTTGATTGAATACATCATAATAATCTATTATAAAAACCTGAAGCATAAATTGAAGACAGTTATGTTCTCAAACTATTTGGAAGATAAGCTACCCAAATTGGAGCTCACAGCCTAACTCAACATGTCAAACTTCTTAGATTGCTGATTTTGACATGAAAATATACAGAACCTCTGACAAATGCTGCCACTGCTGCTAAGTCAATTCAGTCGTTTCTGACTCTGTGCAACCTCATAGACGGCAGCCCACCAGGCTCCCCCGTCCCTGAGATTCTCCAGGCAAGAACACTGGAGTGGGTTGCCATTTCCTTCTCCAGTGCATGAAAGTGAAAAGTGAAAGTGAAGTCACTCAGTTGTGTCCAACTCTTAGCGACCCCATGGACTTCAGCCTACAAGTCTCCTCCATCCATGGGATTTTCCAGGCAAGAATACTGGAGTGGGGTGCCATTGCCTTCTCTGCTCCTGACAAATATATCTATCTAATATCTGCATTTATGTAGTTTTAAATTTACAACTATTTTAAAATATACACTTTCAAATTTGTTAAAGTCACTTTTTTCTAGGTGATTTATGTTAACTGCAAAAGTATCAGATGTGAAGCACACCATAGCATATCTTTTGAGAGCATGTGACCTCAGATAGAATGATTTATATTTCACTTTCACATAGTTGATAATATA
Organism: Budorcas taxicolor; assembly: GCF_023091745.1. Lineage (NCBI taxonomy): Eukaryota > Metazoa > Chordata > Mammalia > Artiodactyla > Bovidae > Budorcas > Budorcas taxicolor. The sequence continues at coordinate 9,685,402 of NC_068923.1, forward strand.
CAAACTGAGATTTGTCACTAAAGTGTGCAAATTTTGAGTGTATTCAGGGAATCCTAATCAATATTATCCTTAAAATATTAGGGAGTCCAACTCCTTAAGAATGCCAAGAATGGGGCAGCTCAGTCATGGTGATGAACAGATGAACTAAAGTAGCATATTTTCACATCTTCTGGTGCCTGATGAAATCTATAGAGAATAATAAAGGCACTTAACGTTCACATACTTTCTACTTTCACTATGTCTCCTACATGAATGCTATGTATTTGAACTATCATCTTGGCCCTCATCTCTACTTTAAGTTTTAATGTTGTTCAATTTTAATTGTAGTTTGTTAGATTTTGGGAATCTAAGTGGGGACAACTTGTAATCGTAGCAGCTTCCATAGATGGATCTGAGTTAAAACATGCCTTTCCAGCAAGATCTATTATTTTTATGTGTATACACCGAGGGTATACATGCTGGCATCTTCACCGTTTTATAAGGTCAAGGTAAGTTTCAATGGATGGTGAATGCTTAATTTAACAGAAGAGTTTGTGAAATATCAAAATTTCTTTGGGGCAAGTAGATCATTTTGAATAGGCAAACTCTCTCAAGTGCGACCTAGGAAATCTGCATTACACAGCACACTTAGAAGGAATGTAGCTTTTAATTTTCTTAATAGTGCAAAATTATAATATGCAGCAAATATATGCATTCAGGTCATATAGTTCCATCTTTTTTCTGTCCTGGTTCATAGACATAAATAGGAAAATAGCTCAGTTTGTCAGACAGTATGCTTTCTGCATGAAAAGCTTATAGACACCTCTCAGATTGAGGATAAGTGTATGCTCCCATTCCTAGTGGCTCTTGTTCCTGTGGAGGGAGCAATTATGTTCTGGGCTCAAGTTGGAGCCTCAGAGCTGCCCCCAGACACTGGCTGAGGAACCCAAGTCTTTCCTTGCTGTAAAATCTCTTTACAACTGCTGGGCTTGAAATCCAGCTGCTGCACCACCCTGTGGATCTAATTAAGGAACCTTTATATACATACTCAATTTAATTACAATATTAGCTAATTGGTGCCTGCTATCTAAGAGATGTATGAAGCTAGGCACTTCCCAAATGGGATCCATTATCTCAGTTAGTTATCAACTCTATGAACTCTCTTCTTTACAGAACTCATAATTGTATGCTCTTGATGTGTACAAAGGGGTAAAAGTTAAACCTCTGAGGGTATGGGTTAGATCATCCTTTAGAAGCACTTAGATGAATAATGCAAATTACCTGTAATGAAACAGCTACCTAGTATTTCCCGGCTCAAATGATATTGAACTATGTTACTTGCTTGAGAACAGGTTGTTGGTTTAACAAAGTCAAATCATACAACAAAAGCAGTGTTTGATTAACTCTGACATGAGTCTCCTGAGGAAGTATCTACAAAACTAAGCAGACAATGCTTTCTATCTCCACAGACCCAAAATAATCATGATGTAAGGTATAATTTATCCAGATACCAATGGGCTTCTAGCCTCAGTGTTATTTCTATTCCTGTAAGTCCCCTACACATGAATGAATTTTGTTCCAAGAGCACATTCATAAGTATATTTTGTTTGTAAGTCCAACAAAATTAACTTAGGTAACCAACTAACACAATCAGCTATATAATACTATACCGTTTATAATACTTTTCACACAAAAAATACATAAAAAACAAACACTAAAAATAACCATTTTTCATGCTATAGTACAGTGCCTTGATACATTAGTGTGGTACAACAGCTGGCATAGAGGTGCTGGCCTGGCACCATGTAAATAGACAAGAATAGGTACTGAATGGAAGAGGTGGGAAATGATACAGCTGAAGGATCATCAGCAATAGGAGATGGAGGACAAGCTGCAGTCCATGCATGTCTGACATTGATGGCCCAGGTTCTGGTTCCTTGCTAGATTCGATTCTATCCACCCTCTTGAAAAAAATGAATCAGTGATGTTTGGGAAGTACTGTATCAACTATGCTACCACTGCTTTTATATTTGCTTCTGGAATCCTGGGCTTGAAATAAAGATACCACACTATTGTACTCTATACAGTACTTTATAGTAGAGCACAACCATTTATAGAAGATGAACTCTTGTGACAATAAATAATCTTCCATGATTGGGTATGCAAACACATGCATCTTTGAAAGTTCACGACTTGAATCTTCATATGTAGTGGACTTATACTATGCCTTGTTTCAAGGTATCAATGACTTAAAAGTGTATACCAAAATGAATGCACACTTTGCCATAAATATTGATAATACAATTATATATATCAACTTATATATCAATAAATTGATTATATGAATATTTATGTTATATCCCTGCTGGCTCAGTGGTAAAGGATTTACCTGCCAATGAAGGAGATGTGAATTTGATCCCTAAGTCTGGAAGATCCCCTGGAGAAGGAAATGACAACCCACTCCAACATTCTATCCTGGGAAGACCCATGGACAGAAAAGCCTGATGGGCTACAGTCTATGGAGCCAAAATTGTCAGACAATTTGTTGGCTGTGTGTGAGTTCAGTCACTCAGTCATGTCCAACTCTTTGCGACCCCAGGAACTATAGTTCTTCAGGGTAAACAACAAAGTTGATTATATGAATATTTATATTTCTTAGTATAGAGCATATAATTACATATATTTATTTATGCAATATTTATTATGGAGTGAGACTCAGGGTATAATCCATCTTAAAGCAAAAATTTTAACCACTTGTGAACCTATCATACCATGAAACAAGTTATCTGCTTCCAAATTAGAACAACGGGACAGGCACAAAACAAACATGCCCATTCCAAAATGAAAAATTGGAAGAATAAAAGGGATCATAGATCCCAGGCAAGCCCAAAAGCCAGCAGGGCATATTTATTAGATTTTAATGCTTGAAAATATTCCTCTGTGGCTTGATGGTCTTTTCTCTTGGCTCACTGGGGAACTGGCCCACACTCCTAGCCCAGAATGGTACCCTCAGTTCAGCCCTCTGAATTTGTGGCTCTGCCTCTACAGTCTTCCTTTATTTTATCCTATCTCTGTCCCTTTCTGTCCAAGTTACCAGTGTTTATCCCTGTCCATTTCTCATGCCATTCCTACGAGTCCATGACATTAGACAAGAAGGTCCTTGCAGACTTTTCCTGGGTTGCTGCTTTTATCCTTGGCTTATTCTCAGATGCTTGATTATATACATGAGTCATTCATCTAAAGACTTTAACAAAATATTTTCCAGCCACACACTTGGCCCTAATTCCAGACCATGCTGTCTGGATAGGCCAATGATCTTCCAAATCATCAGGTGCTGTTTCTCTCTTCTTTAACAATTAATTCCTCAATTTATCATTCATTTTGCATTTTACTCCAAGCAGCAAAGAGTAAAGGTTGAATCTTCCATATTTTGCTTGGAAATCTCCTCATTCAGACATTCTGTTCATAATAACATATGTATTCTCCAAAACAATAAGAACATCGACTACTGCTCTTCCCTGTTCTTTTTGAGTCCTCGCCAGAATTGCTTTTAACATCTATATGTCTGCCAGTAGTTTCTTAAATAAATATTGCATTATTTTGGCAATTACTAGATTCTGATAATATCTGACATGACAAAATGACCCTATATAAAGGGAAGGCAGAATTCTTTATTATTTACAATTCCAAGGAGAAGGTTATCACATGCACGGATGGGCATAGGGTGTTGCACCTGGGAATGGGTACGGTAAGCTGCAACCGTAGGCTATTTAGTGTGGCAAGTGTGGTTTGTTAGCTAGGTTTTGCAGGCTTCTTGTGGACTCAGTGTTATAAATGATTCCACAAGCCAAGGAGGAAAATGTCATTTCAAGATGTTTGGCATCAGGGCCTCTGGCCCTTGAGCTGTATTTTTGCAATCCAAGACTGCTAGAATCTGATAAGGTAAACAGCTGAGGCATGAATTCATGAATTCAGAAAACTACCCATTAAGGGAACTGAGAATTGTTTACCTATGATCTTAAAACAGGGTCAAGATGGCATTCATGAATTATTACAAGGCAATCTAGATTTTTTTTTTTTTTCATCAAGGGCCTCAAAATTATTCTGGCCTCTATCCACCACCAACAAAGGTCTGGATAGTGAAGCTATGGATTTTCTAGTAGTCATGGATGGATGTGAGAGTTGGACCATAAGGAAGGCTGAGCATTGAAAAATTGATGCTTTTGAACTGTGGTGTTGGAGAAGACTCTTGAGAGTCCCTTGGACTGCATGGAGAGCAAACCAGTCAATCCTAAAGTAAATCAACACTCAATATTCATTGGAAGGACTGATTCTGAAGGTGAAGCTCCGATACTTTGGCCACCTAATGTGAGGAGCTGATTTATCAGAAAAGACCTTGATGCTGGGAAAGATTGAAGGCAGGATGAGACGGGGATGACAGAGAATGAGATGGTTGGATGGCATCACTGACTCAAAGGACATGAGTTTCAACAAGTTCTGGGAGATGGTGAAAGACAGGGAAGCCCGGCACGTTTCAGTTCATGGGCTTGCAAAAAGTTGGACATGACTGACTGAACAACAACGAAAAATGCATCACCCAATTTCAAAGTCACTTTCACATGTTCAGTATTCATTACAGTACCCCCCCCCCCTCCATTTCCCAGTATCAAAGTCTTTCCTAGTTCCTGAGGGTTGTCATTATAAGTCACAAACTTAGTAGCTTAAAATCAACATTTTTCTCTTAGTTCTGGGGATTTGACACTCAAATCAAGTTTCTACAGGGCCTTGTTCTCTCTGAAGAACAAAAGAAGAAACTGCCCCATGCATTCTCTTAGCATGGGCAAGAATCCTTGGTTTGTATCTGTATTATGTCAATCTCTGCCTACGTCTTCATGTAGCATTGTCTATGTGTCTATATGTCTGTGTCCATTTATATCAACAACAGTCTTTTACTTGAGACCCACTGTAATGATATTATCTTAATTTGATTGATATCAAGATATATTTCCAAACAAGGTCATATTCTGAAGTTTGGGGAAGGGCATGAATTTGGGGGGAACATCATCCAATTCAGTGTGTCTATAAATAGAAATTTCACCATGAAAATATTTTTTCAATAGGAATAAAGCACTCCTCAGGCAATTTTAAAGAATGTATTATAGTTTCAAGGTTAAATATTCAAGCTGGAAACTCTAGGGCTTGTTTTAAGTCCTATTTCTTTCACCTACTAATGATATGACCTTGGGTAGCTTAACTAGATCATAGTTCCAATTCATGTTCATTACTGTTGAAAGAAAAAATGATACATGTTTTGATAAATGCATGTTTAACTTCTAACACTGAGCATTCACTCATGTTTTAGCTGTTACTTGTCACTCACTGAAGACTTTTAGATGTTTAGGAAGAAATATTTATAATTACTTAATTAATTTGAAATTTTATTATTTATTGTTTCTTACATATGTGCCTATCTTAAACATTTATGTTCTTCTTTACTGCAGTAGAATTATAGGTTAATCTTAAAATCTTAATATTCTTAAAAATTCTAAGAAATTATCAATCTCTATAATTTATTTTTATTTATTTATTTTTTTATTTTTAATATAAATTTATTTATTTTAATTGGAGATTAATTACCTTACAATATTGTATTGGTTTTGCCATTATAAAGACATATACTGGAAAAGGCAATGGCACCCTACTCCAGTACTCTTGTCTGGAGAATCCCATGGATGGAGGAGCTTGGTAGGCTACAGTCCATGGGGTCGCTAAGAGTCGGACACAACTGAGTGACTTCACTTTCACTTTTCACTTTCATGCATTGAAGGAAATGGCAACCCACTTCAGTATTCTTGCCTGGAGAATCCCAGGGACAGAGGAGTCTGTTGGGCTGTCATCTATGGGGTTGCACAGAGTCAGACAAGACTGGCGTGACTTAGCAGCAGCAGCAGCATATTAAAGTTTGAGAATATATAAAAATACATAAAATTAACTATTAGAAAGCTTATGTTTCTGGATAGCATGTGGATAGACACACTGAAGAAAGTAGGGAAAAGGATAGATACACCATCATACCTCATCCCGACACTGGGATGTCCAACACAAAGAGACACGGTCCAAGGAGAGGAGAATGAAGTAAGTGACCCACTTCAGCACAAACGCCAGGCTGATCAGTCCCAACACCTGGCTGACTCCTATGGATTTACATGGCTTTCACCAGACTCATTTAACCCAGACCCCTGGTTCAAATCATACCCAGCTCTCTACCCTGGCTTTGGAGTGCTCCCAATCAGCATTTGTATACACTAACAATAAACTATCAGAAATAGAAATAAACAAAACAATGATATTTATAATAACATCAAAAATAACAAAATACTTAGGGATAAATTTAACTAAGGAGGTGAAAGTTCTGTACATTGAAAATTACAGCATATTAATGAAAGAAGTTGAAGACACAAATAAAAAAGACATCCCATGTTTCTGGATTAGAAGAATGCATATTGTTAAAATGTCCATACTACTAAAATAAATCTATAAAATTTCAGAAAAATACCTGGATTGGATTGATTTTCAAAGATAATCAATGGAATTTTTCAAAGAAATAGACACACACACACACACAATCCTACAATTCATATATGTTGTGGTTACAAAATACCTCCAATAGACAACACAGTCCTGAGAAAGAAGAGCAAAACTGCAAGCATCACACTTCCTGATTTCAAAGTTTATCATAAAGCTATAATAATCAAACAATACTGTCCTGTCACAAAATCATTTACGTTAACAAATGGAATAGAATCAAGAGCCTAGGAATAAACCCATGTTTATACAAACAACTAATATCTGAGAAGGGAAACAATAATACTCCTACAATGTCTTTGGGAGAGGGCATTCTCAATGGTGTTGGGAAAATGGGATAATCATAAACAGAAGACTGAAATTGGAGCCCTGTCTTATACAACTCTCTTTCTCTCACACACACACACCAGCTCAGAATGGATTAGAGACTTAACTATGAAATGTAAAACTACTAGAAGAAATCAGGGGGAAATTTGTTCTTGATGTTGTGTTGGCAACAAATTTTGGATATGACATCAAAAGCAAAAATAAACATTGGGACTGCATCAAATATAAAACTTATGCACATCCAAAGAGACATTTAATTAAATAAAAGGCAACCTATGAAATGGAACAAAAGTTTTGTGCACCATTTTTCTGGTATACAAAACATATAAGGAACAGATACTATTCAATATCATAAATGAACAAACAAAAGATAATCTAATTTTTAAAATGGTTAAATAATTTGAATATACATTTTTTTCCAATTGGTCAGCATGTATCTGAATAGATGCTTAGCATAACTAGTCATCAGGAAAATGCAATTAAAACCAAAATGAGATACTACCTTGCACCTATGAGAATGGTTATCATCAAATAAAATAGGAGACAAGTGTTGATGAGAATGTGGAAAAAATGGAACTCTGAGGTACATTGGAAGGAATGCAAGTTTGTACAGCCACTATGGAAAACAGTATGGTTATTTCTAAAAAATTAAAACTAGAACTACCGTATGATCGAGCGACTTCACTTCTGGGTATATATTTAAAAGGAGTGAAATCACTCTCAGGAAGGGATGTCTGCATGCCCCTATATTTTCTGCTGCATTATTCCAAATAATCAAGACATGAAAACTACCAAAGGGCTTATGGATGAATGAAAGAATAAGTAAATATTATATGTGTGTGTGTGGGTGTGTGAGTGTCTGGGTGTGTGTACTCAGTCATGTTCAACTCTGTGACCCCATGGACTGTAGCCCGTCAGGCTCCTCTGTCCCTGTAATTTTTCAGGCAAGAATACTTGAGTGGGTTGCCCTTTTCTACTCCAGGGAATATTTCCAATGCAAGGATTGAACCTGCATCTCTTGTGTCTCCTGCATTGGCAGGAGGATTCATTACCAATTTTGTGCTTATTCTTTAAGCATAAAACATGTTAACACAAAATTATTTCCATATTAACTGGAAAAGAGAAAACAATATAGCTGCATTTGAAAAAGATATCATTAAGTTTTTCTTCTGCTGTAATACATTATGGGTAATCTTTTGTTACACAATTATTTTAAATAAATTTTTAAATAGCTCACTGAGGGCAAGTGCTACTTGATTAAAAATGCAAATAAAATAAGATTTATTACAATAGATACATGCAATGTGATATATCACAAAGATTACATGATTTATATTTTGGGTAAGACAAGCCTTCTTAATTATGAATTTGCTATAGATAAATCTATACAATTGTAAGTGAATAGTTATTGGGATTACCTGTGCTATGAATCTATCAAGCCAGTAACAACATTCATGTGTCAAGAATTATTAATAACTTAAAAATTTAATCTTATTTTGTTTGTTAGGGAAAAGATGTCAGAAAATGAGATAGACCCATTTATGATTGTGATTCTTATTAGGTATTTCAAAATGAGATCAGAAGTATACTGGTAATAAATAAAAATATGAAGATATATTTTATCCCAAATAATGTCAAAATTGTGGATATAGTAAATGGTTATCAACCTAAATCACTCTTCTGTTTAGTTTTGTATTTTTAGAGTTGAGTGCTATACTTATTACCCTGATGGTGGTGACAGTTTGTTTTATGAGTATTTTCATATGTACAAACTCATCAAGTTACATATACGATATCTTCAGATTTGTGCACATCAATACAGTTGTGAAAAATCAATATAAAATAAAAATGATTAGGTTATTTAATTTCTAAGACTAATTCCATTTCCAAAATTCATTTAATATGTGATTCTGTAATTCTATTTCTGTATTAATATCTATAGCTTAGATTTCCCCCATATATCACAAAACCTATCTACCTCTCTGCCATGATGTCCTAGTTGTCCAGTCTTTTCAGAACTGGTTAATCTCCCAGAAAGTGTATAGATACCCTTGAATACTTCCCAGTCCTCCTACCACTTTTATGAAACATTTCCAGAGTTCAGTTTGAGCCATGTAGGCTGATAGATGTTTATTCATTTATGTGCCCATTTGATTAATTTTTAATTTTTTTAAAAATATAAATTTATTTATTTTAATTGGAGGTTAATTATTTATTTATACACACATTTGTTTATCTTTCAGTTTTAACTGCTATGTAGCAGTTAAACTGCTATATAACTGTATATCAGTATATAACTGCTATACAACACTATACATGTATAATGTGTACAGCATAATAATTTGACTTACATATATCATGAAATCATTATCACAATAAGATTAGTGAATATCCATCATCTCATATAGATACAAAATTAAAGAAATGAAAAAATAATTTTTTTGTGATGAATACTCAGGATTGATTCTCTTAGCTCTCACATATAACATACATCAGTGTTAATTATATTTACTGTGTTGTATATTACATCCATAGTACTATTTATGTTGTAACTGGAAGTTCATACTCTTTGACTGTCTTCATCCAATCCTGCCTTTGCCCAATCCCTGCTTCTGGTAACCACAAATCTGATCTCTTTTCCTATGAAATTATTTGTTTTTGCTTTTTATTGAAGTATAGTTGACTTACAACATTGTGTTTATTCCTTGTACACAACACTGTGATTGGATATTTCTGTACATTTCAAAATAATGTTGAGTCTAGTTAACATGTCACCATACAGAAATATTGCATATTTATTTACCAAATTACCCACATTATACACTTCATATTTGTGACTCATTTGTTAAATCTGTACTTCTTAATCTCCTTCACATGTTTCCCTTCTTTCCTACTTCCCCTCCTCTCTAATAACCACCTATTTGTTCTTGGAATCTATAGCTATGTTTCTATTTTGTTACATTGAATCCCCTTTTATACAATGATAAATCCTTACCTTGCCCTGTATTGCATCATAAAGGAAATAGAAATGCACTTTTAGGATCAATATTTCTTTTTCTCTTCTTTTGGTAGCAATCTATACACTAAATAATTCAGTTTGTTAGTCTGACCAACATAGTTTTGAAAAATGCTGGCTCAAACCATGTGTGTAATTTGTGCATATAAAAGTTTTGCTTGAATGATTATGTGATGGGCAAATCAACTCTCTAGGCTTTACTGCTTAAATTACCTTTCCAATAGAAAAGTAGAGAATGAATGTTGAAACATAAGTATATAGTCAAATAGTGTTTTTCTTCCTTAAACTAAAAACCTTGTGTTTTTTTTTCTGTTTTTTTTTTTAACAAGGTTATTTCTTACAGATAAACAACCATTTTCTATTATACTAATTTTCCTGAGAATGATTTTGAGTCTAGAATAAAAGTTGTATTTATTGAAAGAGTGAAGAGACAATCCTTTAGAAGTCTTAAAATAAATACTGAAATTTCAGGATGGCAGAGGTAATAGCTGGTCCACTGGGCATGTCTTTAAGCCCCTGTTTTTCACCAGGGAATGAGCATGTGAAATGAGGAGACCACGCATTTTTGTAGAAAGTCTGAAGAATTTCACAGAAGATTGGGATTTTGTGGAGGATGTGTCTTCAATTCCAGTCTCTGCTCAGGAAAATAAAAAGTCATTCTTTTGTTTTGCTTCTGACTCTTCTGCTTTATTTTGTCAAACTGGCCTACCAGGAATGAAAAAGGAGACTCTGGATGTTACTTTGTCAACTGGCTATATTTGTTCCCACATAAAATTGTTTTCTGATTCACAAAAGACCAGATGATTCTAGAGAGAGGCATCTCAAGATTTCAAAAATGTTGAGATAAATATTGAATGGACTGTATCTAAACTAGATTAATTGCATGTCTATATTTTATATTAGAAGTTTTATACTAAATTTTGCTCTTCATTCTATTATAATGTTCATAGCTCTCATGATGGAATTATCATAAAAAGCATGTTCATGGAAACAAATGGGAAAAAACAGAGAAAATATAAAATTTCTGTTTAATACTGTTTGAGAATTCCAAGGATGGATTTATTAATATTATTTGTTTTATATGCAGTTTCTTCCCTTAATACTTTGAGAGCTATGAGATGTGTAGTTGTGTCTTCTTCTGTACATGTATATGTGTATGTATTCAACTGACAGTAGTCTGAATCTGACATAAAAATAATTTGTTTTCTAGTTAATGTTATCTAATCATTTTCTAATCAATGCTATCATAAAAAGAAATGCTAACTTAGGACAAAGATAGCATGCATAGATTAAGTTCACATAACAAAATATTCGCCTTAGTCAGAAGAAAATTTTGTTAATGCTTTTCATATTTTCTTCATTTTTCAAGAAAAAAGAAATCTGCTGTGCCAGTGACTTTATTATGATATATCTGCAAATCAATTATGCACAATTGGGCAATACAGCCATATGATGCAGGGTAAAATTATAAATATGTCTCCTTATGTATTTATATGCATACCCATATAACTATAATATACATATTTGTTAATATACATACACAGATTTGTTTGCTATATTGATTTAAACTATGGGAGACACATCATTTCTAATTCTGCTCAACTGTGGGGGTCTTGATTGAGTCTTTAGGGTCTAATGTTGATCTTTATTTTTTCCTGGTGCATTATGAGGGAAATATAATAAAGTGCTTAAATTTTGTGGGATACTCCCTGATATCCCCCAATGGTAAAGATTATCATAAAGCATTATAATTTTTCAAGAACTTGGAAATCAAAACAGGATTCACTTTTGTAACATATTGTGTAAGTACTTGCCATATTGATCTTTCATACTTTCATGATTATCCAGTCATCTCAAAATGTCTTTGATTTCAAATTTTATAGTGAATTATATATTTTTGTTATTTAATAATATCTTGTCTAGCAGCATGTTTCTTTAAAATTAATTAATTGATTAATTTAGAATACATTTTTAAAGTAGGTGTAGGCTCACAGCAAAACTTAGACATGGAGAGGTCCCATATACTACTTACCCAATTCTAGAGAAGCCTCCCTATTATTGACATACCCCACCAGAGTGATACAGCTGTTGGAAATGATAAGCCTATAGGGACAAATCATTATCACCAAAATGCCATAGTCTAAATTAGGCCTCTATGTTGCTGTTGTATTTTCTAATGGGTTTAGACAAATTTACACTTACATAAATCCATCAATAATATCATATTATATTGTCACTGCACTATAATCCTATGTGCTCACCCTATTCAGCCCCACCTCCCACCTAAGCCTTGGCAACCCCTGATATTTTTATTGCATTCACACTTTTGTCTTTCCAGAATTTCATATAGTTGCGATCATATCACTTCAGTTCATTTGCTCAGTCATGTTCAACTCTTTGCAGCTCCATGATCTGCAGAGACCAGGTTTGCCAGTCCATCACCAACTCCTGGAGCTTGCTCAAACTTGTGCTTTGCACCAGTGATGCCATCCAACCATCTCATCCTCTGTCATCCCCTTCTCCTCCTGCCTTCAATCTTTCCCAGAATCAGAGTCTTTTCCAATGACTCAGTTTTTCGCATCAGGTGGCCTAAGTATCGGAGTTTCAGCTCAGCATCAGTCCTTCCAGTGATTATTCAGGACTGATTTCCTTTAGGATGGACTGGTTGGATCTTCTTGCAGTCCAAGGGACTCTCTTCTCCAAAACCACAGTTCAAATGATCGATTCTTCAGTGCTCAGATTTCTACATGGTCCAACTCTTACATCCATACATGACTCCTGGAAAAACCATAGCTTTGTCTAGATGGACCTTTGTTTGCAAAGTAATGTCTCTGTTTTTTAATATGCTGTCTAGGTTGGTCATAGCTTTTCTTCCAAAGAGTAAGTGCCTTTTAATTTCATGGCTGCGATCACCATCTGCAGTGATTTTGGAGCCCCCCAAAATGAAGTCAGCCACTGTTTCCATTGTTTCCCCCATCTACTTGCCATGAAGCTATGGGACTGGATTACAGGATCTTTGCTTTTTGAATGTTGAGTTTTAAGCCAGTTTTTTCACTCTCCTCTTTCACTTCCATCAAGAGGCTCTTGAGTTCTTTGCTTTCTGCCATAAGGGTGGTGCCATTTGCATATGTGAGGTTATTGGTAATTTTCCTGGCAATTGAGGTTCCAGCTTGTGCTTCATCAAGCCCAGCATTTCACATGGTATACACTGCATATAAGTTAAATAAGCAGGGTGACAATATACAGCCTTGACATACTTTCTTCCAATATGGAACTAGTCTGTAATTTCATGTCCGGTTCTAACTGTTGCTTCTTGACTTTAACAGAGCCCACATGGGTGCTCATTTTTAAGATAGCTCACTATGTTGACCTCACAAACAAAGAATAAAATCATCGTGGCCCTTGAGACTGACCAAATTGCTCAAAAAGCATTCTGTTTTCTCACTGTCCCATGCTTTCTCAAAGCTATGAGACCACTGGATTCCAGACCTCTGGCTACATGACCACAGAACTCAACTACAGGCTAAAAATTAACCATCCCTTCAGAGAATTATTCATTGTGAGGGCATAAGAAAGGCCCCATCAGAAAGGAAAGACACTGGTTCTCCTTAAGGGCCAGTCACCCTCTCATTTCCCACTAATATATTTCCCTTTTCTTGCCTGACTGCCCAGCTCACTCCCATTTCTCTACATCCACTTTACATTCTGGAGCCAAAACCCAGGAGGGGAGATACACCACAACTGGGTGGGCTCCTCTCACGAGCCCACCTCTGGCTGTCCCCTCCCTTGGACCTTGCCCACAAAGTGAGATGAGCCTGGGACGGGACTCTCCACTTGCCTTACTGGACTGACATCCACACATCGGCCCACATTTAATCCATTAGTTACAAGGGTGAGTGTAATCCCATTCTCTTGGATCCTCTCTCTCTTGCCTCCTTTCCATGTCTTAGCACTAGGAGGGAGGAACCCAAGGCCCTCAGGCCCTCAGTCTTGTGCCCCATCTGACTTTGAAATAGGGGATGCCCATTACAAAGCAGACTATTATTACTCTCTGAGAAAGTCCTGAGAACAGGGATACCTTCTCTCAGACCTTTATCCTCACTTTCTCTTGCTCTTGTGTAACTTCCCTATTCAGTTGCAATAGGACATTCTCAATCCCAGCCCTCAAAATCTTCTCCTTTCGGATCCCTTCTCCAAGGTCTAAAAGCCTTGGGCTTCCAAGGGGAGATAAGATCAAAAAGACTTATTTATTTTTCTAACACTGTCTGACCACAATGCAAACTTTATAATAGGTCCCAACAGCCAAATGGAACTCTCTTGATTGTAATACTCTACAGGACTTTGATAACTTCTGCTGCCCCAATGGCAAGTGGTTAGAAATCCCTCATGTTCAGGCTTTCTTTGCTCTTTGCTCTCGACCTTCTCTCTGTGAATCCTGTTCTACCTCTCTGGGACACATCCTCTTAATACAGTCTCCTGATCTCTATCCAGAGTTTAATTCTTCCTTTGACCTTCAGACCACAGTCCAACCCCTATCACTCCTAATCCCATTGCAACCACTCCAGATCCAGCTCCACAACCTCCACCTTATACCTTCTCATCCCTCCTTCCTTCTCAGGCACAGGCCACTGCTGCAGCTTCCACTCGCCCCCTCCCCAACTCCTGCCTGTGTTGGAGGCAAGCTCTGAGACTTCAGCCCCACCCTTTACCCCAAGGGTCCCAAGGCTTTACTCTGAACTCCCTAGACCCCCTCCCCATACCTGATCCAAACAACTTTAAAACAGGAAACTTCACAGTGGGACTCTGCTCCTTTCCCTGTTCCATTCCTCCCTTTATGGATAGCAGCTGGAGCAGAAGGGTTCATGTCCCATTCTCCCTCACCAATCTAGCTCAAACTGAAAAGTGTCTTGACTCCTTCTCCTCATACCCTCATAATTATTTAGAATTCAACTATCTTCATTAAATAATTAAAAATAATTCAAGTATCTTACCCAGTATGATGACTTAAACTGGCATGATATTTACATCATACATTCCCCCACTCTTCACCCAGAAGAGAAAGAACAAGTAGGGCAAGCCTCTCAGGCTCATGCTGATGAGATACACAGGACTTACAACACTAAGCCTATAGGGACAACTGCTGTCCTCCGAGATGATCCCAACTGGGATTATCAGGCAGGGGCACCTGGATGAGCAGCCCATAATCAGTGGTTGCTTGCCTTATCATGGGCCATCAAAAGGCAGGGCATAAAGCTGTCAACTTTGATAAACTCCAACTAATAACTCAAGGACTAGATGAAAACCCAGCACAATTTCTAACCAGGTTAATGGAAGCCTTACAAAAATATACAAAATTAGACTCCACTTCAGCAGAGGACACCATTGTCCTTAACACCATTTTATCTTTCAATCATCACCAGATATCCAGAAGAAACTAAAAAGCCAGAAGAAGGCCCTCAAACCTCCAAAGATACCTTTTAAATTTAGCCTCTAAGATTTTCAATAACCAGAAAGAACAGGCAAAGCTAGAGAAATTCCAATGAGATCAGGCCAAATACCACCTTTTAGCCACTGCCCTACATGGCTGCAAGCCTCCATCAACCAACAAAGAAAGGAAACCACCTGAGCCCTGCTTCAAATGTGGCAAAGTAACTCTTACAGTGGCAGGTAAGCCGATCTCCTTTCTCATCAATACAAGGATAACTTATTCTGCTAGGCCTGCCTACTCCGGAAAACCAAGGTCTCTCAGGTCTCTGCTATGGGGGTTGACAGTTTAATATCTACACCATGAATAACTGAGCTTCTACCTTGCACATTTCAAGATACCTCATTTTCCCATTCTTTTCTCATACTCCCAAAATGCTCCACTCCTACTCTTGGGAGAGACTGTCTCTCAAATTTCAAAGCCTTTATTATTATTGCAAGTCCACCCTCTGATCTAGCCTGGTTATTGCTCTTCAATCCCACCTCCTCTTCCCTCACTCCATTACCTTCCTTGTCTGCAAACCCCATAGTTTAGGATAGAGAGAACTCATCTGTTGCCTTTCAGCTTGCTCCAATTCATATCCATCACAAAGACCCCTCTAAATTCCCCCATCAACAACAATACCCCATGTCCAAAAACAACAACAAGGGTTAAAACCTATTGTCACTAAATCCTATGTCAGTGCCTCTTGCACCCAACCCACTCTCCCTATAACACCCCTGTCTTATCCGTCAAAAAGCCAAATGACTCCTATCACCTGGTCTAGGACCTGAGACTTATCAATGCAGCCGGTATCCCCATATACCCAGTAGTTCCAAATCCCTATACTCTTCTCTCTCTCAGTCCCTCTTCCACTATCCAATTCACTGTTCTAGACCTCAAGGATGCCTTCTTTACTATGTCTTTACACCCAGAATCTAAAGACCTCTTTGCCTTTACCTGGATTGATCCAGACAATCATTGCTCCCAACAGCTGACATGGACAGTCCTCCCACAAGGCTTTTGTGATAGCCTTCATTGCTTTAGCCATGCTCTAGCATCAGACCAAACCTCTCTTGACCTTACTCCAAGTACTGTCCTCCAATATGTGGATGATCTCCTCCTTTGTAGTCCTTCGGTTAGACACTCTCAACAACACTATTTATTCCTCAATTTTCTGGCTGATCAAGGCTATCGAGCCTCCCACCAAGTTTCATCTCTCTGTTCCTAGAGTCACCTATCTCAGAGTCCTTTTAACACCAACAAAATATATATTACTACTGATAGAAAGTCACTTATATTCACCCTACCACTCCCTACATCAAAAACAGAGATCCTTTCCTTCTAGGGTTTAGCTGGATAACTACATCTCTGGATTCCTAATTCACCCTCTCGGTACAATCCCTATATCACACCACCCGAGGAGGTCTTTCAGAACCCCTAGAGCTAAAATCAAATATCTGTTTCAGCTTTTAACACTCTTAAGCAAGCCATTCTCTCAGCCCTAGCTCTAACACTTCCTGACCTTTCTCACCCCTTTATACTCTATCCTACTGAGAGACACAAAATTGCCCTAGGAGTTTTGGGACAAAATCAGGGCCCCTCCTTCACCCCCATCACTTGTCTATTTATCAAAGCAATTAGATCCCACACTCTGAGGATGGCCAGCCTCCCACCGTGCTCTGGCAGCAACTACCCTCCTCGCTCAAGAAAGTAAAAAAACTGACTTTCGGAGCACCACTGTCATTCATTCACCACATGACTTAAGGGCTTACTTTCTCACAAATCCATGACCTTTCTATCTCCTTTACGCATCCAACTGATTTATGTCACCCTTCTCAAATCTCCTGAGTTCTCCTTTGAATACTGTCCTACTCTCAACCCCACAACCCTTATCCCTAATTCTTCCACGCCCCCAATCCATACTTGCAAAGTGGCATTAGAAGACCTGATGCCCCATTTCTCCCACATTTCCTCAACTCCTTAAATAACCCTGACTTTACTCAGTATATTGATGGCAGCTCCTTTATGACATCAGAAATGAAAGAGGTACCTGGATATGCCATTTTCTCTGACACCAAGATTATTGAATCCCAACCTCTCCCCTTGGGAACCTCTTCCCAAAAGGCAGAAATTACTGAACTAACTAGAGCAGTTACCCTCACAGCTAACAAAAGAGCAGACATATACACAGATTCTAAATATACTTTCCACATCTTACACTCATATGCTGCCATCTGGAAGGAACAAGGGCTCCTGTCTACTAAAGGCTCTCCCATAACTATTGACCCGCTTATACTTCAACTTTGAAAAATAGCTAACACGCCAACTAAAGTAGGCATCATACATTGCTGAGATCGACAGGTGGCCTTAGACCCCATTTCACGGGGCAACTATGCCACAGACAGAGAAGCAAAACAAGCCTCACTCCAATCATCAGCTCAACAACTTATAGTAAGTAATCTCCAACATAAAGCCCCTTTACCTCACAAAAGAAAAAACATGATTTTTACAAGAGGAAGCACAACCACAAGGAGATTATTTACAAAAACAGGGCCACTATGTCCTTCCTCAATCTTAGGCCACACAGATTCTTACAGACATCTATCAGGCCCTGTATCTAGGCACTAAACCTCTTTATCATCTCTTAAGACCTCTTATCACCTATCCTAACCTTCTTTCACTCCTACAACAAATCACTGACTCTTGCATTATCTGCTCCTCAGTCTCATCACAGGGAGCCCTAAAGCCTACTCCCTCATTCACAATACATTAGGCTACAGGAGATATCCCAAGAGAGGACTGGCAAATTGACTTCACTTATGTGCCTCTAACGAAAGAAATAAATCCCATGCTCACTTTTTCAGGGTAGATTGAGGCTTTACCTACGATATCAGAAATTACCTCAGAGCTAACAAAGTTTCTCATACAAGAAATCATCCCTCACTTTGGCCTCCCCCTCTCTCTCCAATCAGATAATGGGCCAGCTTTTATCTCCCAAATCAGTCAATAGGTAGCCCAACTCCTTGGCATAATGGAAACTACATATCCTTTATGGACTCAATCCTCAGGAAATTAGAAAAGGCAAATTCTAGTCTCAAAATGCAGCTAACCAAACTCTTTCCAGAACTACAAAGACCATGGACTGAACTTCTTCCCATGACTTTGGGTCACATTAGGGCTACTCCATAGGCCCTCTCTTTCCTCAGTCTTTTTGAGCTCATGTAGGGACACTGTTTTCTCTTAGGTCAGTTCCCTACTGTGAGCCCCTTGCTGGGAGATTATCTTCCCTCATGAGAGAACATGCAGATGCTCTCTCCCAAAGCCTCATCAAACGAATTCAACTGACTTAACACTCATACCTAGGGATCAAGTCCTGCTTTAAGCAGGTTTTAAGGTGTAAGGTTTTAAACCTTACACCATAAGGATCTCTAGCCTTGATGGACTGGCGCATTTGAGGTTGTTCTAACCACACCAACAGCTGCTAAACTGGCAGGTCATTCCTCTTGGTTTCATCTCTCTAGATTAAAGTGGACTTTAATTTAAGTCCACTCTTTTGGGGTCTCCCCAGGCGATTCTCTATCTCTGCTAAGAAACATTCCCCACTAGGAGGCTCCTCACTACACCAGCACTGTTCTGGTACCCACCAGGCTTTGACCGAATCGAATTTCTGAAGAAACAGAATAGCCAAACACAAATATCGATAAGTAATAAAAAAACAGATGGTATTGGTTACTAATTGAATTAGGATTTCCCCTACTTACTCTATTCACAATAGGAGTTTACTCTATTTCTCACCCTCAATGCACTATCTTCAAAAGTTTTCCCTCTGTTTTACCTATTTCTCCATAGTTCTTGTTTTTTTGGGGGGGATGGTCCTCCTCTTACTGTGATCAGCCTAGATGAATTCATTATCCACTTTCCTACAAATAGTAACACAAGCCCTTACCTTCCTGGAAACACCGCTGTTACTAATCTCCCTTTACTCCTTGACTTTACAAGTGATATTTGGCTCCAGGGATATTTCATAGAGTTCACACCAACCCAAATTTACTTCTACACCTGGATTCTTATTTTTATCATTTTCTCCCCATAGACATAAGATGCCACATCATGATTTTATTCTTACTCCCTCTTCTTTTACAGTCCCGACTTCATATTAATACCATATCTATAAGTCAGCCTTTCCCAAACCATGCCTACCTATTCAAAGCTCTAAATCTGACCCATCAATTACTCAATACATAAAACCTGACCCTGGCCAGTGATTGTTGGATATGCTTATCCATTTCCTCGCCCAGAGGATCAGCACTTTCCATCTCCACAGGTAAATGGACTCACACTAACACTTCTGTTTATCACACATATAGAGGAGAATCTCTCGTTTTATTATATATACATTATTTGTATTCAATTGATCAAATTCACAATCCTGACAAGATACTGACTTCCTTCCTTCTGGATCTCACTTCTACTCAGAAAGGACCAACTATAGGAAGACCCACCACCTCTGACAATCATCTACAACAGGCTCCTTTCTGTTTTACCAGACAAAACTCTATAAACAATTCTTACCCCCAACTGGGAAATATTCAGCCACACCTCTGTAGTCACACTTCACATCTCTCCTTCCCTTCCAGCCAATCCATCTACCATATCTCTTGAACTGTGGAACATTCTCTTGCTTTGTCAGAGACTCCCTTCTGCATATAGTGTAAATGCTCCTCTTGTAGGGGTCTACACTGGCGAGTTCACTGTCAGTTTCAGAGATTACTAACAAGTTCCCAGAAAGACTCCTATTTGCTATTGATTTCAGCTGCTGTCTTCTTATTCCTGAAATGTTTTTCTAATGTGAAACCATCACTTATTTATGTTCTCCCACTAACTGGATGGGAACATGCACCCTGGTATATCTGGTCCCAGATATTTCTATTCCTCCTATCAAACCCTCCCTATCCTACTAACTCATAATCAACCATCACGGACAGTTCAAATCATTCCTCTATTAATCAGTTTAGGAACAGTGGCTGGGATCGGGACAGGGACTGCAGGACTCAGAGCTTCTTTAAATTACCATCACAACCTTTCTAAAGACCTCACTGATAGCCTAGAAGAAAGAGATACCAGCCTTATCACTATCCAAAACTAGCTAGATTCCCTGGCAGCTGTGGTCCTCCAAAACAGAAGAGGATTAGACCTCCTCACAGCAGAAAAAGGAGGTCTATGCCTAATTTTGGAGGAAGCCTACTGCTTCTACACCAATAAATCAGGTGTTGTAAAAGAAGCAGCAAGAAATCTGACAAACAGGGCCTCAAAAATATGTCAACAACTCAATAATTCATGGGAAATCTCGTTAAACAATTGGAATTGGATACCCTGGGTCCTACATTTTCTAAGTTTTCTCTTTCTACTTACTCTTATTCTAACTTCCAATCTATGTTTAATGTGTTTTTTTTCAAATTTTCTTCCAGATCACTTACAAACCTTCACCACCGAATTATCCACAAGCTACTTCTAACTCGCTCAAATTATCAAAAACTTCTACCCTACACAACTACCTTTGACCCACATTCCAGCCTTTTCTTATCTCACTCCCATGACACGCCTGTTCCACAAGAAGTAGGTGCTGAAGATTGACCTTTGGCCCTTTTCCTAAATCAAAAAGCATGGAATGATACGGCCCACATGGGGACTCATTGCTAAGATGGCTTATTATGTTGACATTGTAAACAAAGAAAAGAATCACAGTGACCCTTGAGACTGACCAAATTGCCCAATGGACATTGTGTTTGTTCACTGGAGCCTACACTCTTAAAGCTATGAGACCACCACTTTCCAGACCTCCAGCTAAGTGATCACAGGACTCAACTACAGGCTAAAAATTAACCATCCCTTCAGATATTTTTTCATTGGCAGGGTATAAGAAAGACCCCATCAGAAAGGGAGGACACTGGTTCTCCTTAAGGGCTAGTCACCCTCTTGTTTCCCTCTAATAAATTTCCCTTTTCTTGCCTGACTGCCCAGCTGACTTTATTTTTCTCTGCACTTGCCTAACGGAACTGCACACAGATTTCTCAGGAGGCAGGTAAGGTCGTTTGGTATTCCCATCTCTTTAAGAATTTCCCACAGTTTGTTATGATCCACACAGTCAAAGGCATTGGTGTAGTCAATAAAGCTTTTCTGGAACTCTCTTGCTTTATTGATGATCCAACAGATGTTGGCAATTTGATCTCTGATTCACCTGCCTTTTCTAAATCTAGCTTGAACATCTGGAAGTTCATGTACTGTTGAAGTCTGACTTGGAAGATCTTGAGCATTATTTTGCTAGTGTGTGAGATGAGTGCAACTGTGCAGTAGTTTGAACATTATTTGGCATTGACTTTCTTTGGGGTTGGAATGAAAACTGACCTTTTCCAGCCCTGTGGCCACTGCTGAGTTTTCCAAAGTTGCTGGAACATTGAGTTCAGCCCTCTAACAAGATCATCTTTTAGGATTTGAAATAGCTCAACTGGAAATTCTTTCACCTCCAAGAGCATTGTCCGTAGTGATGTTTCCTAAGGCCCACTTGACTTTGCATTCCAAGATATCTGGCTCTAGGTGAGTGATCACACCATCATGGTTATCTGGGTCATGAAGTTCTTTTTAATATAGCTCTTTTGTGTATTCTTGCCACCTCTTCTTAATATCTTCTGCTTCTGTTAGGTCCATACCATTTCTGTACTTTATTTTGCCCATCTTTGCATGAAATGTTCCTTTGATATATTTAATTTTCTAAAAGAGATTTCTAGTCTTTCCCATTTTATTTTTTTCTTTTTCTTTTCTTTTTTCTTTCTTTTTCTTTTTTTTTTTTTTTTTTGCATTGATCACTGAGGAATGCTTTCTTATCTCTCATTGCCATTCTTTGGAACTCTGCATTCAGATAGGTATATCTTTCCTTTCCTATATGGGATTATATAGGAAGTAGCATTTCAGATTGACTATGTCACTTAGTAAGAAGAGTTTTGGTTTTCTCTGTGTCTTTTCATTTCTTTTTAGTACTGAATAATATTCTATTTTATGGATATACCAAGGTTTATTATATATTCCCTTACTGAACATGAATGCTTCTCTTTTGGCAATTTTGAATTAAGCTGTTATAAATGTCATGTGCAACTTTTCAAGCAGACTCAAATTTTCAACTACTTTTGGTAAATATTATGAAAATTAATAAAAATAATTATCCATATAGAAAGAATTCAGTTCAGTTCAGTTCAGTCACTCAGTCATGTCCGACTCTTTGAGACCCCATGAATTGCAGCACACCAGGCCGCCCTGTCCATCACCAACTCCCGGAGTTCACTCAGACTCACATCCATTGACTCAGTGATGCCATCCAGGTATCTCATCCTCTGTCGTCCCCTTTTTCTGCTCCCAATCCCTCCCAACATCAAAGTCTTTTCCAGTGAGTCAGCTCTTCGCATGAGGTGGCCAAAGTACTGGAGCTTCAGCTTTAGCATGATTCCTTCCGAAGAAATCCCAGGGCTGATCTCCTTCAGAATGGACTGGTTGGATATCCTTGCAGTCCAAGGGACTCTCAAGAGTCTTCTCCAACACCACAGTTCAAAAGCATCAATTTTTCGGCGCTCAGCCTTCTTCACAGTCCAACTCTTACATTCAAACATGACCACAGGAAAAACCATAACCTTGACTAGACGGACCTTAGTCAGCAAAGTAATGTCTCTGCTTTTGAGTATGCTATCTAGGTTGGTCATAACTTTTCTTCCAAGGAGTAAGCGTCTTTTAATTTCATGGCTGCAATCACCATCTGGAGTGATTTTGGAAAACAAAAAAAAAAATCTCTGAAACTGTTTCCACTGTTTCCCCATCTATTTCCCATGAAGTGATGGGACCAGATGCCATGATCTTCGTTTTCTGAATGTTGATGCCAACTTTTTCACTCTCCTCTTTCACTTTCATCAGGAGGCTTTTGAGTTCCTCTTCACTTTCTGCCATAAGGGTGGTGTCATCTGCATATCTGAGGTTACTGATATTTCTCCCAGCAATCTTGATTTCAGCTTGTGTTTCTTCCAGTCCAGCATTTCTCATGATGTACTCTGCATGTCAATTAAATAAGCAGGGTGACAATATACAGCCTTGAGGTACTCCTTTTCCTATTTGAAACCAGTCTGTTGTTCCATGTCCAGCTCTAACTGTTGCTTCTTTACCTGCATACAGATTTCTCAAGAGGCAGGTCAGGTGGTCTGGTATTCCCATCTCTCTCAGAATCTTCCACAGTTTATTAGAAAGAGTTAGGGGACTGAAAGTGGGACCTCTCTCACTCTATGACTATAGTAAAGATCAGTGCAATGAAGAAAAACTTTCTTTTCTTTCCTTGCAATAATTCAACCAATGAGAAGCTGTCATAACTCAGCTAATGAAAAGTCATGGACCCTTTGTTAACTGTAGACCTCCCACTTTCTTTTTCCTCTTATAAAAGTATTCTCCTCTGCTGGGGATTTACATATGGCTCACTGTGATAGCAGAACTCAAATGGAAATCATTTGCTGATCACAAATGAATCCATTATTGCTGGGGAATAACTAGCAGTCTATTTGTTTTAGGTCAGCCAGTATAGGAATCCAGAGAAGACACCCAATGACTCTGAAGCTGGTGAGAAAATAAGTTTAATACCCACATCAAGCCCATTGTTGTTCATTGTTTTTCTCAGTAAACTTGGAGTTTGACCCTATTATTTTTTCCCCCTTGAAATATATTGCCACTCTCTTTGCATTAGGAAGCTTTCCAAGCTTTATTTGTATTCTGGATCTGTTTTAAAATTTTGTTCTTTTTAGTTCAGGCTTGTTCTGTATGTGAGTACCTATTTGTAACTTTGGTCCGATTTTGAAGTCAGACTTTTCCATTTGGAGATGACTAGACTTTGGGCAAATCCCCTTGGAAGAGAGGCCATTTTGTAAGATATTACTCAGCATAGACTTCCACCTGGCTCCTCCGAGTCCAGACTGTTCCTTCAGACTGGTTGGTATACCAGACCTGTAGTTGTTTGGACTTTGTAAATGTATGAACTGCTTGAGCTATTTAGACTGTTTGAAAATTTTTCTCTTACTCTGGATTTAAACAAAAGAAAAAGGGAAATTAGAGAAATTCTTTTATCTAAGAATTATGGATCCCAGTTATCTAAATATTTTGATGATGCTCCCTTTATAGGAATCTCTGCTGATTTCAGGATTGAAAAGCATGGCCCTTCCTTATAGATATTTTCTAACATCATAGACACATAAGGTAGTATAGTTAACAACTGGACCCTGTGACCCAGTGATATCCCACTTGCCTAAGAGTCACTATAGCCACTGTCCTATTAGCTAGGGTCACCAAGAAAACCCTCATGGGATTCCCTGTAACTTATTCTGTACCCCATGCAGTTAAAGCTCTCCTTTATTCTAAATCACACTTAACATCAAACTAACCAAATGCAATTTAGAAAGTCAATGACCATTTTGAGAAACTTTCAAAATCCTCACACTTACTTGTGTCAAAATTTAATTGGATAATCAAATAGCTCTAAAGTTTCCCAAAGTGAATAGAATGCTTATTTCAGTTGGTATTTTCAGGCTTCCAGGTATTATAAGAGTCAAAATTGTCCTTCTGAAAAATAAGAGTTTAAGGTTAACTGAGCCAAACAAAGAAAGGAAGGTAAAATTCTTTTTGAAACCCCGAGCTCTTCTCCCTTCTTTATCTCAGGTTCTGCCTCTGGGGCCACCTTCTTTCTTCCTTCTAAATCATCTACACCTCCTCTAGTTCCTCAGCTCCAACATACTAATTCTTTCATGGAACTTCCCATTTTCTCTGCAACTCTCCCCATTTTCATTTCCTCTGAACTTCTCAGAAAGTGTCCTTTAAAATTAAGTCTTCTAAGGGTTCAGAAGATAAACCCTTAAATTTTCATATTCCCTGGACTAAACTAAACTGTGAGCCATAGCCAAAGATTTTCCCAAAGTATCAAATATCCTCCCTGATTCCCACCCCCACCCCACCCCCAGACTATAGGTGGTTGCCAAAATTGAATTCCAAATTTCTCTCTTATGGGCAAACTTCTCTATATTTACTAAACAATGACAAACTTGATGCAATTTTAGGTCAAAACCAGGGGACACGGATTTTAAAGACTTATAGGAGAGTTTGAGGAACCTGTGTGCTCTTGGACTTCCCAACTCTCAAATTTCTCCTTTTGTTGTACACCAAAAGGAGGGGGATGTTTTTGGGATGCTCACCCCAAAACATAGGGGCCATAATAGACACATAAGGTAGTATAGTCAACAACTGGACCCTATGACCCAGTGATATCCCACTTGCCTTAGAGTCACTATAGCCACTGTCCTATTGGTTAGGGTCACCAAGAAAATTCTCATGGGATTCCCTGTAACTTATTCTGTACCCCATGCAGTAAACACTCTCCTTTATTCTAAACCACACTTAACATTTATCAACCAACATCTCATCTCATATGAAGTCTTTTTGCTGGCTTCTACTCACATAACTCTTTTGTATTATAATGGCCTCAACCCAACTAGTATCCCTCATAACTGCATAATGCCAATGGGTAACATCCTGACCTTTTGTCAAGATCTTCAGGAAATTTCTTTGAGTAATGCTGAATTTTCATGATTCATTAATCATTCTTATGTAAAAGGTGACAATGTCAAATACTGTTCTGGGTAGACTGTTGAAACTCTTTTTGTTGTTGTTGAGGCAATATCTTTACCTATGGCTATCACAGCCCATCAAGCTGAACTACATACTCTTATACAGGCTTGTACTTTGATCTGTGGTGAAACTGCCCGTATTTATATTTATAGTGCATATGCTTTCAAAGTAACTCATGATTTTGGAATGTTGTGGAAGCAACATGGCTCTCTTTCTTACTTCCAGTAAAATGAAAGCAAAATGGTTTAAAATTGTTGTATGTAATATTTTTGGCTGCTGTATTTGCTATTATTATGATTCTGCAGAATATTAAAGTTGACTCTCCGTTATCTAGTGGAAATCAAACTCCTGGCAGTTCCACAAGAAATACGTCTTTTAAAGAAATCAACCACAACCAAAACTTTATCATGGTTCAAAGAGATATTTCTATAAGTTACAAAGAATTTTGACATTTGATCTCAGAAAAGGAAAAATAAGAATGGAAACTTAACCATGATTGGTTTGATTAAAAAAAAAAAAAAAAGTGAAGGAGAAGAAGAAGAAGGACCAGATTAAGATGATGGAGTAGAAGAATATGTGCTTATCTTCTCCAGCCAGAGCAAATCTTCTATAGGAATACACTGGAACCCACCAAAAATAAAAAAAATAAAATAAAATAAAAAAAAAGATATCCTATATCCAAAGACGATGGAGAAGCCACAACAAAATGGTAAGAGGGAAACAATTATGATAAAATCAAATCTTACGCATGCTGGGTAGGTGACTCACAAACTGGAGAACAAGAACACCAAAGATCTTCTGACACTGTTTTAAAGGTTCTAGGTCCCACATCAGGCTCCCCAGCCTGGGAATTCAGCCAAGGGACTGGGAATCCCCAGGGAATCTGATTTTGAAGGTCAGTTGGATTTGATTACAGAGCCTCCATAAGACTGGGGGATAAAGAAACTCTTGGAGGGCACAAACAAAATCTTGTGTACCCCAGGGCCCATGAGAAAGGAGCAGTGGCCCCGACGTAGACTGGGCCAGAACCAGCTGTGAGTGTTTGAGGGTAGCCTTCAAAGGCATGGCTTGGCAGTGTCCTGCCATGCAGATGGAGGCACTGACAGCGTCAGTCCTAGGACCTGTATCCCAGCATAGGCCCTCTTGGAGGTTACCAATAGCCATACTATAGAAGCCCATAGACTCTAAGACTGGGTTGCCTAAGGTCAAACAACTAACAGGAAGGGAACACAACCCCACCCATCAGCAGTTAGCCTCAGTTTCTGTTTTGTCCTACTCTGTAACCCCATGGACTGCAGCATGCCAGGCTTCCCTGTTCATCACCAACTACCAGAGCTTGCTCAAACTCATGTCCATTGAGTTGGTGATGCCATCCAACCCATATCATCCTCTGTCATCCCCTTCTTCTCCTGCCTTAAATCTTTCCAAGCATCAGGTTCTTTTTCAATGAGTCAGTTCTTCCCATCAGGTGGCCAAAGCAGACAACTGGATTAAAGTTTTTGAAGCATGGCCTTACCCACCAGAGCAAGGCCCAATTTTCCCCCTAGCAAGTCTCTCCCATCAGGAAGCTTGCATAAGTCTCTTATGCTCATCTGCCAGAGAGCAGACAGAAGAAATAAAGAGCTACAATCCCATTAGCCTCCAGAACTAACACCACAATCACAGAAAATACTGAAAATGAAAAGAAATGAGATTATGTCCCAGAGGAAAGAATTAGATAAAACCCTAGAAAAACAACTAAATTAAATGGAGATAGCCAACCTCCCAGAGGGGGAAAATAAAAGAAGAAGAAAATTCAGAATAATGAAAATAAAGATGATTCTGGGTCTTAGGACAAGAATGGAGGCAAAGATTGAGAAGATGCAAGAAATGTTTACCAAGGAAATAGAAGAATTAAAGAAAACCAGAGATGAACGACATATTAAAAGAAATCAATAGCAGAATAACTGAGGAAGAAGAATGGATAAGTGACTTGGAAGTCAGAATGGTTGAAATCAATGCTGCAAAATAGATTAAAAAAAAAAAAGAAGAAGAAGAAGAAGAAGGAAAAGAAATGAAGACAGCCTAACAGACCTCTGGGACAACATTAAACACACAGATATTTGCATTATAGGGGTCACAGAAGGAGAAGAGGGAGAGAATGGATCTGAGAAAATATTTAAAGAGATAATAACTGAAAACCAATTCAGAAAATGGATAGAAGACCTGAAAAGACAATTCTCTAAAGACGACACAACTGGGAAAAGAGAAAGTCAAAGCTGTATATTGTCAATATGCTTATTTAACTTATATGCAGAGTACATTATTAGAAATGCCAGGCTGGATGAAGCACGAGCTGGAATCAATAACCTCAGATATGCAGATGACACCACCCTTATGGCAGAAAGCAAAGAGGAACTAAAGAACCTCTTGATGAAGGTGAAAGGGAAGAGAGAAAGTTCCTATCACTTCATGGCAAATAGATAGGAAAACAATGGCAAAAGTGACAGACTTAATTTTCATGGGTTCCAAAATCACTGCAGATGGTAATTG
The DNA here is from genome assembly GCF_023091745.1 of Budorcas taxicolor. Taxonomy (NCBI): domain Eukaryota; kingdom Metazoa; phylum Chordata; class Mammalia; order Artiodactyla; family Bovidae; genus Budorcas; species Budorcas taxicolor. The sequence goes on from NC_068923.1 coordinate 9,714,006, forward strand.
CAGCCATGAAATTAAAAGCCACTTTCACCTTGGAAGAAAAGCTATGACAAACCTAAACCATATTTTAAAACGGAGATATCACTTTCCCAACAAAGGTCCATATAGTCAAAGCTCTGGTTTTTCCATTAGTCATGTAAGGATGTGAGTGTTGGACCATAAAGAAGACTGAGTGCCAAATAATTGATGCTTTTCAGCTGTGGTGTTAGAGAAGGACTCTTGAGAGGCCCTTAGACTGCAAAGAGATCAAACTAGTCAATTCTAAAGGAAATCAATCCTGAATATTCATTGGAATAAATGATGCTGAAACAGAAGTTCCAAAAAATTGACCACCTGATGTGAACAGCCGACTCATCAGAAAAGTCCCTGATGCTGGGAAAGATTGAAGGCAGGAGGAGAAGGGGACAACAGTGGATAAAATGGCTGGATGGCATCACCAACTCAGTAAACATGAGTTTGAACAATTTCCAGGAGATGGTGAAGGACAGGGAAGCCTGGCATGCTGGAGTCCATGGGGTTGCAAAGATTCAGACACATCTGAACCACAGACAAGAACAACTAAAACAGGCATACAGATGGCCAATGAGCACATGAAAAGATGTTCAAAATTGCTAGTAATTAGAGAAATGCAAATCAAAACTACAATTAAATATCACCTCAACCTGTTACAATGGGTATCATCAAAAGGTCTGCAGAAAACAAATATTGGAGAGGGTGTGGAGAGAAGAGAACCTTTTTGTACTATTACTGGGAATGTTAATGGTTCAGGCATAATGGAGAACCATATGGAAGTTCCTCAAAAAAAACTAAAAATACAGCTACCATATGACCCTGCAATCCCATTCCTGGGCATATATCAAGAGAAAAACATGGCCCGAAAAAGCACATGCACCCCAATGTTCATTGCAGCCCTGTTTACGATGGCCAAGACATGGAAACAACATAAATGGCCATCATCAAAGGAATGCACAAAGAAAATGTGGAGATATACATATACACACACGCACACACACACACACACACACACACAGTGGAATATTACTCAGTCATTAACAATAATGAAATAGTGTCATTTGAGCAATATGGATGGACCTAGAGAGTGTCATACTGGGTGAAGTAAGTCAGATAGAAAGGAGAAATATCATATGACATTCTTCATATGTGAAATCTAAAAAGAAATAATACAAATTAACTTACAAAACAGAAAGACTCAAAGACTTAGAAAGAAACTCATGTTTCCTTTTGGGAAGTAATATTTAAGGACTTTGGGAAGGTTATGTACACACTCTTATATTTCAAATGGATAAACAACAAAAACCTATTGTATATCACATGGAACTTTGCTCAATAGTATGTATCAGCCTGGATGGGATAGGGGTTTGGGGAAGAATGGATACATGTATTTGTATGGCTGAGTCCCTTCACTGTCCACCTGAAATTATCACATTGTTAATTGGCTACAGCCGAACATAAAATGTTTTTGGGTGTTAAAAATAAATTAACATTAAATTTAAAAAGAAAAAAAACAGAAAGCTCTAGTTTGAATTAAATAACAACCTAGTTCTACCGGAGAATCTAAAATTCCCATTCCTCACCATTGTACGTACATTAAACCACTGGTCTACTGACAAAATGATAGCTTTCATGAATCAGTATTGATGGGATAATCTTCTTGAGGCCATAAAAACTGTCCTCCTTCATTTTCCATGCTTGTCTGAAGTACAACCAAAGAAAGCATATTCATACAGTCCTCAGACACTTTAAATTATGGAGCCTAGTGGAGAATTTGAGCTCTAAAAAATTGATTTCATACATATTCCTCCGTCCCATAGAAATAAATAGGTTTTAGTCATGGCCTATATATTTTCGAAATGGACCGAGGCCTTCCCTTGAAGACAAAATACTGCCTCTTTGTGACTAAAGTCTATTTGAACGAGTTCATTCCTACCTGGTGAACTCATTCTCCAACTTCATAGTTATTCAGGAACACATTTTACTGGCCAGGTACTTCAACAAGTCTCTGCTGTTTCTCAGCACTTTAATTATGCTTATCATCCTCACTCCTCTAATTTAGTTGAACATACCAGTAAAATTACTAAGACTTAGATCAAAGAATTTGTAGAGGCCCTCTAAATATCTTGGCCAAAATTATTATCATCGGTCCTTCTATATCTCAGATCTCAGTACAGTTCAGTCGCTCAGTCATGTATGATGCTTTATAAGACCATGGACTGCAGCACACCAGGTTTCTATGTCCATCACAAACTCCCTGAGGTTGATCAAACTCATGTCCATTGAGTCAGTGATGCCATCTAACCATCTCATCCTCTGTCATCCCCTTCTCCTCCTGCCTTCAATCTTGCCCAGTTTCAGGGTCTTTTACAGTGAGTCAGTTCTCCCTATCAGGTGGCCAAATTATTGGAGTTTCAACTTCAACATCAGTTCTTTCAATGAATAGTCAAGACTGATTTCCTTTAGGATTTACTGGTTGGCTCTCCTTGCAGTCCAAGGGACTCTCAAGAGTCTTCTCCAACAACATAGTTCAAAAGCATCAGTTCTTTGGTGCTCAGCTTTCTTTATAGTCCAACTCTCAAATCCATACATTACTACTGGAAAAACCTTAGTTTGACTAAATGGACCTTTGTTGGCAAAGTAATGTCTCTGCTTTTTAATATGGTCATACCTTTCCTTCCAAAGAGCAAGCTTCTTTTAATTTCATGGCTGCAGTCAACATCTGCAGTGATTTTGGAGCCCAGAAAAATAAATTCTGCCCAGGAAACTGTTTCCCCAGTTTTCTCATCCATTTGCCATGTAATGATGGGATTGGATACTATGATCTTAGTTTTCTGAATGTTAAGTTTTAAGTCAGCTTTTTCACTCTCCTCTTTCACTCTCATCCCAAGACTCTTTAGTTCTTCTTCACTTTCTGCCTTAAGGGTGGTGTCATCTGAATATCTGAGGTTATTGATATTTCTCCTGTAATTATTGATTCCAGCTTATGCTTCATCCAGCCCACCATTTCACATAATATATTCTGCATATAAGTTAAATAAACAGGGTGATGATATACAACCTTGACGTACTCCTTTCCGGATTTGCAACCAGTCTGTTGTTCTATGTCCAGTTTCCCCCACAGTCAGTCTCTCCCATCCTGAGATGCTTTTTGAGGTAGTCACAGGATGCCCAATGTACTTTTCCATTTGCCTCATTTGACCTATGATTGATCAAAGGAGAGATATTCCAATATGGCAAAAGCCCAATTGCTCTTTAGAAAAGACTCAGATGCCAGGAAAGATTGAAGGCAGGAAGAGAAGGGGATGACAGTGGATGAGATGGTTGGATGGCATCACCGATACAATGGACAGGAGTTTGGGAAAGATCTGGGAGATGGTGAAGGACAGGGAAGCGTGATATGCTTCAGTTTATGGGGTCACAAAGCCACACAACTGAATGACTGAACAACAACAAATTGTTCTGTAACACATAATCATGTATTGATACAGCTATGTTTTCACAGCTTTCTTTCTGGACACAAAGAACTAATTTTAAGAATCATACTTCCAATCTGGAGATTTGATCTGTTGAAAAATATTCCTCCAGAAAGACTTTTTAACCTTACTGGAAAGGTATCTATCAAGTACTTCTAACCAGACCCTGTACTGTCAGATTGTAAGGAAAGCACTCTTATTCACGTGGCACACTTAAGTGTGAAAGTCCTTCAGTCGTGTCTGATTTTTTGTGACCCATGGACTCTACAGTCCATAGAATTCTCCAGGTCAGAATACTGGAATGGGTAGCATTTCCCTTCTCCAGGGGATCTTCCCAACCCAAGGATGGAATCCAGGTCTCCTACATTGCTGGCAGATTCTTTACCAGCTGAGCCACCAGGGAAGACAATGGCACACTTAAAGCAGTCACTAAACTGACTGAACTTGTACATCAACCAGTGACGTGAAGGTAAAAATTTCCAAGAATTAAAGCAGATTTTATCTGAAGAGAGATCTTTCCCAAGATTTACTTCAGATGATCTACAGTGTCCAAGATCTTGATAACATATGAAACTTCCGTAAAAGTTGCCTGAGCGTTATCTCTATTCCTCCTCGTTACTCAGTTTGTGCAAAAGTAATTGCAGTTTTATATTGTTGCAAACTGACATTTGATATTGGTATTCTTAAATGTGGCTATTTATCCATCATTTTAATGTGAATTTTATTGGTTTATATTTACTTTGTCAAAGACTTATTACTGGTTGCTTATTTCATATATTTTTTTTAGACTACAGAAATAATGTAAGACCAAAAGCAAATTCAAACAATTTTCTTATCTAAGTACAAAATGGGTCATAAAGCAGTAGAGAGAGCTCACATTATCAGCAATGCCCTTGGCCTAGTAACTGATAAGGAGCATACTGCACTGATAAGTGCAGTGGTGGTTCAGGAAGTTTAGCAAAGGAGTCAAGAGTCTTGGAGATGAGGAGTGTAGTGGCCAGCAATTGAATATGACAATGATCAGTTGAGAGCAATCATCAAATCTGATACTCTTACAACCTCTGGAGAAGTTGACAAAAAAAAAAAAAAAGAAAAAAAAAAACTCATCATTGACCATTCTATGGTTGTTTGGCTTTTGAAGCAAATTGTTGTTCACTTTTGGCAAGATGAAAAAGATCAATAAGTGGACGACCAAAAATTTAAAAAAAAGAAAAACATTATTTTGAAGTGTCATCTTCTCTTACTCTACACAATAATGGACAATTTCTCCATCGGATTGTGACATGTGACATGTTGTTGTATACAACAACCAGTGATGACAAGCCAAGTGTTTGGACTGAGAATAAGCTTCGAAGCACTTCCCAAAGCCAAACTTGCACCAAAAAAGTCATGGTCACTGTTTGGTGTCCTACTGCCAGTCTGATCCATTACAGCTTACTGAATACCAAGTGAAACTATTACATTTGAGAAGTATGCTGTCAAGACTGTCACAGCTCTGGAAATAAAAGTCAATAGACTTTTTTCTTTTTTTTTTTTGGTTGGGGACTTCCTCATGGCTGGTCTTGTAGGCAGACCCCAAATTGCAGACTTCTGGATCTGTGGTTTTATCTTTGATATTAATTTAATGAAATTCTTAGTGTCTTAAATATTTTTTTCTTCCTCTCTTTTATTGTTCTCATTATATGTTTGGTACATTATTTTCAGTTGTGCCATAAACCCTGAATATTCTTTTTTCTTTTTTTTTTAAATCTTTTTTTCTGTCTTTATTTTCTTTGTTTTTTTTTGGTTTTTGGGAATTCTATTAAGATATTCTCAAATTCAGATAATTTTTTCTATCATATTCAGGGTACTAATAAGCCTAAAATGATAATCTTCACTTTTGTTAACAGTATTTTTATTTTTATTATCTCTTGGATTCTTTCTTAAGATTTTACTCTCTTTGTTTGCAATGCCCAGCTGTCTTTTCATGTTGTCTACTTTAACCATTAAAGTAATTAGCATTTTAATCATGTTTGTTTGAATTTCCAGTTTGCTAATACGATTATCTTGGCATGTCTGGTTCTGATGCCTGTTCTGTTTTTCCTATGTGTGTTTTGTTTTTGCCATTTTATATGCCTTATAACTTTTTTCTTGATCATTTGACATGATGTAAATGAAACTTCTGTAAGTAAGTTAAGTAAGTAAGTGAAGTCGCTCAGTCGTGTCTGACTCTTTGCGACCCCGTGGACTGTAGCCTACCAGGCTCTTCCTTCCATGGGATTCTCCAGGCATGAATACTGGAGTGGGTTGCCATTTCCTTCTCCAAATAAACCTTTAGAAATATGGTGATGAATTGTGAAAGTGAAAGTCATTCAGTCGTGTCGGACTTTTTGCAACTCCATGGACTATACAATGGGAAAGGGAAATAATCTGGAGTCTTATGATTAGATCTCAGAATTGTTTTTCTACCCTCAACTCAGTTAAGCTCTGAAATTATTGTTGTAAATTAGACTCTTTGGTTAAGTGCTTTCCCCTGAGAGCAGGCTTGATTAGGAACAGGGTGTTCTGGCACATTTCAAAATAGCTATTTTTCCTTTCCCCTTGTGTGAGTGTCGCAGAGTTGGACACGACGGAGTGACTGAACTGATCTGAACTGTGTGAGTGCATTTTACATTGATATTTATTCTTGAAATCTTGTTGAGCCCCTGAATTTCACAATATTATGGGGGCCCCTAATGACAGAGTAATTCTGGAATCTTTAACTCTCAGGCTTGTTGACATTTAGCCTCCAGCCATCTGTCAATTCCAATTCAGGTTTTCCTATTTCACTGATAGTATCCATGGAGTTACTTGCTCTAGCACTTTGTTTTCTTATATTGCCTGTCCATCTTTCCAGTTTTGGGATCAGTGGTTTGCCCTACTATCTTATTTCTTTTATAGGTCTAAAATGAGTTGTTGATTTTTCAGTTCAGGATTGTACTTCTTAGGATAGAAGGATAACTGACAATTTCTTTACAGTGGAAGTAAATACCACATTTAAATAATTTTTTGTTACAATTTAACCCTCATAATATACTTGAAAAATAGTGAACACAAATTTTTGAAAATAATTTTAATACTGTCTCTACGTATTTATTTTTACTATCTGAATAAAATAATTCACTGGAAAATTATAGAATATAATTCTATATGCAGTAGTATTCCATGATATAGAACTACAAAACTTATCAAATAAGATGATGCATTAGTTTTTACTTCTTCCAAAAGAAATTACCATAAATTTAGCAGCTTAAAACATTTTTTTTTCTTTTAATATCACAGTCGTATAAATCAAAACCCCAGGTTCTGGCTTAACTGGGACTCTGTGCTATTTTTCACAAAAATCAGCTATAAGTAGATTTGTGCTTCTCTCTGGAGGTGCTGGTAATGAATCTACTCCCAGGTTCATTCAGGACATTAGCACTATTTAGTTCTATTACAGGCCTTGGATTGAAATTTTCCTTTGTCTATTTATCACTGGTTAGGGTCATTCACAGCTTCCAGGGGCAAACTGTATGTAATAACTCATGGCCCTTTTACTCAAGCTTTAATGACAGTAATGTCTAGTCAACTTCTTATGCTTTGAATCTCTCTGATCTCTTCTTCTACTTTATGTCTTTCCTTATTTTCTTTTTTCTTCTCTTTATCTCTGATGGTTTTGCATATCTCTTCTGTTTTCAGTGCTCATGTGCTTGCACTGACCTCACCTGGATAATCCAGCATAATCTCTCTTTTTTAAGAACAGCTGGCTTAATAAATATATCTGCCCTTCAGAGAAGAACCTATTAATAGACAATTGCTTAACTGAATAATCTTAGGGATAGAAACTTTGTGAAAGGACAAAGTAATTTAAGAATCATTACTACCACAAGTGACAAGTCTTTTATTATTTACATTAAAATATCAGTGAACAAGGTAGTAAGCCATTCTGACTATGACACAAAGATAATTGATAGGCTGATTATGTCAAGTTTCATAAGATTTGTGCAAGTGATCTCAATAAATATTGGTGGTTGAAACTAAATATATTTTGCATTGTAATTACAACATGGAGCCTTAATGAATAATTGCACTTTTGAGAGTTCAGCTTTATTTGCTTTCTTGAAGTGACTGAGGAATTTGAATAGAATCAAAATTTGCATTTTTTATTTTACAAATATAATCTCTCATATTGTGACTATATTTCTATAAGTAAAATATTATTGTGGTTTAATATTATAAAATAAAAAAGATACAAGGAAATTTTGTAAAGATATTATTTAACTTGTTCAAACACCCTGAATATTTAATTACTACTGTTAACTTAATGGGTTTTCCTGGTGGCTCAGACAATAAAGAATCTGCCTATAATACAGGATACTTTGGTTTGATTCCTGGGTCAGGAAGATGCCCTGGAGAAGGGAGTGGCTACCCACTCCAGTGTTCTTGCCTGGAGAATTCTATGGACAGAGGAGCCTGGCAGGCTACATACAGTCCATGGGGGTCACAGAGTACACGTGACTGAGTGGCAATGCTTCCACACACTTCACTAACTTAATACAAATTCCATTATCCATCCTATATTTCAAAATAAATCTGATTATGTGATGAATCAATTGACTTCTCCAAATGATACTGTTCAGTCAATGAAGGGAGAAGGTGTTTATTTTTATTGATGTCCCCTTCTAATTATTCCATCTTAAAGTCTACATTAAACAGTTACATTTTTACATACAGTCATTAACTGAGCCCTTGTGTACTATGAGATTACTTTTACTATCAAACCTTTATGATACAAGAGATATTTTTCAAAAATATAATATAAATAAAAATTTTACTCTTTTTAATTATCCTTTGCCTGGAAGAGAAAGTTCTGATGTCCAAATGACTTTAAAATCTTCAGAGACCTTAACACATATTTAGTTCAGTTCAGTTGCTCAGTCATGTCTGCCTCTTTCTGACCCCACAGACTGCAGCAAGCCAGGCCTCCCTGTCCAACACCAACTCCTGGAGTTTACTCAAACTCATGTCCGTTGGGTCAGTGATGCCATCCAACCATCTCATCCTCTGTCATCCCCTTCTCCTCCTGCCTTCAATCTTTCCCAGCATCAAAGTCTTTTCAAATGAGTCAGGTGGCCAAAGTATTGTAATTTCACCTTCAACATCAGTCCTTCCAATGAATATTTAGGACTGATTTCCTTTAGGATGGACTCATTGGATCTCCTTGGAGTCCAAAGGACTCTCAAGAGTCTTCTCCAACACCACAGTTCAAAAGCATCAATTCTTTGGTGCTCAGCTTTCTTTATGGTACACCTCTCACATCCATACATGATTACTGGAAAAAAAAAACATAGCCTTGACTAGACAGACCTTTGATGGCAAAATAATGTCTGTTTTTAATATTCTGTCTAGTTCGGTCATAACTTTTCTTTCAAGGAGTAAGTGTCTTTTAATTTCATGGCTGCAGTCACCATTTGCCGTGATTTTGGAGCCAAAAAAATAAAGTCTATCACTGTTTCCACCATTTCCCCATCTATTTGCCATGAAGTGATGGGACCAGATGCCATGATGTTAATTTTCTGAATGTTGAGCTTTAAGCCACCTTTTTTACTGTCCTCTTTCACTTTCATAAGTGGTTCTTTAGTTCTTCTTTGCTTTCTGCCATAATAATGGTGTCTTCTTCATATTTGAGTTTATTGATATTTCTCCTGGCAATTTTGATTCCAGCTTGTGCTACATCCAGCCCAGCATTTCACATGATGTATTCTGCATATAAGTTAAATAAGCAGGGTGACAATATACAAAGTTGATGTACTCCTTTCCCAATTTGGAACCAGTCTTTTATTCCATTTCCAGTTCTAACTGTTGCTTCCTGACCTGCATACAGATTTCTCAAGAGGAAGGTCAGCTGTCTTTAAGAATTTGCCACAGTTTGTGGTGATCCACGAAGTCTTCCCTTGTGGCTCAGCTGGTAAAGAAGCCACTTGCAGTGCAGGAGACCTGGGTTCAATCCCTAGAGAAGGGAAAGTCTACCCACTCCAGTATTCTGGCCTAAAGAATACCATGGACTGTATTATACAGTCCATGGGATCACAAAGAGTCAGACATGACTGAGAGACTTTCACTTCACTTTCACACAGTCACACATATTAGGGCATTTTATACATCAAAGAGATATTAAAAATATCAATTTTACTGTACAAAGAAGAAAAGAAAAATTATCATGAAAGTCTCATTGATTTTAAAAATGAATGAAATATTCTAGAATACATTCTTCAGTAGTCATTTAAAAATAATTCAACTTACTTATAAGCTACAAAGTACTGGAGGATTTCTATTTTGCCTACAAAATATTTTAAAATAATTCAGTAATAATCACAAAAGATTAAAATCACCATTCTTAATTTTCTAATTTATGGATAGTACTCTCTGTATCCCTAATGATCAGTGATATTTACAGTGTTGGCCTCGAAATTACAACACTGAAAATTTCGGCAGGAACACAAATGTGAAAAGATTTTTTTTTTTTTTAATTTGTTAAAGCACCTTAAGGCCAAAAGAGTGTGAATGATGGTTATTCAGAAGTGAGAGTGTTTGCAACATTTGGCTTAGAGTGATGGTTCTCAATGAGTGGTCTCCAGTATTTACACAGTATTTCATGGAAAGCTGATGCACATGTAATTTATCATGCTTTAATCTACTGACTTTATGTACTGAAAACAAACTTCTAGAAGGAATCACAATCACTTGTATTTACAAGCCCTCTAGATAACTCTTTTTTTTTTTTTCTTTTGGGAGGGGTGTTAGTTCTAAAATGTCTTGTAGGTCTTCATGAAAAAGTTCAACTTCAGCTTCTTCAGCATTACTGGTTGGGGCATAGACTTGGATAACTGTGATATTGAATGGTTTGCCTTGGAGACGAACAGAGATCATTCTGTCATTTTTGAGATTGTATCCAGGTACTGCATTTTGGACTTTTTTGTTGACCATGATGGCTACTCCATTTCTTCTGAGGGATTCCTGCCCGCAGTAGTAGATATAATGGTCATCTGAGTTAAATTCACCCATTCCAGTCCATTTTAGTTCGCTGATTCTCAGAATGTCGACGTTCACTCTTGCCATCTCTCGTTTGACCACTACCAATTTGCCTTGTTTCATGGACCTGACATTCCAGGTTCCTATGCAATATTGCTCTTTACAGCATCGGACCTTCCTTCTATCACCAGTCACATCCACAACAGGGTATTGTTTTTGCTTTGGCTTCATCCCTTCATTCTTTCTGAAGTTATTTCTCCACTGATCTCCAGTAGCATATTGGGCACCTAATGACCTGGGGAATCCCTCTTTCAGTATCCTATCATTTTGCCTTTTCATACTTTTCATGGGGTTCTCAAGGCAAAAATACTGAAGTGGTTTGCCATTCCCTTCTCCAGTGGACCACATTCTGTCAGACCTCTCCACCATGACCCACCCGTCTTGGGTTCCCCACGAACATGGCTTGGTTTCATTGAGTTAGACAAAGCTGTGGTCCTAGTGTGATTAGATTGACTGGTTTTCTGTGAGTATGGTTTCAGTGTGTCTGCCTTCTGATGCCCTCTTGTAACAGCTACCATCTTACTTGGGTTTCTCTTACCTTGGATGATGGGTATCTCTTTCCGTCACCCTTCCTGACCCTCAAGGTGGGATAGCTCCTCTAGGCCCTCCTGGGCCATGGCAGCCACCACTCCTCAGGTTGCTCCTCCTGGCCGCCGCCCCTGGCCTCGGGCATGGAGTGGCTCCTCAGGGCCACTGACCCTGGCCTCGGGCGGGAGGTGGCTTCTCCCAGCTGCCCCTGACCTCAGACACAGGGTAGCTCCTCTCTGCTGCTGCCACTGGCCTCGGATGCAGGGTAGCTCCTCTCACCACCCCTGACCTCGGACGCGGGGTGTCTCCTCCCGAGCACCACTGACCTCAGACGTGGGGTAGCTCCTCTTGGCCCCCGCCCCGGCCTCGGACTTGGGTGGCTCCTCTCGGCCGTTATTACGCCGGCACTCAAGGCCACTGGCCATGACCTCGGACATAGGGTAACTCCTCTCGGCTGTGCTTAGTGCGCCAGGGCACAGCCGCCCATGCTTAGTGCGCCGGGTTTCAGCCTGGAATGCAAAAGTAGGAAGTCAAGAAACACCTGGAGTAACAGGCAAATTTGGCCTTGGAATGCAGAATGAAGCAGGGAAAAGACTAACAGAGTTTTGCCAAGAAAATGCACTGGTCATAGCAAACACCCTCTTCCAACAACACAAGAGAAGACTTTACACATGGACATCACCAGATAGTCAACACCAAAATCAGATTGGTTATATTCTTGCAGCCAAAGATGGAGAACAGTCAACAAAAACAAGACCAGGAGCTGACTGTGGCTCAAATCATGAACTCCTTGTTACCAAATTCAGACTCAAATTGAAGAAAGTAGGGAAAACTGCTAGACCATTCAGGTATGACCTAAATCAAATCCCTTATGGTTATACAGTGGAAGAGAGAAATTGATGTAAGGGCCTAGATCTGATAGATAGAGTGCCTGATGAACTATGGATAGAGGTTCATGACATTGTACAGGAGACAGGGATCAACACCATCCCCATGGAAAAGAAAGGCAAAAAAGCAAAATGGCTGCCTGGGGAGGCCTTACAAATAGCTGTGAAGAGAAGAGAGGTGAAAAGCAAAGGAGAAAAGGAAAGATATAAGCATATGAATGCACAGTTCCAGAGAATAATAAGAAGAGATAAGAAACCCTTCTTCAGTGGTCAATGCAAAGAAATAGAGGAAAACAACAGAAGGGGAAAGACTAGAGATCTCTTCAAGAAAATTAGAGATACCAAGGGAACATTTCATGCAAAGATGAGCTCGATAAAGGACAGAAAGGGTCTGGACCTAACAGAAGCAGAAGATATTAAGAAGAGGTGGCAAGAATACAAAGAAGAACTGTACAAAAAAGATCTTCACCACCCAGATAATCACGATGGTGTGATCACTCATCTAAAGCCAGACATCTTGGAATGTGAAGTCAAGTGGGCCTTGGAAAACATCGCTATGAACAAAGCTAGTGGAGGTGATGGAATTCCAGCTGAGCTGTTTCAAATCCTGAAAGATGGTGCTGTGAAAGTGCTGCACTCAATATGCCAGCAAATTTGGAAAACTCAGCAGTGGCCACAGGACTGGAAAAGATCAGGTTTCATTCCAATTCTAAAGAAAGGCAATGCCAAAAAATGCTCCAATTACCGCACAGTTTCATTCATTTCACATGCTAGTAAAGTAATGCTCAAAATTCTCCAAGCCAGGCTTCAGCAATACATGAACTGTGAATTTCCTGATGTTCAAGCTGGTTTTAGAAAAGGCAGAGGAACCAGAGATCAAATTGCCAACTTCCGCTGGATCATGGAAAAAGTAGAAGAGTTCTAGAAAAACATATATTTCTGCTTTATTGACTTTGCCAAAGCCTTTGACTGTGTGGATCACAATAAACTGTGGAAAATTCTGAAAGCGATGGGAATGCCAGACCACCTTACCTGCCTCTTGAGAAGTCTGTATGTAGGTCAGGAAGCAACAGTTAGAACTGGACATGGAACAACAGACTAGTTCCAAATAGGAAAAGGAGTACGTCAAGGCTGTCTATTGACACCCTGCTTATTTAACTTATATGCAGAGTACATCATGAGAAATGCTGGACTGGAAGAAACACAAGCTGGAATCAAGATTGCCGGGAGAAATATCAATAACCTCAGATATGCAGATGACACCACCCTTATGGCAGAAAGTGAAGAGGAACTCAAAAGCCTCCTGATGAAAGTTAAAGTGGAGAGTGAAAAGGTTGGCTTAAAGCTCAACATTCAGAAAACGAAGATCATGGCATCCGGTCCCATCATTTCATGGGAAATAGATGGGGAAACAGTGGAAACAGTTTCAGACTTTATTTTTTTGCTCTCCAAAATCATTGCAGATGGTGACTGCAGCCATGAAATTAAAAGACGCTACTCCTTGGAAGAAAAGTTATGACCAACCTAGATATCATATTCAAAAGCAGAGACATTACTTTGCTGACTAAGGTCCATCTAGTCAAGGCTATGGTTTTTCCTGTGGTCATGTATGGATGTGAGCGTTGGACTGTGAAGAAAGCTGACCACCGAAGAATTGATGCTTTTGAACTGTGGTGTTGGAGAAGACTCTTGAGAGTCCCTTAGACTGCAAGGAGATCCAACCAGTCCATTCTGAAGGAGATCAGCCCTGGGATTTCTTTGGAAGGAAGGATGCTAAAGCTGAAACTCCAGTACTTTGGGCACCTCATGCGAAGAGTTTACTCATTGGAAAAGACTGTGATGCTGGGAGAGATTGGGGGCAGGAGGAGAAGGGGATGACCGAGGATTGGATGGCTGGATGGTAATACTGACTCGATGGACATGAGTCTGAGTGAATTCCGGGAGTTGTTGATGAACAGGGAGGCCTCGCGTGCTGCGATTCATGGGGCTGCAAAGAGTCAGACACGACTGAGCGACTGAACTGAACTGAACTAAATAATTCTTAGATAGCTGAAGTTTAAAAGAACCACTGGTCTGATGGATAGGGAGAAAATAAAAATGTTAGAAATCTGTGACTGTAATTGGAAAAAAATGAATTTTACAATTAAGGTCTAGAGAATTTTAACTTACAGGATTGAAATGAAGATTTTTGAAGATGGGTTTGATAAATGAATTTTTTTGGGGGGAAATGTTGAAACGGATAAAGCACACAAACACTTACGTTGATCTCCTTTTCAGTTATAAATAGAAATATGTAATGCAGTCTGTACAAAAGACAACCCTCATTTTAAGAATAATCTATTTGGGAATATAGAATTTACTTCTTTTATATAATAGTGACTGAAATGGAAATACTGGCTAATAGAATTTTGGTAAAATAATGAACACAACTTTAGCTGTGATTTAGAATTTAAAATGCACGAACTTATTATCCACATATCCTTGTGCTATTGTATGCCACAGTATTTAAGATAAGATAATTGTAAATTTATATAAGATTACTCCACTATGTAGAAAGCATACAGTGAATCTGTTTTTCTCTCAGTTCTTCTTCTTTTTTTCCTTTTTTATTTTTATTGGAGTAGAATTGCTTTACAGTGTTGTGTTAGTTTCTGCTGTACACCATAGTGAATCAACTATATATATATATGCCTTTCATCATTTTGGATTACCTTTCCACTTACATCACCACAGAGCATTGAGTAGAGGTTCCCCATGCTAGACAGTAGATTTTCATTTGTTATCTTTTTTTTTTTTTTTTTTACATAGTAGTGCATTTATATCAATCTCAATCTCCCAATTTATCCCATTCCCCTTTCTATACTTGGTGTCCATACATTTGTTCTCTACATCTGTGTCTCTATTTTTGCTTTGCAATTTCGTAAGAGCATTTTTTTTCTAGATTCCACATATATGCATTAATATACAATATTTATTTTTGTCTCTTACTCCACCCTGTATGACAGTCTCTAGATCCATCCACATCTCTGCAAATGAAACAGTTTTGTTCGTTTATGTAGCTGAGCAATATTCCATTGACCCACAGTTCTTAAAGCTTTATTATAAGAAAAAAATTCCTGGAGAAAAAAATGGCAATCCACTTCAATATTCTTACCTGGAGAATCCCATGGACAGAGCAGCCTGGCAGGCTATAGTCTATAGGGTTGCAAAGAGTCAGACGCGACTAAAGTGACTTAGCATGCACCTAGGAAAAGATGTCTCTCCTTGCTTTCTATAGAAGAGTGGCAACCATGTATACAGAGATTTACAGAAGGAATCTCATTTTTTTTCTAATGTGGGTTATTTTACTTCACTAAGTAATGTTATATATCTGTAAAAAATGTATAAATGATTGTTTTTATCACTTTATATTCTTGTAAATCATTTTCTCTTTTAATATTGTTATTTTTTTAGATATTTTAGTTCTGGGCTATATATGAATCAAAATTGAAATTTGTAAATAATTTCAATAATTATGATAAATTCTATATAATGTAAGTGTATTACCAAATAATCACAATTATTAATTTAGTATCCAAAAATATTAAATATTTTGAGTTGTTGGTTAGAAACTGTTATATCAGCTGTATGTCGATAACTTGATTTTTTATGAAATGCAGAATACACAAGTTAACTGGTTTTATCATAATCTGAACAGGTTAGTATTCAAACAAAATCAAACAAATTTAAGGGATTTTATAAAACATTCAAAGCAGAAGTTCCTCCAGGAATATTTTTAAGAGTGAGTTTTCTGGAACACTTTCAGAATAATGAGAAAATATTCAATTATGTTGTACTTTAATATTTTATTTGGTGACAAATTTAAAAGATATACACATAAATTATATTGGTAGCAATTTCTTAGCATGTTATTGTCACAAGGTTTCAGTGCTAGCCTTTGCTTTTTTATTTTTTAATATAAATTTATTCATTTTAATTGGAGGTTAATTACTTTACAATATTGTATTGGTTTTGCCATACATCAACATGAATCCACCACAGGTATACACGTGTACCCCATCCTGAATCCCCCTCCCTTCTCCCTCCCCGTACCATCCCTCTGGGTCTCAGTGCACCAGCCCCAAGCATCAGTATCATGCATTGAACCTGGACTGGCGATTCATTTCATATATGATATTACACATGTTTCAATGCCATTCTCCCAAATCATCCCACCCTCGCCCTCTCCCACAGAGTCCAAAAGACTGTTCTATACATCTGTGTGTTACTTTGCTGTCTTGCATACAGGTTTATCATTACCATCTTTCTAAATTCTATATATATGCATTAGTACACTGTACTGGTGACATTTCACACCAGTCAGAATGGCTGTGATCCAAAATTCTATGAGCAATAAATGCTGGAAAGGGTGTGGAGAAAAGGGAACCCTCTTACACTGTTGGTGGGAATGTAAACTAGTACAGCCACTATGGAGAACAGTGTGAAGATTCCTTAAAAAATTGCAAATAGAACTGCCTTATGACCCAGCAATCCCTCTGCTGGACATACACACCGAGGAAACAATAATTGAAAGAGACACATGTACCTCAATGTTCATTGCAGCACTGTTTATAATAACCAGGACATGGAAGCAACCTAGATGTCCATCAGCAGATGAATGGATAAGAAAGCTGTGGTACATATACACAATGGAGTATTACACAGCCATTAAAAAGAATACATTTGAATCAGTTCTAATGAGGTGGATGTAACTGGAGCTGATTATACAGAGTGAAGTAAGCCAGAAAGAAAACCACCAATACAGTATACTAACACATTTGTTTTTTTAATTATAATAAGCCTGGCATAAACAAGCTGGTAAAAAAATAAATAAATAAATTTTGGTGGAATGAATTTGTAAATGGTAACAGCTGTGCTGAGTAAAGCAGAATGAATTCAAAGGACACTGCTCAAAAAGTGTCTTCCATTTTTTTTCAAATATAAACATCATTAAATTATGGAATATAAAACATGCAAAAAGGCACTAATATCAATCATCAAATTGTAACTAGTAATTTAGGTAGAGCATAAATAAATGGTCTTTTCCATAAGGGCAAATAACAGCTAATATCTACTGAGTAATTTCTGCATAGGTGCCAGAAATTGTTTTAAATATGTCCCATTGGTTAGTTCATTTAACTTTCACAATAATCTTATGAGGCAAGCCCAACTAATATCCCAGTTTTACTGATAAAGAACCAAGGATGCAGACAAGCTAGGCAATGTGCTTGAAGTCACACAGCTAAGGAGTGGGGAAATAATTTGAAATTCAGAAGTATTTTGCCATCCCTAATAATCCTAACCATTATATATATATAATAATATATATAATAATATATATAATATATATTTAATATATTATTAATATATTAATTATATATTAATAATTAAATATATGTTATATATAAATATATATTATAATATTATTATATATAATATAATAATAATATATAATATATATATATTCATGCATATATATATTGGACTTCTCTTATTTTAAAGTAAATATTACCATAATCACTGATACTCAAGGATAATATATACAAAAGCTATATCAACTATAGGAACAGCTGACTTATTTTCAAAAACAAAATTTTTTCAAAATTTTTCTGACTTATTTTGAAAAACAAAGATTGTAGGGAGATCAACCAAGATTGATCAAGTAGAGCTGTGGAAATTACTTCCCCTCGCAAATACATTAAAAAATATATATATATATGTATATATATATATATATATATATATATACACACATACATGTAAAACAATCCTCACTGAAAACTTAATTGGAAACTGGCCAAAAGACTCTTTTACAACCAGGACTGCAAGGAAGATCCACATGGAATCAAGTAGGAAATGAAGAGATGTGATTGCGTTGGGGATTGTACTCCTGGATGGGGACCCAGGGGAATAGGGATATTACACAGATAGAAACACTCTCTGGGGAGTGAATATTTTGAACCACATATGGGGTACTTGAGCCTTGGGGTCCCTCACAGGGAATACAAATCCCCTTGACTAGTTGAAGGCTACTGGACCCAGAAGGAGCCTGGATCCCACTCATGAGGAGCACATGGATACTGGCTTGCTCTCAAGGCAGGGTCAAGAGCGCAGACTGATGATTGCTTGTGTGGCTACCTGGTTTTCCACGACCACTCTAGTGCATACTCCAGGTTGAGTCAAGTGAGAACTCCAGCCCCGTTTACGTCACGCTGATGTTCCACACTGGAGCAAAGGCTACCACCACTAGAAAGGGAGTTTGGTTATGGGATGTAAAGGCAACCTGAGTCCAGGATGGTGTCTATGCAAGGCAGGGACAACCATTACAGGAGCTTATCCAAATAGCTCATCAAAAGAAGTTTTAATATCTTATTGAGATTAGACTGCAACAGCCCATGTGCCCCCATGCACACTGAAAGTCCATGTGAAGCCCATGTGCCATGTGGATCCTCTACACAACTGGCTGAGAGGTGTAATCAACTATGGGGAACAATGGAGACTCAGACAGAAAACGGCTTTTGAGGAGGGCAGGCAAAGCCCAAATCTCTATCTGAAGAAGGCCCACCACAGCGTGCACCCCAACAGAAGCCAAAGTCCCACACAAACACCTCTTGCTCCAGTATTGCTCCCCTCTGGGGCACAAGTGCCAGTAGTGAGACAGGGGAGAGTTCACACTTAAAAGACTAGAGACTGCTCAGACTGTCCCTCAGGGTTCTTGCTCCAGAAAGTTTGTACCTAATACCACTCCCCAAAGGGCAGTGATAACTAGTGAACAAAGAGGAAACTCTACCTCACATCTGGCCCCATTCTTTGCCTTTCCATTTATGATTGCAATACTTTTCAAGATAAGAGTTGCCAGCAAACTCTGAATAAACGACTTGCGTTCACATTAAATCCAGTTCTACCATCAAAGTCACTGGGCACATTCAGACTGTATATGGAAGCTCCCCCATAAGGATACCCCTTCAAGACTGCAATATAGAAGTATTTCACCTCAATTCATAGAGACAGATAAAATTAAGCAAAGTGAGGATGCAGAGAAATTATTTTCAATTGAAAGACTGAGAATAAAGAATGAAACATATATAAATGATTTACCAAACAATTAAAAGCATTAGTAATTAGAATCTTAACTGAAATAAAGAATAGATGAACACAGTTGAAATTTTAATAAGAAACTATAAAATATTTTAAAAGATAAAAATCAGAACAGAAGAATACAATAACAAAAATTAAAACAATGCTAGAAGTAATTAATAGAAGACTGAGTGATATAGAGCACATAAGTAATCTAGAAGATGGGGTAATGGAAATATCCCAATCAGAACAGCAAAAAGAAAACCAATTAAATATTACAATAGTTTAAGAGAACTCTGGATAACATCAGTTGAATCAGCATTCGTATTTTACGAGTCCTAGAAAGAGGAGAGAGATAGAGGAGAATTGAAAATGTATTTGATAATATTATAGATGAAAACTTCCCAAACTTGAAGAAGAAACAGACATTCAGGTACAGGAAACACAGAGGGACTCAAACAAGGTGAACTAAAACAGACCCACACTAAGAAATATTATAATTAAAAAGGCAAAGTTTAAATATAGAGAATTCTAAAGATACTGAATGAAAAATAGTATTATATCCAAGGGGGCTCCCATAAGGCTATTGGCTGATTTTGCAAAGATCTTTGAAAAATCATAAGAAACTTTGCAGGACAGAAAAATTGGCATGATATATTCAAAGTGCTGAAAGGGAAAAACATGCACCATAGAACATCCTACCAGGTGAATTATTATTTAAAGTTGAAGGAGAGAAGAGATGAAGAGCTTTTAAGAGAATAAAAAACAAAAAAGAGTTCATCAATAGTAAACCAATCTTATAATAAATAAGGAGTTTTATCTAAGAGGAAGAGAAAGGTTATAAGAAGAATTAAGAATCTATAGAAAATAAAAAAAATTCAATAGTTAAGATTGCCTATTTAAATAAACTGATATGATTGGGTCATTTATTTTTCTGGAATTGAGCTGCATAAGTTGCTTGTATATTTTTGAGATTAGTTGTTTGTCAGTTGCTTCATTTGCTATTATTTTCTCCCATTCAGAAGGCTGTCTTTTCACCTTGCTGATATTTTCCTTTGTTGTGCAGAAGCTTTTAATTTTAATTAGATCCCATTTGTTTATTTTTGCTTTTATTTCCAGAATTCTGGGGGGTGGATCATAGAGGATCCTGCTGTGATTTATGTCTGAGAGTGTTTTGCCTATGTTCTCCTCTAGGAGTTTTATAGTTTCTGGTCTTACATTTAGATCTTTAATCCATTTTGAGTTTATTTTTGTGTGTGGTGTTAGAAAGTGATCTAGTTTCATTCTTTTACAAGTGGTTGACCAGTTTTCCCAGCACCACTTGTTAAAGAGATTGTCTTTACTCCATTGTATATTCTTGCCTCCTTTGTCAAAGATAAGGTGTCCATATGTGTGTGGATTTATCTCTGGGCTTTCTATTTTGTTCCATTGATCTATATGTCTGTCTTTGTGCCAGTACCATACTGTTTTGATGACTGTGGCTTTGTAGTAGAGCCTGAAGTCAGGCAAGTTGATTCCTCCAGTTCCATTCTTCTTTCTCAAGATTGCTTTGGCAATTCGAGGTTTTTTGTATTTCCATACAAATCTTGAAATTATTTGTTCTAGTTCTGTGAAAAATATGGCTGGTAGCTTGATAGGGATTGCATTGAATTTGTAAATTGCTTTGGGTAGTATACTCATTTTCACTATATTGATTCTTCCGATCCATGAACATGGTATATTTCTCCATCTATTAGTGTCCTCTTTGATTTCTTTCATCAGTGTTTTATAGTTTTCTGTATATAGGTCTTTAGTTTCTTTGGGTAGATATATTCCTAAGTATTTTATTCTTTTCGTTGCAATGGTGAATGGAATTGTTTCCTTAATTGCTTTTTCTACTTTCTCATTATTGGTGTATAGGAATGCAAGGGATTTCTGTGTGTTGATTTTATATCCTGCAACTTTACTATATTCATTGATGAGCTCTAGTAATTTTCTGGTGGAGTCTTTAGGGTTTTCTATGTAGAGGATCATGTCATCTGCAAACAGTGAGAGTTTTACTTCTTCTTTTCCAATTTGGATTCCTTTTATTTCTTTTTCTGCTCTGATTGCTGTGGCCAAAACTTCCAGAACTATGTTGAATAGTAGCGGTGAAAGTGGACACCCTTGTCTTGTTCCTGACTTTAGGGGAAATGCTTTCAATTTTTCACCATTGAGGATAATGTTTGCTGTGGGTTTGTCATATATAGCTTTTATTATGTTGAGGTATGTTCCTTCTATTCCTGCTTTCTGGAGAGTTTTAATCATAAATGGATGTTGAATTTTGTCAAAGGCCTTCTCTGCATCTATTGAGATAATCATATGGTTTTTATTTTTCAGTTTGTTAATGTGGTGAATTACATTGATTGATTTGCGGATATTGAAGAATCCTTGCATCCCTGGGATAAAGCCCACTTGGTCATGGTGTATGATCTTTTTAATGTGTTGTTGGATTCTGATTGCTAGAATTTTGTTGAGGATTTTTGCATCTATGTTCATCAGTGATATTGGCCTGTAGTTTTCTTTTTTTGTGACATCTTTGTCAGGTTTTGGTATTAGAGTGATGGTGGCCTCATAGAATGAGTTTGGACTAAATAGACACATCTCCAAAGAAGACATACGGATGGCTAACAAACACATGAAAAGATGCTCAACATCACTCATTATCAGAGAAATGCAAATCAAAACCACAATGAGGTACCACTTCACACCAGTCAGAATGGCTGCGATCCAAAAATCTGCAAGCAATAAATGCTGGAGAGGGTGTGGAGAAAAGGGAACCCTCCTACACTGTTGGTGGGAATGCAAACTAGTACAGCCACTATGGAGAACAGTGTGGAGATTCCTTAAAAAATTGCAAATAGAACTCCCTTATGACCCAGCAATCCCACTGCTGGGCATACACACCGAGGAAACCAGAATTGAAAGAGACACATGTACCCCAATGTTCATCGCAGCACTGTTTATAATAGCCAGGACATGGAAACAACCTAGATGTCCATCAGCAGATGAATGGATAAGAAAGCTGTGGTACATATACACAATGGAGTATTACTCAGCCGTTAAAAAGAATTCATTTGAATCAGTTCTGATGAGATGGACGAAACTGGAGCCGATTATACAGAGTGAAGTAAGCCAGAAAGAAAAACACCAATACAGTATACTAACACATATATACGGAATTTAGAAAGATGGCAATGACGACCCTGTATGCAAGACAGGAAAAAGACGCAGCTGTCTATAACGGACTTTTGGACTCAGAGGGAGAGGGAGAGGGTGGGATGATATGGGAGAATGGCATTCTATCATGTATACTATCATGTAAGAATTGAATCGCTAGTCTATGTCTGACGCAGGATACAGCATGCTTGGGGCTGGTGCATGGGGATGACCCACAGAGATGTTATGGGGAGGGAGGTGGGAGGGGGGTTCATGTTTGGGAACACATGTAAGAATTAAAGATTTTAAAATTAAAAAAAAAAATAATAATAATAAAAAAAAAAATAAAATAAAAGAACCCAATCTCCAGACTCAAAAAAAAAAAAAAAATAAAAAATAAAAAAAAAAAAAATAAACTCTTCTGTCCTCTTTTAAAAAAAAAAAAAATAAATAAAAAATAAATAAATAAACTGATATGAATAATAAAAGACAAAAAAATTGTACAAACAACTTGAACTACAATAAACAGTGAATGAATACATATGAAATGTAAAACAAGAAATAAAAGCATAAAATGAGAGAGAGGACAGTAAAAAAATGTCTATTTTTCAGAATATGTTTGAATGTAAATGACTACCATTTTAAAACAAGTAAATGTAGTAATAATTCAATATATGCAAATTCCATGGTATCCAGAAATCAAAATTCTACATTAGATACACAGAAACTAGAGAGAAAGAAACACAAATATACTACCAAAAAATTCATCAAATCACAAAGAAAATCACAAAAGAAGAAGAAAAAAAGAAAAGAAAAGAAAAGAACAGAGATGAAGTACATAAAAACCCAAGAAAACAAGTAATAAAATGGTAACAAATGCATAACAGTCAAATTTTTAGAAACATATAACCTGTCAAATCTTAATCAGAAAGAAACAGATAAGCTGGACAGACCACTAGTAGTAAAAATGCATTTGTAATTAAAAATCCTCATCAAACAATTGTCCTTGATTTGACAGATTCACATGGAAACTGTACCAAAAAAGTGAAGATTTAATAAAAAATGAAGTGGATGGAACATATTCACTTTGTGAGGGAAACCTGAAACAAAAACAAACAAGCAAATGAACAACAACAACAACAAAAACAAAGACAATACAGAAAAAGGCCAATAACTTGGATGAATATAGATGCAAAACACAACAAACTAGTAACAAGTCAAATCCAAGAATATATAAAAAGTATTATATACCATGATGAGATGAATGAAAGGATGGTTCAATATTTACAAAACAATCAATGTGATACACTAAAATAGTGAAAGAATATATAAAAATCACATATAATCATCTCAATGTATACAGAAAAAACATTTTACATAGTTTAACTTATATTCATAAAAAACTCATACAGGTTCATTTAAAAGGAACATATTCTAAGATAATAAAAACCATTCATGATAAACTTACAGCTAACATAATGCTCATGCTCAATAATGAAAAGTAGAAAACTTTTCCTCTAAAATCAGGAACAAGAAAAAGATTAACTATCTTGTCACTTCTATTTAACAAGTATTAATGGTCCTTTCCGCAGCAATCAAATAAGAAACATAAATAAATGGCATCCAAACTGGAAAGGAAGAAGTAAAAGTATCCTCACCTGCAGACAACATGATACTGCATATAGAATACCTTAAAGTTTCCACAAAAAAAAAAAAAAAAAAAAATCACACACAAAAAACAAAGAATAAATAAATTCCATAATGATGCAGAATGCAAAATTGATATGCACAAGTCTGTTTCTTTTCTATAAACTAATAAATGAAATTTCAGAAAGTCAAAAACCAAAAAAAAAATTTAAAGTCATATAAAAAAGGGTTAAATATGAATAAACTTAACCAAGGAGATGAAATATCTATACTCTGTAAACTATAAAACAATGTTAAAGGAAATTGATGATGATAGAAATAAATGGAAGCATATCTCATGTTCCTTGATTGAAATAATTAGCATAGTTAGCATAGTTCATCCTATCCTGAAGCAATCTACTGATTTGGTACAATTCCTATCAAAATAGCCATGACATTTTTTTAAAGAACAAATAATACTAACATTAATATGGAACGACAAAAGGCCCAGAATTACCAAAACAATCATGAAGGGAAAAAAAAAAGAAAGAAACCTGAAGGTATCACATTCCCTTGACTTCAGACTATACTACAGAGCTATAGTTACCAAAATAGTATAGCATTGGCCCCAAGAAACAGACATATAGGTCAATGAAATGGAATAGAGACCTCATATATAATCCCATTACCTATAATCAATCTCCAACGAAAGGAGCAAGGATATATGATGGAAAAAGACAGACTCTTCTATCAATGCTTCCTCCACATGCACACACCCCATGCACCTATAGTCAATATCCAACAAAGGAAGCAAGGATATACAATGCAGAAAAGACAGATTCTTCTATCTTCTGCTGAGAAAACTGGACAATCATATATAGAATAATGAGATTAGAAGATTTCCCCACATCTTACACTAAAATAAACTCAAAATGGATTAAATAGCTAAATATAGAACCTTTGAAATTTAAACTTCTAGAAGAGACCATAAGCAAAACACTCTTTGACATAATCATAGCAATATTATTTGGATCTGGTCTACTGAGGCAAAGGAAATAAAAGTAAAAACAGATAGGACCTAATTAAAACTAAAAGTTTTTGAACAGCAAGGAAGGGTGTCCCTCGTGGCTCAAATGTTAAAGAATCCACTGTAATGCAGGAGACTTGTGTTTGATCCCTGGGTTGGGAAGGTCCCTTGGACAAGGAAATGGCTACCCAATCCAGTATTCTGGCCTGGAAAATTCCATAAAAAGAGGAGCCTGGAGAGCCACAGTCCATGAGGTCACAAAGAATTGAATATGGCTGAGTGACTAAACAGCACACAGCAAAGGAAACCACTGACAAAATGCAAAGACAATATACTGGACAGGAGAGAGTACTTACAAATGTATTAATACAGCATTCAATACTGTATCAAATAAAAATATATTTAATACTGACAAAACATTAAAATGTAAAATATATATGAACAGCTTATGCAACTCAATAATAATTTTAAAAAAATGCCAGAAGACCTAGGCATCCATTTTTTCAAAGACATACAGATGGGTAACAGGAAGATGAAAAGATGGTCAACATCATTAATTATTAGAGAAAAAAATAAATCAAAATTACAATGGCAAGGATGTAGAGAAAATGGAATCCTTGTGCCGTTTCTATGAGAATGTAATTTGGTGCAGTCACTATGGAAAACAGTATGGCATTTCCTCAAAAACTAGGACAGCCATCTGATTCAGTAACTATTCCTAGAATTTTGATATAGATATTAAAAAAAACAAAAACAATCATTAAAAAGTAAACAATGCATCCCAATGTTCATAGCAACATCATTTACAATAGCCAGAATATGCAAGCAACCTAAGTGTTCATCAACAGATGAATGGCCAGAAGATGCAATATATATATATATATACATATATATAATGCAATAAATGCAATATATATATAATACACATAAATTGAAATATTAGCCATAAAAATTAACAAAATTCTGTCATTTGCAACAATGTGGATATACCTAGAGAATATTATGTTTAGTGAAATTAGTCGAAGGTAAATATTTTGTTATATAGGAGTTTAAAAAAATAAACAAATGTATACAACAGAACAGAAACAGATTCACAAATACAGAAAACAAACTCGTGGATAACAGTGGAGTGAAGAGACTAGGGAAGGAGAGGAAGATTGGAATATGTATATGTATACAATAGATGAATAACAAGGATATATTGTATAGCACAAGAACACATAGCCATTATTTTGTAACAACCTTTAATAATGTATAATCCATAAAGATATTGACTCACTATGCTACAACCTGAAATTTATGTAATATTGTCAATCAACTATACTTCATTAAAAAGACTATAAATTGTGTGCCTTATAAAGGGGGAAGATCACAAAAGAGAATATAAATATTTTCATATTTACTCCTTTTGCAAGAAGACAGGTGCCAAATGGCATTGGTGACTATTTTCTCCTTTTGTTGAAAAATATGGAAATAATGAAAGTTGAATATCAAAAGGGATATTTTTGTCAGCAGTTGAAAACAATATAGGGCCCTAATATATTTTTTTTTTTCTTTTGACTTGGTAGGTAAACATACAGCTTTTATTTTTAAATGATACAACACAAATATAAATAGAAATCTGTAGAGGTGGTCTCAATTTAAGCCAAAAATATATAGTCAGATGAATATTAACAGAATAAAATTCAGAATAGTACGTCTAAGAAAATGATGAGGAAAATTTTCTCCAACAGTTAATGAAAAAATTAAACAAACCTTTTTACTTTCTGTGTGTGGAAATCACAAATGTAACTCACTAGAAGAAAAGCACATTTAAGAAAATATTTTAAAAATCATTTTTAATGAAATGATATGCTGCTTTGTTTAAAAACAAATTGTGTCTACCTCTCAAGATTAACATTAAATAAGCAAAGACACATAGACCATAACTATGTTGTACCAAAACAAACAAAAAAAAAAATTAGAAATTGGTATTCAGCATTAAGTTTTGGATGAATGAAAGTTTGTTTTGTTTTTCCACAGAAATGCTGTTTTTTGACATGTTTGCTCCAAATACATGTTAATAACATTTTAACAAAGGGTGCTTCAATTTTTTTCTTAAATCAATTATTTTCTTTAGCATTTTTCAAGTCGCTTAAACACCCCAAGCAGGATTAGTCAAGTTATCATGACCTTTCTGCCATTAAACATTTCAGGAAAGATAAGCAAATTTCATTTAAATACTATTATGTAAAAATATTTTATATTTAAAGAAAATAAAAATATTGAATGACAGTTATTCTGATCTAAAGGATAATGTAAGAAATGAAATAGCTTTATTTTACTTAGCTGCATTTTGTTGCTAGTAAATAAATCATTTATATATATCTATATGTTCTATTAAAAACAGAATAAGAAGGACGTGGAACACGTGATTTTATTCACTTAACAAATGATCCATGTCAGCCAATTGAAATATTTTATTCAAACTTTTTTCAAGGTGTTGTTACTTTGGAAGCTAATTTGCTGTTATAATGAAGAATTGATGCTTACCAGTACAGTTAAAATTTTCTGCCTCTCAAGACAATTAGGGAAAATAACTGAAGGATATAAAGAGTTTAAACTGGTTCTTGTTTCCACTGGAGCTTTAATATTTATATGCTTTTATTGATCTGAGGCTTATTTAATAAATTCTAGTAACCTAGGATTGTACAACCTGGTAATTTACACATTTAATCTTTAAATAGTGTGGGAGTCCATGGACCTTTTTTCTAGAGTATATTATTAATAATTTGGTTTGTTTTTATCTTTTATGTATTTTAATTTTAAAAGTTAAATGAGTAATTTAATATCTACAGATTTATGCTGAAATGTATGATTAAGCAAATAAATGTTCCCCAAAAATATTACAGAAAATGTAAATCAAAATTTTTGTAGCACATACTCTCATCTGCTACTCTAAGTATATTCTTCCTATTTTCAGTGATAGCCCCAATTTTGAGGGAGGAACTGTGTGCCTCCCGCTAATGGCCTTGCATCTTGGGTAGTGATTTGCCATTAATAAGTTGGAAATTTTTTGTAGTTTTGCTTAAGATAATTTTCCTGATAGAAGAAAAATTATATAATATATATATAATATATCATAATATAAATGCATATATATATTTAATATAAGGTAGACATAATGGCTGAATCTGAAGCAGCTTCCAGAAGGCAGGAAACATGAGGAAAAGAATCATAGATATGTTGGCTTCAATATTAAGTCACTCAATCTTTTTGCTTCCCTGGAATAGCACTTCACAATAATGTCCTAGCATGTATTTTTTTCTTCCAGATCAATTCCCTTTTAATTTTTTCAGCTTTGCTATTCTTCAATCGCTCAGTTATGTTTGACTCTTTTTGACCCCATGGACTGCAGCACGCCAGACTTCCTTGTCTTTTTCTATCTCCCAGAATTTCCTCTAACTCGTGTCCACTGAGACAAAGATGCCATTCAACAATCTCATCATCTGTTGCCCCTTTCTCCTCCTGCCCTCAATTTTTCCCAGCCTCAGGGTCTTTTCCAATGAATCAGCTCTTTGCATTTCATAGCCAAAATATTAGAGCTTTAGATTCAGTATCAGTTTTTCCAATAAATATTCAAGATTAATTTACTTTAGGATTAACTGGTTTGATCTTGGTGTCCAAGGGACTCTCAAATGTCTTCTTCAGCACCACAGTTGGAAAGCATCAATTCTTTGGTGCTCAGCCCTCTTCATGGTCCAACTCTCACACCTACACGTGACTTCTGGAAAAATCATAGCTTTGACTATATGGACCATGAAGGCAAGGTGATGTCTCTGCTTTATAATATGCTGTCTAGGGTTTGTCATAGCTTTTCTTCTAAGGAGCAAGTGTCTTTTCATTTCATGCCTGCGGTTACCCTCTGCAGTAATTTTGGAGCCCAAGAAAATAAAGTTTGTCATTGCTGTCATTTTCTCCCATCTATTTGCCGTAATGTGATGGGACCACGTGCCATGATCTTAGTTTTTGTGTTTTTTTTTCTTTTATTTATTATTATTATTATTTAATTTTTTTAATTTTAAAATCTTTAATCTTACATGTGTTCCCAAACATGAACCCCCCTCCCACCTCCCTCCCCATAACATCTCTGTGGGTCATCCCCATGCACCAGCCCCAAGCATTGTATCCTGCGTCAGACATAGACTGGCGATTCAATTCTTACATGATAGTATACATGATAGAATGCCATTCTCCCAAATCATCCCACCCTCTCCCTCTCCCTCTGAGTCCAAAAGTCCGTTATACACAGCTGTGTCTTTTTTCCTGTCTTGCATACAGGGTCGTCATTGCCATCTTTCTAAATTCCATATATATGTGTTAGTATACTGTATTGGTGTTTTTCTTTCTGGCTTACTTCACTCTGTATAATCGGCTCCAGTTTCATCCATCTCATCAGAACTGATTCAAATGAATTCTTTTTAATGGCTGAGTAATACTCCATTGTGTATATGTACTACAGCTTTCTTATCCATTCATCTGCTGATGGACATCTAGGTTGTTTCCATGTCCTGGGTATTATAAGCAGTGCTGCGATGAACATTGGGGTACATGTGTCTCTTTCAATTCTGGTTTCCTCGGTGTGTATGCCCAGCAGTGGGATTGCTGGGTCATAAGGGAGTTCTATTTGCAATTTTTTAAGGAATCTCCACACTGTTCTCCATAGTGGCTGTACTAGTGTGCATTCCCACCAACAGTGTAGAAGGGTTCCCTTTTCTCCACACCCTCTCCAGCATTTATTGCTTGCAGATTTTTGGATCGCAACCATTCTGACTGGTGTGAAGTGGTACCTCATTGTGGTTTTGATTTGCATTTCTCTGATAATGAGTGATGTTGAGCATCTTTTCATGTGTTTGTTAGCCATCCATAAGTCTTCTTTGGAGAACTGCCTATTTAGTTCTTTGGCCCATTTTTTGATTGGGTCATTTATTTTTCTGGAATTGAGCTGCAGGAGTTGCTTGTATATTTTTGAGATTAGTTGTCAGTTGCTTCATTTGCTATTATTTTCTCCCATTCAGAAGGCTGTCTTTTCACCTTGCTTATAGTTTCCTTTGTTGTGCAGAAGCTTTTAATTTTAATTAGATCCCATTTGTTTATTTTTGCTTTTATTTCCAGAATTCTGGGAGGTGGATCATAGAGGATCCTGCTGTGATTTATGTCTGAGAGTGTTTTTCCTATGTTCTCCTCTAGGAGTTTTATAGTTTCTGGTCTTACATTTAGATCTTTAATCCATTTTGAGTTTATTTTTGTGTGCGGTGTTAGAAAGTGATCTAGTTTCATTCTTTTACAAGTGGTTGACCAGTTTTCCCAGCACCACTTGTTAAAGAGATTGTCTTTACTCCACGTGGAAGAAATGGACAAATTCTTAGAAAAGTACAATTTTCCAAAACTGAACCAGGAAGAAATAGAAAATCTTAACAGACCCATCACAAGCACAGAAATTGAAACTGTAATCAGAAATCTTCCAGCAAACAAAAGCCCAGGTCCAGATGGCTTCACAGATGATCTTAGTTTTTTGAATGCTGAGTTTTAAGCCAGGGTTTCCACTCTCCTCTTTCATCTTCATCAAGAGGCTCATTAGTTTCTCTTTGCTTCCTTCCTTTAGGGTGATGTCATCTGCATATCTGATGCTGATGATATTTCTCTTGGCCATCTCGATTCCAGCTTGAGCTTCATCCATTATTTCGCATGATGTACTCTGTGTGTAAGTTAAATAAGCAGAATGACAATGAACAGCCTTGATGAACCTCTATCCCAATTTTGAACTAATTGTTCCATGTATGGTTCAAACTGTTACTTCTTGATCTGCATACAGGTTTCTTAGGTGGCTAGGGTATAATTGACAAATAAATCATGATATTAAAGTGTACATCATGATGTTCTTATGTAAATACACATTGTAAAGGTATCCTCCTGTCTATTTAATTAACCTGGGGAGGAAGAAATGGCAACCCAGTCCAATATTTTTGCCTGGAGAATATCATAAATAGAACCTGGCAGGCTACACATTCCATAGGGTCAGAAAGACTTGTACACAACTGAAGTGACTCAGCACATACTTAATTAGCTTATTCATAATGCACATGTTTTCTTGCTTGTGAACATTTTAATTTCTTAATATAGTTGCCATGTTATACTTTAAATCCTCAACCTGTTTTAATTTATAGCCAAAAGTTTCTATACTTTGGCCAACATCTTCCTATTCCCCCTACCACCCACTCCATAGAAACTATTTTTCCACTATCTCTTTTCATAAGTTTTATTTTAGATTCCACATATAAGTGATCCCATGCACTAGCTATATTTCTCTGTATACTTATTTCATCTTATACAATGACCTAAAATCCACCCAAGTTATAGCAAGTGGCAGGAGTCCTTTTTTTTTTTTTGGTCATAATCAAATAATATTCAAATATATATGTTAGTATATATCAGTCTTCAATATATACAATGTTATTGAACTTAATTCATATATAAAATAATACTATATTCAATTGATATCATATCCATCATTTAGTCTTTGTTCATTTATCTATTGATGGGTATTCACATTTATTTCCATATGTTGGCTATTGTGATTAATGCTGCAATAAACATAAGAGTGAAGATACCACTTTGAGATACTGATTGCATTTCATTTGGATATATATGCAAGTGGGATTACAGGATGCAAGTGGGATTACAGGATTAATGCTGCAATAAACATAAGAGTGAAGATACCACTTTGAGATACTGATTGCATTTCATTTGGATATATATGCAAGTGGGATTACAGGATTACCACTATAAATAGTGGTTCTATTTAATTTTTTTTTCTAGAACTTTCATATTAAGTAAGAGCTTCCTTATTTACATTCTCATTCAGCAGTGCACAAGGGTTATCACCAAAACCTTACAAGACTTATATGTTGTCTTTTTCACTATAATCACCTTAAAATGTACAAGATGATATCTCATGTTGCTTTTAATTTGCATTTCTGTGGTGATAAGTGACGTTGGGCACCCTTTGGTATACTTAGTGGTCATTTCCATATCTTCTTTGGAGAAAAGGCTGATTCAGATACTCTTGCCTGTTTTTAAAATGGATTTGTGTTCCTTGTATATTTTAGATATCAGCTCCATTTGCACATATTTTTTTTCCCCCATTCTGTAGGTTGTCTTTTTATTTTGATAATGCTCTCCTTTGCTGTACAGAAGCTGTTTTCTTTTCTTTTTTTTTTTTTCAGTTTGATGTTGTCCCACATGGTTATTTTTGCTTTTGCTCCTTGGCCTTTGGTGTCAAGGCCAAAAGAAAAAAACAAACAAACAAACAACAACAACAAAAAACAGCATTGTCAAGATTGATGTCAATGAGCTTACTTACTGTGTTTTATTCTAGGAGTTTTATAGCTGAGATTTAGCATTAAAGAATTTTCTTCATTGTGAGTTGATTTTTGTAAGTGGTATGAAATAGTGGACCAGTTTATTGTCTGTGACTCTCCACTTTTCCAAACACTTATTAAAGAAACTATCATGCCTTATTGTATAGTGTTAGTTCCTTTGTAAAAATTAATTGATAATAAATGCACAAATTTATTTCTGTGCTTTTACTTTTGCTCCATTGATCTATGTGTTTGATTTTGTGTTAAATACCATGCTGTTTTGATTGACAGATATATAATATAGTTTGAGGTCAACAAGTGTGATGCCTCAGATTTGTTCTTTTTTCTCAGGATTACTTTGGCATTTTAGTGTCTTTTGTGTTTTCACACAGTTTCAGTTTTGTGTATTTTCATTTTGACATAGGCATTTTGATAGGGATTTCAGTGAATCTGTAGATTGCTTTGGGGAGTATGGATATTTTAATAATATTGTTTCTTCCAATTCATGGTCATGCAGTATACTTTTACTTATTTGTATTTTCTTCAATTATTTTTATCAATATTTTATACTATTCAATATAGAGATCATTCATGTCCTTGATTGTCTATTTTTAAGTATAAAATAAATCCATTCTTAACATATAAATTATTTTGATGCTATTGTAAATGTGACCATATTTTAAATTTTTTCTTTCTGATAGCT
Organism: Budorcas taxicolor; assembly: GCF_023091745.1. NCBI lineage: Eukaryota > Metazoa > Chordata > Mammalia > Artiodactyla > Bovidae > Budorcas > Budorcas taxicolor. The sequence continues at coordinate 9,747,047 of NC_068923.1, forward strand.
CACTATTAGCATATAAAATTCAACTGACATTTGTGTATTGGTTTTGTATACTGGGGCTTCCCCAGTAACTCAGGTGGTAAAGAATCTGCCTGCAATGTGGCAGACCTGGGCTCAATCACTGGGTTGGGAAGATACCCTGAAGAAGAGAATGGCTACCTACTCCAGTATTCTGACCTGGAGAATTCCATGCACAGAGGAGCCAGGCAGGCTGCAGTTTATAGGGTTGCAAAGAGTGGGACATGACTGAGTGACTTTCACATTTTGCATACTGCAACTTCATGGAGTTTGTTGATTCTGAAAGTTTTTTAGCAGTTTCTTTAGGATTTTTCTATATAAAACATAATGTTATCTGTAAATAGAGATACTTTTATTTCTTCCTTTCAAATTTAGACTCTATTAATTTTTTTTTTTTATTGTGTAATTATCTGGCTAGGGCTTCCAGTGCTATGTGGAATAGAAGTGGTAAGAATGGGAATTCTTCTCTTATTGACTATCTTGAGGAAAAACTTTTACATTTTCAACATTGAATCTGATGTTAGCTGTGGATTTGTCACATATAGCTTTATGTTAAGAAAAATTCCAAATATACCTACTTTGTTGAGTTTTATGATAAATGAATGTTGAGTTCAATTCAGTTCAGTTGCTCAATCTTGTCCCACTCTTTGTGACCCCATGGACTGCAGCATGACAGGCCTCCCTATCCATCACTAACTCCTGGAGTTTACTCAAACTCATGTCCATTGAGTCAGTGATGCCATCCAGCCATCTCATCCTCTGTCATCCCCTTTTCCTTTTGCCTTCTATCCTTCCCAGCATCAGGGTCTTTTCCAATCAGTTGGTTGTTCATATAGGGTGGGCAAACTATTGGAGTTTCAGCTTCAGCATCAGTCCTTCCAATGAATATTCAAGACTGATTTCCTTTAGTATTGACTGGTTTGATCTCCTTGCTGTCCAAGGGACTCTCAAGAGTCTTCTCCAACATCACAGTTCAAAAGTGTCATTTCTTTGGCACTGAGCTTTGTTTATAGTCCAACTCTCACATCCATACATCACTATTGGAAAAAGCACAGATTTGACTAGATGGAAGTTTGTTGGCAAAGTAATGTTTCTGTTTTAAATATGCTGTCTAGATTGGTCATAACTTTTCTTCCAAGGAGCAAGCATCTTTTAATTTCATAGCTGCAGTCACCATCTGCATTGATTTTGGAGCCCAAGAAACTGAAGACTGCCACTTGTTTCATTGTTTCCCCATCCATTTGCCATGAAGTGATGGGACCAGATGCCACAGTCTTAGTTTTTTGAATGTTGAGTTTTAAGGCAGCTTTTTCACTCTTCTCTTCCATTTTCATCTTAAGCAGGGAATAATTCTAGAACCCTCTTTCATTTTCTATGATCCAGTTGATTTTGGCAATTTGATCTCTGGTTCCTCTGACTTTTCTAAATCGAGTTTGAATATCTGGAAGTTCTCAGTTCACGTACTATTTAAACCTGGCTTGGAGAATTTTGAGCATCATTTTGCTAGTGTGTGTAATGAGTGTATTTGTGCAGTAGTCTGAACATTCTTTGGCATTGCCTTCCTTTAGGATTGGAATGAAAACTGATCTTTTCTAGTCCTGTGGCCACTGCTAAGTTTTACAAATTTGCTGGCATATGAAGTGCAGCACTTTAACAACATCACCTTTTAGGATTTGAAAGAGTTCAACTAGAATTACATCATTTCCACTAGCTTTGTTCCTAGAGTTGTTTCCTAAAGCGCACTTGACTTTGCACGCCAGGATATCTGGCTCTTGATGAGTGATTACATCATTGTGGTTATCTGGGTCATTAATATCTTTTTTGTATAGTTCTTCTGTGTATTTTTCCAGCTTTTCTTAATATCTTCTGTTTCTGTTAGGTCCATTCCACTTTCGTCTTTTATTGTGCCCATTTTTGTACAATACCATGTTTCATTTGCATGTTTAATTTTCTTGAAGAGATCTCTAGTTTTCCCCATTCTGTTGCTTTCCTATATTTATTTGCACTAATCACTGAAGAAGACTCTTATTTCTCCTTTCTATTCTTTGGAACTCGGCATTCATATGGGTATAGCCTTCCTTTTCTCTTTTGCCTTTAGCTTCTCTTCTTTTCTCAGCTATTTGTAAGGCCTTCTCAGACAACCATTTTGCATTTTGGCATTTTTCCTGGGGATGATCTTGATTACCACCTCCTGTAAAATATTCATGGTGTATAATCCTTTGAATGTGCTGTTGATATGTGTTTGCTAATATTTTTGATGACTTTTTACACCTATATTCATAAAGAATGTTGGCCTATAATTTCCTTTTCTTATAATGTCTCTTTGTTGTTTTGGTGTTGGAGTAAATTTGCCTTCATAAAATGAGATTAAAGTGTTCTCTCCTCTTCTACCTTTCAGAATGGTGTCTTGGAAAAATGATTATGAATTCCTCTTTATAAATTTCTTGTTTTTTTCTTTGTTGGCTGATTTTGATTAGTGATTTAACCTCTTATTTTGATTAGTGATTCAATCTCTTTGCTAGTGATCAATCTGATCAGATTTTCAGTTTCTTCATTTGTTTAGTCTTGATATATTTTATGTTTCTAGGAATGTATAGATTTTTTTCCAGGTCATCCAATTTGTTGATATATCTCTTCAAAGGAATCTGTTATGATCCTTTGTATTTTGGATATCAGTCATAATGTCCTCTTTTTCTTTTATTATATTATATAGTTGAGTCTTTTCTTGTTGTTGTTCTTTTAAGCCTAAATAAAAGGTTTTTTTTTTAATTTTATCTTTTAAAATAAGATAATAATTTCATAAATCTTTTAAGTTATATTTTTGTCTCTTATTTTACTTATTTCTCCTATATTCTTTCTTATTCCCTTTCTTCTCTTAATCTGGCCTTAGTTTTTTTTTTTTTTTTGTTTGTTTGTTTTCCTCTCTTCTAGTTTACTGAGATGTATATTTAGGTGGTTTATCTGAGATCTTTCTTTTCTCTTAATGTAAGCATTTATCACTATAACTTCTCTCTTAGGACAGACAGATTGTTAGCAAAGGGAAAAAAGAGGTCATTGTCTCTCCAACAAATTATCCTAAAATAATGACATCCATATGTTAAAAAAAAAAAAAAAATCTAGACCCAGAACTTGCAAATCTCATACAGATTGATTCAAAATGGATCTTATATCTAAGTGCAAATGCAAAACTATAAAACTGCTATAATATAATATAGGAGAAATCCTAAATGACCTAGAGTATGTTGATGCCATTTTAAAATAAAATGGCAACTACATAATTCATGACAGATATAATTGATAAGCAAGACCTCATTAAAATGAAAAACTAATAATCTGCTAAAGACCATATCAAGAAAAAAGATAAGCCAAAGACAGGAAGAAACTATTTTCAAAAGACATACTTAAAAAGGAATTCTACCCAATATGTATGAAAAACACTTAAAACTCAACAATAAGAAAATAAATAGCCTAATTTAAAAATGAGCCTAAAACTTGAACAGTAATGCTACTGAATAAAATATACAAGTAGGAAATAATCATGTGAAACATCCTCTGCATCATATCTTGTTAGAGAAGTACAAATTAATACAATGAGACCCACTTGTTTGAGTGGTCAAAATCCAAAACCTTTACAATAGCAAATGTTGGCAAGAATATGGAGCAACAGGGTCTCTTTTACATTTCTGATAGAAACTTAAAATGGTATTGCTAGTTTTAAAGACAGTTTGGTAATTTCTCACAAAACTAAACATACATTCACAGTATAATATAGTAATAGTCCTTCTTAGTATTTACCCCCCAAATTTGAAAACATATATCTATATAGAAATGTACACACAGATGCTTATAACAGCTCTATTCTTTTCTTAAAAAGAAAAAAAAAAAACCTTGTATTTTATATTGGAGTATAACTGAGTAACAATTTTGTGATAGTTTCAGGTGGACAGCAAAGGGACTCATCCATCCATATATATCTATCCATTCCCCTCCCCCTCCCCCAACTTCCTCCCACCCAGGCTTCCATATGATATTGAGCAGAGTTTCTGGTACTGTATGGTAGGTTGTCGTTTGTTATCCATTTAAAATATAGCAGTACATACCTGTCCATCCCAAAAGTATTGGTCTCTATCGTGCCTGACTCTTTGTGACCCCTTGAACGGTAGCCCTGCAAGGTTCCTTTGTTCAAGGAATTCTCCAGGCAAGAACACTGGAGTGTGTAGCCATTCCTTTCTAAAGGGGGTCATCTTCACTCAGGGATTGAACCTGATCTCCTGCTTTGCAGCCAGATTCCTTACCAACTGAGCCTCCAGGAAAGTCCATCCCAAACTCCCTAACTCTTCCTTCCCTTCATCCTTCTCCCTAGCAACCATAAGTTTCTTCTCTAAGCCTATGAGTCTATTTTGGAGCAATCAAAATATCCTTCAACTAATGGATTTATAAATAAACTTTGGTACAGCCAGGTTGCAGCCATGAAATTAAAAGACGCTTACTCCTTGGAAGAAAAGTTATGTCCAACCTAGATAGCATATTCAAAAGCAGAGACATTACTTTGCTGGCTAAGGTCCATCTAGTCAAGGTTATGGTTTTTCAGAAGGCTGAGTGCCAAAGAATTGATGCTTTTGAACTATGGTGTTGGAGAAGACTCTTGAGAGTCCCTTAGACTGCAAGGAGACCCAACCAATCCATTCTGAAGGAGATCAGCCCTGGGATTTCTTTGGAGGGAATGATGCTGAAGCTGAAACTCCAGTACTTTGGCCACCTCATGCGAAGAGTTGACTCATTTGAAAAGACTCTGACGCTGGGAGGGATTGGGGGCAGGAGGATAAGGGGACGACCGAGGATGAGATGGCTGGATGGCATCACTGAGTCGATGAACATGAGTCTGAGTGAACTCCTGGAGTTGGTGATGGACAGGGAGGCCTGGCGTGCTGCGATTCATGGGGTCGCAAAGAGTCAGACACGACTGAGCGATTGAATGGACTGACTGACTGACTGACAGCTAGACAATGGAACTTTATCAAGTCATGAAAAGACATAGAGAAAACATAAATTCTATAAAATAGCATCTCAGGTTGGACAACAAAGAAAGGTTTATAGATTAAAAGGGACCTGATAGACATACTCATCAATCCAGGTGGGTCAGTAGTACAGAATCTGGCTCCCAATGCAGGAGATGTGAGTTTGATTCCTGGGTCAGGAAGATCCCCTGGAGAAAGAAATGACAACTCACTCCAGTATTATTGCCCGGAGAATCCTATAGACAAAGGAGTGTGGTAGGCTACAGTCTGTAGGGTCACAAAGTGTTGGACAGAACTTAATGACTAAGAACACATAGATAGGGAGGTAAATAGATAAAATAGTTAAATAATTTCATTAGAAAACTTGAGGAATCTGAACAATAATGGAACATTTCATGATGTTAAGGAATAAGATGTTTTGAACATTTGGGGTAATGGTCTTCTTATACACCTCTTGTGTACCATTGCAAATCCCACAAATCTCACTTTATCTATTGATGTTGTGACCAGTTCCTTGCAGATATCAGAAAGGGCCTGATCCCAGGACATGATAATGGCCTTCAGTTTTGAATGAACCTAAATTGATTAGGTTTAAAAAGGAACTCAGTGAACATATATTACTGTAGAATTCTCTGAGGTCTTTGTGGAAGAAATACTAACAATGTTTAGGATTTGCTTTTACAGTAATTCACAAAAGGAAATAAAACAAACCAATGGAAGAGTGGATGAAACAAGACTGGCTATATGTTAACAATAGTTGTAACAAAGTAACAGAGGCATGATGACTGCTATTGTTGTTTTGACTTTTATAGATGCTTGAAAATAAAATTAAAAGGTTTAAAAAGTCAAATGTAGATGTCTATATATATACATATATAAGGTGACAGTTACATAGGGAATATTTAGCAATGACTGGAGGTATTTTTTATTGTCACATCTAAGGTATGTGTATGCTATTGCCATCATTGATGTAGAAGCCATGAATACCCTTCTCGTTCAAGGAAATACAAGACAATCTACCAGATGCAAATATCAGCAATGCTATAGATGAGGTATTCTGGTAGCATCATCAGGCAAACTAATGGATGATGGTAGCTATAATCCTCTTTCTTTCTTTTTCAGTTTTATCAATCTTCTCTGCTAATTGCTCCAGTTTATTGTTCAAAGAGTTACAGAATTTCTTTCTAATTATTAGCTCATTGCAAGGAGAAAATAAAAGTAGAAATAAAGTGCATTCTAGTGAAAATTTAAAAAGCAAAATATTATTTATTTATCAAGGAAAATTTTAATGTCCTTATTTTTACAAACCTTATATTAAAAAAATTATTTATTTTATAATTTTATTAAAATAAATCAAAAGACAGAAAAACTGTAAATAGTTGACATGTCCTAAATTTGCAGTATTATTAAAAACATAGAAAAATTATTTTATTAAAATATAATAACTCTACATGTTTTAAACTCTCAGACAATTAAAAAAAAGGATAAAAGACTATACTACTAAAACTTAGAAGAGAAAAGAAGTTACAATAATCCAATCTTGAATATTAAATATTATATAATAATAACCAACCTTGAATTCTTAGCTAGTAAGCCATTAAAAAAAAAAAAATCTACCCTTAAGTGTATAGTTGTAAATGGATTAGATGGGAGTGTGTATGTGTGTGTGGGTACACATGCTTATGATCCCAGTCTTAGGATCCACAAAGTGAAAGTTTTATATATTGTAATTAGTAGCATTTCATCATTTTCTATGATGCTTAGGTTGTATAGTAGTAGTCAGAATGTTATCAGAATAAAAAAGTACTTTTCTTTAAATAGGTATCAAGTGGCAGGTGGGGGGGGGGGTGGGGAGGGAATAATTCCAGAAAGATTAAGCCTTGTCACATCTTGTAGGAGGTTTTGAATAGAAATGTTTTCACAAAGCATAATTAATTTAATTTGAATTTGAAATCTTGACTTTTTATTGACCTCCCTTACTCAAAAACAGATTAGCTAAAAACTTAATGGATTCTTTCAAGTTAATGAGCATCTTTTAAACTGAGCATTCACTTTCAAAAGGTTACCTTTTACAAATGTAAGAGATGAATTACTATTAAATATTTTATAACATAGGAATGTCTTACTTACTCTGAATATGTATAAAAGGTCAAGTTCCCTGCTCTTCCTCTATATGTCAAACTAGGATACATAAATCACTTAAATCAACCAATTTTTCATGAAACATTTTTAGCCAAACATCTATAGAATATAAAGCAATACACATCAGAGAATCATATATATATATATAAACACTCCAGAACTCACAAGAGATCTTTAAAACTAAAGTCCAGATAAAATATTACCTGCTGCACAAATTTGCTATAATAATCCCTGAGAAGTCTTAAAATGTATATATTAATGTGTTGAGGTATCAAATTTTAGTCTGTAGCTGTTCTAAAGTGTTAGATATTAGTAAAATAGTGAAGTTCTAACATATTCTTTTGGATATTATTCTTTTTCCAGCCAAACCAGGACACCTTTTTCCTGTTCCACAGGATAACTCCATCACATATTGCCTAATAATATGTATTAAATACTTAATAAATATTAAACAGTTTTAAGGGCTTTATTTGAACCCTTTCAAATATTTCTGTCTTATACAGTAGACACTGTTTTAGGAGAGAAAAAAGGAAGCATACAGAAGCTAAGTTGTCCATAGTCTTAATTACGAGTAAATTTTGGAGGCATATTTATATACACCCTATGGTTCCTGGGTCCAAGCTTTTAAGTATTATACTAGATTATATCTCTTTCCAGCAAGTCATTTTCTACAGGAATCTATTTTCCACCACTCTAGGAAATGATATGCTTTTTTTTTTTCTTTTTTTCTAGTTTAACAATTATTCGTTTTAAGCAAGAATATTTGACTTATTTTTTAATGTTTGTAAACAAGTTACACTTTGCCTGATTTCCCCCCAAAATTATTTTTTCCCAGTTTTACTGAGAAATAAATGTCATGCGTCGCTACATAAGATTAAGGCATACAGCCAAAAGTTTTATTTAAATATATTTTGAAATAATTCAATTCATATTCATCATTTTATATCATTGTTGTTGTTCAATCACTAAGTTATGTCTGACTCTTTGAGATCCCAAGAACTCCAGTATACCAGGCATCCCTGTCCTTCACTGTCTTCTGGAGTTTCCGTAAGGTTATGTTCGTTGAGTCAGTGATGCCATCCAACCATCTCATTCTCTGTCACCTCCTTATCCTCCTGCCCTCAATTTTTCCCTGAATCAGGGTTCTTTCCAATGAGCTGGCTTTTTGCATCAGATAGACAAAGTATTGGAGTTTCAACTTCAACATCAATCTTTCCAAGGAATATTCAGGACTGATTTCCTTTAGGATTGAGTGGTTTTACCTTCTTGTTGTCCAAGGCATTCTCAAGAGTCTTCTCCAGCACCATTATTCAAAAGTATCAATTTTTCAGCATCAAATCATCACATATGTTTACAATAAAAAATAAAACAAGTTTCTTTTCAGAAATAAACACAATATTATTAATAATAAGTTCAGTCTATTCTGATCTGAAAACAATCCATATCACCAATTTATCTTCTAAATCCATGTCACCTCTTAAAGCTCAAATTTTCTCTGCCAAAAACTATCTGAAACAAAAATTGTAGAAAGAAGTCATAGAAAGGAGGCTAACTATATATATATAAATGTATGAATCCCATTCAAAGCCCTAATTTGTCAGACATTTTCATGTGAGGCCCCATTCTTTTTCTTCTTCCTCAATGTACCCAGTTTCCATTATTGATTTTAAGTCTAGGTGTACAAGACACCTTCCTCTTATTAACTGAATGTTTTCATGAGCCTTGATGATAGAGAATTTGTAGTCATTATTTTCTTTAATATGATGAACTTAATGGATTTATATTTTTCAACATTACTGATATATAATTTAAATGTTGTGAAATTCATCCATGCAAAGTATACATTCAATGATTTTTGATATATTCAGAGATGTATACAATCATTATCTTGTTTTTAATACCTCTTCAAAAAGTCATAGCTATTAGCTATTGGCACACTTTCTTCAAACCCCACTCCACAGATGCAAACAACCATTAATCTACTATTTATATTTCCATATTCAGGACATTTCATATGAATTAAATATAATAGGTGGCCTTATGTAACAAGATAGTTTCACATTCCTTTCTATGGCTAAAAATACGCCATGGTATTCACAGCATTTCATGATCCTTTTACTAACTCATGGACTTTATGTTGGTTCCATTATTTATGTATTATAAATAATGTTGCTATAAATATATGTGTATATGTTTTTGTTTTTGTTTTTGTTTTTCTATCACCATATGTAATATTTTCTGTATTTGATTTTGGGTAGACATATGTTTTCATTTCTCTTGGGTATATACCTAGAAGTAGATTTTATGAGCCTTAAGGTAACACTTGATTAATATTTAGAGAATTTTCACCCTATTTTCTAAAGTGATGGTACTGCTATAATTACCACAAGCAGTGCATGCATTCTTGTTTCTCCATGTCTTTGCCAATACTTGCTGTTATCTGACTTTTTGACTTGGCATTTTGTTACCTAATTACATTAAGTAATACTTAATGGCCTTGGATTTGGCAAATAATTCTTAGCTATGACATCAAAAGCATAAACAACAAAAGAAAAAAATAGAGAGATTGGACCTTATCAAAAGCAAAATATTTAAAGGACATGATCATAGGCATAAAAAGACAAAGCACAGAGAAAATGGGAGAAAATATGTGCAAAATCAAATATCTGATAAACAACCTGTCTGGCACATCTAAAGAAGTTTTGCAACTCAATAATGAAATAACAACACAATTTTTAAATGGGAAAAATATTCAAATAGATATTTATCCAAGGAATGCATACAAATCTTTAGTAGGCATATGAAAAGATGTTCAGCATCATTCATCCTCAAATTAATGCTTATCAAAACCATGATTAGATACTGGTTCACAGCACCAGGATAGTTAAGAGTCTAACAATCTATGTCTTTTGATGAGATTGTTATGTTGCTTTTTATTTTGTATTTGTCTCATGTCTTTTCTCTTCCTCTTCCCTTCCTGTACTTTTTTCTTTGAATTAAACAGATATTTTCTAATGTAGCATCTACATTTTTAAAAAACAATTTTTACTGTTTTTTTTAGGATATTTTAGTGGTTGCTCTAGTATTTAACATACCTTCACTCCATAAATATTAATAATTTTGGTTTATTATTTTAAATAATAAAGTATTATTCATTAGTAATAAAAATATTATCTTACTAATAGTTGATAACATACTAAGAATTATTTTTATAAAATAATAAAATTAAAATAAAATAAATATAAATAAATATAATAATTAATTATAAATTATTTATTATTTAATAATAAAAGTTATTGTTATCACTGGATAATTAATCCAGTATTTGCTTCATATTTATACTAATTTAATTCCAATGATATATATTATATATATACATATATATATATATATTACTATTTAGTATCTTTTCCCCTTTTGTCATAGTATCATTTATATAAAACAACTATGTACATCTATGTCTGATTCATGTTCATGCTTGGCATATACCAACACAATTCTGCAAAGCTTTATCCTTCCATCAAAAGAAACATTTAAAAATACAGTTAGTGTTGTAAATCAAATAATATAATTTTATAGTTATTAGCTGTCCATCTATTGTCTTTTCTGCAAATGGGTATAGAAGGAACCTACCTCAACATAGAAAAGGCCATATATGATAAGCCTATATCAAACATTATTCTCAAAGGTGAAAACCTGAACGTGTTCCCTCTAAAATCAGGAAGACAATGATGTCCACTTTTACCACTATTACTCAACATAGTTTTGGAAGTCCTAGCTATAGCAATCAGAGAAGAAAAAGAAATCAAAGGAATACAGATCAGAAAAGAGGTAAAGCTCTCACCATTTGCAGGTGACATGATACTGTACATAGAAAACCCTAAAAATAGTATCAGAAAATTATTAGCGCTAGATAATCAGTAAATTTAGCAAAGTCCCAGGATACAAAATCAATACACAGAAATCACTTCCATTCCTATATACTAACAATGAAATATAAGAAAAGGAAATTAAGGTATCAATCCCATTCACCAACACAAGAATAAAAAAAGAATAAAATATCTAGGAATAAACTTACCTAAGGAGACAAAAGAACTGTATACAGAAAATTATAAAATATTGATGAAAGAAATAAAAGATGACATAAACAGAAGGAGAGATATTCCATGTTCCTAGGTAGAAAGAATCAATATTTTGAAAATGACTTCACTACCAAATGCAATCTACAGAGTCAATGTGATCCCTGTCAAATTACCAATGGCATTTTTCACAGATCTAGAACAAAAATTTCACAGTTCTTGTGGAAGCACAGTTGACCCTGAATAATCAAAGGAGTCTTGAGAAAGAAGAATGGAGCTGGAGAAATCAACCTTCCTGACTTCAGATTTTACTACAAAGCTATAGTCATCAAAATAGTACAATACTGGCACAAAAACAGAAATATAGACCAATGGAACAAGATAGAAAGCCGAGAAATAAACTCATGCACCTATAGGTACTTAATGAGACAAAGAGAGCCTCTTCAATAAATGGTGCTGGGAAAACTGGGCAGCTACATGTGAAATAATGAAATTAGAACACTTCCTAACACCATATGAAAAGGTAAACTCAAAATGGATTAAAGACCTAAATGTAAGACCAGAAACTATAAATCTCTGAGAGAAAAACATAGGCAGAACACTCGATTACATAAATCAAAACAAGATTGTCTATGACCTACCTCCTAGAGTAATGGAAAGAAAAACTAAAGTAAACTAGTGGGACCTGATTAAACTTAAAAGCTTTAGCACAGCAAAGGAAACTTTGCACAACAAGGTGAAAAGACAACACTCAGAATGGGAGAAAATAATAGCAAATGAAACAACTGACAAAGGATTAATTTCCAAAATATACAAACAGCTCATGCAACTCATAACCAGGAAAACAACCAAATCAAAAAGTGGATAAAAGATCTAAGCAGATATTTTTCTAAAAGAAGACATACAGATGGCTAACAAACACATGAGAAAATGCTCAGCATCACCCATTATTAGATAAATGCAAATCAAAACTACACTGAGACATCACCTCACACCAGTCAAGATGGCCATCATCAAAAATTCTACAAACAATAAATGCTGGAAAGAGTGTTGGTCAAAGGAAATGTTCTTCCACTGATGTTGGGAACGCAAATTGATATAGTAAGTATGGTAGATGGTATGAAGGTTCCTGAAAATCTAGGAATAAAACCACCATATGACACAGCAACCCTGCTCCTAGGCTTATACCCTGAGGAAAACAAAATTGAAAAAGACACATATAGCCCATTGTTCATTGCAGCACTGTTTATAATAGCTAAAGCATGGAAGCAACCTAGATGTCCATTGACAGATGAATGGATAAAGAAGTTGTGGTATACATTCACAATAGAATATTACTCAGCCATAAAAAGACACATTTGTGTCAGTTCTAATGAGGTGGATGTACTTAGAACCTATTATAAAGAGTGAAGTAAGTCAGAACAAGAAAGATAAATATAGTATTCTAACATATATATAAGGAATCTAGATAAATGGTACGAAGAATCTATTTACAGGCAGCAGTGGAGAAACAGACATGGAGAATAGACTTATGGATATGGGTAAAGAGGAGGAGAGGGTGAGATGCATGAAAAGAGTAACATGGAAACTTACATTACCATATGTAAAATAGATAGCCAACAGGAATTTGCTATATGGCTCAGGAAACTCAAACAGGGGCTCTTTATCAACCTAGAGGGGTGGGATGGGGAGGGAAATGGGAGGAAGGTTCAAAAAGGAGGGGATATATGTATACCTATGGCTGATTCATATTGAAGTTTGACAGAAAACAACAAAATTCTGTACTGTAAAGCAATCATCTTTCAATTAAAAATTAAATAAAATGACACAGTGTTATAAATCAAATTAATATTTTGTTAGAGTTATTAGTTGTCCATCTGTGGTGTTTTCCTTGGCCTAATATAGCTTAGCTTCCCTTGTAGCTCACTGGTAAAGAATCTACCTGCCAATACAGCAGACATGGCTTTGATCCTTGGGTCAGGAAGAGCTCCTAGAGAAGGAAGTGGCAACCCACTTCTATTCTTGTCTGGGAAATCCCATGGGATAGAGAAGCCTCGTGGGCTGCAGTCCTGGGGTCACAAAAGAGTCAGACATGACTTAGTGACTCAAGAACCACAACGATAAGGAAGTGGCAACCCACTTCTATTCTTGTCTGGGAAATCCCATGGGATAGAGAAGCCTCGTGGGCTGCAGTCCTGGGGTCACAAAAGAGTCAGACATGACTTAGTGACTCAAGAACCACAACGATATAGCTTAATCCATCATAGTTTTATTCCCACCCACTCCTCTATTCTGTAACTCGCAAGTGTATTGCACACTGGTTCATCACCTTATATATGTTTTTTTTTTTTTTTTTGCACATTTTTTGCATATTTTGTTTGTTTTGTAGTTTGTGACTTTAGATTAGTGAAGAGAAGAAAAACATACCTTCATACTGACTTTTATAGTTGTACGTTTATATTTGCTGTTGGTGTGTATGTGTAGAGAATTAAACTAGAGCTTGAATTCACTTGTTTTTATCCTAAAATACTTCCTGTTATATTGCTTGCAAGATGAGATTGCAAGCAGCAAATTCTTTCAGTTTTGTTTGCTTTGAAAATTTTATTTCATCCCCAATTTTAAAGATAAAATTTTTCGATTTAAGATTCTTGCTTGTTCTATTGTTTTTGCTCTTCCTTTGAGCATTTTGAATATGTTATCACACTGTTTTTGACTTTCATTATTTCTCCTGAGAAGTCTGCTGTTAGTCATATTAGTAAGTGCAAGTGAAAGTTGCTCAATCATGTCTGACTCTTTGGGACGCCATGCACTGTAGAGTTCATGGAATTCTCCAGGCCAGAACACTGAAGTGGGTAGCTGTCACCTTTGCTAGGGGATATTCCCAATCTAGGGATGGACCCAGGTCTCGCACATTGCAGGCAGATTCTTTACCAGCAGAACCACAAAGTGAAGTTGCTCAGTCGTGTCCGAATCTTTGCGACGCCATGGACTGTAGCCCACCAGGCTCCTCCATCCATGGGATTCTCCAGGCAAGAATACTGGAATGGGTTGCCATTTCCTTCCCCAGGGGATCTTCCCAACCCATGGATCGAACCCAGATTTCCCGCATTGCAGGTAGACATTTTAACCTCTGAGCCACCAGGGAAGCCCAGCAGAGCCACAAGGGAAGCTATATTGGGGTTCGTTTTAAAGTGGAGAGTCATTTTTCTAGCACTTCTTTCAGAATATTTTTTTTGTTTTGGAAATTCAGAATTTTTACTATGATATGCCTTCAGACTTTTTTTTTTTTTTCTTTTATGCTACTTAGGTTAAGTTGCTGGATATGTAGGCTATTGTTTTTCAATATATTTGGGGAAATTTTAGTCATTATTTCTCTCTTTTTTTCTGCTCTGTTCTCTTTCTGATACTTCTTTTATGAATTTGTTTGTATTTGTGCTTAATATTATCCTGTATTTTTCAGAAGTAAGTTTATTTTCTTTCATTCCTTTTTCATTTTGTTCAGCTTACACAATCTCTATTGATCTATCTTCATGCTCATTAATTATTTAGTCTACAAGTTAAGATTTCTTAAGTCCCTCTAGTGAATATTAAAAATTTGGTTATTGTACTTATTGTTATTGTTTATTATATATATATTGTTTATTTATATATATATATATATATTTATATATGTATGTATCTTTTTTCCTTAGTTGGTACTCTCTTTAGAGTGCTTATGTTATTATACCTTTCTTTACTTTTAAAATCACCCCTTCATTCTGTGAACATATTTACAGCATAAATTCTTTGAGGTTTTCATTTGTTAAATTCAGCCTGTTGTCTGCCCTTTTTGAATACATGACTCATGCTTTTCTATTTCTGTGGTTGCCTTACAATTTTTCACTGAAATCCAGGAATTTTGAATAATATATTTGATCATTCTATCTATCTCTCTGGGAGTAGTATCTCTCAGGGAACTTGTTATATTATTTACTTATTGGTTAGTGACTGGCTGAATCATTTTAGTTACATCTTTTTACTATTAAGCTTTTGAAATTGCTCCTTAGGGAGGTTCAATATTGGGTATGCTCATGAAATCGCAAGAATATTGTAAAGTAATTAGCCTCCAATTAAAATAAATTAATTAATTTAAAAAGATTAGAAATCAAAAACTCAAAAGCAAAAAATAAATAAATAAATAAAAAAGAAAGAGACTCCTGGAATGGAATTGTTTTGAGTAGAATTCCCTTCCAAGACTTCACTGACTGCCACCTGCTGTTAAATTTCACTAATAGCTAAGTGATTGCTCTGTTGTTTTTTGCATCCCTTGCAGCATAAACTGCCCTACAGACTAAATACAATTAAGGTCTGTGTTCTTAAAAGGAATAGTTTCTGAGATCAGTGTTTTTCTAAATCCAGGAGTGTTTCTTACAGATAACTTATTCCCCATTTGCTCTTGCAAACTAGCCAGCTATCAGTTTAAGTTGTATGTCATTGAAACACTGATTTCCACTTGGTTGTCTTTCTCCACAACCTTGAGCTATCTAGGGGACACCCTTAGGATTGTGTTTCTCCATTGAACATGAAGTCCATTCCTTTGGGTAGATATAAATAGCTACCTATTTTAAGGTACACTTCAACCTACAGGTAAAATATCTGAGACAGAGCTCTAGAGTTGGGGGTGAGGACATTAGCAAGCTTCTCTCCAGGTTATATCCCTACTCTAATTGCTGAGCACTTGAAGGAGGGAGACAGATTCTGAGTCCTCTAAGCTTGCCTCTATTTTCCTAGGACAATAACTTTGCAATCTATAGCAACAGCAATTAAAACCTTAGTATTCTTAGCATGCTGTACACAAGGTAAAGCCTCCATTCCATGGGCTGGGGGATGGGGGAGCTGGGAGGAAGATGAGAGCCTCATTTCTGGACCACACATGCTCACAACATCCTTAGCAACAAGCAACTGAAGATTGAATGATAAATGCTAATGTCTTATTCCTTCCAGGAAGGAAGTTCTCTGACTCGGATGTCAATGGATAGTGAGACTCATGTTCTTAGCTGCATCTTAGTTTGAAGTGGAGTCATTTCCTCACTGAGCTGGGAGGAGGAAAAGAGGGAGTTATCTTTGATCAAATACCACATACTCTTGCCTTTCTTATCAAATTTTCATAGATTTTCTTAAGTAGATATTCTTTCATTTGATGTTTAAAGACTATTTCCAGAGAGTTTTTGAGTTTGGGGATTTATTATTATTTATAATAATTTTCAGGAGCTTCACTGGAAGATATGTTAGTGGAACTTCATATACTGTCAGAAACAGATCTCTCTCAATTAGATGCTTAAAGTTCTATAAAAGGAAAATAATTTTTCTACTTTATCTGAATCACACTTTCTCTCCATTCTGAGACTCTAAGACAAATTCTAGTCTTTGAATCAAACACACTGGAAAGTACTATCATTAGGTAAATAAAATGTCTTTCTCTTCCCCACAACATGGTGAAATATAAGGAAAAGTTATTATTGTTATTATTATTATTACTCTGTTGGCTTTTCTTTGTTTCATGCAGGCTTTCTGTAGTTGTGGCAATTGGAGGCTACTTTTCATTGCAGTGCACAGACTTCTCATTGATATAGCTTCTCTTATTTTAGAACACAGACTCTAGGCCTGTCAGCTACAGTAGTTTCTACACATGGGCTTCAGTAGTTGAGGTGCATGGGTTGGTTATTCCACAACATGTGAAATCTTCTCAGACCAGGGATCAAACCTGTATCCCCTGCATTAGCAAGAAGATTCTCATCCTCTTGACTTACAAGTATGTCTGAGGTTATCTTTTTTTTAACCTCTTTTTCTTTGCCCTCAAAAGGATATATGCTTCCTCTCTTGAGTCTCTGAAATTTCTAGACTTTAATATTTCAGTCATCAAGACAGCATTAACTTTTGAGTGCATTTTGGCAAAGAATGCCAATTCTCTCCAGAACCAAATCCAACCAAAGAAAAAATGTGAAAAAAAAATGAACAAAAATAAAGTTTAGGAGAGGACAGAGTACATACTATAGCCACCATGGTTCACAACATAATTGGTGATTGGTGAATATAATGGTGAGGAAGGAAAACATTTACTTGCTCTAGAAGAGAAAAAAGCAAAACAAAACAAAGCAAAGCACATTTACTCTTGTAAAACAAAATAATTTACAGATGATAGATTTTTTTGACAAAAATCATTGAAAAAAAAAAAGGTTAACTGTGCCTATAAAGAAAAATTTGCTGAAAGATTGAATAGACAATTCAGTCCTATTCATATACAAAACTGCATTTTTTATTATGTAGAATATTTCACTTAACCAATTCTTTCAAACAATAAATAGGATTTATTGGTTTATTAATAAGGAAATTCAAAGTCAATGCAGGTTTCCAGTTTTGCTTGATTCAGTTCAGTCCTTTGATGAAGCTTTCGTTTCTTTTTCATGTTCTTGGGAGATTTTCTATAATGTCTACTTAGTACTAAATCTATCCTCCCTCTTTCTTTTTCACAAAACATATCAAGTCAGAGAGAAAAAGAGATCGAGAGAAACAGAGAGACCTTCTCCACAAGAATCCGCTAGCATTTTTTTTCCCTTATTCGTTGATATGAATTGGATTGAAAACTCTAGAACTACTCCCCTTTTCCATTTCATCATAGCTCTGTTTCCTGATTTACGTGACATATGACTGTGACACAGCTGTTTGAACATTGACATTTTGCAAATCTGGGAACACATGTTTTTCTGTATATTTTAACACAAATTGGTCAAAAGTTGATTTTTTTTTTTTTTTTTGCAGAAGAGTCTAGAATCTTTTTAAGAAATTTAAACTTAGATTTGCTATTTTGTATATAAAAAATTTAGAGTGATCAAGATACAGCATAAAATAAAGTATTAAGAAATTAGTTTTGATACCAGAAATAACTACAATCTAGGCTTCATCATCTATTTATTATGTAAAATTATACAGTACTTTGAAATATATTACTTAATTTGTCCTCAAATAAATCATATGATGGAATACTGGCAAATACATTCAGAAAGATGATGGCAGTTGCAAAGCCAAACGTTAAATAATAAATAGAGTAAAAATTTCCAGATTTTTCCTCAGAAGTAACATATACAGGTTGTGTGACCTTTGTTAAGTTATTAAGCTCTTTCTAATATGTTTTCCTCATCTGAAAAACCCAGTTTTCATCTTTACTGATTCATTAAGAGAGCTGAAGACTATGATGTGAAGTGAAAGTCACTCAGTTGTGTCTGACTCTGTGCAACCCCAGGGACTATACAGTCTATGGAATTCTCCAGGCTAGAATACAGGAGTGGTAGCCCTTCCCTTGGAGAAGGCGATGGCACCCCACTCCAGTATTGTTGCCTGGAAAATCCCGTGGATAGAGGAGCCTGGTAGGCTGCAGTCCATGGGGTCACAAAGAGTCGGACATGACTGAGCAACTTCACTTTCACTTTTCACTTTCCTGCATTGGAGAAGGAAATGGCAACCCACTCCAGTGTTCTTCCCTGGAGAATCCCAGGGATGGGGGAGTCTGTTAGGCTGCAGTCTATGGGGTCACACAGAGTTGGACACAACTGAAGCGACTTAGCAGCAGCAGCAGCCTTGCACTTTACCAGAGCATCTTCTCAACCTAGGGATCGAACCAGGTATCCCACATTGCTGGAGGATTATTTAAGAGCTGAGTCACAAGGGAAGCCCAAGAATACTGGAGTGGGTAGTCTATCCCTTCTCCAGCAGATCTTCCTGATCCAGGACTCGAACCAGGGTCTCCTGTATTGCAGGTCAATTATTTGCCACTGAAGTATTGGGGAAGTCTGAAGACTATGATAAACATGAAAATATATACTTTTTAAGGATTAGTTGTTCAGTTCAGTTCAGTTGCTCAGTCATGTCCGACTCTTTGCGACCCTATGAATCACAGCACACCAGGCCTCCCTGGCCATCACCAACTCCCGGAGTTTACCCAAACTCATGTCCATCCAGTTGGTGATGCCATCCAGCTATCTCATCCTCTGTCGTCCCCTTCTCCTCCTACCCTCAATCCCTCCCAGCATCAGGTTGTTAGTATTTTACTATTTTCCCATGGTACAATGATAATAGCAATTTAAGATCCTATGCTTTAAAGTAATGTAAAATCAAGATGAGTTTTATACTATATATTATAAATAATATTATAATGTCAAATACTGCTGTAAGGATTGATATTAGTATATACATTTAAATGTCCCTGAAAAGGAAACTGCTTAAAAAGTTTGACTTTACAGTAGGCACATATTCAGTTGACTTAATACATAATTGTTTTCATTCATTCATTTCAGTTGCTCAGTCCTGTCTGACTCTTTGCGACCCCAAGAATAGCAGCATGCCAAGGTATTAGTTAATGAAGAGCCATCTGGATGCCGAGATTTCAACACTAGATCATGTCAATATCAAGTATAAATTAAAGATGCCAGGTACTGTGATTAAATTTTTATTTAATTTTGAATGTTATATAAAAACTTGATTAATGAAGTTTTATACTGGTGTCATAAAAGTGAAGTATTTAATGACTGGAATGGAAATGAAATTTTTAATGATTGGAAGGGCTTTGCTGGTGACTCAGATGGTAAAGAATCTGCCTGCAATTCAGGAGGCCCAGGTTAATTCCCTGGGTCAGGAAGATTCCCTGAAGAAAAGTAAGTTCTTAACTTCAAATAAAGCATATCTTATTTTGCCTACTTAACTTATGTAGTGGAATTGGACATAAAGCATGCTAAGTTGCTTTAGTTGTGTCCTACTCTTTGCAGGACCATGGATTGCAGCCTGCCAGGCTCCCCTGTCCATGGAATTCTCCAGGCAAGAACATTACTTTTGCTTTCAAAAAATAATTTAAATGATCTAAGTGCATGTTGCAGAACCAAAGTGACCTTTAAAGCAGATTTTTCAGTAACTTCTATTCTCTCTCATTCATCATAACACCAACTGTTTCTATGACAGCACAGTTGGTATTGGCTTAAAGGTATTAGTCTCTCTGTTGGGATATGGTGTTGACAACATTCATGTGTTGTGTGTACATTTGCTTTGCTTGGCATACTGCCAGGTTAATTAAAAAAAAAAAACTAACGAAAAGATTGAAATGTTATGATGATTTTCATAAAATCATCTAAAGACAAATTAGCATAAGTCTGAAAAGAATGATGGAATAAGCAGTTCAGTAAGTATAAATACTCAAAAATTATTACTACATGAGTGGTGAAAACAACTTTCAGATTTTGGTGTATTTGGAAATTGTTCCTTTTAGTATTTCCTTCCACATAAAATCATAGTCTTCTGACTGAAAACTGTAGGACTACAGAATTAGGGTAAGCATGGGAAATGCCAAATGGTCCCTATCAAGTAATTACATTGTATACTTTTATTTCAGAGGTTGAGTCTAAAGTTTCAAATCATAATACTTTGTGCTTATAGAGTATGACTTTCAAGAAGGCTTTAAAGTTGGGAAATTTGGTGATGCATTCATCAGCATGGTGAGGCTTGCAAAATGCCCAGAGTTATAAATACAAAAATGATGCAAAGCGTCTGCCTACAATGCAGGAGGCCCAGGTTCAATCCCTGGATCGGGAAGTTCTCCTGGAAAAGGAAATGGCAACCCACTCCAGTACTCTTGCCTGGAAAATCCCATGGATGGAGAAGCCTGGTAGGTTACAGTCCATGGGGTCACGTATGTATATATGTATGTATCACAGCACAGGAACATATATATATATATATATATATATATATACACATGTATATGCATACATGTATGTGTGTGTGTGTATATATATATATATATACAGGAACATATACATACAGGAACATGTATATATATATATATGTATGCATGTATGTAAGTGTGTATTTATGTATCACAGCACAGGAACATAAAGGCATTTCAAGTAACTATACCTTTGTAATATGACATTACATGTCAAAATAGTAGCTTCAGTTACACACAAGTCAGCTTTTATCTTCTTAAACTGTACGATGATATGACAAGTATATTAGGTGAGTAAAAGGTTGTAACTTTATTAGGACAAATATATTAAATAGACTTATCTGTTAAATAAATTAATACTTAAAACTAATAATGGCAATGAAAATGTCATTTTGGACTTGACAAAATATATTTTTCTCCTATTTAAAAGTTTAGTTTGACAAACCCACACATCTTAAATCATTTGCATATGAGAGTAATTAATTTTTCTATTTTTAAATCTTTGGTCAGTTGTTATAACATGCAGATACATTTCAGAATATTTATGTTTAAAAACTTTTGTCACTCATTCGTAGGAAATACAAGAGAAAGTACAGAAAAAGCAATTATTGCTGGAAAATCCCATATATCATTGATTCTTCCTCATTTATCAGAGGAATATATTATAGTTTTGAGTGAAGTGTATATTAAAAATATCCTTTACAGTCACTATTTCTGGTATTATTTAAAATGCTGCTACTGCTGCTGCTGCTAAGTCGCTTCAGTCATGTCCGATTCTGTGCCACTCCATAGGCGGCAGCCCACCAGGCTCCCTCATCCCTGGGATTCTCCAGGGAAGAACACTGGAGTGGGTTGCCATTTCCTTCTCCAATGCATGAAAGAAAAGAGTGAAAGTGAAGTCGCTCAGTTGTGTCCAACTCTTAGCGACCCCATGGACCACAGACCACCAGGCTCCTCCATCCATGGGATTTTCCAGGCAAGAGTACTGGAGTGGGGTGCATTGCCTTATTTAAAATGAGGTTCAATATATTTTTAGAAATTATTTTCCTTCTATAGTCCCACAATGTGATGATTGTGTGCTTATTATCTAAGTTGTGCCCAACTTTTTGTGACTCTGTGGACTATAGTCCACCAGGCTCCTCTGTCCATGAGATGTCCCAGGCAAGAATACTGGAGTGAATTGCCACTTCCTTCTCCAATGTGATGATTACGTGATATTAAAAAGAGAGAGAGAGAGGTAGCCCAGTGTCTGTGATTAACTGACTGACTGAATGACTTGGTTTATCATATGTAGATAGTATATTCAGTAGTCAGACATCAAAGTAAGAAAATAATATTTATAAGAAAAATATGCTAGGTATTTTAGAAGTCATTTGTAGACAATGAGAAAATTCTGTAATAGTCAATAATACATAAGGAAAATAATCATTCTACTATATTTTGAGTTTAAACATTGAAAATAAAATACAGACCATAATGCATCAAAAGAAGGAGACAGTAAAAATATATAATTTTTAAAAAAGTTAGATGAATATCTTAGATCATTCTATACAATACAAACTTTTCTACTAAAATCAAGGGTCATTTAGAATTTAAATAAATAAATTAGTGTGAGGAGAATGCAAAGAAAAATGAAGAACCATACATATGAAAGGCATCCCAAATAACATGGCTTGGAAAAATTTTAAGCACAAATGCATATTAGGACGAGAGAGAGGGGGTGGGATGATTTGGGGGAATAGCATGGAAACATGTATAATATCATATAAGAAACGAATTGCCAATCCAGGTTCGATACAGGATCCTTGGGGCTGGTGCACTGGGATGACCAGGAGGGATGGTATGGGGAGGGAGGTGGGAAGGGGGTTCAGGATAGGGAACACGTGTATGCCCGTGGCAGATTCATGTTGATGTGTGGCAGAACTAATACAATATTGTAAAGTAGTTAGCCTCCAATTAAAAAAAAATAAATAAATTTAAATAAAAAATATGAATCAGTTAAACTTATACAAATATAAAGCAAATTTTATAAAATAAGCATTAAGAAACATGTAGTATGTAGTTTTAAATATATTATTGGAGGAAAAAGCAAGGGAAATATACATCTGAGATCAAATAAATCAAGAAAATCAACTGGGAAAGGTAGATGAAATATGCAATGTTAAAGATAGATTTATTCTCTAGGCAAATTCAGAGAGAAATGCGGAGACCAAATCTTTGGCTGTCATATTTAAGAAAATTAAATTTAAGAAAAGTGTATTGCATACTAGAAATAATAACTAAATAGGAAACATAAAGGCTTTTTGACTTATTTGTTTTTATCTCTTTCAATTATTTTTAAAAATATTAATTTTTAAAGCAATAATAACATATTGAAAAGCAAAGACATTGCTTTGACAACAAAGGTCCATCTAGTCAAGGCTATGGTTTTTCCAGTGGTCAGGTATGGATTTGAGAGTTGGACTGTGAAGAAACCTGAGCGCCGAAGAACGGATGCTTTTGAACTGTGGTGTTGGAGAAGACTCTTGAGAGTCCCTTGGACTGCAAGGAGATCCAACCAGTCCATTCTGAAGAAGATCAGCCCTGGGATTTCTTTGGAAGGAATGATGCTAAAGCGGAAACTCCAGTACTTTGGGCACCTCATGCGAAGAGTTGACTCATTGGAAAAGTCTCTGATGCTGGGAGGGATTGGGGGCAGGAGGAGAAGGGGACGACAGAGGATGAGATGGCCGGATGGCATCACTGACTCGATGGATGTGAGTCTGAGCGAACTCCGGGAGTTGGAGATGGACAGGGAGGCCTGGTGTGCTGCGATTCATGGGGTTACAAAGAGTCAGACACGACTGAGTGACTGAATTGAACTGAACTGAAAGCAACAATCAAAAAAAATAAAATAGTCTTGTGAGGTTAAAACATTTTTAGTGGTAAAAATGTATGGCACTTCTAGCACAAAAGTGGAAGGGAAGAGTATTAAATAGAATATTTTATGAATCACAATCTAGTTAAAGTGATATAATATGGTTTACAACAGACTGATAAATTGCAGAGGTATATGATGAATTGAGCTTTCCTGGTGGCTCAGACGATTTAAAAAAAAAAGTAATAATCTTCCTGCAATGAAGGAGACCTGGGTTTGAGCCCTGGTTTGGGAAGCTTCCCTGCAGAAATGGATACCCACTCCATTATTCTTGTCTAGAGAATCCTATAGATGGATAAACCTGACAGGTTACAATCCATGGGATTGCAAAGAGTTGGACACTACTGATTTTTTACTAATATTCTTCACCTTTATATGATGAATTATAAAAGAGTACTTAAATAATATAGTTTTAAAGCTAGTCAACAAATGAAATGATGTGGAATAGTAAAAGCATTCAATTTATCCAAAAACACACAGTTAAAAAGAAAAATAATGAAAGGGACAAATAGATAACATATAGCAAGATGCATGATATAGAGCTAACCATGATACAAAAAAAACACATTAAATTTAAATTAAGTAACTAATTGAAAGGCAGAGATTTTCAAATGTAAATTAGTATACAGATATTGAATATTCAAAATATCACTAAGGTCAGTAGTTCTAAAATCAATTACCTATTTTACAAAATGTCAATCAAAATCTCAACAGCTTTTTCTGTAAAAATTAGCAAGCTGATTTTAAAATTCATCAAAAAACTGCAAAGACAAATATCAAAAATAAAGCTCATAATGAAGAATAAAGTTGAAATATTTGTATTCTTTTATTTTAAACATTTTTGTAAAGCTACAGTAAACAATAGAGTATGCTACTGGGACGAAGATAGAAAAATAAATCAGTGGAAAGCCTAAAATGTCCAAGAATATGCACATATATATATAAATGGTTGATTTCTGATAAAGGTATGGCAAATTATATTTATATAAAGAAATTAATATATACATAAACATATATATATATATATATTATATAAAGAAATTCAGTGGATAAAAATAACCTTTTCAACAAATGGTCCTGGAACAAATTTCTATATGCTGAATAAAAATGACCCTTAACCTATGTGTCACAGCAAAACAAAAGATTATTTGGAAAGAAATCAGAGACCTAAATTAGAATTATTTAAAAAATGGAAAATAAATCTTTGTGACCTTGGTAAAGATTTAATCCAACCTCAAAAGCATAATCCATAAAATTTTTAAATATATAAGTTATTAACATTAAGACTTTAGGCTCTTCAAAAGGCACGTTAAGAGAATGAAAATACAAGTCATAGGCTGAGAGATTTATATCTTTGAAAGTGCTTCTATCATGAATAATAATAAATTCTCAAAAATCAATAGTAAAACAAAACACATGAAAATCATGGGCAGAATTCAGTGAACACTTATCAAAATATATATATAAATGACAAATAAATGCAGGAAACAATCTCAGTATCATTAGGGAAATGCAAGTTAAAACCACAATGAATTATAATTACATTATCTGTTAAAATATTTAAAATTGACAAACATAATTAAAAAGAAAACATTGACAAGAATGTGGAGCAACTGTAACTCTATATTACTTTTGACGTGGGAGTGGGAAATAGTGCCACTCATCTACAAAGTGTCAATTTCTTAAAATGTAAAATGTACAGCTACTTAACATGTGACTCAGCTATTTTGTCATAGACCAGCTTCTATGTGATGTTGGGACAGCAATTCTTGTAATAGGCTTTTTTTTTTTTTTTTTTCTTCTGCCAGTAATGGTCATAGTGAGGCAGGCCCACTCTATTCATCTAAAGCTTCTTGGGTACTTGGATTCTAGGTACATGATTCATATTTATTTAACTGTTCAGTTATTTCTTAGTTTTCATTAATGCTCTCACTCTTCTCTGTCTCTCTGGTATATTTCTCTCTACTTTCTGTCTATGTATCTATCTTTCTGTGTTTTCTCTCTTTCCCTCTCACTCTCATTCTCACTTCTCCTTGCTCCCATCTCTCTCATTAAAATGACTAAAAAGGTTTTAAGATACAGTTTTATGTGAGAAGTGAACCTTAAGTTTTTAGTGTGGGTGAGGTGCTTGTTGATAGTGTGTTCTTCTTCCTATAAAATCCAGAAAGCTCAAGGGTATTGATTGTACTGTCCATGTAACCTCAGTAAGTGAGGGGTAGCTTTAGGAATCTGACTTGTTTAACCTCTTCATGCTTATAAATGCAGATCAACTTTATTGCTCATAAATATCAATACCAGCAGAACTATTTAGTTGGTGTTAGCTCAGTTGAAAAATTTTACATTTTGGAGGTTTGATATGTTATGGAACATGGAAGGATGTCTTTTGTATCTTTCTATATTTGAAAAATAATAAAAAAAATTTTTTATTGCTCAGTTATTCATAACATTTTTAAAAATATAATTTATTTTATTCATACCTTTTAAATGTCAATTTCTTTTGCATTTGAAGCAATGAAATGTTTGAAGTATTTTAAAGCAAATTAGTTTCTCATTTTCTTAGTATGTATTACAAATAATTTAAATGTATCTGTAAATTTATTTTAAATATAATTATGGTAAACCCACAAAAATGATCAATAATATATGTAAAGAATATCTGTAAGTGATTCTATGGGCTTCCTTGGTGCCTAAGTTGGTAAAGAATCTGGCTGCAATGCAGGAGACCTGGGTTCGATCTCTGGGATGGGAAGATCTGCTGGAGGAGTGCATGGCAACCACAGCAGTATTCTTGCCTGGAGAATACCCATGGACAGAGGAACTTGGCAGGATGAAGTCTATGAGGTTGCAAAGATTTGGACATGACTGAACACACAGAAGAACTGTACAAAAAAGATCTTCATGACACAGATAATCACGATGGTGTGATCACTCATCTAGAGCCAGACATCCTGGAATGTGAAGTCAAGTGGGCCTTAGAAAGCATCACTACGAACAAAGCTAGTGGAGGGGATGGAATTCCAGTGGAGCTGTTTCAAATCCTGAAAGATGATGTTGTGAAAGTGCTGCACTCAATATGCCAGCAAATTTGGAAAACTCAGCAGTGGCCACAGGACTGGAAAATGTCAGTTTTCATTCCAATCTCAAAGAAAGGCAAAGTCAAAGAATACTCAAACTACCAAACAATTGCACTCATCTTACGTGCTAGTAAACTAATGCTCAAAATTATTCAAGCCAGAGTTCAACAATATGTGAACCGTGAACTTCCTGATGTTCAAGCTGGTTTTAGAAAAGGCAGAGGAACGAGAGATCAAATTGCCAACATCTGCTGGATCATTGAAAAAGCAAGAGAGTTCCAGAAAATCATCTATTTCTGCTTTATTTACTAAGCCAAAGCCTTTGACTGTGTGGATCACAATAAACTGTGGAAAATTCTGAGAAAGATGGGAATACCAGACCACCTAACCCACCTCTTGAGAAATCTGTATGCAGGTCAGGAAGCAACAGTTAGAACTGGGCATGGAACAAGAGACTGGTTCCAAATAGGAAAAGGAGTGCATCAAGGCTGTATATTGTCACCCTGCTTATTTAACTTCTATGCAGAGTACATCATGAGAAATGCTGGACTGGAAGAAACACAAGCTGGAATCAAGATTGCCGGGAGAAATATCAATAACCTCAGATATGCAGATGACACCACCCTTATGGCAGAAAGTGAAGAGGAACTCAAAAGCCTCTTGATGAAAGCGAAAGAGAAGAGTGAAAAAGTTGGCTTAAAGCTCAACATTGAGAAAATGAAGATCATGGCATCCGGTCCCATCACTTCATGGGAAATAGATGGGGAAACAGTGGAGACAGTATCAGACTTTATTTTTTTGGGCTCCAAAATCACTGCAGATGGTGATTGCAGCCATGAAATTAAAAGATGCTTACTCCTTGGAAGAAAAGTTATGATCAACCTAGATAGCATATTCAGAAGCAGAGACATTACTTTGACGTCTAAGGTTCGTCTAGTCAAGGCTTTGGTTTTTCCAGTGGTCATGTATGGATGTGGGAGTTGGACTGTGAAGAAGGCTGAGTGCCAACGAATTGATGCTTTTGAACTGTGGTGTTGGAGAAGACACTTGAGAGTCCCTTGGACTGCAAGGAGATCCAACCAGTCCATTCTGAAGGCGATCAGCCCTGGGATTTCTTTGGAAGGAAGGATGGTAAAGCTGAAACTCCAGTATTTTGGCCACCTCATTCGAAGAGTTGACTCATTGGAAAAGACTCTGATGCTGGGAGGGATTGGGGGTAGGAGGAGAAGGGGACGACAGAGGATGAGATGGCTGGATGGCCTCACTGACTCTATGGATGTGAGTCTGAGTGAACTCCGGGAGTCGGTGATGGACAGGGAGGCCTGGCGTGCTGCAATTCATGAGGTCACAAAGAGTCGGATACGACTGAGCGACTGAACTGAACTGAACTGAGTGACTAAGCATGACACATAAATGATTTAAATAACATTGTTTCTAACTTTTTGTATTTGCCTTTGAATCAATACGAAAATGTATATTTGGTATGAGAAACCTTGATACATAAAGAATTCAGTTCCAAAAAGAATCCAACCATTTGCTTAGGAATCATTCAGTGTTATCCAGATTTCCCTTCTTAACCTTAGCCTAAATGATCCCACTACATTCTCCATGTTCTATTAATAACTCAACGTTGAATAAAAAATTACCTTCTTTCAAACTTTCCTTAAGCTAAAGAGAAGAATAAAATCAACCTAAAAAGGAGAGTATGCCACAGACATGGCATTTGGAATGTATTAAAGAGTGAGTCTCATAAATTTTCATAGCTATTACTAAAACCATATAGACTAAGTAAAGTACTAATTCTTTTTGTAGATGAATATCTTAAAAATACTAATATTTGTAGCATGCAAAATTCATAAATTTTACCCATTTTTTAGTATATAATGGCGTTGATTATCTCAAGGTGTTGCTTTCTCCCTGGAATAGCATTTATGGGAACATTGCCTTTGCCAGTGTTTAGTTTAATAAAATCATTCTGAGAGAACCATTTGTTCATCAAACATTTTTATGTAGGAAAATTTCCACATATTATATAAGGTTAAAAAAACAATAGTATCAAATTGATAAAATAAACTTTAAGGATAACTATATAATACCCATAATATTTCAAAAAGAAAACAGAGACAAAAATCAAATTTTAAAATATATCCATGTTATATTTAAAATATATAAGATCATGTATACTATCATGTAAGAATTGAATCGCCAGTCTACGTCTGACGCAGGATACAGCATGCTTGGGGCTGGTGCATGCGGATGACCCACAGAGATGTTATGGGGAGGGAGGTGGGAGGGGGGTTCATGTTTGGGAACACATGTAAGAGTTAAAGATTTTAAAATTAAAAAATAAATAAATAAAATAAAAAAATAAATAAAAACAAACCAAAAAATAAAAAAATAAAAAATAATAAAATATATAAGAATTACTTTGCTCTGAAAAACTTTAACATCCCTCATTGCAAATATACACATAGTTGTTGAATTTGTCATCATATGCTCATCTCCAAAGTCATAACAGTTATGGCAATTCCATTTCATTTAATTTCAAGAAACTATCAAAACTAAAAAAAAGAAAAAAATAATTATATATAATATATGTGCATGAATGAATGTTTGTGCTTAAAATTTCTGGTATTTCCTAGTGGCTGTGTTTTTATAAAACTATAAAATAAGAATTACCATTGTAATAGTTAGTAAGAATGATTATTATAATATTTTCTTTCAATTCATACTAATGCGTTTCACACTAATTAGCTGTACCACATTAAAGAGTAATAAAAAACATAGTGTCTCATGAATGTAAAAATAAGGCTACATAATACAATGCCATATATAAAAGAAGATATTATACACAGATAACATCTTCTAATCCTAGCAAGAACACATTGTCACTAATCTCTCCATATAATGAGATTAGTAATTGCTCTGTAGAAACAAGATACAGTTCAAACAAAACAAAAACCGAATAAACCTACTGGTATATTTCAGTTTTCAAACTCTTTTACCCCTGGATATTTTTAAAACAAGTTATATATATGAAACCAGGCTCCACTGTCCATGAAATTTTCCAGGCAAGAATACGGGAGCCGATTGCCATTTCCTAGTCCAAGGGATCTTTCCAGTCAAGGGATCAAATCCACATCTCTTACATCTCCTGCACTGGTAAGCGGGTTCCTTAGCACTAACACCTCCTAAGAATCCTGCATATATGTATGTATATATATATACACATATATACATATATACACATATATATATACACACACACACACATATATATATATATACACACATACATATATACTAGAAAAGTATGCTAGAAATGTATTCTAGTATACTAGAAAAGAAATGTTCAAAATTCTCCAAGCCAGGCTTCAACAATACGTGAACCATGAACTTACAGATGTTCAAGCTGGTTTTAGAGAAAACAGAGGAATCAGAGATCAAATTGCCAACATCCGCAGATCATGGAAAAAGAAAGAGAGTTCCAGATAAATATCTATTTCTGCTTTATTGACTATGCCAAAGCCTTTGACTGCGAGGTTCACAATAAACGGTGGAAAATTATGAAAGAGATGGGCGTACCAGACCACCTGACCTGCCTCTTGAGAAAAACTGTATGCAGGTCAGGGAGTAACAGTTAGAACTGGACATGGAACAACAGACTGATTCCAAACAGGAAAAGGAGTATGTCAAGGCTGTATAATGTCACCCTGCTTGTTTAACTTCTATGCAGAGTACATCATGAGAAACACTGGGCTGGAGGAAGCACAAGCTGGAAACAAGATTGCTGGGGGAAATATCAATAACCTCAGATGTGCAGATGACACAACCCTTATGGCAGAAAGTGAAGAGGAACTAAAGAGCCTCTTGATGAAAGTGAAAGAAGAGAGTGAAAAGTTGGCTTAAAGCTCAACTTTCAGAAAACTAATGGCAACCAGTCTTATTTCTCATGGCCAATAGATGGGGAAACAATGGAAACAGTGTCAGACTTTATTTTTCTGGGCTCCAAAATTACTGTGGATAGTGATTGCAGCCATGAAATTAAAAGACATTCCTTGGAAAGAAAATTATGACCAACCTACACAGCGTATTAAAAAGCAGAGACATTACTGTGTCAACAGAGATCTGTCTAGTCAAGGCTTAGGTTTTTCCAGTGGTCATTTATGGATATGAGATTTGGACTATAAAGAAAGCTGAGCACTGAAGAATTGATGCTTTTGAACTGTGGTGTTAGAGAAGACTCTTGAGAGTCCCTTGGACTGCCAGGAGATCCAACCAGTCCATCCTAAAGGAGATCAGTCCTGGTGTTCATTGGTAGGACTGATTTTGAAGTTGAAACTCCAATATTTTGGACACCTGATGCGAAGAGCTAACTCATTTGAAAAGACTCTGATGTTGGGAAACATTGAGGGCAGGGGGATAAGGAGATTACAGAGGATGAGATGATTGGATGGCATTACCTACTCAATGGACATGGGTTTGTGTGGTCTGTGGGAGTTGGTGACGGACAGGGAGGCCTGGCGGGCTGCAGTTCATGGGGTCACAAAAAGTCAGACATGACTGAGTGACTGAGGTGAACTGAATATATATATATATATATATATATATATATATATATACACACATATATACATACATATATACATTTTGACTTAAATGTTCTAAAATCCAAGTATTTATTTAGGTTTTTGAAAGAGCATTTGAGTCTCCCTATGAATCTGCCAAGTATCTAAATGATTAGACCTAAATAATTGTTTAGGTAAGGCAAGTTTTATATTTCAGTTCCCTTCAGTCTCTCACTTTTGTCTGACTCTTTGTGACCCCAGGGACTGCAGCACACCAGGCTTCACTATCCATCACCAACTCCTGAAACTTGCTCAAACTCACGTCTATTGAATCGGTGATGCCGTCCAGTCATCTCATCCTCTGTCATCCTCGTCTCCTCCTGCCGTCACTCTTTCCCATCATCAGGGTCTTTCCAGTGACTCAGTTCTTCACATCCGGTGGCCAAAGTATTGGTATTTCAGCCTCAGCATCAGGCCTTCCAATGACTATTCAAGACTGATTTCTATTAGGATTGACTGGTTTCATTCCCTTGCAGTTTAAGGGACTCTTAAGAGTCCTCTCCAATACCACAATTCAAAAGCATCATTTCTTTGGCACTCACCTTTCTTTCTAATCCAACTCTCACTTCCATACACAACTACTGGAAAAGGCATAGCTCTGTCTAGATTGACCTTTTTTGGCAAAGAAATTTCTCTGCTTTTTAATATGCTGTCTACTTTGGTCATAGCTTTTCTTTCAAGGAACATCTTTTAATTTTATGACTGCAATCACCATCTGCAGTGATTTTGGAGTGAAAATAAAGTTTGTCACTATTCCCATTGTTTCCCTATCTCTTTGCAACTAAGTGATGGGACCAGATGCTATGATCTTAGTTTTCTGAATGTTGAGTTTTAAATCAGCTTTTTCACTCTTCTCTTTCACTTTCAGCAAGAGGCTCTTTAGTTCTTCTATGCTTTCTGCCATAGGGATGATGTCTTTATGCCTACAGATACAGTTTTATCTTTAGGAATAAATAATCCTGATAATGGTGTCTTCCCAGGTGGCACTAGTGGTAAAGAACCCACCTGCCTATGCAGGAGACATAAGAGGCATGAGTTTGATCCTTGGGTCAAGAAGATCCCCTAGGGGAGGGCAAGGCAACCCACTCCAGTATTCTTGCCTGGAGAATCCCATGGACAGAGAAGCCTGCAGGCTATAGTTCATAGGTTCACAATGAATTGGACACCACTGAAGCGACTTAGCATGCATGCATGCACTCCTGATAATATATATTAATAAAAGAGCAATTTAGCATATCAGCAAGAACAAGGCAACACACTAAAATGACAAATGATATTTTAAGCTAGAAGTGAGTAGAAAAGGAAATCCCAAAGGCTTATACATATGGAGAGAAGTTCTCAGGGTCATTAATATAAAAATGCAAATTGAAACAAGAGTAAAATAATATTCTACATCTTTTGCCATGGCAAACTTTCAAAACCTGATAATTTCAAATTTCTGTGGGGATATAAGTATAGAAAGGTTTGTGCACTCTTGTGGCAATGCTATCTGACATGACATTTAGAGGGCAATCTGGTAATAATTTTACCCTGGTGAACAGGATTAGAAGTAAAACTCCCAGATATCAATAAGGATACCATGTTATAGATATGATTAATAAATGAAATATTTTTCAGAATTATTAATTGATGACAGTCAAAAGAGTAGTTTAAGTTTAAGATAGTGTATATATCATAAAATACTATAAAGCAAGTGAAAGAAGTATTTTAGTTGTATCACATATATGAATAATAGAAAACAGAGTGTCTCATGAAAGTAAAAAGAATAGGCCATATATATTATTTATACAAATGATGATATCGTACACAGATAACATCTATGCAATTGTGGCAAAAACACATAAAACTTATCATACTTGTTAAAATTTTGATTTTTAGAGAGAAAAGAGAATGTGAGTAGAAAATGTAGATAAAAAGGGATTGATAAAACAAAAGAAAACAGGAAAGACGCCTTCAGTTCAGTTCAGTCACTCAGTCGTGTCCGACTCTTTGTAACCCCATGAATCGCAGCACGCCAGGCTTCTGTCCATCACCAACTCCTGGAGTTCACTCAGATTCACGTCCATTGAGTCAGTGATGCCATCCAGCCATCTCTTCCTCTGTCATCCCCTTCTTCTCCTGCCCTCAATCCTTCTCAGCATCAAAGTCTTTTCCAGTGAGTCAACCCTTCGCATGAGGTGGCCAAAGTACTGGAGTTTCAGCTTTAGCATCATTCCTTCCAAAGAAGTCCCAGAGCTGATCTCCTTCAGAATGAACTGGTTGGATCTCCTTGCAGTCCAAGAGACTCTCAAGAGTCTTCTCCAACACCACAGTTCAAAAGCATCAATTCTTCGGCACTCAGCTTTCTTCACAG
Source organism: Budorcas taxicolor (assembly GCF_023091745.1). Taxonomy (NCBI): domain Eukaryota; kingdom Metazoa; phylum Chordata; class Mammalia; order Artiodactyla; family Bovidae; genus Budorcas; species Budorcas taxicolor. The sequence continues at coordinate 9,781,021 of NC_068923.1, forward strand.
TCCAACTCTCACATCCATACATGACCACTGGAAAAACCGTAGCCTTGACTAGATGAACCTTAGTCGGCAAAGTAATGTCTCTGCTTTTGAATATGCTATCTAAATTGGTCATATATTTTCTTCCAAGGAGTAAGCATCTTTTAATTTCATGGCTTCAGTCACCATCTGCAGCAATTTTGGAGCCCCCAAAAATAAAGTCTGACACTGTTTCCACTGTTTCTCCATCTATTTCCCATGAAGTGATGGGACCAGATGCCATGATCTTCATTTTCTGAATGTTGAGCTTTAAGCCAGCTTTTTCACTCTCCTCTTTCACTTTCATCAAGAGGCTTTTGAGTTCCTCTCTTCACTTTCTGGCATAAGGGTGGTGTCATCTGCATATCTGAGGTTATTGATATTTCTCCCGGCAATCTTGATTCCAGCTTGTGTTTCTTCCAGTCCAGTGTTTCTCATCATGTACTCTGCATATAATTTAAATAGCAGGGTGACAATATACAGCCTTGACGTACTCCCATGAACCCAAAAGAATAATGAATGTTAAACTGAGAGGCATGATTACTTCAGTTCTCTACCCTTTGCTGGGTTAAAGAATGTCAATAAATGAATGAATTATTGTGACTAATATATAATTGAATCATATGTACATAATAATTAATGACATAAATAATTAGATTCAGAAAGCCCAATTTTCTTCAATTAGGTTTAATAAAAAGGCAATTTTACTGATGAACATTGTAGTGAAACCAAAGGCCATTAAAGAAAAACAACTCAAAAGAAAGATAAGACAAAAATATATTTTTTAAATGTAAGTAAGACTAACAGTATACCTCTGAGGAACAGGGCAGAGGAATGGTATCTTCATGGGGATGAGAAAAAATAATGCCAAACTAGAACAGCATGAACAACTTAACTGTAACTCACTGCCACCCTGAACTCCCTTTTGCTTAGCATTCATGTCTACACCACAGGCATACTAGTTCAAAATAATTTCCAATGTTTTTTTTTTTCTTTTTTTTTCCCAAAATATATCAGCCATAGCCCAGTTCTCAAAATAGAAAACATTAGAAAGATTTTTCCTTTTTTTTCCGTTTTTTTTTTTTTTTTTTAACTTTCTTTTACTTTACAATACTGTATTGGTTTTGCGATACATCAACATGAATTCACCACAGGTGTATATATGTTCCCAATCCTGAACCCCCCTCCCGCTTCCCTCCCCATACCATCTCTCTGGGTCATCCCAGTGCCAGCCCCAAGCATCCTGTATCCTGCATCAAACCTAGACTGGTGATTCATTTCTTATATGATATCATACATGTTTCAATGCCATTCTCCCAAATCATCCCACCCTCTCCTTTCCCACAGAGTCCAAAAGACTGTTCTATACATCTGTGTCTCTCTTGCTGTCTTGCATACAGGGTTATCATTACTATTTTTCTAAATTCCATATATATGTGTTAGTATACTGTATTGGTGTTTTTCTTTCTGGCTTACTTCACTCTGTATAATCAGCTCAAGTTTCATCCACCTCTTTAGAACAGATTCAAATGTATTCTTTTTAATGGCTGAGTAATGCTCCATTGTGTATATGTACCACAGCTTTCTTATCCATTCATCTGCTGATGGACATCTAGGTTGCTTCCATGTTCTGGCTATTATAAACAGTGCTGTGATGAACATTGGGGTACATGTGTCTCTTTCAATTCTGGTTTCTTCAGTGTGTATGCCCAGCAGTGGGATTGCTGGGTCATAAGGCAGTTTTATTTCCAGATTTTTAAGGAATCTCCACACGGTTCTCCATAGTGGCTGTACTAGTTTGCATTACCACCAACAGTGTAGGAGGGTTGCCTTTTCTCCACACCATCTCCAGCATTTATTGCTTGTAGACTTTTGGATCGCAGACATTCTGACTAGTGTGAAATGGTACCTCATTGTGGTTTTGATTTGCATTTTTCTGATAATGAGTGATGTTGAGCATCTTTTCATGTGTTTGTTAGCCATCCGTATGACTTCTTTGGATAAATGTCTATTTAGTTCTTTGGCCCATTTTTTGATTGGGTCATTTATTTTTTCTGGAATTGAGCTTTAGGAGTTGCTTGTATATTTTTGAAATTAGTTGTTTATCAGTTGTTTCATTTGCTACTATTTTCTCCCATTCCAAAGGCTGTCTTTTCACCTTGCTAATAGTTTCCTTTATTGTGCAGAAGCTTTTAATTTTAATTAGATCCCATTTGTTTATTTTTGCTTTTATTTACAGTATTCTGGGAGGTGGGTCATAGAGGATCCTGCTGTGATGTATGTCGGAGAGTGTTTTGCCTATGTTCTCCTCTAGGAGTTTTATAGTTTGTGGTCTTACATTTAGATCTTTAATTCATTTTGAGTTTATTTTTTGTGTATGGTGTTAGAAAGTGATCTAGTTTCATTCTTTTACAAGTGATTGACCAGTTTTCCCAGCACCACTTGTTAAAGAGATTGTCTTTAATCCATTGTATATTCCTGCCTCCTTTGTTGAAGATAAGGTGTCCATAGGTGTGTGGATTTATCTCTGGGCTTTCTATTTTGTTCCATTAATCTATATTTCTGTCTTTGTGCCAGTACCATACTGTCTTGATGACTGTGGCTTTGTAGTAGAGCCTGAAGTCAGGCAGGTTGATTCCTCCAGTTCCATTCTTCTTTTCAAGATTGCTTTGTCTATTAGAGGTTTTTTGTATTTCCATACAAATTTTGAAATTATTTGTTCTACATCTGTGAAAAATACCGTTGGTAGCTTCATAGGGGTTGCATTGAATCTGTAGATTGCTTTGGGCAGTATACTCATTTTCACTATATTGATTCTTCCACTCCATGAACATGGTATGTTTCTGGAGAGATCACAATAGACAACACAGAAATACAAAGGATCATAAGAGACTGCTATCAGCAATTATATGCCAATAAAATGGTCAACGTGGAAGAAATGGACAAATTCTTAGAAAAGTATCACTTTCCAAAACTGAACCAGGAAGAAATAGAAAATCTTAACAGATCCATCACAAGCATGGAAATTGAAACTGTAATCAGGAATCTTCCAGCAAACAAAAGCCCAGGTCCAGATGGCTTCACAGCTGAATTCTACCAAAAATTTAGAGAAGAGCTGACACCTATCCTAGTCAAACTCTTCCAGAAAATTGCAGAGGAAGGTAAACTTCCAAACTCATTCTATGAGGCCACCATCACCCTAATGTCAAAATCTGGCAAAGATGCCACAAAAAAAGAAAACTGAAGGCCAATATCACTGATGAACATAGATGCAAAAATCCTTAACAAAATTCTAGCAATCAGAATCCAACAACACATTAAAAAGATCATACACCATGACCAAGTGGGCTTTATCCCAGGGATGCAAGGATTCCTCAATATCCACAAATCAATCAATGTAATTCACCACATTAACAAATTGAAAAATCAAAGACATATGATTATCTCAATAGATGCAGAGAAAGCCTTTGACAAAATTCAACGTTCATATATGATAGAAACTCTCCAGAAAGCAGGAATAGAAAAAACATACCTCAACATAAGAAAAGCTACATATGACAAACCCACAGCAAACATTATCCTCAATGGTGAAAAACTGAAAGCATTTCCCCTAAAGTCAAGAACAAGACAAGGGTGCCCACTTTCACCACCACTATTCAACATAGTTCTGGAAGTTTTGGCCGCAGCAATCAGAGCAGAAAAAAAATAAAAATAATCCAAATGGAAAAGAAGAAGTAAAACTCTCACTGTTTGCAGATGACATGATCCTCTACATAGAAAACCCTAAAGACTCCACCAGAAAATTGCTAGAGCTAATCAACGAATATAGTAAAGTTGCAGGATATAAGATCAACACACAGAAATCCCTTGCATTCCTATACACTAAGAATGAGAAAGTAGAAAAAGAAATTAAGAAAACAATTCCATTCACCATTGCACCAAAAAGAATAAAATACTTAGAATATATCTACCTAAAGAAACTAAAGACCTCTGTATAGAAAACTATAAAACACTGGTGAAAGAAATCAAAGAGGACACTAATAGATGTAGAATGATTTTTCTTAAATCAAATCTGTTATTCAAAGAACGGAAGAGCTGGGAAGACACATGGGACAGCGAAGCAGACCAGAGTGACGCAAGAAGGCTCTGTCCTGTCACCATCCAAAAGTTGGGGCAAAGAAAAAGGGGGCTATCACCAGAAGCCAGGGACCTAAGTCACTCCCAACCCAACTGGAAGCTCAGTTGGCATGCCTGATTGAAGCTGAGATTAGAGAAGCAAGCACTTTCAGAAAGAAGTTGAAACTACCATTTATATATCAAAAGCCAATAAATAGTTCAGCATGTTTTAATTAATTATTAATTTTAATATGCCTTATTCACAATGAATTGTCTTTACAATATGAATATGTATTAATAATGATTAAGTATTAAAAATAAATACTTTATGTATAAAACCATGGTCAGTCCATGTTTACAATTTTTCAAATTTGATTTAAAGTACTTGTCTCTACTCTGCTTTTACAAAATTTTATATCCAGTAGAGTCATGATCTTTTTTAAACTGTACAGGCTAACAAATAATTTTTATGAAGAGATAGACAGTAAAGATCTTGGTTTTATCAGCTGTACAGAGTCTATTGATGTTACTCATTCCTGCAGTGTAGGATGAAAAAATATATATATATATATAAATATATATAAATCAGTAACCATAGCTGCATTTTCCTTGCAAAAAATGATATTTGCCCTGTGGTCCATAGTTTGCCAACCCCTGCTTTAAGATAAAATGTCACACTAGTGATGACTTCAAATGTTGACTAAAATTTTTAAAATAAAATCCACCTACCTTATAAATATGTGGAGTTTGAAAGATAACTGTTTATTTCCTTTGGAATTATAACATTTTTAAATAATTAGAAGCCTTATCATCAAGTGAGTATCTCACATTTTTGCTTGATTTTACAAATATATAAATAAATATGGAAATTTTTAAAGATTATAATTGGCTTTAAAATATATTCATAGAGAAAGACAGAGCTATTAGCAATTATAAATTAAAAACTTGGTTAAAAGAATATTTTAGTTGAAATGAATGTTTATGCTTCTAATTTCTTATGGATTTGATAACTCTGATCAGTTGAGCTAAAAAAAAAAAAAAGGATGAAAAGAAAGAAGGAAGGAAAGTGTAGGGGTTATAATGAATCTTTTATTAAATATTTGGTCCAGGAGGCTTCAGAATTTTTGTTTCTTGTCTTAACTTTTGATCAGTTATCCTCATTATCTTCAACATGTTAAAGTGAATGGTTTTTACCTAGACTGATTAATTCCTAACTCAAAACTTTTTGAAACAAAGGAGAGAAAATGGGGCCAACTGATGTGACACATATATGAAAATATTTTTATATCTGGCTGCCTATATACACATAGTATATATATATACATATATATATACACACATAGGATATATATATATGCATAGGATATATATATATATATATATATATATATATATACACAAAGGATAATATATATAATAAATGAAGAGAGACAGATTGAGTTTAGTTAGAGACCTTAAACTTCATCATTGAAATATCGTAGGGGGTTTAAATAAATTGACAGTTGTAAAGTGAGTATCAATTTGGAAGAATACACGTCATTAGGATGTGAACTACCTTCAAGTTAATTTCTAAATTTGATTCAATTAAAATATAAACCTCTATAGAGTTCTTCAAAAAACTTCACATTTTTATTCAAAATTCAACACAGAATAATAAACGACCAAAATATCAGGATACTTTTAAAGAAGAACAAGTTAGAAGGATTGCTTTACTAAAAAGGAGGTCTTATTATAAATCTATAATAAATAATAGTACACAGGATTAGGAGGGGATAAATAAATGATCGATAAAAGACTTTTAAATGTTGCACACGTCGACATCAGAGGTAATATTTTATGAAAGTCACTGATGCATAGTGAATAAATCAATAGTAAATCCAAAGGTAGAAACTGGTCAGTCGTGAAAAACAAAATGTAAAACTTAAACTACAGCTGTGCATACAAATGTTTGAGATAAAATCTAGCTAAAAATGCAATGTGAAAAGCAAAATTTTAAATATTTTAGAAGCAAACATAGTGGAATACATTTAAGTCAATCGGTTAGAGATATATTTTAAATGTAAAAGAGAGGAATGACTTTGATTCCGTATGTAAATGTTTACCAATACAATATTGTAAAGTAATTAGCCTCCAATTAAAATAAATAAATTTATACTAAAAAAAAAAAGAATTGAGGATCTGCCACTGTTTCCTAAAAATAAGTAAAAAATAACCTGACAAAACTGACAAATCAATAACTATATATTCACAAGGAAGTGAAATCATAGGGTAAACTGCTGTGCCCCAAAATAGAGATACAAGTATACAAATTCAGAGAATCACACTTTATCAGAGAAGAAACCTCTACTCAGTCCAGGTACAGGAAAACCTTTATACTTATTGATGAATTCCTGGAGGCCAGATGTGGACAGTTCTGAGTTAAAAACTACAGGGAGGACTTATTACTAGGAAAGTCCTGTACTTTGGTAGGTTTCACCTCATTGAACTTGACCAAATTCTCACAGTAAATAACAGAGAAAGAAAAGAACCAGTTTGAATTAACCCTCGAACAATGAAGGGAGTAGGGTTGCTGCAGTCTGTGCAGCTGAAAATCCAAACATAAGTTATTTATTGGTGTTGTTCAAGGGTCAATGGTATATTAAAACAATCTGCTCTTAACAAGGTCTGTTCTCAAAAGAAGCTAGTTAACCATATCTTAACATATGAGGGATTTATCAGAGCATAACTGAAATGAAAGGATAAAAATAATGCAACTAAAGTCATTTTGTTTTCTCAGTGGGAAAGGAAAAACACAACTTGGCCCATTTTGGTTATCCTGTCTCACCTGAGGGTGTGTGTGTGTTGGGGGAGGGAAGTGTACTGATGAACAGTTGTGAAGTTCACAGTCCAAAGTTATAGGCTCACTCAAAACTTATAAATAATCATAGCATTGTGCCTGCACATTTCCATATACCTCACCACTAAATCAATAAATCCCTATTTACAATTCATTTTGCACAGTGCATCATATTTGGCTATAAAGGGGAAAAATTATAAGTCATAATAAAATGCAAAACCACAGTTCAAATGGGTAGAGCAAGCATCAGAACCTGACAAGGTAGAAATTTTGAAATTATCAGAGTATCACCCCAAAACAGAGCAAATCTATAATTAACATAATAAGAAAAGTGATAGTGTTAGTTGCTCACTGTGTCTAACTCTTGGCGACCCCATGGACTGTAACCTTCCAGGCTCCTCTGTCCATCGGACTCTTTAGGCAAGAATACTGGAGTGTATTGCCATTCCCTTCTCCAGGGGATCTTCCTGACCCAGGGATTGAGCATAGGTCTCCTGCATTGCAGGCAGATTCTTTACCATTTGAGCTAACAGGGAAGCCCTTAACATAAGGTAGATAGCATATAAGAACATATGAATGATGTAAGTAAATAAATAAGAATTCTAAGAAAGAACCAAAACATGAATATTAGATTTTAAAATGGTCTAATAGAAATAGAGAATGTCTTTTATGCACTTATTGATTGTTATTCAGTCAGTAGCTCAGTTGTACTGAACTCTTTGAGACCCCATGGACTGCAGCACTCCAGGCATCCCTGTCCTTCACAATCTCCCAGAGTTTGCTCAAACTCATGTCCATTGAATTGGTGATGCCATTCAACCATCTCATCCTCTGTCATCCTCTTCTGTCCTCAATCTTTCCCAACATTAGAGTCTTTTACAATGAGTCAGCTCTTCACATCAGATGGCCAAAGTATTGGAGCTTCAGCTTCAGCTTCAGTCCTTTCTGTGAACATTCAGAGTTGATTTTTTTTTCAGACTGAGTTGTTTTGTCTCTTTGCTGTCTAAGGGATACTCAAGAGTCTTCAGCATCACAATTTGAATGTATAAATTTTTAAGTGTCCAGCCTTCTTTATTGTCCATCTCTCACATCCATACATGACTAGAGGCAAAACCATAACTTTGACTATACAGACCTTTGTTGGCAAAGTTTAACTTCATGGCTGCAATCACTGTCTGCAGTGACTTTGGAGTCCAAGAAAATAATTTTGTCACTGATCCCAATTTTTTTGCCATCTGTTTACAATAAAGTGATGGTATCAGATGCCATGATCTTCATTTTTTGAATGTTGAGTTTTAAGCCTGTTTTTTCACTCTCCTCTTTTCATCAAGAGGCTCTTTAGTTCCTCTTTACTTTCTGCCATTAGGGTGGTGTCATCTGCATATATGAAGTTATTGATAGTTCTCCAGGAAATCTTGATTCCAGCTTGAGCTTCATCCACTCTGGCATTTCGCATGATGTACTCTGCATATAAGTTAAAAAAGCAGAATGACAATATATAGTCTCGACTACTCCTTTCCCAATTTGGAACCAGTCCATTGTTCCATTTCCAGTTCTAACTGTTGCTTCTTGACCTGCATATAGGTTTCTCAAGAGACAGGTAAAGTGATCTGGTAATCCCATCTCTTAAAGAATTTTCTGCAGTTTTTTTTTTGTGATCCACACAGTCAAAGGCTTTAGCATAGTCAATGAGCCAGATGTAGATATTTTTCTGGACAAAATTGGGAAAAAAACATCTTGGAGTTTGAGGATATCTCAGTAGAAACTAAAAAGCAAAGAGAAAAAAATACTGGGGACAAAACCAGAAACAAAATAGAATATCTATGAATTGTGGACAACTACAAAAGATGTAACATACATGCAAGGGGAAAATCAGAAGGAGAAGAAAAAAATAACCTGAAGAAATACATAAAACAATGATGACTGAGATCTTACCCAAATTAGTGTCAGAAACCAAACCTCATATCCATATCCAAGCTCTGAAAATACCATCCAAAATAAATGCCAAAGCAACTACAAATGAGCTTCTAATTTTTGACTGCAGAAAATTAAAGAAAAAATTCTGAAACCAGTCAGAAGAAAGAAGAACCTTACCACGTGTACACCTGTGACAGATTCATGTTGTTGTACGGCAAAACCAATAAAATATTGTAAAGTAATTAGCCTCCAATTAAAATAAATAAATTTAAATTTTAAAAAAGTACCTTACCTATAGAGAAGGAAAGATAAGTTGTATATCTGACATCTCCTTGGAAAGAAACCACATAAACAAGAAAAAAAAATTGAGTGAAATATTTAGAAATTGAGAGAAAATCAACGCCAGCCTAGAATTCTGCAACTTGCAAAATTGTCCATCAAGATTGAACAAGACATAAATCTTCCTCAGGTAAACAAAGATGAGAGATTATTGCCAGTAATTGCCTATGTATGCTTATATAAAGTGAAATAAATGATAGTAAGGATATGAAACATGGGAGGGAAGAAGTAAGATTATTTTGCTATTATATTATACTCACACTACCCATCAAATGGGTATTTTTTAAAGTAGATTTGGATAAGCTAAATATAAATGTATAGTGGAAAGTTTAAAAATAAATATAACTGGTATGGTACCCAAAAAAGTAAACATAGAATCATATGAAACACTCACTTAAAATCACAAAATGAGCAGAATACAAAAGCAGGGTAAAAGAACAGAACAGAAAATATAAAACACAATTAATATGATAGATATTAATCCAGATATGTCAGTATGTCAATAATTAGTTTAAAAGACAGCTGTCTAATAGTATTTATTAAAAGGCAGATTTTTTTTCACTATGCCAAAACCTGACCCAACTGCATATTGTCTACAAGAAACACAATTTAAATATAAATAAACACATGGGTTAAAAGTAAATGAATATAGGGAAATAGACTGCTAGTACTAATCAAAAAATGTAGGAGTATATCTAACAATCTCACTCCTGGGCATATATCCAGGGGAAAAGAAAGCATAAATCAAAAAGATACATTCACCTGAATGGTTATTACAGCACTATTTTTAGTATCCAGGACATGGAAGCAACCTAAATGTCCATCAGTGGATTAATGGATAAAGAAAATGTGGTAGATATATGAAATGGATTATTATCCCATTGTAAAGAATGAAATAATGCAATTTACAGTAACATGAATGGACCTAGAGATCAACATAAGTGAGGTAAGTCAGATAGAGAAATAAATATCATAGTATATCACTTATATGTGGAATATTAAAAAATGGTACATGCAAACTTATTAACAAAGAAATAGTGTCACAGATGTAGAAAACAAACTTGTGGCTACCAACGGGGAAGACTTTGAGGGTTAAATTTGGAGATTGGGATTGACATATAGACTCTATTATATATAAAATAGAGAACTAATAAGAACCTACAGTATAATACAGGGAACTCTACTCAATATATGGAAACACAATCTAAAAAAAGTGGGCACATATATATATGTGTGTAACTGATTCACTTTGCTAAACACCTGAAACTTACATGGCATTATAAATCAACTATACTCCAATAAAATTTTTTTTTTTTAAGTAGAAACAGCTGTTCTGTGCTTAGTTGCTCAGTGTATCAGATTCTTTTTTACCCTATGTACTGTAGCTCACTAGGCTCCTTTGCCCATGGGATTCTCCAAGCAAGAATACTGGAGTGGGTTGCCATACCCTTTTCCAGGGGATCTTCCCAAACCAGTGATTGAACCCAGGTCTCCTGCATTGCAGGCAGATTCTTTACTGTCTGAACCTCTGGGGAATCTCTAGGAATGGCTACTTTCAACAAATATAATTTCAGAAAGAGCATATTTTATAGCAAAGAAAGTTATCCATGATAAAGAAGGGCATTATATAATGATTAAATTATCAGTTTACTAAGTAGACATAGCAATCCTTAATGTGTACCTTAAGAATGTACATACCTTAATCAATAATAGCTTATTGCTAAAAATTGTTAACCATCATCTAAGCCTTCAGTAAGCCACACTCTCTTTGCTAGTGGAGGGTCTTGCTTCAGAAGTGATCATTGCTCACTATCAGGGTCACTGAAGTTTGGGGTGGCTGTGTCAGTTTCTTATACTAAGACAACAATGAAATTTACTACATCAAAGACTCTTCTTTCATGAATGATTTTCCTATAGAGAAATAAAGTTTTTTTGAAAGCATTTTACCGACTGTAAACAGTTTCAAAATTGAAGTCTATCCTCTCAAACACTTTCTCTGCTTTATCAGCTATGTAATATTGAGTCTTCTGTTATTTAAACAATCTTCACAGTGTCTTCAGCAGAAATAGATTTCACCTCAAGAAACTCCTTTCTTTTCTCACCGATAAGAATCAACCCTTCATCTGTTTTATTTTGAGATCCCAGAAATTCAGTCACATATTCAAGGTCCAACTCTAATTCTAGTTCTCTTGCTATTTCCACCACATCTGTAGTTACTTCCTCTACTGAAGCCTTGAACCTCTTAAAGTCATCCATGAGAGTTGGAATCATCTTCTTTCAAAGTCATGTTAATGTTGATATTTTCATTTCCTCCCAAGAATCACAAATGGTTTTCATGAAATCTAGAATGGTGAATCATTTCAAATATGTTTATTTGTTTTCCTCATATCCATCAGAGGAATCATGATATATGACAGTTATAGATTTATAAATTGTATTTCCTCAATCAAAAGTCTTGAAAATTGGAGTAACTCTTTGATCCATGAGCTGGATGAAGGATGTTGTGTTACCAGGCTTGAAAACAACATTAATTTCATTGTCCATCTCCATCTGAGTTCTTGGGTGATCAGCTGTATTGTCAATGAGCGTGATATTTTGAATGTCTTTTTTTTTTTTTTTTAATTTCTTTCTAAGCATTAGGTTTCAATCTACTACTACTACTACTACTAAGTCGCTTCAGTCGTGTCTGACTCTGTGCGACCCCATAGATGGCAGCCCACCAGGCTCCCCCGTCCCTGGGATTCTCCAGGCAAGAACACTGAAGTGGGTTGCCATTTCCTTCTCCAGTTTTCCTTTAAAATTGGAGAAAGTTACAGTTCAGTACACACAGGCAATGTTGTATCCGACTCTTTGTGACCCCATGGACTGTAGCCCACCAGGCTCCTCTGTCCATGGAATTCTCTAGGCAAGAATACTGGAGTAGGGTTATTAATTGGCCTAATTTCAATATTGCTCTGTCTCAGGGAATAAATGAGGCCCAAGGGGAAATGGGGAGGGGAGCCAGGAAGAGTCTGTTGGTAGAAGAGTAAGAACACACATTTGTCAATTAAGTTCACAGTATTACACGAAAATATGATACAGAGAAATGAAGTGAGCAAATCTTGATTAATAAATTGTGCTGATAGACTGGCTCTGTCCTGAGTTGCATGGAACTTCAATTTTTCAAAAAATGCATATGTATGAAGTACAATAATATAAAGCATGCCTAAAGAAAATCCACTGTTCTAGTTGGAGACTTCAGTACCTTTTTACCAGAAATGGTCAGAGCCAACAGACACAAAAAATCCAAAATGATAGTCAAGCTCAACACCACCAAATGGAAATAAACAACATCTATAGATGTCTTGGGATTCCCTGGTGGCTCAATTGGTAAAGAATCTGTGTGCAATACAGGATACCCATGTTCGATCCCTTGGTTGGGAAAATTCCCAGGAGAAAGGCATGCAAGTCACTCCAGTATTCTTGCTTGGAGAATTCTATGGACAGAGGAGTCTGTCTGGAGTGGATTGCTTTTCCCTATTCTAGGGGATCTTCCTGACTCAGGGATGAAACCTGCATCTTTAAAATTTATTATAAATCTGTAGTTTCAAGACAGTATGGTAATGGTGAAAGAATAGACAAGTAGATCGATGGAACACAGTCTAGAGACCATACACAGACCCATATAAATATAGTCAACTGATCTTTCACAGAGAAGCAAAAGAAATACAATGAATCTAAGATATTAACAGCTAATGGTGCTAGAACAGCTAGACATTATTATGCAAAATTGTGAACCTAGACATAGATACTATATTCTTCATAAAATTTTACTCAAGATGGATCATGGATGTAAACGTAAAATGCAAAAACATAAAACTCAAGGTAACATAGAAGAAAATGTAGATGATTTTGGGTTTGTTCATGACTTTTAGGTGTAACACAAAGAACACAACCTGTAAAAGAAATGACTGGTAAAAAGGACTCCATTTAAATTTAGACTGTCTGCCCTGCAAAAAGCAATGTCAAAGAAAAAAGCAAAAGAAGCCTCTGATTGGGAGAAAATATTGGAACAAGCATGCATCTGATATGAGACTTTTCTAAAATGTACAAAGAACTCAAAACTGAACAATAAGTAACCCGATTTTAACAAGCAACAAACAAACCTGATTTTAAAATGAGCCAAAGACCTTAATAGCTATCTCACCAAAAAATATATACAAATGACAAATAAGCATATTAAAACATCTCTACATCATATGTCATCAAGGAAATTCAACATGATACCATTATGCTTTTATTTTAATGACCAAAATCCAGAACACTGACACCATACATTGGCAAGAATGTGAAAAAAACAGGAACTGTCATCCATTGCCAGTGAGAAGGCAAAATTGTACAGCCACTTTTAAGATATTTTGGAAGTTTCTTAAAAAAGTAAACACACTAGTAACATATGATCCAGCAATCACTCTCCTTGATGTGTACTAAAAGAAGTTGAAAATGTGTGCTTGAACTGTACTTGCTCATGGATATTAAACAGTTTTATTAATAATATCTGAAACTTGGAAGCAACAACAATATTTTCCACTAGCTGAGTAGATAAACTGCAGTACATCCAGATAATGGAGTTATTTAATGCTAAGAGGAAGTAAGTTATCAAACCATGAAAAAGCATAGAGGAAATTCAAATGGCTATTTTTTAATGACAGAAGCCATTTTGAAAAGCCACATACTGAGTGATTTCAAATACATGAAATCCTGGAAAAGACAAAATTAGAGAGAAAAAAAAAAAAAAAGAGAGAAATCAATGCTCATCAGGGTTTACGTGGGAAAGAGAAGAATAAAGGTAACAGAATTTTTTACGGCTGTGTAAATACTCCATATGGTACAATAATAATGAATAGACGCCATTATATATTTGACCAAACTAATAAGATGTAGGATATCAGAGTGAACCTTTTACTATGGGCTTTGGGTGTTAATGATCTGTGACTGGAGCTTCATCAGTTGTAACAAATGTACCATGCTGGTGGTGATGTTGACAACAGGGGAGACCATCCATTGGAAGGAGCAGAAGACGTGTAGGCAATCTCTATATTTCCCTCTCATTTTTACAATGAACCTAAAATTGCTCCAAAAATAATATATTGTGATTATGCACAACAATGCAAGTGCGAATGCATAAAGATATTTACATCCTGGATTGAATTAAATTAAGATATCCTCTGGCTGCATACTGAACAATTAAAAGTCTGTTATGTAGACTAATACATCATTATCCAAATGTTTATATAAAAAACAGACTAAAATGAATGAACCAAATAGTATTCATTAAATAATTTGAACAAATGCTAATAATTTTTTTAATAAAAATGCTCAAGCTTACAATCATCAGAGAAATAGAAATTGTATCCACTGAGTTTGCTAAAAATATATAATTATTGCAATACTGTAAGGGAAGATAAGAACTAACAGGAACTCTTAAACACTGTTGTCTGAGATCAGTTCTGTTCAATTTAGTCGCTCAGTCGTATCCAACTCTTTGCTACCCCATGGACTGCAGCACGCCAGGCCTCCCAGTCCCTTACCATCTTCCAGAATTTACCCAAGTTCATGTCCACTAGATTGATGATGCCATCCAGCCATCTCATCCTCTGACGCCCTCATATCCAGGATCTATGAATATAATGAATATGATGTATACTTAAATAACTGAGTAAACAAGTTGTCTGAGGTGAATATTAGTGAATCACTTTCGGAGAGTTATTTCACACTGTGATATGAAGTTGAAAATGAAGACACACATGCCAGGCATGGTTTCTATCAACAATCCTTGAGTAACACCTGCAAAAGAATGTTCATGAAGCATAATTTGTATTAGCAAAGATATAGGAAAGAATCCAAAGTCTATTGATGGGGATAATTATTTATTTCACACAATCCAGCACTGAAACTTAATACACCTTGTCTCTATATATATCAGTGTGGGTGAGTCCAAGAAACTTATGATTGTTGTGCAGTCACCCACTCGTTTCCGACTCTTTGTGACCCCATAGACTGCAGCACTCCAAGCCTCCCAGCCCCTCACCATCTCCCAGAGCTTACCCAAGTTCATGTCCACTGCATTGGTGATGCCATCCAGCCATCTTATCCTTTGATGCCCTCATATTCAGAATCTATGAATGTAATGAATATGGTAAATATATAAATAAATGAGTAAAGAAGTATAAAGAGCAGAATATTTTTTTCTATAAATGGAACTTATGCAAAATATTCCCATTTGTATCTATGCTAATATATAAATGTAGAAAAATGTTCATGTAAATAATAATGTTAGAAGGTATGACTATTAATGTTGGTTGTACAGTGCTTTTGATATAGTCCATATGGATTTCTAAACCTTAAAATTAAAAAAATAAATTACATTTTATGTCAGATACTTCCTCTGCTCTATATCCTCCCTACAAACTCTCTTACTCTCATGCTTCAGAAAATGTACACATTCTCCATTTCTTTTTGCCAAGCAGTTCTCTTTTATGTGGCAATAACATCTGCTCCCAGTGTGTCAGCTTTCGACTCTATGAAAATATCTTTGAAATTTACATCTCCAATCTAAACCAATCCCTCTCTAATTCTTCATTTCCAGTTTCCTGTTTGTTACTACCAGCTGAGTGTCCTACTGGCAACTTGAGGAGGAGTATTTTATTGCATAAAGATCAAACAAGGTTTAGCTAAAGCTCGTTGATCATGACTACAATTAGCATAGAATGGTATGTAGTTTTTACTGTGTGCACTGGTTTTCCTACAGCTGTAGTGAGTTATGAATCTTCTTTGTGATATATAATATATGGTAGATCATATATTATATATATATATGTTTATATCATATATTTATTATTTTATTTACAAAGCTTTACCAGAATTCAAGAAGGAAGGAGTTTTTATTCTTAAGGAGTAAAATCTCATTTTAAACTGAATAAAACAGGATCATAATCCAAATGCCCTGAAACTATTTTCAAGTGTGTTAAATATATTTGCTTCTTCAGAATACAAAGGATAAACTATTTCTTTAACTCATTCTATCCTGACTTGAATATCACCAACCAAGAAGAAGCTAAACCTATTTCTTTCCTCTGATTTTTCTACAGACTTTGTCCCTTTGGATCCTTAGTATTTCAGATTTAATACCCAGCCAAAGATGAACAAAAACAAAAGCAAATTACTACATTTAATCTTGCTTCTCCAGCACACAAATGTCCATCAATTTTCATCTTGCACTTCTCTCTGTCACTTACATCTTCTAACTCCTCTGAAAATGTTTAATACTTAACTCATTGAATTCTATTACAACTATATACTTAATCTGGTCTTTTAAGTCTTTAATAAGCTATGAATTAAAATTTCAATAATTTCTTTTCAATGTGTCTTTTATTTAATCTCTCTATCAGTTATAATGCCAATACTATACCTTTCTTCAAAACTCTTCCTTTTTACTTAATATGTTTATTGCCCTTTTCTTCTATAGATGCTAATGCTCAGCATACTTTTCTAATTCTGTTGGTGTACCAGTTTCTAAAATGTTCTTTCCCAGATGGAATTAAGATTTAAAGGGATTTTATTTTTCTTTACTGGGAAAGATATGACTTTTGGATATAACTGATAATGACAATGCATTTCTTTGATTTTGGGGAACAATGTACAAATAAAAAGAGAATTGAAGTCTATTTTAGACAACTTAAAGTTTTGCATAAAAGTCAGCAAAAAACTAAGTCTGAGAGAGAGCAATGGAAAGTGTGTCACACAAAAGGAAAAACTCTAGGCCTTCTGAGGGCATGTTATGTTTAAGTGTACACGGTTTTGGAAATCTTCCCCTTTCTGCCCTCTTCCCCTAGTCATCTCACTGTATCAATGCTGCTATGTGGAAGCTGCACCCCTCACTTCCCCACTAGGAAGCTGCTACATTCATTAAAAATAACTGGAATCTCACTCTCTTGACATCTTTTATGGGGCAACTTGTATAGCCAACAGCATCTGCTGAATATCTATACCCTTCTTCATCTGATTTATCATGATCTCACAGAGAAGGAGTGAAAACCCTGGTTTGCTTTTCAACAAAATAAAGTGTAACAGAAAAAAATAAAAATAAAATAAAAAAAAAAAAACAAAAAAACTGGTGCTATGAATGAGATGATGCCATAACAAAAACTTGAAATGTGTAATGCTGACTTTAGAATCATGCAGTGAACAGAAACCTGATGAGTCTCAATAAGGAAAAAAAAAAAAAAATTGAAAGATAATGGAGAAAAGAAAATTTCAAAAGCTAGGATTAGTGCTACCATTGTTATGTAGTAGCAGAAAGTTTGACAATAGCATCATTGATGGTAAGGTGGAAAACAGAAAATATACCAAATAAACTCCATGATCTAGCTATGAAGGGTTTCTGCTTATGGCTCATAATAAAATTTTGAAGGAGATAGATAACCTATGGACAAAACTCCCAAGATTCAGTTAGAATCAATAAGAAATATATAGGGCTACGGCAGTCTTTCCATCAAGGAAGACATTTTCAAATAAATAATCTCAGAACACATGCCAAATAAACCCAAAGTAGTAACCGAAAAACTGGTCCCCAGGAATACAGAGTGTGACTGAAATGTCCTTTGTTAAATCCTCAGAAAGATTCAGAGCAAATCATAAAAGCCTTCTCAGTTTAACAAAAAAGCCACCAAGAATCTAAGAAAATGTCCCACTGATTCACTTGCCAGGACAATGTTTGTAACCTCTTAAAAGCATTGTTTCATCACTGCCTTACAGGAGACACCATGGTAGAAGATGTTTTTCCTCAGGATATTAGTAGGTGTAGAATTTGTCCAATAGCATGAGGCATGACGTGATAAGAAATGCCTCAAGTCTTTAAAGGAATATTATCAGTTTTAATGGAAAGGGACAGAGAAAAGACAAAGTGAAAAGAGAATTTTGAATCTCTAGATTTCTGCACATTGAAAACTATATATTAATTACATAGTTTCAAAAATAAACTGCGATTCATGGGGTCTTAAAGAGTCGGACACGACTGAGCGACTGAACTGAACTGAACTGAACTGAAAAATAAACTACTTTTGGGGAAAGCAGAAGTATGAATCAGATGGGGGGAAAAGAACACAGAAGGCAGAATTTGAAACCAAAGGGAATTATTGTCAAGGACTAGGTCCTAATCAATAAATTGCCAATACACATCCAGCTGCATCTTCAAATTGCTAATAACTAGTGACTGAATATCTGTTTCCCTGTCACCATTTTTTCTGTGGAGAAAGAATATCTATCACAGTTTTCTTACCCAGATGACTAGCCTATGTTGAATACAAGTGGAACAGATAATTTCCCTCTTTCATTCATATGAACAATAATTGTTTTTGTTCAGTTGCTCAGTCGTGGCTGGACTGCAACACACTAGGCTTCCCTGTCCTTTACCATCTCCGGGAGATTGTTCAAACTCCTACACACTGAATCAGTGATGTCATCCAACCATCTCATCTCTGTCATTCCCTTCTCCTCCTGCTCTCAAACTTTCCCAGTATCAGGGTCTTTTCTAATGAGTCAGTTCATATCAGATGGCCAAAGTATTGGAGCTTCAGCTTCAGCATCAGTCCTTCTAATGAATATTTAGGGTTGTTTTCCTTTAAGGTTGACTGGTTTGATCTCCTTGCAGTCCAAGGGACTCTCAAGAGTCTTCTCCAACCCCACAGTTCAAAAGCATCAATTATTTGGTGCTCAGCCTCCTTTATGGTCCAGCTCTCACATTCATACATGGCTACTGGAAAAAAAAAATTATAGCTTTGACTATATGGACTTTTGTTAGCAAAGTAATGACTCTGCTTCTTAATAGACTGTTTAGGTTTGTCATAGTTTTTCTTCAAAGGAGCAAATGAACAAGAATAACAACATCCAAGTATGTGAAACAAAGGTGAACATCTCTACCACACCTTCTATGATAGTTGGACCCCTGAGTCCCTGAATATAATCAAATAAGTTTTCTTATGTGAGAGACTGTGTTACGAAGTATGTTTGTTGTGAAGCAGTTGTTTAGGCACTCACATGTCTTCTCCACTATTTTCGATTTTCTTTTTAAAGTACTGCAAATAGAAATAACTGGCAACAGAATTATTTCAGCATTTCTAGGCTGGTAAATCAAGCCGGAAGCAAAGAAGGAACTACGTGGGAAAATAAATCATAGCTTTCTAGTATATCCCAAATATGGCTTCCTTATTACTCACCAGTAATCAACATAACAGGTCTGAGAGATAGACATTAATTTTCTCTCTATATATTAAGTAACAAAGGTTTGTAGAAATGGAAAAGCCCAGAATGTTTGGCTGGAAAGCTTTGACTATTCTGCTTCACCAGAATGCTAATATTCAAAAAGCAGTTTGCATAAGACATCACTGAATCTATGGAAATTCTGTGTCAGGAAGGAAACTGAACCTCCGGGGTGGGGGGTGGGGGTGGAAATCTCTCCTACCTGCCAACATGGAGCGGTCGACTTAGGGAGAAAAAAATCTAAGGACGAAAAACCTGGAAACGTCTATTCTTTCATAAATACGGTTCCCAGAGGACTTTATGCACAGAGGATAGAAGAGATAAGACACAATTGCATTATCTCCTAATATCTTAAAGTAGCAAAATTGGATCACTTCTCACTGCAATAATCGATTGTCTATCCCTCAAAATTAAACAGAACATTTATTAATATCTTTTGAGGCCATTATTAGGCTATATTTAGGATCAGTTACTGGATTATTCTTTCATTAGTTTCCTTTAATTATATTAATATAATAATGATCATGCTATACTTTCTTATGAAAGTAAAAGTCACTCAGTTGTGTTTGACTTTGGGTGACCCCATGGACTATACAGTCCATGGAATTCTCCAGGCCAAAATACTGGAGTAGGTAGCCTTTCCCTTCTCCAGGGGATCTTTCCAACCCCAGTATCCTGATTTGCAGGCTAATTCTTTACCAGCTGAGCCACAAGAGAAGCCCAAGTATATTGGAATGGGTAGTGTATTCCTACCCCAGCGGACCTTTCTGACCCAGATATCTAACTGGGGTCTCCTGCACTGCAGACAGATTCTTTACCAACTGAGCTACCAGGAAAGCCCTAAGTTCAGTTCAGTTGCTCAGGCATGTCTGACTCTTTGCGACCCCATGAATCATAGCACGCCAGGCCTCCCTGTCCATCACCAACTCCCAGAGTTCACTCAAACTCATGTCCATCGAGTCAGTGATGCCATCCAGCCATCTCATCCTCTGTCATTCTCTTATCCTCCTGCCCGCAATCCCTCTCAGCATCAGGGTCTTTTCCAATGAGCCAACTCTAAACATGATGTGGCCAAAGTATTAGAGTTTCAGCTTCAGCATCAGTCCTTCCAATGAACACCCAGGACTGATCTCTGTTAGGATGGACTGGTTGGATCTCCATGCAGTCCAAAGGACTCTCAAGAGTCTTCTCCAACACCACAGTTCAAAAACATCAATTCTTCCACTCTCACAGTCCAACTCTTACATCCATATATGACCACTGGAAAAACCATAGCCTTGACTAGACAGACCTTTGTTGGCAAAGTAATACCTCTTCTTCTTAATATGCTATCTAGGTTGGTCATAGCTTTCCTTCCAAGAAGTAAGCGTCTTTTAATTTCATGGCTGCAATCACCATCTGCAGTGATTTTGGAGCCAAAAATAATAAAGTCTGACACTGTTTCAACTGTTTCCCTATCTATTTCTCATGAAGTGATGGGACCAGATGCCATGATCTTCGTTTTCTGAACATTGAGCTTTAAGCCAACTTTTTCACTCTCCTCTTTCACTTTGATCAAGAGGCTTTTTAGTTCCTCTTCACTTTCTGTCATAAAGGTGGTGTCATCTGCATTTCTGAGGTTATTGAGATTTCTCTTGGCAATCTTAATTCCAGCTTGTGTTTATTCAGCGCAGTGTTTCTCATTATGTACTCTGCATAGAAGTTAAATAAGCACGGTGATAATATACAGCCTTGACGTACTCCTTTTCCTATTTGGAACCAGTCTGTTGTTCCATGTCCAATTCTAACTGTTGCTTCCTGATCTGCATATAGGTTTCTCAAGAGGCAGGTAAGGTGGTCTGGTATGCCCATCTCTTTCAGAATTTTCCACAGATTATTGTGATCCACACAGTCAAAGGCTTTGGCATAGTCAATAAACAGAAATAAATGTTTTTTTCTGGAACTTTCTTGCTTTTTTAATGATCCAGCAGATGTTGGAAATTTAATCTCTGGTTCTTCTGCCTTTCCTAAAACCAGCTTGAACATCTGGAAGTTCACATTTCATGTATTGCCCTACTTTCTTATAAATATGATTTATTAAATGCTTTCCAAAAAGTACATGTATTGGTATGCTTGCAAGAGTATGTATGTGGCATGTGGTATGAAGCACAATGACAATGAGAACAATAACAGACATAAATTCATCCTTCTAGCTTAATAATGGAATAAATGATCATCTTCACTGATAGGGTTATTTTAAAATAGAAAGACATATTTCAAAATGATCGTAGAAAATTAAATAAAGTTTTCTGCAAAACATGATGGAGCTCAAATTTCTACAAATCGCACTAAAAGTAATTAAAGTTGAAAATTACTCATTACTGTGCTCCCTACAAAGGCAAAATATCATATTAAAACATGATTTATCCAAATATTTCTCATTTTCTTTCGTGCTTAATCTATCAAGCTATAAACCAGGCTACTTTATGTAACCTTTACTACGTTTTTTTTTTTTTTTTTTTAAGTCACATATATTTATTCATAAAGTTGGGTGAGGAAATGTTATTGTATTTTCCCCATTTTTTAAATTTATTTTTTTAGCTGGATGAAAATTGCTTTACAATGTTGTTTTGGTTTCTGAGATACAATAATGTGAGTCAACTTTAATTATACATACATCTCCTACCTCCTGAACCTCCTGAACCTCCTTCCCACCCCCCTACCCCACCCTTCTAGGGCATTATAGAGTGCCAACCTGGGCTTCCCACCAGCTATCTATTTTGCACCTGATAGTGTAATATGCCAACGCTACTTTTTCTATTTGTCCATTCTCTCCCTCACCCACTGTGAGTCCACAAGTTCATCTGTGCCTCTACTCCTTCTCTACAAATAGGTTCATTAGTTCTAATGAATACACACATTGCATATGTGTATTAATATACAATATTTGTTTTTCTCTTTCTGACTTACTTCACTCTGTATAACAGGCTCTAGATTAATGTACCTCACTGTCACTGACTCAACTTTGTTCATTTTTATGGTAGAGAAATATTCCATTATATATACACATATACATATATGTAAAACATCTATATACTATATATTATGTTTTAATTCAATTTTTTATGAACTTAAAGTTTGGAAAGTTATGACCAGCCTAGATAGCATATTGAAAAGCAAAGACATTACTTTGCCAACAAAGGTCCATCTAGTAAAGTCTATGGTTTTTCCAGTGGCCATGTATGGATGTGAAAGTTGGACTGTGAAGAAAGCTGAGTGCTGAAGAATTGATGCTTTTGAACTGTGGTGTTGGAGAAGGCTCTTGAGAGTCCCTTGGACTTCAAGGAGATCCAACCAATTCATTCTAACGTAGATCAGTCCTGGGTGTTCTTTGGAAGGACCGATGCTGAACCTGAAACTCCAATACTTTGGGCACCTCATGAGAAGAGTTGACTCATTGGAAAAGACTCTGATGCTGGGAGGGATTGGGGGCAAGAGGAGAAGGGGATGACAGAGGACGAGATGGCTGTATGGTATCACCGACTTGATGGACAACAGTTTGAGTGAACTTCGGGAGTTGGTGATGGACAGGGAGCCCTGGCATGCTACAATTCATGGTGTTGCAAAGAGTTGGACACGACTCAGTGACTGAACTGAAATGAAAGTTTGCTTTCATGTCCTATCTTTTGTAATAGTGCTGCAGTGAATATTGGGGTATATGTATATTTTTGAGTTGTGGTTTTCTAAGGATATAAACCCAGTAGTGGGATTGCTGGATTATATGGAAGATTTATTCCTAGCTTTTTAAAGAATCACCTGTTCTCTATAATGGCTCTATGAATTTACATTCCCACCAACAGTGTAGGAGGGTTCCCATTTTTCACATAGTCTCCAGCATTTATTGTTTGTGGATTTTTTGATAGTGGCCACTCTGATTGGTATAAGGTGATAACCTATTGTGGTTTTGATTTGCATTTCTCTAATAACTGGTAATGTTGAGCATTTTTTCCCATGCATTTACTGCTATCTGTATGGTTTCTTTGAAGAAATGTCTGTTTAGGTGTTCTGCACATTTTTGATTGGACTGTTTGTTTTTCTGATATTGAGTTGTATGAGACGATTATATATCTTAAAGAAAAATTATTTGTTACTTGGTTCATTCGCAATTATTTTATCCCGTTCTGAGGGTTGTCTTTGAATTTTATTTATTGTTTCCTATGCTGTGCAAAGGAATAAAAACTTACTTAGGTCCAATCTGTTCATTTTTATTTTTATTTCCATTACTCTAGGAGGTAGGTAAAAGATGACAGTGCTGTGATTGTCAAAGAGTGCACTGCCTGTGTTTTCCTCTAACGGATTTATAGTTTCTGGCCTTACATTTAAGTCTTGAATCCATTTTGAGTTTATTTTTGCATATGATGTTACGGGTGTTCTTGATTTATTCTATCATATGTATCTGTCCATTTTCCCAGCATCACTTATTGAAGAGACAGTCTTTTCTCCATTGTATATTCCTGCCTCTTCTGTCAAAGATAAGATGCCCAAATGTGATTGGGTTTAACTCTGGGGTTTCTGTCTTCTTCCATTGGCCTGTATTTCTCTATTTTTGCCAGTACCATACTGTCTTGATGATTGTAGCTTTGTAGTATAGTATGTATATTATGAACTCAGAAAGAGTTCTTCTTCAAGCTTCATTTTTCTTTCTCATGGTTACTTTGGCTATTTGGGGTCTGTTTGGTTTCCATATAAATTGTAAAATTTTTTGTACTAATTATCTTGTAAATATCCTAGGTAGTTTGATAGGGATTCATTGAATTAGTAGATTGTTTAGGGTAGTATACTCATTTTCACAATACTGATTCTTTGTATCCAATAATATTGTGTATCTCTCAGTTTTTTCAGTGCCTTATAGTTTCCTGCATATCGTTCTTTGGTCTCTTTATGCAAATTTATTCTTAAGTATTTTATAATTTTTGTTGTAATGGGGAGTGGGATGTTTTCCTTAAGTTCTATCCTGATTTTTCATTGTTAGTGTATAAAAATGCAAGAGGCTTCTGTATATTAATTTTATATCCTGTGACTTTACTTTAGCTATTGATTAGCTTTAACAATTTTCTAGTGGCATCTTCTACGTATAGTATCATGTCATCTACAAACAATGAGAGTTGTACTTCTTTTCCAATACGGATTTATTTCTTCTTCTTCTCTGAATGCTATGGCTAGGGCTTCCAAAACAATGTTGAATAATAGTGGTAAGAGGGACACCCTTCTCTTGTTCCTGATCTTTAAAAAAATGCTTTCAATTTTTCATCATTCAGAATAATATCCAACATGGGTTTGTCATTTGAGGCCACTATTATATTTGAGGTAAGTTTATTATATGCCTACTTTGTGGAGAGTTGTTATAAATGGGTGTTGAGTTTTGTTGAAAGCTTTCTCTGGAACTATTGTGATGATAATATAGTTTTTTTTTTTTTTTAATCTTTCAGTTTGTTAGTTTGGTATATCACATTGATTGATTTGTATGTACTGAAGAATCTTGTATTCCTAGGATAAATCTCCCAAAGTTAGTAGAAGGAAAGAAATCGTGAAGATTAGAGGAGAAATAAATGAAAAAGAATAAAGGAGGTAATAGGAGACATCAATAAAACTTGACGCTGATTATTTAAGAAGGTAAACAAAATTGACAAACCATTAGTCAGACTCATTAAGAAAAAAAAGAAGTCTAAAATCAATAAAATTAGAAATGTAGAAGGAGAAATTACAACAGACAATACAGAAATACAGAGGATCATAAGAGACTACTACAAGCAATTATATGCCAATAAAATGGACAACCTAGAAGAAATGGAGAAATTCTTAGAAACGCATAACTTTCCAAGAAAAAAAAAACAAGAAAAAATAGAAAATATGAATGGAGCAATCACAATCAAAAGAATCAGAAATGTAATCAAAATCCTTTCAACAACAACAACAAAAAAAAACAGGGCCAGGTGGCTTCACAGATGAATGTCTAGAGAAGAACTAATATCTAGCCTATCCAAACTATTCCAAAAATTTTCAGAGAAAGGAAAGACTCCCAACTCATTCTACAAGGCCACCATCACTGTGATACCAAAACCAGTCAAAGATATCACCAACAAAGGAAATTACAGGTCAATATCACTGATAAAAGTAGATGAAGAAATCCTCAAGAAAGTTCTAGCAAATAGGATCCAACAGCACGGTAAAAAGGATCATAAACCATGCTTTTCATTACTCTTGCTGGTTCGGTTCACTGGGAAGAAGTCTCTTGGAAGAAGTTTTGCCATTCAAATTTGTAAGAACTGCTGGATCATCACTAGTTTGGAGCCTGGAGGAGCGTGATTTGGTTTAAAGAGAGGTCAAGATATTCTATGAACTACAATGCAACCTCAGATGATCCTATGGAGAGCTCAACAAATAAAATACCCTGTCAGATGCATTCCTTATGGGATACAGTTGAAAAGGTGAGGACTTTCTCCTTCTTTGGCCCGTTAGTGAATGTTAGTGTCCCCTAAAAGCATGACTCTAAGCAGAGCTTCACTCTGCATTTGAGGAAATAAGCTGAAGCTCAAACACTTTGGCCACTGATGCAAACAAAGACTCATGGAAAAGACTCTCATTCTGGGAAAGATTGAAGACAGAGATAGAAGAGGGTGACAGTGAATGAAATGGTTGTAAGGCATCACTGATTCAGTGGACATGAACTTTGGTAAGCTCCAGGAGATGGTGAGGGACAAGGGGGCCTGGTGTGCTGCAGCCCATTGGGTTGAAAAGAGACAGACATGAGTCAACAACTGAGCAGCAGCAACCAAAGCCAGAGGGAGTGTATTTGCCAACTTATGTTATTCCTTGAAGGATGTATGGCATACATATCTCAGTGTAGGAAATGGCTCTTTTGCCTGTACCATAGATGAGGATGATTTGGACAGTATAACATGGATATCAAGCAGTAGGTTTTGGGATAAACACCTATCCTTTTGAACTTTCTGAACATTTTTTACTGCCATGCACAGTAACTTCTTTGTGGTAGAGATAGGCCCAAGCCCAAAAGATTATCTGTAATATCTCAAAGCAGATTTTCTCCATTTAAATGAGCCATCTATTTTATTTATGGGTTTTTAAATAAGGAATATATCTGCCACTTATTTTCTCTTTTCTGGAGTTTCTAGATGTTTAAGTTTTGTTAAAGTGGCCAATAAATTTCTGTCATTCTAGGATTATCATTGTTTTTGTTGTTCAGTTGCTAAGTCATTCCCAGCTCTTTGCAATATCATGTAGCATGCCTGGCTCCTCTGTCCCTTGCTACCTCCTGGAGTATGCTAAAATTACTACCCATTAAATCAGTGAGGCTACACAACTACCTCATCTTCTGCTGTCCCCTTTTCCTTTTCCTTTCACTCTTTCCCAGTATCAAGCTCTTTTCAGATGAATTGGCTCTTCACCTTAGTTGGCCAAAGTATTGGAGCTTCAGCTTCAGGATCTTTCCTGCCAATGAATATTCAGGGATGATTTCCTTTAGGATTGATCTCCTTGAAGTCCAAGGGACTCCCAAGAGTGTTCTTCAGCATCACAATTTGAAATAATCAATTCTTCAGCACTCAATCTTCTTTATGGTCCAACTCTCACATCCATGCAGGGCTGCTGGAAAAACCACATCTTTGATTATATGAACCTTTGTTGTAAAGTGATGCCTCAGCTTCTTGATATTCTCTCTAGGTTTGTCATAACTTTTCTTCCATGTATCAACCATCTTTTAATTTCCTGACTGTGGTCACCATCTGCAATGATTTTGGAGCCCAAGAAAATAAAAGCATAACTGCTTCTATGTTTTCCCCTTCTATTTACATGAAGTTTGGGACTGGATACCGCAATCTGAATTTTCTGAGTGTTGAGCTTCAAGTTAGCTTTTTCATTCTCCTCTTTCATCCTCATCAAGAGAATCTTAAGGTCCTCTTCACTTTCTGCTGTTAAAGTGGTATCTACATACCTGGGATTGTTGGTATTTATCCCAGCAATTCTGATTTCAGCTTGTGATTCATCCAGCCCAGTCTTTCACATGATGTATTCTACATCTAAGTTAAACAAAACAGTAAAAATATTGTTCCTTGTTATACTCCTTTCTCAATTTTGAACCAATCAGTTATTCCATGACTGGTTCTAACTTCTCGACCTTCAAATTTTTCAGGAAGCAGGAAAGATGTTATGGTACTCCAATCTCTTTAAGAATTTTCCACAGTCAGTTGTGATCCATGCACTTAGACTTTAGTATAATAAATGAAGCAGAAGTAGATGCTTTTTTTCTGAAATTACTTTGCTTTCTCTATGATTCAACAAATGTTGGCAATTTGATTTCTGGTTCCTCTGCCTTTTCTAAATTCAGCTTGTACATCTTGAAGCTACCAGTACACATACTTCTCAGGGCTACCTTGAAAGATTTTGAGCATTTTCTTGCTAGCATGTGACATGAGTGCAACTGTACTGTACTTTGAACATCCTTTGACATTGCCCTTCTTTGGGATTGGAATGAAAACTGACATTTTCCAGTCCTGCAGTCACTGCTGCATTTTCCAAATTTGTGGACATATTGAGTGCAACACTTTAATAACATCATCTTTTGAGATTTTAAATAGCTCAACTGGAATTCCATCAGCTCTACTAGCTTTGTTTGTAGTAATATTTCCTGCCCAGTTGATTCCATACTATAGAATGTCTGGCTCTAGGTGAGTGATCACACTGTTGTGATTATCTGGGCCATCAAGAACTGTATTTGTATTGTTCTTCTGTGTATTCTTGCCATTCTTCTTGATCTGTTCTGCTTCTGGACCTATTAAAAATTCCTAAGCTTAAAATAAATTTTTATCATGCATGGCTATCCGTACCAAAGCAATCATAGAAAAGTCAGCTCTATCAATCCTTATACAAAAGCCTTCTAGTTAAAATAGCCAGAGTAACAGAGCCTGTGAAGCTGATTTTATGCTTTGCAAGCTACCAATGGAGCTATGGCCTTTTTGTGTAGAGTAAATGACAGGTATTAATTAACTCAAATTGCTATTATATATTCACCAATACTAATCAAAGCCTTTTTTTGAATAGGGTCTGAAATGATGCCTAAGGCACTTAAAATGTAATAGCTTTCACAGCTTGATCTCAGCACTTATTCCATGACACATAATCATAATTTTTAAAAATATATTGCCCAATAGTTATTAAATGATTTTAAAGTGAATAAAAATTCAATCAATATAATGATGGATACTTTCTTATGAAATTGTTTTACTTTGTATGATATTACCTAATGTTAATTTTAAAATGAATCCAGTGACATAAATTTAAAATTCATAAATTTGTTCCCAATGAAATTTCCCAATTTCATTGTTCCCAATGAAATTTGTGTGTGTGTATGGAGCTAAGTATTGGTGATAATTTGTGACTGTCACTGGGTAGTCAGATCCCCCTCTCCCCAATCCCCATTCAGGGTACCTTGCAGGACTGTATTTCCTAACTAGTTCTGACCAATGAGATATAGTAGGTCACTTCCAGCCCAAGGATATAGTGGCCATTGTGAGGCCTTCCAGGATGAGATCTCTTTTCTCTCACTGACGGTGACAGAAATTTTGGGGGTTGATAGCTGTTCCATCAGCTGATGCCCCTCAATCACTGTGAAGAGCACTGTTCTATAGGCCTGTGACAAGCACAAGGATCAATTATGGCCCTAAGCATCAATAGCTAGGATCAATAAAGGATCAATTGCTAGGCCTCTGCTGCCCTGCGGTTGACATTGGTGGTTATTATCTGCCATAACATAAACTGGTATGAATGTCTTGGCTCTTACACTGGGAAAAGACCTTGGAAGAGTGTTAATATAAAAAAACAGATGCAAAGTAACTCACTACCACAAACAAGACTGCGAGGATGCAGTCATACTATACAAAAATAAAATAACTGTTTTTTGAGAGGTATATGGGGAAGGTTGTGTCATAGGCTATGAATGAAGACATGAGTGTGGAGTATGTGATATATGTAAATTAGGTGCCCTCAGCCTCACTGACTTGCAAGGCTCATGTATCTTACATTGTCTTAACTTCACTGCTTGGAAGCAACCCCACAAAAAGTCAAGCAAGGGCAGGAGAAAGACCCCAGCTCCCTTCCCACAAAGGAATCAGCCATGGACAGCTGACTCCAGAGGGCTGGGCAATGAAAGGCAGGGAGGTTAGAGCTGGGCCCACAGAAAATGAGTCCTTCTGCAAGACAGCCATAGAATTAAGTCATTCATAAGACTTGTTAAATTTGCTGGAGAAGTTCAACTGAGCCATTCTTTCTCATATATCATAATGGTATGTGGCATTTGCTCAATGTCAAGGAAATATCTACCTAGGTAGATATAAGCTAACTATATGTATTTCCCAACGAGAAAAATTCGCATAGATCTTGGCTCCTCCCCAACATCTTAGAAGCAGTTCCTCAGACTTATCAAGAGTCTGTTTTGGGGTCTACAGTTTTCAGTAATGTTTCTGAATTGAACAAGCCTGAAGCTGTCACATCATGCATTTTTCTTTAACTGGACAAATCCTACCTCCAAATTTACATGAAATTCAGCCCCAAGTTTGCATGAAGTGTGTTCAAGCAGGAACTGAGACTCAGGCATTCACATTGAGCAAGTGCAACATAGGAAAAAAAAAACCCACACAGACTTGTTTTTGAGTGGTGGGGAAAATGCATGATTTTCTAGAAGACAGTCATGATTCAAGCCATACCAACATGTGAGATGCTGTAAATCCTGAACAAATCTGACTATTTCAATAAGTTCTTTAGAAGAGCTAGACAAAGCATTTGTCTGTCTAGGTGCATGCTCAGTTGTGTCCTACTCTTTGCTACAGCCAATCAGATTCCCCTGTCCTTGGGACTTTCCAGGCAAGAATACTGAAATGGGTTGCCTTTGCCTTCCAGGGGATCTTCCCAACTCAGAGATTGAACCCATTGTTCCCTGCACCTCCCACATTTTCACGCAGATTATTTACTATTGAGCCCCCTGGGAAATCCTAGACAAAGCATGCATACAAGTAATTGATTCAGGATGGGTTTCTCAGATGGTGTTAAGGGTAAAGAACCTGCCTAACAATGCAGAAAATGTCAGAGATTTGGTTTGGATCCCTGGGTTGAGGAGATCTCCCAGAGGTGATCATGGCAACCCACTCCAGTATTCTTGCCTGGAGAACCCCATGGACAGAAGAGTCTGGCACACTACAGTCTGTAGGATAACACAGAGACAGATTCATGACTGAAGGGACTTAGCACACACTAAGTTGATGATTACTGATAGTTGCAAAGGACAGACTTCTCAAGGTAATGATGTTAATGTCTTTCTATTTATAGGAAGATACAAGAATCTAGGGTCACTGACATTCTTCCTAAGGTATGCATCTATTTATTTAAGGGCCTATTTATCAGAAGCATGGAATACCTCATCCTAAATTTCCCTCAATGCACCCTGTTAGTGAGGTAACTGCAGTGGGTCATGATTTAATCCTTCATACATTGGGAGGATGAGCAACTGTAATTGCTTTTTTTTTTTTTCCACAGACTTCATAGTAAAAATAGACTTGGTAGGCAAGATATGAGTTTCTGAAT
Source organism: Budorcas taxicolor (assembly GCF_023091745.1). Classification (NCBI taxonomy): domain Eukaryota; kingdom Metazoa; phylum Chordata; class Mammalia; order Artiodactyla; family Bovidae; genus Budorcas; species Budorcas taxicolor. The sequence goes on from NC_068923.1 coordinate 9,812,174, forward strand.
GTAGTATAAATGCCATGTCCCTGACCCTACTCTGAAAGATAAATTCATCAGACTGGAGTATGACACTATTGAAAAAAAAAAAAAAAAGAGTAAATTAAATTTGTGTAATCATATTTATTAAGATATTTGTAAAAGTTTACATAAAAGTCAAAACTGTTATCTATAAAAATATGACTATAAAAAATGAGGTACAATTGTTTTATTTTAGGTGCTCATCTATTATGTATAGTATAGAAAATTATAAATTTTGAAATTGATTTCATTTCTGCAGTTTTTTGGAAATGTTCTTAAAATATTAGGGCTTCCTCGGTGACTCAGCTGATAAAGAATCCACCTGCAATGCAGGATACTCCAGTTTGATTCCTGGGCTGGGAAGATCTGCTGGAGAAGGGATCGGCTACCCACTCCAGTATTCTTGGGGTTCCCTGCTGGCTCAGCTAACAAAAAATCCACCTCCAATGTGGGAGACCTGGGTTCAATCCTTGGGTTGGGAAGATCCCCTGAAGAAAGGAACAGCTACCCACTCTAGTATTCTGGCCTGGAGAATTCCATGGACTGTATAATTCATGGGGTCAGAAAGAGTTCAACAAACTGAGTGACTTTCACTTTCAATATTACACCATATATTTTTTCAGTGTGTATCAACTTATGATGCATAACGTGAGAGTTGTGAATTAGTTTTATTTGGGGCAACATGAGGTTTGCAGCCCGAGGAGACAGCACCTCAGATAGCTCTGAAAAACTGTTCCAAAAATGTAGGGGAGAAGGACAGTATATATGTGATTTTGGTAAAGGGAGAGTACATCCAAACAAGCACGCTTATTTTTCAGAAAATTTCTGCTGGTTTGTGAAGCTTCTGCTAGTATGAGAAACAGACATCATCATGAAGGATTTTAGCGGTGTTTCTAGACATGAGGAGATACAAAAATTGAGCTAATAAAATCAGCTTCTGTGTATATCCAATTATCTGAAGACCTGTCATGCCAGTTTTCTGGGAGTGCAGAGTGCTTCATTTCTGCTGTCCACCCTGAACTCCTTTGGGGTGTGTTAGAGGTCAGCAGCTGCAGCATCACATGATTTAATTCTTGTAGAGATAGACAGGAAGCATCCACGGCAAGAGCCAATTTGTGGTTGACGTGTTTTCAGTGGAAACCGTTAAACACAGACTAGAGTGGAGAGAATAATGAATTGTCAGGTGAATTTCACTAGTTAAATTGCTACAGACCTCAGTAATTATTATTTTCATTTATAACCATGTGTCATCCACTTTGAATGCTTTCTTACCCTCTGTCTCTGTATTTCTATGTCTTTCCCTCCATCCCTCCCCTTTACTTTCTTTTACCCTATATTTTGCCTATTTTTGGCTAGAGTATAAAACATGTATAATATCATATATGAAATGAATCGCCAGTCCAGGTTCGATGCATGATACTGGACGCTTGGGGCTGGTGCACTAGGACGACCCAGAGGTATGGTACAGTGAGGGAGGAGGGAGGGGGGTTCAGGATGGGGAACATGTGTATACCTGTGGTGGATACATGTTGATGTATGGCAAAACCAACACAATATTGTTAAGTAATTAGCCTCCAATTAAAATAAATAAATTTAAATATATATATAAATAAAAAAGTGGAGATTCCCTTCATCAGTCCTTTGGAACTTTAAAATATATATTCAGTAAATCCAGGATAAATAATCAGCCTCCCCTCTTTTAAATCAATTTTGGGGCTTCCCTGGTGGCTCAGATGGTAAAGAATCTGCTTGCAATGGAGGCGACCCAAGTTTGATTCCTGCATAGGAAATATCCCCTGGAAAAAGGAATGGCTACCCACTTTGGTGTTCCTGCCATAACAATCCACGGACAGAGGAGCCTAGCAGGACACAGTACATGGGATTGCAAAGAATCATTCACAACTGAGCAACTAATACTTTCACTTTCAGAGCAATAAGTTGGTGCCTAGCAACATTCAAATAAATAACTTATTGCATTTTTAAAATGCTATTTGAAATTGTGCACCTTAGCAGTGATCACCAGTCCTTCCTCATTGATTAGGAAACTGTGACATGGTTATTCCTGTCCTCCTCATTTCCCCTAATTCCAATACTCTTATGATTTCTCATTGAATTTAATGAGAAATAAGTTTCAACTGCTTATAAGAATTTTGAACGGTGAGAAGCTATTGAGGATCTCAGAAATAATTATGTTGTCTTTTAACTAACTACACTGAATGACTAATACACTAGGAGTCATTTCCCTTGGAGTCAACAGCCCAAATTAACAGAGAACACTTCAATTCATAAATACTGATGTTATAAAATTTTGTTAGCTGCTAAGTTTGCAGAGATGGTGAATATGATTTGAAACAGTTGACACAATCAATGATAAAGAAAGAAAAATAATGTAAAAGCTGGCAAACAACTTTTAAAATATGAAAGACTATCATATGGGAATAACTTGAATGGCATCATCTAAAACAGGTTTGAATTAACTGATATAATACAAAATCTAAGATTAGCTTAAATATTCTTTCTTTAAATGCATCTTGCCTCCTGAAATAAATTAATCATTGAAAATTCAGATCAGCTTGTTTTCTCATTTTTAAATATGTGCATGACTTGTGATTGAATTATCTCTAAGTCCTGTTGATTGAACTTGAATAGATTAGTATCATAATTGAGAAAATGTGAGTAAATAGCATTTGGAAAACTTAAGTTCTTACCTGACTTCTAATTTCTGGAATCCTATTAAGAACATTAAAATTACTTTGCTTTCCTTGTTTTGAGTGCAGGATTTCTTATATCACAGAATAGCATAAATGGCAATCCACTGATGTCCTTTACTCAGCGTTTTCTTTCACTTATCACATACTGAGGTTTATTTTTAAGTGGAGTTTTACACTTTTTCGTCATCCACAGTGGTCAGCACTTTGTACACTACTCTGTACTGCAGAAAAACATTCACCAGCACTTCTTGCTTCCTCAGGGACCAAGTGCAATCAGAAAGCAGACATTGTTATCAGCTGAAATTTACTCAAAAATATAAACATTTCAACTGGTATTTTTGCCGCATTTCATATTTTGTAATTGAGAGTTGTTCCGACAAAAATAGTAAGAAGCCAAAAGTATATCTGAATAAATTGAAAAGGAAAAATTTCTGGTTATACATTGTACAATTTCTGTGACTCAAACAAACAGAGAGAAAGTTTAAAGATAAGTGAAGTTCAAAAACTCTAACCCTCTCTCCTACTGTCAGGATATTTCAAAAAGAAGAATCAGGATATTGCAATAAGAAGTTTCCCTTTGATTTGATTTTACACATGCAAAAATATCCTATAAATGCTAAAAATGTATTTTTTAAATAAATGAATTAATCTATTCCAACTTTGAAATAAAAACATATTTTTGACATTAAGACTCCCTTTTTCTATTTGTACTAGCTTTGTTTTGTCAGAATTCTGCCCCTCTTTCCACCAAAAATTCCGTCAAATTGGGAGAAATTTTTATTTGATAAATCCATGTCAATATTCCTCAGAAGAGTTTTCTCAGAAGACATATATTACTACACAACAAAAGGCTTCTCTTCAGATGTACACAGATGAGGGAACATTATTAATCATTAAACATATTTTCCCTAAAAAAAAGCTTATTACAGTATTTTCTTGTTAATCAGGATAAAAGAATGCAATAATATTTTTTCCATCCAACATTGAAAATAAATGCATAGAACAGATAGTGGATTCATGTGAATGCAGCGACTTACACATTAAACTTCTATTCTTGAATTTTATGTGCAGTCCCTGAATCTGACCCTACTGACATCAGTAAGTACCCCATTGATGGGTGTACTTATAGTCTTGAGATCATTCTTAAATATACTCATTAGAAAATATGCTTTGGAAAAAAAAAATGGGATCTAGTAATAATTAAAAGCTAGTTTGAAAAAGAGAAAGTGAAAGTGAAAGTCACTCAGTATTGAACGACTGTTTGCAACCCTGTGGATTATACTGTCCATGGAATTCTCCAGGCTAGAATACTTGAGTGGATACCCTTTCTCTTCTCCATCTTCCCAATCCAGGGATCGAAGCCAGGTCTCCCATATTGCAGGTGGATTCTTTACTGGCTGAGCCACAAGGAAAACTTCAAAGTTAGTTTAGCACCTATTTTCTGTACTCTAAAAATGACCTGCTCTGCCATTATAGCAAATTAATTTTTATATTTTTAAAAAACCATAATGAATGATAACATTTTCTGTAACTTCACCTAGTAAACACAATGCCACTTTCAGTGTTCACACACAAATAATATAGACTTATGTGCATAGGTGCAACTATATCCACACATATACACTCAAAATTAGTTGCCACTCTGTTCTTTATATCTGCACATGAAGCTGACCTGTCTATTACAGTTCCCAGAACAATATACTTATTTCATTACACATTGAACTTAACATTTCTTCACACCAAAGTGTTTTTCTCTCTTTGAACAATTTTGGAATCACTTCCTATAATTATGTATGAGTTAATTAACAATGGCTATGTTTCTTAGTGATGTACCCATTAATTAAAAGTGAAATCATTTATATTAATGCTGCAATAAAGACATTCAGAAGAAAATTCTTATTTAACTTAGTTGGGAGTTTACTAGAAATTGCAGTAAATAGAATGATTTGCTCTGAAAACACCTTAGTCCTTTAGTAAGTCTATAAAGAGGGAAAATAAATAACCCAACTACAGTATGCTGATTTGGAACATACATAGTTTGGAATCTTTAATTAATTCAGTCGCTCAGTCGTGTCTGACTCTTTGTGACACCATGAATCGCAGCACGCCAGGCCTGCCTGTCCATCACCAACTCCCGGAGTTCACTCGGACTCATGTCCATCGAGTCAGTGATGCCATCCAGCCATCTCATCCTCTGTCATCCCATTCTCCTCCAGCCCCCAATTCCTCCCAGCATCAGAGTCTTTTCCAATAAGTCAACACTTTGCATGAGGTGGCTAAAGTACTGGAGTTTCAGTTTTAGCATCATTCCTTCCAAAGAAGTCCCAGGGCTGGTCTCCTTCAGAATGAACTGGTTGGAACTCCTTGCAGTCCAAGGGACTCTCAAGAGTCTTCTCCAACACCACAGTTCAAAAGCATCAATTCTTTGGCACTCAGCCTTCTTCACAGTCCAACTATTACGTCCATACATGACCACTGGAAAAACCATAGCCTTGACTAGATGGACCTTAGTCAATCTAATCACACTAGGACCACAGCCTTGTCTAACTCAATGAAACCAAGCCATGCCCACAGGGCAACCCAAGATGGGCAGGTCATGGTGGAGAGGTCTGACAGAATGTGGTCCACTGGAGAAGGGAATGGCAAGTCATTTCATTATTCTTGTCTTGAGAACCCCATGAATAGTATGAAAAGGCAAAATGATAGGATACTGAAAGAGGAACTCCCCAGGTCAGTAGGTGCCCAATATACTACTGGATATCAGGAGAGAAATAACTCCAGAAATAATGAAGGGATGGAGCCAAAGCAAAAACAATACCCAGTTGTGGATGTGACTAGTGATAGAAGCAAGAGCCAATGCTGTAAAGAGCAATATTGCATAGGAACCTGGAATGTCAGGTCCATGAATCAAGGCAAATTGGAAGTGGTCAAGCAAGAGATGGCAAGGGTGAACGTTGACATTTTAGGAATCAGCGAACTAAAGTGGACTGGAATGGGTGAATTTAACTCAGATGACCATTATATCTACTAATGCGGGCAAGAATTCCTCAGAAGAAATGGAGTAGCCATTATGGTCAACAAAAGAGTCCAAAAGGCAGTGCTTGGAGGCAATCTCAAAAATGACAGAATGATCTCTGTGCGTTTCCAGGGCAAACCATTCAATTTCAGTTTTTCAAGTCTATGCCCCAACCAGTAATGCTGAAGAAGCTGAGGTTGAATGGTTCTATGAAGACCTACAAGACCTTTTAGGACTAACACCCCCAAAAGATGTCCTTTTCATTATAGGGGACTGGAATGCAAAAGTAGGAAGTCAAGAAACACCTGGAGTAACAGGTAAATTTGGCCTTTGCCAAGAAAATGCACTGGTCATAGCAAACACCCTCTTCCAACAACACAAGAGAAGACTCTACACATGGACATCACCAGATGGTCAACACCGAAATCAGATTGATTTTATTCTTTTCAGCCAAAGAGGGAGAAGCTCTATACAGTCAACAAAAACAAGACCAGGAGCTGACTGTGGCTCAGATCATGAACTCCTCATTACCAAATTCAGACTTAAATTGAAGAACGTAGGGAAAACCACTAGACCATTCAGGTATGACCTAAATCAAATCCCTTATGATTATACAGTGGAAGTGAGAAATAGATGTAAGGGCCTATATCTGACAGATAGAGTGCCTGATGAACTATGGATGGAGGTTCGTGACATTGCATAGGAGACAGGGATCAAGACCATCCACATGGAATCTTTAATAGTAGAATAGAAATATAACAGTCAGTGAAACAAAGGCCTAGCATATGATTACAATGTCAGGTCCACTTCAGAATCAAGCTTACAATTCTGAGAAATTTTCAATCATGATAGATGTTTTGGCTGTTGTTTAATTTTGTATGAGTGAAATCATACAAGAAATATTCTCTTTGGCATCTGTTCCTTTTGCTCAATATAATAACTTGAGATTTGAAGCAAGTTGTTGAGTACATCAGCAGAGTTATTCTTTTTGCTTACTAACATTTAAGTGCATGAATATTAAGCAACTTGCTAGATCATTATTCTGTTGATGGACATTTGGGTGACTTACAGTCTGGAGTAGTTATGAATGATGTTACTATAGGCATCCATTTGCCAGTTGGTTGACAAACATAACTTTTCATTTTTATTGGTAAAAGCAAAGAAGTATGAGTGCTGGGACAAAGATTAAATGAACATTTTTCTTTCAAATTGCCAAAGTGTATTCCAAATTTGTACAGTTTTACAGTCCCACCAGTATGGCAAAACCAATACAGTATTGTAAAGCAAAATAAAGTAAAAATAAAAATTAAAAAAAAAAATTCAATTGCTCTGTCTACTGGCTAGTGTTGTGTTGTCAGAGTACTTGTGACCATTGTTGTGAGTGGGAAATGGTTTATCTCTGTAGTTTTTATTTGCATTTATCAGATGACTAATTATTTTTAAATACCTTTTATGTATCTTCTTTGTGAAGTATTTCTTCAAATTGTGTGCCTACATTTTATAGATGTTCTTTGATTTTATTATTGTCTTGTATTTATTCTTTATATAGTGTGTATGCAAGATTTGCCATACATGTAGTGCAGATATTTTCTCCCATTCTGTTGCTTGCTTTTCATTTTACTAACATATTTTTATTTGTTTGGGAGTATAATATAAATAAAGGGCTTCCCTGGTGGCTCCATTGGTAAAGCGTCTGCCTACAGTGTGGGAGACCTGGGTTTGATCTCTGGGTTGGAAAGATCCCCTGGAGAAGGAAATGGCAACCCACTCCAGTACTCTTGCCTGGAGAATCCCATGGATGAAGGAATCTGGTGGGCTACAGTCCATGGGGTTGCAAAGAGTTGGACATGACTGAGCAACTTCACTTCACTTCACTTCATAATATAAATACAGTAGGAAATATTATTTAAATACAATAAAATATACTATGGTTCTTCCAATAGTCATGTGTGGAACCATGAAGAAGGCTAAGCTCTGAAGAATTGATGCTTTTTAATTGTGGTGCTGGAGAACACTCTTGAGAGTCCCTTGAACAGCAAGATCAAACACATTAATCCTAAAGGAAATCAACCCTGTATGTCCATGGGAAGGACTGGTGCTGAAACTCCAATAATTTGGTCATCTGATGCGAAGAGTCGACTCATTGGAAAAGATGCAGATGTTGGGAAAGATTGAGGGCAGGAAGAGAAGGGGGCAACAGAGGATGAGATGGTTGAATGGCATCACTGACTCAACGGACATGAGTTTGACCAAACTCTGGGAGATAGTGAAGGACAGGGAAGCCTGGCATGCTGCAGTTCATAGGGTTGCAGATGGTGAGACACAACTTGGTGACTGCACAACAGCAATAAAAATTATGTGCTCAATTCAGTGATTTCTAATAACCGTATATGCAGTATAATCAGCACACAGAACAAGAGAGAGTTACTTTTATCAAAAACACATCCATTGGACTTCTTTCTAGTTAATTCAGACACATTATTTTGTTTCTGCAGCCATGCACGTGTGTGTTCTGTCACTAAGTCATGTCCAACTTTGTGTGATCCCATTGACTGGAGCCCACCACGCTCTGCTGTCCATGGAATTTTCGAGGCAAGAATTTTAAAGTGAGTTGCCACTTCTTCCTCCAGAAGATCTGCAACCATAGATCAGCTTATATTGTTCTAGAATTGTATATGAATCAATTATGTGGTATATTGTATTGGGTTCATTTTCTTTCACTCAACATGTCAGTGAAATTGTGATGAGACTCTATGTTTCTGATGTGGTGGTTACAGTGTGTCCACGATCATCAAAACAAACTGAATAGCTAAAACTTGATAAGTGATATTGATTTTGACAAATGAGTAATAATGTTGGGCCTTCTTTGAAGAAAAAAATATATATTTGAATATAAAAATCAAGCAGATATGAAGAACCAATTTACTAAATATTAATTATACTTAAAAAGTTTACTCAAGAACCAGGAGATATTATTATAATAGCTGGGAAATACTATGCAAATATATAATATCAAACAGTACCTTTGCACTCATATAAACTTTGATTTCCACATAAGGGAAATTTTAATACTCTATTAACACTAGAAAAGGCAAAACTTTAGGGGAAAATATTTCAGAAGGAATATTGATAGAAACAGTAGTAAATATTAACCATATGGGTTAATCTAAAAAAATACTAATTGATTAAATTTCTAACTAATCTGGAATTTTAAAATAACTTTAAAAACTATATCAAACAATATAAACTCATGTGAAATGACAATGTCAAGCTTAGATTTTTCTATTATTAGGGGGTGGGAAAGTGATACTTCTTAGTATTGATTTTTTTAAACTTAGTCTTTTTAATAAAGTTTTAATAGTATTTACTAAACAATAAAAAAGAGAATAATTTCTAAGTTAATAAGAGGAAATGGTGTGAAAATATCCACAATCCAAAATAAAGCATTAAAGTAGAACAAATGAAGCATGGAAGAACCAAGGTAAATAGCAGAGATTATAATGGTAGAAATAAATTCAAACGTGTTAGTGTTTATAAGCAAAGCATATGGGTTGTTTTCCCAAGTTAAACAGTAGAGATTGTGAGATTAGCTTGAAAATGTGCATGTATATCCCTTCCAAGCTATGTCAAGGCATTGAAAAGTATTAAGTAAATATATGGGAAAACACTCTAAGGAAATGTCAATGAATAGAAATTCTAAGGAATTAAAACAGCATCTCCACTTTCTATGCAACTAGGATATACATTCCTTGGTTATGAACAAAAACAATCACAAGAATCTTAAATACATACACAGCAGACATGTAAAACAAAAATAGTATAAAACAAAGAGCAACCATGTTACAACAAAACAGGTCAAGAATTTATTCTCCAACTGAAATGAAAATAAGTTTGTGTAAAAATGATTAATAATAATGGTAAAATAATACCAAGTACTTCATTATCATTCAGTCACTCAGTCGTGTCAGACTCTGCCACCCCCTGGACTGTAGCATGACAGGCTTCACTGTCCTTTTTGTCTCCCAGAGTTTGCTTAATGTCCATGGAGTTGGTGATGCTATCCAACCACCTCATCCTCTGTCATCTCCTTCTCCTCCTGCCTTCAATCTTTCCCAGCATCAAGATCTTTTCCAAGTAGTCAGTTCTTCACATCAGGTGGCCAAAGTACCAGAGCTTTAGCTCAGCATCAGTCCTTCCAATGAATCGTTCAGAACTGATTTCCTTTAAGACTGACTGGTTTGATTTCCTTGCAGTCCAAGGGACTCTCAAGAGTCTTCTCCAATACCACAGTTCAAAAGCATTGATTCTTCAGCGGTCAGCCTTCTTTACGGCTCAACTCTCACATCCAGATATGACTGGAAAAAACAGCTTTGACTAGACAGACCTTTGTTGGCAAAAATAATGTCTCTGCTTTCTAATATGTTGTCTAGGTTGGTCATAACTTTCCTTCCAAGGAGTAAGCATCTTTTAATTTCATGGCTGCAGTCACTGTCAACAGTGATTTGGGAGCCCAAGAAAATAAGGTCTCTCACTGTTTCCATTGTTTTCTCATCAGATGCCAGGAACCTAGTTTTTTTGAATTTTGAATTTTAAGTCAGCTTTTTTTTCCAAATACTTGCTGCACCTGTAAATGCATTTCTAAAACAATCTGACAAAGGAGATTTGGAGATGTAAAAATGGGAGAAGATATAAAAATAAAAATAAAATGGGTAAAATTTAAGTTTGCAGTATTAATTCCAAAAAAGGTGTAATTAAGGCAGATCACATCCAATGGAATGAAGAATATCATATTATATTGATATAGGATACTATATACATTGAAAAGCCATAATTATAAAGTTTTATGAGCCAAATAACAGAGTGTTAAAGTTTATTAAGCAGAAAGTGTTAAAATTTCACTGATATATATTAGGTACACAATTGTATTTGAGGATTTCAACACAGCATTATCTGAACATTAGACATAAAATTGTGAGAAAATGATGCCATCTAGGATCCTTACTACATGCCATTATTTATGATGTTGACTGAGAGAAACAAAGCAACTGTGATGCAAACTCAAATAAATACCTATGTATATACATGTACATTTACTGTTGAAGCATCTTTTTTGAAATATGTGGGATTGGATATAGAAAATTTAGAGAATTACCTCTTAATTACTAAAAAAAAAAAATTCTTATTTATTTTGCATATTATTGTGGAGGTACCACTAATGTAACTCTAGATGTTTCAGAATGATTTGCTAACAGCTGCCTTCAGTAACGAAGATTAAGTGTGACTTTATCAACACTATCTCTCTCAAAAGTTAAAAATCCTCTAGCTTTTGCAAAACAAAGAGTTACATGATAAAAAGAGTTACATGATAAAGGTTTAAAAATATTGTCTTAAAAGGTCTTAAAATTATTAATTGGGAAATTTGGAGATATATATATATATATATATATATGTATGTATGTGTGTGTGTATATATATATATATATATATATATATATATATATATATATATATTGGAAAAAGCAATGGCACTCCATTCCAGTACTCTTGCCTGGAAAATCGCATGGACGGAGAAGCCTGGTAGGCTGCAGTCCATGAGGTCGCTAAGAGTCAGACATCACTGAGTGACTTCATTTTCACTTTTCACTTTCATGCATTGGAGAAGAAAATGGCAACCCACTCCAGTGTTCTTGCCTGGAGAATCCCAGGGACAGAGGAGCCTGGTAGGAGGCCGCCTTTGGGGTCACACAGAGTTGGACACGACTGAAGTGATTTAGCAGCATATATATATTTTCCCACAAGCTTTCTTAAAATGAGATGATGACAGATCTTTCTATTTACTTGTTTAGCTATTATTTGTGAAGGATAGTCCAACAAGCCTGCTGACCTCAGATTTCTATGATCTCTTTATTACTCAACTTTCTTTTCTTGGAGGAAAAAAGAAAAAAAAAAAAAAAACAGAGAGAGTTTTCTTTCTGCCAGGTGCTTGCCCAAATACTGAGCTCTAGAAAGAAATACAGATATCAATAAAAATAAAATAAAGACATGCCCCCTCTAAAGTTCCCTTGTTCCAGATGTGGTCTAGAACTCACTGATCTTCTTGAACTGAGGAGGTCATGTGGCTGCACAGAATCCAGCATATTGAAAATGCACTCATGATCAATACTGCTTGAAGGATTAGAACAGTGTATGTTAAAGCCCTTTCTCAACTAGAAGGAAAAGCTCTGATCTGTCTGACATGGAATTATTCACCATTCAATGGAATGTGTCACCAATTATTCACCAATTTATAAACATGTATATACATTATTATGGACAAATTATGTCTTCCTGAAATTCACATGTTGGAGCCCTAATTGTCAGTGTGACTACATTTGGAGATAGGGCCTTGACAAAAGCAGTTCAGGTTAAATGATGTCATAAGGTTGGAACCTTGGTCTTATGGAGCTAATGTCATTTTAAAAGGAGGAAGAGACACCAGAGTGACCAAGCCCTCTTCAGGAACACACACAAGCACAGATCATGTGAGGTACAGTGAGAAGGTGGCTGGGCCCAGGCTAAGAAAAGAATCCTCATCGAATACCAAATTTGCTGGCACATTGATCAGGAATTCTAGCTTCCAGAACTATGATAAAATAAATGTCTATTTTTAAGCCACACAGTCTGTATTTTGTAGTAATTGTTATGAAAACCTGAGCAGACTAATATGTGCGAGAACTCTTCAGTATTTTAGAAATATTTAAGTTGTCTAGGAAAATAACTATCATATTTATAGGCCAACAGTTTTAACCTTAATGCTTTTTTCAGTTATTCAAATTTTGCACTACTATTGGATTTATAAATAGCTTAGGTGGTTTCCATAATCCTTCATTCAACCTTCCCCAATAGTTTATGACTTAACATAGCTGGAACTCCATTAATACAATGAAAGCTTTATTGAAATTTAGCATGAACAAGACATATTTGTTGAATGTGTGAAGGATAACTTGGTTCTGTTTTATATTAATAAATGTTTCTCATTATTATAAAACATTTATGCTTATGAACTCATTTCATTGTACTTATTCTGAGAAATTCTGCATAAAATCTTGCTTTTCACGCTCTAGGCACTTAACTTGATCGGTTCTGGGTATTCATTGGAAAGACTGATCCTAAAGCTGAAACTCCAACACTTTGGCCACCTCATGTGAAAAGTTGACTCATTGGAAAATACTTTGAAGCTGAGAGGGAATGGGGGCAGTATGAGAAGGGAACAACAGAGGATGAGATGACAGGATGGTATCATCAACTCGATGAACATGAGTCTGAGTGAACTCCAGGCGTTGGTGATGGACAGGGAGGACTAGCATGCTGCAATTCATGGGGTTGCAAAGAGTCGGACAAGACTGAGAATTAACTGAACTGAACTGAATTACCTATGTCATCCTTAGCCTTGCAGCTAATTTTAGCTGTAATGTAAAAGTACCAAGAGCTTCAGTAAAGCTATGACACTAGATTGTATCAATATCTTAAAAGAACATGACTGATCTACCTTTCTCCACCATTTATGTGATTACATGAAAGACATAGGACTATTCATTGAAGGAAACTGATCCTATAAAAGTTGACATAAGAGGAATTTCCATACCATTCTCTCTTCTCGACTAAACTTCAGTTTAGTTCAGTTCAGTCGCTCACTTGTGTCAAACACTTTGTGACCCAATGGATCGCAGCACGCCAGGCCTCCCTGTCCATCACCAACTCCCAGAATTCACTCAGACTCACATCCATCGAGTCAGTGATGCCATCCAGCTATCTCATCCTCTGTCGTCCCCTTTTCCTCCTGCCCCCAATCCCTCCCAGCATCAGAGTCTTTTCCAATGAATCAATTCTTCACATGAGGTGGCCAAAGTACTGGAGCTTCAGCTTTAGCATCATTCCTTCCAAAGAAATTCCAGGGCGGATCTCCTACAGAATGGACTGGTTGGATCTCCTTGCAGTCCAAGGGACTCTCAAGAGTCTTCTCCAACACCACAGTTCAAAAGCATCAATTCTTCTATGCACAGATTTCTTCATAGTCCCACTCTCACATCTGTACATGACCACTGGAAAAACCATAGCCATGACTAGATGGACCTGTGTTGGCAAAGTAATGTTTCTGCTTTTGAATATGCTATCTAGGTTGGTCATAATGTTTCTTTCAGGGAGTATACATCTTTTAATTTCATGGCTGTAATCACCGTCTGCAGTGATTTTGGGAGCCCGCCAAAATAAAGTCTGACACTGTTTCCACTGTTTCCCCTTCTATTTCCCATGAAGTGATGGGACCAGATGCCATGATCATCTTTTCACTCTCCTCTTTCACTTTCATCAAGAGGCTTTTGAGTTCCTCTTCACTTGTGCCCATAAGGGTGGTGTCATCTGCATATCTGAGGTTATTGATATTTCTCCCAGCAATCTTGATTCCAGCTTGTGCTTTTCCAGTGTAGCATTTCTTATGGTGTACTCTGAATATAAGTTAAATAACCAGGGTGACAATATATAGCCTTGATGTACTACTCCTTTTCCTATTTGGAACCAGTCTGTTGTTCCATGTCCAGTTCTAACTGTTGCTTCCTGACCTGAATATAGGTTTCTCAAAAGGCAGGTAAGGTGGTCTGGTATTCCCATCTCTCTCAGAATTTTCCAGTTTGTTGTGATCTGCACAGTCAAAGGCTTTGACATAGTTAATAAAGCAGAAATAGATGTTTTTTCTGGAACTCTCTTTGTTTTTCCATGATGCAGCGGATGTTGGCAATTTGACCGCTGGTACCTCTGCGTTTTCTAAAACCTGCTTGAACATCTGGCAGTTCACTGTTAACATATGGCTGAAGCCTGGTTTGGAGAAATTTGAGCTTTACTTTACTAGCGTGTGAGATAAGTGCAATTGTGCGGTAGTTAGAGCATTCTTTGGCATTGCCTTTCTTTGGGATTGGAATGAAAACTGACCTTTTCCAGTCCTGTGGCCACTGCTGAGTTTTCCAAATTTGCTGGCATATTGAGTACAGCTCTTTCACAGCATCATCTTTCATTATTTGAAATAGCTCAACTGGAATTTCATCACTTTCACTAGCTTTGTTTGTAGTGATGGTTTCAAAGGCCCACTTGACTTCATATCCGAGGATGTCTGGCTTTAGGTGAGTGATCACACCATTGTGATTATCTTGGTCTTGAAGAACTTTTTTGTACAGTTTCTCTGTGTGTTCTTGCCACCTCTTCTTAATATCTTCTTCTTCTGTTAGGTCCATACCATTTCTGTCCTTTATCGAGCCCATTTTTGTGTGAAATGTTCCCTTGGTATCTGTAATTTTCTTGAAGAGATCTCTAGTCTTTCCCATTCTGTTGTTTTCCTCTATTTCTTTGCATTTATCGATCAGGAAGGCTTTCTTATCTCTCCTTGCTATTCTTTGAAACTCTGCCTTCAGATGCTTATATCCTTTTCTTTTCTCTTTTGCTTTTCACTTCTCTTTTTTTCACAGCTATTTGTAAGGCATTCCCAGATATCCATTTGGCTTTTTTCCATTTCTTTTACATGGGAAAGTTCTTGATCCCTATCTCCTTTACAATGTCATGAACCTCTTTCTATATTTCATCAAGCACTCTATCTAACAGATTGAATCCCTTAAATCTATTTCTCACTTCCACTGTATAATCATGAGGGATTTGATTTAGGTCATATCTGAATGGTCGAGTAGTTTTCCCTACTTTCTTCAATTTTAGTCTGAATTTTGCAATAAAAAGTTCATGGTCTGAGCCACAGTCAGATCCTGTCTTGTTTTTTTGACTGTATAGAGCTTCTCCATCTCTGGCTGCAAAGAATATAATCAATTTGATTTCAGTGTTGACCATCTGGAGATGTCCATGAGTACAGTCTTCTCTTGTGTTGTTGGAAGAGGGTGTTTGCTATAACCAGTGCATCTTTTAGGCAAAACTCTATTAGTCTTTGTCTTGCTTCATTCTGTATTCCAAGACCAAATTTACCTGTTACTCCAGGTGTTTCTTGACTTCCTACTTTTGCATTCCAGTCCCCTACAATGAAAAGGACATCTTTTTTGGGTGTCAACAACTTCAGCTTCTTCAGAGTTATTGGTTGGGGCATAGACTTGGATTACTGTGATATTGAATGATTTGCCTTGGAAATGAACAGAGATCATTGTGCGATTTTTGAGATTACATCCAAGTACTGCATTTCAAACTCTTTTGCTAACCATGATGGCTACTCCATTTCTTCTAAGGGATTCCTGCCCGCAGTAGTAGATATAATGGTCATCTGAGTTAAATTAACCTATTCCAGTCCACTTTAGTTTGCTGATTCCTAGAATGTCGACGTTCACTCTTGCCATATCTTGTTTGACCACTTCCAATTTGCCTTGATTCATGCACCTGACATTCAAGGTTCCTATGCTATATTGCTCTTTACAGCATTGGACCTTATTTCTATCACCAGTCACATCCACAGCTGGGTATTGTTTTTGCTTTGGCTCCATCCCTTCATTCTTTCTGTTATTATTTCTCCACTGATCTCCAGTAGTATATTGGGCATCTACTGACCTGGGGAGTACCTCTTTCAGTATCCTATCATTTTGCCTTCTCATACTGTTCATGGGGTTCTCAAGGCAAGAATACTGAAGTGGTTTGCCATTCCCTTCTCCAGTGGACCACATTCTGTCAGACCTCTCCACCATGACCCGCCATCTTGGGTTGCCCCACGGGTGTGGCTTAGTTTCACTGAGTTAGACAAGGCTGTGGTCCTAGTGTGATTAGAATGACTAGTTTTATGTGAGTATGGTTTCAGTGTGTCTGCCCTCTGATGCCCTCTTGCAAAACCTACCATCTTAATTGGGTAAGTTTCAACTAAACTATTTGAAAATTAAAATAATATTAAAGGAAAAAATGGCCAAAGGTGGGGCACATTGAGGAGAGAAGAAAATTTTAAAATCCATTATTTCCTATAATGTTTTTTCTAATTGCATGCTCTATGCTATTTCAAATGAAGTATGAAACTAATAGAAAAAAAAAAAACTGAGTAAGTGCATCAACTTACTGTCTAATATTTCATTACTTACATTTTGCCTATAATATTTAAGATCATTATTCCAAAAATTTCTCAATTATACAGTTAACCAAATATAATTGTTAAATAAAAAAAAATATTTTCTAATGTCATCTTAGTTTTTTTCTTTTAGTTTTAACTATATTAAAAATATTTATGGAATATTAATGTGTGGTGTTTTTGATATTTTATTGCTATTCACTAATGAATTTATTGTTAGTAGTTCAAAGAATTCTTTAAAAATAATTTGTTCTTCTTTTATTATTACCCCCAAAATAATTTCTGAATTTACATGCCACATTTATTACTTGGTAGTCAGAAATTTGTCCTCTACATTTTAGCAGAAGTTAAATAAGTTGTTATTTAACTTATACGCAGAGTGCATAATGAGAAACGCTGTGCTGGAAGAAGCACAAGCTGGAATCAAGATTGCTGGGAGAAATATCAATAACCTCAGATATGTAGAAGACATCACCCTTATGCCAGAAAGTGAGGAGGAACTAAAGAGCCTCTTGATGAAAGTGAAAGTAGAGAGTGAAAAAGTTTGCTTACAGGTCAACATTCAGAAAACGAAGATCTTGGCATCCGGTCCCATCACTTCATGACAAATAGATGGGGAAACAGTGGAAACAGTGTCAGACTTTAATTTTTTGGGCTCCAAAATCACTGCAAATGGTGACTGCAGCCATTAAATTAAAAGATGCTTACTCCTTGGAAGAAAAGTTATGACCAACTTAGACAGCATATTCAAAAGCAGAGACATTACTTTGCCAACAAAGGTCCATCTAGTCAAGGCTATGGTTTTTCCAGTGGTCTTGTATGGATGTGAGAGTTGGACTGTGAAGAAAGCTGAGCAGAACAATTGATGCTTTGGAACTGTGTTGTTGGAGAAGAGTCTTGAGAGTCCCTTCGACTGCAAGGAGATCCAACCAGTCCATTCTAAAGGTGATCAGCCCTGGGATTTCTTTTGAGGGAATGATGCTGAAGCTGAAACTCTAGTACTCTGGCCACCTCAAGCGAAGAGTTGACTCATTGGAAAAGACTCTGAAGCTGGGAGGGATTGAAGGTAGGAGGAGAAGGGGATGACAGAGGATGAGATGGCTGGATGGCATCACTGACTTGATGGACGTCAGTCTGTGTGAACTCTGGGTGTTGGTGATAGACAGGGAGGCCTGACATGCTGCGATTCATGGGTTCTCAAAGAGTCAGACACGACTGATCGACTGAACTGACTTAAATAAGTCGTTTGGCAAGTTTTAAAGTACAGCAAGTAATAAACATGTTTTGATCTATTCACAGCTTTAGCAAGTGAAATATGTCATTAAAGAATGGAAATCACTAAAGATAAAATATTTAGACTATATACTATCAGTCTGCATAACTGTTACATTATAACTTGGAAATGATATTACATTATGAAATAATAACTAATACTAAGTAATAATGAATAATTAATATAATATTATTATAAGGTAAACCTTATAATACCTTATTCTTATAAAGTAATAATTAAAACACTTATTTATGCAAGAGTTTTATTATCCATAATTGTGAAGCAGAATGAGTAGTAAGTTAAGTAGAATATGAGTTAACTTGCTAATTAAGACAGAGGTTTATGTCACTTTGCTTAAATTATGTGGGGAAAAAAATGCCCCCATGCTGACACCTGAGTGTTATTTCAGGGGCCTGTTTAGAGGGGAAAACAAGGTATAATGGAGGTATATCAGCAAAGGCTCCTCTGTCCATGGGATTCTCCAGGCCAGAATAATGGAGTAGGTAGTTATTTCCTTCTCCAGGGGACCTTCTGAACTAGGGACCAAAGCTAAGTCTCTCACACTTGCAGGTGGGCTCTTTACCATCTGCACCACCAAGGAAGCTTTCTTTAAAGGGGAGAACAATGTATAATGGAATTAAATCAGCATAAAGCCTAGGATAGGGGCTAAACAGAATCTAACCTATTCTACCCAAAACCCTAAATTTTACTATTCACTCAGAGGATTCTAGCTTTATTGCAATTGTCATAGATGAAGTTGAAAAATAAAACCAAATTTTCCATATTTCTGGGAATGCATATCACATTCTGGGAAAAGGGAAAAAAAAAAAAACTAAATAAATCAACACACATTTAATCCAAACATCCATCCAAATTATTCAACTCACAGAGCAGTCCTAATCGATATGAATTATGAAAGCCATATGGAGTCTTCACATTTCAGCTACTGTAATGGCTAAATCACTGACTAGCATTGGTGTCCTGCAGTATACATTTTTAGTCACATATTGAGTCACAGTCTCAGGGCAGTTATTGAAATTAGAGAATCTATAAAGCATTTGGAACAAATTTTTTGAAGGTAGTCTAATGAAACAGTGTACAATCAATACAAAACAGCAGTAACCAAGTAATACAATGATTCTCAATCAGATATTGTAATGCAAATTTTAGGGCTTGCTGTGTAATGCCCTCCAGAAATCTTAACATTTCAAAATGGTATAAAATAATAAATTTTTCCTACAAAAAAGAGCAGGTGAAATTGTACACACTAGATACTTGAAAAATGAAAGAAAAAATAAAGATAAATGTACTTCTAGAGTTTGTGGAGGCGCACATTATACCACTGGCATATTTTTTATTTTAATTTTGCTCTTTTATGTTATTTATGTTGTGTTATTTAACTCTTCTTCATAAAAATATTTTCTTCTTCTTCCTCTTCTTTTTTTTTCTTCTCTTCTGTTTTTTTTTTTTTTTTTTTTTTTTTTTTTTGCTTGTTATTTTCCTAATTGCCTGCTGTGGGATATATTGTTCTTTTAAATCCCCCAACTTCTGCCTCATGAGCTAAGGAGACAGAAATTCACTCTCCTCCACAAAAGCAGAGAAAGTTAGACTCCATCAAGGAGTGGGTGATCCTTTATTATGCCTTTTCTTAAATTGGTGGATTTCAATCAGGGTGTTTCTGCCTCCTAGGAGATATTCTAAAATGTCCAGAGACTTGTTTGTCACAACCGCAGGAGGAGATTGTCATTGAAAACAAGTGGTAGAGACAAATAAGCTGCTAAAAACCTTTTTTTTTTTTAACGATTTATCATTTATTCATTATTTATTATTATTATTATTTTACTTTACGATATTGTATTGGTTTTGCCATACATCAACATGAATCCACCACGGGTGAACACGTGTTCCCCATCCTGAACTCCTCTCCCACCTCCCTCCCCGTACCATCCCTCTGAGTCACCTTTTAAGGCACAGAGCAGATGCCGCATCAAAGAATTAGCCATCTCAAAAGGACAATTGCCTGTAGGTTAAGAAAGTCTGGTTTAAATAGACTTAGGTTTGCTTACCTTTTCTTCTGGTATGCAAATATACTTTTCATGACATTTGATAGACTTGCTTTTCCTGTTCAGATTTAGTTATGACACTTACATACTTTCTTATTTTTTGTTCTTTTATTTTTATTTACTGTAATTGGTAGTTGTTGTTCTTTTTTTTTTAATCAAGTCATTTCCAGTCAGTTTTCTTGTTTGTAATAATTATGTGTTCATTAATCTCCTTCCTTTTGATAATGTTTATTATTCTGATATGCCTATTATGTCTCATTCTCCAACTTATATAGATATTCAAATAATATGCATTATTTTAAACTTGAGGGTTTTATTAAATACAAAGCATGTACAGAGTTTGTTATGGAAGTAGTTGGATATAAGGAAACACAATACACCACTCTTGCTCTTTTGGATATTAAAAATTTAGAGGAAATATTATGTTGAGTAAATAGCTAATATGCCTCTTTCTTTCAATGAACAATCTTCATAAACTGATGAATAATGGTGTATGTACGTGTATATACATCTATATATGCATTAATGTATGCACATTCACCTATATGTCTATAGACATTTATATTCAATATCATGACTGTAATTCTTAAACTTTTGCAGATCACAGAATTCTACAAAAATTGCTTAAACTCAATTGAGAAAAATATCTATTTTGATCTATTATAAATTGCTTTCTTGAGATACAGTATTTAGTGCTATATAATGAGATATGTCCTTTATCAAGCCCATCTTTACATGTAATGTTCCCTTGATATCTCTAATTTTCTGGAAGAGATCTCTAGTCTTTCCCATTCTATTGTTTTCCTCTATTTCTTTGCAATGATCACTGAAGAAGGCTTTATTATTTCTTCTTGCTATGCTTTGGAACTCTGCATTCAGATGCTTATATCTTTCCTTTTCTCCTTTGTTTTTCACCTCTCTTCTTTTCACGGCTATTTGTAAGGCCTGCCCAGACAGCCATTTTGCTTTTTTGCATTTCTTTTCCGTGGAGATGGTCTTGTACCCTGTCTCCTATACAATGTCACGTACCTTCCTCCGTAGTTCATCAGGCACTCTATCTATCAGATCTAGGCCCTTAAATCTATTTCTCACTTCCACCGTATAATCATAAGGGATTTGATTTGGACTGTGAAGAAGGCTGAGCACCGAAGTGTTGATGCTTTTGAACTGTGGTGTTGGAGAAGACTCTTGAGAGTCCCTTGGACTGCAAGGAGATCCAACCAGTCCATTCTGTGGGAGATCAGCCCTGGAATTTCTTTGGAAGGAAGGATGCTAAAGCTGAAACTCCAGTACTTTGGCCACCTCATGAGAAGAAATGACTCATTGGAAAAGACTTTGATGCTGGGAGGGATTGGGGGCAGGAGGAGAAGGGGACCACAGAGGATGAGATGGCTGGATGGCATCACTGACTCGATGGACGTGAGTCTGAGTGAACTCTGGGAATTGGTGATGGACAAGGAGGCCTGGTGTGCTGCAATTCATGGGGTCGCAAAGAGTCAGACACAACTGAGCGACTGAACTGAAACTGAACTGAATGGTCTAGCGGTTTTCCCTACTTTCTTCAATTTAAGTCTGAATTTGGTAATAAGGATTTCATGATCTGAGCCACAGTCAGCTCCTGGTCTTGTTTTTGTTAACTGTATAGAGCTTCTCCATCTTTGGCTGCAAAGAATATAATCAATCTGATTTCTTTGTTGACCATCTGGTGATGTCCATGTGTAGAGTCTTCTCTTGTGTTGGAAGAGGGTGTTTGCTATGACCAGTGCATTTTCTTGGCAACATAAGCAGAAGATATTAAGAAGAGGTGGCAAGAATACACAGAAAAACTGTACAAAAAAGATCTTCACGACCCAGATAATCAGGAAGGTGTGATCACTCATCTACTGTCAGACATCCTGGAATGTGAAGTCAAATGGGCCTTAGAAAGCATCACTATGAATAAACCTAGTGGAGGTGATGGAATTCCAGCTGAGCAATTTCAAATCTTGAAAGATGATGCTGTGAAAGTGCTGCACTCAGTACGCCAGCAAATTTGGAAAATTCAGCAGTGGCCACAGAACTGGAAAAGGTCAGTTTTCATTCCAATCCCCAAAAAAGGCAATGCCAAAGAATACTCTAACTACCACACAATTGCACTCATCTCACATGCTAGTAAAGTAATGCTCAAAATTCTCCAAGCCAAGCTTTAGCAATACGTGAAACATGAACTTCCTGATGTTCAAGCTGGTTTTAGAAAAGGCAGATGAACCAGAGATTAAATTGCCAACATCTGCTGGATCATCGAAGAAGCAAGAGAGTTCCAAAAAAAAAACCCATCTATTTCTGCGTTATTGACTATGCCAAAGCCTTTGACTGTGTGGATCACAATAAACTGTGGAAAATTCTGAAAGGGATGGGCATACCAGACCACCTGACCTGCCTCTTGTGATATCTGTATGCAGGTCAGGAAGCAACTGGACATGGAACAACAAACTGGTTTCAAATAAGAAAAGGAGTATGTCAAGGCTGTATATTGTCACCCTGCTTATTTAACTTATATGCAGAGTACATCATGAGAAACACTTGACTGGAAGAAAACACAAGCTGGAATCAAGATTGCTGGGAGAAATATAAATAACCTCAGTTGTGCAGATGACACCACCCTTATGGAAGAAAGTGAAGAGGAACTAAAAAGCCTCTTGATGAAAGTGGAGAGTGAAAAAGTTGGCTTACAGGTCAACATTCAGAAAATGAAGATCATGGCATTCGGTAACATCACTTCATGGGAAATAAATGGGGAAAAAGTAAATTAAGGGATAATGATCTGAAAAAGACACTGCTTAGGGAGTGAAGAGAGAAATTATACTTTCCACATATATGACTATGTATAGATTTTGAATAAATAACCAAATTTCACTTTGGGAGATTTTCAAGAAAGCACATCTTACAAAGCATTATTTTTTGTTTAACACTAGGTGTAATAAGGAACATTCAGGAAAGAGCTTGAAACTGTTGAGGCAGACCATTAAATACCTTCTACCTCCAAGAAAAAAAGGAAATTATGCATATAAATAAAAAAGTCAAATTTATTCAAAAATAAACTCAAAATGGATTAAAGATATAAATCTAAGACCAGAAACTATAAAAATCCCAGAGGAGAACATAGGCAAAACACCCTCTGACATACGTCACAGCAGGATCCTCTATGACCCACCTCCCAAACTATTGGAAATAAAAGCAAAACTAAACAAATGGGACCTAATTAAACTTAAAAGCTTCTACACAGAAAGGGAACTATAAACAAGGTGAAAAGACAGCCTTTGGAATGGGGGAAAATAATAGCAAATGAAGCAACTGATAAACATCTTATCTCAAAAATACATAAGCAACTCCTGCAGCTCAATTCCAGAAAAATAAACGATCCAATCAAAAAATGGGCCAAAGAACTAAATAGACATTTCTCCAAAGAAGTCATACAGATGGCTAACAAACACATGAAAAGATGCTCAACATCACTTATTATCAGAGAAATGCAAATCACAACCACAGTGAGGTACCATTTCACACCAGTCAGAATGGCTGCAATCCAAAAGTCTGCAAACAATAAATGCTGGAGAGGGTGTGGAGAAAAGGGAACCCTCTTACACTGTTGGTGGGAATGCAAACTAGTACAGCCACTATGGAGAACCGTGTGGAGATTCCTTAAAAAACTGGAAATAGAACTCCCTTATGACCCAGCAATCCCACTGCTGGGCATACACACAGAGGAAACCAGAATTGAAAGAGACATGTGTACCCCAATGTTCATCGCAGCACTGTTTATAATAGCCAGGACATGGAAGCAACCTAGATGTCCATCAGCAGAAGAATGGATAAGAAAGCTGTAGTACATATACACAATGGAGTATTACGCAGCCATTAAAAAATACATTTGAATCAGTTCTAATGAGGTGGATGAAACTGGAGCCTATTATACAGAGTGAAGTTAGCCAGAAAGAAAAATTCTAATACAGTATACTAATGCATGTATATCAAATTTAGAAAGATGGTAACTATAGCCTTGTATGACTCTGTGGGAGAGGCTGAGGATGGGGTGATTTGGGAGAATGGCATTGAAACATGTATAATATCATAAATGAAATGAATCACCTGTCCAGGTTCGATGCATGATACTGGATGCTTGGGGCTGGTGCACTGAGACAACCCAGAGGGATGGTATGGGGAGGGAGGAGGGAGGTGGGGTTCAAAATGGGGAACATGTATATACCTGTGGCAGATTCATGTTGATGTATGGTGAAACCAATACAATATTGGAAAGTGATTAACCTCCAATTAAAATAAGTAAATTTATATTACAAAATAAAAGTTGATGGCATCAAAATAAAATTAAAAAAATGTTTTGTTTGCCTCAAAAATAGATTTAAATTATTGAGTGGTCTTTTGTAAAGCAAACTTCTGTATTTGATTCCCAATCAATTTTTCACTTGTCATTTTTTATGACAATAAGAGCTGAAACCCTGAATCAAAAGAGCATATAGAAAAAGAATTAAAAAACAAAACAAAACAAAATAAAACAAAACAAAGCAAACATATCCCATAGCTCACTTTGACAAAAGAAGATGAGTTTGTGTCAAGGAACAACGAAATTCTCTAAGACTTGTAGAGTGAAATTTATGAAGCATCATTCATTTTGTCCTTAAAGTCAGTGAGGTCATTTTTGGCAAGGTTTGCATCATTGATTTGCTGTCCATGTCAGTAAGGAAAGGATTATAAGTCCATGTTTTAATTTGAAGGTCATCTGAGGAAAATAATATTCAACAAATTTCTTCAGGGTTTTCAGGGTTCTGCAGATATGTACTTGCAGATGAATTAAATGGGAGAATACATAGCTGTTTTTCTCAAGTATCTTACTATTGAGTGCTAACTTAACCAAAGCAGTATTCATAATTGTAAACTTGCAAGACTTTGAATTTTAAGGGCTTTATCTCACACATGCATCCATAGAACTCCACCAAATGAACCACAATGTGAATTTACTCTTAATTTTTAAATTGTTTGTAGAGTGGCCAGTTCTTATTTCTAAAAAAGTGATACTTTTGCTGAATTTAAAACATTATTTCTTGCATTGTCAATGAAACCAATGAACGTTATATGGTTTGGAACCTTTGTACTTTTGCCTTATTTTTTTACAATTCAATTTGAAAGATAATGACTCAAGGTTTAACTCATAGAGATTCAGCTTCAAGGTACTTGAAAACAATTTCAGAATCACATTATAGTGTCAGAGACCAATACATGCAATGCAGGGAAAAATGGGACACCATGATGTGTGATGTTTTCTCTTCACAAAACTCATAAAAGTCAATAATTGTTAAGAATCAAAACAGTCCCACAAGTAATTAGAATACTAAGGATTTTCTTCCAGCTCAGCTTTTCTTTGACCAAAAAAAAATAAGTCATCTATCATTTCAAAGTTGTCAGCTTTTACAGTACCTTGAACAGGATTAAAGTAGGTATTATTTATCTTGATAAACATTAGTAGTTTCATTAAATTTCAAGTTGAAGAAGTATGTTAAGACCATGTCTTTAAAAGCTGTCATCCAAATACTAGGAAACAGGATTTTAATATGGTTGAAGATGCATTTGACAGATGCATGACTTTGTTTGTTTATGAGATTTCCTTGTGTTTCAAATACATGATCCAGTTGAATCTTGGCTTCACTAGATGTCTCACAGTTGCCTAATATACTTTTTTAACAATATGAGGAACAAGTATTTTGTGTTCATTTAAATCTAGACTTAGGTAAATATCTTAAAGTATTAGCCAGCCCAAACAATAATTCAAAACAAGGATTTCACGTTTTCCAACTTATTTTATGTACACTTGCAGCTTGGTTAATGCCTTAAAGCTATACTTTTATTTGATGATTTTTTTGCTAACTAACATATATCTGCTTTTTAATATATTTATTTTCTTACATATTTAAATAGAGGGACTATCCATGTAAAAAATAACCCATGTCTGTAATCATCATGTTAAGGTATACATCTTTATTTCCAACTATTGGAAACTATTTAGATGTCATAAAATAGTAAAATTGAAGACCATGATTCTGAGACTGTACTATTCTGTATCACTCTAAATACTGGAGAAAAAAAGGTATTTTAAAAACACAATTTGGTGTTCCTGGATGAGAAGTTAGATTAAAGGTTCAAATTTAATTTTGTGTCATCATGTATAGAAAAAAAAATGTATATGTACATGTATATCTCCCTCTACCAATAAATAGGTAGAAGCACATATTGAGGAGGATGAACTTTAAAGAGTTAGCAAATAAAAAAGTTTTCTTATAAATAAAAATATATTAAATAATATTTAGAATATATTAGAAAAATTATCTTTTATATTTGTCACTAATTTCTTAAAGTTTATTTACTAAACTTCCAAGTTAATAATCACAGAAAATACAGAATACAATTTTAAAAACCTAAACTTTATAGTAATTGCACAGTTTCAGCCTTCTTGTTGTTCATAGCAAGCACATACACATTGTTTTAACATATAAAGAAATATTTGTTATATATATCATATTGTGCTCTTTAAATCTTAACAGAAAATATGTAGAACAGTAACAGATGAATTAATATGCCTAAGAACAAAAGAAATACTAAATTACAAGATCCTAGATTGTAGATACATCTGTTAAGACTGTTTTACCTGCAAGTTATAGAAGGCTTGACTAGACTGGCTTAAAGAAACCAGACTCTCTTGACATAACAATTCTGCTGCTGCTGCTGCTAAGTCACTTCAGTTGTGTCTGACCCCATAGACAACAGCCCACCAGGCTCCCCTGTCCCTGGGATTCTCCAGGCAAGAACACTGGAGTGGTTTGCCATTTCCTTCTCCAATGCGGGAAAGTGAAAAGTAAAAGTGAAGTCTTTCAGTCGTGTCTGACTCCTAGCGACCCATGGACGGCAGCCTACCAGGCTCCTGCATCCATGGGACTCTCCAGGCAAGGGTAGGCATTTCTTGGCTCAAATGAGATGATATCAGGTGCAACAAATCGGTGATTCTTTTGGCCTTGTCCTCAGAGTGGTCAGATGACAGCGGTCAAGGACAGATTGAGCCAGCATATAAATGCTTAACATAGAAAGAAGAAAAAAAGGGGATAAGACTAATTCTAGAAGAGTTTGGTTATGATTAACTGACAATAATTGGATCAAGTGGGCATGTGTTCTGATTTAGCAATTAAAGCTTCTATCATGGGGGCACGTCCTTTTCTCACACAGCATGAACACAATCTACTCATATTATCAAACTTACAACTTCCTGGTAGGCATATAGCTACACTTCATTTCACAAAAGTTCAGACATTGGCTTAGATCTAAAAAAATTGAATTAATATGTTATATTTCTAGAAGTGACCATCACACTGTCCATAATAATCTTCTGTTATGGGGTGATCATCTCCAGAACAACTTGGATATCATGTAATGGAGATGGAAGGGACTCCTGGATCTTTAAATGACTCTTCAGAAATGTGCTTTCCACTGCCTCTCACAGAAATATATTATAGAAATAATACTAGGAAGAAATAAGTTTTTATATTTGTTACTAAAATTTTGAGACAACTTTTACATCAATTGCTTAATTAATATAGTGCTCCATCTTTATCCCTATAGCAATTAACAAAATTTCTTTCAAAATACCTAAATCAAGATTGGACATTTCTTACACCAATAACAAAGCCATATTAAAATGCTTTTTTTTTTAAATTTTTTGTTTCATATTTATCTTAACAGCAATGAAATAGTGAGCTATTGAAGTATTTCAATCAAGTAGTGATGCCATTAATTTTGTGATTTACACAATGCATACAAACTGTGGTATATACCATCTGGATATAACACTGAAGATTAAATAAATACCATAACAACCATAATGAAATGATGAGATTCTAAGATAAGACATGAAAAATGGCAAAAAAAAAAGTGGTCCATATATCCAGAAAATTCACAAGATTCAAAAATTGTTTGGTAATTCAACTATTAGATAGAAAGACAGAATTTCAAGGATGATGATGAAGTTTTTAGTTGGGTAAATGTTTAGCAGTAGGTGTTCACAAAGAAGGATCATAAGGGAAGAAAGCTGTCTGAGGAGACACCAGTATTTTCAGCCTTAGGCATGATGATATTATCATAAATTTTGATGTCTGTAGTTCAAATAGGTATCCAGGTTCATAAACTTGGTCTAAAAATCTAGATTTAGAATACATCAGAATATCTTGTTGCCTACAAGGGAGTAAGTAAAATCACTTAATAACTGAATGAGAAAAGAAATACAAATTCTTGAGACTAAATTAAAAATAAAAAAGTAGACTAATAAGGATATAGTGAAAGATAAAAAATATAAAACAAGGAGAATATAATTAAAAGAAAAGCATGAAATAATCAATGATATGAAATATTATTTAAAGACAATGTTAAAACACAGGCCACTGGTAATTTTAGCAAGAGAAGCTTATTGGAGTGAAATGTGTTATCCTCAGATTTCAATGGTACAGATGTACAAATGTTATATCAGAAAAAAGAAACAGTAAAAGCTCTCTGTCAAGGGAGTTAGGAAGAATTATGATAGAGCATGATATTCGAATTTTTAAAAGGAGATGTTGAAGCATATTTCATGCTAATTTGAAAGATTCAATACAAAAGGATTAAAATACCGGAGAAAAGGGAAATTATAAGATGTATGCCTTGCAGGAGGCTGGGAATAAGGATATTTGGCAAATGAGGTTACATTTAGTGGCTGAATGAAGCAAGATTAACCACATGATGGTTTTCAATTGGTGAAAGCGAGGAGAGCAGATTCTGATATTTAAGGAGATTAAACTTAAAGAGTTTTAAAGAATATAGATCCTGAATTCTATATGTAAACATAGGATAAATGATTAATGTTGAGGGTTGGACTGATACTAAATATATTTACTGATATGAAAATTAGATATATTTACTCTAATTATTGGGCTTCCCTGATGCTAGGAAATATCGAGGGCAGTAGAAGAGGGTGACGACAGAGGATGAGATGGTTGGATGGCATAACTGACTCAATGGACGTGGGTTTGGGTGGACTCCTGGAGTTGGTGATGGACAGGGAGGCCTGGCGTACTGTGGTTCATGAAGTCGAAAAGAGTCGGACACGACTGAGTGACTGAACTGAACTGAACTGACAGGTCAGTTGGTAAAGAATCAGCCTGCAATGCAGGAGAACGCCAGATTGATTTCTGGGTCAGGAAGATCCCCTGGAGAAGGAATAGTCTAGGCACTGAAGTCTTCAGGGCTTCCCTTGTGGCTCAGCTGGTAAAGAATCCACCTGCAATGTGTGAGACATGAGTTTGATCCTTGGGTTAGGGAAATCTCCTGGAGAAGGGAAAAGCCACCCACTCCAGTAATCTGGCCTGGAGAATTCCATGGACAGTATAGTCCATGCGGTCACAAAGAGTCAGACACGACCGAGTGACTTTCACTTTCAATCTAATTATTAAATTATAAGATATTTTCTCTTTATGTTTAATAACTCAGAGTGGGTACAGTAAAGGAAGGCAGATGGATTTATCTAAAGTTTTCCCTAGCTTTGGAGCAGAGGAAAATTTGCCAAGGGAGTTAACAATTTCAGTAAGGGAAATGCTTTGGTTATTTATTTGAAATTAATGTTAGATATATAAAGGAAGTTAGAAGTTAGATATATAAAGCAGGCAAAATACTCACTTTCCACATCTGACTTCAGAATCCCCACTTCCCTTTTTCCCACTCTCAACTTTTCCTTCATTTTCCCTATATTACGAATATAGTAAACATATAGTATAATTTCATTTGACTGTCCCAGTTGTACAATTATTGATATATTTTCTAAATAACAAGAAAACTTTTTCATTTCAGTTATTTTATTTTATAATTGCTAAATTTCCACTTTTTAAAAATAGCTTCTTGTGTGGCAGAACCAATACAATAGTGTGAAGTAATTAGCCTCCAATTAAAATAAATAAATTTAAATTTAAAAAATGGCTTCTTTTTCTTGGTGAAAATCCTGGCATTTTACTCATGTGGATATGCTTCCCTTTAAATATATTTATAATAGCTACCTTAAAACTTTTGTGTGCACTAAATTAAATTTCCCAAGTCTTTTGAGATCAATCTGTATTGACTGCCTTTTCTCTTTACTTTTGGATAATATTTTACTGTTCTTTTACATATCTAGCAATATTTGTTGTTGTTGATTGCTGGACATACTGGGTGATAAATTTTACAGGCTCCATATTCTGTTACATAGAGAAGTGTTATGTTTCTATCAGGTAGTTCAATTATTGCTTAATTGTCTTGGACCCTTATAAACTGGATTCAATGGTTAGTTACAGAAGATGTGTTGAAAGTTCAATGATTTCTTAAGATCTAGCATGGTATTTATCAACGTAGAGATGCTGAATCCCTTTTAGATATTATTGAACTTTGGTTCTGAACTTCACAAGAATGTATCTAGAGTAAGTTGCCTTTCCCACCCCCCCCCCCTCCCCTTTCTCGAAGGAAGTCCTCTTTCACAAATGTAATCTTGCTCATGTCTCAGGTCAATAGCTGGACAGTAATATGTTTCATTCATCCTGACCAGGCCAGTATTAAACAATTTGTGAGAACAATTGCCACTTAGTCTTGTTTTTCTGCTCAAAACCTTACAACAGCTGTCATTCTGTAAACATCATATCATCGTGCTCTGCCTCAATCCTCAACCAAGAAATTAGGGGAAGCCATATGCAAGCTTCTTAAGCTTCACTCTACTTCTTTTCTAAGTGCCCTACCTCCAAGTGTCCAAACTGCTTTAGTGGCCCAAATTCTTATCTCAGATTCTTTATCTCAATATAATAACAACATTCTGGTTTGGCAATTTGTTCATACATGAGGACACAAACAATAAGATTCATACTGTGAATTTATCTCCTATCAAAGATTGCCATCTTATAATGTCTATTTATCAGGACTAAACACTTTGGCACATATATTTTATTAATTCCTATAGTTACTGCTGGCAGGAAGGCAATTGTAATACAAAATCTATCATGCTTGGAAACCAGATATTCCTTCTTTTTGTCTATCCTTTCTCTATTCATTAAATGTAATGTATTACATCAATAAAAGATAATGTTTAAAATATTCAAAAATTTTTGTGTATCTTGTCTATTTGTTCCTGTATTTTTGAATTTTTGTTTCATGGTTTTGAAATTCTTTTTGGTACATCTGCTTTAAAATTATGTCTTTTTGAAAATTTGACATTTTGTTAACTTTGAAATGTCCCACTTAACCTTTTCGGTTAGGCATTAAGTCATGTTTGACTATGTGACACCATGAAGTGCAGCAAGCCAGGCTTCCTTGTTCTTCAGTATCTCCCAGAGTTTGCTCAGATTCATGGCGATTGAGTTGGTGGTGCTATCCAACCATCTCGGTCTCTGTCATCCATTTCTCTTCTTGCCCTCAATCTTGCCCAGCATCAGGGCCTTTTCCAATAAGTTGAGACGTTACATCAGGTGGCCAGAGTATTGCAGCCTCAGCTTCATCATCAGTCCTTCCAAAAAATATCCAGAGTTGATTTCCTTAAAGATTGACTGGTTTGATCTCCTTGTAGTCCAAGGGATTTTTCAAGAGTCTTCTCAAGCACCACAGTTTAAAAGCATAAATTATTCAGTGCTTAGTCTTCATTATGGTCTAATTCTCACATCCATACACGACTAGCTAAAAAACAAACAAACAAACAAACAAAACATGTCTTTGAATATACTGACCTTTGCCAGGAGAGTATTGTCTTTGATTTTTTAACATGATGTCTAGGTTTTTAATAGCTTTCCTTCCAAGGAACAAGCATGTTTTAATTTTATAGCTTCAGTTAACTTCCACAGCGATTTTGGAGCCCAGGGAAATAAATCTGTCACTGTCCACATATTTTCCCCATCCATTTGCCATGAAGTAATGGAACTGGATGCCATAATCTTAGTTTTCTGAATGATGAGTTTTAAGTCAGCTTTTTCATTCTCCTCTTAAACTTCATCAAGAGGCTCTTTTGTTACTCTTCACTTTCTACCATTAGAGTCATATCATTTGAATATCTGAGATTGTTGATATTTCTCCCAGAAATTTTGATTATCTAGCTAGACATTTCACATGATGTAATCTTCATATAAGCTAAATAAGCAGTGTCACAAAATACAGCCTTGACATACTTCTTTACTGATTTAGATTCATTCTGTTGTTCCATGTCTGGTCCTAACTGTTGCTTCTTTCCCTGTATACAGGTTTCGCAGGGTACAGGTAAGTTGGTCTGGTATTCCCATCTCTTGAAGAATTTTCTACAGTTTGTTGTGATACACATAGTCAAACGCTATAGTTCCATAAAGTTCAGTTGCTCAGTCATCTCTCACTCTTTGAGACCTCATGAATCACAGCACGCCAGGTCTCCCTGTCCATCACCAACACCCGGAGTTCACTCAGACTCACGTCCATTGAGTCAGTGATGCCATCCAGCCATCTCATCCTCTGTCATCCCCTTGTCCTCTCGCCCCCAATCCCTCCCAGCATCAAAGTATTTTCCAATGAGTCAACTCTTCACATGAGGTGGTCAAGGTACTGGAGTTTCAGCTTTAGCATGCTTCCTTGCAAAGAAATCCCAGGGTTTATCTCCTTCAGAATGGACTGGTTGGATCTCCTTGCAGTCCAAGGGACTCTCAAGAATCTTCTCCAACACCACAGTTCAAAAGCATCAATTCTTTGGCGCTCAGCCTCCTTTACAGTCCAACTCTCACATCTATACATGACCCCCGGAAAAACCATAGCCTTGACTAGATGGACCTTAGTCGGCAAAGTAATGTCTCTGCTTTTGAATATTCTATCTAGGTTGGTCATGACTTTTCTTCCAAGGAGTAAGCATCTTTTAATTTAATGGCTGCAGTCACTATCTGAAGTGATTTTGGAGCCCCCCTCAAAAAGGTCTGACACTGTTTCCACTGTTTCCCCATCTATTTCCCATGAAGTGATGGGATCAGATGCTATGATCTTCGTTTTCTGAATGTTGAGCTTTAGGCCAAATTTTTCACTCTCTTCTTTCACTTTCATCAAGAGGCTTTTTAGCTTCTCTTCACTTTCTGCCATAAGGGTGGTGTCATCTGCATATCTGAGGTTATTGATATTTCTCCCAGCAATCTTGATTCCAGCTTGTGTTTCTGCCAGCCCAGCGTTTCTCATGATGTACTCTGCACAGAAATTAAATAAGCATGGTGACAATATACAGCCTTGACGTACTCCTTTTCTTATTTGGAACCAGTCTATTGTTTCATGTCCAGTTCTAACTGTTGCTTACTGACCTGCATACAGCTTATCACTGGCTGTCTATTTTATACATATGCTAACAAGGAAAAATCAGAAAGAGAAATTAAGGAAATAATCTTATTAACCATTGCAACAAGAACAATAAAATACCTAGGTATCAACATACTTAAACGATAAAAGACCTGCATGTAGAAAACTGTAAGTAAGAAAAATGACTCAGACAGATGGAGAAATATATCATGTTCTTGGATTGGAAGAATCAATTATATCAAAATAAGTATAGTAGCCAAAGGGATCTACAAATTCAATGCAATCCCTATCACGTAGATCTGAATTATTTTCCAAAATTACCTCCTTTCAATCTGAAAGGTTTATTTTAATATGTCTTAGGCAGATCTGCTGACAACTCTATGAATCAGATTATCTGTAAATATTATAAGCAAAAAAAAATATGATGAGTGATACCAAGATCACTATATCCTACACAAAGTAATGTTTTTGATTCTTTAAAAATTTACAAATGGGACAATGTAGTATATTTCTAACTTGTTCTGAAGAAATTCATGGCAACCTGATTCATTAAGCACATAAATATTTATGAAATCAGTCATTTATTTGGGGCTATAGTATTAGCTCTCTATTGATTATACCCAGTTATCTGCTATGTGTGTGACAGTATGAAAATGGTCACAAGCTACTTACATTGATTTACTCTCCAATAAATAATTACTTTCCATTACTAATTAATTATATACTTATGTAATCATTTTATTTCTTTCCTGTTTGTGGTATCAGTGTCAGTTTTAGAACCCAAATAGTTTATATATAAAAATTAAAAGTCAATTGCATGGACAATGAGTTTTTGCTAGCTCACTTCAGTTGTGTCTGACTCTTTACAACCCTATGAACTATAGCCCACCAGGCTCCTCTGTCCATGGGATTCTCCAGGCAAGAATACAGGAGTGGGTTGCCATGACCTCCCCCATGGGATCTTCCCGACTCAGGGAAGGAACTCTGTTTCTCTTACGTCTCCTTCATTGGCAGGTGTTCTTTACCACTATTACCACCTGGGAAGCCCTGTATAGACAATGTACCCTGTCAGATAAAGTGTCCCTAGGCTTGCCTATCTACATGTGACAAAGGTTTTATCAGTATTATTCTAAATACTAGCATCAACTGTTCTAAATATATTGTACAAACCTCACTTCAATAGGCAGTAGAAACTCTTTTGATTGATAATAGAAGGCTTAAAAATGCTGAGTGTCAGAAATACTCCATTGCAAGCGATAAGACCACGCTTCCTGGAGGAAGAATATACAGGTTCCAGATTCCCAGACAAGAAATAGACCAGGAAGCACTTTAGTTGATCAAGTTAAATTTCCCATTCATCTTGGTATTTTTAATTGGTACAGGTGGAAATTACTACTTGTACTTGTTTTTCAGAGGGAAAGCAAACAGTGAGAGTTTTATTTCATGTTTTCCAATTTGGATTCCTTTTATTTCTTTTTCTGCTCTGATTGCTGTGGCCAAAACTTCCAAAACTATGTTGAATAGTAGTGGTAAAAGTGGACACTCTTGTGTTGTTCCTGACCTTAGGGGAAATGCTTTCAATTTTTCACCATTGAGGATAATATTTGTTGTGGGTTTTTCATATATAGCTTTTATTATGTTGAGGTATGTTCCTTCTATTCCTGCTTTCTGGAGAGCTTTTTATCATAAATGGATGTTGAATTTTGCCAAAGGCTTTCTCTGCATCTATTGAGATAATCATATGGCTTTTATTTTTCAATTTGTTGATGTGGTGTATTACATTGATTGATTTGCGGATATTGAAGAATCCTTGCATCCCTGGGATAAACGCCACTTGGTCATGATGTATGATCTTTTTAATGTG
Organism: Budorcas taxicolor; assembly: GCF_023091745.1. Lineage (NCBI taxonomy): Eukaryota > Metazoa > Chordata > Mammalia > Artiodactyla > Bovidae > Budorcas > Budorcas taxicolor. The sequence continues at coordinate 9,847,552 of NC_068923.1, forward strand.
TTGTTGGATTCTGATTGCTAGAATTTTGTTAAGGATATTTGCACCTATGTTCATCATATATGAAACAAACCACCAGTCCAGGTTCAATGCATGATACTGGATGCTTGGGGCTGATGCACTGGGACAACCCAGAGGGATGGTATGGGGAGGGAGGAGGGAGAGGGGTTCAGGATGGGGAACACGTGTATAACTGTGGCAGATTCAGGTTGATGTATGGCAAAACCAATACAATATTGTAAAGTAATTAACCGCCTATTAAAGTAAAAAAAATTATATTAAAAGTAATAACAAAATTTAAAAAAAAAAGAGAAAGCAAGATAATTAAAAACAAAGAAAAACGAAATAGATGATGATTCAAATATTATTTCCTCCAAAACAAAGCTTTATTTTTTCTTGAATTACCACAGCTATTAATGCAGTACCAGGAATTCCTGAATGTAATCACTAAGCCAATTTCTCCCTATTGTGTTCTAAGAAAAAATAATGTTTTCTTTTTTAATCTTCACTTGGATGAAATAAAGTTTTTGATCTAAAACATGGAGTATTTCTGTGTGTTCTGTCTGTAAGGATGAGCTAGCACCAAGTGTTAAAGGAAGAGAAATGCAATGACCTTTGGACAGCATGGGTTTGAAGTGTACAGATCCAATGTACATGGATTTCTAGTAATACAGTATTTCTTAATAATTTAGTATATTATTTTGTTACTATTATTAGTGTTTATTAATAAAATACTAGGGGTTTTTTTAGTTTTATTTTATTTTTTAAATATAAATTTATTTATTTTAATTCAAGGTTAATTACTTTACAATATTGTATTGGTTTTGCCATACATTAACATGAATCCACCACAGGTATACGCGTGTTCCCCATAAATACTACATTACCACACTAACCATGGGTGTGGAGGAATCCTGGGTGCAGAGAGCGAACTGTAAAGTTACACTCACATTATTGACTGTATGGAAGGTCATTGCCCCAATCCCCTAATTGTTTGGGTCCTCTATATAACTCTCCCAAGAAGGATTTCAGATGTGTTTGCCTTGGTTTTCTTTCAGCATAACTTGCTAACATGAAAATAAATTGGAAAATTAAAATTTTCTATTGGTGAAATCAAAATTAAAGATATATTTTACTATAGAATTTCTGTGGATACTGAGCACAATTGATTCTCCTGTTTATTGTTCATGATAACAATGAGGTTAAAACATGCATGTCAAAATAAAAATGCTTAATTGATGATTTACTTGTATTTTAAATACTTATATTAATTAAAACTAATTCTAACATATTTTTCTCTTTTTCATTTTCATTGTAATATATTTCCTTCTTATTAGCTGACCAAATAAAACAAACCTTATACTTGTGGTTACCAAGAGGGAACTGTGGTGAGGAGGGATGAATTGAGACTTTAGTATTGGCATATGCACACTACTATATGTAAAATAATCAACAAATACCTACTGCATATCATAAGGAACTCTACTTAATACTCTGCTATAACTTATACGGGGAAAAGAATTTGAAAAAGATAGATATGAGTATGTATAATTAAATCACTTTGCTGTACACCTGAAACTGATATAACATTGTGAGTCAATTATATTCCAATACAGAAATTTTAAAAAATTAAAAATCTATATAATTAGAACAAATTAGAATTGACCTTGGGTTCCCTGGTGGCTCAGTGGTAAAGAGTCCACCTTCCAATGCAGGAGACACAGTTTCCATCCCTGGGTCAGGAAGATTACCTGGAGAAGGAAATATCAACCCATTCCAGTATTTTTTCCTGTGAAACCTTATAGACGGAGGAGCCTAGTGGGCTACAAAAGAGTCATAAAAGAGTCAGACACAGCAGCGACTGAACAACAACAAAACAGTTGACCTCACTACCAAAACCCAATTCTATTACATCCCAGTTCATATTCAGTGAATCTGACTAGGAATAAGGATATATTCTCCCACTTCACTCATCATAAGAATTAATATAATCTGTATAAATTATATTATGCCCTTTATCAAAGTTATTTATTTATTTATGTGATTTAATGTCCTGTGAGCTACCTAGGTCTGTGGTTTATTATCTGTTATTAACTTGAATAATTTCTTAGCCAGTGTTTCAAGTATTTCTTCTTCTTTGGTCATTTTGATTATGTGTTCATGACGTCCCATAGTTTATGGATATTCTATTTTATTCATTATTTTTGTTCTTTCTTTGCATCTGACTTTGGGAAGATTCTGGCCACATATTTTCAAGCATGCTTATCCTTTTCTCAGTCTCATATATCCTAGTGATGATCCCATCAAAGGAATTCCTTGTTTCTGGAATTCTTAATTTCAGGGTTGTTAATCTGAAACTATTTCTCTTGATTTTTCTTATAATTTATGTCTCTCTGGTTACATTATTCTTCTGTTCTTCATGGTGCCTATATTTTTCATTAGCATCACAATATTAATTATAGTTACTTTAAATTTCCTGCTGGAGAATTCCAAATTATGTCTTAGCTGAGTCTCATTTTAAGGGAGAATATAGATGGACTCCTGAGGAGAAATTTGATCCCATTCTCAGTGGGCAGATACTCCAAGATGAGTACAAGGTAAGAGAAATAATACCACACACATTCCTCATTCTTGAGGTCAAGGACACCTCCCTGACTACACACAGACAGGAAAGCTTCTTAGAGGCCAAAAAGGGAGGGATACCACCCCACAGTAAATGATGCCAACTACCCACAACCCTCTTCACTAGAATCCATCTTGTGTAAGAGATATGAATGCACACATAAGAGGATCCTTAGATAAAGCAAATATGTCAGACCCAGGCAAAGTGTGATGACTGGTCAAAGGAAACCTGGAAGAAATGCCCCATATAAGCTATTCACTACTATGAGGGCACAATTTTCCTTCTGAGCCCACCAATGTGTCTATCCACACATACTGTACTCATAAGCACTATACTTGTTTCACTACTTTCCATCTGTATGCAGAAATTCATTTCTACACAGCTGGTGAGCCAGAATCTTGTCATTGCCACCGGTCCCTGGTGGTCTAATGGCTAGGGTTCTGGACTCTCATTGCTGCAGCCTGATTTTAGTCTCTGATCAGGAGAACTGAAATCTTGCTTCAAGTCACTTCTACCTGAGACCACCTGAGACCAGTTCTGATGCTTATCTTGTCTCTTTACATAGCTTTTCTTTTAGCCTACTGTGCAAATTTTCTTTAAAGTCAGATATAATATAATGGATAAAAGTAACTGACATGTGTATGTGTTTAGTATGAGGCTTTATATTAATTTTGATAGCAGTTGCTCACTGTTCAATATTTGCTATAGCTCAGATGCTTCTTCTTTTTTTTTTTTTTTTTAGTGTCCTTTTTATCTCCCATGTAATCATTGGGCTTCTCTAACAATTCCTCCTCAGATATGAACACCTTGAAGCTGTCACACGGTGGGGACTGTAATAGGAGGGGAATGCTACTCACACAGTGGTAAGATGAATGTATTCATAAGCACTCTATAATCTTATGATTAGATCTAAGATTTAATCTTATGGTTAAATCTCTGCATATATAAGCAGCTCATGTAACTCAACATCAAATAAAACGCCTGATAAAAAATGGACAATAAATTGAATAGATATTTTCAAAGAGGAAATGTAGACTGTCAACAGCCATATGAAAAGGTACCCAATATTGCCAATCATCAGGAAAATGAAAATAAATCCACAATGAGATATCACTTCGCTATCAAAATGGATATAATTGAAAATAACACAAATGACAAACGTTAGCAAGAACATGGAGAAAAGAGAACTGTTGCACACTGCTTGCGGGAATGTAAATTGGTGCAGCCACAATAGAAAACAGTATGGAGGTTTTGCAAATAATAATAATAATAACTAAATAGAAGTAGTGTCTGTGTGTTTGTGTGTGTAAATGTTAGTTGCTCGGTCATATCTGACTCTTTGCAACCTTATGGACTGTAGCTTGTCAGGTTTTTCTGTCCATGGAATTTTTCAAACAAGAATAGTGGAGTAGGTATTCCCTTTGCCAAGGAATCTCACTGACTCAGCGATCAAACATGGGTCTCCTGCATTGCAGACAGATTCTTTAACTTTCACCAGGGAAACACATATGACACAGGAATTCCAATTTCAATACTATATATGTATATATATAGTATACATATATAGTGTATATTAGTGTGTATATATATATATATATACACTAATTCAAAAATATGTATGTATCCCAATGTTCATAAACATATTATATACATGGAAGAAACTGAAGTGTTCAAAAACAGATGAATGGATAAAGATGATGTAGTATGTACGCAACACAAGAGAAGACTCTACACATGGACATTATTAGAAAATCAATACCAAAATCAGATTAATTATGCTCTTTGAGCTGAAGATGGAGAAGCTCTATACAGTCAGTAAAAATAAGACAGAGTTGACTGGGTCTCAGATCATGAACACCTTATTGCAAAATTCAGGTTTAAATTGAAGAGATTATGGAAATCACTAGACCACTCAGGTATGATCTAGATCAATCCCATATGATTATGCAGTGAAAGCGGCAAATAGAAGAAAGGGATTCGATCTGATAGATAGAGTGCCTGAAGAACTATGGATGGACTTCATAACACTGCACAGGAGGCCATGATCAAAAACATTCCTAAGAAAAAGAAATGCAGAAAGAGAAAACAGTTGTCTGAGGAGGCCTTACAAATGGCTGAGAAAGAAGAGAAGCTAAAGGCAAAGAAAAAAACAAACAAAAAAAAAAAACAAAAGATACAGCCACCTGAATGAAGAGTTTCAAAGAATAGCAAGGAGAAATAAGAAAGCCTTCCTAAGTGATCAGTGCAAAGAAATTGAGGCAAACAATAGAATGGGAAATACTAGAGATCTCTTCAAGAAAAGTAGAGATATAAAGGGAATATTTCATACAAAGATGGGCACAATAAAGGACAGAAATAGTATGGACCTAATAGAAGCAAAAGATATTGAGAAGAGGTGGCAAGAAGACATAGAACTATATGTATTAAAAAAAAAAAAAATCTTAATGACCCATAAACCATGATGGTGTGGTCAGTCACCTAGAATCAGACAACCTGGAGTGCAAAGTTAACTGGGCCTTAGGAAAATCACTATGAACCAAGCTAGTGGAGGTGATGGATTCCAGCTGAGCACTTTAGAATCCTAAAAGATGATGCTGTTAAAGTGTTACACTCAATATGCCAGTAAATTTGGGAAATGCAGCAGTGGCCACAGGACTGGAAAATACCACTTTTCATTCCAGTCTCAAAGAAAGGCAATCCCAAAAAATGTTCAATCTATCTCACAATTGGACTCATCTCACATGCTAGCAAAGTAATGCTCAAAATTCTCCAGTGAAGGCTTAACAGTACATAAACCAAGAACTTTCAGATGTTCCAACTGGATTTAGAAAAGGCAGAAGAACCAGAAAACAAATTGCCAATAACCGTTGTATCATTGAAAAAGCAAGAGAATACCAGAAAATAAATCTACTTCTGCTTTATTGATTATGCCAAAGGCTTTGACTGTGTGAATCCCAACAAACTGTGGAAAATTCTTCAAGAGATGGGAATAGCAGACCATCTTATCTGAACGTCTTTATACAGGTCAGGAAGCAACAATTAGAAATAGACATGGAACAATGGACTGGTTCCAGATTAGGAAAATCGTATGTCAAGGCTGTATACTGTCACCCTGCTTATTTAACTTACATGCATAATGCATCATGTGAAATTCCAGGCTGGATGAAGCACAAACTGGAATCAAGATTGCTGGGGAAAATTTCAATAACCTCAGATATGCAGATATACCACCCTTATGGCAGAGAGTTAAGAGGAACTAAAGAGCCTCTTGATGAAAATGTAAGAGAATGAAACATCTGGCTTAAAACTCAATATTAAAAAAGCAAAAATCATGATATCTGGTCCCATCACGTCATAGCAAATAGATGGGGAAAAGTTGGAAACAGTGACAGACTATTTTCTTGGCTCCAAAAATCACTGCAGGTTGTGACTGCAGCCATGAAATCAAAAGATACTCACTCCTTGATCTAGTCAAAGCTATGGTTTTTCCAGTAGTCATGTATGGATGTGAAAGTTGGACTATAAAGAAAGCTGAGCACGAAATAATGAACACTTTTGAACCGTGGTGTTGGAGAAGACTCTTGAGAGTCCCTTGGAAGGCAAGGAGATCAAACCAGTCAATCCTAAAGGAAATCAGTCCTGAATATTCATTGGAAGGACTGATCCTGAGGCTCCAATACTCAGGCCACCTGATAAAAAGAACTAACTGATTGGAAAGGCCCTGATGGTGGGAAAGATTGAAGGCAGGAGGAGAATCAGACCAAAGGGGATGAGATGATTGGATGGCATCACTAACTTGATAGACATGAATGTTTTTTTTTTTTTTTATTTTTACTTTATTTTACTTTACAATACTGTATTGGTTTTGCCATACATTGACATGAATCCGCCACGGGTGTACATGAGTTCCCAAACACGAGTTTAATCAAGCTCCAGGAGTTGGTGAGGGACAGGGAAGCCTGGCATGCTGCATTTCATGGGGTTGCAAATTGTTGGACATGACTGAGTAAACTGAACTTTTTACACACACACACACACACGCACACATACACACAAGGAAATACAACTTGGCCATAAAAACAAAGAATTCAATTTTGCCATTTGCAGCAACATAGATGGGCTTGGAGTACTTTGAACCAAGAGAAATAAGTCAAACAGAAAAAAACATAAATACTGTATGATATCACGTTTATGTGGAATCTAAAAAATACAACATACTAGTGAATATGACACGAAAGAAGCAGACCCTCAGATAGAGACAGCAAACTAGTGGCTACCAGTGCAAGCAGAGGGGCAATATAAGGGTGAGGAAGTGGGAAGTATAAACTTTTGGATGTTAGATTGGTTCAAGGATGCATTGTACATCATGTCAGATATTGTCTATATTTTGCAGTAACTATGAATAGAAAATAACAATTAAAAGCTGTATCAAAACTAAAACTATACAAAAAAATGGGGAAAATATTAATATCATGGAGGAATATTATGTAAAATTGTAGAGTTGAAGAGTCCTGGACTTAAAGTCACATAAGAGTTGAATTTAACCCTACCACTTAACTAGATGCATGTATGATAATTTACATTTATGATTTACAATTTCCTCATGTATGAAGTCAAAGTAATACCTTGCCTCTCAGTCTGAGGTAATTGAGGAGGATTTGTCACATTTTAAATATTTGAGAAATTTCCTTCCCCTACATGTCACTGTTTGATGGAAACATTCTCAATTATTTTTCCTACACTGCTTTTAACATCTAATTCTTAACTGTAACAACATTCATCAACAAGCGACATTTTGGTATTAGAATGAGCAGTTGATTGAAATCTAGTTGCAAATGGAAGTCATTAATGTAAGAAAGAGACTGCATCTGGTGTCTAATTGGAGATAAAATTTGAAATAGACTGCATTCAAATAAAACTTACCTTTCCTTGGCAAATCAAAATGAAGATTATCAGTATAACTTATTAAACTGCAATGTGATATGCAAACCTGGCTTAATATTAATTCCTTCAATGATTATTACCACTTGAATTGTGCTTTGGCACTTATTACGAAGCATATAATTGTGAACAGAATAAATGAAGCCCTGTGCTTTAACTGTAAAAAAAAAAAAAAAAAAGGCAAAACAAAACAAAACGAAAAACGGGATGATTCTAAGTGGCTCTAAATATATATAGTACAGTTTTCTCTTAAAAGTCTTCTTTTCTCTTTAGCAGGGTTTGCATTTTACTGAAATGGTAAATGTAACATATTAAAGAAATTACACTGAGAATAGTAAGTTGTCAACTATGTTCATTCTCTCTCCTTCATTTCATTGAAAACTTTTATTTGTTTCTTCCAACTACCAAGAGGTAATTGGGCTTACCAGATGGATCTAGTGGTAAAGAATCTGTCTGCCAATGCAGGAGGAGACCTAAGAGTCGAGGGCTCAATCCCTGGGTCAGGAATATTCCCTGGAGGAGGGCATGGCAACCCACTCCAGTATTCTTGTGTGGGAAATCTCATGGGAAGACAAGCCTGATGGGTCACAGTTCATGGAGTCGCAAAGCATCGGACACAACTTGGCAACTAAGCACACATATATACAAGAGCTAACAGTTTCCCTGCCTGCCCCCCACCTCCCCCGCCTCCATGGGGAATCTTGTGAAAGCTTTTCAATACCTTTGTGTCTAGAGGGCATATTTACCTATATTCAGATGACCACCTAAACTGAGATTTAAAATAATCTTCCCTCAAGAGTTACAGCACAGTTGTATTCGGTAGTGCAATGTGCCATTTGAACAACGTACTCTTACTTGTCATTAGTATCTACAAGAAGCAAATGTAGTAAATGCTGACAATATTGGTAGACCACTTTTTACTAAATTTATTAAAATTCATTTTAAAAGCATTTAAAATCAATTTTGAAGTAAAATAAAAAGTTATTTTGGCTTAGACATTAAGTAAATAGGTTTTTAATTTTTGATCCTTTCATTACTTCTCAGATATAGTATGTTAACATATTTTACTGATATTCTTGCTCAAAAACTACATGTAGCATGCAACTTCTCATCCTTACTCTCGCAAGGCTACATTTTAATGTGGGAATAATGGATAGAAGATACATTCCAAGCACAGTGGAGGGGGTGAACAGCCTCTGATGGCCTGGGTCCAGCTCTCAGACCAACTAGCTGATGACCCCTTGATGACCTTCTCTAACAGAGAAGAATGTAAATCATAAATCCCTTATTCTGCTCTAAATATATTTGTAGCTGTGTGATAATACAAATAAAGGGTCCTATGCCATATGTCTAATGCCCAAAGAATGTAAACCAATAATGAAACATATTTCAACCTCCTAATTAGAGAAGCATACCCTCATAATAACCTGAAAACATAGGAATCAAATACAGTATTCTTATATTTCTCTGAGTTCTGAACAAAAATGGTGAGAAAAGAGCCCACTCCTGGCCCCTGACTGATGGTCTTTCCTCAATTCACCCCAGGCTCAGTTACCTCTCATGAGGGGACTTTTGCACATCATTATTGACACATAAGCCTGTCTATCAAGCTCTATCCATGATGTTGGGTGAGAACCATCTCCTGGCCACCTGGTCCTATCCTCACTCAAGCTTAGATTTGGATAAACTGGCAGCACAGTCCACCATATAAGTGACACATTAGGAATGAAACCATGGTAATGTAGGTCCTGGAGGTTGGCTCTGGATCATTTTGACTGAGGTTTTCAGGGTCTGAGTATCCAGACAGTGCTCTTGAAAGAGGCACACATGGTCCAAGTGGCTATAGAGCCTTAGGCATGAGGATTCTTTTTCTTATGAAGAAGATCATGTGTGGAGAAGAATGGGAGTGGAGCCCTCTCAAGCACAGTGCTCAGAACAGTGGGTACTACTAGTTAGCTCTTAGGATGCTGCTGGTCGTATCAAAGCTGGGTCTCTTGGACACCACTCTTATCAGCTACCCTTGAAAAATGTTAACATGGAATTTCAGTTGAATAAACTAAAATTCATATTCCATTTCTACAACTTCTAATATAACCATACACCTTATTAGAGATATTTTTAGGAGTTAGAGTAAATACTGAATGTTTCTCATTATGCAGTGGGTTTTGTCACCCAAGATATTTAATGTAGTTATGAAGCTTTGTTTGGAAGAATCTTTACTATATCAAAGGCTTAGAAATAAATATTTGACAATTTGAGTGGAAATTATAAAGCAAGGAACCAATTACTGAATATATCTTATGAAAAATCATCCTTGTTATATATTATGTGTATTAAATATAGACCACTTAGGTCATCTATGTGCAAAGAATAACTGTCAGATTATAGGTATACACTCTCAGGTAACTCATTTAGTATGAGGTTGCTTTTGTTGGGTGGTGTTTAGTTTTAAGAGTTTAAGCATCTTTCAGATAAGCCCAGGTTATAAAGGTATCACACTGAGAATAAACAGAGCACTGTCTAGGTATTTAATTTTAGGCAGCAGAATTAGATCTCATGAAAACAGTTTAGCTGATCGTGTCCAAATGTCTGGGGCTGCATGATCTCTATTTCCTGCTTCTTACTATAGAAACACTATTCCTATATTATATTTACACTGTTGGTAATCATGTGTATTGATGCAGCAACTGTGTAAAACAGTAGAGAGGTTTCTCAAAAAGTTAAAAGTAGAGCTACCATATGACTTATCAATTTTACTCCTGGGTATATAACTGGAAAAAATTTAAAAAAAAACAAACAAACATTAATTCAAGAAGACATGTACACTCCAATGTTCATAGCAGCATTATCTGTAATTGCCAAGACATGGAAGTAACCTAAGTTTCCATCAGTAGATGAATGGATAAAATAAGTGGATAAAATAAAATAAGCATTCAAACATACAGCATAGAATACCATTCAACCATAAAAAGAATGAAATTTTGCCATTTGCAAAATATGAATAGACTTTTGGAGGGTATTAAGATAAACAAAATAAGTCAAACAGAGAAAGACACATTCTGCATAATGTCACTTTTAGGTGGGATTTAAAACAAAACAAAACAAAACAAAACAAAACACTAGTGAATATAATGAAACAGAAGCAGACTCGGAAATTGAGAGAAAGAACTAGTGGTTACTAGCGGGCAGAGGGAAAAAAAAAAAAAAAAACTACTATGTATAATATATGCTGCAAGGTTATATTGTGCAACATGGAAAACATAGCCAATGTTTTTATTTTTTATTTATCAATTTTTTTGCCAATGTTTTTAATAACTATTCAGTTCAGTTCAGTTCAGTTCAATCACTCAGTCGTGTCCAACTTTTTGCGATCCCATGAATCTCAGCACACTAGGCCTCCCTGGCCACCACCAACTACCAGAGGTCACTCAATCTCATGTCCATCGAGTCGGTGATGCCATCCAACCATCTCATCTTCTGTCATCCCCTTCTCCTCCTGCCCCCAATCCCTCCCAGCATCAGACTCTTTTCCAATGAGTCAATTCTTCGCATGAGGTGGCCAAAGTACTGGAGTTTCAGTTTTAGCATCATTCCTTCCAATGAATTCCTGGGGCTGATCTCCTTCAGAATGGACTGGTTGGATCTCCTTGCAGTCCAAGGGACTCTCAAAAGTCTTCTGCAACACCACAGTTGAAAAGCATCAATTCTTCAGTGCTCAGCTTTCTTCACAGTCCTACTCTCACCTCCATACATGACCACTGGCAAAACCATAGCCTTGACTAGACGGACCTTTGCTGGCAAAGTAATGTCTCTGTTTTGAATATACTATCTAGGTTGGTCATAACTTTTCTTTCAAGGAGTAAGCATCTTTTAATTTTATGCCTCCAATCACCATCTGCAGTGATTTTGGAGCCCCCCCAAAATAAAGTCTGACACTGTTTCCACTGGTTCCCCATCTGTTTCCAATGAAGTGATGGGACCAGATGCCATGATCTTAGTTTTCTGAATGTTGAGTTTAAGCCAAGTTTTTCACTCTTCTCTTTCACTTTCATTAAGAGGCTTTTGAGTTCCTCCTCACTTTCTGCCATAAGGGTGGTGTCATCTGCATATCTGAGGTTATTGATATTTCTCCCAGCAGTCTTGATTCCAGCTAGTGCTTCTTCCAGCCCAGCGTTTTTCATGATGTACTCTGCATATAAGTTAAATAACCAGGGTGACCATATACAGCCTTGACATACTTACTCCTTTTCCTATTTGGAACCAGTCTGTTATTCCACGTCCAGTTTTAACTGTTGCCTCCTGACCTGCATACAGGTTTCTCAAGAGGCAGGTCAGGTTTTAGTCAAATAAATTACTATTATAAAGAATAAAAAATGGTAAATTACAAGAAAAATACAGATGTATACGCTGATAAAAATGTTTACCTTTTTTATTAGAGTAAGCTACTAAGATGGTTGAGTAAGAATGACTTTGCCACAAAGAAAGTGTGTAGACTCAGAGAAAGGAAAATGATTATCCACTTGTTGACATGTTTGGTTAATTATGTTTATCCATATTGGTAACCTCTCTCCTGCGCAGAGTTAAAGGTACATTGAATAAAGGTATGTCCAGAGCTTCTAACCCAAGATACATTTGTTGCTTTTCAGTGTATTAATGTTAGCATATCATGAATACACAGATGTTATTGAATACTTTGGTGAGCTAACACCATGGAACACATGCGTTTCAAACACTATTTATAGAAGAGACCCACCTGAAGGCTTCCTGGTTTCAATTCTTCTATAGTTTTTCTTTAAAAAAATTGTCTTAGAGATTATCTAAGGCTATTCATTTTCTCAAAGGAAGATATCTGTAGCTATCTCAAAGTTGTTCTGAAGAGTGTATCTGCCCCTGATTTAGCCTTCTGCCCCTGTGAGCAATAGTGATGATATGATGATGACAAATGATGTAAAGGAAACGCTCAGTACTAACTATTGTGGAGCAGAGGAGGATGTGGAGCTGTGTCATGCACCTGAAGCCTTAGATATCATTGAAAGAAGAGAAAATGAAAAGAAAAAAAAAAAAAAAAGCGCAATTTGGAAACCTCTGAAATTGCTAGCATAAGTCCTTACATATTTGATTAAATTTACTGTTCTGTAGATCTGTTACCTTAAAATGGAGTTGAATACTAAAATATATATGTCTTAAAAGTACTACTAATAAAGTTGACCTGAAAGAGCAAAGAAGCTTTCAGAATAGGGCTTAACCTAATGTTCACTGTGTCTAGATGTTTTTGAAATGTACTCTTCTAAAATGAGTTTGGAATTTGGTAAAAGAATAGAGAAGGAATAATTTATTCATTAATCCTTTTATTAGAAATGTATCACGTGACTTTGCAGATATCAAACACCGCAGTTCTAACAAACACAAAGCAATAGGACAGGAGACTTTACCTGGAGAAGTAACACTTATAGTATGTGTTAAAAATATGAATAGGATTTAGTGAGAAAACCAAGTGGAATTGGAAATAGAAGTGTTCCAGTAAGAGGACAGAGTGCTCAAAGGCCAGAGGCAGGAGAGATGAAAACTTCCAAGGAGTTGCAAAAAGCCTTTGATGGATGGAGAGATGGAGCACAAGTGTGGATAATTATTTTTTTAATGAGTATATTATTCAAGGCATTGAATAATAAGAATTTGTTATTTTATTATCTGAAAAATCAAAATGGTTGAAAGATTTTAAAGACAGTAAGTAAAATAAAGTCTGAGATAATCAATACATATCAATGTTTACCACATAACATTTGTGTGCTCAGTCACTCAGTTGTGTCTGACTCTTCGCTTCCCCATGGACTATAGCCTGCCAGGCTCCTCTGTCCATGGAATTTTGCAAACAAGAATACTGGAGAAGTTTGCAATTTCCTACTCCATGGGATCTTCCCAACCCAAGGATCAAGCCCACATCTCATGCATCTCTTGCATAGGCAGGCAAATTGTTTATCACTGTGTCACTTGGGACATCCAATAGAACATTTAGACAAACATATTCATATTTGAGCTCATGAAGGTCTATGCATTTATTTATGAAATGATTGCAGAGTAAATAGTGAAGTAGACCTTATCTATGAAAGAAGAAAAAAAATATTTGTATTATGCATGTAATTTATGTCCCAAGGAAATAGATTAAAAGTCATATGATATTAAGAATTTTTGAGCAGGGAACTTCCAATGGTGGAGGAATAAGAATGGTGGAGGAATAAGAAGATATCCTCCTTCCCCACAAATACATTAAAAATTCATTTGCATATGGAACAGCTCCCACAGAACTTCTGAACACCAGAATATATCCACAGACTTCCAAAATGGCAAAAGATAAAGGTAAGATAAAGCAAAAGATAAAGATTAAAGAAAAGAGACAAAGGTTTTAGGACAGGGACCTGTGCCCAAGGAAAGGAATCATGAAGGAGGAAAAGCTTCCACACATTTGGAAACCCTTTCATAGGTGGGGTCAAGTTAAGTTTAAGAACCTCAGAGGTAAACACGGGATCAGGTGCTTAGAAGGCAAAAACAGAATTCACCAGAGATTGTTGTTGAATATCACTTTCCACTAACAAGTGTCTCACATGCCTGCACACACAATAAAGAGTAGGGGTTGGGTCCCTGGGTTCAGGCTCAGGGGTCCGACCTCAAGAAGAGGATCTGGGTTGGCTGCTATGAGGATACTCTGAGGGGGCTAGTATGACACAGCTGAGAAAGTCCAGGGAAAAGACTGGGCACCCCAGAAAGGCAAGAGATCATTATCCCAGGGACACTCTAAAGCCATGCATTGGTAGACAGTGGTGGTATGCCTGGCAGTAACTGCCAAACCCAGCAAAACTGATGGAGTGTGAGAAGCAGAATAAGACATGGCTACAGTCTGTGACCCCAGAGGAGGAAATGTAAACCACTGAGTGAGTCAAATTCCCTCAGTTGTGCCCCATTTTCAGCGACCCCATGGACTATACAGTCTGTGGAATTCTCCAGGCCAGTACACTGGGGTGGGTAGCCCATTCCCTTCTCCAAGGGATCTTCCCCAACCCAGAGCTCAGACCCAGGTCACATTGCAGGCAGATTCTTTACCAGCTGAGCTACCAGGGAAGACACTAGCCACTGCCAAAGCCAGGGAGAGTGTCTGAGACAGCAGATAAAACACAGCTGTGGTCCTGACTCCAAAGGTGGCAACTGCCACAAGGCTGTGGGAAGATATAGATTACTGCCCACACCTTGGTGGGAGCATAAGCAGCTTAGTTCTTCCAAGAGACCCAAGAACCAGGACCGATTCCTCTGAGAGAGAGCACAACCCTCCTCAGACTTTAACAACATCTGGTGGGTCTCCACTGTCACAGGCACTCCCTGGTAAATCTCAGTTCTGGCCACTGGATCCCTCCCTCTACCCTGGCTCATAGAGCAAGAGAGACCTAATAAGTGTAAACCTTTGTCCTCTGTCTTCTGGGTGGGGAACAGACACTAAGAGGACAGCCTACAAGCGGAGCCGGTCCTAAACCAAAGTGGAACACGAGGGGCTGTGTGATGAAAGAAGAGGAAGAAAAATAAGCTCCTGCAACCACAGGTGCAGCAGACTAAATCCACACAATTAGCTGGCGACTGTGAGCCTTAGAGGTGACTGTGGACTTTGGGAGCAAGTACAAGGTGAAATAACGCCAGATCTCTGTCTGAGCTGACATCAAACTGCCCACTTCAGGTCCAGAGACTTTCAGAGGAATAATGGAGGACTTTCTGTGTAGGAAGATTGACTGGAACACACTGTGTGGAGTGGAAAACAGAGGAAACATGAGGACACTCCTCTTAACAGAACACAGAACACACTGTGGACATGAGGACACACCACTTTATATAAAACTGTCTTTTTATTTTCTTCTTAATATTTGTCTAATGTTATTTTTCTGTATTATTTCCTTATTTTTTAAAGCTAGTTTTCCTTTGTTAAACATCTTATTTTTTTTAATATATTCATTTATTTCCCTATTTTTACAGTAAACTTTAGTAATATTGCTTTTTCATGTTTTGATTTTGTATTCTTGCTAGTCTAGTTTTTACTATTCATTTTCACTTATAGGTTTCTTTATTGACTGTATTGCTGTCTTTTTTTTTTTTTTTTCACTCCTGTTTTTGTCCCCCCCCCCCCTTCTTTTTTTTTTTCCTGTCTCCCTTTTCTTTCACTTCCTTTTTCTTTGTAAGGGTATGAGTTTCTTTGGGTTCTCTGGGCTATTGAGTGTTGCTTTCACTAACAATCTTGGAACTTTGGTTTTTGTTCTGCATAGACTGTGAGCTCTTCGTGCTACAGTAAGAGATCAGGCCTAAACACCTGAGATCAGAGAATCAAGCCCAGGATTTTGGACCACCAGAGAACTCCTAAATTCATGGAACATGAATTCGTGAAGCTATCCCAAAGGCCTCCATCTCAACACTAAGACAAAGCCCCAGTCAAAGACTAGCAAGCTCCAGCACCAGATACCCAATGCCAAACAACAAATCAAGAACACAGCTCTGCACACTAGCAGACAGACTGCTCAAATATACAGAAAACCCAATCACACCCCCCCGCCAAAAAAAAAAAAAAAAAAACCTACTGGGCATGGCACTATCTTTCAGAGACACAGAATCCAGCTCCATCCACCAGAAAACAGGCACAAATCCCTCCAACCAGAAAACCTTCACAAGGGTCTAGTCCAACTCCACTCACAGGGGGCACAGTCACAATTAAGAGGATCTACAACCTTCCAGTCTACAGAAAGAAGACCCCCAAATGCAGAAAATTAAACAAAATGAAAAGACAGAGAAATATGCAGCAGACATAGGAACATAGTAAAAAAATACACAAGACCAAACAAATGTGGAAATAGACAGTCTACCTGTAAAAGAAAGAATTCAAAGTAATGATAGTAAAGATGATCCAGCATTTTGAAAATGAAATGGAGGCATAGATAGACTGGAGACACAGATCGAGAGGATACAAGGAATTTTTAACAAGAAATGTTTAACTTAGATGAAGTGAAAAATAGACAATCTACAATGAACAGCACCAAAACTGGGATTAAAAACATACTAGAGGAGACCAATAGCAGAACAAGAGAGGCAGAAGAGCAGAAAGAGCATGAGAAAATATTTGAAAAGATTGCAATCAAAAACTTTGCTAAAATGCGAGAGGAAATAGCCATCAAGTCCAGGAAGCCCAGAGAGTCTCGTATAGGATAGATCCAAGGAGAGACATTCCAAGACACATATTAATCAAGCTATAAAAAAATAAATACAAAGAACAAATATTAAAAGCAACAAAGAAGAAGCAACAAATAACATACAAGGGGATCCCCATGAGACTAATACCTGATCTTTCACCAGAAACACTGAAAGCCTGAAGGGACTGGCAGCATATACTTAAAGTGATGAAAGGAAGAAATCTAGAACCAAGATTACTCTATCCAACAAGGATGTCATTCAGATGCAAAGAAGAAAACAAAAGTTTTACAGATAAGTTAAAAGTAAGAGAATTCAGCAACACCAAACCAGATTTACAACAAATTGTAAAGGAACTTATCTAGATAGGAAACACAAGAGAAAGAAAGAGCCTCAAAAAACAAAAACAAAACAAAACAATGAAATAAATGATAATAGGATCATACATATCAATAACAACCTTACATGTAAATGGATTAAATGCGCAGAACAAAAGACACAGATCCACTGAATGTATCCAAAAACAAGACCCCTCTATATACTGTCTACAAGAGACCCACCTCAGACCTAGAGACATATACAGACTGAAAGTACGGGGCTGGAAAAAGATAATCCATGCACATGGAAATCAAGAGAAAGTGGGAATAACACTACTCAAGTCAGATAAAATAGATTTTGAAATACAGACCACTAGAAAAGATAAGGAGAACACTACATGGTGATCAAGGAGATGATACATTAAAAATGTATTTGTACCCAACATAAGAACAGCTCAATACATAAGGCAAATGCTAACAACAAATAAAGGGGGAATCAATTAATACACTAATAGTGGGGGGCTTTAACACTATGCTCACACCAATAGACAGATCACCCTGATAGAAAATTATTAAAGAAACATGAGCTCTCAGTGACATTGGGCCACTTGGACCTAATTGACGTCTACAGGGAATCTCATCAAAGATGCTAGAGATGATCCTATTTTCAGGGCAGCAGAGGAAATGCAGAAATAAAGGACAAACTTTTGGGCACAGTTGAAGAAAGAGTTGTTCAGTCGATCAGTCCAACTTTTTGTGACCCAATGAACTGCAGCATGTCAAGCTTCCATGTCTGTCACTATCCCCTAGAGTTTGCTCAAACTCATTTCCATTGTGTCGATGATGGCACCCAACCATCTCATTCTCTGTCACCCACTTCTCCTCCTGGCCTCAATGTTTCCCAGCATCAGGGTCTTTTCCAATGATTCAGCTCTTTGCATTAGATGACCATAATATCAGAGACTGATCTTCAGTATCAGGCCTTCCAATGAGTACTTCTGCTGCTAAGTCACTTCAGTCGTGTCTGACTATGTGCGACCCCCTAGACGGCAGCCCACCAGGCTCCCCGATCCCTGGGATTCTCCAGGCAAGAACACTGGAGTGGGTTGGCATTTCCTTCTCCATCCCAATGAGTATTCAGGGTTAATTTCCTTTAGGATTGACTGGCTTGATGTCTTTGCTGTCCAAGGGACCCTTAATAGTCGTCTCTAGCACCACAGTTTGAAAGGGACAGTTCTTTAGGGTTCAGTCTTCTTAATGGTCCAACTCTCACATCTCTCTATACATGACTACTGGAAAAACTGACGGAGGGAAAAATGAGAGAATGATATTGAAACATATGCACTACCACAAGTAAAATAGATGTGAGTGGGAACTTGCTGTATGAGGTAGGGAGCTCAAACTCAGAGCTCTTTGACAAACTAGAGGGATAGACTGCAGTGGGAGGTGGGAAGGAGGTTCAAGAGGGATAGGACATATGTATATCTAAGACTGATGCATGTTGAAATATGGTAGATACTAACACAATATTGTAAATCCATCACCCTCAAGTTAAAAATAAAGAAGTTTATTTTTTAAAAAGTATACTCATGCCCCTTGGGAAAGATCTTTGTTTGGTGTACAGTTGCCAGGAATTATAAAAGAGTATTATTCTTTCAATTGATCTTTTTTTTTTCCCCTCTTTAATTCCTTTGAACTTTGCATTTGCAAAATCTATCTTTTATGTATCTGTTATATATATATATATATATATATATATATATATATGTATATATAAATCGGGGACATCTTACGCTTACACTTTACATTCATTGTACAAATGAATACAAACACTTGCTTGTATTATAAAAATTCCACATGCTTTGTATATCCATATTCATATCTTTAGGGCTTCCCTGGTGACTCAGAGGTCAAAGCGTCTGCCTGCAATGCGGGAGACCAGGGTTCAATCCCTGAGTCGGGAAGATCCCCTGGAAAAAGAAATGGCAACCCACTCCAGTATTCTTGCCTGGAGAATCCCATGGAGGGAGGAGCCTGGTAGGCTACAGTCCACGGGGTTGCAAAGAGTTGGACACAACTGAGTGACTTCACTTTCACTTCATTCATATCTTTAGTTCAGTTCAGTTCAGTTCAGTTCAGCTCAGTCGCACAGTCGTGTCCGACTCTTTGCGACCCCATAAATTGCAGCATGCCAGGCCTCCCTGTCCATCACCAACTCCCAGAGTTCACTCAGATTCACGTCTATCGAGTCAGTGATGCCATCCAGCCATCTCATCCTCTGTCATCCCCTTCTCCTCCTGCCCTCAATCCCTCTCAGGGTCAGAGTCTTTTCCAATGAGTCAACTCGTCCCATGAGGTGGCCAAAGTACTGGAGTTCCAGCTTTAGCATCATTCCTTCCAAAGAAATCCCAGGGCTGATCTCCTTCAGAATTGACTGGTTGGATCTCCTTGCAGTCCAAGGGACTCTCAAGAGTCTTCTCCAACACCACAGTTCAAAAGCATCAATTCTTCAGTGCCCAGCCTACTTCACAGTCCAACTCTCACATCTATACATGACCACAGGATAAGCCATAGCCTTGACTAGACAGACCTTAGTGAGCTATATTCATATATCCAAATATTTAATATAAATGCAATTCCTTCTGATTAAAATTTCTATGGAAACTTGAAGAGATGTATGTTGTGTAGCTATGTTGGAACATCATCAGTGATATAGTCATTATAAGACATAAGCTTGAAGTGGTTGTATATTTAAGTCATTAAACTCACCTTGCTCTTATTCCATACTCACAAATGACTTTGGTTGTGATTTGCTTGCTCATGTGCTTTGGCTATGGAGGCTCCCAGATGGCACTAGCAGCAAAGAATTTGCCTGCTAATGCAGAAGACATAAGAGATGAGGGTTCAGTCCCTTGGTTGGGAGAATATCTTGGAGCAAGGCATGGCAGTCCACCCCAAAATTTTTGTCTGGAGAATTCCAGGGACAGTGGATTCTGGAAGGCTATAGTCCATAGGGTCACAAAGAGTAGAGCATGACTGAAAAGACATAGCATGAACATGCAAGCTCCTGTACTTTGACTAAAGAAAGAAAAAGTAGCTGATTATAGACACACATGGTAGTTCAGTCCTGTGTTTCAGTTATCAGTAGATCCAATTAGGGCCCTGATAAGGATAAACATCTCAGCCTTCAGAAAACCTCTGGACCATTCCACTTGACTTCTCTGCAATAAATCTTCCATAACCTCAGTGAACATTTTCTTGGAGGATAATTTTCTCATGTGATTCATATGTACAAATATGAAAAGGGAGAGAAGACAAGTGTATACAGTATAAGGTTCTATATGTTTAACAAATTCTAAGTATTTAATGAATGTTTATGACATGAAATTATCCAGTATAATGTAGAGATATGACATATCTGTAATTATGGTGATCAAACAGTTCAAATTAGCCTTAATTGCATACTATTATTTCATGTTCAAGTGGTGATTCACTAAAGCCATAATTAAAAGGGATTGAATTTCAAAAATTCCATGTACGGAAGTTTACACATTAAAATTATGCGAATCTGTACATATAGCTGATATTCTTGATTTTTGAAGATCAAGGAAACTGTCCACACAGTTACACGTCCTCTCAAAAAAATGTTGAATCAGTGATTTGTTCTCTATATCTGTGAGTCTGCTTCTTTTTGTTATATTTACTAGTTTGTGGTGTTTTTTTAGATTACACATAAGTGATATCATGCAGTATTTGGCTTTCTCTGAGGGGGAGGGGCAACATAGAGTTGGGGGAGTGGGAGGTACAAATTAAGTGGTGTAAGATTAGCTCAAAGATGTACTATACAACATGGAGAATATTACCAATATTTGAAATAACTGAATGAAAAGCAATCTTTAAGAATTTTATAAAATATAAAAAGCATAAGACAATAAATTATATCACTTACATGTAGAATCTAAAACATGATACAAATGAAATTATTTACAAAACAAAAATGGACTCACAGACACATAAATGAAATATATAGCTACCAAAGAGGGAAGGTTGGGGGGTAGGGATAGATAAAGAGTTTGGGGTTAGCAGATACAAACCACTACATACAAAATAAACAATAAGGATCCATTGTATAGCAGAGGGAACTATATTCAATAACTTATAATAAACTATACAGGGGAAGGATATGAAAAATAATGTAAATGTAAAAATGTAACATGAGAAAAATAATTTAAAAATGTTAAATCAATCTAAGCAAGAATTATTCAGCTGAATTAGGAGGAGATCATATTAGACACCTTGTGGCCTTTTCAAAATATATACAGCCACCAACTGCTTCACTTGCTTCACTTGACACAACCTCCTCATCTCAAGAGAGTCTCTGGGATTTTCACATATAGAAAAGGCCAGGGAGCATCTTAACTTGGGAAATATTCCCTCAGACACTCAGATACATTGTTCTTGTATGGAAACCTGTTGATTTAATGATCAAATTGTAAGCATTCAATCACTTATTTTCTATATCATGAATTAACTTAAAAGTTCCTGGTGACTCAGGAAGTAAAAATCTGTCCTCAATGCATGAGACCCAGGTACAATCCAGGGTCAGGAAGATCCCCTGGATAAGGGCATGACAACCCACTACAGGATTCTTGCCTGAAGAATTCCATGGACAGAGCACTGCAGCCCACTGGGTTGCAAAGAGTCAGACACAACAGAGTGATTAACACTTTCACTTTTGCTTTTCAAAGTCTGGTAACTGGATAGAAAACTCTCTTCCTTTTTTGTTTTTATTAAAGGGGAAATTACAGGGAATACACTTGGTAGCAGGTAATGTCAAAGTTCCAAGAATGGTCTTCTGCCAACTTTTATTCTAGCTACTGCTCTAGAAGATACTTAGTTGAGACACTCCCACTATATTAGTTTTTTTTTAATGCATTTATTTTTTAATATAAGAATAATTGATGTAGAATCAGCCATAGTTATACACATGTCCGCACCCTCTTGAGCCTCCCTCCCATCTCCTTCTACTTCAGACCCCTCTAGGTTGGTACAGAGCCCTTGTTTGAGTTTTCTGAGACATACAACAAATTCCCATTGTCTATCTATTTTATGAGAGCAGTTCTCCTGGGTTCCCTTACCATGCTACTTTCTGCCTGGGTGCCCTTTCCCAATAAAATATTTTGCTTTATCAGCATATGTGTCTCCTCAGACAATTCATTTCCGAGTGTTAGACAAGAGCCCAGTTTCGGGCCCTGGAAGGGGTCCCTCATCCTGCAACAAATGGTGACTGTGCTGGGGATTCTTCTTCACTGCGACTGACATTCTGACCTCTTGGGGTACTCAGGGACCAGCTTGCCAGCCAATCGACCAAACCCAGTGGCCACAACTGTGACCCTTATGTTCCTGGTCGCCTACTGATGCAGAGTGCCTCAACTGGGTAAGGAAAGAGACTTCATTGACCTTTCTCCTCTTCTCTCTCACTTTCCTCTCCTTAATCCTTCCTATTCTACACCTTTAATCTAGTCCTCCGGTCCTGGACTCAGGAATCTGATCAAAAGGCCTCAGCCTGAGCTGACGATTGGAGACTGATCACCTTCTCTTGGCAGAGAACTAGAATTTTGGTTCTGGTCTGGTCTGGTACTGTTTCTGGTAGGGCCGAGTTCCAGTCCTCCCTTCTCTGAAGGCCATAGTAAAGTCTCATAAAGCCTTGGTATCTGCAGATGGCAGGAGACATCTGTAAGGCCATCCCTTTTGCCAACCTCTCCCACCTCCTCCCCCTCTTCTTTCAACCTGGCTTCCATTCCTCCCTTTGAAATCTTTGAAGACCTGGGATATTTTCATTTACTCTGTTCGTACTTGGATCTGAAGTTCTGTTTCTCTTTAGGCAGTTTTCTGAGAGACTGTAATCTTGTGTTTAAGGGAGTGTCTGAAGAGAACTGCCAGGTCTATGTCTGAGTTATATACTCTGGCTTCTGTGTTGTGATTTTTTATGATCATTTTGCTTTATTTGGCCAACATTTGCTTTAGACCTGCCATCATTTTGTTAGAACTTGATTGTCTTTCCCTGTGCCTTGAGACCAGGGCTCTCAATAACACTTATAGAGACCATCTCTAACTCTTAGGACTGACTCTAAGCCTTTAAAATTTTATTTTTCCAACTGATATTTATAAACTAATGAATTGTATATTGTAATATCTAACTCATGACTAAGCTCAGAAAATGAAGCTAGACTTTGCTTTGTGTCTGTTTGAATATGTCTCCATATGTCTTTGTCTATGGATAATATTTTTGACATTAATTTGTAAATGATATCTATTTAATTGGCTTAAAGAAAAGCAAGTGCTTATAAATCAAATAGTTCTAAATTAAATAATGAATTCCAGGCTCATGTGAACTGGGAAATATTCAGTATTAAATACCTGATATTATTGTTTGTTTGTTGATCTAACTAATATAGATATGTCTTAAAGTAATTAACATTAAAAAGCAAAATATTTTCAGGAAAAGGAAATGGGAACCCACTCCAGTATTGTTGCCTGGGGAATCTCATGGACAGAGAAGCCTGATGAGCTACAGTCCATGGGTTCACAGAGAATAAGACATGACTGAAGTGTCTAGTCAAGGCTATGGTTTTTCCAGTGGTCATGTATGGATGTGAGAGTTGGACTGTGAAGCAAGCTGAGCACTGAAGAGTTGATGCTTTTTTTTTTTTTTAATTAATTAATTATTTATTTATTTATTTATTTTTTAATTTTAAAATCTTTAATTCTTACATGTGTTCCCAAACATGAACCCCCCTCCCACCTCCCTCCCCATAACATCTCTGTGGGTCATCCCCATGAACCAGCCCCAAGCATGCTGTATCCTGCATCAGACATAGACTTGCTTTTGAACTGTGGTGTTGGAGAAGACTCTTGAGAGTCCCTTGGACTGGAAGGAGATCCAACCAGTCCATTCTGAAGGAGATCAACCTTGGGATTTCTTTGGAGGGAATGATGCTGAAGCTGAAACTCCAGCACTTTGGCCACCTCATGCAAAGAGCTGACGCATTGGAAAAGACTCTGATGCTGGGAGGGATTGGGGTCGGGAGAAGAAGGAAACGACAGAGGATGAGATGGCTGGGTGGCATCACTGACTCGATGGACGTGAGTCTGAGTGAACTCTGGGAGTTGGTGATGAACAGGGGGGCCTGGCATGCTGCAATTCATGGGGTTGCAAAGAGTCGGACATGACTGAGCCACTGAACTGAACTGAAGTGATTTAGCAGCACCTATTTTACAAATGATAATATATGTTTCCATGTTACTCTCTTTATACATCTCACCCTCTCCTCCCTCTCCTAGTGTCCCTACATCTGATCTCTATGTGTTTCTCCATTGCTGCCTTGTAAATAGGTTCTTCAGTACCATCTTTCTAGATACCATATATATGTGCTCAGTTCAGTTCAGTTTAGTTACTCAGTCGTATTCGAATCTTTGCGATCCCCTGAACCCCAGCATGCTGGGATTCCCTGTCCATCACCAACTCCCGGAGTCTACCCAAACCCATGTACATTGCGTCGGTGATGCTATCCAACCATCTCATTCTCCACCGTCTTCTTCTCCTCCTGCCTTCAATCTTTTCCAGCATCAGGGTCCTTTCAAATGTGTCAGCTCTTCACATCTGATGGCCAAAATATTGGAGTTTCAACTTCAACATCAGTCCTTCCAATGAACACCCAGGACTGATCTCCCTTATGATGAACTGGTTGGATCTCCTTGCAGTCCAAGGCATTCTCAAGAGTCTTCTCCAACACCACAGTTCAAAAGCATCAATTCTTTGGCGCTCAGCTTTCTTTGTAGTCCAAGCCTCACATCCATACATGACCACTGGAAAAAACATAGCCTTGACTAGACAGACCTTTGTTGACAAAGTAATGTCTCTGCTTTTCAATATGCTGTCTAGGTTGGTCATAACTTTCCTTTCAAAGAGTAAGCGTCTTTTTAATTTCATGGCTGCAGTCACCAGCTGCAATGATTTTGGAAACCAGAAAAATAAAGTCAGCCACTGTTTCCACTGTGTCCCCATCTATTTCCCATGAAGTTATGGGACCAGATACCATGATCTTAGTTTTCTGAATGTTGAGCTTTAAGTCAACTTTTTCCCTCTCCTCTTTCAGTTTCATCAAGATCTGCATATCTGAGGTTATTGATTTTTCTCCTGGCAATCTTGATTCCAGCCTGTGCTTCCTCCAGCCCAGCATTTCTCCAGTGTTAGTATATATTTGTCTTTCTCTGTCTGACTTCACTCTGTATAATAGGTTCTAGGTTCACTCACCTCATTAGAATTGGTTCATATGTCTTCCATTTTTTTGTCTAAGTAACTTTACATTATGTTAATGTATCACAACTTCTCTATCCACTCATCTGTTGATGGACATCTAGGTTGCTACCATATTCTAACTATTGTAAACAGTGTTGCAATGAACATTGGGGTACATGTGTCTTTTTAAATTTTGGTTTCCTCAAGGTATATGCCTAGGAGTGGGGTTGTTGGGTCATACGGTGATTTTAATCCTACTTTTTAAAAGAGGAATCTCCATACCATCTTCCATAGTGGCTGTATCAATTTTTTATTAATTAATTTATTTTTATTGGAGGTTATTTACGTTTCCATCAGCAGCGCAAGAAAGTTACCTATTCTCCACATACTCTACAGCATTTATTATTTGTATACTTTTTGATGATGACCATTCTGACCAGTGTAATGTCATATCTCATTGTAGTTTTGATTTGCATTTCTCTAATAATGATCAATGTTGAGCATCTTTTCACTTATTTGTTAGTCATCTGAGTGTCTTCTTTGGAAAAATGTCTGTTTAGCTTTTTTCCCCACATTTTGATTGGTTCTTTGTTTGTATGTTATTAAGTTATATGACCTGCTTGTGTATTTTGGAAACTAATCTTTTGTCACTTGTTTCATTTGCTATTGTTTTCTCTCATTCTAAGTTTGATCTTTTCACCTTATTTATAGTTTTCTTTGCTGCACAAAAGCTTTTAAGTTTAATTAGGTCCCACTTGTTTACTTTCATTTTTATTTCCATTACTCTAGGAGGTGGATCATAGCAGATCGTTTTTGACTTATGTCATCAAAGGTTTCATCTATGTTTTCCTCTGAGACTTTTATAGTTTCTGGTTTTATTATTAGGCCTTTAATCTATTTTCAGTATAGTGTTAAGAAGTGTATTAATTTCATTCTCTTATATGTAACTGTCTTGTTTTCCCAGCACCATTTACTGAAGAAGCTGTTCTAGTCCCATTGTATTTTTTTACCTCTTCTGTCAAAAATAAGGTGCATGGGGCTTCCCTGATAGCTCAGTTGGTAAAGAATCCACCTGCAATGCAGGAGACCCTGGTTCGATGTCACAGTCGAAATGGCAAATAGATTCAAAGGATTAGATCTAATAGATAGGTAGCCTGAAGAACTGTGGAGGAGGTTCCTGACATTGTGCAGGAGGCAGTGATCAAGACCACCCCCAAGAAAAAGAAATGCAAAAGGCAAAATGGTTGTCTGAGGAGGGCTTATAAATAGCTGAAAAGAAGGAGATAAAGGCAAAGGAGAAAAAGAAAGGTATACCATTTCAAATAGAGAGTTCCAAAGAATAACAAGGAGAGAAAAGAAAGTCTTCCTCACTGATCAATGCAAAGAAATATAAGGGGGGGGGGGGAAAAACAACATAGGACAGACTAGCGATCTCTTCAAAAAAATTAGAGATACCAAGGGAACATTTCATGCAAAGATGGCTCAATAAAACAGAAATGGTATGGACCTAACAGAAGGAGATGATATTAAGAAGGGGTGGCAAGAATACACAGAAGAACTATACAAAGAATCATTTTCCTGACCCAGATAA